>NC_080671.1:457676772-460076772 GCF_030247195.1 Topomyia yanbarensis | reverse complement strand
GCGTCAGCAAGTTTATGCAATATAGGAAAGTCACCTAGGGCCACTTATCTTTATCTTCATCATCAATGATCTCTGCACCCGAATCAACTCTAGAAAACTACTCTACACTGATGATCTGAAAATCTTTCGTTCAATTGCTTCGAGACTTGACTTAACTGTGCCCCAAGCGGATATAGTAAATAGTGACCTTTCCCGGTCATGTAAAGCTAAGGAGAATATATGTCCTCCCGAAGCTACTCAAGATACTGCGCACCTTAAACTAGATCCACAATTGCAGCATGCCGACGGGTGCAATCAGCCAGATTCCATCAACGACGTTCTGCTCTCAACGGAACTTTTATGTTATGGTAGCAACCTTTCCCTGTCAGGTAAATGCAATGAATGTATATGTTCTTCCGAAGTAGGACATACAGATGCTGCCCCCACTGAAAACTCGCTGCCATTACAGGTGGACGCCACCGACGCTCATCTTTATACCGCTTAACCGTCAGGACATTACTTGCAGGAACATCTTAGTATCTACTATCAGAACATGAGAGGACTACGCACCAAAATTGACGAGTTGTTAATCGCTAGCTCAGACGCCGAATATGATGTTATTGTTCTAACCGAAACGTGGCTGAATGATCAAATCAATTCACTCCAGTTATTCGGCTCAAAGTACACGGCTTACCGTAACGATCGCGATCCAGACAGTATAGGGAAAAAACGCGGTGGCGGTGTGCTTATCGTAGTGTCCAACTGGCTCTCGTCTAAACATAAAACTGCTAGAACCGATCTCGAACAACTATGGGTAGATATTCGCGGTCGCGATACTAATTTTTGTGTTGGCGAAGTGTATATTCCCCCCGACTCCGCATGTGATATAGATATTATTCAGAAGCACATAGACTCAGCACTTGACATCGGAACTTCCATTCAACCCAACACGGCTCATCTACTGTTTGGTGATTATAATCAATCTGGACTTCTATGGAAAAGTACCTCCTCCGGCTATGCCTTCCCAGACCCTTCTGAATCAACCTTCTCTAGAGCGAGTATTGCCTTACTGGACGGAATGTCTGTATTGAACATGCTGCAAATGTGTACAGTAATTAACAGACGAAATCGAACCCTGGACCTCCTTTTCGTAAATGAAGAAGCTTCTATTAACTGCACCGTTTCAGAAGCCCTTGAGCCGTTAGTTGCTTGTGACGCACACCATCCTCCTCTTCTAGTAACGCAGACCTGTCCAGTTAGTTGTTTATGACGAAATGCTAGATGTCAGGGAGTTCAATTTTTCAAAAACTGATTTCAATAGGCTCCAGAACTCACTGCAGGCAATCGATTGGGAGACTTTGCTGAATTCCGCGATCGATGTTGCCGTAGAAAAACTTTCACTGGTCCTAAAACAACTTTTCAAACTACATGTTCCCGCACCACGTCCCCGACCAAAACCAGCATGGTCCAATCGTCAATTACGTAAACTGAAAAGACTGCGAGCAGCTGCACTTCGGCATTACACCAGCCGACGAAACCCCCTCACAAAACGAGAGTTTATTGAAACCAGCAACAATTACAAGGCATATAATCCCTTTCTCTATTCAAGACATATCGCACAAACCCAATCGAACCTGAAACAAAATCCAAAGCAGTTTTGGTCTTTCGTTAACGGGAAACGTAAAGAAAATGGGCTTCCTTCCAGTATGTTCCTTGCAAATGAAACATCAAGTACCCCAAGCGGCATCTGTGTGTTTTAAAAGGCTCGGCCAACTCTACTCAGGTGGAACAAAGTCTTCAGGATGTCCCTTATGATGTAATTAATTTAGGCATTATTCAATTTACTGACGAAGATATTCTAACTGCTATGAGAAAGCTAAAGTCTTCAACATCGGCAGGACCAGATGGTATTCCTTCCATTATACTGAAAAGATGCGCAAGCGCATTGTGTACGCCTTTAAGACTAATTTTTAACCAATCGCTGTCGTAATCAACGTTCCCCGTCTGTTGGAAAAAATCAGTTATGTTTCCCGTTTTTAAAAAAGGTGACAAGCAAAATGTTGCGAACTATCGTGGCATAACTTCACTTTGCGCTGGCTCAAGTTTATTTGAAATATTAGTAGGAAATGTGCTGTTTCGTGAGACCAGAGCATATATATCGAAGGACCAACATGGCTTTTTTCTAGGTAGATCGACAACTACTAATCTAGCCCAATTCATTTTGCTCTGTATTAAAAATATTGAAGTTGGATCTCAAGGCTGCATTCGATCGTGTAGATCACTCTCTTCTACTGGCAAAGATGAAGCGCCTGGGCGCTTCGGAAAATTTTATAGGGTGGCTTAAATCATATCTCGTAAATCGTTCTCTGTCTGTAAAATTAGGAAATAACGAGTCATACAGTTTCATTAACTTGTCGGGAGTGCCTCAAGGGAGCAATCTAGGACCAATGCTTTTCTCGTTGTTCTTCAATGACGTTTGTTTTGTTATACCTCCTGGGTGTAGACTTATATATGCACGATGATCTCAAACTATTTCTTATTGTGCGGTCAATAGAAGATTGCAAGGAACTACAGCAACACTTAGATGCATTCTGTAGTTGGTGTAATCGCAACTTGTTGGCTCTCAGCGTGTCCAAGTGCTCCATAATATCTTTTACACGCAGAAAAAATCCATTACTGTGGAACTACACCATCTCCGGGGAATCGCTAGAGAGAATGACAGTTGTCAGAGACCTCGGTGTACTTCTGGACTCACAACTGACATTCAGAAATCATTACTCTCATGTTACAGCACAGGCAAATAGAAATCTCGGTTTCATTATAAGAATCGCCAAATAGTTCACTGATCCATATTGTTTGCGGGCACTCTATTTTTCACTTGTGCGATCTGTCTTGGAAGCGTCAGCACCAATTTGGTGTCCTTACACAAGCATTTGGATCAACCGAATAGAAGCAGTGCAGGCAAGATTCCTCCGTTTTGCTCTTAGAACTCTGCCGTGACGTAACCCAACAGAGCTAGCACCGTACATCGATCGCTGTCGTCTGCTCGATATGAAAACCCTAGCCAAAAGGCGGAACACATTTAGAGCAGTATTTGTTGGGAAGATATTAACTGACCAAATAGATGCTCCAGATATTCTCTCACAAATAAATGTCAATGTGCCCCCGAGAAGTCTCAGATCGCATAACTTTTTAAGACTCGAGTTTCAACGCACCGAGTTTGGTCAAAACGAACCCATTAGGGCGATGTGTAATGTTTTTAATAGTGTTTATGACCATTTTGACTTTTCTGTATCTTGTGATGTTATCAAAAATAGACTAAGAAGGTTGACTTAGATTTTAAGATTCATTTTTTGTAATATTTGTATTTTTTATTTTTGTGATGCTGTGTACTATGTGATTATATTTTAGTGTAATGTGAATCCATTGTAATCAGGTGTGAATATATGAAAAGATAATGGGTTTTTACGCCCATTTGAGGATTGCTTCTGAAGTATATCCTGAAATGGGCTTTTCCCATTCATCTACATTTCATATAGACCAACATAGGTCAGATGAAAATAAGAAGAATAAATAAATAAATAAATATTGTGGAGTAGTGCTCGCTAAATGAAACGCAGATCAACGTCGATAAATGTAAGTTTTGGGCGCTCGTCAACTCTAAGGAGCTGCGAAGCTTGTGTCATCAAAAGGGTGGACTCTATCCGTGACCTGGGAGTGCCTTCACTGCGTCGATCACATCACTGCGACAATGGCTAAAGCTTTTGTAACATTGGCCTTTTTGAAACAGAACACTGCTGATTTCGAGGATTTTTACGCACTGAAATCTACATACTGCACACTTGTCCGGAGTACGCTGTACAAGTATGGGCGACATACAACGTCGTTCAAAATAATTGATTGCAGCGCGCTCAAAGAAGGTCTGTACGGTTTGCTTTAAGAAAACCGCCATGAGATGACCCTATCCGTCTGCTATCGTATAATAATAGATGAATGCTGATAAATTTACCAACACTTGAGTTTCGTCTTACCTTTTGGCAAAGAATGTTCAATTTCGATATGTTGTCGAGCAATATGGACTGTGCCAATTTTTTTGAAGGATTAATTTGTTTGTTTCTCCTCGTGTTTTAAGGAACCGACCGCTTCTATGAATTCCTAGGCACCGTATAGCATACGGCCAAAAAATCCGTTAGATAGATGTTGCAGCTAATTTAATGAAACTTTCGAACTCTTTGACTATCATACTACTAAATCTAGTTATAAGTCAGCGATAATCAACTTTTACCGCTATAACAATAAGTTATTTGCATTTAATCTGTACGGTATCTGCCGCAGATCAAACAAATGAATAAAGAAGAGCCTCAGTCGGAGTTGTCGTGAAAGCACCAATCAACGCCATGAGCGACATGGTTGCGACTGCCACCACACGAGGCATCCGTATGACAGTATTTAACGTACGATTGTCGTATGAATCGAATAGATGTATTTGGGTTTGGGTCTTGCTACGGAAAAAATTGAGTAAAAGCCAACGCCCATAAAAAGAAAATTGAGTAAAACCACTTGACATGAAGATGAGTTGTTCTATCAACGACCATACGATAGACAGGTGGAACGACCAACTCCTACCAACAGTAGGCAAAGGATTCTTCACATTTTCTTTCGAACATGTCCATATGATCCTGCCTAGTCCTAGTTTTTCGTTCTAAGTTTAAAAATGATTCGTTCTAGAATACCTATCCGTCTGTCAATTTCATTGCTTTCGTTTCTCTTAGTCTTAAGTTTGCCAAAAATAGCCAACAAAATTGATACAGTAAAACCATTTAGGCTCGAAAAGGGCACACCTAAAACTAATTTAGATATGGGTCATTCTGTGCGAAACGATCAATCAAAAACCAATTGCGTAGGAATTGTTCATATAGGACCAATATAAAAAAAATCCAAATGTTTGTATCCCTTGGTCCATTAGAGCACACCACCGGAAATTCGCCTTGATAAGCTACCGGTAGTGATACATACTTTGAAGCAGGCAAATGATATTCTTTGGTACGGGTCTTTAACGAAGGCCTACAGAGTATATGTACCAGCAAACCAGGTTGAAATAAGTGGGGTCGTCTGCTGTTTTAAAGACCGCATGCTTCAGCCAGTTATTCGGTGACCTCCGTCGGGTCTGCTCAACTTTACTATCCAAATTATGAAACGTAGTTAAATCAGTTCGATATGCTTGTCCTAATTTTTGACATATCATTTTTAAACCCCTAAAGCACATTTCACACACTCAATTCAGTTACCGAAACTTCCCAACTGCCCTGTAGTCTGCAAATTTATAAACTACTATCTCGACAAAATGTGATTTGTTTACTGATTTTCGGTGAAATATTTTCCGAGTCTAAGCTATGAAACGCCACTTTTCCTGAAATCTCAGCAAAAAACAATTGGTTGGAGCGTTCTCAGCTGTTGAAATTTCGGCAAAAGATGCAAAAAATCCAAGATTCGAATAAGTGTGTAGGCCAATTAAAATAATTTAGTGGTGTAAGTTTGTGGAAAATTAAAAAAAAAGATGGTATCATATTTGAGAAACTTTTGTATCAATAGCAAAGGAAACGAAAGAGACAAGTACATTAAACTCATTCACAAGTGTGTATAAATAGCATGCCTAGCGAAAATGCTCCCGAGAAGCTGATGCTTCCGTGTAGTATGCAGCGCATGTCAAGAAATGTGTTTCCTCCCAAGCGAGAAATACATTGAACCGCACAGGTTAGTCTTAATGCACAATGAGCATGGCCTGCTATGAGCGTTCTCACAATTTAGTGCGAACAAGAAAGGTTTTCTTACGCGCCAAATAACGAGAAAAGTGTTTTTTGAAATGGAAGCTGAAAATTCTAAAATGAAACTAGTAACAGGACCATATTTGAATATCACAATAACTGTTTGGTAAAAAAAACTTTGGTCCTGCATGCCGCAATATAGCTCAAGCCATGAACTACAAATGAAATGTTTCACTGACTCTATACTCGTTACTGATCTATAAATTATGCAATACGTGATTCAAGATATTCCAAGAGCTATTTAAATCACGCGCTCAACATATTCCACAACCTGCTACTGCCAGTACACCTACCTTGATTCCAAACACCATCGATCCCCGGCCGGATGCCTGCTTGACCTTCTCCACCAGCAGCTGAATGTCGCCGGACTGCGTGTAGTAATCCACAAACAGCCCGTACAGATGTTCCCTCAGTGGCAGGATCACCAGCCGATGCATCACCTCCTCCAGTATCGAGTCGAGATTCAGAAACTCGTCCGATTTCAGCTGAGATCGCGCCTTCTGCACCTCGGCCGCAAATTCACCCTCACCGTGCTTCACTAAGTAGTTCTTCATTCCGCTCATAAACTGGCGCATGTTGCGCATTATAACCTGCGGAGCCGCTTTCGACTCTTTGGTGCACGATATAAAGTTTAGAATATTCCGCGAGAAGGTAGACTCGGTATAATCCGCGAGGGATAACGCATACATGCCAATTGTTTCACCCGGTCCACTGAAGACAGTCTTGTTGCGGGGGTGGCCTGAAAGAGACAAGTTAATATGGGGCGATTAGTTAGGTTGAGTTTACTAGTCTGATCTGCTCAAACACAAGGAGCTCTAATTGGTTTAACTTTTTGCACTATCACTTAAAGCCGCAATGGCTTTCTACAAACAACATGTGCGTCTGGCTATATATCAACCGCACCTAAACGGTTCCGGGATACATCGTTCAAACACACGTACCTTCTGATACACATCGCAAGCAAATCAATATTTTTCTAATCAACTGTTTCCATGTCAACCGAAATTTTGTATTCTCGGAAACTTCCTCGGCACACTCAAACTTTCGAAAATACTTCTGATAGCGCTTCTTGTAATACATGCACTCGCCCCGTTCCTCCTCGATGTGACCGACATCGATGGTGATGTTGCCAGAACTATCCAACCCAAAAAGCTTCTGAACGTTTACGCTTTCGCTCTGCATCATCGAATTCGCTGCTTTGATCGAGTTCGAAGATTCGACTAGCGAAGAATTGGCCTCCTTTGGTTGCGATTGATACAGTGGTCCCATCAACGATCGATTCAGTGCATCCAATACATCCAACTCGATCTTTCTGGTATCTGCTGCGTTAGGTTTACCCTTCTTTTTAACTGATTTGGGTGATTTCTTGGGCGGTTCGACCTGATCCAACGTCAATCCATACTCTGCCCCACTCCCGAAATGGAAAAAATAATCCAACGCGGAATACGACGTATCGATGTAAAGAAAATCTTCTAGGTTTATAATCTCGTACTCGTCAAGATCCAACAGCTCGAAATCGTCGTTGACGCTAATCGATGATGTGCTGTTCTGCAGATTGTACTCTAGTTGAGATGCAACGTTGATCGATTTCAGCCCATATTCGAAATTTCGCGCCCGATCGCCGTCACTAATGCAACCACCGCAGCCGCATTTATCACCAAACTGACCGGTTGCTGCAATAGCACTGTTATCTACTCTCGACGACTGGCAGTCGCACACATCAGTGTCCAGCAGCCGCAGATGATGTGACGGTCGTAGTAAGCCGCTTTTATCAGCATGTGTGCAGTTTCGATTATCGCGAGTTGCAATAACAGCGCTAGACCGCAAATTGTTTGGCGGTGAGCTGTTTACTGGAGGATTTACTCGATCATATCCACTCGCACGATCCGTGCCAGCATCCGTCTCAACCGGATTCTTATTCTGGCTCGCGAACTTTTCGAGCAACCACTTTTTGAACGACTTCATGGCTTATGTAGAGGCGATTTTTTCCAGACTGTACGAATCGTCGGAATCTAAAGTTTCTCATCAGAACGGTGCTGAGATTTGAGGGGGCACTGTTAAATCGAAACACTCAGCGACTGGCGGCGATGCGTTTCCAGGCTGCTACTACAGCACTAGCATGCTAATGCACCAGGTTTGACGTGGGAGCTTTAACTGTGAACCTCCGTACCGATGAAAATCTGCCAACAAACTGACGACGGATTCGTGATGCACTTCGTACTGAGTTGCACTTTGCTGCGGTGAAGAAACGGACTAGCAAAACAAAAGAACAAACACAAATATACAGCATAAGCCGAGTTCCGCTTTTGCTTAGACCAATACAGCTACAAAATGCATCCCTGTCAAAACATTGACCACCCAGTAGGATTCGAGTAGTGTTGGTTGCATCTCATTTCCCGCCTACTACTGATCGTTTGGATTTGTTTTGTTGATGAGACGGGATGAAACAAACAGTCATTAATAATCAATGTTCAAATGCGACTAATCTGGTGTATTAACTGCTCGGCATCCAATGCTTAATGCGTTGTTCAGAATGCTTCAGACCGATCCGCCCGTGAAAGTAATTAATGGGTGGGGGTGGCCTTGCTCCCCAAAGCAAGAAACTAGGTTAGAGGATCATTGTTTCCTGTTGATTGGTGAATGTTTGCATGAGCATTGAAAGAAAACTGTTTACAATTTCAGCTTTCAATGTTTAATATGGCGGCTTGGAAGAAAACGCAATAAACTTACCCAACGTCCATTGATGTTAGAAAAACAGGTAGGCATGTGGTGTAGATAGCAAAATTTCGTATAAGAATTGTCACCGACACGGAAAAAAAATATCAATCCAATTTCCAACTAGAAAATTGATGAATTGGTTAATTTTGGATTCCACTCGTTCAGTTGCTATAGTGATGGTTTGGACTATGGATATTCAGAAGAAAACACTTAGCGACATGATTGCGGTTAATGAGAATTCAGCAGAATCCATGTAGGCCATGCCAAAAAATAAAACATTGCATCACGTCGTGCGTTGCACCTCGTTGGTTGTACTGAGCGGATTTTGGAACTTTGCTTGTCTTCCCACTGTGTCGCTGCATGCCAGATAAACAATATTAAATAAAAAAGTGTGCTCAGTATTCGTCAAAATTTAATATATATTAATGAACAAGAACCCTGCAAACATGCCGATGCCCTTCCATAATATTATCTTGCGAAAATCAAATTCTCAGTTCAAAAATAAGCTGCCGGATATTGATTGAAAAGTTGCTGGATTTTGAATCAGCTTTGAATGTTTATAGATTTAAATTATTATTTTTACGGAATTTGAATAATTTTTTTCGATGAATCACATGTTAAACTAAAAGAAAGGCGATATACCAATTATCACAGCAGAACGTAACTTTTTTTTACATACCATTGTTGCTAGGCATCACCTTGGGTAACCAGATTTCGTGGCATCACATAACGGTTGTCAATTTGATTATTTCACGATTTGAAAATGAAAAAAAAACACACCACATTGTAACTCAGCCTACTTTGATCACAGAATTTTTGTTTTTTTGATTACATATACGTTTCGGGACGCTTTGAAAAAGGCGAAAAAATATATTTTAGGACCCATAAGCCCAAGGATGCAAAATGGCTACCTTTTCTACGGTTGTAATTTTTCTGCCTACATTCTGCTTTCTCATACAACGCTGCTGTCGTTCGCTAGTGCAGGACGCCCAGCGCTGTACGCGCAGCCTGTAAGCCAAGCAATAACATGATAAAAAAATACTGCCCCCAGTACAGCCATCACACGCGAGGTACAACTTATCTTTCCTCATTTTACACTTTTTAATATTTTTAATCTATTCAATATGTTCAATCACAAACGACGACAATGAATGTGGTTCATTTACGCCACGACCGGCATCAGCGCTTTCGTATGCGGGCCTCTCCCTTTGACTATGGAGAGAAAAGTGTACAAAGCGAGAGAACAAACATTACTACGCCACACTCTCACCGAGCAGTCGGAGTACAGCAGCAAAACAAAAATGTATTTTACTGCTGTACGAAAAAAGTGTACTCGGTTTGGCTACCGTTCCGGCAAGAGCAGTACTGATGTGTCGCTGTAAATGTACCGGAAAAATGCAGTTTACCGGTACCGTTCCCATCCCTGCGTAAGCCATATCAATTTTAAAAATCCGACGGATTGTCTTAGCGTACCATTTGTTCATACAACTGACTGGTGATAGTCTGATTGCCATAGGAACATATCGTGGTCTGAGCGGAGGGAATATAATATTCTATCATCATAAAAGAAGGAATACATCTAAACAGAATTTTAACCTCTCACACACCGTAGCGAAAGCCAGGAAAAAAATCATCCTAGTATCATTATTAATATCGACCACTTCTACGAGTAGCGGTATTAATTTTCAGATTGCTTTATTGGGTGTATTCGGAGCAAGAGAGCTCAGATATACACGTCTTCCTTGTTGAAAATTAACAAATTTCTCACGGTTAAAAAGCAGTCAATAGACTGTTGCCAAGCAAAGCCCGCAAAAACGTACACCTAAGAAACTTACCTAGAGCAAACAAATTACATTACTGGGGGGGTGGGTGTGGCGTAGTTAGTAAATCGATTGCCTTGTGCGCAGCGCACCTGGGTTCGAGTCCCGACCCCGCACATAGGGTTAGAAATTTTTCATAAGAGATTTTTCTAACCCGAAGAGGCGAATGTGATCTTAAGGTTAAAGCCTCTATAATCGAAAAAAAATACATTACTGGCGACAAGTATTTTATGAAGGACTACCGCGTCTACATGCCCGCCCACATAGTTAATATCGACGGCGTGGTTACCGATTCGAGTTTTTTATGTGTGAATCTCAGGAATTAGAATATATTGGCTCAAATGGCACGTTCCCCGTACATAGTCGGGGATTTGTGCCTTGCCGTGTTTTCATCATTTCCTGAGCGGAAGGAATGGAGAAGGAGGTGTGGGGAAGTGGAATTGGAAGGGTGGGAAAAATAACAGCACAAAAACAAAAACAAACGGCAGGTCTGTTAATCTCACAAGTAGTTCAACTCGCCTGTGAGTAATCCTAAAGCTCTTTACCACAATGGATAAGAAACTTAGTGTGTCTCTGAGTTTCAGTCGTCCAAACATGGTGTGGTCGTAAACTCAAAATCGCAATTGCGCTACTGCTGGACAGTTGCATATCTGATGATATGAGGTTCCGTAGTCGGATTCACATAGATCACATGAGCCAGACTCATCGCGCTGAATAGTTGCCATGTGATAGTTTGCAGTGGCCGGTTAAAGCCCTGATCAGCATGCCGCAGTGAAGCTTCGAAAAATGTAGGAGATTTTTCGAAATCACTGGACACGGTTGTTCTAGAAATGCCTTTGTTTGGCGACACGCTTGTAGATTTCTCCAATAATTGCGGTGCTCGAACGAAGCCCAAGACCGTATTTTTTCCCTTATCCAACATGTCGAAATTGGCAGCGCGGGCTCAGGACCAACGAATTCGATCGCTGAACCTGCCGTGGCAATTCGTCAGCCCATTCATTTTCAGTAATACCGGAATGTCCGGGCATCCAGACAAGGTAGATAGCGTTGACAATGCTTAGTTCTTCGATTTGGGTTCGGCACGCGATCACTAGCTTGGACCGGGATTTTTCTGAGCTAAGGGCCTTGATTGCAGCCTGACTATCGGAACAGAAGTTTATAACTCTGCCGGACAGACTCAGTTGAATTGTGCCCCGCACATAATCGCAAAAATTCTGCATGGAATACAGTACAGTATCTACCTAGTGAGTGAGATTGTTCCAATTTCATTTCACGACAGTAGACACCAACACCAGCACGTCCCTCCATCAGAGAACCGTCAATGGAACAGTTTCGATTTTTTTCGAGAGCGTTGCGCTCGGCTCAAAGTATGTGCGACCAGCTCCATGTTCAAAAAGAATTATTTTGGGCATAAGATTTTGAGCACAAAAACAGAAAATGTCAAAGAAATCCTCCCCGCCCCTTAATGATCAAAATATTGCGATTTTGTAGGTTACAGCGCCCGAGAATGCAAGCTGTGGGTAAAAATTGCCATGAAGATAATATTTTCCAAAAACGCACTCTGTTCCAAAAAAGTATGAACGCAGTCAGAAACCGCTTACATTTCGTAATAATTGACAATTTCTTAACGGTGCTGAAATGCATTGCGAAAGCTATACGAAACGATGCTTGCTGAAGATTCGGTTTGTATAATCATGAAATTCGTGAAATTCGACTAGAAATCCTTGTTGGGGTCACAACATGAACGCAGCTCACTTTTGCTCGTATTTCGATGGTGCTCCTCATCAACTCGCTGTGGAAAAACTAAGGCGCAATAGATTTCCGGACTGGCTGACAAGTTGGATCTCATCGTACCTTGCAAATCGCAGTGCTTCTGTGCGTGTTGCCACTACACTGTCAGATTTATTCCATGATACATCGGGCGTCCCTCAAGGAAGTCTTCTTGGACCTCTTTTTTTGTACTCTTCGTGAACGACCTCTGCAGTGAATTGTCGTCGTCTAAAGTCATGTATGCAGATGATTTGAAAATGTATCCTGTTATAACAATTATGGTGGACCCTTGCGTATTGTTTTCGAATACCTGATGTGTTTTGCTTCTATACAACGAGTCGCATCAGTCAAGGATCTAGGTATCACTTTCGACTGTAAACTACGGTTCACCGCACTTGTTTCTTCTGTCATAGCTAAATCCTATGCTGTACTTGGACTCATCAAGTGAAACACTTGTGATTTCAATGATGTTTACTGTCTAAAATCTCTATACATCGCACTGGTACGCATTATTCTGGAATATGGAGTGACCGTTTGGGCTCCGTATCACATCGTACACATTAATCGTCTCGAACGGGTACAGGAGAATTTCATCAGGTTTACCCTTCGTCGACTGCCCTAGCAAAATCGATTACTGCTACCTCCGTACGAAGATCGCTGCGCTCTCATCACGCTGCAAAATAGGTGAATTTTTCTGCAACGACTCTACATCTTCGACTTGCTTACAGACAACATAGATTCCCGTGCGCTGCTGGCAAAGCTTGATTTCAACATTCCGGGAAGGTCTTTCCGGAGAAATGATTTTTTTCGGCGCTCAACACATCGCACGCTATTTGGCCAGAATAATCCACTGGATGTTCGCTGCCAGCTCTTCAACTAGGTTTATCATCTCTTTGATTTTAGTATAAGCAAAGAATCATTCAAATTAAAAATAGTGATTATAGTTATTTAGTATGTGCGATATAATTAGAGCTTCCATCCCGGGAATTTATTTCCCGGGAATCCCGGGATTTTTCGATTTCCCGGGATTCCCGATTCCCGGGAAATTATGTTTTCTCATTGCCGGGATTCGGGAATCCCGGAAAAAAGATTTTTAATTTATTCCAAAAGGCTTAGGTTCTGCCAATGAAATTCTGTAGGAAATATTTTGACCGGTAAACATTTGGGGTGCGTAGTGATTGTAAATTTTGCTTTTTCAACTGATTTGCAGATCAATGAAATATATAGTTTAAGCTCGCAGATATTTTTTTGTGATTTTTCAAGTATATAGTCCAAATCTTACTCAAGTCACTGCTAAAGAATGTGCGTATTTTCATGCAAAAATGGATGAACTTGCCGGCCGTTGTTCCGAAGCATTTCCTTACAGTAGCGTTAGCGGAGCGCAAGATATCTCTGCAACCGATGAGCCGATTGATCAGATTTTTTAACAGTTCTTTTAACAGTTCATTTTAATAGTTAGATCTTCAATGAAAGGGCCTGTAAACACAAATTAGTTACGGAAATAGTGTTTCTTTCTTAAAAAATCAAAACCTGTTTGTTTTAAAAATTGTTTGTAGAGGTATTGTGCTTAACTCAAACGCTATTTAAAATAAGAAATGTTTCTAGAACATCTGCAGAAATATTTGGTCGGTTCATCGAATGCATACTTCGTATAATTTGTTTTACCGGAACTGTAATATCTGCTTTATCGAGATTTTGCATACCCGGATATTTAAATTTTTGGATGCATAAAAAGTAATACAGAATGCTGTATCCGTCATGTCATGTCATATCATTCGCATTCAAACTCTTTGAAAGTCGCTTTCAAAGACGCTTGCTGAATTTTTTGAAGGACCTTAAGATCAAGAAATTCAGATTTTGACAGATACTCGCTCGTAACAGGAAATCGATGGTAGACTTCACCCATCGCTGCACATTTCGTCCATTATCTGCTGGATTTTGATTCATACTTAATTCTCAATGATGCTGATCCTAATGTGACAGAAATGGATTCCATATATTACACGCAGAAAAATGTATTGTAGATATAACAATATTCTGGTTCAAGCTCAATAATAATTATTATTGTCTCAGGGCTAATAATATTCAATAATTGCCTCAATCCACAATATTGTTATTTCTACAATAAATTATGGTTTTGACGTTTCTAGATTTAAATCACATAATCGGTTGAATCAACAATAAACTTGTTGAAACGATTGACACTGTGTTATTGATCGAATGATGAGAACATGATTAGTTCAACAATATTCTGTTGTTGAAGTAACAGATAATATAGTTAACAGTAACTATTGAAATGTTTTGTTTCTTTTAAATAAAAACATAAAAAAAATTTAATGGTTTAATTTTTATTTATAATAACAAGCTCCAAAATCTTGCTCTGGAAGTTAGAAAGATAATGTTACCACAGACTAACAGACATAACACTATGAGGGAATTCCCTCAAAAAACATCGATCCGACAATTTTCCCAGAACACTAGCTCCACCTTTTATTCACAGTCCCAATCACTCATTCACTGGTGGGTTACCCCTCAGGTTTGGGAACAATTTTTCACTAGTGGTCTATCCCCCATATGCTTGTTCATGTCAGTGGCGCCATAATTTCAAATGTGGCCACAGTCCCAACTACAAATATATTTAAAATGACCGTTAAAGCGGGCGAAGCTTTGTTTTTGAGTGTTATGTCTGTTAGTTCGTGATGTTACTTTCAATATATTTATTTTTTTAAATATTGGCACTTACTCAGAGTATAATTTGCGTCAGTACTTTACATATGGTAGGAATACACACAAAAAATACACAATACACGCTGATTTGCTACTATGCAAGACCAACATAAAATAATCTTGGGTTGAAGTAAAAATAATATTGTTAGTTTAACAATAAAGCAATGTATACTTAACAATTAATGAGTTCTGAATCAATAATAGAGTGACGGTTTAAATCAAAACTGTATTTTGTTAGTTTAAGCGCTTGAAATTTCGCTGCGTGTATGTTTTCTAACTTAATCGAAAATAATTACACACTACCCTGAAGCAGCTCAATCATTTCATTCAAGATTACCAAAGAAGGTGGTTTGCATTAAGTTGTTCTGAAGTTGAAATGTTCTGATACGCATTCCAATTTTGGACATTAACTTCAGCAGCTGCGTTTAGTATATCGTCCCAATTATAATTCTAATTACCAAATTTAAGTTGTACATATACCCAAGAAAAAACATCAACAGAAGCTGATGTTATGCAAACTAAGTGACGAGTTATCAAATGATTCAGTTATGTGTACTCCACCCAATCGGCATCTTCTGACAACTGCTTTTAAGACAGATTTACATGCAATCATACGAGTATGAAAACTTTTTAATTTTACCTTTCGTTTTCAAGAAAATGATCCACTTTTTAATTTTTTTCCATATTCCCGGGAAATTTCATATTTATTTCCCGAATTCCGGGAAGCTGAAAACCGTCGGGAAATGGAAGCTCTAGATATAATATATTCTTTGAAAACAATATACAATAATAATAACAAAAATATTATACGGCGCGAGAAGGAGATATATTTGAGTTGAAAAATTTGATAAAAAAAAACTATGGTCTAGCAAGGTATTTGATTCTGCGGTAATATTTCGCAAGCCTTCTATACGGATGATCTGATGAACAACGAAATGTATATTTAAAAAATGGCGGAATTCAAGAAAAAATTCGCCATTTTATGAGTAAAAAGCCCCTTTAATTGAAAAATTATCCCAAAAACTCTACGTAGGGGTTAGGTATTTTTACGTAAAATGTGTATGCCAAATTTGAAATAAATCGGTGAAGTAGTTTTTGAATGGCAGATAACACCGCAAATCGTATTTTCCCAAAGACATTCCACAAAAAGCTTCGTCACCGAGTCGCTAGTTAATATTTTTGCATGAAAAAATTACAGAATGTTATTGAAATGATCTACATCATTTCAATAACATTCTGTAATTTTTTCATGCAAAAATATTAACTGGCTTAACTAATGTACAAAAGTTTCGATCAATTCGCTTCATCCATCTTTCTAAAAAAAATTGACAAAAAAACTGATTTTTTTTCGCTGGAACCCTTAACCTCCCCCCCCCCCCCTTTAACGATTTGTTACAGCCGGCCAAAGTGAAAAAATCATGCAAAAAAATGATACTTTATTTTCAAGTGGCCGCCATTTCATTTCTATATCGAATTTTTTCATGTTTTGCCTTTCTCATATAAAGAAAGGCTATGCAATCACTGTAAAAATCGACTTTTTAACCGAGGCCCGGAGGGCCGAGTGTCATACACCATTCGATTCAGTTCGTCGAGATCGGCAAATGTCTGTGTGTGTGTATGTATGTGTGTGTGTATGTGTGTGTGTGTATGTGTGTGTGTGTCATTTAAACTCACACAATTTTCTCAGAGATGGCTGAACCGATTTTCGCAAACTTAGTCTCATCTGAAAGGTATAACGCTCCCATAAGCTGCTATTGAATTTTTAGTTGATCCGACTTCCGGTTCCGGAGTTACGGGTTGAAGAGTGCGGTCGCACAGCAAATTCCCATATAAACTGGTACCACCATGATGTTCAAATGATGTAAAGCATATTAAAATAGATGTAACATTACTCTAGTTTGCGGGTCTGGATCACTAATGATCAATCAAAGCAGCTTTGACCAAATTGGCCACCTATGACAGGTCATGACGCCCCCGGGGAACTCGCCAAGTTCCTAAGCTAATATCACACCCATTCCCCAACGAATTCTCTACTAATTTTTACAAACTTGATTTCAAATGAAAGATACAGTAATGCCATTGACTGCTGCTGAATTTCATTCGGTTCTGACTTTTGCTTCCGGAGTTACAGGGGTGTTAGTAAGGATACACTGGAATTTCCCATATAAATCGGTACAATCGTAATACCTCAGAGGCTAAAAACTATTGAAATGGTCACCAAATTACTTCTAATCGCAGATCTAGATCACCGATTGCCAATCAAACATTCTTTGAATATATTGTCCACTATCGACGATTCCGGAATTCCGGGCATATTCCACAATTAAAGTCACATCGGTTCTTCGGTGATGACTGAACCGATTTTCTCAAACCAAGTCTCAAATGGAAGGCAAAATATGCAGTTGAGTATTGCGTCGCCGCCCCCCCCCCCCCTCCCGTCTTACCCTTACACCTCCCTCCTTCATCACTCCCCTCCCCTTGGACCACCCTCACGCCCGCATTTCCTTCATCCATCCCGTATACCGAAATAAGATGAAGGATTTCTGACGCATCCTCCACTCCCACTCTACTAACCCCCCATTCCCTACACGTTCAAACCCATTCCACCAACCTTTCCAAATTATAATCACATGAAGATAACATTGAACTCATGCTTATTAAGGTAATTAAATACTATTCTTTTGCCTTTCTCATATAGAAAGTTTATGCAATTGCTCCAAAAACCGACTTTCTAACCGAGGCCCGGAGGGCCGAGTCTCATATAACATTCGACTCAGTTCGCCGAGATCGCAAAATATCTGTGTGTATGTATGTGTGTATGTATGCATGTATGTATGTGTGTGTATGTGCAGATTTGTTTACAAAATGTCCACATCGGTTTCTCGGAATTTTCTGAACCGATTTGGTAAACTTGATTTTAAATGAAAGGTCCATCAGCTGCATTTGAATTTTGTGTGGATCCGAGTTCTGGTTCCTGAATTACAGGGTGATACGTACGATCACGCAGCAAATCCCGATTCTAACGAATTCTGCGATGAATGTAAAAAGGTGAAATTTTTTCCAAAATGTAAACACAACTGTTGAATTTGTAGATCTAGGTCACCGACAGTCATTCAAAGTCTCTTTGGCCACACTGGCCACCATCGACGGATCCGGAAGCATCCAAATTCAGAATAACGGTTATATTGGTTTCTCGAAAATGGCTAGACCAATTTGGTCAACTTAGTCTCAAATAAAAGGTGTTGCGTCCCTGGAAACTGATATTAAATTCCATCTCCATCCGACTTCCGGCTCCGGAGTTACGGGTTGTGGAGTGCGATCACATAGAAAACTCCGATTCAAACCGATATCGCGATGAATGCAAAAAGGTGCTCTTATATATACTTACCAAGTGTAATAAGAATGAAAGACATTTCAATAATGTTATATTGTACGAACCAGCTATTAAATCATAGTTTGGAGAAATGAGAAAGGCACAATTGCACCTCTAGGTGGATTAAAACAGGTTTTTTTTAGGTTGGGGCGCCTCTACGGAATGTAATCTTCAAAATCGTTTTGGTTTGCTGCTTGTAGGTGACGAATTACGACCTGTATCGTGCCAGCAGATGAGGTAGGTTTTCAAAACGCCTTTTACTGGAGCCGCCATTTTGGACGCCATTTTTTACATCTTACACTCGAAAATTTTTATTTTTTAGGTGAAACCTTAATAAACATTTTGCAGAATAGGGCACATGTCTAAATAATTTTACTTCTTAAAAAAATTATCAAACATTAGATACTTTTTGCACAACTATATTGAGAGGCTGAGAGCAAGAGTGGGTTAAAATGTTGCTCAGAGCAAAAGTGCGTTAAAATATTCTGTTAGAAGAGAAATGGTATATTCATCACAGCCTCAGGCAAAAGTGGGTCAAATATTAATTCGCGCTAAACTGGTTCGACAAAATTTTCAGGGCAAGACTGGTATAGAAAATTAACCCATTTTTGCGCTAAGAAAAGAAACAGATATTTCTTATGAAATTTTAATAATTTTTTCAATGCCTTAGAAATCGTGTAATATAGGACCCGTATTGGTCAACAGGCATCGGAAATTGACGATTACCGCAATTTTGAAATCCAAGATGGCGACTTCCGGTTACCACAAAATAGTGAAAACAACCATCAATATGAGTGTCATTTGAAAATTGACCATTACTGCCATTTTGAAATCAAAGAAGGCCACTTCCAGTTCCTACAAAATAGTGAAAACCATCATTAATATGGGTGTCATTTGAAAGGGATGGTCAGCAGACACCGAAAAAATAGTGAGAACCACCATCAATCTGGGTGTCATCTGAAAGGGACAGTAGACATCGGAAATCAATAATCAATGGAGTGAAAAGCGTATGAACCTGCGTTATATGGTCTCGATTCTGTCAACGCCATTCTGGTAGTACGGATTCCAAACAGCAGAACATTACTCTAGTGCTGAGCGAACCAGCGTGCAATAGAGTGATTTTAAACAGTATACGTCCCTAAAGTTTTTCGATAATAAACCCAAGCTGTCTTAATGTCACGAAGTATGAAGTGAGTGGTGCTGAATCCATGATGACTCCACCACCCTTGACGCGAAAGTGTCTTGGAATGCGCAAGTCGAATAAATGGTAGTTAAACTGAATCGGATAGCGCTTCCGCGTAAACGTATCGATTGAGCATTTACTCGGTTGTAAAACCTTTCTAAACAGATCACAACCTTTCTGTTTAGATCACACCACGTGCTAAAGCTCTCCAATTCGCTCTGAATAAGCTCGGCCCCGGTTTAATCCAGTATTTGTCGAAAAATTTCCATGTCATTTTTGATATTGACGTCGTTAAAGAAGAGGAGGAATATTACTGGACCGATATGGCTTCCAATTGAGATGCCGGATGTAGTGAAAAATTGTGCAGATAGGCAGTCCTTAATGCTGATTTAAAATTGCCTTCCATCGAGGTAGGAACGAAACCAGCGGAGGAGTTGTCCATGAATACCGAGTTTGTCCAGCTTCGCTATTGCGACATCATGGTTGATTTTGTCGAAGGCCGCCGATATAGCTATGTAAATAGTATCGGTTTGCAATCCGTCAGCAGGTTGGTTGTCGATCATTTATGCATAAAACAGTGTTTCTTGCAATGTAGTGTTTGCAGTGAAAGAAAATCGGATCTAAAACGACTTCTTCAGACCACCCCCTTTCAAATGATACCCATGTTGATCAGGGTTCTCACTATTTTGTGGTAACCGGAAGTCGCCATCTTGGATTTAAAAATGGCGTAATTATCGATTTCAGATGTCTACCGACCACTCTTTTTCTAATGGCATTGATGATGGTCCTCCCTATTTTCTGGTAATCGGAAGTCACCATATTGGATTTCAAAATGGCGTAATTATCGATTTTCGATATCTACTGACCAGAGCCTAACATTCTCATACCTATTCAATGAATGACGAAATTCAGAGAATTCATCTTCGTCCTTTCCTTGCCTCTTTCGTCGCTAAATGCATGAAAAAATAAAACAATAAAGGCGATGTCCCCTCCTCTCTCGATTCTACGGAAACGAGTAGCAGCAGCAGCGACTTTCGTTTTCCTATGACAATCCGAATTTCAATTTCGTTTTGATGCATGATCAGTAATTTGCGATTATCATTCGTTAAATGAAATTAATGCAATGTGCATCTAATAATGCAACTAGAACATAGTTAAAATGAGAAATATGCACACCGATCAGGCTTCCGTCTTACAATACCATCATTAGCTCGCAAATCTACAGAATCGAGCATCGACAAATAAATATCATGGCTAGTGTATTTTCGTTTCCCCAGCAGTAAGGTCAATATCGAAGTTACCAATATCATTATGAATCTCAAAGCGAAAACGAGCATGCGGAGAGAATAATGAAAACGCTCTGCTACATGCTTGTTTTGTCCTAGCCCGTTGTCTCATTTTCGATTTCGCAAAGTGCTAGTTGTATGGAAAGAAGCTTCGTTCTTTCGGCAGTTTCGGCTGATTTCGGAAAATGAAAAAAAAAAAAACATTTTCCGACTCTGCTACTGACCACTCCCTTTCAAATGACACCCATATTAATGATGGATCTCACTCTTTTGTGGTAACCGGATGTCGCTATCTTGGATTTCAAATTGCGGTAATGGTCAATTTTCGGTATTTGCTGATCACCCCCTTTCAAATGACACCCATATTGATTATGGTTTTCCCTGATCGGTGATAAATCATTTTTGAAAGCATTCTTAGGATAAAAATGGAATATATATATATATATATATATATATATATATATATATATATATATATATATATATATATATATATATATATATATATATATATATATATATATATATATATATATATATATATATATATATATATATATATATATATATATATATATATATATATATATATATATATATATATATATATATATATATATATATATATATATATATATATATATATATATATACATATCCTCTCAGGGCAAAAGTGGAATATCTTTTTAACCCATTTTTGCGCTAAGGTTTTTTTATCCCATTTCTGCTCTGACTGGTACTTAAACCGGTTTTGCTATAAATAAAACATATACCACTTTTGCTCGCAGCGAATTTTTAACCCACTCTCGCTCTTAGCCTCTCATATAAGAGGACCCCCCTAAAGACTCATAAATATTCAGCAAATAACAAAGCAAACAATAAAGAAACCAATGCATATGTAGTTGCAGAAACTTGTCGCAACCCTTTTATGGCTCTCAAACGTGAAGCGTGTTTATACTGTCAATTAATTAGAAGCTAAACTGTATGTTCGACGATGACCGGGTACTTGTTTTGGTTTTCTCCTCATTGTAGATTTAAATTATATATCGAAGCAGCACGCTGAACAATTAAACACGGCTAGTATAAAAATAGGCATGTTTTGGGTAACAATTTGTCTTTTAGATTATGTTTTCAAAAGTGTGCCATATTTCAAAATTTGTAGGATCAACGAAGTTCGCATATTCAGAAGATATACCTAAAATTACCCGACCTACACTGCCGTTCTACGCCCAATTGTCCCATGTTACAAAACTAGCAACTGAGAAAAACGCGATTGAAGATGAAAATTGTATTAGCAATCTGGAGAGAAACGGTGCAACAAATAAAGCTTTATTGTCTAAAATTACGTTTATGGCAATCGTTTTCAATATAATCAGGCCAGTTTTTTATTGTAGAGATTCAATTAACTTTAGTTTTTAAGAAAAAATGTTAAGTGGGACTGTTATGCCGAGAAATCGAGCGGAAACCGGAAAGTTCTACGCATATCAGTCCCATAACGATCTATGTAAATGATGCTCATAACTCATTTTTTTACAAAAGTGTATGTCGTGAGTTTTTCTGTTACTCGGGAGATTTGTTGCTTCATCAAAATTGGAAATAGGGTAAAGTACCTATTTTTACTGTATTTAGAAGGGTACCTCACAAGATCATTAATTACTCTGCCTACACTCGATGGAGTGCATTAATTTGGCATTCACAACCTTGCTTCGTTCTTAAGAACCAATCTAATAACACAAATGGCCTGAAAACGATGAAATACTAGTGTTTGATAGCAACTAAAGTTCCAATCGAGTGCCCCAATTGTCGCCCTACCATTTGATCCAACTAACCAACGGCTTCAAATGGGTAGCGTGATAATAGAAACATTGCGAAAATAGGCTCATTATCCTAGATGCGTTCGCCATGTTATGCAAGCGACGATAGTAATGAAGAGCTTTACAGGATTGTTCTCACTGCTGTGATTAATATTGCCACTGCCATCTCTTTTTAATGGTCCTGTATTTTTCCATCAATTTTTTCAGTGCCCGACATCTAGCGTAATGTTCTTGTTAACTAAACGCTACGTAATTATTTCTTTAGCGCTCACTTTTTTGGGATTTTTGTTAGTGGGACAATTATGCGTAGAATATCAACAATGGGACAAACAGACTTGGTATTTTTTCACGAAGTCTTCGAACAAATTTTATGATTTGGATGTGGTTTCTGAAAATATACATCAAAAAGGACTGTTTGATTAAAAAAAGTGAAATGACCAAAAAGCAATATGGGACAATTATGCGTAGAACGGCAGTACAGCTTCGTCGTAAGCACTATCTTCCTATATAGTTCCATTAAAAAGTTGATTCCAGTTGAGATGACGTCCAAACACAAATTCCATAATTTAGAAGAAATAGTCTTTATCTAAACTTGGCTACCCGAGACATCACTCGGAACCAACCAGTTGTTTGGATGTCATGCAAGACGTATGACCTGTTTGGCTTAAGCGTAGAGCCAGCTTTGGTGCTAGTTTAGATTTGTTGTCTAACTAGCCCAAAGAATGATGAGGAGAATCCGAAACACAAAACATTCCAAACTAGAATTTTTACCTAAATTGTAATCCACTAAGGAGAAATTCAAAGAAATTTGCGGTGTACGTACACTCGTAGATGAATGGTTTTATTGTGCTCATCACAGCATGCTGTGCGTTTGACTGTCATCTTTCGTCTGTTTACTTTGTTGTACGGTTCAAAATGAAGTGAAAATTAAGGTTTTGAACACATGGCTAAGTGAAAAGTATGTATCCATGCGAAAATTGGCGAAACGCTTTGGAATGAATCACGCAAGTATAGAATCCTGTTCTTTGGATGGGCTGCCAGGAAGAGACAGAAGAAACATGATTTCCCAATCCGAAACTAGGCCAGAAAGTTGTATCTCTAACTAGAAAAAATAAATCAATGTCGATACAAGATTTAGCGAATAAAGCGGGAACGAGTGTCGGAATGATGAATGATGAAACGTACTACAAAATGGAACAATACGAAGCCCTAAAAGAGCAGACAATCGCAAAAGTACAAAACAAAAGCAACGTGCTGCAAAAAGAATCAAAAATAAGAATCATCAGCATGCGTTTGGATGGAAGACAACTCAGAAACCCTTCCAGGTTCACAATATTATACTGCCGTATAATAGGAATAGTAGGGGAGAATGTAAGTGATGCGTACAGGTTGTTTCAAGCGAAGAAATTTTGTCGAAAACATCTGGTATGACAAGCAATTTGAAGACTAGCAGTTTTTACACTACCGGAACTATAGATGCAAAAATTTATGGATCTGAGAGCCTACAGAAGAGGGTACCTCCTTCATATGAGAAGCATAGTATCCCTCCTTGAGTTGCTTGATTCAAACTACTTTAGGATTGTCCACTTTGCTAAACTAACCAAATCCTACCCGCAAGTCTGCTTTGACTTCAAATTTATATGCAATTAAAATAGTTTCGACGTACAATCGTAAAACTTCCGAACAAAAACACCTACGACGTTGGTGTAATTCTTGGGTGATCATTACTCATTCGTAATCAACAAATAACTAGCCGATCTTTAATTTATTAACTCTCTTCCTCGGCAGGATCAAAGATGAGTAGAATAACAGATTATTTCAAATACCCTTGAGTGCATTGAATGCAACGGTACAGTGGCTAAGCTAGGGGAGGCAGCGTTACTTTTCGATTCAATTAACTTAGTAGAAACAGTAGAAAGTCGCCTCCATCTAAAAAAAAAAATATTTCTCGAGCATAAGATATAATGTGTACTTTTATATGAACCAATCAACAATTTAGCCGGATAATAAATAGTTACTGTTCGACTTATTCTCTCGTAGCGTATAGTTGTTCAGCTTCCGTTGCTTTTAAGGTCTGCATGTCCAATTTTTCACAATCCTACTTCAATAAGCAGTTCTTTGCTAGAACCATATTTAAAACCTTCACCGATATTGAGACATCGATCTTCCGGCTTTGTTTTCGAGTCGTAAGTGCTCAGTGAATTTGTTTCAAATGACTCCTGACTTCGCCACTGCTTGGCAATAAATATTGATTATCAATACGAGGCACGCGCGAGAATATTTCAACCATGTTATGCACTTGCATGAATGGGTGGTTGAGTTCGTTATCAATTTTACGTCAACAGGTCGAAACTATTTTCAAACCGACTCATATATTTTAATAGAACCTAGTACAGGGTGAGGTATTTACAAAAGTTCAGTCACAATATTTGTTTCAGTATCAGCCGACTAAAATGGAATCTAATCTTTCGACGGCACATGTTTCGCATTTATGGTATTCAATCCCCAACATCTTTAAAGAAATATGTAAAAGTTTAAGGACCTGTGTGGCTTCCTGGTGCACTATTAATGAATAGAGTTCTGATGTTTGATAAACTACAATACCTTTCAACCAACACAAAAGTGTTTATGTTCACTCAAAACTGCATCTGATGGAACATGAAACCAAACAACTGGATATATCAAAACTATTACAGAGAACAGCTCTCTTCACAGATATCTTTTTACTATCATCCATAAAATTTCCATTACCTCCCAATTTAGGAAAATTCCATTCCTTTCGATTGATACCAGACCGTAAAGTTTCCATTCACCAAACATTTAGCATACTCACATAGAACTTCTCGATCCCGGCAGCTCCTCGAGCGCAGAATGGTGGCAATCTTTTGCGAGGAACCGTTCGTCTTCTTCACTCTTAAATCCCGACGCAGTGACAAGCTGTTGTAACCACCGGAGGCCAGATCATTTCGGGATCCGTATCGTTCGCTATTTCTACCTGAATGGTTGTTAGCTTCACCCATGGGCAAGGTGTCGGCATTATCTGTGGAACACATGGAATGAACTGAAACACACACTCTAGGAATATTCCAACTAGAACAACTAAGTGCACTTACTGTCTTGAGGTAGAAAGCTATCCCATTGGGAACTGTCCCACGGTTCGGAAAAAACTGTCCCATCATCGGACTGAGCGCTGTTAATGACGGACGAGGCATATGCTAGAATAACAGAAACATAAACATCAGTTTGACATTCTTTCTACGCAAACCAGCAAATTTTGCATACCGACGTTATGCTTTTCGACATTATCATAAGCGGATTTGCGTTGAGCCCTCGTCAGAGTACCTGCAGCGTATTCGGTCGTTTCTTTCAACTCTCTCGAGTTGGCGCTATTACCTGGAATCTCTGGCAAGTCAAGGTTTGGCAAACGATTGGCAATAATTTGATGCACCGTCACTACTCGATGGTGGTGATTGTGTTGGTTGTTGTTGTTATTGTTACTCTTGTTGTTGTTGATGCTTTCCGGACTCGAAGGCAATATTATCACATTCTTCTGAACCATCGCATCCGGTTTTGTTTGCTCTCTCAGCCAACGCAGGTCATTATCATAGTCGTTGTTTTCTGTTTGTTCGAGCGACAAACGCTCAAACTGCAACCGATCTCCGCCATACCTGTACTGGGGGTTTCGGGGATTCTTCAACTCATCGAGCGATGCGGCGAATGGGTTCTGTAAGTAGAGGAAAAGGATCATCTTAAGTGCACCAATGAAAGAAAAAACCATAAACTTCGAAACGATCTTCAAATATAAAGTTAATGATCCATCGAGATCCCAGGTAGATGGGACTAGTGCTTGTCTTGAAATGAAAAATGTGTATGGATAGAAAAAAGACAAACTGGCAACAACAACTATCGCCGCAAAAAACTAGTTTTTATTTCTTTGAATAACTATCTAATGGGAAAATTATTTAATTCGTTTCCTACTTCTCAATAACTGTCTTCAATGAAACATCCGAAAACTGCTTTCCGTGGATTTGACGATGCATTTAAACGTTACCATAGAGACATGCAACGTGCACTGCTGTTTATATTTTTATACACTTCCGCTTTCCTCCCAAGGCATGAAATTATTTGCCGAATAAGCATGGCCACCTAGACGTAAACGTATGAAATCCGAACAGAAAATATCGTCAGAAAAATCCCGCTCTAGCGGGCAATGACGCGCTGAATGGTAACGGGTCAAGTGCAGTCCTAATGTGTATAGGAAAACAAAACTAATCCCACTGTCAGCAGGCATCCACAACAAGGATGACGCGTTTATTTTCCAATTGAACTGCACTGGTGATGCAATGATTGATATTTGTTACGAATCTTTGCTGACATACTGCATTGATAAGCGCGCGTAGTACGATCGATCGGTGTTGTTTACTGTTTGTCTTAATAAATCCATTTGCTTTGAGCGTCGCGACGTCTGGTCGGTCAGATACAATCATAAATTGGTATTTAATTAGTTATTTGTTGTGGAAGTGCAGCGTCATGGTGGTAAAAAAATAACTTTTGTTTTGATGATTTATGTAGAACAGTTTGTGTTTCAAAACATCGAACCTCGTGGAAAAAATTAAAGGGCTGTATACAAGACACGACCAACGAACGTGATAGATCTTAGAAATAAAGTTCAACTTGCTATCAAATTAACCTAACAAATTTTTGAAACGACCGTCAATCCGGCGCCTATTTAGTCTGATGAGACGAAATCGAAACGCAAATTCCATAACTAATACTTTAATGTATTTTACGGGTTTTCGTACGTTATACACATATAAACGACTTTACTGTAATAAATATATTAGTTAGTGCAATGTGATAGACTTTAAGGACGCCTACAATAAACCGTATATTGGAAAGCTCTAACCCGATTGCTTCGCTATGTAAACACTCGACCCGAGTACCTCTTATAACTTGCACTTGCAAAGCGCAGTTGTCGTACTAGTCCTCGATGTTTTTTTTCCAGAAACTGTGTTCCATATGGAGATCCGGTGGCCTGATAAACATCCTAATACGTTAGTCGATTCGTTTGTGTCCCATTTCATTTACCACACACTAGCAACATTATACTACAAGGCTGGGAAACCGACCATCGTCCACAAGGCAATCATACACTCATCAGGACGCTTCTATTCTATTCTAACCCTTACACAGCCAGTATTGAAAAGCATCCTGGAAAACACTGCATTGATTCTGTAGTGTTTTTCTTGTCAATATTATTATTTGAAGCATATTTTGATATGCCGTAAATATTAAAATGACCAGGCCTACTGTGCAGAGTTGGGTTTGAAGATGTTTCTAAATTAGACGGCAATTAAATCATTCATGTAATGAACAATTTAATTAACGAGTTGTTTTGAAACTTAAATGAGGAAGAAACGAGGACAACCGTACCGACCGTTTCATTTTGAAGGGGATATAATAAATCGTTGGGAGTGACTTGGCTAAGAAGGTTAATGTCATTCCATTGGTCCTTTGGGATAGGACAGAGGTATTTACACCTTGTCCTGGCTAATAAGCCTAGGTTAAAGCGCCTTTACACGCTCTCATTATTTACCAGAACCAATTGAGATTGCAAAACGTTCATTGGAACAAAATGTTTGAAAATAAAATGATGTGCCACATTGAGCAATCTAAATTGATTCCCTCATGATGATCAATACTGACACCGGCCACGTCCGAATGCACATCTTCAGGGAAAAGATGAAATGTTAGTCCGATACTGACAGGTCTCGTACTCGATTGGAATGAAACGGATAGATAAATGGTAAACACACGATTTATATGACATGTTCATACACCAAAGATTCAGTGTCGGTATAATTCACAAGGTTTACTATTCCGCAAACATCGCTTTTCTGTGATATAGTTGAAATAAATAAACGGTTTTCCCGAAAGTTAGCAATTGGCAATATTTAAGCTCTTACGGCGGAAAGTAATAGTGTGCCACGATTTTTCACATATTTCATGTCATACTTACACCAGACACAGTGGATAATCAATGGATCAGGGCAATTATTGGTTAAAATTGGAAATTTTTTCTGCATGCCACAGAAAAAATATCGAACTCTAATTTCCTCTTCCTAGCAAATAAGTTACTAATGAGGAGAATTCGAGCATAAAGTGATAAGTTACTTTAAGCTTGTCCAGGCATGCCGCATACTCAGTTGATTCGCATTCGGTAAAAATGCCAAAAGATCTTGACTCATGCGGTTGAACACAAAGGGTAAAGTTGTTGGGAAACTCTTAGCTTGCTCATATGATCCAACTTCTCGCATCTTAAACTTTCTTCCCTCACATCCCTGCTTTTCCTTGAGTACTATCCCTAGTAACAATTGTGGTTTTAAGGTAGTTGAGTTGGACACCCTTGAAAGTAAAAGAATAACTACTTTTATAACCAAAATTACCAAATCCGTAACTCACACTTATTCACTGTAAAACTGTAAACTTTCACTGGTTATGCAGATACTATCTGGACGTCATTGTACATTCCCTTGGAACACTCGCGATTACTTTATAAACCACGATTGTTGACAAGAACAATTGATTAAGGTATGTCATAAGGCCTCATCACAAATACGAAATTCGTTCGAAAAATGCGGAGTCCTACTTGTAAGCAAAACCTTTATCCACAGATAGCTGCTTCAAAAAAAAAAACCTGTTCTAATCCACCTAACGGTGCATTTGTGCCTTTCTCATTTCTCTAAACTATGGCACGGAGGCTTTTTATGTTCAACATAATTGTGGAAATGTCCATTACATTCTTAGTACACTTTGCACTTATACACAAGATGATGGGGTTGATAGGGAGGGGTATGAGGGCTGGATGGGGTGGTGATCTAAGGGGTGATTTAAGGATATTTTTAAGGGAGGGGAGTGAACAGTAGAGGGGGGTGTAACCCCTCTCCTTAAACCATCAACTACGCTCCTATTAAAATCCAGAAACCTTATGCAAGTCAAAAAAAAATTAGGTTGACGTTTTTCAGAGTGATTGCATAACCTTTCTATATGAGAATTTTAATTTTTCCTATTGTTTATATGAGAAATTTCTGTGTGGCCGCACTCTGAAACCCGTAATTCCGGAACCAGAATTCCGACCGATCCAAAATTCAATAGCAGCCGATGGGAAGGTTGCACCTTTCATTTGAGACTAAGTTTGGGCAAATCGATCCAGCTATCTCTGAGAAAAATGAGTGACATTATTTGACACATACGCACATACATACACACATACATACATACACACATACACACACATACAGACTTTTTTCGATCTCGACGAACTGAGTCGAATGGGATATGACACTCGGCCCTCCGGGTCGGGATTAGGTTGACGTTTTTCAGAGTGATTGCATAACCTTTCTATATGAGAAAGGCAAAAAGAATACACGAAACAATCTCACCGGTATCCAGAACGCCAAACGTATACAACATCCCTTGCTCCAAAATCGATACCAGCGTCTGGGTGCAGATATCCATTGTAAACAGGACAGCTTCGTGATTTGAGTGTGTTCAGCGGATATAAACTCGTAGCCTTCCGTTCTCACAGAACACTACAACTTAGTAGCGCTCTTTCCGCTTGATTTTCCATTATGTGAGAATACAACAGCGATGAACCCGAATACGGAACTGAACTTCTTTCTATTATATCAGAAATAATCACACATATTATAGATTTTGAAAATCGATTAATGGAGACCAAAAAAATGAAAACTTTGACGGGAGTAAAAATTGTTTGCGTGCGCGTTCGTCTACGCTTGCTACGATCATACGCTTCTTCAAAAAGTAAATCATTCGCAACATTGCAGGTTAAGTGAACATGAAACGGAATAAAAGTCAAGGCCTACTTTGTCCAGCTCCAATTCTTTCATTGGTTACTTGATCCTAAAATAGCCTTATACTACGTTCACACTAGGAGTCAAAACGTGTTTTAACGCTATCTTGATGACATTTTTCTTGTTGCTAATTATTATAACATGTTTTAAGTCTGTAGTGTGAACATAGTATTATACCATGTTCACAATACAGAGTTAAAACACGTTAAAATTATTGGCAACAAGAAAAACGTCATCAAGACAGCGTTAAAACACGTTTTAACGGACCACTTCAACATGAACTGTGGTAATGCCGCACCTGTATTATTTGATTTTTTCCTCTGTTGTGGCTATCAGAATTGGGTCCAATTTACCTAAAACAAAGTGAAACAAACCTAAATACCTAAAACAAAGTGAAACAAACATTCAAAAATACTCGTCCAAACTAAATCTTGTGTGGTTGTGAAAATTTCCTGTCCGAAAAATTTGGAATGCGATGCAGATCGATCCATTACGGCGCTTTCTGACACTGCAGCTCTCTGGACAAGTTATCTTCGTAACTACATCATAGGAAACACTAAACATACCTTGATCCCTTCGTGATAAGTAGAGGAAACTTTTACAATTCACAGTTCCATGCATGTTTACATGCACTTCGGCAACACTATGGCATACGCAAAGATTTGTGTGCACTGTGTGAAATTGGTTGAAATGTGGTCAAAATTGAATAACCAACATTTCGAAGGCCTAATATTACAATATAGTCAAGCGTGCATGTGAAATAAATTATAGAGAGTAGGTTTTATTTCGGAAAAAAACAATGTAGGTAAGAATTTTCCTAATTTCCATGAAATAAAATAATGTACACATGCCAGTATAATTGACCATTTGTTTTCGTTCGTTTCTTACAGTGTGAATACATTTTGCACAAAATCAAATCCCATGGCCAACTAGCTATAGATTCGCTTGTTTGTTGATAGAAATGACATGACTTCCCTTGACGTCAAACTTGATGTCTAGGAGGCAAATTGAAAAGGGTACCAGACATACCAACTTTAGAGAATCGATGCGGTGGAAAATGATGAAATTTTGAAGTTGATTTTTCAAATTCAACTAAAGCCCAATGTTTAGTAGACTACATGAGCACTAACGGTAATATAGAACAGCAAGCATGAGCAATAGGCACCTTTTATATCTTTTCTGGAAAACTGCTCGTAACAAGCGATATGGACTACAGTGCTTCCTCGCAATGCAACTTCGACGATTTTGTCCGTCATAACTGGTCAGCTTAGGTATGATTAGGCTGACCAACTCTGACTAAAAACTCAATGCGAACTGTTTGTCTGAGCGAAGTGAACGATCACACTTCGTTGCGGTATAGTGTACGGTTTTTCCCGTCAGAGTTGATCAGCTTGACGTATGATGTTTCTACTGGGAAAATAATTGTTATTTGCAGATAACACTCCAGAAGTCGCGTAGTGCACTGAGTACATAGTGTTCTGAAATCCAGGTGAAATTGTCTTGGAGATTCATGTGGTTGCAAATATATACAATGACGCGTCAGCTGGAGGGATAAGGAAGAAAGCTTTTCTCTTGAATTCATAAGCCACTTAGCAAGCTTCGATAATAATGCATTATTGTTTCTAAAATTCAATGCGGTACGAGACCTTGTATTTTCACAGACTTCGATCCATACCAAGCGTAGAGCGATTTATACTTATTGAATGAAAGAGAATTGAATTGAACAGAGGACCTGGAATTGTCCAGATATCCTCGAATTCTCAAGAGATTAGCAAATCAAGTTCCAAATAAAATTTATGTTAGTTCCTTTATACGATTTTTGATGCAATTGGCCAATATTATTCCAGTTGAATCAGTAGGTGTCAGATATACGATATTTTCATACGACATGATGAAATATTCATGAGAACTAGATGGGATTCAACGCCTCTTGCTGGGCGAAATTACACACCTTGTTAAACAGATAGAGTTGCTTTGATGGAAACAGGAAGTTGTTGCAGTAGAGGATATCCCACATCCCACAGGTCCTGTTGATGCTCAACCACCCTTGAAGAAGGCCAACATAAGCTCGTCCATGGAAAAAAATCTGCATTTAAACGTTGGAAGAAATTTAGTTTTCGGTATTCCTCCACGAATGCATCAGTGACTTCTTGTGGATTATTAGTGGTGATGAAAAGCTTGGGGTTACCGTGTTACTGTGTTCTTTTCTCTGAAGCAGATTTATACGATTCCATATCTGTGCTTTCTATTTAGCTTCTGAAACAGGTAGATCGGGCTTCGTGGAACGACTAGAGGGCGGTTATTTTAGTGGAGTCGTCATGCACAATTTGTCATTTCTCTAGTCGAATTTTCACTTCTTCTGGGCTCTACCAAACAACTGCTTTGGGCCCTGGGTTCCCTCTGTCTCTAGAAATACTGGATTCGGCAGCATCTAACGCTCTTCCAATGAAATACTCAAATGCTTTAATTTGGCTGGGACGAATGGGACTGTTGGTTAGTTCTTCGTAGAGATTCAGACTCGCTGATGTTCCTGGTGTATCGATCCTAATCGTTGTCTGCTTAATCTGGAAGTGTTTTCCACATGAATTTAGCTGATATGCAGATTGATACGTCCAACGCTTGCGTGCATGCGGTGGAGAGAACAACTCGAGTATAGAAGCCATCGCTTAATATCACCCGTTCTCTGTTGACTAAAGCTTCCAGAATTGCGTTGACTCTTTTGAGAAGATGAGTGGTTTCGCGGGTTCTTCCAATAGGTATTTGAAATTATCAGCAACGTTTTCGTCTCTTGGTGGAAAGTATACTGAAACCACTATCAGTTTTGATCCTTCATCGCCAATTCCATCCCTTGTCTAGCATGGTTCTAGTAGGCGATGATACGCCTTACCCACCTAGTGGGTTAAGATATTGTAGTCTTTCGCATTAATTTCTTGTAGACAAATTTGCTGATACTTTTGAAGTAGGATGTGCAGCTCGTTTCGATGGCTTCTAATCCCGCTTAAGACGAATATGTTTGACGATGTTGACTTGTGAGATAGTTCACAAAACGATTACGTTGATCGATTCCACCATAATGGTCCAGTTCACGTATTATGCGTACGGCGCTATGTGGGGCTCACTTTCGTACCTAGCCACTAACGGAACTGTATCAAAGTATTTCTTCGTGGGGAACCTGATTGTACTTTGTCGCACCTCCTTTGTTTGCCCCCAAAATGTCCGTTATTACCGCGGCACCTCGCTAGATCCATTAAATTGCTCAAACTTTGAGCCATTTAGCTCCCGACCTTCCTCTTGAAAAGCACCATTATCTACATACTATGCGTAGTTTTGCTCCTCTGCGTACTTAAACCTGTTAGCTCCGAACGTCCACTCAGATAAACTCCGGAGATGAATTAACCCTGCTGCGACCAGAAGTATCCCGGGGAGGATTTTCTCACGATATCGTACTCTAGTTTATGCTACGGGGTGACCTGTAGGGTGCGCCTATCAGAACTATCAGCTCTGGTCACTGGTTCGTTGATGTCTTCTCCTTATCCTCTTCTGCTCCACTCCGTGCGACTAATCTTCTCCTTTAAACTTCTCTTATATGACATACTTTACGTTTAGAACCGAAACTCGCTTCAACCTTCCTCGAATCTGGGCAATCGCAAACCAGTGTAAGGTCAAGACGCGAGACCGAACTGATGTAGATACTTCCTAGAACAGCCGTGACCTGCTAGGAACTGCTTTAGATGAAAGTCTATCTCTCCGTGCCCACTATAACACATTCGTCTGCTCTCGTCCTTACCGTAATCCTTTTGCCACTTGACCATCGAGCCAGCTCTCGTCATCCTCTTCATACCCCTCGTTCTTTCTCGTTTATTACACTTGATAAGCTCAGCTAGGGTTATGCCGATAGGGATCATCCCGGACACATGCTGCCTCCCACAATATAGTTCTGTACGCACTCGCAGCTCGCACGGCCATGAGCCGGATCGCAATGTTCAGCTTATCTCGATTTCGCTTGGCCTTCAGCGCAGCGTCCCAGGCTTGAACAGCTTACCTCAGTATCAAAGCTCCTACATCAGCAAGAAAGCGCCTTATACTGCTTCTTTGACCACCAGCGTTCGGCACCATTCGAATCACCGAATTGGTTACCTTTTAATACACGTTTCGATGCTGTTGCTATGCCTGCGACAGGGATCTGAACCCACTGAAGCGCTTTGCAGTTGCTGACTGGCACCACTGCGGTTCAGAGGCGATCTAGCTGTAACTTGACTCGATTTATTCAGTTTTAGGATCTACTAGTGGTATCAATTAGCAGTATTTCCAAATCTTCCAGTGTTATAGTTAGAACGACGTCTTCAGCGAGCCCAACTGTCTCAACTCCTATAGGTAGCTTTAGTGCTAGAATGCCATTATGCTCCAAAGTATTGCGCCAACAGTGGACTTCTGCTTCTAATGTGAGTCGTAGACAAGCAATCGTTTTTTAAATAACTTTTCAGAATATTACGCAGATATTGAGGGACTCGCATGTTGTCCAAAATGCTGCTGTCGTTTCAACCGCGCAATACCGATTTTCCCTTCTTTTCTGCTCCCTCAACGATTATCCCGATTGCTTCTACCGTCGATGTTCTTTTCCGGGATACAAACTTGCTCCGTGGATATCGTCATCCCGTTAACTCCCGAGAGTATCCAGCAAATATGTGGGTATGCTTTGGACAGCACTTCCTGTTTTTGAACCTTCCAGGTATTTTTTCATCGCCGTCCTGAACATACCCGGGAATGCCAGGATTACATTTTTCAAATTTCATCTTCTTCTTCTTCTTCTTAGCTTCTGTTTGGCTTGTTTGTGAAACAAAGCCCAAAATAGCACAGCATATAAAGCTATATTGCCAGTTAATTTTCGTTTATAGTCCGATGGACTTTACTTTTTGTGACTAACCGACGATAAACTCGCAGCGCCACAAAATTGGTCCACCACAGAACGAGTAATTCGCCCAATCAAGGTAAAAAAGCGAATTATCTAGCACTCGGTGAGAACCAACATGTCGACACGTTGAAATTTTCACCGGAAGTGTCAAATTTCATCCGTGCCAGAAGATTTCTTCACTTAAAAACTCTTCGCCACCGTCAAAAGCTTGACGATGGGCACCTGCCTATCTCCGGCGTTTCTGCTCCTATTTCACCGTTCTCTCTCCGACAGAAGACCCTCCACTATTACATTCAACTTATCCGGACACATTTTGACCGACATCGATGGTCTTTTGATCTCTCGGCATATTTTTTCTCCAAACTCGTTCTCCGCTGCTTCTCACCAGATCTCATCCCCATTTATTTACTGGGTTGGTTAGTCTGCTCCGCTCTCCACCACCCAGACATTGAAATCTTCTCCGATGACAACCAACTTCGCCCAATCGTCTTGTCGGTTAGTCGTCCATCATCAGATTGTACTGTCCATCTTGACGGTGCGGAACAACTTTCAATGAAAACACTGTTGATTTGACACTCCATCTAAGGCGCTCGATTACTTCTTGGGCCCATACCATCCGCAACCCAGCGGACGCTTTCGGGAGGGACCCGATACGACTTTGCAATAATCGCAACGTCATACTTTTTATTGTCGTTTTTCACACCAGATACTGTGCGGCGTCACCGTGATTTAGATTCGCTTGGGTTATCTCCATTAGTGTTGATCTGCAATTGCCACAGACACTAACCACCAAAGATTTATTCGGCCTATTTCCAAACATCTACTAGCTACGACCATCGAAAGTCATACCGGCGCTTTCCTCATCCGTGTTACCAATAGTGCATCTCTTAAATCACATTGCAGCTTCAGAGTCCTTCTCCGCTCATCTTCTTTTGTAGAATTATCTTGGTTCCTGCACTATATTACTGTCTTGTGGGATAGATCCCTACGGTTGCTTTCTCGCTTAGCAACTTTCCGATTTTGAAGAATCTCTTGACCGCAGAATTCTCTGTCAGTTCGAATAGCATCTCGCCTTTCCGAGTGCGGTAGGTTTTCACCGCATTCTCCTTCCTATGCTACAACCCCCGATCAATTGTCTTTCCGAAGGGTGTCAGCCTATGTCATAAGAGTTGTTACCGTTTAACTTTAACTTTAACGAAAGTTGTAAGGAGTGTAAGCATTTGCATCGTAGACTGCGAACTATGCGATTTAATGGTAGATAATGATTTGATAATCGATTATAATGCTTTCGTACCGTCGATGTTCTTTTCCGCGCTTTCAAGCTCCCTTAGTTCCGCTGTTCAAAGCTTTCTCAACTATGTTTTAATTGTGGGTATCAGTGGTAGAATATGATGATGAGTTATGCTCCATCACCGACAATGCGGTAGACTTGGGTGGAACGCCCAACTCCTACCAGTAGAAGGCACAAGATTCTTCACATTTCCATTCAATCATGCTCATAGGAACTTCCAATTTCAATTTGCCGAAAAAAACCAACAAAATCGATACAGAACAAACAATTTAGCAAACAATACATACCCTCTGTTTAACATCCTGCTCGATCGAGGCCCACATCAGCGGAGACTGAGCATCAAAACCGGACAGCAGCTGCTTCGGAGGTTCCGAATGCCTCTGATTACTGGCAAGAGCAGTTGACCTGCGCAGAGGACTTCTCCGTACAATACTATTCAGAACATCAGCCGGATCGGCATAAAATGGACTGTCCTGTTTGGCTGAACCAGTGTTGCTGCTGCAATTGTTCAACGGTGGTGTTTCCGTTCTAATTTTTCCGTGGACATCACTGCCATTCACTTCACATCGATTGACAACATTCGGAAAACAAAGCCCCATTCGATAGCGCGGCTCCAGCATTGGATTATGTAGTGGCTTTTCCGTGGGTGTCGCAGCAGGCGTAAACGTTTTCAGCACGTTGCGATGGTGCAACTCAGTCGGGGTGCTGCGATCACTACTCGCATCTCTATGCTGTCGGAGCTGAATTACATTGTCGGTGCTGAACGAAGACATCAGGGACGTTTTCGACTGCTCGTGGAACGTTGGATTGTACGGTGTAGGTGGTTCAGTCAGTGAGTGGTTAAACTGTTCGTGGCTCACAATGCCTGGAAAGGATGGAAGCAGGTGTCAATGAGATTTACGTCAACAAGAACTCACTAGAGCAAACCTGGCGATAACAGTTCCACCGGCTTCTCCAGAATGGTGGGTTTGAAGGTTGATACTTTGTCCAGTTTAATCAGGGTTGTATTTCCATTGTTATCCTGTGTCCAGATATCCTCATAATCGCTAATTTTATCTCCTAAATTACTGCGGCAGTAGACGGATGGTGACTCCAGAATGTCAGACTCCTGCGAATAAATAGAAAATATAAATTAGTTTGTGTGGCTACTTGGTGTTTGTGGGAAACAGCAAATTTCTTTCAACTCGATCAAATGCTTGCTTGACCATTCGGTCGTTAATAAATAGAACAGCATCAAATATATTCCTACACCCATACTCATACTCTTGACAGTAAACGATTTATATTATTCACATAAAAGTTGTAAAGAAAGAGGCTTAGACAGGAGCCCTGGGGGAGGCCCCAGGTATGGCGCCAGGTGAAAAATATATTTGCTATTCAGAAAATAAATTAAGCAAAAATTGTAAGTAGTCTCCCCCTTGGTATACAAGAACACTGATCTCTTCTTTGTGAGCATAGAAAATTTGAATTTCGTTTATGAGTAACACATGGAAATCGTTCTTTTTTTGCCTTTGTGGAAACCAAACTTTGTATCTGACAGATAGCCATTCGCTTCGACCCAATTGTTTAGGCGGAACAGGATCATTTCCACGAACAATTCCTGTATACACTACTATATTCCAATTGGGCGATAAGAGTTGTGATCGGAGACTGATTGTCTTGGTTCGTACGCAGCATCGTAAAAAGACGCAACGCGCTAGGTCTTCTATTACTGAACAGAATCCGGGTGAACCTTCTTGGCGCAATCGAATATCCAACAATGTGTACTCAAATTAGCCCCTAAATTGAACTTGATAAGCAACAATTTCAATGCCTCTTGCTGAGACAAGGTTACCTCGATAAAAAGAATAGTATTTGATCCCAAGAGAGCATTGTTTCGCAGTAATCCTCTCGATTCAAGCAAATGGTATAAAATTCGACGAAAGTGAGATCTTTGTCTGGAGTTTCACCTATTGCAAATGCGTCACATTTCAAATTATTTATTAAAATGTCGAAAGAACCTGTTTTCGGGAGAATGCTTCTACAATCTCATTGTAGAACAGTAATCAAATTCGTAACTTCGTTAGATGACATAGCAGTTGAAGGGTACGAATAGCAGCCAACTGCTTCAAAAGTGTTCTCACTAGAGAAAGAAAAGTTATCAGAAGGCTTTTAGGAGAATCAGTAACACTGAAATCTGTGAAAATTTTACCCACGATGTCAGAAAATATCATTAGTCCAGTACTGTGCTGAGTACATGTTTGCAATAGGCGTACACTTGGAGTTTTTGATGTAACTGGGTACTCTTTCTTGGAATTCAAATTACCAAGTTCATGATCGACTTACGATGGCTTTAAGGCAGCATTTCCAATGTTGTTGTTCGGCACCTTGGGGCTCTTACTAGACAATCTAGAGGAGGAAATATTTTTTTCTCTTCCACGACGCGCTTCCAAAAACATCAAATGTTACCTCTTGTGCGTAAACAAAATCAGGCTCGTTGATTTGCATTTCTAAAGGAACAGGTGCCAAAGCATTCAACATTTCTGCGAAAGATCGCTTGGAGCATTACTCAAGGGATTGCTTAAGTTTCTTCCAGTGCAGGTTGTATGCAAGACACGATGTAAGTTCATGAGGACTGTCCCCATAGCAAATACACTTTTCGGTATCCTTATTGCAGCAATCATGCATCATGCTGCTTCCCACATTTACCGCAACGTGTTTCATTACTACAGTGCTCGGCCCAGTTCGTGACGAGTGGTACAAACAATTGGACAGGTCTTTCCAGGAAACCTTTTCAGCGTAACGCAGTTAACGCAGGTAACGAGTTCGATTTAACATATTCTCAGAATACAATTGCTTGCAATCTAGCACCTTCACGCCTGGAATTAAGAGATTTTTAATTCGACCTACCGCATCCCTCAGCAGGTACTCACAAGTGAGGCTCGTCTCGAATACTACGCCATTTACTTCCACGTTACGTGCTGGGACATATACTCTATAATCCGACGTAAAGCGACCATTGCCGTGTAGTGCACAGTCAAAAACAAAAATGCCAAAGTAGGGAGAGGGCGAGTACAAGAAAATCTTATACAATCTTACTGCTCTTTGCAAAATCTGCAAAAATGAACGAAGACATCAGCGACGGAAGCGGTTAAGATTTGAACGCATATAATTCAGTTTTTTCAAGGTAAATTTTTGTAAATGTTTACACGTATTACACACATACTACTACAAAAATGTAATAAAAAATACCTCCACTTTTCATACATAAGGTCATCCATATTTCTTGTTGGATAAAACACTTCTACGGATGAGATCATCCTCGGTTTATTTACAATACACCAATAAAATTGGTTTGAAAAATCTTAATAAAATACCGAAAAAAACAAAACCCACCTAAAAGGCTCAATGAAAATATAAACCTTAAACAGCTTTTTTTCGGCTTTCTGTTTTTCAAAATGCCGTGTGGTGTCGGGCTAATTTTTTTTTGCATCAATTCAGCCAAAAATAGATCCTCTAGGAACCTGCTCCCATGTCGTAAGAGGCGACTAACAACATGCTATGTCACGGTTTTGATTCGCGCCGAAGACTTAACCTGGACGGACCTTAAGTTATTGCATCATAGCCTTTATCCATTCTATATTGAGTAAATCACTGACATATAGTCACCTTTTCTACACTAAGTAACAACATGTATTAATATACCTACTCTTCCACGCCAAGGTATAACTTCGAAAGCTTTGGTTTAAAAGCCGTATTTAAAAAAAATGCAAGCTTTCAAGTAGGAAATCTTTTTGAATTGGCCTAAGATGAAACTGTCGAATTAAACAAAAAGTTTTTTGTGTGGCAAGCAATCTGTAGATATGTCAAAATAAGCCAAATCCGACAAATCTACATTGACGAATATCTCCAAAAGTAACTTCTTGAGGTCTCATGAAGGTCTGACACTAGCTTTGTACTGCTTTTAATTTAAAATGAAAAGACAAAGCGCGTGAGTACTTAGTAAAATCACAATATCTACCAAGATATATCCTGATTCATTTCTCTACCTACTAAGACCAATCCTATCCTGCGACACTTGTGGATGATGCAGAGAATTCCTCGGTCATAATAGTCACAAGTGTTGAACTAACATTCCTTCCCATCCAAAAATTGTATGGGCGTGGCCATCTACGTTATTGATCATACTATAGTATTAGTGTTTTTAGGTTGCACGTTGAGTATAATGTACTACTCCCACGTATCATACAATTGGTTCAATATGCAATTTCAACAGGCTTTGATCAATCACGGGAACCTCACGGGCGGTCAACTAAGCTAAGCTTCGGATTTTCAATATGGTACCCTTATCCTTTAATGGGCGGTGTTATATGCTTTTTCACAAAAGCAATCAAGTTTATGAGTTTTTCTCGATATTGAACCTGTTTTTGACAACGTGTCTTTCGAATCCATTTTGGAAGCAACAAGGGGTCATGGAGTATCTTCATATATCAAGAACTGGATACACGCAATGCTTAGCAACCGGCATCTGTGCACATCGTTAAGACAAGTAGTCAGGGTCGCCGAGAGGGGAGGGGGACGGGGTGTTTTCCCCCGGGCCCGAAGTTGTGGAGGGGGCCCGGAATTTTAACAGAAGGAACGATTCTGTTAAATATTAGTTCAATAACAATTTATTGGAAAATTCATTTTTTATTTAAATATGCCAACCCGAAAGTTTTTGTCATCTTTAACTGACTTTCTCAGTTTAAAGAAACTTTCCCATTTTTCTCTAGTTTCATATTAGCATTTTCTGTTTCTTTTTCCATTTCGTCTAGGTTTTGCATTCTTTCTATTTTCTGCATTCAATCTTATTTAACTTTTTTTGTATATTTTGCCCCATATTTTCGTTTTTCTATTTTTACCAATCCAATCCCTGTTAAAACCTGTCCCAGTTTTGCACTTGTATTTTGTATTTTATTTGCCCTTTTTTTTAATCTTTTCACGTTTTTTTTCCATTTTATCTATCGTTTTATTCGTTTCTTTTGTATTTGTTTGTTCAACTGATTTCATTATATTTATATAATTTATTTAACTAAACTTTTATTTTCTATTACTTCCTCGTAATTTTTCATATCTCCCAATTAACTTGTGTTATTATTTCTCTATCCGCCTTTTTTCTTTTTTAGGTTTCTCTCATAGCGCAATAATTTTTTTTCTATTTCTTTCATTTTAATTTTTTTGTGTTGTGAAATTTTCTGTTCTTCATTTATCAGATTTGAAATATCTGCTTTTCTTTGGTATGCAATTTTTTTCAATATTCTCCCATTTATGTTTATTCGTATGTTCAATTTTCTGTAGTATTTTCCTTTTTACTCATTTAAACAATTTTGAATTCCAGATTTTCTTTTCTTTTTACTTCTTTCATTTGAATATTTTTCTATTATTTTGTTATGCTATTTGTTTTTTTAATGTTTTAAATTTTACATTTCATAAATTTTCATTTTTTCCCACTTTCACTTTATATAGATTTATTTATATTTAACCCATTATTTTTTAAGTTTTTTCTTTCTTTTTTTTCTTTGTGGTAATACTCCTGTTTTTATTTCTTCTAGGATTTTCATTTTTACCCATTTAAACCATTTTGATTCTACATGTTTTCTATGATTTCACTTTTGTCTGTTTTTGGGCTATTTCACTTGTTCCTGTTTTCTATTTTTTCTTCAATCTATACCATCCAATTATTCCCATTTATTTTTCTTTCTTGAAAAAAATAACAGCCATTTTTAGATTTTTCGCAGTTATTTTATTTTTATATTTTTATTCCATTCTTGTACATTATTATTTCTTCTATTCTAAAACATTTTTAACATTTTCCCATTTTCTTGTTTTTATTCTTTTTATTTTTTTAAATTTGCTACTATTTTTTACAGTTCAAAAATTTTGTATAGTTTTTATTTTTACGTTTAACTCAGTGGATCCACTTTGTTAATTTCAATATTTGTTTATTGTTGTCTTGTTTTTATATTTTTTGTTGTATTCATTTTTTTTCTTTTGCCAATTATACTGCTCTCCATGTTCATGATGTTTTATTTTTCATTTTGTTACTTACTCGTTTTTCATTATTTTACCTATTTTGCAATATTTTTCTAATTTTCATAATTTCTTTCGTTTAGTTAAGTATTTTCATTTTTTTTAAATTTTCCATTGCCTTAATTTTTTCCATTTTCTGTTGTTTATCCGTTTTAGATTTTTTCTATTAGGTAGGTTTTTGACTATTTGCATTAATTTTTTCCGTTATTTTATGTTTCATTTTGTAGCTTTCTTGTTTTGTTCCATTTCATCTATTTATTAGTTTTTCCTCGTTTGTTACTTTTTTTGTATTCTCTCGCCATTTGTGACAAGTTTTAATTATGAGTTGTTCAATAATATTGCACCAAATATATAAATGAAAAAATCGCCTGAACCAGTTTCCCCTGAAACCAAAAAAAAAGTCAGTAACACTATCGAACAAATGAGAAGTTGTATTTTCAGAAACTGGCAATGTTATAGCGCACCGACTTGGCCGAATGTGGTGTTTCGTTTCTAGTTGCAACCAGACTGGAATAAAACCATACAATACCGACATCCTGATGAATATGCAAATATTGATAAATTGGCTTCTTTCAAAGCCACTAAAAATTTCGTAGACATTTAAAATTTGCGATCAAAATTTGGTCGACCTAAACTTGACGCATTTCTTTCCACAATGTTCTACAAATCCGCAAATCCCTCATTTGCCTGCGCACAGAAAGATGCTTTTTCTATTTGACATTTGCTCTTCAGTTATAAAAATGTCAACCAAACAAACGGAGCAACACAGAGAAATTTTGCTCGCGCATAGCCTGAATCCAAATTACTTGCACGCCAAGTTAGCGAAACCGTTAAAAGTGACCAAACCAACTGTCACCAATGTAATGGCAACCGGAAGGAACAGTGGTCGATATTTTCAAGCATATGAAGCTGTCGAAGTTCACACAGAAATATCTGGTTTGGCAGGCTTCCTGTACCTGTGGTTTGAAAGGCGACATTTTCATTGCGACTGAGCCCGTCAATAAGGAAATTTATGTGAAAGAGTGCATGAAAAACGTCTGCTACATTTCACGAAGCAATACGATTATTCAACGCTATTCTGATCGGATTTGAATAATGCCATTATGGAAAAGAGGACACGTAGTAGTATAACGCCTATAAGATTCTATGGGGGCCCAAGGACAAGAACTCTCCCAACACGCTTGCGCTCGGCCCAATTGAGGACTATTGATCCATCGTCAAGTGGAGCCTGAATAAGACCCCAGGAACTACAGAACTTTATGGCAGTAATTAAAAGACGCTCAACCGAAAGTTTAGCTTAGCACTTTCTGTGTTTTATGCTATATGAACTTATGATGGAGGGGGCCCTACAATGATACATTGATGAAGGGGGCCCTTATGCTGGACCCCCCGGGCCCGTAATTTCTCTCTACAGCCCTGCAAGTAGTGATAAAGAAACTGAGTGTCTGCCAATGTTCTCAAGGTGGTGTGCTGTCCCCACTTATACAGAACCTTGTCGCCGATGGTTTGTTGCGGAAACTAAACGAGCTTTGGTTCCCGGTATATAGTTCCGCCGATGATTATCATATAATGCTCACCGGTATTTGCATTAACACACTTTTTGATTTAATGCAACAAGCCTTATGTGTTGCTGAGTAATGGTGTCTTCATGTTGGACTATCAGTTAATTCAAATAAAGCATCAATTATTTTTGTGATCTTTGTGAATCTGATTACAAAACTTCAAATCATTTCATATGTAACTGCTCTGCAGTAATTCAATTTCGTATCCGGATTTTTGGATCTCCATAGATATATTTATATACCTTAGATACCATAGATAGTAACCATATACCATAGATATATACCATGTGAAGTAAATTTAAGTCCTATTAGTCGTTCGGTTTCTCATCTTGCATTCCTGCTACCTTGTGTGCAAAACGTGAACAAACAATAAGTGACAATGCCAAGCCGGTTTATTACCCGATTCGGTTGAACTGTGTTGCTGTTGACATTTCGAAATGTTCAGTAAAACCATTGATTCGTAAAGTGGAGCAATTGTTGAAGGTGAACATGAAGCTCAACATAACAGAAGTTAATACTGTGCAATTCTACCATCTACGTCATGAGGCACGTTCAACATGTTCATATTCAAAAACATTAACCAAGTAGAATCATTTGCTACGCAAAACAACTTGAAGAACGTCGAATGTAATGACATTTTATACAGCATCCCAACATACATAGACAATGACACTATTGAAGTTAAGCTACATGACCTGGCACCACCTACTAATCTCGCCACTATCAAACAACTCATGTCAAAATACGGTGACGTGCAAACCATTAAAGAAGATATTTGGAGAACCTTCTTCCCAGGTCTCCGCAACGAAGTTCGTGGGGTGAGAATGCGTCCGACAAAACCTATCCCCTCATATCTGACCATCAAATACAAGTCCCAAAGTGCTACAAATAATCAGCGAACATTGGTCACGCACCCAGGGCAGATTTCTACGTGCCACGGAAAACCTTGCTCGGAGGTTGCTGAATAAATTCCATCTGTAATGACCAAGACCGGTACACAGTCGTCGTATGCTAAACCACGACCGGTTGTTATACCAACGACTGCGAACCGTGCATTAATAGTTAATTAACTCAACAACGATCGAGCTCGGTACCACTGAATCAACTGCCTTTCTATGCTATATTTAATTGAAACACAAAGTGTGTTTTAGTTTTAGGGATTTAGCGTCAAGCCGGCGCTAATCTATTCCGACAAAAAGTTAAGGTCGGTTTCTGATGAGACGAAGTCGAAACGCACCCGTGACTAACAACTGCCGTTACTTATAGCGAAGTTAAAACGATTACAACAAATGCTTCCAAACCAAAAGCAACACCACCACAAAAGAATCGAGTCCGATAAAGACCGATCTATAACCGCGACCCGTAAAAATAAGAACAACCAGATCGTGAGCAACATGAATGCCGTACCGATGAAAAAAAGGACGTGAACGAAAACGCGAGAGAAAGCGGACTGAATGACCCTCAAGGGGTGGCAGACAGCGCAGCTAATATTTCGCTGCCAATGAAGATCTCAACAGGCAGCAGCAAGCTCCGACAACAAGATCCGATGGACAGGTATTTTTAAAACTAACTTTTATTTTTCACATTTTTTCTATTCGTCAAGCCAACGGAATTGCTTCCTGCGATTTTTTACGTGAGAATATCGTCTGTATATACCATCACGAGACGTCGAAATTGATGGTGTTATTACTAAATCGAGTTTCCTGATCAAGACTTAGTTAATTATGGGATGGTCGCTTTAAAGATACCATACTTAAAGATGCAAAGATACTTGACGTAAAGCTTTTAAAACTTTGCGAGTATTATTTGAATTGCCAGTGATATGACACTAATCAATATTCTTTATTACCTTAGAAAAAATATTGGTTAGAAAGGATACGGATACCCGATTTACAGCGTTCTTGTTGCGACGGAGGAGATGTCCCCTTTAGAAGAATATGACTTCACCTCTAGCTTGCTTCTGGAAGCAGCCGAGCGGATCGAATGGTTTGAAATGGAATGGAAGTAAATCGCTTCAAATAATTACTAAAACGTAGAAGGGGAAATCGCAATAAACTACAATTCTGCGAATTTATGTCGTGCCAAAAAATCTAGTTATTGGAGAAACTTCGTTGAAGGCTTGTCTAGAGCAACACCTATGAGTACTCTTTGGAACACGGCCAGCAGAATGAGGAATAGTAATGTCATTGAATTCTCGAAACGAGAATTTTTTATTTTGCCAGAAAAGTATGAATGCACAGGAAATAATTTGCAAGTAACAATTTTATAGATTCCCTTTATCCCTTGAGAATACTGTAAATTTCAATTGTACTCCTGTCATGCAATAACAATGTTCCTGACAGAAGTAAATTTAACTTGATGAAGAATCTACCTGGCCTGGCAAAAATACAAGTTAACAGTTTCCTTGAGCAGAATATGGAGTACCCCCGTGACTGGAGACCAGTAAAAGTTATCGCCATTTCTAAATCGAGAAAACCAGTCTCCGATCATAACTCATATCGTCCGATCGTAATGCCATCCGGCAACACGAAATTGTTAAAGAAAATTATCCTACAACGTCACTACAATTAAATAGTAGTTGATGACGTGGCTTCTGTTACAAGATCCAACTATACATTTACAAAGCCCATTACAAGATAGCTTGAATAATTTATCCATGTTGACTTTGAAGCTGGGTGTGTTCACTACGAAGAAAACAAAGTTGGTCGTTTTTTCAAGGAAGTGTGATCCAGTACAGCATCAGCTTCAGTTGGTTGGAAGAAGGATAGTCCAGGTCCTGACTTTCAAGTACGTCGGAGTTTGGAGACCACATTAGGTATCTAATACCGAAGTGCCAACAATATCATTAATAAATTATAACAAATACTCCATCGTTGTTTACGAATCAGGTTGCGCCTTGGGTGGATCACATATGCTCACTTCGTGTGATGTCTAGGCTCATGTCTAATCATTATACTTATACAATGTTATGCAATACTTTAAGAACCCTGTTTGGTTGAGCGAAACCGAGGCAAATTGTTTTGCAAAAAATTGTCGGTACACTCATGCACGCAGAAAAAAAATCAGTAAAAATAAACAAATTTTGGTTTTAATTAACAATTTTCCCGTTTGATATAGTGACAAATAAGATTCAGGTTTGATTTAATCAATAATGATGCTTGAAATTACCAACAAATTAATTTGTTGGCTTTTCAATAGTTTCAACAAATATTTCGTTTGAAACAACAAAATCGTGATAAGTTTAACAGAACAAACAGGTTCGAAGAAACAAAAAAAAATAGTATTAACCAAAGGAGAGAACAACTCAAATTTAGTTAAAATCAAACAAATTTGTTGGTTTTTAACAACGCGAACAATTAGATCTAACTAATTTTATATTGTTTCTGCAATGTTTATATTTAAAATGCAAGCAGAAGTATTTGTTGAACTAAACCAAATACGTGCTTTCGAGAAATGCCCATATCAGTTTGAAACAGTCATTCGTCAAATTTGAAATTCAACTAAACGTTTTATTGTTTCAAAAAGGCCCGATTCTTCTGAGTGTGATAAATGGTTGATTCATTTTTGTTTTTGCTATCAGCCGAGGCGGTTTTGTCTCCAGTAAAACAAAAAGCCTATAACAGCAGCTCATGATCACCAAGGTGTCAAAAGACGGTCAGACGCGATGTTGGATTCTGCGATTAACCGCTATTGCGATTCCTCCGCTGAATCCAACAATTCGATCAAATCGATCAGTAACAAAATTAGAGTTACTCTTCAATTTTATACTTGGTTTAAAAAAGTTGCGGTCACTACGGCAATATGCATATAATGTACTCTCAGGAAGTTGAAAAAATCGTCTTCGCACGTTATTAATGAACGGGCATTCCAATTTAATAAATTTAAATGATTATTTAAAATCATTATTAAACACGCAGTTTGAAAATTTTCAAATATGGAGGTAGAATTTAGCATTGCAGTCATCAATTGAAACATCGATTGTTGCAAAAAATCAAACCTAGATCGGTTGGAGCACAGGAAGCGTTGTGTGAAAATCAAATTGGAGGTGTGGTAGTCATCGTTCTTTTAGCCGTGGTTCGTTCTTAGCAGTGTTACCTGCCACTGAAGCATAAAATGACACACCATTGTAGGATGGTGAGATGGAGATAGAAGGTTCTTGTATAGGTTGAGAAGTTGTATTTCTATTTTGAAGCGAATTAATACGTTCAAACATGTTTTCTTGAAGTGTACCTGAAGAAATGGGTAACTTTTTTATTTGGTGCTTTGTACGAGAATTTATAATTTTTTATCGAATAAGACATGCCCAGTAATTCGATTTATGGTTTCCGCTACAATTGGCGCATTTGAAGCTTTCTGTAGTTTCTTTCACAGGACAAGAATCCTTTTTGTGCGAATTATCATACATTTGGAATTACACCAAAAACTAGGCCGTAATAAAAGAGACTAATCGAGACTACCAGCTCACGAAGAAATACTCTTAATTCTATGGTACATCGTGTACAAGATTTTTTGAAGTAATAGAGGAAGAAGGGTCTCTCAGTTTTGCCAACCTTGACAAACAAATCTGATGATCGGGCTTTCTATCAGGCTCATAAAATTACTAGTATTTCTCATTTCAAGGGTCGTTGCTAGCTAGATCGTAAAATTGCTAGCTCATTTCTAGAATCGTTGCTACATGCTTCTATTATTGTTTATTAGCAAAAATGTGTAAAGATTTTTAAATCATGTAACGCCACCGAAATTGGAAGAAACCAGCGCGTTGAACTTTCTCCACAGTCAAGGATCTGTTCGAGTTTGGTGAACCATCACACAAATTTGCACCAAAAGTCTCACGATCTACAATTTTATGACTTGACTCCTGTTGTTCATTAAGACTATTTTTCGTCAGATGAATTATTTTAATGCATCTATAAAAAAAAAATAAATAAATCACTGCCTTTAGAAAGATTAACTGATCATCCCCTAAGCATTCTGTTGTAGATTTAATTTCTATTAGAACTGATTCTGGACCATGGACCGTGTTTATAAAGCGTAAATTGAAAACGATAACGCGATTCTCATATTCAAATGAGATTATTAATGTTAATAATGATACAAAAATCGTCGTTGGTAGTATTCGATAAACCGACGGGATTGATTCTTGTGAGCTTTTTATGTGAGAATATGGAGTGTACATACCATCAAGGGACGTTGAAATTAACGGTGTTATAACCGAATCGAGTTTGGCTATTGATGACTTCTTGGTTGTCGCCTTAATAATACCATAATTAAAGAGGTAAAGATACTTGATTGCAAGCTTCCTAAAATTGTATTATTTCAAGTGTAAATGATATAGTACTAATCGTTATTCATCATTGTGTCCTAACAAAGAATATTGGTTAGAAAAATACGAGTGCCTAGTTTCCAGCCCCCTTGCTGCGACGAAGAAGCTGTCCCCTTTAGAATCATTATCGCCATTTCAAAACTGATAAAACCAGCCTCCGATCATAACTCGTATCGCCCGATTAGAATGCCATCCGACATCAGCAAATTGTTTGGAGAATTATCCTACGCCGTCTCGATAATTGACTTGCAGATGATGACGTGATTTCTGTTACAGGCTACCCAACTAAACACTTACAAAGACCATTACAATATAGCATGGATAGTTTATTAATTTGGACTTTGAACCTGAGCACCAATTTCACTACGAACAAATCAAAGTTTGTCGTTTTTTTTCAAGGAAGCGTGATCCAGTGCAGCATCAGCTTCAGTTGGTTGGTAGAAAGATAGCCCAGGTCTTGACTTTCAAATACCTCGGGGTTTGGAGACCACTTTATGTATCTCATATCGAAGTGCCAACAACAGAACTAATAAATTAGAACAAATATAATATCGCGGTATACGAATCGCCTCAGGTTGCGCCTTAGGTGGATCACATATGCTCACTGGAGATATCTAGCTGGCACATTTATAAACAAACGTTGTCTGCCATACAATGTTCTCCACTGACGAGTCTCCAATCGATGAGTCAACTTATTTCAACAATAATATTTCAATTTCAATCAATCTTGATAACCTGCCTAGGTCTACAAAGCCAAACTGGTTCAAAGAGTTTGATAGAAGTCGGGACTTCATTCGTATGATTTCTAGGCTCATGTCTAATCATTATATCTTAGATGCGCATCTCCCCGGTATTTGGCTCACAGAGGGTAATCATTGCGCTCACGGAGAGGGATACCACGACATTGAGCATGTTGCTTGGTAGTGGACTGAATATCGTAATAGTTACTATTTAAATCTAAATGAATGAAACTGCAATTCAAATAACATCCTCAATACCGCTCTCTTCCTTTGTCGATTTCCAGTTCGTAAATGTAGGTAAATTATTTATAGGCAGGTCTGCCAGATTGGCTAGTTTAAAATAATGTTAAACAACCCCACAAACCTGATAGTGTTTCGATTCCTTCCGCTTGCTTCTTCTACTGGTACGGCTGGTATGATGGATCACGGTGGAACTCGAATCCGTTTTGCTACTCTTCCGGAACGCCAACCCATTCCCGGGATGACTAAGAGGCGATTGAATTGCCATAAAATTATTATCGGAATCCGAAAACCGATCATCCAGTTCCTGGTTTTTCATTACCGCACCCGGCATATGACACTCTCCGTCCGGTGGTAGACGTTTCTGAAACTAAAACGTTGACGATTAGGAACAATATTCACTTTTGTGCCAAAACGCTATCGTGTTTAGTTACTGTTGCAAAATTTTTATTGCTTTCATTCGGAGAGACCAATTCGATGATTTGTGCATTGGTGTGATTGTCGACACAGAATGTCACCGTCGTGGTTACGGTGATATTGTTGGAGAATGACTGGTTGGGATCGTTTGGAGTACTTACAGCACTGGGAGGCTTGAGACGCCTTGCTGGCGGTGCCGGAGGACTTCTGTGAAAAAAAACAGAAAACTCGAATGGTTCAAAATTGATTCGGAACTTCAGCATGGTTCGTTCGGTATTGTTATTCACTTTGGACACCGACCAACATCATTAGAATCCGATCGCAACGCAAAATGAACCCTATACAAATCGCTGATACTCCCTGTTCCGCTGCACGGCCGTGAGATATGGTCGTTTAAAGAGACAAACTATCGAGTGCTCGGTGCGTGTGAGAGTAGAATTCTTGAATTTCCGACGGCACAATAAAGAATGGCGCAGACAACAAGTTGCGCAAAGTATACTAACATGCTGATACGATTTTTTCAGTCAGTTCCCTCTCGATGCTCGCATTGAAATCTTTCTTCTAAACTAGTTAGCGATGTGCAATTCGAAATGATTAAAATTTAAAATTTCGAAATTCCGATTCCTGGGCTTTGCAAATAGTAACTTTTAGCGAGCGACAAACCTGAATTCTCTACTGTGTTGGTCGTAACCTGAAGTGATCAACTTCAACCGACATCCAAACACCTACCGAATCGGTTTAATGTTCAGCGTATTCGGCGGCGTCGGTCGTGGTGTTTTCAACTGACGTTCCAACGTACTAGATCCGGTGGATTCATTCAACTTTGACTCATGACTGCTGCTGCTGTTGTTGTTGGCAAACAGATTGGCATTGAAAATTTCGATCTGTTTCTCGACATCATAGGAAGCCACCGTCGGTGAGGGCAATGACCGTTTCGACTTAAACGTGCTGGTTTTACCAATGATTCCCGTTTGGTTGGGATCGGTAGGCGAGCACACCACGGCACTGTCGATCGATTCCGGACTTAGAAGCTGCTGGCCATGACCGACAGTGAAACTGCTCAGCGTAGATATCGTATCGGTCGGTGTCTCTCCTGGACCCATATTGTTTGCGTTGTTGTCATGACCGAATGAGTTTAAACTGGGCACGTTCTTATTATTAAAGGTTAGACCAATGCCACTCGAGTGGGTTGCGTCCGAGGGCGTGTTTAAATGACTAGAGTTGGCCGATAGCAGAGTTCTAGGTTTTGGCGATGCCATCGGATAACGCCAAAACTCCTGTCCCAGGAGAGCCAGGGACGAAAGTTGTTGTCGATTTTTCGCTTCTCTTAGTGCTTTCGGTAGACACAGCTGAACCGGAAGCTCATCACAACACTGAGAATAGTGAGCTATGAGCGAAGGAATGGAATCGAATTTGAACCGAGAGCTTTCCAGGCTTAGCAATCCTTCGTTGGATTGGATAAGATAGTGTTCTATGTACGGACCACAATCCAGTGGAAGACGTACGGAGACTGCCATCGTTTTGGCCTGACTTGATCCTCGTACGATAAAGTTCTGGAATAAAAAACAGGGATTAGCATACAATTAGGATTGAGTAAGAAAAAGTAGTTACCCCTTCTTCTTTTCCTTGTAATAAATGCACAGCACCAGAACGTTGGATTCCTGGTAGGAACCATACTGGATGAGTTCTCAGTAAACGCTCGACCAATCCTAGAACACATGCTGGGCTGCGAGAGTTGTCCGACACTTGCGATTCACTCGAAGTTTCCTCGCCTTCCGCCAGTATGCCGCCTTCGGAGCTGGAAACTAGTGATGTTTGAGACTGGAAAGAAATACACACTCCATTAGATCGATATGGTAAAGACAAAGGGTCAAATAAATAGCGATGATAATGGATCTCAAAGGTAACCAGGTTGCAATTCTCAGGTTAGAAGGAACGTGCGTATAAAAGTAAAAATGACGGTTTGTGGGCTTTCAATCCTCGCAATGGTAAAAAAGTATTAAGAGTCCCCCGCCCTAAAAGGAGCTGGTTTTGAATGATAATCGAGCTAAATATGGTTCGAATAGCATTAGATTATTCTAATTCTAAGAGAGATGTAAATTGCCCTGTGGTTGAATAATCAATAATCAATAGACAATAATCAATAAATCAAAAGCTATAATCAATAATAAAAAAACATCCTGCAACTCCATCACGAGGCCGATAATGGAAGCGCACGGTCACTTGTCATATGTTTGCCAGGAAGGGATAAGTTTTTGCAGCATGAATAGGATCGCAGCAGGCAGTGTCTGTACCCGCAAAAATTTTTGCTTCGTCAATTTTTTCGTCAATCTTCTCACTTCAAACGAGCAAATACCTGCGATAAACTATAAAGTGAAGAGGGCGTTTATAAAAAGAGCAAGGCTGCTCGTAACGGAAACATGAAACGATCCTTAAAGAAATCTTGAAGTGAATTAAGAGGGTTCTTAATGTGTCAAGACTCCGTGAGCTGTACACCCAGGCACAACAGGCTTCCGGCATTGGCTCAGTCGCTCACAGGATGTTTCAGAAAAAATAATAATACCTTGAAGTTAAAACGTTAGTTCTTTGTAAAATATGTCTCAAAAGAATTTTCAGTTGGAGACAGACCTTTCAGAACCTATGGAAGATCGCTTAATTGTTTATAACAATAGGGAGAATGTCACGTAAGTATTATGACAGATCAATTAATTACTATTTCTTCTTGTTTACCTATTCCTTTCTCGTCGTTTTCAATCTAATTCATGTATAGAAAATTTGTTATTCTGAGATTTAATTTGTCCAAAAGTCAATGGAAGTGTATAAGTTTTGTCCAATTGACATATAATAACGTAATATACATGTGCCCAGAGGAAACAAATGATTCTGTATGGTACTTCCTTTGTGCTTCGTGCAACCAAATTGGTTCGCTGGATGAATTGGTACAGTGGATGTTTTTGGTTACGGATTTCTCGTTCGAGAGATTGAAAAATCCAATTAATTGTACAGTCGAGAGCACATATCCAACCCATCTACCGACACGTACTCCAATCGAAAACCACAGCATGGAACACATTTTCGCTGCTGTCTTTTGTAGGTGGCTTATTTTTTCGAGATACATGTAGAATTTTAAGGGAGGATAGAACAGTGAGAATCGTAATCAACCGTGCCACCGAATGGGCATTAGCGCGATCATTTACCGAAACCACTAGAAGCGTGCCGAATCGGCAAAGGACGAAAAAGGAGAATAATTGTTTTTCCACCTACAATTTACATTGCTCGTTGCTAAGCCACCTCCGTGATGATTACATGCGTATCCTGCAATGAGTTCAACTGAATGTTGGATCTACAATCTTAGTTTGATAGTTGTAGGTTGAAGACGATGAGTCCTCTGTATGTACAGTAGCATTTCGGTCGAATACGAAAAATATCACTGCTCTAATTCGAAAAGGATTTGAAAAGATTTTCATTTATTTCAATGCTGTGAACAAACCTCATGCTCGATTGGGGTGACATGGACGGATGGATGGAGGATTGAGGTGTCGAGTTTTCATGCCGAGGATAAATACACCATTCGAGGTGTCTTTTTATCATGTCGGCAGTTTTAATTCAGTGTAAAACAGCATTTACAGATGTGGACATCTAAATTTTTCTGTTCACGATCCTGTATCGCTTGTAAACATCAATTGTATCCCTAATTGCGTTGGACATTTTATGTTTTATGTTTTGTTATCTATTATGTTTCATTTCAGAGAGCGAGTAAAAGCGCTAAAACCATAGCTAATTAGCCAGGACAAGATGTTAATATCTCTGTCCCATTCCAAGAAGTTAGGGCCAAAGGAGTGACATTAACCTCCTCATCCACGTTACTCCCAACAATTTACCTAACCCCCAAACTGAAACGGTTGGTACGATTGTCATCATTTATTCCTTCAAAACTTATAATGATTCTGTTGTTACATTATTCATTAAATGAATAATTTGATGGTCGTATAAATGTGAATCATTTTAAAACTCAACTCGGCACAGTGGGTCGTTTTATTAAAATCTGCGTTTTATTAAATTATGCTGCAAATATGAATGATGACAATGATTTTCTTTAATACTGGCTACAATGCTTTTTGCGGGTTAGAATTCGTACAAATCCCCGGATCTAAGCTATTCCTTTTACCAAGATCCGTTACGAGCCTGAACCTGGTCCAGACTTGGGATTAAATCCAGGCAAATGTGTTACAACGTTGTCAGATTTTCGTGACAATAATTCGGTAAATTTGTCCTGCACGAGCAAAAACGAAAGAGCCCAAAGTAAAGTTTTTCAACTCATTTAGGGAGTGTGAAGTTGAATTCATGAACGGATATTTAGTTAAACTTATTGGGAATTGAATAACTGATGTCCAAAAGGGGCTAACCCACAATTTTTCCGAAAGTGAATTTTTTGCATTTTTACATTTTTTACAAAAGAAATGTATAGGATTCGCTCAAACTTTGAAAACTTTTTCTGAGGCCCGGAGGGCCGAGTCTCATATACCAATCGACTCAGCTCGACAAATTGAGACAATGTCTGTATGTGTGTGTATGTGTGTATGTATGTATGTACAAAATGTCATGTAATTATCTCAGCAATGGCTGAACCGATCTTAATGAAATTAGTTTCAAATGAAAGGCCTAACGTTGCCATTTGACACTATTATTTTTGATTTTCGATATGTTGTTTACTTTCTGAGATATGGGCAATTTTGTCAAAACACAGCAGGTTTTGACATTAAAAATGTCTTACTCCACTATCTGGGGCTAGGTGTCATTCTAAAATCTAAACTATCTCCCATGTAACGAAACTATGTAAGGTTTGCACGCTTATAACTTCGATATTACTAGATGGATTTTAATCATTCATACACCAACCGATTCAGAAACACCTAACTTAAATATTGGTAATAATTTAATATCTCCCCAATAAAAGTAGACTTTTGGAAATTGGTAAAATTAAAAAGTTCACAAAAAACGGGAAAAATACCATTCGTGAGGCAGATTTCTCAGACACAGCCGTCAAAAGAGGGCAGCTTAGTTGCTCAATGAAACACGAAAAGTCATAAATAGAAGCAACGCATGTCCGTTTAAATCAGTTGTTGCTCTTATCCCACACGAGCAACGTCGTCTCCGGGCGATGCAATAAGCGCTATCGATTTTCGGTAACGTTGGCATTTGCACACACTCGCACCTATGTGACTAAACCATATACGGTTAGTTTATAAATAGAGGTGACGCGTACCCGTTTGAATCAGTTTTTGTTCTTATGTCGAACGGGTAAGATCATGGCTGCAGCGTCTGGGCACTATAATAAGCGGTAGACGCTATGCATTTTCGGCAGCGGTGGCCGTGTGCGGATTTGTCGGGTACCAGCATGGTGTCACAGAATGATTTGTAAAGTGGGTGGGCGGGGTGGTTTGGATTTAATTCAATATGGCAGGATGCGACTTATGTGTGCTGCTTAAGAGTGTTGCGTTTGAAAAAAATATATTTATTTTTATGCATGCGTGTGCGTTGTAACTTGTTAATCCATGTTTACGGCGCTTTGTAGCTGCGTAGGGTAAAGAGCCAATTGGTTTTCATGTTTCATATTTCGGTTATGTTTTTTACTGGGACGGGACGTGCAAAGTGAAATAATGTAACTGTCACCGCGAACCGGCAATGGCCTGTCATTGCGAACCGGACCTGTCTTGACGATTTTCATTTTCTTTCTGATTTCATTCTTGTCTGGGTATTATCGTAATATCCTGGCTATAAAAACAACGTGTTTTTAGAAAATAAATTTTATGTTGCTAAGATGCATGTACATGAACCGAAACAAATATGCACAGTGCAATGACGATACGTGCAAATTTATTGTTCTGCTCAACAGTTATGGTTAACGTTGTCCTACACAGTTCAGACGAACGATAACGTAATTCATGTCATGTTTGAGCTCTATTATTTTCGACGTTAATCTCTACCTCATCGGCAGAAATCTATGCCGCATCAGCACAGCATCATCATCGACATTTGCTTGAAATTATTTTGCAAGTGGATTTTCCCTGCAAAATAACATCGATATCGGGAGGGAAAAAGAAGACCGTCTTCGCATGTCCCGTCCCAGGTTTTTTATCAGTAAGGCATCTGACAACGTGCTTCTGTAGTTATTGCACTGTTCAGCAGCGTAGTATTTTATATAGGAGAGTACACTCAGGTTTTTTACGCGGATTTTGAAATTTACGCGGTTTTCATTAACGCGTTTTTTTTTTTAAAATTTACGCGGTTTTCATTTACACGGCCTGTATCCCCTGCGTGAAAAATCTGAGTGTAATTGCATCGGAAACAATCACATTCCCAGCAGAACTTTTTGTTTTCTAATTTCAAACACTTTTGTTTCGTACTGCACACAACGGAAAATTTTAAAACAGAACTTACCGTCCCAGCAGCAGTTGAAGCGGGTGTTCTTTTTCGATTCAAATTCAAGCCATGTCTTAAGCGTTACTGGACTTAAAATTGTTTTCCCAGTTTAACCAATCAGAATATCTGTCCTACCCTATGTATTTAAAACACAGTTCTAATTGCGTTTTAAGGTATACAACAAATACGGTTGGGTATACTAATTTAAATTTTAAAATAAATCTGTTTTAAATTATGAAACAAACCGCTGTACTGAAGATATAATTATGTCAGTCCTATTACCACATAAAACACCTATATAACATAAAACGCTGCAGAATTGGTTTAATAATACAATGTTTACACTACAGAGTTATAACACGTTTTAATAATTAGCAACAAGAAAAATGTCACCAAGATAGCATAAAAACCCGTTTTAACTGGTAGTGCGAACGTTGCATAACAATGTAATTCATCAAATAATTTCATTTTTCCACCACTAATCGATCAAGAAATACTTACACTTAAGATTGTTTACTTAAGTTCATTAGTACATTGTTGAAAATTTAAATGGAAAATGAAATTTCATATTTTATGGAGAATCTGTATATTTCCGTTGGCGGGCGTGGGTTTCCTCATCACAGCTCTCAATATGGAACTTTTCTTTTGAATATATTTTCTGGACAGACCAGCCTATTTTTACTAGATGGATCAGCCAAATAATGCCAATCACCTAGTGAGATACTTGATTAATTAATAGATTACCGTTAAAAGACCTTCAATAAATTATGTTTTAATGGGGAGGGTATATAGCAAATTGTAACATATGAAAACAGGCGAGTGAACAAGAACGTGTGTCGATATGTGTGATAGATAAAAAAGCTATATTTTTAATGTCACCGTGGTCGTGTCCTGTACACAACCCTTTAATTTTTTTGCAGATAACTTTTGAATTGTATATTGTCCAACTGCACATTAGGAGAAAGCTTGTTAAAATACCTTTCTAACAAGCTATAGATTGTTTAAATCCGTGCACGAGCGACGGAGATATTAAACATTTTGTATTTTTAGTCCTCGCTTACCAATTTCCACTAACTAAAAATGAGATTGTTTCATACAGAGTATTGCTTTACTGGTGTTTTAGGGGCAAAACTAAACCGATTTTGAATATCGGGGAATGAAAACACATCTACGTGATTCAAGGAATTCGATGTTGAGAACATTTTGTGAATTACCTTTATAATAAATGAGCTATTTCTCAAAAATCAATATATAAGTTCACTTCAAAGACAAAATAATGTGTTGATAAAGAAACAGTGAGTTCTAGTATTTATCCCTTGGATTAGGCATTGCGTTCAATTATGAGGTAAATGTTGAATTGTATATCAATACACAGATCAACAAGTAATTCACCTAGTAGTGAGATAAAAGATTTCTCATATAATTATACTCGTGGCGTCACCGAAAGCAGCTGTATGTTTGAAGCCCAAAAATCTAGCGAAAATTTAGCTCTTTTGCAAGATTTAGGTTATACTGGTTATGGCGCAAAAATCACTACTTACATTATTTATGATAAGAATGTAAGAAATCAATATATCATAATAATATACCTATAAAAATAATGTCACTGCATTAACCATCATTTGCCATTCCTCACGCCCCCCCCCCCATCTCTCTCTCTCTCTCTTTCTCTCTTTCTCTCTCCGTCTCTCTTCTGTCGCATCTATCTAGCTTTTTCTGAATCCATTTCTAAGTTGTGTGATAAGATCTTCTGCCAATCTGAAATATTTATTAATTGTAATTGCGAATGTTTGAGAAAACTAAACCATTTTTTGTCTGCTGCTACATCAACTCAACTTTAATTCAATTGTATTCAAAGCCTGTATCTACACTATAATTAAGGAAATTCATGGCTATATCAGAAAAATATTTGGCTTAACTGGGTAATATGAAAGTTTGACGATGAAAATTTCCAAAAGAGACATTCCACGTGTGATATTTAAACTATTCGTATCTCTATTGAATTTTGAATGAAACATATGCTCAAAGACTGAAAGCTGAAGCCAGCAGGATTGGACTTGCCATCAACGTTTCGAAGACAAAATACATGAGAGGAAGAGGTTCTAGAGACGACAATGTGAACCTCCCATCCCGAGTTCGGATTGACGGTGACGAAATCGAGATGGTCGACGAATTCATGTATTTGGGCTCACTGGTAACCGACGACAATGATAACAGCAGAGAAATTCAGAGACGGATCTTGGCGGGAAATCGTGCCTACCTTGGACTCCGGAGGACGCTCCGGTCGAACAAAATTCGCCGCCGCACGAAGTTGATTATCTACAAGACGCTGATTAGATCGGTGGTCCTCTACGGCCACCGGACCTAGACTATGCTCGTGGAGGACCAACGCGCCCTTGGAGTTTTCGAACGAAAGGTGTTGTGTACCATCTATGGTGGCGTGCAGATGGAAGACGGAACGTTGCGCAGGCGAATGAACCATGAGTTGTATCAATAACGAATCAAAGACCAAAAATATCCACAAATTAGATCCAGGAAAAGAAGTCTCCCAAAGTACCCACTCGTCGTCCATATCTGGATATACTGAGTAGTTTGAACCATTTCTTTTTCACAGTATTGGTCTGTATAGGACTTAATTATCCATATTTCCTGCACGAGAATTCCGAACGAAACAATATGAATATGGATGAAGAATGAATGGAAATAGACTGCATTGCAATCAACTGAATGCACGGCTTTTATGCTATTGACATAGCCTAGACATTTCACACTATTTACTTCAATGCAAATAAAAACTTTGAAATATCTACGTATCTCATTCACAAATCGCATTCTCCCTGACGTTCTCTGTTCAAGGGACTTGAAAGCACATGTGACCTTGTCTCACTTTACTATATTCAATTGCGCGTTAAAATACTGGACCAGTAAATTCTATTCTGTACATAAATCATTTTTTCGGGAATATGTGACCAAAAAGTAAACTTCGAATTCCAAAGCAAATTGAACGTCCCAGGTTCCTGATAACTAATTAGGGTCCAACAATAAAGTAGAAACACCAGATAATCTTAAAACGACGCCGTCAAGTAAAGAAGCATGAAAACAAAAAGAATAAAACCAAAAAAAGATGGAAGCCCTAGAAAGTCCATCGCATATTTATTAGCCTTTTCTCAAAAGATGGGATTTTCAAAAACATTTCAAAACTTTTTGATGCAATGGTTCTCAAATTCGTACAATCCGGTTTATTCATTTTCTTTATTCAAAAATGTTTTTAGCTTCAAATATATGACCATTTCATTTTAATTAATTATTTCATTCCGCAACTTTTTATTCGTTTTGTTCATCTGCGTTCATTTTACTTATTTTATTCGTTTCATTATTTGGATTCACTCTGATCAATTAATTTTTTTTGTGCATTTTACTCATATCATTCATTGTTTTCATTGTATGCATTTTATGCATTTTTTCCAGTTTATTCGTTTTGTTCAGTTTCTTCATTTTAATAATCTGACTACTTTTTCAGTTTTAATCATTTAATCCAAATAATTTATTTGATTCAATTTATTTCTTTATATAAATTTATAACATTTTACCATTGTTCAATTTTTCAATTTAATCAATGCATTTATTTCTGCTCATTTTCTTCTTTTTATTCATTTTATCACTTCAGCTCATTTTGTTTATTTGATTCGTTTGTTTTATTTATGCATTTCATTTATTTTTTACTTTATTCATTTTGTTCATCCATTCTTTTTATTCATTTGATCCATTTCATTAATTTGATTCATTGTATTCACTGGATGAATTAAATCAATTTGATTCATTTGATTCATTCGATTCATTTGATTCATTTGATTCATTTGATTCATTTGATTCATTTGATTCATTTGATTAATTTGATTAATTTGATTAATTTGATTTATTTGATTCATTTGATTCATTTGATTCATTTGATTCATTTGATTCATTTGATTCATTTGATTCATTTGATTCATTTGATTCATTTGATTCATTTGATTCATTTGATTCATTTGATTCATTTGATTCATTTGATTCATTTGATTCATTTGATTCATTTGATTCATTTGATTCATTTGATTCATTTGATTCATTTGATTTATTTGATTCATTTGATTCATTTGATTCATTTGATTCATTTGATTCATTTGATTCATTTGATTCATTTGATTCATTTGATTCATTTGATTCATTTGATTCATTTGATTCATTTGATTCATTTGATTCATTTGATTCATTTGATTCATTTGATTCATTTGATTCATTTGATTCATTTGATTCATTTGATTCATTTGATTCATTTGATTCATTTGATTCATTTGATTCATTTGATTCATTTGATTCATTTGATTCATTTGATTCATTTGATTCATTTGATTCATTTGATTCATTTGATTCATTTGATTCATTTGATTCATTTGATTCATTTGATTCATTTGATTCATTTGATTTATTTGATTCATTTGATTCATTTGATTCATTTGATTCATTTGATTCATTTGATTCATTTGATTCATTTGAATCATTTGATTCGTTTGATTCGTTTGATTCATTTGATTCATTTGATTCATTTGATTCATTTGATTCATTTGATTCATTTGATTCATTTGATTCATTTGATTCATTTGATTCATTTGATTCATTTGATTCATTTGATTCATTTGATTCATTTGATTCATTTGATTCATTTGATTCATTTGATTCATTTGATTCATTTGATTCATTTGATTCATTTGATTCATTTGATTCATTTGATTCATTTGATTCATTTGATTCATTTGATTCATTTGATTCATTTGATTCATTTGATTCATTTGATTCATTTGATTCATTTGATTCATTTGATTCATTTGATTCATTTGATTCATTTGATTCATTTGATTCATTTGATTCATTTGATTCATTTGATTCATTTGATTCATTTGATTCATTTGATTCATTTGATTCATTTGATTCATTTGATTCATTTGATTCATTTGATTCATTTGATTCATTTGATTCATTTGATTCATTTGATTCATTTGATTCATTTGATTCATTTGATTCATTTGATTCATTTGATTCATTTGATTCATTTGATTCATTTGATTCATTTGATTCATTTGATTCATTTGATTCATTTGATTCATTTGATTCATTTGATTCATTTGATTCATTTGATTCATTTGATTCATTTGATTCATTTGATTCATTTGAATCATTTGATTCGTTTGATTCATTTGATTCATTTGATTCATTTGATTCATTTGATTCATTTGATTCATTTGATTCATTTGATTCATTTGATTCATTTGATTCATTTGATTCATTTGATTCATTTGATTCATTTGATTCATTTGATTCATTTGATTCATTTGATTCATTTGATTCATTTGATTCATTTGATTCATTTGATTCATTTGATTCATTTGATTCATTTGATTCATTTGATTCATTTGATTCATTTGATTCATTTGATTCATTTGATTCATTTGATTCATTTGATTCATTTGATTCATTTGATTCATTTGATTCATTTGATTCATTTGATTCATTTGTTTCATTTGATTCATTTGATTCACATCTTTAATTTTATGCATTTCATGTTCAGTCATTCGTTTTATTTCATTCAATTTGTTAGTATGAGTCAATTTATTCTATTAATCTTATAACTATTTCTAAATATAATCTTAAATTTTATTTAATATCCTAATCTAATTTGATTCGTGTATATTATAATTTTGATTTACATTAATTTTTCTACTTATTTTATGAATTTAAAAACCTATTATTTCATTTTCTACTTTACTTTTACCCACCTCTAGTTGGGTGCCTACTTCTCATGAGTTCTGCAAACTAATCCAATAGTGAAATGTGTAAGAAATGTCTCATCTCACTGCTAGGTGGATTAAATCGGTTTTTAATAATTTTTTTAGGTGAAAATGGTGATTTTTTTAGAAAAATAGTATTACAAATGTTTCATAAAAATATGGCTACATACCTTTATAAAAATTCAAACTGTTCCCTTGTTTCCCGCGTCTCAACATATATAACCCTTTAAGAGAAAAACGGTACATTGTGGCCGGAAAGTTAAAAAACATGGAATCAATTATTATTTTTCGTTATAGAGTTATGGTTTCTTCGGAAGAGTTTCTGTATGGCACTTAGCGCTTTCTTTGGTTGAATCAGACTAGTTCGAAATTCAGTCGCTAGGGCAGCGCTTATCAACTTTTTGATGAAACTAGATAGAAATGTGGTGTCTTCGAGAAAGTTGCAGGTGCTATCATTTTGAACATATTTTCTGAAGATGCAGCCTTTGCGTCCTGCACGTTTCGAGATAGAGAAGGTTTTAGTTAAAACCTTTACTTACAGATTATGTTTCAAAAATGCACGATATTTTATAACCTGTAGAACCTACAAAGCTGGTGTCTTCAGAAGATATACTTATGGGTCCGCGAAGTGATCAAGGAATTGTTCATCTAGGGCCAATATATAAAAACCCAAATTTTTGTGTCAATTGAACCACCCCTCGGATCATGGGAGCACCCCTCGTTTTGACAATTTGCCAAAACCCTTGATTTTGTTTTGATCATATCTCTGGTTCTATTTACTCTAGAATCAAACCGCAAGATGACTTTTAAAGAAAATTATTCAAGGAGTCTTGAAAAAATATTAATTTTTGGTGGCAGTGCTGCCAACTATTTTTCAGTTCAATATTAAAAATTATTTTTTCTCTCAATACATAATTTTGAAAATTCTACAGCCATCGTGTTCCTCAGACACTTTTTTACATAAGAAACACTTATAATCTCAATATAATTTGAGCGGATCCTAAGATACACCGTTTTGAATGGAAAAAATCGCAATTTCCCATATAAAATCGCAAGCGCACAGCACTAAAAAACCAACTTAAGTATTCTTAGTTCAAACATAATTTTTCGTGAAGTAGACGAGAAATGATGAAAAACTATGTTTTTGTTCGATTTTTATGATCGTTTGAAGATTTTCTCAATTTCGGCCAATAAAAATGGATTTCCTTCAAAACGATGTATCTCAGGATTATATTGAGATTATAAGTGTTTCTTATGTAAAAATGTCTGAGGAATACGATGGCATTAGAATTTTCAAAATTAAAGTATATGTATTGAGAGAAAAAATAATTTTTAATATTTAAATGAAAAAATCGCATAGTTGGCAGCTCTACCGCCAAAAATTAATATTTTTTCTGGACTGTTTCAATAATTTTCTTCAAAAGCCATCTAGCGGTTTGATTCTAGAGTCAATAGAACCGGAAATATCATCAAAAGAAAATCAAGGGTTTTGGCAATTTGTCAAAACGGGGGGTGCTTCCATGATCCGAGGGGTGACACAAAAAATTGGGTTTTATATATTGGCCCTAGATGAACAATTCCACCAAATTTGGTTCAAATCCGTGAAGGTCGATTTCAAGTTTGCATCTTTTTTTGATCACTTCGCGTGGAATGACCCTTATAATTACCTGATACATAACCTTGCTGTAGACACCATCTTTCTATATCATTCCATTAAAAAGTTGATAACAACGCCGCCCTAGCGACTGAATCCCGAACTAATATGAAATAATCAAATGAAGCGCTAGATGTCACACAACAACTTTGCCAAAGACATCATAACTCTTAAACGAAAGATAAGGAAAGGATGTGTGAATTGTGGGTTAGCCCCTTTTGGACTCTAGGTACCCCCAGGGTCAATGAACTACTAATAAAATAATGTATTTTTACAATAAAAACAATGTTATGTTAATTTGGAAATGGGGAAGTTTTTTTCCATTTCCTGTAAAAATGCAAAATGGGAGTTAGCCCATATTGAACGCCAGCCATTCAGATGTTCTTCCTTGTTTCTTTAATGTAATGGTCACACGAGTTTTAGTTTCCTCGCTACTGGTGCTGGTTGTTGATTTGGAGGCATTGGGTGCAGAATTTGCTGTTGTCATTATTGCCCGAACGGCAGATAAAAAGTGGTTTTTTGTTCCGATGATGATATTACTGACTAGTACTACTACTTACTACTAGATATCCAAAGTAGTTATTGACTCTTTCTGTGCATAGTTTATCGTACTGTGCAATCTGCTCACAGGTCAGGAACATATAAATGTGTCAGAGATATATGCTTTGGTTTTTGAGAACAATTTGATCACCTTTTGATTTCTTTTTGCTGCGTCATCGCACACTACGTCTGCATACACGTAACCAATCATGTAAAGCGACTAGAATGTTGCTACTGGTTGACATTAGATTCCTCGCGACATTATTGCAAAAAATGAAACCAAATATTGATCCATACTTTTGATATATAAACTCGTCAACAACCTACCCCATCGATTTCCACCTCGGAAATTGTGCTAGGTCATTAGTCCGAAAGCCGTTAGGCCGAATGATGTTTGGCCGAATGCCGTTAGTTCGGATGCCATTTGACCGAATGTGTCATTAGACCGGATGAGTCATTAGGCCGAATGGGTCATTAAATCGAATTGCTCATTATACAAAATGCGTTATTAAACCGAATATCTCATTAGAATAGGTAAAGTTATATTCAGCAGAGTCTGGAAGAGGCTGACTGTGCGCAACCGAACAAGATGCGCAGGCATCTAGCGGTAAAAGCTGTTTGCGACTGGCGACCCAAGATCAAGCATGCTAAAATACATTCGGTCAAAATTCGACACACGCGGATTGGGCCACATTCTGTATAAATATTTGTTTGGAAATCATAATCGGTGGCTGGAATATTCGAAGCTATTCATTTAACAGTCCTTGCTATACAAGATCTGCTCGACTCGACTGTATTGTCGACAAAACAGCTAATGCGCAATAGCTAAAAAATACTTAAGCATATGTGATGCCTTCAGTTATAAATCTTGCACCAAAAATATAAAATGTACAATATACAGAACAACTCACTAATCGAAGGTGACAGTAAAGATTAAATCGCTAAAGCCTAATAATTTTTAGGCTGTAATGTAATATTTTTTTTTTTAATTACTCGGGCAGACGAATTTTTCTCTGGCGATGCTGGGTCGTAAGGCGGAAGGTCATTCAGTCGAATTTACATCAGGCCAAATGTTCACTAGCCTGAATGGCCACTAGGCCGAAGGACACAAGACCGAATGAACCAAAGAGAATGATAGAGTGATTAGAACGAAACACAAGATTAAAGAATGATCAGTTTTCAATGAGGTATGAATTTTCGGGATTTTTTCAATGCTCAAAAGAATAATAATGTTTAGCATATTTACATCATCTTTCTCGGAACTTAGGAACCATACCAATCCAACCATTATTCAAACCTCAACAACGCCAATGGCATCGATGTCGTACGAGAAGCAAAGAAGCATATGTGATATAGTGATGATGGATTCCTTCATTTGCATATCAGATCCTCGAATCGCACCATAGAGTGCAATGTTGAAAAATAGATTAGAGAGGGCATTGGTCTGCTTCAATCCATTTAACGTCACAAACATGCTTTTGTATTCACTGTCAAAGAATTCAGCCCACGGAAGAAATCTGCTAAACAGAACATGGGAGAGCATTTTATAGGTAGCATTGATTATTGTTATGCTTTGATAGCTATTACACTCATCCCGATCACACCATCGATTGCTTCCTACAGCCGGCCACTCCCGATAGAACGTCGATTGGGATTCCATCCTTCCTAAGTCCTAACGCCCGTACCGTTTTCCATCTCTCGAATTGCCTTTCGCTCTTCGTTTCAGTGTGGACAGATCCAAAACTTGTACATCATCCTCATTCTGTTTGTGCCTTTCCTACTCGTTTTTTCGTACAATAACAACTCAAAGTACTTCTTCCACCTAGCAGTCACTCATGTACGATCTGTCAGCAGATTCCCGTTCTAGTCGTTTATGATGACCGGCACCGGTCTGCTTTTCCTCATTCATGTTGTTGATCAGCTTTCGCGTGTCGTTCCTAACAAAGCTTCGGTCTACCTCAGCGAGTACATTTTCGTTGTCCACGTTTCTTATGTTGATGAGGTTTATTTCTCGCAGACGCTCGGCTCACCATATCGCCAACCCTGTAGCCGCTGTAAGCATTCGGCTTCTAGCCTGGTGTCGCTCTTTAGCTACCCGGTTCATGGACCGACTGCCATGCTGCGTTCAGGTTATCTCTTGCAAGCTGATCTTTGATCCATTCGTTGAACTTTCACGCATAGTCCTCAACAATGTTCAGTCGCTCGGATTTTCCACGCCTCGAAACAGTTATATTGAACAATCTTGCACAAATCTCACACAACCCCAGATAATGGATAGAGTCGGCGTTCGGTTCTCGAAACATCCTGACACCAATGCCATGTATATGGCTGCGTCGAGAGTTATTATACTTAGGTCGCTGTTTTTGGTGGTTGAGTGGAAGCGCTCCATGTCAATATCCGGTCGAAAGTTGCCTGTGCATTTCTGTCCCGATAATGAACTTCACGTCATATTTTGAGCACTCTCTGTAGGCCGTTCATAGAACTCATCTCTCACATCATCAGGTTTGCCGTTTTGTAGGCAAGTAGGCTCTGACCAAGCTATTGTTTAAGGTCCTGCTCCTTATCATCAACACGCAGATACGGTCACTCACCGGTCTCCATCTAGTGATCCACTCCATTTTCTGCCTTCTCGCAATCACTAAAGCATTACATCTATACTTGAACGAATTCCGCGCCATCAAGCTTCCTGGAAGGTAGCAATTTCAACGGCCTCCGCTGGTGACAATAAGTCCCGATGGCGACCTAGCGTGGATGTCCATGTGTACTTCAGAGAGGATTGATTCACCCAGGCATGTTAAAGCTGGCTTGGCCGAAGGTTATGGCTTATAACATACGGTTTACTAGCTAGTGAAGCACACTGCTATATGTTCTAAACCGTTTGAAGAACAATTGTAAATTGGATTAGGATTAACTTGTTTACGTCGACCTTATGAACAGCTTTTAAAAAATACTCTACTCCCTGCGTGAAGCACGGGTAAAATTTTAAACTGAATTTGTCTTGCACACTTCCTTCCATGTCATTAATACGTTTTAAACTTATTTTAAAATTACTTTAGCTACAGCCGATGCAATTTGCAATAAAAAGTTAATTCAATGAACTACACAAATTTGCAGCACAATAATGCCTGATACAAAGACCGCACCAACACTATTGCATTAATCAGATATTGCTGAAAGTTTGTGGACATGCAATTTACTAATTAAGCAATTAAATATTCATTATCGCAAAAACAGGAAATCACACATTTAAAAAGTGCGTTTTTTGTAGCATACTACTGCATCATTCAGTATTACTTTGGGCACATAATGTATTCACCGCATTTTGCATAATCCGAACATTGAACAAAGAGCACACATGACGTCAAAAGGTCCGCACACGTTCCAACTAAATTATTCATCCCAACCCCGATCGAATCGGTTTCTACCGAAATACTTGATACATACTTGATAGAGGTCCTCCTGTGACAATTCTCTTTTGCTGGGTAAAAGCGGTGCTAAATCGTCGTCCATTGTCTCCGCATTCATTCCCTGCCCTCCAAGACTGAATGAAGATAGTCTTTGCTTCGCTAACATGAACGATGTGTCTGACCTGCAATAAAAAAAAAAGTTATACATTATTATTGCCGTCCCATAATGTCCAGTGAAAGACAATGTGCGGTGATTTACCTTCGACGATTCTTTGCGGAACATTCTCCACTGTTATTGTCTTTTCTGAACTTGGAAACCTCAGCATAACGTTTCCAAAAATGCCCCTCCGTAGGACTAAGGAATGTTGCCTCCTCGTTTTGCGACTGATTCAGCTCTCGCAAGTTTAAATCACGCTCAGTATCCACTTTACCACTACCATCACCACCATCTTCCGTATAATTGAAGCATTTTCTAATTGGCAAGGAAGCGGGCCGAATATTTCTGTCGCAGCCGAGTTTACCGACCAGCGCACTGTTTGGCTTATTTCTGATGCTTTCACCGATGTCCTCCCGGTACGAGTCCTCACTTCGATCGATATCGTTGCTATTATATCTTACTTCCGTGGGATTAGAACCATCATCATCATCATCATCAACGCCGTGCAACACGTTAGCATTTTCCTGCATTTCTAAGCTGTAGTGGTAGTTGTTGTTAATCTTTTACCAACCAACTAATACGGCCGCCTAATTCCACCTCAGCGAACCACTTTTACCGCACAGTAGCACATTCTTTTTCACGCACATGTCACCATAGGCGGCCTTGCCTTGCTGCACTTCTCTAATGTGATCAATGACTGTTTGTAAGCCGATGCACCGACCCGATGATGACTCGACTCGCTCTATTTCCTCACTAAATCATCCATCGGCAGTCTTGCGTTGCTGCTTACTAAAACCTGCATAAGTGAGAGTTCTGATAGTAAATAATACAACTTCGATTTGCTTTCTTCTCGGATCTCGTTTTGTCTGCGGCAGAATGACAAAAAAAAACCTTTTTCAATCAACTTAACTTCCCAATGCGAAGAAACGGACAGAATTTTAATTCACATTCCACTGTCGCCAGTCTTTAGAAAAAAGACCGAAAGCTAGATCGATATAAACCAAAATAAAAAGCAGACATCACATTAAATATTAAAGTATGCATTAGACGAATGAGGGTTCATCCCAGTGAGTGGGCTGAAATCACCAAGGAAACAATTGCAACATTTTATGCTCACTGCGATCCGACGTATGTGTGTGCAGGGCGGCTTGTAGCAGCCCAAAATGCCACACCGTGCATTGCCTTCATTCATCCATCGCTGTGTGGGTGGCTACGCAACATAACATATTTTTTTGTTTGTTGATTCAGGAGTACGCATACTGGTAGCTGATAGATGCGTTTATAACCCGACTCGACACTTTGTGCTGGCTTTATCTTTTATTTGCCATCTTCCCCGATTCAACGCACTGGTGCACTAAACTCGCAACGAGAGATAAAGTGAATCAAACCGCAATCAAAGAAACACTTGGACCGTCCCCATGGGCACTATACAACACAACCGTTCCACTCGATGGTAGACCTAAGTGGCGATGAATAAAAGATACACACAAACATTCAGTTTCAAGATTCATTAGGCAGGGATTTCCGACACCAACACACAAATTCCTCTTTCAACTTCTCTGATTCACACAAAAACTCTCTTTGATGTTAGCCCATCGCTAATTGTCACTAGACAATTTCACTGTGGTGGCACCATTTCTTCCCAATTTTCCCATTCACTAAAAATAGAACACGTCGCCGTCACAAAGCTACCGACCGCGCAACCATGAACAACCAACTTGCGCGGGGCCTACTAGATTGTGCACCGAAATATTTAGGCTCTCACATATTAGTGAAAGTTCTGCAGCTACACTTGATTGAAGGCTACCAAACCAAAGCGCCCACTCGCTATAGTGGCAAATCCCTTGCTGCCTACTCGCGTCGAAATCCAATTGCAACTAAATCTCGCATGGGATGGAGCATACACACAACCGTCCGCTGCTGGTTTGATCTACGCTACCCCTGCGTTTACCCATCCTATGCTCTGCTAGCTATATAGCTCTATAGACATCAGTTTCAGTGAGCGTCCGTTCCGTTCGTCCAATTCAAGTTGTACTTTCCGTACCGCGCACGTTCCAATCGGAATGTATACCTAATAGCTACCATCACGGACTACTGGGGTAACACACCAACACTGACTGACTGACTGACTGACATCAGGCATGTTGTAGCACAGTGGGAATGAACTTAATGGTAGAATGGTCACTAGCTCATTGCGATATTATGTATGTGTAGGTTGAATTTCTAGGGATGAACAATTTATTTGATATTTTATTACATTGGACGAATTTTTATAAGTATATGGCTTCCTAAATTGTTGTTATCTAAATACTGATTATTTCTTGTAATAATTCAGTAGAACGTTGTGGAATTTGCGTTTTGACTTCGTCTCATCAGAATTCGACACTAACTTAAAGCCGGACCATTTGACGCTAGCTACACAAACAGAGACACGATTTGTGTTCCGTAGCTAACACGTACTCAAGTCTGATGTTCCGCAAGAAAAGGTATTCTGTTAAGCTGATGAGAACCATTGAAACCGAAACTTAGTTCGGCTTGGCAAGCCAATGCATTATTCACTATGCCATAATTCTCTCTAAAGAGAAAAATGGGGGTAATTATGGAATAAAATAAATAGCGCTCTAAGATACATAGTAAGGAGGTTTAACGACATTTGCAAAGTGTCTTGGGTAAAATTGATTATTATGAAAACAACTTTAGTTTTAATCTGATTAGTTCTATCTTTTGACAGAGGCGCCCTAGTGATCACATTATAAAAATTGATAACTAAAATAAGTTTTTAAACTAATTTTGTGTTACTTAATCCATTTTAGGCACCATTTTGATCGATATAGGGTTGACAGAAGAAAATTCTTGCCTCAGAATGCGCGTGGTCATTCAATAATTAATAAATAATAAGATGATAAAGCAAGACAGACTACCGAGGGCTGGTCATTTCACGCGAATGCTGAAATAAAGAACAAAAGGGATTCCATGAGAAACCGGCCGACCACAAAATAAAACCATCGTCGATTCGAACGAAACTTTGAAGTTGCGTTCGGTTTATGAATCTCCATGATTTTCTCTGACAATTGCAATATTTTGATACAAGAACAATTTTTCAAAAGGGCGTAAAACATTTTACGGTTACTCTATTTTATGCAGCATAACTTTCTGAGAACAAGTTTCAGGGAATAAATATTTATGTACGAAAAAAATATACTCTGGAAAAAATCTTGTGCCATTTTTTACAAAAACAAAAATTTATGTTAAAAATTTAAATTGCAAAAAAATCATTTTTTTCTATTTTTTTATATTTTGTCAACCAAAGCCTAAATAGAAAAGAAACATTTTGAATCGAACTTATCGGTAAAAAAGTTTTTCTAACAATAACTTTATACATATTTTTAATTTTCATACTAATTGACATACAAAACTGTAATTTTATTACAGAATATAATTATATGTATCATTTCAAATCGAAATGCATTTAACAAAAATTTTCCAAAATGCGATAGTTTGTGAGATATTAGGAATTTTGTTCCAACATCCAAAATATGATCGAACTAATTAGTTTAATCATAAGACCCTATGGTTGAATAGTATTTTGATTGTTTTCGTATAGCTTTTAAATGGTTTACTATATCAACTTGATGTCAAAGAGAGAGTTACAGGAAATGTTATGGGCCTTCTGAAAAACTTATTGTTGTTGATGGAAAAACGCGAATAACTTCTGAAAAGGTCGTAATAAAACAAAAGAATTGTGTTGTTAAAACAAAATTTAAAATATCTCGAGAACTACTACATTTCAGAAAATTTGAGAAAAATGATCATTTTGATATAGGGTTACTGCTCCTCTATTCATCTCACCCATTTGAACACATCAGTTAGAGCAGTACTTGCTATCGCTATTCAACGCATTAGCTCAAATGGTAGGATGAATAAGGATACATTGTACTCGACTTTTCGCTTCGCTCAAACGCGAGCATTTTACGTTTCCCAAGCAAAAATTTTAACTGTACTGCTTCTTCGGAACGAAGCAAAGGTGATGATACCTATTTAAGCGTAATCCAGTCACTCTAAGTCGAGTTATCAACGAAACAGTATGACATCCTGACTAATGAGATAAATAAGGGATCGTTTACCCTTAAATAGCGTTTAGAATTATATTCAAAAAGAAAATTATATTTTTGACTGCAAATAGTATGAATTATAAAAATATGTCAAAAGTTGTTGTTAGGAAAACTTTTTTATTGAAAACTTCTCCATTATCCAAATATACTGAAAAAGTTTCTTTTACGTCTTTAAAACAATAAACATTTGATTTTTGACATTTTATGATGGGATAACGCGAATAACTTTTAAAAAGGGCATAATCAGACGAATTAACTGCTTTTGCTAGAACAAAATTCCAAATATCTCGGAAACTATCGCATTTTGGAAGATTTTTGTTAAATGCTTTTCGATTTAAAATGATACTTAGAATTAAATTCTGTAATAAAATTACAGTTTTGTATGTCAATTAGTATGAAATTTAAGAACATGTATAAAGTTACTGTTAGAAAAACTTTTTTACCGATAAGTTCTCCATCATACAATCACATTCAAAATGTTTTTCTTTTTAGGTTTTTGTTGAGAAAATATAATTTTTTTCCCAATTTTGGGTTTTTTTCGCAATTTAAGTTTTTAACACATATTTTTGTTTTTGTGAAAAACGATACTACATTTTGTTCAGTGTATATTTTTCGTACATAAATATTTCTTCCCTGTAACTCGTTCTCAGAAAGTTTTGCTGTATAAAATACAATAATCGAACAAAAAAATTGTGAAATAATGCACGTAGAAATGTTTACGCCCTTTTAAAAAATTACTCCTTAATCAAAATAATCTTACTGATTGTAGAAAATTTTAGTCTTCCATGCCGGTGAAACGTGTAAAGTTTCATAGGAATCTTAGATGGTCGGTCACGATTTTAAATATTTTTGGACGGATTTTCGTGGAATTCCTCACAAGTAAAGTTACTTTCAACATATAACCTGGATGAGGTCGGCAACTTCGGGGCAGACCCCGCACCACACTCGCAGGCTGTGTGTAATAATCTCTGTTATAATCCTTGCATAGAGTTGTGATTCTAGTAGTATGCAAACAGAACCTTTTTTCTGCGGGGTTTATCTAAATTTAGGTAAACTTAGATAAACCCCGCTGAAAGTAGCTTTTAAAACAATCTTTCAGAAGATAGAAGAAAGATCACAATACAAAACAAAAATGTCAGCTATGACTCTAACTGGAACGCTTGGATGGTCCTGGAAGGAACCGTTTTCTTGTGGAACAAGATTTTAGAGATTGGTGTCATGGAACAAATTTTTTTAGCAATAGGAAACCAGTAAACAAGAGTGATTAAAATCGATTTTTGTAAATTTTCTTATGACCTTTGGTACTAGGTAAACTTTAACATTGTTTTACATTTCTTATAAAAGAAATGTATAGAATTCGTTCAAACTTTCAAAAAAATTTCCGAGGGCCGAGTCTTTTATACCAATCGACTCAGCTCGACGGTTTGGGACAATGTCTGTGTGTGTGTATGTAACGGACAAACTCTCATTCGTGTTTGTCAGCAATGGCTAAACCGATCTTATCCAAACCAATTGCAAATGAAAGGCCTCACAGCCAGACAGAAGGTTATTAATTTGTTTTTGATTCTGATGCTTGGTTTCTAAGATATGGATGTTTGAATGTCTAAAAATGGCACTTTTTGCAGTTTTCTTGAAATTACTGCCGAAATTGACAACATAGATACACATTTTTAATATCGGACTATTATCAAAAGAGATATTTATCATTAAATATGTATGACGGATTATTACCGTTCCCCAGTATCCAGTTTTTGTCAATACCACCTTCGGAGAAATTATTTGATATAATATGCTCTTTCTTTTGATTTTGTGTTTTCACAAATTAATCCCTCTTTAAAAGTTATATTATTTATTGTTTAATATGGTAATGATCCGTTTTAATATACCAGCCAAATTTTATTTCAACAAAACGGAAAAGAATGATATCAGGACATATTTTGTATTTCATTTTTCTACCTACCACCGCTAGAAATAAGCACCAAACAGTTTCAAGTAGTCTGTATGCACGTTGATCGCTTATCAGTGTGCAAACTTTCATTGGCCAGAACCTTCCGACAGCTAATTTTGTAACTTCTAACTTCAGATCGATCTGGATCATATCTCGGAAAACGAGAAGCTAAATAAATTACTCCAAGTAACTGGAAACAGTCATTATAAACTCGTCCACAAGAAACTTCTTCAAACATGCTCCACTTGAGGATTATTTTTGAGGATATATTTTTTCTATTGCATCGAACTACACTAAATTTTTGGTAGTTTGCTGAAAGAATAATTGAACGATTTCTTCGAAAATATGGAGAACCTTCTCTCATTCGTTCACTTGTTTGGGTAGTTTACGTTAAAAAAGTGTCCTAAATTAATAGGTATAATTAAGGGGGTGCTTTAGGTGAAAAAAAAACTTTCTTTCGTGATTTTTGGAATGGGAAGAAAGTTTTAGCTATTTGAAAATGTATGCATATTTGTTAACACATTTGAAAAGCTAAAGGAAAAAATGCTTAAAAACTTCATAAAATGGCGGAGTTAAGGACTATTTCGTTACTGTATACCGAATTGGTGGAAAGAATGCAGTTTGTAATTCTGCTTGAAATGATTGAAACAACAAAAATTTGATTTTCCGTTACTTTTTTCCGCAGTTTTCTAAAAAAATATAAGGACAGTATGTTCCCGAAGGCGAGTTCCAGGGGCGTATCCAGAAAAAAATTCGGGAGGGGTCTGAAATTTCGATTTTAAAATGAACAATACGAATACGTAATAACCTAATTTAATGGATATCAGTTATTTTGGGCAAATTTGGTTCGGAATGATTTTGAAATAGAAACTTATCTAAAATTGAAACTAATTTTAAATTTCTCAACAAGTAAAAACATTTCGGAGGGGGTCCGGACCCCCAAGACCCTCCCCCTGGATCCGCCACTGGCGAGTTCTTTTGGAAAGGGTCCATGGCCGGAAATTTATCTCCCGTAATATTTCGCCTAGAGCCAAAAACAAAAGTTTTTTCGATTAGAACGATAAAAAGCGACGTACGTAGGATTTTTAAGGATTTTTAAGGATTTTTAAGACATTTTAATAGAAAAACGCTGAAAATGGCATATAAATCGACATCAAAAATCCTGCGCACGTCACTGTACAGTGGAGCAGGAACGAAAATTAGCAAAACAAAACCTCTAGCGATGTAGTAGTGGATTTTTTTAGTAGCTAAGCAAAGAATCTTGGTTTTATCTGCGCTTTATTATGATAATGTAAATTAGTTTGGATTTTCACCGCTTAGGTGGTGCTGCAATGTTAAGTTTTTATTTCGAATCCTAAAAATTTTGTGATTTTATGATTTTCGCCATAACTTTGTTATTTGAAGACATAGAGCTTAACTTTCTTCGACAATTTGTCGTAGTTTTGAACTTTTTCAAACTTTGCCGAAGACGCCAAACCTTTAGGATGCGAAATCAAAAAGTTAACATTGCAGTGCCACCTATGCGGTGAAAATCCAAACGAATTTAGGTTGGCTTTAGGTTGGTTTTTTTGGCATTGGGATTAGCAGTAATGATGCAAATCAAAATCCTTTGTTCAATCACTAGCTATTGTGAGTCCAACGGTATCCGAAATATGTTGGTCACTGCGAGGTCACTTTTGGAAAAAGTCGGAATCGAAATAATCGCATTGAGGTAGCGTGTTATCAAGGGTTGCAATTTCAATTCTAGTTCTCAGATCGCCACGAAAATTTAAATAAGCGCTATTAGGGATATATACTTCAAATATACACAATATTTTTATTTTTTTTGGGCTATTGGACATTGAATGAAGAAATTGAATATTTTACTCACAAAGCATTAGTAATAAGTCGATTATCCGCCTATGTTAATTTTGGGGCTTTACTTTTGATTTGTCCCACGCTAATTTGATCGATATACTGCCCGAAGTGAGTGGAAAGAGTTATAAGAAATGTCTCATCACACTGTTAGGTGGATTAAACGCGTGTTTTCTAATTTAATTGAAAAAATTGAACTGTTATGTGTCTCGCTACCCGAGCAACGTTAAACATCAAAATTAATCAATATTTAAACTTTTTCAGAGATGACATCATATTTCGATATCATTTTGATGTGCTTACATGCTTAGCAGTTTTTTAAAAAAAAGATTGTTTCTATTTCTTTGGCAAACATCAAATTGATTCCTTATTTTGTTGTTATTGAAATATTGCAACATCTCAATGAGTTTTCAATTTGCTTGCAATAATAGTATTAATAGTTTTCTATTTGATATCATAGGACAATTTTTCTGCTTTCGATTTTGATCTTTTAACCGTTAAAACGACCAAAACGATAATAACATTGAGCAATCATTACCTACTACAACACAACATCAAGTTTAGGTCTCAATCTGATATCATCCTCTGCTCGGGTACCCGTCTCGACTAGTCGTTTAAACTGTGCTCCCAAGTCGGATGGCATTTTTAAATTCAGTGTCTAGCGCAACCAAACCGATCTATATAATCAGTGGCGAAGCCAGGGAGGGTTAGGGGTTACCCCCCCCCCCCCAAACCAAAATTAATCGAATTGAAAAAAATGTATTGGTTGTTACCAGTTTAATTTAAAAAAAAACTTAATATTCACTATTATTATAACAATTTTGGAAGTTTGTTATCTGATCATTACATTGAGAACTTAACTTGTAATTGATCTTTTACTGAAAATCTTATAGTTGACAATTCAGGATATCGAGATATATTAGGCTACTTGCGAAAGTATCCTTCAAAACAAGTTATTCTGATATTACTGTATATGATCAATCTCTTCTACTGTTAATAAACAATAAAATAAACATTTTATCCAAGCCATGCGTCTCTGAAGCTTACAGTAATATTGAAGAAAAGTTGATTTAAGAATAATTTCGTAAATATCGTTTTATATCTTGATATGCTACCTACATAGAGCTTTCATATCTCCAATATAGATGTTTTAAATTAAATTCCCAACAACTTTGCTGAAGACACTAAGTCTCTTACTACTTTTTAAAGAGTTGATTTTCCATGATTATTTCTGAGAGGACTTATCATTAAAATGATTATATCAGAAGATGATTTTTTATGTTTGGCAACTTGTTCCTAAACTTTCACTTTACTTACCAATCAGTTTAAGGCCATGTTGTCCTTTGCTGTAACAAGAAGTCATCTCCAATTCAGAGCTCCTCAGGTCTCTTTCATCTTAGCCGATCTCTCCTTCTTGTAGCTGTCGGATTAGTTTCTAGCACCATTTTTACCGTGTTAGCCACCCAAATTTCGCTGAACGAACAACGGGTGGCTTTCCAAGCTACTGTTACAATTCGTTGTTTATACGCCGTCTCCACATTCCGTCTTTCATATGCATCCCATCGTAGATCGTTCTCAACACGTTGCATTCGAAAACACTAAGAGCGCGTTGGTCTCCTGCCAGCATACTCCAGGTTTCTTGACCGTAGAGGACAACCGGTCTAATGAGCGATTTGTAGCAGGTTAACTTCATGCGGTGTCGTACATTCTTCGATCGAAGGGTTTTTCGAAGCCCAAAGTAATAAACGTTCACCTCCGTTTCCAATTTTCTCTGTTGGTGTCATTATTGGCGGTCATTAGTAAGCCAAAGTACACGAACTCATCAACCGTACCCGCTTACTCTCATGTACTATGTCTGACGCATTTGTGACCAGTTCAATTCGCTTTGCTTCAACCGTCAGTCGGATGTACGTCCCAACCATTGTCTCAAAATTGTGAGCCGCAATATTGACGTTAGACAAAGCTAGAAAGCTGAACAAACTTCCGGAAAACCATACCACTCGTGTCAAACCTCGCTCTCGTTATCACATCTTGCCGTAGCTCTTCCGAGTTTCAAAAAGACTCGAAAGTATTCATCACAAATCACTCGATCTATTGTCGTTTGTCCGGAAATCCGTATTTAGGCTTATATGCCAATTTTCTCAACAAACTCGCTTGCTAACGGTGATTGGCGGCGACAAAGAATTTGGAAGAACACTTTCAGCAATGTAATTGCTCGGTAACCAGTTGCAGCAATCCCGCTTAGCACCCTTTTTATAAATGGGACATACTACTTCATCCATCCAATCCTCCGGTAAAATCTGTCTGTCTCGCCCAGATCTTCAAAACCATCCAGTGGAGTGCTCTAACCAAATGCCTCTCTTCCGTGTTCAGTAGCTCACATGGCAGTTGATCATTGCCAGCGGCTTTATCAGTCCTCAGCCGTCCGATCTTCTCATGAAGCTTAGGTAAATCCGGTACTGGAAGTCTGTCATCGGTTGCACGATTCTCCATGCTGATTGTTGTGATACTCTCGTCGTCTACTGCTATTCAGATGTTTGTCATAATACACTTATAGATCAGCTCACACTCGGTCGTGAGAAAGTCTCCATAAGTATCTCTTCATTTGTCGGCCTGTGGCACATAGCCTTTGCTCGGGAGATTTGCCTTTTCGTAGAGTTTTCATAACTCTGTACAGATGCTCCATCGCCTCGGTATCCCGATCTTCCTGTAGACGTTTCCGAATCAATATTTGTACTGTGGAAGGTGCGATCTTTTGTGATGACGGAGAAGAAAGTTCCGTTCATTAGAACGTGGTTTAGTTAGTTCTCAGTTTGTTAATGAGATGATTTCAAGGGTGGCGTGCATGTAGCTGATGAGGAGCTTCGCATTCTGCCACGGGCTCCAAATGCGCGTAAAATACAGCTTTTCCATTGTCGGGTCTCGCTTCGTGTGGGCAGTGCACGTTGACGATGCTGTAGTTGTAGAAATGGCCTTCGATCCACACACATCCTTTCGCTGATCGTATGCTTCTTGATTACGCGTTGGCGTATCTTGCCCAGCACTACAAATCTGATTCCCAACTCGTTTGTTGTGCCGTCGCTCTAGTAGAATATAATCGCTCGATGCCCACTTCTCCACACAGTCTATCCTGCCAAACAAAGCTCCTACAATGCTACGGCTTTGAATCTGCGAGTTTTCAGCTCATCGTGTAGGATTCGTTCGAACCCAAGGAAGCAAAGTGACTTGCAGTTCAATGTTTCCTGATTCTCCGTAACGTGGTGTTTTCTGGGCGGCTTTTTGGGTTTGGATCCTGTCTCGTCGAAAGACATCCGTGCGAGGTTTCTTTGCCACCTCACCTTCTCATTTCTCTTCGGCTACAGAAGACGCACAGGGAAGCATGAGATAGGAGCTTGTGAACACTCAGAAGTATTCACCAACCTTCGAATTATGTGATGTTGACCGTAAGAAAAAATGTCGAACATATATTCAACTTTAAAACTGTATATTCTTTGATTTAAAAAAAAAGTTTTCTATGAAGATATGAAAGGTATTCCATATCATTTTGTCTCATTTGTAGAATGGAGTAGTAACTGGTGAACTGTTTTTGTTTCTGAACTTTCAATATTTTAACAAATTTACATTATATTGAAGCATTTTCGAAAAATCAAAGATTCCTGCCCCCCACGAAACCAAATTTCTAAGTCAAAACAAAATTTACCCAATAATTTCCGTTATGAAAAATATTGCTCGATGTACACGTTTGGTTCAACTCAATTTGCCTCCTGAAGCTATCTCAAAATGATCCGGATTAAACATTTCCTATTTTTAAACTTTTCAGTACCCATTTATTACCACTGCAGTTCGAATGTATTCTGTAGTTCCGAGACATAATACAATTAAAATCTGCAGTGGATTTTGGAACTCCTTTAAGTTTTCCATTTACATAACTTAATAGGTTTTTCCTTTAATTTTATTTGAAAAGTTGACCCGAAAATTTTAACGTACTCGAAGAACATTATATACATAAAAGAGGATGTTAAGCATACTTAACATCCTCTTTTATGCGTTGGATTTTCAGCCAGATCGGGGCGCTTGGGATACCCAAACATGATAAGCATAAGTAGATAATGCGTGGAAACGAAAGTTGTTGCGATGAGATTTTGCCATGGCTTCTATAAAATCTTTTGTCATGTCTTCTGAAAAATTACTAGACAACGCGTTCCATAACCGGGAACTCTAGTATTATGGGAGAACTCACTCTCTGCTAGCATCTGAACTATACACTGCAAAGGAAGTATCAGATTCAGGGTCCGTGCTCGATCATTGAAGAATACACGTAAATATGCGAATAGCCACAGGATTATAAAATCGAATTTATACACGCGAAGTTACATACACGTTAGCACACGCGACTACCACGTTAACATACAAACGTTCGAGCCGTTCGCGGTCATCCACGCACACCTACGTCTGTGATCTTGCAAACAAGATAATATCCCGGTGACCAAGTGAACGTTTTAGCACTTATAAATTTATAAATGCGGTCTCAAGAATGAACCTACAAACGCCCGTGCGATCATGAATTGGTTACGTCCGGAAGTTCCTCCTAGGCTAAACTCGTTGGACCAATCAGAAAAAAATGACGCTCATATCTACTAGACAACACGTTCCCTAACGACATGGCTTGGAACTCACTCTCTTCTAGCATCTGAACTATACACTGAAAATAAAGGTCCGCGCGATCATCCAAGAACATACGCGAATATGCGAATGAAGACACGGTTATATAATCGAATTTCTACACGCGAAGTTACACACGCGATATACAAACGTCCACGCGACAAACTAACGCCCACGCGACCGAACACATTAACATACAAACGCCCGACACCTTCACGATGATACACAAAGACATACATATAATCGCAATCATCCAAGCACAACTACGCCCAAGATTTTGCAAACCCAAAAACGCCCCAATAATTTAGTAAACCCTATAGCACTTCTAACCCGATTAATGCGGTCTCAAGCGGACACAAATAAACGCTCATTTAAATTTAAAATATCTTGAAAACTTACAGATTTTGAATTTTGCGGTATTTTGATTGAAAATGAGAATCGTATTCTGTAATAAAATTATGTTTTTGTCTGCCAGTTAGTTTGAAATTTAGGAACATGTTTAAAGCTGTTGCAAGAAAAACATTTTTTCCAATTACTTCTCCGTTATGCAACCACATTAATTATGTTCCCATTCTCTTGTGACTTTCTGTGAATCTATCGGGAAGCCCAAGCAAACGAAAAGCCCATGGTATTGTGTTTAAACCAGTGACAATTTGCTCGGGAGTGCCGATTTGAGCAACAGTCGATGTATCCAGTATATTGTCTACTTCAGTTCGAATCAACGAAACGAACGAAAAAGTTATCTTATATCCGACTTTGCTTTGTCTGAAGAACAAAGGAAACTGTTACTTCAGTTCTTGCCGAAGTTATCGTTTAGTGTCGAGATGTGTGAATATGCAAAACAAAAGTGGAACTCTGGTCAAATAACGTGACTTCGAGTCTTTTCGTATTAGCCCGAGGTTTTGGAATATTTACTTACAGGTTTCAGAGCTTAGGCTTGCGAAAGTCACCTCTATCCAATGTCATCACATCAGGTATCTGATAATGATAATTTTCGATGTAGTGTCAGAGTGTCGTGGGGTCACCCTTGCTGTGTTAAGCGAATCGCTGACACAGTGGACGTTTGTTTCTTCGCAAATCGTGGGATGCAAATGATGGTCATGTCCCTAATAGCAATTTCGAAGTTTGCTACAGGCGATTATAAGTCAACGTGTTTGGTATCTTCTGGTTGCTGTATAACAAATGCTGATGATGAAATGTGTAGTGCTGTGACAGAGTATGGTTATAGTAGCACAAATTAATCTTCAGCATAAACGTACAGCAACTATGAATCTACCCCGCCTCATGCATGAAGGAAAAGCTTCTGTAGCTTTGGTTCAAGAAACGTATTTCCGTAAAGGAAACTTCTATGCTGGAAAGATACTTAACCCCGTCTTTGGAGCTTTCAACAAAAATGTGCATGTATTCTTGCGAATAGTGCCATTGACGCATGTCTTATATCTGATCTCACAACTCGTGATATTTGTCACAGTCAATATGATAACATAAACAAAAAATACGTCTCTTGTCCGGCATATTTGTCGCATAACGAACCATCACCTTCTGATGATTTCAAAAGGGTTGCATCATACTGTGGCAGAAATAGGCAAATGCCCACCACATAATTTGGAGCAGCTCAGATATCAATTTTAGAGGCACCGAATTGATGGAATACTATACAAATCTGCACCTACTTAATATAGGAAATCACCCAACATTTGCACGAGCTGGCAGAGAAAAGGTGTTAGACGTAACTCTCTGCTCTGAAAGTATGACGCGTGATTTATCAAACTGGTTCGTACCGAACGAGCTCGAACCGTCGTTAATAGATATCGTCACATAATCCCAAATCTACGAACTGGGACCTGTACGATGAGGGTTTGGCGACTAAGTTTCAAGGTTATCTTCCAACTATTGAATCTCCTCGTGACTTGGATGAGGTCGTGGATAAAACAAACTCACTCATAGTAGGCTTGCCCGCTTCGAGTTATGCTTCTACAGGAACACCTTGGTGGAATACCGAACTTATTCGACTTAAATTAGTAATCGCATGTCGAACTCAAGTCGAAGAACTTAGCATTTCAAATGCTATCTACCTTCTATAGGTATTACTGGAAATGACTGGACGGACGCCGGGCGCTGTAACTGACTTCGTTGGTCCAGAACCAGTTTTACCACTTTCTGGCGCATCCTCCATTCCTACTCTACTAACCCCAACCCCTCAAATTCTAAACCCATTCCACCAGCATTTCAAAATATAATCACATGAAGATAAGATTGAACTCATGCTGATTAAGCTAATACAATATTATACTTTTTTGTTTAAAGTAAGACGACGACTACTTTCGTGGTGGCCGTGGGATACGTGCTAAGTATAGTAAGAATTTAATAGACATTTCCATAATTTTATTGAACAAAACCAGCTAATGAATCATAGTTTGGATGAATGAGAAAGGTGCCACTAGGTGGATTAAAACATTTTTTCTTTGGATCCTTTATTGGTCGCTCAACTTTCAATGTAAAGACATGACACTTTCAATGAAATTTTCAAAAAATTGTGCTCAACAGTATACATTTGTGCAAGAAAAGGAAATGATAGAAAAGAGCCATACATAGCAAGTATTTGAGCAGCACTCACCTTCAGGAACAACTGTTTGAGCCGAAACGTCAACGTAAAACGCAATCCAACTAAAACAGTATTATATCGAGTTCACCGATATGCGGGCTACAACATAACATTTACTGATGGCGAATCGATAGACTACTTTTTCTTACAACTTTGGAAGACGAAAGAGAAAACTCAAATTTCCATAAGACACAATGTGAGGTTAGCCCCCTTTGGACGCCAGCTAGTATTGGGGTTACCTCCATGGTTAACTTTGACTGCTAATAGCAAAAAATTTAAAAATTATTTACAAATTTCTCAAATGACAGTCCCCGTGGATTATTCAGAACTATTGAATAAATGTAACGAGTTAACGAGTGGGAAACACTTTCCGCTACTCGCCTGCACATCGAGATCAAAACAAAACTACGCAAAAGACTAGTACGGTGAAAAAATAATTATCTTCGACTTCAAACCAAGTGCAGTACGTCTGTTTACTCGGAAAAATATTCAATGCACCTACACGATTCTCAACGGAATGACATAAATCGGACTTCGTTTGCCGCAACTGCTGATTGCTTGCCAGACCAAATATTTCCCTTTTCCCACTTAGTCGGGATAGTATCGGATTATTGTTATGTGCGAACTGAATTTCATTACGTTTGCTTGGCTGATCTTTTGATTAATTTTTAGTTTCCATACTATCCCAGGAATTTTAAACAAATTTACAGAACATTAACATTGGACCGCATTTCCACGAAATTAGATGAGACGTAGTCGAAACGCAAATTCCATAGCTAATTTAGTTATAGGTTTTGTGCCCTTCACACGACAATGTGATTTTTCAAACAATATACTCCTTAGTGGAGAAAACAAGTGTCACTGTGTGCCTAAAACCTGCATCTATCAACACGAATTACCCTCGCATAATACCGCTAGCGCTATAAGAAAATTCATGTCACAATATGAAGAAGTGAAGATTTCGATTCTTCCTGTGTGGTGGTATTCCGGATAACCCGCGTCATTCCTTCGTTCGTATCCATTACAACATGCACATTCAATGCTCAGACAACATTATCTGCGTACGAATTTAAAACGGCCATCTGCAGAACTTTACAAACTACACTCTATAGAAAGCCTTGTGCAAGACTAACTAAAAAGTATCAGATGTAGTTTGGGCTATTAAACATTTATTTATTTTTCTCACAAAACATTATTAGTATTAGAGTGATGTTTATTAGTATGATAAATTAGTCCCAAAAAGTTTTTGTATCTTGGCGTCCAAAGCTTCATAGACGCTGTTCCAAATAAACGTGTCGAATAACAAGGAAGAATTCTTACTCTGCCTTGCTATTAACATATGAAAGAAATTCTCACGAGATCGATATCAAAACCAAGCTAAGCCCCAAACGCTAATAATAATGCGATTGCTTCGAATCGGTATTCCCATTAGAGTGATGCCGGACAAGGATTACGCACAGAATCCCCGGTCATAATGTCGAGATAACATTTCCTTTTACACCGAACCAGTCTGCCGGCCATTCCGATACCATCGTTCATATCAACGCACACGTTTTCCTCGAATAAACGCTTTCCGGAATACATGGAGCCCCACATCATTCTCCTGCTGGGTGGGTTTGGGGTTGTCGAACAACATGGATACGGGAACAAAACAAAAAAGAAAACCGCTACCGCAATCATGCGGCAATACACTCCGTGCCATGTATATCGTACCAACATCTATTTATGTATCGACCACTCTCGAAGGTAGCAAAGATCGGAATAATAAAAGACATCAGGAATAAATAAGAAATATGCAATCCTCTTCCGCAAAGGACACCCACCGCGTAGCACCGAAAGTTGATTCCTGGCTCCCGCTGGTCTAGAATGTGAGTGGAAACGACACCATCAGCACACACACGGTGAGACCGGTCCAAGAAAATCCATCGATACGGTCATCCCATTTACTAGAAGACCGCCCGGCGAGGCCCCAAAGTTTTGCGAAGGATATCGTAAAGTATTAATATTTCACATATCAAAGTAGATTGCTCCATCGACACGTAGCTACATGGACATGGAGTGTAATGTGCAGGAATGGAATGTATCTGGGTCACACAGTTGGGGTGGCGGTGGAAGTTACGTCGATTTTCCGCAAACCACCAACAAGGTGACAAGCGAGTGAACAAAGTGAATCATTGTCCATTTTAACGAAACAAATAGTTGCGAAAAATCAATTCAACTTCAGCCATTTCTTCTGTGCGGACATGTGATGGAGCATAGGAGGCATTTTTTTTGTTGCTTGTTCACTAATAACTGCGATAGGTTCTCTATGTAGAACAGCTGCGCAATAGGCCGGTCTCCTTCAAAACTCACAAAGAGTACACGTTCTTGCACAATCAGGAGGCAGGAGCTTTCCGCGAGTGCTGTGTGAAAATATTACAGAAATTAGTTAATGGTGGCAGGAATTTTGTCAGGTTACTGCGATTTCGCAAATAATAGAGATACGGTTTGCAGCGGGATGGAGCCGAAGCCGAGAATAGCAAATGGCACAGTCGTATGCTGCATTGTGATTGTGATCAAAAGGGGTGGGGTATGAAAATATTATTTTCTATGTTTTTGTTTATGGTGTTTCTATGTACGTTACTGGGGGAAAAATAAAGTGCAGGTGAGTTATTTTTATAACAACAATTAGACAAAGCAGTTATATATGCAAACAAAATTAACAAGATGTCATGTTTTATAATAAATTTTCTTAACAAAATCGAATAAAATAAGTGAGTTTCTATGATCAAAGTTGCGCTAATCAACAAATCGTGCAAGGAAATATTATTAAAAAGCCTCATGATAATTTGAGAGCAGTAAAAAAAATCGATCGTTATGTTATGTGACAGCATATATAACATAATCGTAATTCTTCTGTACATAAGCGTATACGCTGGGTGTACTATACCCATCATCGTAAATGGCGCTCAAAGTTCTTGTGTGTTCTCCGAACAAGTTTTGGCAAAATAATGGCAGCAACGATCAATACTAATTTGTGGAAATCGATGAAATTATCAACGTTCGTACCTTTTCAAATGATATCTGTCATAAATCATATGTTTATCCATGCCAAACGTAGGAACCTGAGAAAAACGAGTCAATAATTGCTAGGGGCATAGCCCGCATAATTGGATTTGACTGTTTAACGTATTAAGTATAGCCTTTGACAAGGTGAATTATGCAAAAACGAAACCGACTCAGATCCTTTGTGTGTATCTATAGTTTAGTATAACCTGAACAGCATCCTATTTTTACGGCCAACTGATAAACCCAGCAGTGTTGTGCACCATGTTGTTAATAGAAACCATGCGATTTCATAAAACTGGCTGTGCCAAATAAAACCATTGAGCAATTATCATTGGGGCAATTAAAATTAGTGCCTTTTTTGTATAAAATAGTCATCAATAAGCAAAACAGAGAAAATCTCACATTACAATAGTCGAACTGTAAACAATTATTCATAATATACACTGATACAAATATTGGATCATGATTCATGTTCGTATGGTTGTGAACAACTTCACCTCTATGATCAATTTATGATTTAAACAAAGGGATGCCAAAACTGAGTTTGGTATCCGGACTGATGTCGTATTGGGTCCGGTTCAGCTTGAAACGGAGTTGATAGCCATTGTGCGAATTATCTCCTACCGGTCAGGAGCACGGTCATCTTGATGTATCCTCTAACCAGCGATGCCAGATTTGAAGGCATGTCTTCGTTTTGAAGACATTTGGAAGGGTTTTTTGTTTTCATGACGATTTTTTTTCGGATGCCTGACTGATTTCTCGCAGAATTCTGTCCCAAAATCAAAAACCGAGTAGGACAGTACGAAAAAAAACTATTACGTTACAAACTACAACTTTATACCCGTAAAGCGTTATGCGAATCATGGAAGTACATTTACCGTTATATAAATTATGCAAAGGGCACTTGTAACAATTGAGGTTTTATGGTACTTGTTAAGCACTTCTTAAAACTTCGAATGCACTTGTAGTGTGCGATAGAACTAGAGATGCTACCCTCAAGGCTGTGCTGGTAACAACATACGATTATTAACACTTTCACAGGGTAATGACAAAGTCAAGATTTGCAAGTAGAAGATGTTCGATTTCGAACCAAGCGTGGAGAAACCAGGTCGCTGAAAGGCTGCCATCTTTCCAACCAAATGTATAATCATGGGCTAGGCCCACCATATGTTTACTACTGTGGAAGCCTGTATATTAGACTGCCCAGAAAAATAATGAATTTTTGAAAACTCAATCGGCCCACCCCTGATTCAATTGCTATTCCCACCAGGAGCTCTTGCACCAAATTTGAGGCAAATCGAAGAAGTCTAGCTACCGGACCAACGTGCCTGAAATTTGTATGAGAATTTTCGACAATTTACATGGAGAAAACCCACTAACTCGCATTTTTGCCACTAGGTGACACTGTATGCATCATATTATCACTGTAAGTGAAAATAAGAAAGATAATTTAATTGTCTACAACTTTGTCGAAGACTGCTAGTCAATCCGGCTTTGTCAAAAGAAGTTATTAAAATTTTAACGAAGTGATGTCTGAGTCAGTTTTCCATGGGGCCTAGCAGTGCATGGTTGTGTATCAGTACTCGATTCCCACGAACTATACCTTTTTGTGAAATAATCGTTAGGTTTAGCTCAATAGTACGTTCAGAAGAATTATACCACATAATACGAGTTATGTTTTGGTTGGAAAATTTTGGTTCCAACTGTGACCGCATAGAGTGCGCCAACACTAACTTTTCGTAGAAGAGAGATAGAATATCAAGATGTTCGGGAGAATTATTGCAAAATGTCTGTTCTACAACTTTGTGGAAGACACCTAATTTCTATCTCTCTCCGTTGAAAAGTTAGTGTTGGCGCTCTCTATACGGAACAATGTGGAACTAAAATTTTCTAATCAAAATATGACTCCTATTATTTACTACAATTCTTCTGAACATACTACTGAGCTAAACCTAACGGTTATTTCACAAAAATGTTTAGTTAGTGCGAATCGAAGACTGATACTCAACCATGCACTGCTAGGCCCCATGGAAAACTGACTCAGACATCACTTCGTTAAAAGTTTAATAACTTCTTTTAACAAAGCCGGATTCACTAGCAGTCTTCGACAAAGTTATAGACAATTAAATTATCTTTCTTATTTTCACTTACAGTGATAATACGATGCATACAGTGCCACCTATCGGCGATAGTGTGAGCTAGTAGCTTTTCTTCATGTAAATTGTCGAAAAATCTCATACAAACTTCAGGCACGTTGGTCCGGTAGCTAGACTTGTCCGATTTGCTTCAAATTTGGAACAAGTACTCCTGGTGGGACTAGAAATCGACTCAGGGGTGGGCCGATAGGGATCATTTTTTTCCTGTCACTCTACTGTATATCGCCATATTCTTGCTAGCCCCCTGGAAGAAACGGCTATAGAAGAAACTCAAACTAGCAAAAAGCAAACAGAAGACAGCAGATTGGCTAAAAATAAGGAGCGTTGAAAGTTACACTTGAATTATAATTTTAAAAAATTACACAATTACACTTAGTCACGTATATTGATCATTGTAAATGTTCGAAATGTCCCATTATGGTATGATTATAAATGGCCCGTTTTACAACAAGCAATAAAAAAATCGGAGGGAAACTATTAAAATAGTTTAAGCTTGAAAAAAGCTGTTTCCACCTACCTTACTAACAGTAGAGGCAAGCGCCGCGCCGCCGATTTTAGGCGTGCTTAATATTTTTACCTGCAAAAATACGATTCAATTGCCCGGCGCACACCTCTAACTAACAGTGGCATTGCGCATGAGAAAGTGACGTTAAGGGAATGGAAGAGTCTGATGAATCGTCGTCCTTCGGTTAAGTAGGTGGAGCCCCGATCAGAACATCATAACAGAAAGCTATCAAATTTATATCGCATGTTGATATTTATTACTATCTTTGTTATCTTTATGATATACCGATCAGGAATGAAAGCAAACTTACATCAAGGTCATATCTTCTGGTGCTATCATTGGATTAATAATATGATATTAATGTACGCATACAACGATGATATTACAGTAAGTTATATATTCTTTCACAATTATCTTTGAACGCTAACGGTTACACAAATAACAGTCTATTTGCTTATACACTGAAATCTTTTTATGCGTCGTAATTCAACTTTTTAAAGTGAATTTTCGAAGTTTTTGATTTTGATTTGCGTTTACCACATGTATTTTCAAAATTCCGCGTTTTGAGTATAGACAAGTTTTAGATGCAAGTGGTCGGAGAACTTGTCAGTGAGGTGTTTGATTGACTGAACACTCCAAACTTATCTAGTTTGTAGGTTTCTAGTTTGTGCGTTTTTTGAATTTCTAAACCATCGCGACTTTTTTATTCTATCCTCCGCATAAAAGTATTTGAGTTTACTTAAGTATTGTATCTTTTCTTTCCCCGTAAGATAAGTTTGAAATTTAATGGTTGAGCTGAAAAGTGATTTGAATGCGTTTTAGATATGCCTTGAAATATCTAAAAACCTTAATGCAAAAATATTGTTAATTTCCTCCTTAAAATTAAATCCTTAAATAAATTAAAATAATTGAATTATCAAATTTGGAAAAGATGTGTAACAGAAAAAAACATGAAATATTCAACAATTCGTCCCATCGCAGAAACATCAACAATTTTTCGAATTTTCTCATATAACTGTTATATTCGCAGTTGATAGATAAAACTTCTGTGAAAGATTTGCATTTCTAGCAATTTATTAGGTGTGAGATAATTGTACTGGTTTGTTTAGTCTTCCCCATATAAAAAATGCCAATAGCAAATCCCCAAAAGAGACTTATTTTGAAATCTCAAAACCTCAATCCTAAATAAGATTTATCGTATTCTCCTTAAAATAATGTACGTAAAATATCCGCTCAATGTTACCATGTCGCATCGACATTATTTCTAAAAACGCTTTTAATCCACCTAACAGTGTGATGATACATTTCTTATAACTCTTATCGCTTTCTTCGGGTATTATATCGATTGAGAAAATTTAGAACTTGATGCTTCGCGATGTTAAGATAAGGGAAACATGGTCAAGAAAGGATTACTTAAATTTAGCCTTGTTTGTCTGCTAGAGCCCATCAAACATATTTTCATATGAGGCTGATAAAATTGGGGGCTGATCAAATCGGGTCTTTAATGTATTATAATAAATAGGCAGTATTCGAAGAAGTTTCTTGTGGACGAGTGTAGAACGACTTTTTTCTACTTACTTGGAGTCAGCAGCGTAGTCAGAAATTCGGTTTGGTGGGGATTTGATGAAAATCTAACTTTCTGTCCAAATGGCATAATTACAAAACTTTGAAGTTTTAAAATTATGGAGAATCAATTTTTCAAAAAAATGTAACTGAATTCCAATTTTTAGCAAATTTGTTGAGACTTTCATTTAATATATCTTTATTGTAGGCATGAATATACGTATATGGAGTATATCGAGTCATAAAATGATATTTACGAAGTGTTCCTTAATCCAGTTTTTTTCTAAAATAACTTTCTATTGTAAGCTTCACAAACTCAAGCTTTGGATAAAATGTAAATTTTATCGGTTATAAACAATAGAAAAAATTTATCATAAACAATAAAATCATAATAATTCAATTTAAAATTAAATAGAAATAGCCTAAAATATGTTAATACCTTGAACTCATGGAGCCTTCATGTCTTCAACCCAGTGGTTTGTAATGGCACTCCCTAAAATTTTGTTGCAGACATTAAGTCTGGAACTAAATTTGTTTGAAGAGTAAATTCGCCATAAATACTGCTTCGAGGATATAACGCCAAAATTGTTTTATCAAATAATGTGCTGTTTAACGTTTGTAAAATTCATCGATGATACTAAACCTGCGAAATTGGCGGAACGGAAAACGCCATTTTTTATTAATTCCCCTACATTTGGAAGGTGGTTTTCCATAACGTTTTCGTCTCAACTCGACGCATTCCCAAAATAAAACATTTGCAGCAAATGTTGAAAGTCATGTAATTTTTCGGTGAGCAGCTCTAAGTTTCATAGACAATTCCAGTTTCGCTTCCTACCCTAATCCATATTACAGTACACCCCTTCAAAACTGAACTCAACATGATAGGAACTTTTGATTGTGATTATGATTGATTTCAGAACTCTGGAAGGTGTTTCTATTGGAATGTGATCAGGATCGCATTCAAACAATTTTTCAAAGGTCGTCATGATGTTTCAAATAATAGGTTATCAATGTACTGATCAGATAATTATCATTGTAATATTGAATTAAATCAGTCAGCATCAATAAATTTTTAACTTCAATCCATTTTTTTGGGTGTGGGGGGGTGGTTAAACCCCAAGGCATCCTCTTGGCTACACCACTGCTTGGAGTTATTCATTTCGTTTTTAATTTTCCGAGATATGTTTCAGATCGATCCGATGGTTATAAATCAGAAGGTTCGCACTAATGAATTTTTTTCCACCGATAAGTGATCAAGTTCCATCTAGACAACCTGGAATTGTTCGGTGGTTATTCTAGCGGTTGTAGATAGAAAAATGAAATACGAAATTCGTTTTATCGAAATAATGTTTGGCTCATTTAAATGGATTTTTACTATATTAAACAATAAATAGGCGACAAAGGGTAATCCACAAACAACAAGCCACAACTTTTAAAGTATTCGAAATATGTATTTGATGTCTTCAGTAAAGTTATTCGCAAAAGTAAGAGCTACAAATTTGCTGACGACATTATTTCAATACAATCACTTCCAAGAACATTTATGAAAATATCTCACTCTTAGGGGGATTAATCAGTAAAATCACAACACCAGAGGCATATTGTATGCTTTAAATTCTCCGAAGATACTATTGACCCAAAATTATCCGTTTTGGCGCTAATAATACATTGAATGTTTTTTTTTTTTTGGTCTTATTTCTGGCTATGGGAAATGATAAAAATCCTTCGTCCGCATTTAATGTTAAATATCTCTTTTGATAATAGTCCGATTTCAACATAGTTCAACTATAGTTCGTTCGAAAGGTATTCGTATAAGCTTTCTAAAAATATATAAAGTGTTTAGTTACGTCGTCAATTACGGCAGCAAATTTAAAAAAACTGCAAAAAACGCGATTTTGGCGCCTTTAAATATGCATATCTTGGAAACTAAACATTAGAATCAAAAACCATTCAATAGCGTTCTGTCTGGGTGATAGGCCATTTCATTTTCATTCATGGATAAAATCGGTTCAGCCATTGCTGAGAAACACGAATGAGAGTTTGTCCGTTACATACACACAGACACACTCGCACACAGATATTGTCACAAATCGTCGAGCTGAGTCGATTAGTATATAAGACTCGGCCCTACGGGCCTCGGAAAAAATCTTGAAAGTTTGAGCGAATTCTATACATTTCTTTTCTAAGAAATGTAAAACTATGTACAACACGTTAACGTACAAGCGAAGCGTCAAAGCGCACTATTTAGAATCTAAAAATAGCCCCTCTTTCCTAATCTGATATTATAAATAAGATTTTCGATTGATTGACACCGGTGTAGTGGATTGCACTGGTTTTGCACTTTCTAGCAGAAGTGTCAATGGAACATGCCCAGTTTTCTGCACTTCTGCTAGAAAGCGCAAAACGGTGCAGTTTCAGTGCACTCCACTACACCGGTGTCAATCAATCGAAAACCCCAAAAGTATTCAGTCTACCGTCATACAGGTAGCTGTATTAGTGAGTAAAACTGAATAAAAACAAAGCGGGTGACACCAGGAAAACAAACAGCACTTAGATTTAGGCAAAGTTCAATGTGTGCGTTCTGGAAACGTCTTCTGCATCTATAATCGTTTTGCCCTTGAAGGATGCGTGGAATATTAAGCTAACATTAAACATCAGTCGAAAACAAAGTCGTTGGTTCATGCAGGAAACTAGCCCATCAAACTCAGAATACTCAGGTTCAATGCGGCAATATCGACAAATAAAATAATCTGCGTGTCACACAATAATAATTAGCCAGCATGTATGCAATCATTTGGTAATGGTATAAAAGCTTTTGCTGCATGAAGCTTTTTGCTCCCAAGCAAAAAGCGCCCTAATGTATGCTTTATTGTTCGCGTATTCTATTTTTAGACGTGCACGCTAAAATCATTGATATTATACAATAAGTAATACAAGCTATGTTGGGGTCAATTATGCTATCTCAAGTTGTTATGATCGTGTTATATTGCTATCAACGTTTGTTATAAATGTGATATTCGTAGAGGATTTTTTATTAGAATTTTTTGTTAGTTTAACACCTAATGGTTTCTACTTTGTAATAAAATTTGATAGGAAATTTTTCGTATCAAAATATCAGTATGAGTTATAATTGTGTTATTTCCTTCTGCTCGGGGCATCAACACTTCCCGTCTACCTTATCCTTTATCCTTCCCCGTGAACGATGGAGATAGGGGCGGCCGGCAATGATGGCTGTCATGTTTTTGAGGTTTTAATATGGGTCGGATTGGTATGAATTCCTAGTTACCACTTCCTAAGCAACTCTTATTAGATAATCATCAGTCAAACATGATGAAGTCAGTGCGCAATCCGCCAAAATCATCGTCACACCGCAACGCACAGTGGCTGGAGGCTGGCCAAAACCTCGAAAATTTATATTTGAAATATTGATATTTTATATTTTTCCTTAATTTCTCATGTATTGAATGACGTATATTCAAAATTTTATGATCATTGGATAAGAACAAGATTTTTAACATGAGTTTAAAGGTAGCAAAGTCCGGACTTTTTAATGATTTTCATTTCCGAAACCACCATTGATCTGTTCACTTCAAATGCATGTTGCTCTTTTGATTTTGGTCCGATTTTAGCAAAACTTGTTTCATTGTGTAGAGGAACGAAAGAACTTGGATAGTGAATAAAATACATTTGGTAAATTTGCTTGGAACTATGACTTTTTCGTTTAAATATTTTTGAGGCGGCCAGATCAAAAATACTTTCTTCACTAATGTATTCTGTACAAATTTCGGAATCATTTCGGAACGGTCACATAGTATACATTCTATGTGAAATTACCTCTACTTTTCGAATATCATGGTCTCGTTCTGCGCCTAGGTGCGCAAAAAGGTTTAGGGAGATTTTGAAGCTTTGTTGCTGATATGGAGGCGCATGGTGTTTTGTCTAAAATATTTAGACAATCTACAGTAAACCAACGCGTTATACAATGGATTTAAAGTAATGATCTTCATTTTTTATGGTATTGCTGACATTGGTGAACAGTAACGGAAAATCTATCATGAAAACGGGATCATAGTTATAAGAAAGGTTCAATGACACTGTATGGAAAAATGCATTTAATATTTTACGACTTTTGACATAAAAAATGAGCTCAGCACCTCAAAATTAGCTTAAATTGAGACTTTCAGCCAAATTAGGTAACATTCGAGGTTTTGTCCGACTTTTGTTTGAAGACCCGCCACTGTGCAACGCAACGCAACGTATTCTTTTTCCTGCAACAGCAGCATTCAAACTTCGGCCAAAATAACATGGAAAAATGCCTGCTTCATGAAAGTTTTTTCATGCACTCTTTCGCGTAAATTTCCTGGTTGACGGTCTCGGTTGTAATAAAAATGTCGCTTTTAAAACCACAGGTACAGAAAGTCTGCCGAATCAGATAATTCTGTGTGGTCCTCGACAGATTCATATGCTTGAACATATCGGCCACTTTTCTCTTACGTTTGTCCCTACGATGGTGCAAGTAGTTCGGATTCAGGCGATACGCGAGCAAAATTCGCTTCTTGCTTGGACGACACTTTTATAACTGAAGAGCAAATGTCAAAATCAAAAAAAAGGTATCTTTCTGCACGCAGACACGTAGTGTGATGCGGCTTGGCCGCATATTCGAGTTCAAGGAATCGAAGCGGCAGCGAAGTTGGACAGCACGGAAAAAGTGATGTGGCGTAGCCACATTAGGCATTAGCAATATTTCATTGAGCAACAATAGGATACACGCAGAAAAACGGATTGTAGAAACAACAATATTCTGGTTAGAACTCAACAATAAATATTATTATCTCAAGGCTAATCAAGTTAATTAGTTGTTTTGATCGATATTATTGTTATTTCTACAATATGTGTTGGTTTTGGCATTTCTTGATTTCAATATCATTATTGGTTAAATTAACAATATTATTGTTGAATTAATTGCACACGGTATTATTGATTCTGTGACGAAACACAATAAATTCAATATTGCAATCTTGTTGAAACAACAATAATTTTATAGAATTGATTATATTTGGTTACTGATTGTTATTTTTCTTTTGTTAACAAAAGTAAAACAATCATAACAGTTTTTGCAACCGACCGAGACGGTTGTGCCTCCAGGTGGAAGGTTTTGTTCTCGAGAGAGTGACGGAGTGCGAGACGCTGTATGCGTTATTGTGGGAGAGAGAGAGACCAGTTTGTTAAGTGTGAGTCGACAGTTGATACGTCGGAGGCGTGGTCAACGGCATCCTCGACAAGTGGTGTTTGACAGCAAACCGCGGGTAGACGAATTTGCCTACCGCGGTGGCAGAAATCGACAGTGATCGTGCCTGTACACACAGAAAAAAATATAGTGTATTGGTGTCGTCGGGCAATTCTAATCGACGAGAGGGAAGCGTCACAGGTAGACCCATTTGCTCTATTTGTCTACCGCAGAAGTGGTACGACGAATAAGGAAAACAAGTGGCACCGAAAAGTGCCGCATCGACAGTGGGATTTTCGCAGCAAGCCACAGGTAGCCACATTTGTCTACCGAGGTGGTGGAAACGGAGAGAGCGCGCTTGTGGTGGTGATACCGACGAGCAGCTTAATCGGAGAGAGTTTTGAAGTGTTGCAGGTAGGACTATTTCTCTACTGAAGAAGCAACGCGACAAAGAAGGACAGCAAGTGTCACATTGTCAAACAACGGGCACCGAGTTTACAACGTAACACATGAGGTGTGTTCTACAGGTATAACAGGTATATTTTTCATTCCTTTTTGTGATAGTTTTTCTTGCTAGGTAAAATGGATGAAGAGATGGGAGAACGAGTACCAGACCCTCCCCCTAAGCCTTATGCTGAAAATGTAAATCCGACTAGAATTAAAATTTACCCAGAGTCGTCAACGGGACCATGGATTGTATTTATTAGGCGTAAAGTAAAGGCGCTAAATATTATTCAAATTTCTAAAGATTTGACTTCGCGATTCTCGGATGTAAAAGAGATCGTCAAAGTCAATAAAGATAAAATACGCATTGTCGTTGGTAGTCTCAAACAAGCCAATGCAATTGCTTCTTGCGAGCTTTTTACGCGTGAGTATAGAGCGTATATTCCTTCAAAGGAAATTGAAATTGATGGGGTCATCACAGAATCGAGTTTGACTGTTGATGACTTAGTTAAGCATGGGGTTGGTCGTTTCAAAGACACCATACTTAAAGACGTAAAAATACTTGAATGCAAGCAATTGCATTCAGTATCACACGAAGGAGATAAAAAAGTTTATCGACTGTCTGACTCATTTCGAGTGACTTTCGCTGGGTCTGCGCTGCCCAACTATGTCATTATCGATAAGATTCGTCTCCCTGTTCGCCTTTTTATCCCTCGTGTAATGAATTGCCTTAATTGCAAACAGCTTGGCCTCACAGCCACTTACTGTTCCAATAAGGCACGGTGTGGCAAATGTGGGGGTTCTCATCAAGAGGATACATGCAATGAAAATTCAGAAAAATGTTTAATGTGCGGAGAAAACTCACATGAGCTCTCTGAATGCCCCATTTATAAATTGCGTGAGGATAAAATTAAACGATCCTTGAAGGAGAGGTCTAAGCGCTCCTATGCAGAAATGTTGAAAAATGCTACCCCTAAACCCATCTTCTTAGAAAACACTTACGCATCTCTATTTTCGGAACAGTCTGACTCTGACGGAGCGTGCGAAGGTACATCATTTGTTTTACCCGGAAATTCCAGAAAAAGAAAACAGTCTTCTTTTCCCAAGCTGCCAAGAAAGGGCCTTAAAATTTCTCCACCAATAGATAAACTGCGCCCAAAACCGAAAAATTCCGATTCAAAACCGAAATCAATTCCGCCCGGTTTTGGGAACGTACAATCCAAACAGAACACCATTACTGGTAATAATAAAATTTCGACTTCCTCTGAGCCTCAGCCGGGGCTAGGATTATTAAAATTTTCTGAAATTGTTGATTGGATTTTTAAAGCATTCAATATTTCTGAACCACTAAAGAGTATACTTTCAGCTTTCCTCCCAACAATTAGAACATTTTTAGAGCAGCTGATTGCTCAATGGCCCATCCTTGCAGCGATTGTATCTTTCAATGGGTAATTCACCTCCTCCAATGAAAGATTCCATCACTGTTTTACAGTGGAATTGCAGAAGTATCATACCTAAAATTGATTCCTTAAAAATTTTACTGCATAATTTAAAATGCGATGCTTTTGCTCTATGTGAAACATGGCTTACCTCAAACATTAATTTCAACTTAAATGATTTCAACATTATTCGCCTAGACCGAGACACCCCGTATGGAGGAGTGCTTCTAGGAATTAAAAAGTGCTATTCTTTCTATAGAATTAACATCCCCTTGTTTGCGGGCATTGAGGCTGTTGCTGTCCAAACGAACATTAAAGGCAAAGACATGTCTATCGCTTCTATATATATACCTCCCAAAGTTCAAATTGGACAACGTCAAATTTTTGAGGTAGTGGAATCCATGGCTGCTCCGCGTCTGATACTGGGAGACTTCAACTCGCACGGAGTATTGTGGGGTTCCCTCTACAATGATAATCGATCCTCTTTGATTTACAATGTTTGTGACGAATTTAATATGACAGTTTTAAATACTGGCGAAACAACACGCATCCCCAGACCTCCTGCACGTCCAAGTGCATTAGATCTATCTCTGTGCTCGACATCACTTCGGTTAGATTGCACGTGGAAGGTTGTACCTGATCCTCACGGTAGCGATCATTTGCCAATCGTTGTTTCAATTAACAGTGAATTAGGCCTTACGAATTCAATCAATGTTCCTTATGACTTAACACGAAATATTGATTGGAAAACATACGAAACATTAATTTCCACTTCTCTTGCTTCGACAGAAGAGCTACCCCCTACCGAAGAATATGAATTCCTGGCGGGTTTAATTATTGAAGCAGCAGAACAAGCCCAAACGAAATGCAATCCTGGAATGACAATAAATAGACGGCCCCCTAATCCTTGGTGGGACAAAGAGTGCTCTGATGCATATGAAGCTAAACAAGTTGCCTACAAAGAAATTATGAAACAGAAAGGGGGTATACGTGAGAACTTTGAAAATTATTTCATTTTGCAAAACAAATTTGACAGTATACGTCGTGCCAAAAAATCTAGTTATTGGAGACACTTCGTTAATGGCTTGTCAAGAGAAACATCAATGAGTACTCTTTGGAACACAGCCAGAAGAATGAGGAATCGAAACGTAACTAATGAAAGCGAAGATTTTTCGAATCGTTGGATATTTAATTTTGCCAAGAAAATTTGTCCCGATTCTGCTCCTGCGCAGAAAATCACTCGCGATGCTCCCACAAGTAACGATTTCATAGATTCGCCTTTGACAATGATGGAATTCTCAATTGCACTCCTCTCATGCAACAATAATGCTCCGGGACTAGACAGAATTAAATTCAACTTGGTGAAGAATCTGCCTGACCTAGCAAAAAGACGCTTGTTGAATTTATTCAATAAGCTTCTTGAGCAGAACATTGTCCCGCACGACTGAAGACAAGTGAGAGTTATCGCTATTCCAAAACCGGGAAAACCAGCCTCCGATCATAACTCGTATCGACCGATTGCAATGTTATCCTGCATCAGGAAATTGTTGGAAAAAATTATCCTACGACGTCTCGACAATTGGGTTGAGGCGAACGGCTTGCTATCAGATACCCAGTTTGGTTTTCGGAGGGGAAAGGGAACGAATGATTGTCTGGCGCTACTTTCGTCAGAAATCCAACTAGCTTACGCAAAAAAAGAACAAATGGCGTCTGTGTTCTTAGACATAAAAGGAGCATTCGACTCTGTTTCCATTGATGTTCTCTCAGAGAAACTACATCAATGTGGTCTTTCACCAATATTAAATAATTATTTATACAACTTATTGTCAGAAAAGCACATGCATTTTTCATATGGCGATTTGGCAACATTCAGAATAAGTTACATGGGCCTCCCACAAGGTTCTTGTTTAAGCCCCCTTCTCTACAATTTTTACGTGAATGATATTGATAATTGTATTGTCAGCCCATGCACTCTAAGGCAACTTGCAGATGATGGCGTGGTTTCTGTTACAGGACCAAAAGCCTTAAATTTACAACAACCACTGCAAGATAGTTTGGATAATTTATCAAGTTGGGCTTTGAAGTTAGGCATCGATTTCTCTACGGAGAAAACAGAGTTGGTTGTTTTTTCAAGGAAGCGTGATCCAGCTCAGCTTCAGCTTCAGTTGGTTGGTAGAACGATAGCCCAAGTCCTGACTTTTAAATACCTTGGAATTTGGTTCGATTCTAAAGGCACATGGGGAGGCCACATTAGGTATCTAATAACGAAATGCCAACAAAGGATAAATTTTCTGCGAACAATAACTGGATCATGGTGGGGTTCTCATCCAAGTGACATGATAAGATTGTATCAAACAACAATACTTTCAGTAATGGAATATGGGTGCATCTGTTTCCGTTCAGCTGCGAACACTCACATTATTAAACTGGAACGGATACAGTATCGTTGTTTACGAATTGCCTTAGGTTGCATGCAGTCGACCCATACGATGAGTCTTGAAGTACTAGCGGGAGTTCTTCCTTTAAAAGACCGATTCTGGGATCTCTCCTCTCGTTTACTTATTCGATGTGAGGTTATGAACCCACTGGTAATTGAAAATTTTGAAAGACTTGTCGAGCTTCAACCCCAAACCAGATTCATGACAGTGTATTTCAATCACATGTCACAAGAAATAACGCCTGCTAAGTATGTTCCCACATACGTCAATATACTAGATATTCCTGAATCCACTTTATTCTTCGACACGTCCATGCAAGCAGAGATTCGTGGAATTCCGGATCATCTACGCTCGCGGGAGATCCCTAAAATATTCACAAGTAAATATCAACACATAGACTGCCTTAAAATGTTTTACACTGATGGGTCACGAATCAGTGAGGCCACTGGTTTCGGTATTTTCAACAATAATTTTTCAATTTCTCTCAAACTTGCAGAACCCGCCTCTGTTTATATAGCGGAACTAGCAGCAGTTCACTATAGTTTGCAAATAATTAATACTTTACCCCCGAACCATTACTTTATCCTCACTGATAGTCTCAGCACAATTGCAGCTCTACGCTCAAAGAGGATTGATAATCACGATCCATTCTTTTTGGGGAAGATACGAGAATCTCTGAGTAACCTGACAAGAAAATGTTATAAATTTACCCTAGTGTGGCTCCCCGCCCATTGCTCTATTGCGGGCAATGAGAAAGCTGATAATTTAGCCAAGATTGGTGCACTAGATGGTGAAATATATGAAAGACCCATCGCTTACAATGAATTTTATAGCGCTTCTCGACAGAGGACACTTGCTAGTTGGCAAACATCTTGGGACAATGGAGATATGGGACGATGGCTACACTCAATTACCCCTAAAGTATCAACGAAGGCATGGTTCAAAGGATTGAATGTAAGTCGGGACTTCATCCGTGTGATGTCTAGGCTCATGTCCAATCATTATACTTTAGATGCGCATCTCCGTCGTATTGGGCTCGCTGAGGGTAATCATTGTGCTTGTGGAGAAGGTTACCATGACATTGAGCATGTTGTTTGGTCCTGCACTGAATATCGTGAAGCCAGATCACAATTAGTAGATTCTTTACAAGTCCGAGGAAGACCAATCCATGTTCCTGTTAGAGACATCCTGGCGTATCGCGATCTTCTATACATGGAACTTATCTATCATTTTCTAAAAACAGCGTCTGTCAAAATTTAATTAAATTCATCTCCTCATACTCTCATCCAAGGCTAATCATTCACCAATTAAAGTGTCCTAGAATATTTAGTTTTTAAATTTAGACAATAACAGAAAAAAAGTAAATAAATACACCCGAAAATACTAGATCAGTATGAAATACAACAATGTAAGGAAAAAAGCAAACAATAAAGTGATTTCAGTGTTAGTTTTAGACAAAGTACTAGTATAGTTAAAATTAGTCTTAAGGATTTTTGTAACGTGCTATGTAAAAAAAGAAACTGGCGTAAAAAGCTATTGCAAATGCCGTGTCAAATAAACGTATGAAAAAAAAAAAAGTAAAACAAATTAATAGAATTAGAAAATTTTTAATTTTTAATAAGACTTGTTTAAAGTGGTTTTTAAGTAATCTACATTTTTATACTCACGAATAAAGAATCCAATTGTATCCACTCTCAACCCGAATGAAAGGTGAGCAAACACCAATTCATCGTTTTTAAGTTATTTAACGTTTAGCTCAGGTTTCTTCTTTGGCGAAACCATTTTGAGATTTTGAAATTTGTCAAAATGGCGGGTTCTCATGCGTGCGATTTATATAAAAAAATATAATACACGTTCATTCGTTACAATGCTAAACCAAAGTAAGGTAAAATATTGTTGAAATAAAAAAATATTTTTAGTTCAAGAAGAAAGCAATGTTATTACAACAATATTATTTTTTAATTCAACAACAAGTTGTCTATTGAAATCAAATATTTTATTTGAATTCAATAATAGGTGATCGATTGAATTAAAAAATATTTTTATTGGTTTGATCATTCAAAATTTCGCTGCGTGTAGTAATTATTAACAAAAGTAAAATATTGTCACTGCCGAATGTGGCTACGCCTGAGTAGCTGGCTTTGTTTGAGTATACCGGGCAAACTAGTGGATTGCAGGTTTTTTTGCACCCTTCGATAGCGACTATGACTTCCGGTTCGCGTAGGAAACGAGAACACCTCATCTGGCTAAACCGATTTGTACAAACTTGGCTCAAATGGAAGGTACAACGCTCCCGCTATTGATTTTTTTATAGATCGGACTTCCGGTTCCGGAGTTACGGGTTGAAGAGTACTATCCCAGAGCATATCCCCACATAAACGGGTACCACCGTGATGTCAAAATGATGCAATACATATTGAAATGGGTGCAACATTACTTCAATTTGCGTGTTTAGATCATTAATGACTCATCGAAGCCGCCTTGATCACATTGGCCACCTATGACGCTTTTTGATGTCCACAGGGAACTTGCCAAGTCCCGAAGTTAATGACATATGCTCAGCGAATAATTCACCGAACACGGAAACAAACTTGGTCTCAAATGAAAGGTACAGCGTTCCCACTGGCTGCTATTGAATTTCTAATTGATCCAACTTCCGGTTCCGAAATTACAGGGTGATGAGCTCGAACACGCAGCAAACCCCGATTTCAACGTATATGGCGATGAATGTAAAAAGGTGAAACTTTTTCCAAAATATATCCACAACTGCTTGGATTTATAGTTCTAGGTCACTAATAGTGATTCAAACACCTTGGCCACCATCGACGGTTCCGGAAGCCCCGGCGGATCACTCAAATTCAAAATAACAGTTACATCGATTTCTCAATGATGACTGGACCGAATTTAATCTGTAATGAACGGTGTTGCGTCACCAAAAACTGCAATTAAATTTTATTTTGATCCGACCTCCTGTTGCGGAGTTACGGGTTGTGGAGTGTGGTCACAGAGAAAACTCCTATTCAAACCGATACCGCGATAAATGTAAAGAGGTTTTTTTTTGCTAAAATAGAAGGCAAATATCTCGCATTTGCAGTTCTAGGTTACTGATGGCCAATCGAAATCTTGTTGACCAAATTGACCACCATAGACGGTTCTGGAAGTGCTCGGAAAAATCGCCATCTTTCAAAATTAAAAAACTCACATCAGTTTAACATCAGATGGTTGTGCCGATTTTCACAAACTTTGTCTCAAATGAAAGGTATATTATTCTTATGGACTGCTATGAAATTTTATACAGATCGGTTTTAAGTTACGGAAATATAGTATGAATCGTCCGGTCACATAAGAAATTCCCATACAAGCAGGAACTAAAACTTTTGTTTCAAAGGACAAATTTAAAAAATCGAATTCGTATTTCAGATGCCAAATATCCTTCAAATGCATGAAACGACGAGATTTTATGTTAAACTGAAAAGATTATTGACTTTTTGAGACTGCTGATTTCGCACCTTTTTGCATTTCTTTTACAGAGAGGTTATGCAATCCGGCGGAATTTCGTACCTTTAACCGAGGCCCGCAGGGCCGAATCTCTTATACTATTCGATTCAGTTTGTCGAGAACGTCAAATGTCTGTGTGTATATGTGTGTATGCATGTGTGTATGTGTGTGTCAAATAGTGTCACTCAATTTTCTCAGAGATGGCTGAACCGATTTGCACAAACTTAGTTTCAAATGAATGGTATAACTCTCCCATAAGCTGCTGTTGAAGTTTTAGTTTAACCGACTTCCAGTCCCGGAGTTACGGATTGAAGAGTACGGTCACATACGGTCCGAATGATATAATACGTATTCAAATAGGTTCAACATTACTTGGATTTGCGGGTCTAGATCACTAATGACCAACCAAAGTTGCTTGTTCCTAAGCGTATGTAACAACCTTTTTTTTCGGCGAGCTCCTAACCAATTTTTACAAACTTAGTTTCAAATGATGGATATGATACTTTCATTGACTGCTATTGAACTTCATTCAATACTGACTTTTGGTTTCGGAGTTACAGCCTGGTTATTGCGGTCACATAGGAATTTCTCATATAAACTGATACAATCGTAATACCTCGTAGCTTAAACATCTATTGAAATTAACATCAAATTACTTCGATTCGCTGGCCTAGATTAATGATAGTGAATCGAACATTCTTAGATTAAATTGTTCACTATCGATAATTCCGGAAGTTCCGGGTTTCGGACATATTCCAGAACTAAAGCCACTTCGGTGATGATTGAACCAATTTTCTCTAACCTAGTCTCAAATGAGAGGCTGAGAGCAAGAGTGGGTTAAAAATTCACTGCGAGCAAAAGTGGTATACGTTTTATTAAGAGCAAAACCGGTTTAAGTAGCAGTCAGAGCAGAAATGGAATAAAAAAACCTTAGCGCAAAAATGGGTTAAAAAGATATACCACTTTTGCCCTGAGCGGAAAAATATTCCATTTTTATCCTAAGAATGGTTTCAGAAATTATTTATCACAAATCAATGAAACCATCATCAATGTGGAAGTTATTTGAAAGTTGGTGGTCAGTAGGTATCGGAAAATGAGGATTTCCGGCATTTTGAAATCCAAGATGGCGACTTTCGGTTACCACAAAATAGTAAGAACCACCATCAATGTGGATGTCATTTGAAAGGGGGTGGTCAGCAGATACCGAAAATTGACGATTACCGCCATTTTTAAATCCAAGATGGCGGCCTCCGGTTATCGGAAAATAGTGAGAACCATCATCGGTAGGAATGTCATTTGGAAAGGACTGGTTAGTAGACATAGAAATTGATGTTTAGTGCCATTTCAAAATCCAAGATTGCGACTTCCGGTTACCAAAAATAGTGGGTATCATTTGAAAGAGAGTGAACAGTAGGTAACGATTCCTAGTATACAGGATGTTTCATGGCTAGCCTTACAATCTTACTAATACTATGGATCCTTTCTGAATGGGTTTCGGACGTAGGACCAGAGTTCAAAATAATCGAAGCTCTTTTATGAGTACTGAAAATTAACCTGATGTGACTCGCGATGAATAGAAAGAATATTCATTCAAAAATCCATTTTATTCATTTAGTTGAGTATCGTACAATAATATTTTTTTCACTTATTCTCCAAGTAAATGTTTTCAAATATTTCTAAAACATAAAATATTAATTATCATCGCTTATATTGTGCCAACCCACTATGCCTACTTTTATGCGTTTTATTCGTTGTTGCACGTTCGCCTCGTACAATAATCAGAGATGAATGAAATTCTGCATTGAATGAATGACAGTTTGACGTTTTCAGTTTCGCCACTGAATATTGAAAATGAATGCGGCTGAATATGATCAATTTTCATTCAATGAATTTGAAAATTTGTAACTCTGCATAGGAAGACATGATATGATATTAATAGATAACGTTTCGTGTACAAAGTGGGTGTAGGGCCAAGTTCTCATTGGTCGTACCCTGGACTTGGCGATGAGTGCAGGTTCTCTTTTTAACTTGGAGTGTCCGATGCCAGAGCTGCCGAAGATAACAAAATACCAAAAGATCTATGGAGGCCCTTCGCGATAAACCCCGCATATCTACGTCTGCGATCTTCCAAACAGGATTACCCGCCGGTGATAAAGTGAACCGTTCAGCACTTTTTAATTTACAAACAAGGGGTGCCGAATGTGAACATACAGACGCTCGTGTTCGTGTGATCATCCGGAAGTCTCAAATCTCGGCCCAAGCAACATAGGTCAATGCGTTCAGTTGGACTAATAAAAATAACGCTCATAGCCACTAGACAACACGTTCTATGGCGCCACGACCGAAAACTAGTGATACCAGGGAACTCACTCGCTTCTGACATCTGAACCGAATACTGAAAATTAAGTATCATTCACGGTCCACGCGATCATTCAAGAACACAGGCGAAAATGGAAATGGGCTCGCAGTTAAAAAATTGAATTATGCAAGCGAAGTTACACGCTATTTCAGAAACAGAAACAGAAAAATGTCTCGATGATTTAGTGAATGCTATTGCACTTATAATCTGATCAACATGGTCTCAACGAACAAATAAACGCTTATTCCCACGCGATCGTAAAGTCCCTACGCCCGTATATTTGAGCTGTACACTCAATATCACAATCAGAAGCTCGGCCCACTGCAATTGCTCTTTAGCTTCAGTAGGACAATTCTAAAAAAAACAAACCGGTGTCAAAGCAGAACTTATTTTTTCCTACACATACTACCAAGTGTTCTTTTCATATCAGTAGCGTCTGGCTCAAATGACACGTTCCCTTCGTCTTTTCACTGCCTCCTTTGTTACTAAATACATAAAAAACAAAGCAATAAAGTCAAAGCACCATCTTGTCACGTCAAATGTTAAGGCCATTAAAATAAAAAAGCCCCATCTTCTTTCGATTCTACAAAAATAAATTTCAAAAATAGCGACTTTCGTTTTGATATCTAATCCTAATAATCCTAATCTCTTTTTTTATTTGCACTTAGTAACTATCAGTAACACCAGCTCAACCTGCTGCTGGGGAGAATTGGTTCTAGTATTAAAATTATCAGTTTTACATTATACAGGTTGATTAAAGATAAGGTTTTTTAACATGACATTTTCTCCTGATTAACGGGTGCTAATAACAAACTACGATGCTATTGTTGTTGGCTTGTGAGGAATGAGTTTCGTGCTCTCCTATCATACTATGGTCGAAATAATCGGCCAACTGAGTTCACTATTTGTCATACAATCGAAAAGTTAGAGTCGCCGTTCACGTTATTGGATGATACGCGACCAAATCGGCCACATGCAGTACGCAGAGAAGGCATCATGGCGGCAGTTGCCGAGAGTACGCAATGATCGCGAAGAATCGATTTGATCCCTTTCTCAATAGCTTGGCTTGTCTTATGCAACAATATGGCGTATTTTACGGAAGTCTTGGTAAAAAGCATATCAACAGACTGGGTACTGCGCAAACATGAATCCAGTAGTCTTGACAAAATTTGGTTCCAATAAGACCACGTACCACACAAGTAATGAAACATTGAAATAATTGCGGGAGAAACGTTTAATTTCCCATGGACCTGTCAGTTGATCGCCTAGATCGAGCGATATCACATCTATAGACTTTATTCTATGGGGCTATGTGAAGTCAAGGGCCTGTGGATAAGCCTGCAACGATTGAAGCATTGGAAGTCAACATTACTCGAGTAATTAGCCAGATACCAGCTGCTCGAACTCGTATTTAAAAATTGAACCACCTCACACGCTGCTATGGTCAAAATTTATTAGAAATTGTTTACAAACAATAAATGGCAAAGTATGTTATTCCGAGCGATAATATAGATTCCCGATTTAATTAATTTTTTAATGTTTTTTACTAGTTGAACAAAAAAACTTCATATTTATCCCTGCTGAACTTTCAAAATTATGATTCTATAACTGAACCACTACTGAACATGTCCTTAGGTCGTTACATGACCGAAATGTTTTCCCCCGTCGACCGAACCTGAGTGTATGCGCTGAATACCCTTTTTTAAAGCAAAGTTCTAAACGTGTTTCAAATGAGGCAACAAATAGAAAAACATTGTAATGATACTGAAACATTTGTGCTTTGAAATTTCTACATAAAATATTATGCTACTGAGCATGCCCTAAGGAATTTGATAGGTATTAATGCTTCCAAACCTGTTATACAAATTAATGCTATTCAGTTCTTTCTTTCGGTCAGATGGCATTACTTTTTGCTTGACTACCAAGGATCGCTTCGGATTAGCTTCGCAACTTTTTGAACTGCGCAACTGCTCTAACATAACTCAATCTTCTCACCCACCAACATTTCCAACTCACCCCCGCCGTTCAGTAGGCACAAACCCAGTGGAAAATATCCGTTCTTTAGAAATACCTACAGAAGCATGTTGTCAGATGACTTAGTAATAAAAAAACGCATGAGGTACATCCGAAATATGGAACGCGTGTGCCAATAAAACATAAAAAGCGATATAGGCTTATCACATACAAAAATATTTTGACACGAAACGTGGCTGTAACTTCTCTGGATATCTTTAAATCATTTGTTAAAATCTTTGATAAATCAGTATCACAAATCCATTACAATACGTTAACCTAAATGCAATTAAGAGTAGAGAAAAAATTATAATTCTCACGGTATCATATAGTTACTTAAATAACCTAAAGATATAAAACCGCTTTCCAATGACCACCTCTTTTGAATGACATTCACATTGATGACGTCACTCACCATTTTGTGGAAACCGTAAGTCTCCATCTTGGATTTCAAATGACATCCATATTGATAATGACTCACTATTTTGTGGCAACCAGAACGCCACCTTGAATTTTGAAATGGTGGTTAGCATCAATTTTCGGTGTCTACTGACCACCCTATTTCAAATGACATCCATATTGATGATACTCACTATTTTGGGATAACCGGAAGTCGCCATCTTGGATTTCAAATTTGTGCTAATCGCCAATTTTTAGTGTCTGCTGACCACTCTCTTTCAAATGATACCCATATCGATGGTGGTTCTCACTATTTTGTGGTAACCGGAAGTCGCCATCTTGGATTTTAAAATGGAGGTAATTGTTAATTTTCGGTGTCTGCTGACCACCCCATTTTAAATGACACCCATGTTGATGGTGGTTCTCCTTATTTTGTGGTAACCGGAAGTCGCCATCTTGGATTTCAAAATGGCGGTAATCGTCAATTTTTGGTGTCCACTGACCACTCCCTTTCAAATGACACCCATATTGATGGTGGTTCTCCCTATTTTGTGGTAACCGGAAGTCGCCATCTTGGATTACTAAATGGCAGTAATCGTTTTTTGGTGTCCACTCCCTTTCAAATGACACCCATATTGATGGTGGTTCTCCCTATTTTGTGGTAACCGGAAGTCGCCATCTTGGATTTCAAAATGGCGGTAATCGTAAATTTTTGGTGTCCACTGACAACCCCCTTTCAAATGACACCCATCACCATCAATATGGGTGTCTCCCTATTTTGTGGTAACCGGAAGTCGCCATCTTGGATTTCTAAATGGCGGTAATCGTTAATTTTTGGTGTCCACTCCCTTTCAAATGACACCCATATTGATGGTGGTTCTCCTTATTTTGTGGTAACCGGAAGTCGCCATCTTGGATTTCAAAATGGCGGTAATCGTCAATTTTTGGTGTCCACTGACCACTCCCTTTCAAATGACACCCATATTGATGGTGGTTCTCCCTATTTTGTGGTAACCGGAAGTCGCCATCTTGGATTTCTAAATGGCAGTAATCGTTAATTTTTGGTGTCCACTCCCTTTCAAATGACACCCATATTGATGGTGGTTCTCCCTATTTTGTGGTAACCGGAAGTCGCCATCTTGGATTTCAAAATGGCCGATATTGTCCATTTCCGATGTCTGCTAACCTATACGGATACTATACCTCATGATTTCTAAGGCATCGAAACATTAACCAAAATTTCATTATCCACAAGTCCGAATAAGAAATATCTGATTCTTTTCTTAGCGCAAAAGTGGGTTAATATTCTATACCAGTCTTGCCCTGAAAATTTTGTCGAACCACTTTTGCGCGAATTAATATTTGACCCACTTTTGCCTGAGGTTGTGATGAATATACCATTTCTGATTTAACAGAATATTTTAACCCACTTTTGCTCTGAGCAAAATTTTAACCCACTCTTGCTCTCAGCCTCTCAAATGGAAGGTATAATGTGCAGTTGGGTGTTGCACCCCCTATCCACCCTTCCTCTTCGTTCATCCCACACCCCTTCCCAACTCTCTCACCCGCCCCCGGCCATCTCACACCCGCATTTCCTTCACCTACCCGCATACTAAAATATGCTAATTATTATCCCCCTACTCTCCCTCTCCAACATGCATTTCAAAACATGGTAACATGAAAACAATATTAAACTCACGCTGATTAAGCCAATTAAATATTATGTATTAGTTTGTTTCAAGAGTGTCAGCGTCGACATGGTGCTCACCAGGTTCGTGGTAGTCTTGCACTCATATATACTTACCAAGTGTAATAAGAATGTAATAGATATTTCCATAATGTTATGTTGAATGTAACCAGCTATTAAATCATATCTTTGACAAATGAGAAAGGCACAATTGCACCACTAGGTGGATCAAAATAGGTTTTTTTACATATAATGTGTATGCGAAGTTTGAAATAAATCAGTTCAGTAGTTTTTGAATGGCAGTTAACACCGCAAATCGTGTTTTTCCGGAGACGTTCTACAGAAAGCTTTGTCAGATATTTTGGCATATATTCTGGGAATTTATCCAGCAATCTCTGAAGTTCGTGGTAGTCGCTAATGTACATAACTCTCAAACATATCTTAAAATCGTCCGCAAAAAGCACAATACTATAGTATGACAAAAGTTTAGCTGACATTTATGGAAGATGTATAGGTTCTAATAGCTTATGGAAGACATCGATCCTAAGAGGTTCCGGTAGAGTTTTGATGATATTATTTTTGTTCTGCGATTTTCTTTATTTTCATTTTCCGCAAAATGTCTAAAATATTTTCCAGTGCAGGGTAGTAAGAAAAATCAAACATTTGATATATGAAAATCTTGGGAATCACTGATATTCATAAATTTAAGATGTCTGTGTAGCTGAAACATATCAAACGATTTTTTTCTTCCAATTCACATTAAACCGTCCGCCAAACTACACCAAGACTTTGCAAAAAACAAACCCGTCCCACGAAACTGCAAGATGACATTCCCGATAACGGAAATCCAGGAAATGATGAAAGAGTTCGAGTATGACAACTCCAACACGGCTTGCAGGGTGGAATCGAAATTCGAATCATATTCTTCTTAACCGTGATAAGAGAGTGTACAAGTTTCACATTGTTGTTCGTTTCTTTCTCTTTCACATATTCATTTTCAGATAAAAACAAACCAACACCCGACACAGCAGCAACGGCGATGGTTTGCAGTTATCAATGAATGCGAAAGGAGAATTAACTGACCATGATGCACATGTGGTCGGGCGGGCGGGATATTTATCAGACTAGAATTTCCTGTGACAGAGAAGAGCGTTATTTTTTCAGTAAAACATACTGGCGGCTGAGGTTGTGGTCAGTTCGTGATAATTTACATAACTAATCAGTAGTTCGGCAGCTGTGGAGGAGAACGACCGACCGACCGAAAACAATTGTCATTACTATAGCGAGATATAAAAAGATTTGTAACCGTTTGATTCCGGACAGTCTTCTATCGATCTTCATCCCGAGGAAGTGCAGCAAGGATCATCGTTGTGCAGTATGGTGTACGGAAAAAAATCGCACACAAACTACAATTCGGCCATTCATTGGGACATCTAGCTAACATTTGAAACAGCTAGCTGCCTAGTGAAGGGCAATATTGTGGTGGTAATGCACCGGAACGGCAGAAACAAGGATTATCCAAGTGTAGTGTTTTAAGTAGTTAAAGTTAAAAACGTGTTCTGAAGTTGGGATTAGTCTTTTCCTTCAATGGCGATTCCTAGCGTCAGTGTGATAATTTTTGCCTTGAAGAACAGCTCATGAGATAAAGAATGATTTTTTTTTGTTATTTTTCATCAGACGAATCTATTTGCTTCTCCAATGATTTCCTTCAATATTATTCGGTGTAATGTTTATATTCTTGTTGCCAGCAGTTGCCAACTAAGAACTACAGAAACTGATTCAAGGGAGAAATTTGTCCACGTACAGTGTTAATTTGCCGAAACATACAAAATACTGTCTCGAATGTCTACTTTGCCTACCCGAAATGTGCAAGTTCTAGTGTGTTCCAAAAATTAATTTGCGTTAATTATTGAGCATTGGTTATTACTATTTGGTTACAATTATATCGGTAATGCATGTAAAATTGGCTGGAAATGTGATTGAAAACTGCTCAATTAAATGACAAAAACATCCTTTGCAATAGCACAGAAAAATAGAAAAAAAAAACCGTTTTTATATATTCTGACATAAACCATTTTATGTGGTATGATCTTCGCGAATGTTCACTTTTCCGATTTCCTTGATGGATTAAAATTGCTTGTAAAGCTCAGATGGGAATAGAAATTATTCTGAAATGCACCACGTACGGACCTATCGGACTCCTTGGATAAACTCGGTGTCTGTGCGACCTTCGCGAGTGTTCCGGCCTTAGATACGGATCTTATCGGACGAGAATGACTCTTAGGGTTATATCCTCCATAGTAAACAACATATAACGTCCAGATCCGGATCTGGGGTCTTTCGGTCATCGACCCACCAAGTACGCAGCCAGGGCCGGCCCGGATATCAGCCCGTATTGACGAAAGTTCAGGTATGGCGTGTGTAAGTGAAAATGAAAATTCCCTGATAATATCTGGTGGCTATTTAGAAACACTCTTTTTTAACAGGGCTGTTTGTCCGACGGCTCAGCGAAAATGTGTTTGTTGAATACAGATAATACAAATGTTCAACAGCTTAGTACCAACTACCAACTCCAGTCTTTTATATTTCATTTTATTTATTTTCTGTTCCCTAGTATAAAACGTTCTTTCGCGGGTACTGAGGCCCACATGATAGTGTTGAATAATGGAAAGGTATCTCTGACGACCGACATCCTTTCAGACTTAGAGGAGGTCGATTTGAATATTTCTCCGATGGCAAAGATAATGCCGACAAGTCTCATTTTCAATACAAATTATATCTAATACAACCGGCCCCTGGATGGCCTACATCCACACCAAAGACAAGCCATTTAATATCATCGATATAACGCGTGATCTAACTAAACAACACTCGACCATGTACGAAGAAGAATTTTGTCTATGTACCCGCCCGGAAGGTAGAGATTGATGGTGTGGTGTCCGAGAAGGGTCGTAATTGCGAAATAGGGGGTGGCTCCTTCTAGATCCCTGTGCTTCAGTCAGTGAAAATTATGGCATGCAAGCAATGGGGTTCAGCAAAAATCGAGGAGTATGAGAAAACTTATTTTCCATCAGCCTCATTTCGAGCCTTTCGCCGGATTTGTTCCTCTAAAATTTTTTCTTTTGAACGGGGCTCGTCTACTTGTTCGCCTTTTTATGCCGCGGGGCATGAACTGCCGTCGTTGCAAACAATGGGCCCATCGTAGAAACAAGGCATGGTGTAGAAGATGCGGAGAGGATCAAGAAATTTTTTTCATACGTGGGAAGACTCCGAATTAACTGTCGACATATCCCGCATATAAATTATACGGGGAAAAACTGAAGAATTCTTTTGAGAAACGTTGGAAAGAAATAGTAAAGAAAGAACCGGTAACGACGAATTTCTCCGCTACCTTGTTCACTAAAGAGATATATTCAGACAATTTCGAATGAGGAGAATCATTCCCTCCCCCAAGTTTCCTTCCTTACTGGTCTCGGAAAGTCCACATGAGCCATCCACAACTCACAGTGTCTCTATATTTCAGTCCTATTATTTTTCTAGGTTTAAAACAATGCATTACACAATCTGGTTTACAGATCTTCCACAATTTTAACATTTTTTGCCTTGGTCGAGAAATTAATATTGAGGAGCGTTTTGGGGATGAAACCGTGCTATTATTTCAATCAGACTAGCCTTTGCTCGGTACCAGATGTATTGAAGTTGTCGCTTGTTAAATCCGAATCATAGGTAAAGATTTATTGATATTGTTTCCATATACATCGCACCTCAGCTGGTTCTAGAACACTTCAACTCCCACGGTACGCCATGGGGTTGTCTTCGATCTATCTTACTGCATGATATTCCCGACAATTTCATTATGACCATCTTGAATACAGTGGAAATGACACAAATGCCTACCAGCGTGGCCGAGCATGTTAGATTTATTGTTGTACCCTACCACGCTAAAATTAGTGTGGTCATTGATTGAAAGAGCTACGCGTCCACTATATCCGAAACAATCGAATCAAAATAAGGAATTCCTCCGGTGGAAGTGTACAACGTTTGGGCTGGCTTGTTTTTCTACACTGCGATTAAAGGTCAGACAAAACAAATACTTGGTACGAACAACAGTGGACGGTTTCCCACTCCTTTGTGGGCAGAGAGTTCTCAGAATTGTATGCGAAAAGGTCCTATGAGAACTTTTTAAACGTCGGATCGCCCAAATTTTGCCGAATATATGCGACGTTAGAAACGCAAATGAAAACCGTGATGAAAACTGAAAAACGCGGTTATTGGCCCCGGTTCGTCAACGGATTAAAAAGAGAAACAATATTTCATCTGGTAGCTGCACCCTACGTTGTGTACACGATTCAACCTTTGATCGGAATACACGGAACTAAGAATTCTTTATCGGCGACAACAACATTCCACGTAATTTCACATTCAAATGATAGACGTTCCCGGTGAAATTATAATAATTTATATAAAGTAATAATTGTTCTTCAAACACACAAATTTATCTGACAGCAAAGATACTCGCGCTAAGAATTCTCCCCACAAAACGTATGGTTTTCTATCTACCTACGACCATATCCACATCGCTACAGTTTCAACTGGGCGCTTCGACCGATGGAGCACGAAAAGCACCCCTTGTTTTTCCTGGGAAAAATATGGGAGTTCCCAGATTCTTTATGTTAAAATCGTTCCCGATTACCTGATACAAATATTAGTTTGAGTTCTTTCGCATTGCTTTAGTCCAGGTTATGAGAAAAGTGGCACTTAGATTAGAATGGTAATGAGAAGGCGGACACATTAAGATATTGGAAGGCATTAATGAAAAATCACGCAGCTTAAACAAATTTTTCAATATTTATAGTCAGACAACGCTCGAAAATTGGCAAATTGCGGTGACGGCTTTCGCGACATTAAACATGTTGTCCGGTCATGCGCCTAGTATTCTAGCGCCAGATCTCCGTCCCTTCGGCCTGGTTCTAATCAGAGATATGCTGGCTACCCTCCAAATTTATTATATCTTCTCTATTGGATGACTTGCTAACAGCTACCTACAAGTGTGATCCCAACAGTTCCCAGCTGATCCAAGGAGGCCAGTCGGCGATCCGGTTCATGATATCGTGATAATAATTTTCCGTTTGCCACAAAGCTACAAGTTTAATTACTTTTTTCGCTGTCATTTTTGTCCGTCCTCTCCTTACTTTCTCCGATACGGTCTCTGCTACTGATGTTGGAATCAATAATCTTTTGCCTTCCTTATAAAAAGTCTACTAATGTTTTTCCTTGTTTCAATTTTTAATCAAATGATGGTTAATGTTAAAAAATTACAAATTACAAATTATATATCGTAATGAAAAATGATGCGGGGGGCAAATCCGACTTCTAAATAGTGGAGTAAATCCGACCGCTTTTTTTCTAAGAAAATGTTTATTTATAAAATTGAAATATATTTTTATCATTTTTTAGCACAATGGAAATGTGCTTTTATTATTTTTTGCACAATAGTTCATAATTACAAACAAAAGACACAAAAAATGTAATGAATATAGTATTCGTCGAGCAATTGATCCGATGCAAATGAGAATATCTTCACGTGCTACTGCTCGCGATTTTGACATTCCAAGATTGAGATTTAATTTAATTTTCTTCATGTTACAATTCAATAATATAACATTCATTGATTTACCTTTGAAAAACCATAAAATTAGGGTAATATCTGTACAAAATCAATCAAAAACATAGGCGGTCGGGTTTACCCAGGTTACAAAATGATGGCATTGGAATACAAAGTTTTCCCAATTTTCCTCCTTTTTTCGGAAAAAAACAATAAACAAAAGTTGGTTCCATCGACAATCTAGAGACAATATATATCAAACAATGCTATTGTTGACTGGCGACTAGACGAAACAAATATTCTTTGGTATACTTTCCAAAACTAGTGGAAATATCAAAAGGAAATTTGTTCAATAATCTTGACAATATAAGCCAACCAATATAAGCCAAGAAAAAAAACTATGGTAGGAAAAGTTTTGCTCTCGAGACAGGAACCTAGCTGATGGTTATGGTTGATCCGCATAGGAATTACCTATGTCACCAGAGACATCTGTTGGCTTGCACAACTCGATCACTCGAGAAATTGGCGCTGGTCATAATCATGTTTCGCTATATCTCAGTAACCCAGCAGAATTTCAAAATTCTGAAAACGCAACTTTATAGAGATTTTAAATTTTAGTAACATGACATATCTAACTCAGTTCACCTCAAAATGGCGTTTGTCATTAGATAGCACAACAGCGACGAACTGCCAAAGCTGCGTCAAGTACCTCAAAATTAACAGCCAGTACGATCGGTCAGAAAATTCTCACTCGTGAACTGTATCAGGTGTCTACGCGCAATGACCAGTCACTCGTTGTTCGATTTTAGCATGTATTACACTAGTTTACAAGAAAAATGAAGTTTCAAGAAAAAGTATTTTTTAGACTAATTTTGGGTCGCTGAACACGAAAACAATATTTATTTTTTTGTTCAAAGAAGCGATTTTGTGATTTTCTCAAAAAACTCGTTTTTGAGCACTTTTTGTAGTTTTTAGTCAATATTTCGTGTCAAAATCATTCAATTAATTGTTTTAATATGCAGGTTGAAAGGTGCCGAGATGCCCTTTCCAAAAACATATAATATGTGTCGATCATATGTAAATTTTTTAGTGCTGCAAGCGACAAAAGTTTAAAAAAAGTGTATTTTTGACCATTTTAAAAAGTTACTCATTTTTAAATGATTTTTTTACCGAAAAGCAAATTTTTTTTCGAATCTTTTAGAATCTAAGATAACAAATAATGTGATTACGTTAATTTTAAGCCTAATATCACTAACATCGGAGGAAAAATGTTGATGTTATGGCACATTGAGCGAAATAGAAATTTTATGATTTTAGCGGACCTGCCCTGGTGCGGCGGTTTAGAGGGTTTAGCACTGGTCTCATAAGCCAGTTGTCAAATATAATTTTCTGTGAACTGAGAATCTGCTGTGAAGTCTGTTGAAGCAGAAGGCTAAAATTCCTTTAATTCGTAAAATATGTACTCACCACAGACAAAACAAAACTTTTCCAACGATATTTCTACATTTTAAAAAGAGCACTTAGTTGTACAATGAAATATCCAAAACCATTCAATGGCCGCAGGATGGATGGATGCAAGTTCGAGAAGACAGTACCAAACACAAACAATAACTATCAAGTATAAAACATTATTTCAGCTGAAAGTATGATTGTGCGAAAAATAAAAAGTTGCAATTTTCACTCAGTGCTGCATACCTTCATATCTACATTTTTCATCCAACTTTTGTGACCATTGGATTAAAATTTATACAAAAAGATTATTTATCTCATTAGATTCCAAAAGAATTATTTTCTGTCCTTGATTTATTATTAAAAATTTACTAGAAATGTGCATTTTTTTTAAAAAGGTCGAACATTAGACTTTTTTACTTTGGTCGATTGTAATCATAATAAATGTACATTTCTCGACAAACATACGATTACGGCTTAAAAGCCAACTGTCAGAATTCTCTTTGAAAGGAATTCCGGACAAACCGTTACTCGCTAAACGCAGTTCATAGCAGTTAATGCAAGAGAAAACGTTTTTCTTTTGTTTACTATAAAGATAATTTTGACAGTTGGCTTTTAAGCCGTAATCATATGTTTGTCGAGATTTGATCTACGCATATTATACATGTTCGGAAAGGGCACATCAATACCTTTCGAACTGTTTCGATCGGAGCCTATTTGAACAAGAACTAAAATAGTGCCCAAAAACACCTTTTTCAAAGAAATCTTGAAAATGCTTCTTTGAAAAAAAAAATGGACTTGGTTTTCGTATTCAACGATCCAAAATTAACTGTGGAAACACCTTTGTTCTTAGCTTATCGCGATTACCTTAAAATTGTTAAAATCTGTCACATTAGATTCTGAAAATATGAAAAATTATTTTTCTGTAATAAAAAATAGAGCAAAAACAAAAAAGCGGAAACAAAAGATTTTTTTTTTAAACTCGAACTTCTTTGAAAGAGAAATAGAGTATTATTTTCGTATTCAGCGACCCAAAATTAATCTAGAAAGCACTTTTTCTTGTAACTTCATTTTTCTTGTAAACTAGTCTAATCTTATTTAAGACCAAAAGAGATATGTAAAAAACAGAGCAATTTTCACTCGGTGCCTAATAATATCACCAGTTTTTGTCGGATTTTCGTGATCTTAGGCTTAAAATTCACGTGAGAAATTTGCCTGTCACATACGATTTTAAAAGATTTTTTTCGCTGATTTATTTTTTTATGAAAAATCAACTAAAAATTAGTAATTTTACAAAACACTACTTTTTTTGACTTTGGTTGCTCTTAATACTACGTTCACACTACGAGTTAAAACGTGTTTTAACGCTATCTTGATGACATTTTTCTTGTTGCTAATTATTAAAACGTGTTTTAACTCTGTAATGTAACCATAGTATAACCCTAAATTATGAATATTTTATCCTAGCATGTTATACATTTTTGGAATGGGTACATCAATACCTTTCGAACGGTGAGTTGTTTGTGTAATCGGAAGATTTTTTCCTGAGATATTGACCAAAAACTGCAAAAAGTGCTCAAAAACACCTTTTTTTAAAAATCACGAAAACGGTTCTTTAAAAAAGAAAATGAATATGATTTTCGTGCTCAGCGACCCAAAATTGACTTAGAAAACACCTTTTTTCTTAACTTCATGCAATTAACCCAAAATTTGTAAACTAGTGTTATAGGCAAACATAATATGTTCTTTCACGGATCACCGTAAGTTACGAGTCGTTCACAAGAAGTCAGCGTCAGCCTGGTATGCCATGGTTCCAAAGAGCCGACGACTCTGGACTTACATTGAAACTGTTTTTTGTTTACACCATGTAAATATATAAAATACAAACGGCTTCGTGTATCAATAAATTTGCGGATATCCAAAAACGTACGGAGGAGCAATAGAACGTAATTTTGTGTTTTATTTCAAGCAGATACCAATTGCTGAAATATCACACAGTAGTCAATCAACAATATAGGTATCTATCGATGGTTGCTTTCAATGTTCACTTTTATGTTAAGTGTTGATTAAGATGAACTTAAGCCTGCAACCAGAAGCAGCATTATAGCTACTTTTTACGATTACCATTAAATGCCCATGTAAGATTGAAAACGATACGACGATACAGCGAACAAACATTAATAGGCAATGACTAAGAGCGACTGAAATGTTGTGACTGGTTGAATTCTTAAATCAATAAGTTGAATGAACGTTCAGTGTACGACAACTTCTTGTTTTCATGTTCGATAGGGAATAAAGAGAGAGAGAGAGAGAGAGAGAGAGAGAGAGCTTGAGCAATGAAAATCTACTCAAGAGCGTCTCTCCTATTTTCAGGTTCAATGAAACGACATGTTCGAAAACACCTTACTTCTTCGTTAAGCGTACAATTTTGATGCGTTAGGCGCAACAACTTTAATTGAAACTGTTTCCCAAACTATAATAAAACAAACCTACAATCAAACAAACATTACAGAAGCCGAACAACTCTTCCAATATTTTTATTCGAGAGACAAACTAGTATAACAAAATTCTAAAACCAAGTTGCTCCAATAATGTTAAAGACATGACGTGGCGCCAATTTCAAACTAAAAAGAACACCCACTCAAGCTGCTGCTGGGGAGAGTAAGTTCTAATTTAAGTTTTATGTTAGAGAACTCTTAAAACAATAAATCTATAACTGAACCATTTCAGAACATGTCCTTAGATCGTTACATGACTCGAAACTATTTTCCCCAATGTATCGGACCTGAGCGTGCTGAATACTCTTTATATATTCAAAACACAGCTCTAAACGTGTTTCAATCAGGAAGTAACAAATACTACGGCACCGCATACCAGATTTAAAGTTCGAATCAAAACTGTCCGTAAAAATGATTGTTTATGTCTAAATTCCACTTTTAAACTCACATATTAAAGACTACGCTGATGAATATACCCTAAGAAATTTGATTGATATAAAATAATGCTCACAAACCTGTGATAACAATGAAAAACCAAGCAGTGCTTTATCTTGGCCAGATGACATAACTTTAGGGTTGACTACCAAGAATCGCTATAGATTTGCTTCGCAATTTTTTGAAGCAAACTGAAACTGCTCTAGCATCACTCAATCTCCTCGCCCATCAAAATCTCCAACTAACATCCGCCTTACAGTAAGCACAAATCTAGTTATCAGATGCCTTATAGATAAAAAAAACCACACATGGTGAACATGTGTGTCGATAGGTTCTTTACTCTTCCCAGTGGTGCAAATTTTCATTTTCAAAAGCCAACTTTCAACTCAATCAAACCTAACCATGATTCAAATTCAAAGCCTCCCTTAATCATTCACTTTCAAGTTGGCGGGTTTTTCATAACCAAACCATACGTTTTCATTTCAAATTGATGCTTTTTCATTCACCAACCAAAGTTGTCATCTGCTCTGTTGACATATCTTGTGTTTTAAAGCTTACATGAACAGTAAGAAGTATGTTCAGAATAGTTTTGCTTGATAAATCTAGTCAATATCCCAGTACAGAGATATTCACGAAAAACTGCGAATTGAACATAGTAGGGCATGATTTGAGATTTGTTCTTCCTTCAATTTCAAAACAACCTGGCGAAAATTTGCAGCTCTGACTATACCTACCTACACACCGTGGAAAACATTTTTAAAAAAACACAACACCCACATCTACCACACTCTTGCTGTGTGCAAAGTATATCGTGCACTCTTCATCAGTCATTACGCTACGCGATTTGAAACTTTGCATGTACACGAACGATTATACCGTCCGGACAATATAGCCATGATGCTGCTCGTTTGATGTTCGGGCGACGAATGATTGAAAGGGGAGCGCGGCACCTTTATTTGTAATCTACCCGTATTTGATTGCGTTGCGTTGCGTTGCGTTGCATTGTGTCGATGATTTTGGCGGATTGCACACTGACTTCATCATGTATGACTGCTGATTATCTAATAAGAGTTGCTTAGGAAGTGGTAAGTAGGAATTTATACCAATCCGACCCATATTAAAACCTCAACACATGATAGCCATCATTGCCGGCCGCCCCCATCTTCATCGTTTACGGGGAAGGATAAAGGATAAGGTAGACGGGAAGTGTTGATGCTCCACTTACTTAACGGAAGGACGACGATTCATCAGACTCTTCCATAGGTATCGCGGAGTTGGTGGTTTGGAAGGGTATAAGGTCTAGGATTCGCTCTAAGCAAGCGATGCGACCTGTAAAGAATATTTTATTAGGTAGTTGTTTAGTTAGTCTTCGAGTGCATGATGACTCGAAAAAGAAAAGATCTTGTTTAGTTTTTGGTTCTTTTTAAACTCTGGACAGCCGGCTACCGAGAGTATTCTATGTTCCCTAAACAAAAGCAATTTGAACTCCACACAGCCGACCATGGGAGTATTGCCTAGGTAAGCTAATCTTATCTGCGTTATGGGCCGGATCACTATTTATTGAAACAGTATTTAGACGGAATTTGTTACTTCTTACGTGTTACGAGTGATAACACATTATACAGGCAAAGATAGCGCGAGATGTTATAAATCATGGAAAATATTTCTTATTTTCCATATCGGATTGTTTTTGGAATACAAGTATACGAGCGATAATAACGAACACTGAAGGGAAATATAAAGAATTGTTAACCTGATGCACGGGCTTGTTAGCAATAACGGAGCTTGAAATTAGGTTCATAAAAACAGACGCGGCGAATTTTCAATACGTATTGACCCGTGATCACCTTTTTTTTTTTGTTTATTTTTGACACTTTATCACTGTAGCGGCATTCGTGTCAAACATCAACGTGATCATCGATACTAGTCAGATTGGTTGTATTGGGGCTAATTTCCGATCAACTATTCATTTTTACGGCAATGTTTTCTCTCCCAGTCGTCGCCCGTCTAAGGACCAAATGTCATCAATAGACTTAGACTCGCGTGGAGGCATGAGATAGGAAACTTGTGAAAATTTTGTTATCCCACCATTTGGCGACCAAGAATATTTTATTATGTAGTTGTTTAGTTAGTCTTCGAGTAACTAAAAAGTAACCTCGAAAAAGAAAAGATCTTGTTTAGTTTTTGGTTCTTTTTAAACTCTGGGCAGCCGGCTACCGAGAGTATCCTATGTTTACTAAACAAAAGCAATTTGAGCTCCACACAGCCAACCGTGGGAATATTGCCTAGAAAAGCTAATCTTATCTGCGTAATGGGCCTATCTATTGAAACGGTATTTAGACAGAATTCGCTACTTCTTCTCTACGATATATTTATTAGGTTGAAATCTACCGAATGATAACACGTTATACAGACAGAGAGTTATGATAGCGCGAGATGTTATAAATACGTATCGGATAATTTGTAAAATACACGTATACGAGCGATAATAACGACCATTGAAAAGAAATACAAAGAATTGATACACGGGCTGGTTAGCAATAACGGAACTTGAAATTAGATTAATAAAAACAGACACGGCGAATTTTCAGTACGTATTGACCCGCGATCATCGATACTAGTCAGATTAAAGTCTTGTTGCGGCTGATTTCCGATCAGATATTCATTTTTACGGTACTGTTTCCTTGATTATATCTGTTCGCACCATCTCATTCGGCTACTATCGGCAGAAGGCTGATAGCACCCAGTCGTCGCCGGTCTAAGGACCAAATGTCATCAATAAACTTAGACTCGCGTGGAGGCATGAGATAGGAAACTTGTGAGAACTAAAGAGATTAAAAAAAAAAAAAACAAAGAAACGACATGCTCCGTCATGAATCCAAACTCAGCTATAAGCTTCTACAGCTGAATTGAAACTCCAAACGGAACATGGCGCCTCCTTTCCATTCCAATCCCTTTAGTGAAAACTATGTTATCTCACCGTTTGACGACCTGTAATCTACCCGTATTTGATTGAGTCACTTAGGTGCGAGTATGTGCAAATGCCTACGTTACCGAACATCCATAGCGTCTATTGTACATCCCGGACAATACAGTCAACATGTTGCTCGTTTGGCACGTGAGCGACGGCTGATGTAAAACGTATACGCGGGACCTGTACAAATAACCTCCCCGTATGTGATGAAACGCTTAACAACTCTGTCTGAAATAAGCTTGCATTTTCCTCGTCGTTTTTGAAAGATTATCTGAAAATGCGTTTTTGTTTTATTTATAGCAGTCGCAAATTTTGCGAACAATGGAGTTAATCGAATTTAAAAAAATGGGAAAATATCTCAGAAGGAATTTTTCGTGGCTGCCCAAATAGATGTTACTGGTTGAGTAACCGTCTGTGATTTGGCTGATGATGTTCTAGACTGTGTGCCCGAATCTTGTACGCCGTGGTTACGTAGTTAGAATATTGAGATCCTTTTTAGCGACGGGACACATTTGCCGAGCCATCTGATGCAGTCTGGAGGTCTACAGATTTTCTTTCTCTGCCGTACACGTCTATGTAACAGTGAACAGACGTCTATTCAAAGATAATTGAGATTTGTCTATCAGGTGCACTACTTCCACTATTTTGTTTAGAACTTGAGTATGACCGAATTGCCATCTGATCATATAGAGATTTCAGAATGGCCGACATAATTATACCTGTAGTTGAGATGATTAGTAACGGGTAAAAAATTTGATTTTATAATGTAAAAAAGCACGACAAACTTATTTGTGCGAACCTGAATGTATGTTCTCTGTGTTCATCTCGTTATCGTCACTGTTGCCTGGGTGCTTACGGTTAGATGTTTCTACCTGCTTCTTGCATGTCACGATCGTGATTTTTTGTTAGCGGTATTGGCTGTTGATTTAGAGGTACCGGGTGCAGTTAAAATCATTGCTTCGCTAGGTGTGGTCGATAGTTTCGAAATTTTAAGCACAGCTTTTATTGATTGGCCGACTGTCTGTGGAGTAGCAGTTGTAAGTGTTGATTGGAGTAGATAAGTTTTCTTTTGTTGGTTTAGCGAATGGTTCTCCGTAGTGGGTCGTCTAGTTACAGAACTGGAATATGTGAACAACAATGTTGGATTATAATTCTCGGCTTCTACACTCAAATAAGAAGGAATAGTTTGGTAGCACGGACGCCGTTGAAAATTCCCGAGAAAAAAGTTTTTCCAAGTGTCATTCCTAACGAATTCCAATTCTCTATACTTCAGCATCGATGCTTTGATGAACTTCAATTTAGTGCGCTGTGCAAATTTCGAACACGGAAAAAATCGTTCATTAACGATTTCGTGAACTGAACGATTTACGAAAATCGTGACCAAGTTCCTGAAGTTGTGAATAATAAACCTCGTTTTCATGAATCTATTTGTGTTTCCAAAAAAACTAGTTCGCTACGAATATATACGTGGCGTTACATTCGAATGTTTGGTTGGATTACTGTTTTTGTTCCCTGGACATGTTGGGTTTTTGTTATGATTCTTGTTCATAATTTGGGAATACACAGCCGACAGTCAAACGATGTTCATGATTTCAGGAGCTTATTCGCGATTTTTGTGATTTCTCATCAAGTCACCGTGATATTTTATTCATGTGTTTACTATCGGACTTTTCTGTCAGACTGGTGGGTTTTATGTTCATGATATCAGGATCTTAGTCACGAATTTTGTAATTTCAATTTACGCGTTATCGAAATATTTTATTCTAGAGCTCACTTTCGAATGTGACACGTGGAGTAATGTGACTAATGTTCATGATATCAGCAGTTTTATTCTGTGAACTATATCACGAACAGTATTTGTGGTGCTCAACGTAGTTTTCGTTTTCTGTCAAGACATCACACTGAACATTATCAAATGAATAACGATGTTCGAGGGTCTAATAGTTTTCTTATATCTATTGCTCCTACCTATTACTGGTCGCAAGCAGCAGGGCATTTCATGAAAAAGCGCATAAAACAAAAACGATTCCACGAATAATACCAAAATTTTGTGAAAGATTTCACATGAAAATTTCATTACCATGTAGCATGAAATTGAAAATGATTAGGAATATATTCTAAATATTACAAGCACACAAAATAGATCGTCAATCATGTACTACAAATCGTGAACTAGTTCATGAATCTATGAGTAATATTTCATGAATCTGTAAACTATTTGACGAGCACGAATGGTCAGACGTAACTATTTTACTAGGAATCGTGAACCACCGTTCGCGAATACATGCCTACTATTTGATGATTTTGTGAATCAATCACGAGTACCCGACCAGGAGAAAATAGCTGGCCAATAACCCGAGCATACTATTTTCTGGTATCATACCAAAACCTGGTATTAATTGATTATTAATACCTCATTCAGGTACTAAGCAGGTATTGAAGAAACATTTTTCAATACCTGCTTAATACCTCAATGAGGTATAATACTTTATTTTAGTATTATTCATGTATTCCAGTAATTTTCACAAATACCAAATCAATACCTTATTGAATACCTCCATACAGTGAATTTTGTTACTGGAAGGTTGAAAAGGTTTTGTTATTATTCGGATATTATAATAACTAGTTTCATTATTAACTAGTTATTCGTAGCACAGGTCTCTGTTATTATTTCAGGTATTTTACCTCTTATGCAAGGCTCCTCAATACCTTATTGTGGTGTTCAAGTATTGGGTACAGTATACCTGCATTTGGTATTCTGAAGTTATTTTCTTCTGCTCGGGTATGAATGCAGTTGGTGACTATTATACTAGGATTCATGAACGAGTTCCCGTATACATGCATGAAATTTTTATTATTTTGTGATTTATTTCACGGGCATGCATGGCCAGTCGTGACTATTATACTAGGAATCATGAAAAATATTTCATGATATTATGAACTAATAATGCATGAGCACGATTATAAGATCGTAACTAATATATTAGGAATCATGAATTAGTTCACGAGGATTGAATGAAATCATGAATAAAAATAAAATTGAAAATAGTGAAATAGTTCACGAAAAAATATCCAGAATGCTTTGATTTTGTGAACTAATGTTCCTTAATCTATGAATAGCAAAAAGGTGAGTCGCTTAGCACAAATTGAATTGTGTTCACAAACAAACAGCGTGGTAGCTTGTGTTACAATGTGCCACGATGTGCCATAGTGTTCAGTAAAACAAAAGCAATGGTTGCTGTGATTATTTAACTACACTTTGTTGACAGTTTTTGAGTTGTCAGAAGTGTGCCACACTTTGTGGTAACGAGTGAAATGATCGTGTATTACTTTGAATCGTAATCTTATATCGTGTTATCGTAGGTGATGCAGTGTGTATGGCACATTGTTCCAAGCGACTCACCCCTTGGAATAGCATCATGAGTCAACCTTTGGTTTTATGAATAATGTTCATAAAGTTGAGAACAAGTTCATGTACAGAAAATCGATTTGATCATGACATGATATCGTGATTGAAGTTCACAAAATAAAAAGAAATTTTCTCAAATGAAAGCGTTATGCGGGCGTTACTGAAGAGGAATTGAACATAATTATAAAATACATGATTTTTGTTCATGGTCCTGCTTTCATAACGTAAAAACGTGATTGTTCCAGTATTCATGGTACTTTATTCACGATTTTGGGAACAATTTCTTTTCCGTGTTGTTTTTTGATATATGGGAGTCTTGGCTCCAATTTTGTGTTTGCCATATCGTGTGCATGTTGTTTTTCAAAACAAAACGTTCTACCTCGCCAAAACATCTAAACGTTATCACGTGACGTAGCTGTACATGGGTCGCTTCCGCGAAGTTACGATCCATGATAACCCTTAGTAATTGTTCCACTTCCCGTGTGTTCATCCGTGTTAGATGCAAGTTTATCTTCTGTGGCTCTGATGTTATTTCACAACCAATGCAACGAGACCATGCTGTTTGTGCAGTGGATAAACAACAAAGTGGTAGAAAGAATGGATTGCTTGTTTGGTTGATAACTGTAGCGAATCAGGTTTCAGCTTCTGCTCTGGGCGAGATGAGAAGGTAGACAAAATATGTGTTGGATTTTGTTAAAGTAGATTAGTGTAGGATTTTGAGTAATGTTTCATCGAATACCGAGTTGGAACAAGCTTAATTGCTTTGGGCATGTACATCACGTAATCTGAGAACTAAAAACACGTCGTATTTGGTATTGTAGGCACCGATAAAATACATTTACATTGTTGAAAATACCAAGGGAAAAGTTTCTACATGTTCCATGCGTAATTTGAAATGAAGGTGGCAATAAGATAAGATTATCGTAACAGACCGCATAATCGTTCGATGTGCTGCAATTAGTTGAGCACAACAAAGCTTCCTTTCCCTGTAAAACTATTGAACGATATCTGTACAGAGCATCGTATATGATGAAAGTGAATAAAGATGACTTCTGTAAGCTTAAGCTCCATTTTCACCTTAAAAACGTTCCATCTCACGCACACGAACAGACGGGCGGAAACTGCAATATTTAAAATCAACAAATCAGTCCTCTCTGGTACATTGTGAGTGAAGTTTCTATCACGTGTTTGCAAACTTGTTTCGGTTTTCTCGTGACGATTATCACATCCCTAAAACAATCTTACACATCCTGAAGTAGTGTGGCTGAATTTCTCAAAATTAGCATTTCTTTGCTTATATTCAGGGAAATGCATCGAAAACTGTGCCAACGACTCACATATTCCAATGGATGGAATTACTTAACAGAATCCAGTGAGCTCAAAAAAATAATTTCTTCTCCTTACTGGCCACAAGGCAATGGACTTGTAGAGTGCCTGAACTTTAACGAGATGGACGTATATTTTCTATTGTTTTGGACTAGTTGCATACCTTCGAAAAGGATTGCTTTTCTTTTCCTGTTATTTCATGATAAAATTCAGCGTCGGTGGGTTAAAATTAAGCAATTGCCTGATTTTGACCAAAACAAGTTTTGTCGGTTGACCGCAAATATTTTTAAAAAAAAATTACTTCAAATATATCCTAAATGAAAAAGTTGGACATAAAAGGGTTAAAACTTGGTCAAACAACTAGTCATGGTGGGGAACATTGAAAACTATCATTGCTAGTTCATATAAACGATACAATATTTTGCCTGTCGATTTACGACTCCACATTCTCATATCGACACTTGATTTTTCCTATATTGAAAATCTTCGGGTTTTGTTGCGCAAATTTTTCCCAACGCCATTGCAAAACGTGCTCACAGCTACACTAAAACATACCAAAAGGTTATTTGTTTCGCTCGAAAAGTGAAAACCTCGGTTCACTGATACAAAGTCCTTCTTGCATTCGAGCATCCCTTGAAACATAAAACATCAGAATCTGATTGGAAATCTATAACTGGATCGCTAGTACAAATCCGGTACAATCATTCTGGTCCGGCAGACCGTAAACTGCTACCATTCATGCAACATGGTTGACATATCGATCAGGATGCAAGCTTTGAATGAACACAAACACCGAATCGCACCAACACACAGAGCAGCACGGCTGTCAGTCATCTGCGAACGCGCTCCGCTTCATTCATGATTCCCATGTGTGCAAGGTAAGTATAACGGAGACGGCCCACAAGCTGGTTGAATTCACGTGACGTCAGAGAACAAAATTAAGCTGAAATGTCTTGAATGTGACAGGATTTGCATTTCAAAATCGATTATTCGTCGCTCTTTTAAACCAATTGTCCATGCCGAATCGTTATCTAAACCAATTGAATAGGAAAACAAGTAACAAATGTACATTCGGCAATTGTGACGTCACAAGTTTTCTTCTCCCTTACCCACCCGCAGCGATTATCCTTGCAAACACCAGAAGCATAGCGTACATTTTCACCCTCCGTTCGAATAGACCTTGGAAAAATCGATACTGGCGTCGGCCATCGCAAAGAGTGCTCGGGAGGTGAAAATTTTCGTCTTTACGACAAAAAGCATAATTTACAGTGAATTTGTTCAAGAATCGGTAAGTAATAGTAATTATCGGTAAATTGTTGTCATTCTGCATCGTTGGTGGATGGTTTCTATTTTTGTAAACTTCACGCAGGTGCGTAACGCGAAAATTTAACTGGGCTTGCTCAGCAATAATGTTGTGTTTTGTAGGAAAAGGGCAAACTCGGGACATATTTTTCTGATAATGCGCTCAATCGCTCTCGATGCCGCGCTCCGACTCCGTGAAATTCCGTACAGAACGCGGGCAATTTTTGTAAACAAACGAGTGTTTTGGTGTCGCGGGTGGTCAGTTCCTCCAGTGCGGAAATTACGATGGCCACAAATGGGCAGCCGAATCTTTTTTTTCGATCGCCAAGATGGGGGATTTTGCCGCCCCCTATTCGCAGGGAATTCGGCAGTGTTGAGTGCTGAAAAGTGTCGGAAAATGTGCAGAATAGCTTGTTCCGGGTCGTAGCAATATGGTCCAGTTGTAACAATTATAGAATGAGTAGGTTTTTTGTTCTTATTGTCTACGCTGCTGTTCCGATCAAGAATTTTCACTTCATAATTTTCAAGCACAGCACCTTCGGATGACAACCGTGTGTGCATGTGTTAGTGAGCCAAAATATTACAAAAATTCTATCGAAATACTAAAAATCTGTAATATTGTATTCTCCATTAAAGAAAATATGCATTTTTTATTCAAATTAGTTCCAAAAAACACATCAGATAACAAGTTCCATGCTGAATCAATGCAGGAAAAAGGGTCGCGTGTTGCCTCCCACCAACCTGGCAGGAGGTTATGGAAGAGGATGAACGTGTGTGGTAAACATAGAGCAAGCATGGCCGCACAAAAGAGACAGGTTGAAATTTAAAGAGCCAGACTCGCCACTTGCCTGCTCGCTCTAACGTAGCAGGCGAGCAAAACATAAAGCATAAATTTACTTTTTTTCGTGCCTGTTTAGGTACAAGCGCCTGTTTTGTTGAAGGGGGAAAATCGCTCGCTCTGGCGTGCAGCTCCCGAACCAAACGCATCAAAGCGAGTTTCCCCTAACGTTTCCGCGCTTATGTACATAAAATCCTTTATATCCCTGCACGCGCAAGGGTCTAATATGAGTCGCGCATATTAACTGTATCACGCAGCTAAAATCAAGCGCATTTTGCACCCTTCTCCAGATAGTCGCTGAGCACACACGCACGGGTCAACATGGACTCGGTGGAAGCAATGGAGCTTATCGAGGACGATAACATCACCGGAGCGTCCGACGATGACGACGACGGAGATCCCAGCAGCCCGGGCAGTGCGTATGATGACGGAACCAACCTGATCAATGTGGCAATGGAAAACGAAGTTACGGCACAGCTTGTCGCCGCTGGAGTAGTCGGAGTGGCTGCCGCTGCAGCAATCACATCCTCCAAGAAGAAGAAGCGTCCGCATTCGTTCGAAACGAACCCTTCCATTCGGAAGCGGCAGCAGAACCGGTTACTGCGAAAGCTGAGGGTGAGTGTTTTTAAGCTTTTCTGTAATTATTCGTCGGAAAGTTGTCATAATCATGACTTTTAGAAAATTACCTGAATTCTCATTGAATAATATCGGAACAAAATAGAATATGTTTTTCAGTATGTCTTACCGTATTTTTCCTCTCCCTAGCAAACCATCTTCGAGTATGCAACCCGCGTCGGTCAGCAAGCGGTTGTCCTGGTGGCAACCCCCGGCAAACCGAACAATATCTTCAAAGTGTTCGGCGCTAAACCGTTGGAAGATGTGCTGAAGAACCTACGCACGAATGTGATGGACAAGCTGGATGAAGCACTAGCGGCACAGGCTCCCCCACGCGTTCAGGACGATCCGTCACTATTCGAACTGCCCCCGCTGATCATAGACGGAATCCCAACGCCGGTGGAGAAAATGACGCAAGCCCAATTGCGAGCATTTATCCCCCTGATGCTCAAGTATTCCACCGGGCGAGGTAAACCCGGCTGGGGAAGGGATTCAACGCGTCCGGCCTGGTGGCCGAAGGAACTGCCGTGGGCTAATGTACGCATGGACGCTCGAACTGAGGAGGAGAAGCAAAAAGTGGGCGATTCAAAATAGCACTTTTTGTTAGTGAAAAAATAATTCTCTTTCTACAGATAAGTTGGACACACGCCCTTCGGAAGATAGTGATCAACTGTTACAAATACCACGGCCGAGAAGATCTGCTGCCAGCTTTCAGTGAAGAAGACGAGAAGGCTAATGCGATTGCCACCGCTAACTCTAACGTAAGTATTCTTCCCATTTCTAACCAAGCAAACACAGTAGGGGCACACGGTACTAACCTTTGTCCGTATCTGCGGTAATGGCAAACGAAATCATTCTAAACTGGGGCTAATTTATATCACTATCAAAACCACGCTTGGTGCAGGTTGAGCAAATAAAGATTCATAACTCAAACGTAATCACGACCACAACCGGCGGCAACTCGATTGCCAGTAGCAGCAACACCGGCCAGCAGCACATTGTCATCCAGCACCAGCCGAGCGGGACGATAACCACCAGCATACCGCAGTCGCAAATCATCAAGGAGATATCGGACGGGACGATCCAGATTCAGACGCAGTCCTCGCCAACGCAGACCCTGAATGCGCAGGTTTGCCTCGACTCGATGGCGCTAAACGATGTGGATGTTCGTACTAATCCCTTTTGCTACAGACTATTGATGTTGTGCCTTTCCGTTTCGTCGGTTTATTTGCTATAGTTGAGTGTTTTTTTGAAATGCTTTATAATTTCTAACCGTTTATAACAGTTTTGACCTGATTTATTATATTTTTATCTTTTGTGTAGATTGAAATTTTTTGTGATTTTGGTATTGCAGTTTGATTTTGGCATGATACAGATTTGGATTACATTGTGGCGATTAAACGATTTAACATATCGGTTTCGTCTTGTTTTACAGTATACACACACCGTGCTGCAAACAATTCAGAACGCCGATGGAACCATGTCTATCATCCAGGTGGATCCGAACAATCCTATCATTACACTTCCAGACGGAACAACCGCACAAGTACAAGGAATCGCAACGGTGAGTAATATTGATATTACATTTAAAGTATGGTATAGATCCGTCCGATTTTCAAACCACTTGATTTCTTCTAATAAGGGGTGTGCAGTAAAATTTCGTTTTCTAATTCTGTCGTAGCATAATGTTTGTTTTTGAGCACCAAAAAATACACGCAGTGCACAACGCGCGCAGTCTTCGCATATTCAAATGGGGATGTAAAGAGTTAATCATTCGTTTTTGATGTGATGTTGGCGATGTTAGTTATATCACGTAATTTCAATTATCAATCGCCGCTAACGAGACGTTATTTCGGGCACTGTCTCGATTGAAGTCCTACCGGTTCGTTATTTGTACTCGTGCGATCAGACATAAAACCCTTCATTCACCTTGTGATTGTTATATTGAATGTAGCAGAGACATTATAATACAGAGTTCTAATCCTGAAAAACAGAATTTCACACATTCAAACTTAACATGGAAACACCAAGGATTGTCAGGGATTAGTATCAAACTTGTATGAATTAGTTATGGAATTTGCGTTTCGATTTCGTCCCATCAGAATCCGACCCTAACCTAGTGACAGAACTAAGCTAGCACCGGATTGACGCTTGCTCCAAAAACCAAAAAAACACTACTACTTGTGTTTCTGAGCAAACCCCCAGTCTTTCGTGATGTCCCACACAAAAAAGGGCGTTCAGTCAACATCAGCAAAACCCCCCAAGCGGTGATTATTTACATCAACAGCTGATTTTAACCGTTATTTGTCCGGCGCGGTACCTTTGCAACATCTTAGAACTTTACTAAGTCAAGCTTTTGGGTTAATAATATTGTTGATATAGTTAGGGTGCATGGGGAGGGGCTCCTGATTTTTTTTGTTACGTAACAGGCCGACGAGGGTACCCGGGTACCCATAAAACTGAAATACCAACACCTAAGGCAATTTCCAACCGATTTCCATACTTTTGGGTGTTTTGGATTCAGAAACTCATCGACTTATAGAGTCGGTGAAAATGAATCGGGTTGCTTCATTTGGTTCCCGGAAAACCGGATTTACGGTAGCATGTTCCACTGCTGGGATACTATTTGTGAATTTCAATGGAATGCTGGCAATATGGGTATCAATATGTTTGGAATTGCATCAGTAGGCTGTATCTCGTGATTTTAGAACCATTTCGGGACTTAACCCCGGAACGGACATTCCGGAACAGGTTCCGGTGGGGGCCGTGAGTGGCCATACCGAGGTCAAATTGTCATATGGTCCCGTAACAATAAATAACAGACTTCCGAGACAATTTGAAGACTTTTGATACTCATATTGATAGGATATTGAAATTTACAAATCATACCCCAGTACAGGAACATTACTCCTGAAAATCCGGATAACCGAGAACGAGATCCATTCATCCAATTCAATTTCTCAGAATCAAAAAGTTGACGACTTTCTATATCCAAAACATCTAAAAGTGTCCAAATCGGTTAAAGGAAGCCATAGTTATGAGCATTTCGATTTGTGGGTACCGGGGTGCCCTCGTCGGCCTTTTAAAGGTATTTTTTGTTGGGCCCATAACGGCCGTGTGTGGATACTGTAGAACAGTTTTGCTTATGTTGAATGCAGATGGAGCGTGCGTTGTAGAAGAAACGGATGATTCTTGAGAAGATGCGTGAATAGAAGTTGGAGGAGAGGAACACCTTTGAAGCAAAAGAAGCAGGAACCGATAATCTGCCCATGGTCGCAAACTAATCCCATAAAGATAGGAAATCCCACAGAAAACGGGAGAGTCACGGGTAGTAAAGCGAAAGAAGTCCAACTAGGGCTCATTCGAGAAGACGATGGCATGTCGGAACAAAGAGCTCAAATTTGAGAAAGTTGAATCGCCAAAGAACCCTAGCTTTGAGATGAAGTCAATCACTGCAAGAATAGTGTGTAACAAGCAGTAAACTCTACTGCGAAATTCGGCCGTTTTTAATCTGCCGAACAAGAAAACAAGTAGATGGAGCGCACAGTTTGTGGCGACGACACTGCTTCGGAAAGCGATAATAACCAGAAGCGTGGTTGCTATCTTTCGACACGTACCAAGCTTTCAACGAATCCCACGGCTACTCCAACGTCGAAAATCTTGTGCAGCTGCAGGAAAGCCTTGTGTTCGGCTCTAGAATGTGTGCACGGATAACCAATGCTACCACAATCCGTTCCGAGAGTCATCAGGAGAGAACAATTAGTGTAGAGTTATCGGGAGAAGGTCTGCAAACTCATGTCACCGAGAGCCGTTAATCTTTCCAGCTGCATCCTTTTCGGAAACGCTGTGGAGCAGCTATGCGAACACCTGTATGCAGCAAATCTCGAGCAGTACCTAGAACATCCGCTGCTTCCCCAGAACATCATCCACAAGCTTCCACACGGTGAGATACGGCAGTGGAAGCTTGTGAAGCGAATACAAGCACGCGACTAGGCCGGTTCGTGGCGGGCATAGCGTAGTTGGTAAATCTACGCAGCTCAGCTGGGTTCAAATCCCAACCCCGCACATAGGGTTAGAGATTTTGCTAAATCAATATTTGACTAACGCAAGAACGATGCGAATGACCCCAATGACTTCTATAATCGAAACAAAAAATAAGATCAGTTCGCAGTTCGTGGTTCGGGCGCGCTGATAACTTGATCTGTCCTATGAAAAAAATCAAGGTAGTCATAAAATGTCACACTAAATTGTTGTGCGAAAATCGACCGAAAAAGAAGCGCGCATCTGAGACTCTACCACACAAGTGGGATAGATATGTGGTCATGGGCAGTACGGTAGCCCTTCTCCATAAAGCTGTAACAGAGATCGTTGAGTAAACTAGACCAATTGTCATCGAGAGGACCATACCGCACCGCATGAATTGAAAAATCCTGGATGCCAGGATTCCACTATACCACAAAGTTGCCGGTGATCAACGAATCACTAAGTTTATTCTCTGGTTGAAATGTCACATGAGATTTTTAGTGTTCCTTGAAGCTGGAAACTCCTTGTTTCAACTAAAACTTGTAGGACGAAGTGCTGTTTACTTCGGCATTGTGTCAAAACTTTCTTAAGCTGGTATATCTAGCGACCAATCAAGAGAAAAAATTAAGCCTTTACCAAGAATCTCATCTGCCTATAATTTTCAAGAGCAGTAAATGAGATCACTCCTGAGCCAAGTGATAGTTTTGTCGCTGTAACTGCGGTAAATCTGTTTAGTAGTTCTGCAAAAGAATACTAAGAGCGGGGAGTGGGCGTATCGTAGTTGGTAAATCGATTGCCTTGTACGCTGCGCACCTAGGCTCGAGTCCCGACCCCGCACTTAGAGTTAGAAATTTTTCGTAAGAGACTTTTCTAACCCGAAGAGGCGAATGACCTTAAGGTTAAAACCTCTATAATCGAAACAAAAAAAACTAAGAGCGGGATGGAATGCTTCATATTCTTCGGAAGGCTACCCGACACAAGTTTTGTCCCATTCAGTGCGATTGTCATTCAAAATCTGCGCACCGGAACAAGAGTTCCTTGAAACAGCCAATCCTGTACTTCAGTAGATCCACGCAAGACTAACTGGAATCGGTGACAACACTATCGATTTCGAATTTTGTGAGCAGGCATGTAGACGGTATACTGCCGTTCTACGCGCTATTGCCCCATGTTACAAAACTGGCAACTGAGAAAAACGAAGAAGATGAAAATTTTATTAGCAATCTGAAGGGAAACGGTGTAACAAATAAAGCTTTATTGTCTAGAATTACCTTCGTAGTAATCTTTTTCGATATAATCAGTTTAGTTTTTCATTATAGAGATCCAATTACCGTTAGTTTTTACGAAAAATGTTAAGTGTGACTGTTATGCCGAGAAATCGAACGAAAACCGAAAAATTCTACGCATATCAGTCCCATAACGATCTATGTAAACGATGTTCATAACTCATTTTTTACGAAACTGTATGTCGTGAGTTTTTCTGTTACTTGGGAGATTTTTTCTTCATCAAAATTGGAAATAGGGCAAAGTACCTAATTTTACTCTATTTAGAAGGGTACCTCACAAAATCATTAATTACTCTGCCTACACTCGATGGAGTGCATATAATTTGGCATCCACAACCTTGCTTCGTTCTTAAGAACCAATCTAATAACACAAATGGCCTAAAAACGATGAAATACTAGTGTTTGCTCGCAACAAAAGCTCCAATCGAGTGCCCCAATTGTCACCCTACCATTTGACCCAATGTGTTGAACAAAGATGGCAAACGCTTATCCTAGATGCGATCGCCATGTTATGCAAGCGACGATAGTGATGAAGAGCTTTACAGGATTGTTCTCACTGCTGTGATTAATATTGCCATTGCCATCTCGTTTTTAATGAACCTGTATGTTTCCAAAAAAAATTCAGTGCCCGACATCTGGCGTAATGTACTTCTTAATTAAACGCTACCTACTTTTTTTATTGCGCACTTTTTTGGGATTTTTGTTAGTGGGACAATTATGCGTAGAATATCAACAATGGGACAAACAGACTTGGTATTTTTTCACGAAGTCTTCGAACAAACTGTATGATTTGGATGTGTTTTCTGAAAATATACATCAAACAGGACTGCTTGATGAAAAAAAGTGAAAATGATCAAAAAGCAACATGGGACAATTATGCGTAGAACGGCAGTATAATCCTTCGTAAAAGTCGTCAATAACGTAATTTGTATCGCAACTTTTAGCTTAACTCGACGAACTATTGCGGTTCACGTCAGAGAATAGTAAAGCAAACATGTGGTCCGCTATCTTCACTTGATATATGGCTTGATGCTACCAATGTATGGGAAAAAAATTTGTCGGCAATATCTTCGTTTTTTTCGTATGTGAAAAAAGAAGGGTAGGACATAACCGGAGTGTCATAATTAAAATCTAATGATATGGACCGTAATCCACAATGCACCAACCAGATCACAGCTCCTCAAATTGTCTCGTCAATATACTGGTCTTGATATACAACTATACTACCCATGATCGCATAGTTGTCCCGTTTTCTATGGGATTTCCTATCTTTATGGGACTGATATGCGATCATGGGCAGTATAGTGCACCGAAAAAAGTCCCTATGCATATTTTGAACTCAGTTGGAAAAAGCATTAGAACATCGGAAAAAGTACGCAAAATTTCAACTTATTCAAAAATAATTAACGGGAAAAGTGCAAAAATTGTCACCTGCGAAAAACACCAAGGACCCTTTGAATATTCAAAAATCAAATTCGTGATTTTATGCTAAATAACTTATAGCGTCATGAGCGGTCGAGATCTGATGTAATCTCGAAAAAGCGCTTTTCTTGAGCATGAGAATTTTTTAGTTGGGATGTGACTTGAATTTGGAAATGCAGCTTTCAACATTTTGTATGTCTTAGAAATGGAACGTTGAGATCTGGCGTCAATTAAAAAAGTTAAAAGGTTATTTTACAGGACACAACCACAATGACATTGAAAATACACCTTTTTCAAGAGCGTGCGTCTTCAGTGAAAACAGGTTACAGCACATGCTAGCTTACTCCCCGATGCCATATGTTACAATTTGTTATACACTCTTCCTGTAAACATAATTTATTATTCACTCTCCGATAATAACAAAATTATAAATTCTAATAAAACGCCATGCTCTCTGCTATGCTTTTAATCTAATCGATTATTTCAATTGATCGATTATTTCTTAGCATTAATTAATAAAATTAGCAACTTTGGGGACGGGCATAGCGAAGTTGGTAAATCGATTGCCTTGTACGTATCTCACCTGGGTTCGATTCCCAACCTCGCACAAAGAGATTTTTCCTAAAGAGATTTCTCTAACCCAAAAGAAGCGAGTGACCCTAAGGTGTTTTACTTAACCTTATCTATAATCAAAATAAAATAAATAAGCAACTTAGTGAAATAAATAGACAACTCAGTGAAATATAACCGATACACTCAGAGTTCTACTGGAGGTAAGCCCATGCTCTCTAAAATTAAATGTTTGGTTTTGTAACGAAATACAAAACATTTTCAAATTAAATTTTCCATGATTTTTTTTATAAAACGTTTATTAGACACGGCATTTGCAAACCGGGTGTTCTTTTTTACAAAATATGTTAGAAAACTATCATGTTATAGTAAAAAATCCCTTCTTGATAGTAAAGTTCTAGTTTTGAATTTCTCAGTTTTATATTATAAAACTGTCACAATTATGAATCTAGAATTGTACTACAGAGAAAAAATAAAACAATACGCAAGGTGATTGTTTCCGTTTCAGTTTTGATTTGGACATATTATATAAAATATTATGCTGCTTAATATGCCCTAAGGATTTTGAACAACATTAAATACGAATGCTTGCAAATCTGGGATAAAAACTAATCGATGTTATCTCTTCATCAGATGGCTATACTTTTTGGTTGACCACTAAAAATCACTTTAGTTCAGTTTTTTTAAACAATAATCAATTCTAAAATTGCTCTAACATAAAACCCCGCTCACCCACTAACATCTTCAACACACCACCGCATTTCAGTAGGCGCAAACCCAATTAAGTTTGCCCGTGGCTTAAACATACAGAAACATGCCAGATGCCTTAGTGCCAAAAACACATCACGTATATCCGAAGTATAAAACGAAAACGTATGTGCCAATAGGCTCATTACCCTACGTACATACCAACCATTAAAAACATTTGGTGTCTCATTACCCGAACCCACACACTTTGCAAATCATCGTGTATATCGTGTATACTTGAACTTATCGCACCCGTTTATTTACTGTGTACAATTGCGCAAAGTGTATCGCGTGCTCTTCATCGTGCCGTGCGATTTGAAAGTTTGCATACGCGAATGAGTTCGTCTATGCAAAGTTAGAGATTCCATCACTGCCGTTTCCCACTTATCGCATCGTCCGAGCATTATTGTCTAGGTCCTGCTCGTGCGTAAATCGAGCAACTACTGACGCAAACGAACACGTGGTACTTCTATAAATAGCTTCCCGTATCTGATTTGGTTGCTTAACTGCTCCCTATTGACGACTCTGCCCGGGATAGATTGACTGATGTATGGGAATGTTCACGTTTTCCGAGATCTATTCATTTTTGTCTGTTTTTAATAGTGTACTATTGAAATACAAAAACAATATAGCAATAAAACCTAATTTGAGTTAATTCCGAATTGTTTGGTCAACATGTTTATTAAGTTGGCGTCCCGGATTACGGCTGTTCACTTGGTCGATTTCCATGATATTGATATCAAATTATATGTGAACCCAAAAAAGTAAAAAAAAAAATCTGTTCCAAAAATAGATAAAAAAAATAGTAAAAAAAATTTTACATTTTTTGGGGCTTGAAATTACTACTAATTTTAAATCGATATCATAAAAATTGATCAAACCGTTCAACAGAACCGAATTTCCCCATAAACCTGGCCAAAATTCGAAAATGGTTTTATTTGGCCTGCAAAGGTACAACCACGGTTTTCGGAGCGATTTCGATTTTGATGTCAGATTTTCAAAATTCAAAATTCAAAAAAAATGAAATGGCCGACATTTGAATCTGAATATAAGTAAATTTTAACGAATAAAGATTTAATGGTTCAGTGTATGCACGCATTGAGATATATGGGTGCCTAGATGATGTAACTTTTATGAGAATTCATGCTGTTAGTCATTATGTATTATGTATTTCGAAATATTATACAACATAGTTACAAAACTGTTAAACTCTCTGTATGATTATTATTCAATTACTGTCCGATGCACATATTTCTCAAAGAGCGATCCGTCCAAAAATCTCCAAAATCGGGACCGTCCATCTTATATTCCGATGAAACTTTACAGGTTTCACAGGAATGGAAGACTTAACATTTTCCACAGTTAATAAGATTATTTTGACTCAAACACATTTTTTTTAAAAGGCCGTAGATGTTTCTACGTGCAATAATTTCCAAAATGTTTTGTTCGGTTGCTCTATTTTATACAGCAAACTGCAAAACAATCTGAGAACGAGTTACAGGAAATGAATGTATTTATGTTAAAAATCTAAATTGCAACAAAAAACTTTTTTTTTATTTTTTCTATTTTATCAATAAAAACCTAAAGAGAAAAGAAACATTTTGAATGTGATTGCATGATGGAGAACTTATCGGTAAAAAGTTTTTCTAGCAATAACCAAAATATAATTCAAGAGGGATTCCATGAGAAACCGACAGATCGCAAAATATAACCATCGTCGATTCGAACGAAATTTTACATATGTGTTCGGTTTATGAATCTCCATGATTTTCGCTGGTAATTGCAGTATTCTAATACAAGCGCAATTTTTCAAAAAGGCGTAGACGTTTCTACGTGCAATAATTTCATTTTTTTGTTCGAAAACACTATTTTATACAGCAAAACTATCTGAGAACGAGTTGCAAGGAATGAATACTTCTGCACGAAAAAACTTACACTGAAAAAAATGTTGTGTCATTTTTCACAAAAACAAAAACACATTCTTACTATTTCATGATGGAGAAATTATCAGAAAAAAAGTTTTTCTAATAACTTTATACATGTTTTTAAATTTCATACTAATCAATCGGTTTACAATATCGCCTTGATGTCAATGGGAAAGTTATAGGAAATGTTATGGGCCTTACGAAAAACTAATTGTTGTCGATGGAGAAACGCTAATAACTTATGAAAAGGTCGCAATAAAACAAAATAATTGTGTTGCTAAAACAAAATTTACAATATCTCGAGAACTACATCATTTCAGAAATTTTTTGTTATAATCATTTTCATTTAAAATGGCGTTTAGAATCATATTCAAAAATAAAATTGTACTTTTGACTGCAAATAGTATGAATTATAAAAAATTGTCAAAAGTTGTTGTTAGGAAAACTTTTTTATTGAAGGCTTCTCCATGATCCAAATACACTGAAAAAACTTCTTTTATGTCTTTAAAACGATAAACATTAGACTTTTGATAATTTATGATGAGGTAACGCGAATAACTTTTAAAAAGGACATAATTACATGAATTAATTGTTTTTGTTGGAGCAAAATTCCAAATGTCTCGAAAACTGTCGCATTTTGGAAAATATTTGTTAAATGCATTTTGATTTAAAATGAATTATATTATGTAATAAAATTACAGTTTTGTGTGTCAATTAGTATGAAATTTAAAAACATGTATAAAGTTATTGTCAGAAAAACTTTTTTGCTGATTTCTCCATCATGAAACCACATTCAAAATGTTTCCATTCTCTTTAGATTTTTGTTGACAAAATATAAAAAAAAATAGAAAAAATGGATTTTTTTTTGTAATTTTAATTTTTATCAAATTTTTGTTTTTGTGAAAAATGGCACATTTTTTCAGCGTATATTTTTTTGTGCAGAAGTATTCATTACCTGTAACTCGTTCTCAGGTAGTTTTACTGTATAAAATAGTGTAATCGAACAAAAAAATTGAAATTATTGCACGTAGAAACGTTTACGCCCTTTTAAAAAAATTAACGCTTGAGTCAAAATAATCTTATTGACTGTGGAAAATGTTTAGTCTTCCATGCCGGCTGAATTTTACAGGTGTATTCGGTATCTAAGATGGTCGGTCACGATTTTAGAGATTTTCGGACGGACCTTCGTGGAATTCATCGGTGGTGGTTCAAATCGATTACGCCAGAGAAGCCGTCGAAGTGCATACCAAACGAAGCTCTTTTGCACACGTTCTATACGATTAATGTGCACGGTGTGATACAGGGCCCAAACGATAGCTCCATATTCTAGAATACTGCGTACTAGACTGATGTACAATGCCTTTAGACAATAGACGTCGTTTTTTTATTTTTATTTTGATTATAGAGGTTTTAACTTTAATGTTCTCTAACCCTATGTGCAGGGTTAGGACTTGAACCCAAATGAGCTGCGTACACGGCAATCGATCTACCAACAACGCTATACCCGTCCCCAATAGACGTAGTTGAAATCTCGGGTGTTTCGTTTGATGAGTCCTAGTACTGCATAGCCTTTAGTAGTTACTTCGTTGAAGTGTTCGATGAAACGTAGCTTATAAGTCAAGTATAACAACAAGGTTCTTGATGGACGAAACTCATTCTACTGGAGCAGCCCTCACTAAATACTGAAAAGTAATTGGCGAGAGTATTTGTGTGATGATGAGCCTATCGATGTCCATCTGAAGTCACAACAATCTACCAGAGTTGTTATGATGTGATAAATTTTCAAATCATCTGTGTACATCACCTTACACGATGTCAATTCGCTGCAAATGTCATTCACAAAGAGCACAAAGAGATGAGGTCCAAGGTGACTCCCTTGAGGTACACCCGATGAGATGTCGAAAGGGTCTGAAAGTACAGTTCCAAGTCTTATAGATGCACTGCGGTTTGTAAAGGTACGAGGAGATCCAATTGGTCAACTAGTCCGGAATTGCTTTACTTTATACCTATCAAAACACCACCACCACCACGGCTGTGCCGGCTTGGGGAAGAAATTTGATCACAACGATATGTTGCATACTCATCAGTCAGCTCAGTATAAGTATATTGTTGAGCTATGTTTCAGTTAGCACCACAACGGAATCGAAAGTGTTATGTGAGTTGTTAGATTTCGGCATTCGGAGATCGCGAGCGTTGTGGTGTGTTTAGAGTCGGACTAGTGTAACTGATAGGTGACAAACAGGAAGCGAGCGCGGTTGTCAAGGGTGATTCATCCCAGTGACGACGATGGAAACTGAAAAGTCCATCTGTACAGTACACTTGGAATGGGTTGCAAAATTTTGTTGATTTTTGCGCTGTTTTGCTCCATCCCGATCAAATGCAATGACAAGATTATAACAGAATTCAATTTTCGTAGTAAATTGTGTTATAAATCTGGTCTCGTTAGTAGTTAAAATAACAGAAAATATGTCTTTTTGATCGGGATCTCTTACTTCAAAAACGCTATTTGCATTTTTCATGCGAACCACCGCTCTTCTCTTTCACAATAAACCTCTTCACTCCGAGTCCGATGTTTGCTGCTCCCATATGTGCATTCTACTCGATGGCTGCACACCTCAAAGAGTAGAAATAAAGAGGCTCTTTAGTGTGAATGTTGGTCCCACGCGCACGGCAGCAGAGAAGGCAACCACATTTTAAAAAACGTTCTTCCGATCAAACTTTATCTGAATTGTAGTTTGATTTGCCTTCCTACCTGCTGGTCAGTGAGGGGAGGCACAAAAAAGTGGCTCTTCAAGGTGAACTCTACACGAAATTGTCCACCTCTTGATGCACAGATCTTTCTCTTTTTCGTTTTCAAGTTTCTCTTTGTGCGGTCGTTCTGCACATCGCAGTATTCTTGTGGTGTATTTCGCTCTTTGTGCACATTGTGTGAACAAATAACAAGCCTGCGGGAGATACATTTCTGGCCGGTGGACCCTTTCCAAAAAAAAACTCATCTGCTGGCAAATACTAGGGGAACGCGGGGCAAGTCCGACACCTTAAGCGCAATAATTTTTCTAAAATTCCACAAAGTTCCTAAAATTGTATATTCTGTGCATAATCCTTGTTTAGGTGGGTCTCAACAAAATATAATTTTTTCAGCGTTTCAAAAAATTGAATTCATTAAAAATTCTTGGTTGCCAAAAAATGGAGAAAAATGTCATTTTAAAAACGCTGCGGGTAAGACCGACACCCCAAAGGGGCAAGAGCGACCCCCTTTTGAACTTTATTTTTGTTCAATTTTTTCCATTAAAAATGTATTATGTATGTGTGATCAAGGGTGCAAAATGCCTACCTTTTCTGCGGCTGTAATTTTTCTGCCTACATTCTCATTTCTCTTTCGACGCTGCTGTCGTTCGCTATTGCAGGACGCCCAGCGCTGTACGGCAGTCTGTAAGCAAAGCAGTAACATGACAAAGAAATACTGCCCCCAGTACAGCCACCAGACGCGAGCGGTACAGCTTCTCTTTCCTTATTTTACACTTTTAAATATTTTTAATCTATTCAATATTTTCAATCACAAACGACGACAATAAATGCGGTTCGTTTACGCCACGACCGGCATCAACGTTTTCGTGTGCGGGCCTCTCCCTTTGACTACGCAGAGAAAAGTGTACAAAGCGAGAGAACAAACTTTACTACGCCACACTCTCACCGAGCAGTCGGATTACAGCAGCAATACAAAAATGTATTCTACTGCTCTACGGAAAAATGTACTCGGTTTGGCTACTGTTCTGGCAAGAGCTGTAGTGATGCGTCGCTGTAGCGGGCTGTACGGCTTGTACAAATGTAAATATGCCGAAAAAAAATGTAGTTTACCAGTATCTTTGGCATCCCTGTGTGTGATAACGTGCAATTATGTGTATATGAGTATGTGTGATGCAAACGCATACTTTCTGTAGTTTCATCGCGTAGCAAGAGGAAGAGCATTCGAATGCGTGGTGTTATGAATAAATCATGTTTAACGCATGGTTTATATTATGGTACAGGTTTTCTCAAGTAATTCTTTCGAGCTTTATTGCCACTTGTATAGCCATTCTAACGAGGAAGAGCTGTTCTGCAAGCAGATTATATACGCTGTTACTAGGACTCATTCACTTAGAAGTGACGCACGCTTCGTAGTAAGCTATCCGGTTCGTGTTGTGATTTTTCGGAACATTGTTGATCAACAATCCGACGGTCAATGAAATTTTTTCATCGATATCATTTCAAAATCTCATATTAGATTATACTTTTCGTTTCTTTTTGTAATATTATTATGAATCACGTTCAATTAATTTTTAATTTTTTTGGTCGGCTTGAGACAATACTGATAAATAAATGCAAAAAACATAGTTTCCGTGTATTTCAATTATTAACATGACGTAATGATAGTATAATTGAACACAACAAATATACCCAGTCGTTTGTATCGAATCAAAAACGAACCCAATTATCTAAACACCGTGTCGGTCTTACCCCACCCAAAAACTGTCGGTCTTGCCCCAACAGCGCCCATTTTTGTTAAATGCTCAATTAACAGTATTGAAATACTCAAACTTATCTTCAATACATACAAATAACGATATGGAGAGTAGAATAGAATGTGTGACAAAAAAACTGTTCATTTTCAAGGCTTTTGTGTTATTAAAACCTTAAAAGGTATCAACTAAAAATAACATCCAAAAACGCATCAACTTTGCTTTCGCTTGTTTTGTTTATTTTGTTGACGTTTATGAACCCATATGGCACCGATATGTATCGAAATGCCAAAAATAATCGTACTAATAATATCCTGTCATTATTGTATGATTTAAAATTTGATATCTGGGAAATGTCGTGGGGTGTCGGGCTTACCCAGGGTGTCGGGCTTCCCCCCAGTTCCCCTACACAGTTGTGTTGTGTTGTAATAATTGTAGTTTTTAGTACTAGTGCAAAATTGTTATGTGCTAGTCGTATGTCTATCTGTGTATGTGTTCGTCTGAGTATTTGTGACATATGGGTCAGGGAATGGATGCAGAACTGGCTTAAGGTACGATTAATTTACCGACGCATGCCAATCATCCGTTCCCGGTCAGCATAGCATGAGAAAGTTCTAACGGAATGCAATTGTCGTTAATAGTAAATATATCATTTTCTGGAATTTAGACGATTCCAAGTATTTTTTTTCCTATGCATTTATTATTCGGCTCATTAGTACAATCGTTACAATACGGAGCTAAATTTTACAGGTTTGAGTCTAGTAGCTATTGGTCTTAACTAACTAAATTCAATTTATGGAATATTTTGTACATCATCGCAGCATATCAATCGACGGCATCATATCATCTGTTTAGCTGGTTTGATGTGACCTGCCGAAAAATGTTATATTTTTAGATCAATAGTTTTGAAAAAACGACATATTTCTTTGAGGTAATCGAAATCTTTGCACCCTAAAATATCGCGTATAGGAGTCGACGGAGTTTTATCGAGGGTCTTTAGTTTTTTCAGTAGTATGCGCCGCTTGTCGTTGTATTCTTTACAAATCCATAAAACGTGATCTACGTGTTGATAATCAGCGTTGCATTGACACATGTTAGTTCCAACTGCTTGAATTCTGAAGAGGTGACTGTTAAGAGTATTATGATTAGCCATTAAGCGGCTAACAGTGACTACGAAATCTCTTTTGAAGTCGAGGTTTTTGAACCATGCTGATTTTGACACTGTTGGCATTACGGAGTAACACCATCTGCCTGTTGTCGCGTTATTCCATTTTCGCTGCCAATCCCTCATTGCCAGGCGCCTAGCAAGTTTCACGAAATCGCCACTTTGCAGAGTTCTATCATACATGTTTCCGCATACACAGCCAATCTTGGCTAACGAATCTGCTTCTTCATTGCCTGTAATATTGCAATGCGAAGGAATCCAAACCAATGAAACCATATAATTTTGAAATTCGAGCATCATCAACAAGTTCTTAATTTGCAGTATGAACATCGATGATCCCTTTTTGATGAAAGGCGATTTTAGTGCATTCAGAGAGCTAAGGCTGTCTGAAAATATATAATAGTTACCTGACGGTAGGGATTGCATTAATTCCAGAGCATGTAAAATTGCGGCTAATTCCGCATTATATACCGAACAACGAGACTGAAGTTGACGACTGATTTGGAAGCTTTGGTGGTACACACCGAAACCGGTAGAATCGTTCATAACTGATCCATCAGTGAAAAATCTGTGGTCGTGATCTACTTCTCCAAATTTGAGAGTGAATACATTCGGAACAATCAGCGGTAATAGACTTTCGGGGACATCTTTGATCTCGGCAATCATAGACGCGCCTATCGTTGGGGTATAAGTGTGAGTTTTAATAGGTATCGCGTAGAAGTTTTCTGGTGGATCTGGATTTATGTCTTCACTTATGAACGCAATATAGACCGATACAAATTTTGAAGTAGAATTGGAATTGAAATTTTTTTCAAAGTTTTCGATAACTTGTTTGTTGTAAGATTCGCATCTGATAAGGAATCTATATGAGAGCTCAACAAATCGAAGTCCTAATGGCATGACTCCACACATAACTTCGAGGGCCATTGTAGGGGTGGATCGTATACAGCCAAGCACTAGTCGTAAGCACCTATATTGAATTCGTTCTAGTTTTAAAATATATGTTTTAGCAGCTGACTGGAAACAAAAACATCCGTATTCTAGCACAGAGCGAACTGTTGACTTGTATAGCAGCAATAAGTCTTTCGGGTGTGCTCCCCACCAATTACCTGTTATACATCGCATAAAGTTTACCCTTTTCGAACATTTCTCAATCAAGTAACTTATATGGGTTTTCCATAAACATTTTCTATCGAACCAAAGACCCAGATAACAGAAAGTATTCGATTGTTTAGTAACGCAATCACTTAGCTTTAACTCGATTTTAGGCTCAGTCCGCTTTCGCGAAAATACCACAATTTCAGTTTTCTTACTAGAAAAAGTAAGCCCTTTCAAACTTGCCCAAAGTTGAAGGTTATCTAAGGTTTTTTGGAGGGACGTCTGCATAGGATTTAGACTTCTTCCTGAGGTGTACACGACAGCATCATCGGCATATTGTATAAGAACGCAATCATCTTCAAGGCAGCTGTCAATATCATTTATGTAGAGATTGTACAACAATGGACTTAGACAAGAACCTTGCGCTAGTCCCAAACTACTCCGCCGCGTTGTTTTCAGCACGTTGTTGTGGTGGAAATGCATAGTTTTCTCCGAACATAAACCATACAAGAAGCTGCAAATATTCGCTGGAACTCCCATTTTATTTATGCGTTCGCAGAGTACATTGATCAGGACTGAATCGTAGGCGCCCTTCACATCCAGAAACACTGCTGGAATATCGGCTTTATTCGTAAATGCGTGTTGGATGTCAGATGAGAGTAGTGCTAAGCAATCATTTGTACTTCGGTCCTTCCGAAAACCATACTGCGTATTTGACAACATATCATTGCATTCTGCCCATCTCTCTAGTCGGTAAAAGATCATCTTTTCCAGTAACTTTCTAACACATGACAGTAGGGAAATGGGACGATATGACTCTTGGGCTGATGGGGATTTTCCAGGTTTGAGGATGGTAACCACTTTCACCTCTTTCCAGGCGGTAGGGTACATATTATTACGAATAAAATAATTGAATAGATCATGTAGTCTTTGTTTGGCTGCGATAGGTAGATTTTTTTAATAGATCGTATTTGATATTATCCAAACCCGGAGAAGAATTATTGCAAGATAGTAATGCAAATGAAAATTCTATCATTGTGAACGGCTCAGCTATAGAATTGAAACGATCTTGAGTTGTGAATTTAGGATTTTTTGGAGACACAAAATCGGGACATATCCTTTCTGCGAATTGAAATATCCATTCATTCGACATTTCCTTATCCTCATTGGAATAGGATTGATTCCTCATCGATTTGGCCATTTTCCACAAACTAGACATAGAGGTATCTATAGAAAGTGAAAGCACTCGTTTTCTCCAGTATCCCACTTTTTTGATCGAAATAAATTCTTACATTTTTTATCTAATTCGTCATAATGTATTAGGCTCTCGATTCTCCCAAATGTTCGAAATTCTTTGTACGCATTGGACCGTTCGTTATATACGGCCAGGCACTCGTTATCCCAACAGACAGTTACCTTTTGTTTATTATATATTCCGTTTTTCGGTGGATGTGATGTTTGAGCTTCGGTTGCCGCTTGTGTCATGTTATTCAAAAGATAGTCATATTCTTCTAACGCATTAGTAAAATACGGTGAATTTTCCAATGAAATTTGAATCAATGTGCTATACAATTTCCAATCGATATTTTTTGTATAGTCATATTGTACTGCTTGTTTTGGGCGAAGAGCTGCGTCTAATTTAATTGACACTAGTACGGGTAAATGATCGCTACCGTGCGGGTCATCAATTGTTTCCCATCCACACCGTAACATCAAGGAGGAAGAAGATAATGAGAGATCAATTCTGCTTTCTCTATTCGGAGAGCGTGCAATGAGAGTAATTTCTCCTGTGTTCAGGACAGATAAGTTATATTCATCGCAAATATCATATATCGACGAAGTGCGTGAATCGTCGTAGTTTTCTCCCCAGACTGTGCCACGTGAGTTGAAGTCACCCAGAATCAATCTTGGCTGTGGTGTACAAGCGATTAACTTTTTGAATTCCTCCCAATCAATGTTCGTATTTGGCGGTAGGTAAACTGATATTATAGAGATCTTTAAACTAGTGAAGTAACACAAGCATGCAACTGCTTCTATTCCTGATGATAACGACGGTAAATCAATTTTTTTTAAATTCATATCCCATTTAATTCCTATCAAAACCCCTCCATACCCATCAGCACGATCTTTTCTCACGATATTGTAATACGGTATACGACATTCCTGTTCATCCGACAACCACGTTTCTGACAAAGTAAAGATATCACAACTTTCTGAAGTAAGGCACGAAAAGAGTCTAATTTGGGCAACAAACTTCGACAGTTCCACTGAATTATATTAGCAACGTTAGTCATCTATAGCAATCACAGAACTTAACGAAGGCCATTTTCCGATAATCAGTTGAACAAAAGATTTCATTAGGGGGTACATTCCAACTATGGATTCCTTGGTAGATTCTGGTACGGGAAGAACTTCGAGAATCCACTTGAATATTGTTGATAATGGGAAAAGCGCAGTTGACTGTTTCTTTTCATCGTGTTTAACCGACTTACTGAGTAACGGTGGAAAGTTTCGATCATACTCCGTCGAGCGAATGTTGGAAGCATTCAGTTTAGATGTCGGGTCACGAGGGTCTGTCTTAGATGTACTAGGAATAGGGTTAACGAAGCAATTTGTTTTGGATTCTTTTCTTCGTACTTTCGGTGAGAGGTTGTTTTTTCTTGAAACCAGCTTTCAAAAATGGAGATTTATCGGTCACTTCGTTTTCATCATTATCGTTTAAATCCGAAAGAATATCAAATTGGTTGGGAGAGACATGTTGCACTTGGGACGAATCAGACAATAGCTCATACGATTTCCGAGCTTGATCGATGATCGATCGTTTGAGGCGAAGGGATCGTTCTTGGTAGACGGAACAGATTTGAATGTGAGAGTGCTGTTGTTTGCAATGAACGCAAGTGCTTGGATCGGTAGAGGAACACATGGCTTCCTCGTGCTGTTGGCCACATTTACCACACTTCACTCTGCTGGAACAAAATTTGTTAGTGTGGCCAAACTGCTTACATCTCTGACAATAAATCGCGCTGGGAATGAATAGGCGTACTGGGAAAAGCACGCGTTCGAATTCGACAAAATCTGGGAGAACGTTGCCGGCAAAAGTTATTCTAACCGACGCCGTTGGGGAATATTTTTTCGGTTCTTCGATCAACGTTGCCCGTTTCAATCGTTTGCATTCGAGAATAGGTACCGAGGCAATTTTAGGATCGCGGAATTTCCCGACGCCTGACAACTTTAGTTCAGTTAAATCTAGGTCCATTTCAGAAATTATTCCATCTATTTCCACTTCTCTACACGGAATATACACATGATATTCTAAACAAAATAGCGCGTTGCTAACGATCTTGTTAGCTTCGTTTCTGCAATTCGCGATGACCCGTAATTTATTTTTCTCCAGTTTCTTGATTTCCGTGATTGAGGAATACTGACGCAATAATTCTTTCGAGATTTGAATAACATTCAGGGGCTTCCCGATCGGTCGGAAATAAATTTTGAACGGTCCACAAGCGGACATGGGATATTCTTTTAAACGCTGTGAAATGGATTCGCCATCTTGTTCTTCCTCCTCAATCACGGAGCTCAGAGATATTTGAGAGGAACTTGATAAGTTGTCTTCGTTGGAATTTCCTGGACTAGTGTCCATGATCTGATTCTGTGTATCTACGAGAATCCGCGAAATGAGGTCATCCTCAGTGGCTATAGTAGCCACACCATACACGCCAACCAAGCTCGGTAATGCAAAGAAATCGATAACAAAGGAAAACGGTGATAAATAGCTTTTGTTCGATGAGTTCAGAGAACCTTCAGAGCACTATCACTAGTATATGACCGAACGCTACGACTACTGTGGAACGAATCGACGATTCCAAGTAGTTTTATTGCATGTTACATGTATGTTGTTTAATTAATACTGGACTCCAGACTGCAAATTTTTATGCTTAGGGATTTGTAGCTTGGAGACCTTGGATTCTGTTGGTCCCTAGACTCTAATAGCAACACGGCGCGTGCTTCAGCTGGTGGATAGAAGCGAAGGGATACCCTGACGACTGGAAAATTGAATTATTTTTGCTATCTATTCAACTAGATCCAGACCGATGCAGTATCCTATAGTTGATGGTTCATTACATATAATCTAAATTAAATATCATTCAATTTGCACAACGCATTAAAATTTAAGGCAATTAGCCAAAGTACTCGGATCATACCAATTTAAACCCAAATCTAAAGTAAACATCATTCAATTGCAAAATGTATTGAATTTAAAATCTAAGTGAACTCTCCAAAGTATTGGGATCATATCAAGTCAAATGTTCAAAATGTGCCTAATAATTTTGAAGAACCATCATCCACGCGAACCAAACCGTCACAAAAGTGGCTATGTTCTGAAATATAAGTAACTTAGAATACGTCCCTCCCGTTCTTTTCTTCTACTTCATTTGTCTGTTTTTTGTTTTTCTTCTATTAGTTTGCTTTTCCACTACTCATGTAAATAAAAAAAAATCAGTCAATTTATACGCTTCTACTTTGTCTTAATTTTTTTTCTTTTAATTCAGCATGTTCTTTTTCTTTTTATCACTATATCTTAATTTGGATTCATTATAACACTCACTAGCACAATCAATTGCGAATTCTCTCATATACACTCATAATATCTCATTCAAAACGTACAAACGCCGCTAGCCTTCGCGATAACACAAACCGGGTCAAACGCGAACATGCAATTGTGATCATCCACACATACTCACGATCATGAGTCGGTCACGTTAGGATATCCCTGCCCTCGTTCTTAACAGCCTAGATTCATACCAATAAAAAATGAGGCTCATATTCATTAGACAACACATTCCATGGAAACGTGACAGGGAACTCTAGTGTTATGCGGGAATTATCTTCTAGTACCTGAACCGTACACTAAAAACTAAGCAACTCACGGTCCGCGCGATCATTCAAGAACACACGCGAATATGCATATGGTCACACTGTCACAAAATCGAATTTATACACGCGAAATCATACATACGCGACAAACACGTGAACATACAAGCGCTTGAGCTTTTCGCGATCTTCCACACACATCTACGGTTGCGATTTCACAAACTTGATAAAACCACGGGATAAAATGAACTTTTTAACACTTATAAATTGGCATCACATAATCACAAAATACATACATTAGCTATCAAACCTTATGGAGAAACATATTGTATTTATTTCTGAACAGCCAACAGTAGTACTGTTCAATGCACCTTTTCATCACATTCTGCAGCGCAATTATTCGTCAAGTATACATAAATCCATTAACCCTACCCCAACCCACACCCTGTTACTCTCCTACGGCGTTTTGGTGGTCCGCATAGACTATTCTGCCATTACCCCTCCTATCATCGGCTTTGAACTGACTTGCGCTCGCATTGTCCCACCAAACGCTGCAAAATGAAAATGAAATGAAATTAACTTCTGAAGGAGACTGCATGCGGGTGATCAAGACTAATTTGTTTGGACTCTTTCGCACGACAATGACCACTACAAGATGCTGAGTTCGGCTTAGCTGGAAACCCGTGATACGAGGTGAATATGAATAAAACGGGTTCACCTATTCCGTGCGGTCATTCTAAACATCTGGAAGCGATTGCCTGGACTTGTTCCGCATAAGAATCACTGTTTTCGACTACCCCGCACTAAGGCTGCCTCCGAGATGCTGAGTCGAGTTTATCTAAAAAACCGTTACTAAAACTAACATGATAGCGTGTCTTACGGGCATTCTAAATACAAGATATCGATTCCCCAGACATTGCTACATAAGGAGTACACATTTTGGATAAAATCACTTAACCCTCTATCAAGGTATTGAGTAAAGTTATGTTTTTGATACCCTTTTTCCCACTGTGCATGGGATCAATTACTGGGTTCTGCCGTCGGATTGCAGACAATGAGAATGAAAAAACTGATTTACCTTCTAATTTAAAACAATAATGTGCTAAAGCCAGGAAATTTAGAACATGCCAGAAATAAAGACCGTATTCCTGGTTTTGTTGCTAATAATAATATAGCGCATGTAAAGCTCAAAAGTATATGAAAGTACTCAATACTATGAGAAAAATTAATATAACGAACATGATTTAACATCCCGCTAATCGGTAACTGGTTTTCGATCCTTCTCGCGAATTGTCAGTCCTCAACTCATACATGATTCAACAAACATCATTCCACTCAGGCAAGCCCATGCGTATTCTCCAGGCACATTAAATGATATAGTTCCTATTTGGTCAAACAAACACTAAACAAACAAAAAAATAGTTTGCTCCATCCAAAAAAAAGATCAACTCGATTGGCATCTTCCGGAGGTTACGTGTTCCTTTACAAATTACATAAATATGTGGAATTTTGAAAATTTTAATGCAGCCCGCGTGGTTTCTGAATTTCTGTTAAAAATTGAATTCGTTCATCTACTTCCAGTTACAAGCCCAGGGTGACAACGGTGTCCACACAATACAGACCATATCCGACGGTCAGGGTGAAAGCATGTCGGTGGACTTGACAGAAGCCACTCTCGGTCAGGATGGACAGTTGATCATAACCGGCGAGGACGGTCAAGGTAACTTAGCAAATCACATACGGGAGGGTGGTAAAGTAACCGATCGATTGTCTCTACTTGCAGAATATACTTACTCAGGCTTCCCGATGAATGTGAGCGGAATGATCACCGTTCCCGTATCGGCCCAGATGTACCAGACGATGGTAGCTAACATTCAGCAGCTGCCCAACGGGGACGGAACCGTGTGTATAACTCCGATGCAGGTACATAACCAAAGTTCCACGGCGAACATTAATGCTAGGACGACGGTAGCGAACCAGAACGTGACACTTTCATCAAACAATACTAGTAACAGTAATCAAATGACCACCAACCAGTTCCCTACCAACAGTAGCTGTAATTCAAACAGCCCAAAGAGGCCTCGAACCGTACAAAGTCATACCGGTGTTAACGTCGCTAGTTCAATAAACCCAAAAATCGATGCCGATGAGCATATTTTTAACCAACTTTTAGCATCAAGCCAAAGTAAGAAACATAGTGTGATAGCAAACAATAACAATAGTAACTCTACCAATAACAATACGATTAAGATCAATCTCTCAAAAGAAGCCGTAGCCGCGGCTGCGGCAGCGTCCGGGGACAGAACTAGTCAGAAATCGGCCCTACATCAGGGTATCGTTATTCAGCTGAACAGCAATCTTCTCAATGCGAAAGATCTCCTAAGCGAAAACCTGTCCGCGGCCATCGAGAAGCAGGTTCAGCTTGTCAAGCAAGAACTGGAGGAAGCTCAACTGAATAACGGTTCGAAACCGACTACGACCAGTCCGTCTCCGACGCCGACCTCGCGAAGTCCCATCGAACTGGATGAACATGATTAGAATGAAAGAGAAGAAAAAAAACACATTACCAAGATCTTAGTTTCAACAGTATAAGCATAATGCCATCACTAATTTAGTCAAAACAGCCACCCTCGAAGCAGCCAGAGTGCCTAAGATTAGGTCTTAACTTGCGATCCAGGCACTTACTGTTGTCTGACTGACTGACCTGACCGTGGACCTTAGTTGTGACCAACGCTGACGCTGTTTTTACAATCTTTATTCTGAGTTTCAAGTATTGTTGAGTTTTTCAGTAGAATTTGGTTGTTTTGGTTGCCAAAGATTTATCCGTTCAGGACATCTGTAGCTGTTTTGGATATGATTTAAAATTTAGTTTATTGCTTGTTGACGTGTATCTCAATTCTTCTACATTGTAAATTACTATTCCGTGCTTTTGAGTAGTTACCTTGAATTTTCACTGTAAAATACATCGACTAGTTCCTGCTTGGAATTAGCTGATAATGGAGTTCGAGGAACTCCCTGGATTGCTTGGGACATTCCAACCAATTAAAACTGCGGCCATCCCATCCTTCACTGTCGTGCTCTTATCTTCCTGACGCCAGAGCTAATAAAACTCCTCTTGAGCAGCCTTTCCTCGGGCAAAATTCTCCTAGTCGAAGCTGATCGGATACACAAATGCAATTCAACGGTGTATCTGCGGAACACCTCCCCCACGTTTCTGTTTACGTGTTCAAACTTTGCACCCCTCCTGAGACGACTTAACTGCTAGATAGTGAAACAAATGCAATTAAATGTAGTCCAACTTTTAGTCAATCCTACCATTTTTATAGTAAAGTTTAGTTATCGATAGGCTTTTTTTAATTTGATTATTTCATCTTTAAGTTCATGTGCCATTTTAGTATGAGTATTTGTGGTTTGCATTATTTATTTGTGTCCATCTAATTTCGTGTGTGTATTAGTCATTTTATTTATAAGTTGTTAGTTTATAAAATTAAAATATTATTTATAACGGAATAAAGAATCAGTCTTTTTTACATTTTGGTCTTTTAATTTTTACGCTTTGGTTTACAGCACACTGACAAGAAAAATGAAAACGTTAGCACATTCAAATAGGTACACGCTAATTGCTCTTTTCTCGTTTCTTTGCAGATGTGTGATCTAGTGAGTAGAGTTGTAGAAAAAGTTGCGATTTGCCAATGTTTTAGCGTTTACATTTCAATAAAACATTTTAATAACTAATTCCGAACTACTTCTACCCTCCCACAGGTCGAGAACGGTGATACCATGGAGACAATAACGGTCGGCCCCGGAATGCACCAGATGATGATTCAGGGTGCACCTGGGACGGAACCTCAGGTGTTGCAGGTGCTAAGTCTCAAGGATGCTTCGGTACTGACGAAGGCGATGGCCTCGATTGGGGAGTTGAAAAACGACGAGACTACAATCATCGAGCACTAAAGTCAACTAAAGGCGTACTTCTACTACCACACACCTTCATTCATATCTAGTCATAAACATGTTCTGAGAATTGATGATCTCTTGATATATCGACTCAACTCTCCCGGGGTATGCAAAAGAACGATACACCCAAATTAGTGTTGTATCATAAACATGATTTCCATACTTTCTAGTCCAATCCCCTATTTATTTAAGCAGTCGACCCTCATTGTACATAAACCTCACGCAAAAATTCTATCAACAACAATCACTGCTACTTTAATCCATTTAAAAATAAGATTGAAACAGATTGCGATGGTAGCCTGTCAAAGTGCGACCAAGTCATCGGCCATAACCTTCTATATAGGCTTAGACTAAATTTTGTCCGTTCGTTGGTCTTTTACGTTCTCGGTGTTGTTCTAACTAGTCAAATATGGTAATCGCGTGTGCGTACAATTCCACATTTTTTTTCGTTCCAGTTTACCAATCAATAATCTAATCCCTCGACGTTTAACGAGTAAAAAACTAGTCACACGAAATAGACAACCGTGAAACGAAACCCCCTTCGTTTGTCAGTATGTCTGTCTGTAGCAGTAAACACAAATGGTAAAACACTAGAGGAAAAGACTGATCCATCCCGAGGGATTAGATACGAAATGACAACACTCCAACAAGCAGCAACTGTGATTAATGGAATGTACTAGATATTTTTATGTTTTTCACGTATTTATTATTTATTTATTTATTTATGAGTATGAAGAAGTTCAAAACCACAGAAAAATAATTTATTTATTTATTCAATGATTTATTTATTTTAGTATGTCGTAGAAAAAAAAACCTGGTCGAAATTCGAACAAAGCGTGCATATAAAAATTAGAATATTTTAGCATAAATTACAAACCCAGGCAGTTTATTTATGAATTTAGAATCCGAACACTACATTCAAATTGCCTCCAGCCTAACAAATTAGAGAAGAAAACCTAATCCGGATGTAGCGTTTCGATTCTACTCTGCAATAGACTGCATTTTACTTAGCAGACGGAACAGAGTCCTCCCTAATACAGAATGGAAAGGGAAGATCTATTGTTTAAGGCCCCGTAAGATGCGCTCTTGGAGAGAGTTATAAGGCAAAGTTTGCTATACTCATCGTTACATCTTACTCGTTCGTAGTAGTACGTATGTGGTCATTTGAGATAGCAATACTCTGCTGGTAGTCATTTTCCCCACCACTTACCCATGTGTACAAATATCTCAACTGAAGATATTTGTAACGAAATATGAAATATTTCAGATACAAAAAACAACTATTTTTGTCTTTGCAATCTATGTGAATAATTCAACAATAAAAAATTGAATCATGTAAATGTAAAAAAACGGAGAATCATAAGGAAATGCAATTATAATGAATAAAATTATGTTGACTTTTTCCTTCGTCCGAAATCGTGCAATCTGCTGGAAGGAGAGCTGGTGAATTCATGTTTTCTAAATTCGCAAGGCACTGTTGCGCATGGAGATATTCTCACGTAGACTTGATAACCACGCTGTCAATCTTCACAGAACGCGGCCGGATTCTATTAACTTGTTGCAGATCTTCGAGGACATTCACTGGTAGCTTCATTTGCCCTCTAAAAGCTTTAGGAAAACCTCGTAGCCACACCAGTTCTTGAACTGCCTAACTAAGTGCCATATACTCCGACTTCATGGACGATATAGTGACATTCTGGTTAAAACATCACCGGTCCAATCCGAATCCAAATGATCAATCAATTCTCCATCAGTATCCGGTTCATTGTCTTTTTTCAGATAAAGCGCTACTCGACTGGCCGGGCCGCCACCGAATCTTCCTCTCATCATGAACTCCTTCCTTCTCAGAATTGTTGCGCTAACGGGTATGTTTGGTCGTGCACAGACGGCAATGTAAAAAAGTACACCAACAAGGCTTCTGTGCAAGGTCCCGCCAGGAAATGGTGGACTTTATCATCCACCTTCACATAATCAACCTCCATCGGTGTTTTAAATCTCTTAGCGTCTTTGGGCCCAAACTTATCCAATACTTGGTCGATATAGCTTTCCAGCCCAGCAACTAGGGCTTCGTTTTCTCACCAAGATCGCCAATATCCGTAATTTCGCATCTTTAATTGTTCATTCACCATTCAAATTTTCTCTTCGTCTTCACATCCAATCAATCATCGTTACTCTGCATTACGACGGACCGCTTTTTCCAACGAATGTGATTTGCATTCTCAATTAGGTTCTTGACGTAGATTCGTACCCGTCTCCTTACAAAAAATTGAGGACAATAACGACGTTACATTGGAGCAGCTCTCCGAGGAGTGTCAGCGTCTGTACAACCTCAAACACGACAGTGCGATGATTGAGTCTGCGGCACCATACAACCAAGTGCAAGCGATACTGAAGTTTGGTGGGAAGCGATTAGGCGAGCGTGACCGAGAGTCACCACAACTGTCTTCGAGTGCTACCGGAAGGAAGCCAAGTTATCCTTGTTGGCTTTGCGGTGCATTACATTTCGTCCGAGACTGTAGTTACGACAACCATAAGTGCTCCGATTGCGGCCAAGTCGGACATCGTGAAGGATACTGCGACAGTGCAAAGTCTCGGAAACCTGGAAGCAAACGTAAGAAGCGAGGAGCGTATGCAGCGTGGAGCAGCGACGCAGATTTGTATCTGTTGACCTATCTGGAACGGATATTCGACTGCAACTTGACACTGCATCTGACATCACTGTCATCAGCAGGCAGAGTTGGCAGAAACTCGGTAGTCCTGCGCTTTTGCCAGCAACAGTCAAAGCGAAGACAGCATTTTGTCACTCGATGGGGAATTCGAGTGTGACGTCACAATCGGAGAAACTACACGACGTGATCTGATCCGTGTTACCGAGAAACAACTACATCTACTCGGTTCCGATTTGGTCGAGAGTTTCATCCTTTGGTCCGTGCCCATGGACACCTTCTGCTGTCACGTGTCAGGCTCTCCTGCGGCACCCGCTGCACTACAATCGATTTTCCCAAACGTGTTCACCGATCAGCTCGGTTTGTGCAGCAAAACTAAAGTGAAGTTGGAGCTGAAAAAGTGTTCGACCCGTCTTCTGCCCTAAGCGCCCGGTTGCGTACGCGATGTATGATGCCGTTGACCAGGAACTCTACCGACTGGAAAATTTGAATATCATCACCCCAGTCGAATATTCGGAGTGGGCTGCTCCGATCGTTGTCATCCGTAAAACCAATGGTTTCATTAGAATTTGTGGAGACTATTCCACGGGGCTTAACGCTGCGCTCCAACCAAATCAGTATCCACTTCCCCTACCGGACGATATCTTCGCCAAGCTGACTAACTGTAAGGTGTTCAGCCAGATCGATTTGTCCGACGCTTTCTTGCAGGTGGAAGTCGACGAACAGTACCGTTAGCAACTACCATCAATACGCATCGTGGCCTCTACTCCTACAACCGCCTCCCGCCAGGTGTGAAGATCGCACCTGGTGCCTTCCAGCAGCTCATCGATACAATGCTAGCCGGTCTGCAGTGCACGTGTGGCTACCTCGATGACGTCATCGTCGGCGGAAAAACTGAAGAAGACCACGATCGTAATTTGCGGGCTGTTCTAAAACGAATTCAGGATTTCGGATTCACCATTCGAGTCGATAAATGCACCTTCCGCAAGCAGCAAGTGCAGTATGTGGGTCATATTATCGACAGTCGCGGATTACGTCCAGATCCGGCCAAAATCGAAGTGATATCCAAGCTGCCGCCTCCAACCGATGAATCCGGTGTGCGATCATTTTTGGAGGCTATCAACTACTACGGCAAGTTTGTTCCCAATATGCGCAAGTTACGATATCCGCTGGACAACCTTCTCAAGGACGATGCGAAGTTCCAGTGGACTGATGAGTGCCAGAAAGCGTTCGAGCACTTCAAACAAATACTCTCCTCGGATCTACTCACACATTATGATCCGAAGCGGGAGATCATTGTCTCTGCCAACGCTTCTTCCGTTGGGCTCGGGGCAACGATTAGCCACAAGTTCCCCGACGGCACAATCAAAGTCGTCCAACATGCTTCCAGAGCACTCACAAAAGCTGAACAAGGCTACAGCCAACCGGATCGTGAAGGTTTAGCTATCGTCTTCGCCGTCACGAAGTTTCACAAAATGCTCTTCGGACGGCACTTTCGTTTGAAAACCGACCACCAGCCTTTGCTCTGTATCTTTGGTTCTAAAAGGGAATAACGGTCTACACAGCCAACCGCCTCCAACGATTTGCGCTCAATCTACTGCTCTACGATTTTGACATCGAGTACGTGCTCACCCACAAGTTCGGCGACGCAGACTTACTCTCGAGGTTGATCAACCAGCTCGTCAAACCCGATGAGGACTATATCATCGCCAGCATCAACCTGGAAGAGGACCTCAGGTTGGTAGTATCTCATACAGTTAAAGCTTTGCCTCTCAATTTCAGAGCCGTCGCACAAAGCACCCAAGTAGATCCACTGCTCCGAAAAGTCTACCATCACATTCAGCACGGTTGGCCGCAATCTGAACATTCAGAATCCGACATCCAGCGATTCCAAGGCAGACAGGAATCACTCTCCGTGGTAGATGGGTGCATCATGTTTGCCGAACGGCTCGTCATCCCGTCGCTCCATCGCAAGCGATGCCTCGAACAGCTCCATTGTGGCCATCCTGGTATGCAGCGTATGAAGGCCCTCGCTCGAAGCTACGTGTATTGGCCCAGTTTGGATGCTGACTTCGTCAACTTCGTCAAGGCATGCCAACACCTCCTCACTCTTCACCGGTGCCGTGGCCCAAGCAGACCGCTCCGTGGCAGCGCGTCTACGTGGATTATGCCGGTCCAATCGAAGGCGAATATTACCTGATCGCCGTCGACTCCTTCTCCAAGTGGCCAGAAATCATTCAAACGTCCCGTATAACCTCGGCGGCAACCATCAGCATTCTCGGTGGGTTGTTTGCTCGGTTGGGTATGCCTGTTACACTAGTCAGCGACAACGGAACCCAATTCACGAGCGCTGAATTCGCAGATTTCTGCGCCTCAAACGGCATCGAACACCTCACAACTGCTCCGTTTCATCCACAATCAAATGGCCAAGCTGAACGATTTGTTGACACGTTCAAAAGGGCTGTTACAAAAATTAGAGAGGGGAGAGGATCGATACAGCAAGCGTTAGACATATTCCTGTTAACGTACCGAAGTACACCCAACCGGGCACTGCCAGACCAAATATCGCCGTCCGAGGTCATGTTTGGTCGCAAAATACGCACCTGTCTCGAGCTGCTACGTCCCCCAACGGTACGAACTCCAGTGGCACCGTCGGACGATCACACAAAACCGAGGTTCTTTAGCCGGAACGATTCGGTTTACGCTAAGCTTTATGGCCGTAACGGTTGGAAGTGGGCTCCTGGAACAATCATCGAAAAAATAGGAGACGTGATGTATAACGTATGGGTCGATGATCGCCGAATGCTGCGTTCCCATATCAACCAACTCCGGAGTCGCCTAGCTGTTGACTCGATACCAAAGCAACCTGCCAATCAAGCCACCTCTCGTCAGTATTCGTTACCGCTCGACATCCTGTTGGGTGCCTGGAATCTACCAAATCAATCTTCTGGCACGCCAGCACTGTCCCTTGTTGCGAGCGGATCTGAATTATCACCTGTCTCCAGTCCCGAGCATACCTTGCTAGGTTCAGTGCCGGCGCTTGCGTCGTCTACACCACAGCAGGAAGTCTCGGCTTTCCCATCAACGTCATCGACATCAACAACATCAACATCAACCGAATTCGAATCCGCCATCGAAGTCGAATCCGTGGTAAATCTACCTAGACGTTCTTCACGAACCCGAAGACTGCCGAACAGGTTTGATCCGTACCACCTTTATTAGGAGGGGATATGTTGAGGACAACCCTATCGCGGTGTATTAATTAGTACCCCGTTCAGCGCTAGGCTCTAACTCAGCAGCATAGCTGTCAATGTGTGATGTCTGATAAGCGCATCAATGAAATGTTTTTGTGGTTGTTAGTTTCAGTTTGTTTACGCCCTGTATAAAGTTGTACCGTGATTTTTAATGTGTTCGATAAAATATAGTTTGTTTTAATTATTCGCGTTTTATTCCCCTGATATAGAGACGATCCGTAAGCAAGTGTCGGGGACTTACACGGTACAAAAGTATATGGTGGAGTATTTTCTTCTTTAGATATCACTGTTGCTAATATCCATCACGAGTCAGCCCACTGTACCTGCACGGAACAGTAACGTACGATCTCGCGTATTTTTGGTTTTATTGGCGATATTTCGCGGGTGAATCACAGTGAAAACATTTAAGCGGTATTAAAAAGTGATTTAGAAGCGAGAGAGAGTAAAAATTTGGTGGAAAGTGTGTAACAAGTGGTAAAAAACGGTTTAGAAAACTTAATCAGTGACGCTAACGAAAATAAACAATCGCACGCTATTGCTCCTGGCGAAAGTTGTCTCGTTCGGCAGTACAGCTGTAGGCCAGTGTCTATTAGAGCACTCTAGTTAGAGTGTGGCCAAGAGGCCATAACGTATCCAAACGAACATGAAATTTGACGTATACACAATAGAAATGCGTCAGATTTCTGCTCGTTTGGATTTTCTTTCAAAGCCCCTCTTCGGGAAAAAGAATTGTTGAAACAGTGAATCTGTTGGTGAGTGAGCCGTCTAGCGAAGTGCGCGGTGCGACCAAATCATCTACCAGTGTGGTCGCAGCGCCTCTAAATAAAAGTGAACGACGTAGAGGAGACAACCATAAATAAGCCGGCACGCCCTAGACATGCCACCACCATCCCCCCTGACTGGGGCGGGGATCTTCCTATCAGTCATTCCCTCCCGAGTTACCTAAATTCCGGGGATGTGATCGATCGACGAACCCTGCTGATGAAGGCAGCTAACGAAGACGGACAAGAAGAACAACGCTTGCCATCGGATCCGTGCTTGATCAAGCGTTCGATACGAGATGTCCTCCAAGCCGACCCGACCAAACTGGTCAGCGCCACCAAAGAAGCACGAGGATCTAGATATGTACTCCGTACTACCTCTAGAAAGGTTTACAACGCCCTACTTTCCATAAAGGAGCTAGCAAATGGCCAAAAGGTTAAGGTTATGTCTCATCCTACCCTTGATATAGTGCAAGGGGTTATCTATGACCCTGATACAATCAACATGAGTGAAAGTGACTTACTAAAGGAACTGCAAGACCAAGGCGTAGTTCGGATCCGTAGGATCACCAAAATGGTCGACAAGAGCCCTACGAACACGCCACTCGTAGTTCTCTCTTTCACTGGTTCCAATCTCCCAGAAAGCATTTACCTCGGACTTCTTCGTACCAACATACGCCCTTACTACCAAGCACCCATGATGTGTTACAACTGCGGATGCTTCGGACACGGTAGTCGGTCTTGTCCGAATCAGGCGGTCTGCCTCAATTGTAGCCAAGCCCACGAATCCAGCAAAGAAAACCCTTGTGTCAACACCAGCAAATGCGTAAATTGCGGCCAAGAACACCCAACTCGCTACCGAAAATGTCCGAAGTACGTGGAAGAAGAAGAAGTCATCAAGATCAAAACCAACAGAAACCTGACATTCCCCGAAGCCAGGGCGTTGCTAACTAAGAAAACCTCCGGCATGAATTTTTCCAATGCAGTCCGCAGAGCACCCAAACCCGACAACCGGGACAAAACCATCCAATTTCATCGTGAGGAAATCTGAAGAGCAACTCGCCAAAAACTACGTCGATACAACCCCACCGATCCAAATGCAGAAAGCTCCAGCACGAATTTCCCCACAAGTTTCGACAGGAAGCCCTGTCGAAAGGAGGGATAGCCGCGACTCCAGGGCACGAGGCTCTTGTCGTGCCAACCGCAGGTAAACAATAGACAGTGACATTACTCCATCACTAGTGAACGACCGAATCACTCTCGCTCTACAATGGAACATGAACGGTCTTAGAGGCGGTTTAAGGGGACCTACAGCTGCTGATCTCTCAGTCCCAGCCAATCTGTCTGGCCCTGCAAGAAACGCACATACGAAACAGCATTGATCCGGGTCCGTGGTTAGGAAACCGCTACTCCTGGGATGCCAAAATTGGAAACAACATATTCCAGACTATCGGGCTTGGAATCCGACGTTCCATCAGACCTGGTCCAGCTTGATACGGAACTGATAGCCGTCGCGCGAATCATTTCTTATGCGGTCAGATTTCGTTGTATCTCCCAGCCGAAGTACGGGATGTTGGTACGAAACTAAAAAACATGCTGGAGCAACTCGAAACTCCCTTTCTCGTGATGGGAGATTTTAACGCCCACCACACCTTGTGGGGATCCAACAGATGCGATCAACAGGGTAACCTGATAGCCGAGGCTATCGAGGACTGCAATGCTATCATACTGAACGATGGAAATCCCACCTATATTCAAGGACAATACATGTCGGCTCTGGATTTATCCATCTGCTCAGCCGACTTCGCGGGGACATGCAAGTGGACCGTCCTCGCCGACCCCGGTAACAGCGACCATTTTCCAATTCATCTGTTGCACGACCACTCTCCACCAACTACTACCCGACGTCGCCGCTGGATATACGACCGTGCAGACTGGTACGGATACGAAGACGCAATTTCCGACGCCCTAGAGCAAGACTCACCATACACCCCCGACCAGTGAATGAATCGCCCTTGCAGCCGAAAATAATACACCTCGAACTAGTGGCAAGCCTTCTCCTCGACCCATACATTGGTGTAATTCAGAGGTCAAAGCGTTTATCAGAGATCGCTGCACGGCCCTAAGAACTCTGAAAAGGACACCTTTAAATCACCCACTGAGAGAACAGAGAGCAATAAATTTCCGTATCGCCAGAAACGCAGCTAGAAAGTCCATCAAAGAAGCAAAAGAGAAGAGCTGGAACGCCTTTCTCAAAGGCATCTCACCCGAATCGACTACATCCGAATTGTGGAGGAGATTCAATGCTCTCAGTGGCACTATGACTGACCCGCAGGAAATTGCTGGCGAACTCGGTAGACACTTCTGCACTATGTCTGCCGACACTGCTCTCCCGCCAATCTTCCTGGTACGACTACAGAAACGAGGTAGAACACAGATGAGGTCGGGTACCCCTTACTGCGACACGCTCCACCCGCCGGAAAAAGAGTTTTACTGGAATGTCTGAACCGTATCTGGGATGGCCAACCTATTCCATCATCTTGGAAAATGGCCTTGATAATTCCTATACCTAAAGGAGGGGGAGGACCCCGAACCCTGAACGACTTCCGCCCCATAAGCCTACTTCCTTGCCTCGGGAAGGTTATGAAACTGATGGTCAATAAACGCTTTATGACCTTCTTGGAGGAGAATCACCCCCTAGACCAGCGCCAGTTTGCCTTCCGCAAAGGAGCGGGGACCAGATCCCATCTTGGTGCTTTTGGAGAGATACTTCGTCAAGCTCTAGCCAACGACCAACACGCAGACATCGCTATTTTAGATATCGCCAAATTATACAACACGGTTAGCCGAGAGGAAGTTATTAGACAGCTGGCCAACTGGGGAGTTACCGGAAACTTAGGTAGCTTTATAAAGGACTATCTCCACGATCGCACATTCCGTGCAGGAATCGGTGGTCAGCAATCTAGAATCTTCACTGAAGAAAACAGGGTCCCCCAAGGATCCGTGCTTGCTGTTTTACTGTTTTTGGTCAGCATGAACTCGCTCTTCGCCACCCTCCCAGAGGGTGTCCATATTTTTGTCTACGCCGATGATATCATTATCGTAGCAGTAGGGAAGTCAACGACCCGAGTGAGAATAAAGCTGCAGGCTGCAGTGAACGCTGTTAGTCGGTGGACCGAAACAGTGGGGTTTAACCTGGCAGCTGCTAAGCGCTCCATCACCCACTGCTGTAATTCGCATCACGTTGCCACTAGTCGACCAGTCAAACTAAATGGCACTCTGATTCCCTTCCGTCGGGAACCGAAGGTCCTCGGCATCACACTGGATCGGCGCCTCACATTCATGCCGCATTTTCGATCTCTCAAACGAGATAGCGAAAGCAGGAAACGGTTAATCCGGACCATCAGTTACCGGCATCCGACCTGGAATAGGAAGACCGCCCTCAGCGTTGAAGGGGCTCTGATTCATAGCAAGATCTACTATGGACTCGAGATTACAAGCCACAACTGGGACGGTTTCATGACTGTATTGGCTCCTCTGTACAACAGCACGATACAATTTGCTTCCAATCTACTCCCAAGCACATCAGCGGAAGCCGCTTGTGTCGAGGCCGGTCTGCTCCCCTTCCGGTGGGTAGCTGCCAACATTATGTTCCGATGTGGCCTAAGATATCTGGAGAGGACATCGGGCAACGACTGCACCTTACTACAGTCCGCCCAAAACATATTTCGCGAGTATACCGGTACGGAACTTCCCCAACTTGCACGTCTTCATAGAATCCGGGACCGCTCCTGGTATGAAAGCTGCAACCTTCGACAAGGTTCCACCTTAAAGTAATGACTGGGTGTCAGTATTGCTATAAAAGTTACGAAAAAACATTGTCGTTAAAAGTAAAATACACGTAAGAAAAAGATATTTTTATATAAAAATAATGGCACAATTAAATTAATTGGTCGGTGTTAAGTCAGACCGGACTAAGCGACAAAATATTGATTTCGAGAAAAACGAGTTTAAAGTTTGAATCGCAGCATCCTTTACATTATGATTGGAAATTAATTTTTGCCATAATTCTTGTATATTGTTACATATTTCAACTCTGGCAAAAGTCGAATGTAGCTGACGATATTCTTTATCCAGTGCCATCATTATCTCGTTTTTTGATGTTTTGCGACTTGGTCCGGTCTGACTTAACACCGACCAATTACGAGTCCCAACGATTGTATGTCGTTTACCGGAATACCATTTCCCGAAAAACCATTTCCCGGAATGTCATTTCCCGGAAAACCATTTCCCGGAATGTACTATTCCCCGGAATATCATTTCCCGGAATGTCCCATTTCCCGTAATATCGTTTCCCAGAATATACCATTTCCCGGAATGTACCATTTCCCGGAATACCATTTCCCGGAACGTACTTTTTCTCGGCAATTTGTTTTACTATTTTTTATTGATGGTCCCGAAATTACTCCCTCCCCTGATTCTTCCAATACTCCTCGCAAAAAAAATATACAGAAACTTCAAATGGACCATGGGTGATCTACTTTCGGCCCAACTCGAAATCATTGAACTTTTTTGGAAGTCACGGGAGCTGACTGCTCACTACCCAACCGTAACACAGAAAACACGTGTTCGAGCTCGACCAAGCAAACCAGATTGCTTGCTGCGAACGTCTAACGAAACTATTTAGGGTATACGTACCTGCTATGACAGTGGAGATCGACGGGGTCGTCACCGAACCGGATTAAGGACCCCTTACTTCAACATGTAAAGATACTGAAATGCATGCAACTGTATTCAGCAAAAACCTGTTTTAATCCTCCTAGTGGTGCAATTGTGACTTTCTCATTTCTCCGAACTATGATTCCATGGCTAGTTATGGGTTGGCAAACCTGTATTATCGTGCAACATGTCCCCATTCACCTCTGATACAGAACTCCTATCCCTTACCTCCCCGCGGTGCCAACCGGGGTGCAATCCACCTTATGCCGTTGTCGCTTAAACTCGTGACTGGGTAGGGTTCTATTCCCAGCCTATTCCCCACTGTCAGTTCATCCACTTCGACAGGTTGACGGATTAGAGCCTGTCTGAGTTTCGTTTCGAGCAGGAGTGGCATTAGTAAAGATCGGCTGGGATCTGCGGTCGTATGCTGGCAGGGAAGGAAGAAAAAACGACGCTCGCGTAAAATTGCTAGTGTATCCGTCACGCAGAGTGAATCTTTCGGTACAGTTAATGGTTATTTTAGGCAGCTCAAAATTATTTCTTGCATGTTAATATTTTTTTCTCTTTTGCTAGTTTTCCTACCGCATATATATATTTGAAAAAAGAAATCATTTAAGGCATTTTCTCGTTACTTTCCGTGACGGTTTCAGTAACAAATCCAGATCAATAACAAAATTGCACCCAAGGGCGGTCGCACGAGTTAAGTATAAATTAGCAACAACACCCCCATTATAAATAAGAAGCAAACACTCGGCCTCGTTGGCCTTTTTTATCCTTTCCGCTGTTGTTCCCTTTCGTGTCAAGCTGCTCGTTACGAATGCACCAAGGTAACCTAATTTTGTGACTACTTTCAACTCGAATGGCCCGAATTTTCTCATGGAGTCTGGTTCGACGTTGTTAATGTCGTAGGGATTTCTGTAGAGGACGCAGGTTTTACTCGTGTTTATTTCTAGACCAACCGAGGCCAGCAGTGGAATTAATAGACCATTTATCCTTTCAACGTCTTCATCCGTGTCACATACGACCAGTGGATCATCCGCATAGGCCAGAATGCACGGTATAATGATGTGTCCATAGTGTTCCAGGTTGATTTCCGGCATCAGTTCCCGCAGCGTTATAAGCACGTGGTGTAGCAGTAAAATAAACGATCTCGGGCTCAGTGGACATCCTTGATTAATTCCCCTAGCCTTGTTATTTACTGGAGTTCTTTCACTGAACCATTGGAGCGATGTTCTTTCCGCAATGTACGCAGTGTTGATACGATTAACTAATCCCGGTGACACTCCCATGTCTATCAGAATCGCCTGTTAGTTTTGAAACGTCCGCTCTATCAAACGCCTGTTTTAGGTCAATCGATACCAGTATTGAATGTTTACCCTTCCTCCATCTTTCGTCTAATATCCTGCGTAGCGTGAAGATTTGATCGCATGCGCCTCTTCTGCTTTGGAACGCCATTTGGTAGGATAACATTGGCGAGATTTGTTGATCGAGTCGGTTTAGCAGCATTCTAGTGTAGATTTTATAGGCATGTGGGTTTTGTTTTTTGGCTATTGGGGCTAGATTGGAATACCTGTCGTAACAAGGTAACTAGCTCATCTATCAAGGCGTCTGACCCGTACTTTAGAAGTTCTATAGCTATACCATCTAGACCCGGAGCAGTGTTGTTTTTCATTTTCCTTACAATGTATTCAATCTCCTCTCTTGTTTGATCTGATCCGCTCTCATCCGGGGATTCTTCGAGTAACTGAACGATTTCCAAATTTCCTTCATTTTTGCATTCCACTGCTGAATGTTTAGGTACTTTCTCCGCCGTGTATCCTTTCTCCTCCTGTGACTATTGGTAAAACGGAATGTCATTGTCATTCGATCCAGCGAGTTATCATTTTCAGTTAGTTTTAAGAAATTTTCGACTTTCTCCTGAAAATGTTGATTTTCTGCCTCTTCTTTAGCTTTCCATGTCAGTTTCCGTTCTGTCTTCCTTTCTCCATCGCTCCTGTTTGCCAATAACCGTTGTCTTGCCAAAAAGTAACGCTTAGAGGCTGCGGCTCTCCTTGGCGTTTGTTTATCTAGTTCGTTTCGATATTTTTTGCGGCTTTTCTCATCAACCCTTAACGGACCAGTTTCCAATCGCACTCTTTTATTCGTTGTTTTCTTGTGAAGTTTTTCGTTTTAAAGTCGGTAGTTTGTTTTTTGCTCTTTTTAAATAGCATACTACCACTTTATGATCGCTCTGAGTCTGTGGATGGAAGAAGCATTTCACTTCAGGGAAGCTGAAATCGTCCATTTTGTGCATCAAGATATGATCTATTTGCGAATGGGATCTTCTATTCGACCAGGTGAAGTTAGCTGAACGTGAGTTGCTCAAAGTGACATAATCTTTTAGTTTTAACCCGTGGAGCAGATTCTTCAGCTTAATGCCATTGTCATTGGACATATCGTGGTGTAAGTTTTTACCGATCCACTGCCGCTCTTTCTCCACTAGATCATTACGACCCAATCGTGCATTAAGGTCGCCCAAAATCATTACTCTCTCCCTTATGTTGTGTGGTAACTTGATTATGAAGTGGTCCAGTGCGTCGAATTCTCCGTTCGTTCCTACTTCTGTGCTACGGATATACGCCGATATGATCAAAAATGGTTTTAAGAAGACATCACATTTGTATGCGCAGGCATTGGCACTTAACCTCTTGAAGCAGTCTCCCTTGAATATGGCCTTGCGAATCAATATCGCTGTTCGTCCGCCCATACGATCCCGTTCTTCAAATTCGTTTACATTGAGCCAATGACAGTTTGCCGTGTCCAACGTGCAGTTTGCTAGCCTCGTCTCCTGCAATGCCACAATCGTGTATTCCGCTTTCGCAAAGAAATCATCTAGCCTTTCTTGTTTTTCCCGATCGGAACATCCTCTAACATTCCAGCTCGCTAGTATAAAGCAATCCCAGTCTTTGGTACTGCCTGCGACTTCCAATGATGGAAAGATTGATCGTGTGCTTATTTGAGATGCATTGATCGGATTCCGGGTCTGCCATTCCGCCAGCATAGGTATATTCTTCCTTTTTGTTCAAGTTATTCTGTGTTCTGAGATTCAGACGTTGCACCACTGAGTCATTATGATTTCTCTCAGCGTGTCTCGATCCTCTTCCACATACACGGTACGCTATTCTTACCGTTTTATTATCTTGTCATTTTCGTTATATACGTTCACTCTACAGTTGTAAATCGCTGCTACTGCCGCTATGGTTTCCTCACTGGCACTATTTGAGTATGTAAATAAGAATTCAGGCCAGACGTCAGGGTATTTCTTAGCATCAATCCGCTACCAGATGCACGCGTCGTTGGGCTACCAGAAAGCGGGGTCTACCGCAATCCTAGATCCATAATCTACCAATTCCTCAGCATAAAAATTTGTAGATTAAACTCACCGACAAGCCCACGGAACTGTCATCCGTATCTTCAATTACAATAAAACCATTCCCTTCAAGCTCGATGATCCCGATTCTTATGGAAATACACACATTGAAAAAAAAGCTGAAATTTAAATTGGGACTCTGAGCCGAGCGTATATTAATTTTCTAGAATAAGTTATGCCTGTTGAAATTCCTAATCTAGTTCAACTATCTCCACTGGGTTATCCATAAATCGTTTTTGTGCTTCGCTGATAATGGTACCTCGATTGATACCACTGCCGCCGGGTTCCTGTATGAAATGCATGAAAGCATTAAAACACCCATTGAAGAAAACAAATGCAAAACTTACCGCGAGCTGCGCATATTGCAGCTGCTCTTGCTCACGCAGGTATCTCACCTGTGCCATATCGTAGACGGGAGCATTTCCACCCATCATGACTTGCCTCGGCATTTGCTGCTGCATCTGGGGCTGCGGTTGCATCATCATTTGATTATACATACCCATCGCAGGCGCGAAGGATGGTGCCTCAAGCTGGTAGTACAACTCTAAAAGGCTTTTGTACATCTACAAGAGAACGAATGTTAAATAGACGATTTCTCCGTAAAAGACTAACGCGCGAAGCTGTTCAATTGTTATACCGACAAATCACCATCTTTCATCTGCCGGCAAAGCTCCTGCATTAAGAATGGAATCATCGCACCAATGTTCACATCATTGAAGGTTGGATTATCCTGACGGGCCTTCATGTTGAGTAGTTTAAGCAGGACGTCATTCCTAAAGCCGAATATATTACTCGAAGTCACAGGACCATTTGCTGAAATGATACATTATTGAATTAAATTGGTTTGCATGTAGAAAATTTCCCCATTTGCAATTCACCTCGCATTCCCATGCCCATACCCATACTGAGTCCGCCAAACGCACTAGTACCGTAGTTTATCACCGGAGGCCGATTCTTCTCCTGTTCAAATTCTTCCCAAGCAGCCTTACGTTCCTCCTCATTCAGCGTTTCTTCCTCTTTGTTCTCGAGCAAAGAATCATGCTCGTGATATTTGTAGAGAAGTGTGTCAAACTTTTTCAGCAACTCAGCAAATAACCGATCCTTAGGCAAATTCGGCATCGGTCGAGGCTCTTGCGGGTCGATATTATCGTACCGGTACAGCTCCTGCAGATCATTTTCCTTGTAGTGCCGATCGATCTGCTGCTCGTCGATCACACGTTTTGAGATCGCTTGCTTGGTCACCTGTCGCTCGTAGATCTTCTCCTCCATCGTACCCTGGAATAGTGACACAGACCGGTAATGTTAAACAATCTAAGACTGGTTGGTTTTAATGTTTTACCATGGCTAGGAATCGATAAACGTAGCACGGTTTGTTCTGACCGAATCGATAGACACGGAATATACTTTGAATATCGTGCGAAGGATTCCAAGAGACATCAAAGATTATAACACGATTAGCTGCTACCAGATTAATACCCAGACCACCGGCACGGGTGGAAATAAGGAACAAACTGTCGAGTAAAAATATTAATTTATTAACTCATTCGAAAATAACAAAATTCTTACCGAGCTCTTGGATTTTTTTCATCATTGAATATCTTACACGCTGAATTGCGATTTTCGATGGTTGTAGATCCATCTAATCGGAAATAGTCCAATCCCAGAGTCCACGAACCTCGGAACTTGTCCAGTATAGCGTCCCGTTCGTCTTCATCCTTTTGCGTGTTATCATCCACCAGAGCGAGGAAATGTTCAATCACATCCAATGAATAGAGAGATTGCGAGAAAACGAGCCTTATGTAAAAGAAAAAAACATGTATTATATCGCCGCGAGAAATAGTGACAGTACGTACAATTTATCTCCAATATTTTCACACTCCCGCAGAATTTCAAATAGCACCTGCAGTTTGCCCGAATGCTCCAAATTGTCTAGCTCTTCCTCTGGACACATGGACATCCACCATTCTGTGGGATTGTCGACTTTTTCTTCTACCTCTTCGACGGAGTCACCTGGAAGAATACAACATTTACGTCAGAAACTGTTAATAAATAATAAAAATTAGGGTAACCACCTTCTGCATCAGGATTGTTCCTTGTGCGTCGCATCGATGCAGCTGCTGCTGCCGTGGCATCCGAATTAGCACTGTTTTTATCGTTTTTCTTATTTTTCTTACTCTTCTTCTTCTTATGACTGGCATCACTGCCACTTCCATCGCTATCGGATTCCGACGATGACGTTTCCGATGGAGTGGTTTCCGCCTCGCTATCCCCGTCATCGAGGAAATCTTTGATGGAACCTTCCGATTCTTCGGCTTCTGATTCCATATCACGCTGAAACGAAAACAGTTGAAAAAAGCGTTATTTAATAAATGCTAAGGTGACTATCACTTCTGTAGAAGGACTACTGGTTACTGGTAGATAAAATGACGAATTGAAATTATTTCATGAAGAGATAACAGAGCATCAGCGTTCAGTAGGGAATCAACAGCCTCTTGCTCCTAGTTTTGCCAGCAACGACCCGTACCATCGCCATTTTCAGGATCACAAGAATCAAATTGCTTTTCGAAGTCGATTTCGCTTCTACCACCCAGGATGTGGGACTGGTGAACAGATACGCAGTAGTTTACTAAGATTTCGGTGAACCGTCGACCTGATCACAACGGATGCAGAGGAGCTACTACCTTTTGAATCAGATGGCATACTCGGCTGATACTTAGCCCATTCCCCGCGTAAATTTGTAAATCAGTCAAACATTGTATTGTTATTATTATTATTGTTATTTATCAGTGTACAATCGGGCTGTCTTAAGGCCATGCAGAATAGAGCCACAAGGTGACAGCTAAAATGGCCGCCGTCGTTTCTGCTTCTTCTTTTTATTTCATCGTCAAAATCAGAACATTGCATTGGCGCGCAAGACAAAATCTTTTGTAACTTGAATGTCTTATATCAGATTGCTTAGAAATTGTATCACTGTATGCAGGCATGTTAGCACAAGCTGATGAATAGATTCTCTTCACGGAATTTTGATTCGTTTGGGAAATTTGTACCTTTTTATTTTTCAAAACAAATGAAACACGTGGTGCAAAAATCAGTCAGCTGATTGCTGAACGATACACTTGTGTGCGTGCCATCTCATATCGGTATAGTACTTTCTAACCGCACACAGATGCTGCACGTAACCCGAACATAGCCGAACATAACCGAACCTTTGTTGTGATTTTGGCATCGCTTCACCTTAATAATCTATTCCTGCAACCTATATGCATTACCTGTACACCTACCGTCTCACCGTTGCACCTGTTGGTATGTACAGCGATATATGATATGATCGCATACCCGGTTTCCCAGGAGCGTTTTGGTGGCTCAAAAACTTTCCTTCCATGTTGCTCAGAGAAACATTGCTTTTATATACAACCATACATACAGGCATAGGTATGTATGTAGGAATGTATTCCTACATACATACCTATGGGGCGATTGTACGTCGATTCCCGGTTTACCATTTCCCGGAAAACCATTTTCCGGAATGTCATTTCCCAGAAAACCATTTCCCGGAATGTACCATTTCCCAGAAAACCATTTCCCGGAATGTACCATCTCCCAGAATATCATTTCCCGGTATGTACCATTTCCCGGAATACTATTTCCCGGAATGTACTATTTCCCGGAATACCATTACCCGGAATGTACTTTTTCTCGGTAATTATTTATACTATTGAAATCTAAAGTAAACATGTAATTTGAACTTTAAGAACAAATCCAGAGCTATGTTGACTTACATATATGGTATTCTATAGCATTCAAAATCTTATCATTTTATAGAAGCAATATCATGAACAATCCACTAGAGATTTTGAGCCGAGTTTACAGAAACAGCCCAACGAATCGTGTGTTTTTTACCTTCCAAGATGTTTGTGGACCTGCATACACGTGGCCTGGTTACATAGAGAGAATTCTGGTTTCTAAAAACTTTAATTATCACGAGCGTTTACAATTAACCACTGTTTTTCGTGAATGGTCTTCGAGATCCAGAGGAATGGGTTAAATTTATCGTCGAAATCAAAGGATTTCATTTTCGCCGTTACAGAAGAGTAATCTTGGATTTGTTCAATTATTTTAACAAGGAATCCGTGAAAAAGAAATATTTTTTCTTTTGTAGGAGTCATTCCATTTACGTATATTTAGATGGAACACTGAGAGAGCTACCAACTTTTAAACTAAACTAACCTATTCTCCTCTATTCTTTATTTCACATTATTCCGCGACAAATAAAATTTACAATCAAGATATGATAAGCTTTATAGATATTGATTGACTGTGCTGGAATAAAACATGATGACATTCTTCTACATTCCAAGTTTTTGTTTGGTTCGCTTGACACCTTATCTTTGCTCTCTGATCATATTAATAAAAAAACAAGCTCTCATACACCAATAAAGTACCAGAAAACAGATTATGCTTAAAAAGGGCAAAGTCTCAAATCAGATTGTTATGAAATAATAATTTCCAAAAAAAAGTACTCAAATTTTAAAGAAGACAAATTCAAAAATATTTTTCATGATTTGCTCATCTCCAAAAGAAGGCGAATAAGCTCATAGAATAACAATTATAATTCAAAAAGTTTTAACCCCATAGAAAATCCTCCCGATTTTCCCACCGACTAAATCGGCTTGCGTCGGCACAATCGGCCGACTATGCCACCAATTAATCGGTCGATTGTTGCACCGACTCTTATGGGGGTTTAACATGAACGTCAGCCGACTCAACAACCGATTAAATATGACAGACGAAATCTGTTGAAATCGGTCTATTTCAACCAATTAAATCGATCGATTAGTTGATAGTTTAAAACTGGAACCAGATTCACACAGATTAAATCTGGCGATTAATATGGTGACGAAAATTGTCCACTGACGAAACCCAACTGGCTCGTTTAATTAATCTGTCGACCTCGATGCACCCGTTTTCGTCGGTCGACTGTGAAATTTATGAACTGTCAACTTTTCTATGGGGAAGGTATGTTAGGACCACTAATACTTAAATGCAATAAAACACCAAGAATATTTTGAAAGAGTACTTAAAAGAATGTGAAACTACATAGAAATAGAAAGTACATATAAATCAAAAACATGCCAAAAATAACGACAAGGAAGCATGCATGTATAAGAAAGAAAAACCGCAGATTTTTTAGATGCATAATCCATAAAAATCCCAAAATAAATATATCTGAAGCATTGTTTATATGTTATTCAAACTTACCATTAATATCAATAAAATTCCAAACATATTTCCAAACTACTTTTTATGTTCTAAAGTAGAGAGAATTTCGTAGTTTGTTTGACATTTGTTGCGTAGCAAGTGTAATCAAAATGAGTGGTGGCAAGGTACGCAAGGTTTAATTTATTTTCCGGGAAATGGTATTCCGCGAAATGGTTTTCCGGGAAATGGAACATTCTGGGAAATGGTTTTTCCGGGAAATGGTACATTCCGAGAAATGGTTTTCTGGGAAATGGTACATTCCGGGAAATGGTTTTCCGGGAAATAGTACATTCTGGGATATGGTTTTCCGGAATATGGTATACCGGGAAATGGTATTCCGCGAAATGACGTACAACCCTATGGGGCAGCACTCCGCTAGCGAATGACGGATCTCAATAGTAGCATGTCTGTAATAATATACGTACATGGAACTATTGAGAACCAGAGCTACAGGTCCAAAGCCCTGGTAAAGGAGGATGGTGATGATGATCTGCGCCGCGGTCATCACGTAAAGCAAAATAGGTCATAACCCCAATTCCAAGGCGTGAAGCGACACGTGCCGAGGGATGAGTGATCGAGGGGGTGAAAAAGATGCTCGATCGTTGACGGAGCCTGTGGGGTACCTGGACAACCCCCACAGTAAGCGTCCCTTACCACGTTACTGCGGAGCTCTGGCTTGGCGGACCTTTCCTTCTCGTGCAACTCGTGGGAATCAACATGAATGAAGTGAATAAAAATAAAAATAACAAACAAACGGAGGTGCCGAACCCCTTTGCTAGAGGTGGTTTGGCGAGGTCTCCCCCCGTGGGGAGAGTAGTGGAGCGACGAGTGCTGTATCCGATAGCACCGGTGACCCCCAGCAGTGGTAGAAAATAGCCCTACCAACGCGCTGGACGGGCCGCTATCCGCGATGCGCAAAGTGGTGGAGCAGCTCGATGCAATAATCGAGTTCACTAGCGCGAAACAAAATATTAGCAAGGAGCTGAAACAGAGCCTGCTGATGCTCCGGAAGGCTGCTCGTGTCGCAAGACAGGAACAGCAGGCTTACGCCAAGAGGGTAGAATGTCGGAAGAAGTCCGACAGAGGAACCCAGACAGTGGCCTCCAAGAGGGAGGGAAGAGAGAAGGCCGACATAGGTACCCAGACAGGGGCCTCCCCTTCCCCTTCTACGGAGCAGCCATGTCGCTCGAAGCGGCGGCTGAGTTCCCCTCGAAGGACAAAGGCAAGGGCAAGCGCAAGACGGCGTCGAACGCTAAGCGCCCTAGGAGGTCACCAGGTGAGGGTGAAAAAACCAACACCACACGGCGTGTAACCGTCACGGCCAAACGCCGTTTGGTCGAGGTAAACCGGAACGAGAACGCCCCCGCTGGGCAGAGAGAAGGTACCAGCAACTCAGTGCAACCGGGGCAGGGGGGCGTAAACCCCTGGACGCTAGTTACCAAGAAGAAGCCGGCACCGACACCGGATGTACCGCGGCCCGCGAAAAAGGCCAAGGACAGAGGCGAGGCCTTGTTGTTAAAAACCGACAAGGACAAATACGCCGACGTCCTAAAGTCGATGAGGGCGGCCGAAAGCCTCTCGGCCCTCGGGCAAGACGTGCGCAGCGTGAGACGCACCAACACAGGAGAAATGCTTCTGGTGCTGAAGTGAGGCGCATAATATAGTGCGGTGTATAAGGCCTTGGCCCAAGAGGTCCTGGGTTAAGGCGCCCAGGTCAGGTCGTTAGGGGCGGAAATGACTCTCCAGTGCAAGCATCTGGACGAGTTCACGACCGCAGACGATGTCGTCGCAGCCGTTAAGGAGCAATACGACGTGACAATCGAGCGGGCCTTTGTGCGTTTTAGAGGTGGACCCTCCGGCACCCAAGTAGCCTACCTCAGGCTACTGAAGGCGGATGCCAAAAAGGTTACCGTGAAAGGTAAACTGAAGATCGGTTGGTCGGTATGCCCAATTAGCATACCCCAGCCGCCTTCACTGGATAGGTGCTATCGGTGCCTTGAGTCCGGCCATAAATCTTACGAGTGTAAGGGCACAGACAGGAGCAAACTATGTCGTCGCTGCGGCGAGGAGGGGCATAAGGAGCGGGGTTGCACTAAGGCGCACAAGTGCCTTACCTGCACCGCTAAGAAGCAAGCCCGTAATCATGCTATGGGCGGACCTTCGTGTCCCTTCGGTGAGGCAAATAAGAAGAAGCCGTGAACGTCACACAGCTAAATCTTAACCATTGTGCAGCAGCCGAACAGCTGCTGTGGCAGTCGATCTCGGAGTCGAGGACAGATGTCGCCCTCCTATCAGACCCGTACAACATCCCTGCCGGCAACGGCAATTGGGTGTCGGACGGGTCTGGAATGGTGGCAATCTGTACAACAGGACGGTTCCCGGTTCAAGAGGTAGTACACCCCTCCGCCGAGGGTGTGGCAATTGCCAAGATCAATGGTGTGTTCTATTGCAGCTGCTACGCTCCACGAAGGTGGCCAATAGAACAGTTCAACCAGATGATCGACAGGCTCTCGTCAGACCTAGTGGGCCGGAAACCGGTAGTCATAACGGGAGACTTTAACGCTTGGGCAGTGAAGTGGGGCAGCCGCTGTACAAATAGCAGGGGTCAAGCGCTAATGGAGGCGCTTGCGAAACTCGATACTGTGGTAGCCAATAAGTGCTCCGCTAGCACATTCCGTAGAAATGGAGTGGAGGCATGGATTGACGTAACATTTGCCAGCCCGAGTCTGGTTCCAGGCATGGAATGGAGGGTAGACGAAGGCTACACCCATAGCGATCATTTAGCAATCCACTTTAGGATCAACTATGGTGTGCAGCATCCGAGGGCGGGAGCATCCGAGACAGTGCGGGCACGGCCGAAATGGTGGCTCCAGTGACGAATGAAGAACTACTCGCAGTGGCTAAATCCCTAGCAATGAACAAAGCTCCAGGGCCGGATGGAGTTCCAAACAACGCTCTGAAGACAGCGATCATAGCGAACCCGAACATGTTCAGGCTAGCTATGCAGAGATGCCTTGACGAGTGCCGTTTCCCCGATAGATGGAAAAGGCAGAAATTGTTGCCGCTTTCCTGCTGTTGCCGAAGCCCGGGAAGCCGCCAGGCGACCCATCGGCGTACAGACCAATCTGTCTGATCGACACGACTGGCAAACTGCTTGAGAGGATCATCCTCAACATGCTAACCCCGTACGCGGAAGGTACGGACGGCCTGTCAAGCAACCAGTTTGGCTTTCGGAAGGGTAAGTCCACAGTGGACGCTCTCAACTCAGTGATTAATACTGCCGAGATAGCGATCCAACGGAAAAGGCGAGGTATTCGATACTGTGCGTTAGTGACACTTGACGTGAAGAACGCATTCAACAGCGCAAGCTGGGATGCCATCGCGCTCTCGTTACACCGGCTTAGCCTACCAGTGGGTCTGTACCGAATACTGGAAAGTTACTTCCAGAACCGCGTACTGCTATACGAGACCGATGCCGGTCAGAAAAGGGTTCCGATTACCGCCGGAGTCCCACAGGCCTCGATCCTAGGCCCGGTGCTATGGAACCTCATGTATGACGGGGTTCTAAGACTGAAGTTCCCTCCTGGGGTCAAGATCGTCGGCTTTGCTGACGACGTAACCTTGGAGGTCTACGGGGAGTCAATCCCTGAGGTAAAACTAACCGCAGAACACGTGATCAACACGGTGGAGGAATGGATGAGCGCTGGAGGAATGGATGACTGAGGAGCCTGGAGCTCGCTCACCATAAGACGGAGGTAGTTATCGTCAACAACCGCAAGTCGGCACAACATGCAGTTATCCATGTGGGAGAAGTCGCGATCACTTCACAGCGAAGTCTGAAGTCTCTCGGAGTCATTATAGACGACAAGCTGACCTTCGGCAGCCATGTCGACTATACATGCAAGAGAGCGTCGACTGCTGTTGCGGCTCTATCGAGAATGATGTCCAAAGGTGTGCGCCAGTAGACGTAGGTTACTGGCAGGCGTTGCCGTATCTATCCACAGGTACGGCGGCCCGTCATGGTCAAGAGCACTGAGGGTAACCAGTTACCTACAGAAACTGGAGAGCACCTACCGCGTGATGTGCCTCAGAGTGATATCTGCCTACCGCACGGTATCACACGATGCATCCTGCGTGATAGCGAGCATGATACCAGTCTGGCTGGTCATTCGGGAAGATGAGGAGTGTTTCGAGCTACGTGGAAATAGAGGAGCCCGCGAGCGCACCAGGGTGACCTCGGTCGCCAGATGGCAGCGTGAGTGGGATAACTCCTCGAAAGATAGGTGGACCCACCGGCTGATACCTAACATATCGAGCTGGGTGGGAAGACCCCATGGGGAAGTTCACTTCCACCTGACACAATTCCTGTCAGGCCATGGCTGTTTCCGACAGTACCTCCACAGGTTCGCGCACGCGGAGGTCCCAGCCTGCCCGGACTGCCCAGATATAGACGAAACTGCCGAACACATACTGTTCGTATGTCCTCGGTTCGACGTCGAAAGAAGAGCAATGCTTGACGTCTGTGGTTGGGACACAACCCCTGATACCCTTATTCAGCGGATGTGTCAATCGGTGGAGAAGTGGAACGCAGTCTCGACTGCAACCACCCAGATTGCCTGTAGGCTACAGGGAATTTGGGGCACCGAGCAACAGATGACGGGCACGGCTAACTAGTGATTGGTTAGTTGGAGCGAAAAAGGCCGAGCGCAGAAAAGTGAGTGAATGGTCTGTTCATGCTGAGGCAGGTTTGGCGCAGCGACTGGCAACCGCGTAAGGGGTAAACCCAGCCACCCCGAAGCAAGGCAGAAGAGCGAGTGTATAGGCGTATAAGTGGACTGCCTCATGCCAAGATGGGAGGGTCGTAGCGTAGTATGTTGGGACTCAGCTATCGATGCCTCGTGGCGTGGCAGAGGGGTGAAAGGGTGAGCATCCAAGCCAGTCTCACACGGTATGTTAAGGGTGAGCACAAAAGTCAGCCTCACATGACATGATAGAGGCTAGCACAAAAGTAAGCCTAGCAAGGAATGAAAAAGGTGAGCACACAAGTCAGCCTCGCATGGTATGTCAGAAGTGAGGCCTAGGAAAAATGTCCCACATGGGATGCCAGGGGGAGTGACAGGGGTATAATAGAGTGGCACGATCGAGAGTGAACCAAGTGATAGGGTGAGCATCCAAGTCAGCCTCACATGGTATGTTAGAGGCTAGCACAAAAGTAAGCCTAGCAAGGAATGAAAAAGGTGAGCACAAAAGTCAGCCTCATGTGGAGTGTTAGAGAGTGAATCAAGGTGCGATAGAGAGAGCACCCAAGTAAGCCTCATACAGGCCGTATGAACGCGTGAGCGAGAGTGAATGAATACATCAAGTACAGCCACCCCCCCAGAAGTAATACCGAGAGGTAGTTCCTGGGGGGAACGATGGCGGAGCCCAATGGAGTTTATTCGGTATTAATGGCCGCGTCACCATTCGAGCCCGACACGCCCCCAGTACACCCCGTGTGGTACCTTGGACACCTACCAATAGCACGTGTACTGGGTTAGGACGTAAACGTCTTCTCCATTGTAAAAAAACCTATGGGGCAGCAGGGACAGTAGTTCAGGACAGAAGCTCAGGGGATTGAAAGTAAGGTTAACCAAATACACGCATTTGATAGTACCATATTACTAAAGCATCGAGCCTTTATCGTTGGTTGCAAGGGGTGAAATTTTCTCTTTCGTGAACAAACAGGAATGATATGCCTACTATGGAAGAAAAAGATGAACAATAAACTGCCTGTCGACAATTTCAAACTCCTATTGGCGATTCTCGCAATGGATTCGTCCGCCTGCAGTGCTCCGAGCCGGTAACCACTTTGAATCAGCTGAAATGCCAGGGATTCTGCGACAGAATCATGCATCTATCGTGTTCAACGCTCACTTATCCAAAATTGGACATGATTAACGACTCAGCGAATATATTCTGGCTTTGCGACAGCTGTGTGAATTTGATGAAATCCTCCGCAGTGAATGCAGCTTTTACAGCATTGAGCGAAGCGTTCCGTTTGCTGATCGACACACATGAAACAGCCCTTGAATCATTAAAGGCTGAAATGGAGAAAACCAGAAAATCAGTGGAATCCGCAACGACATTGCCTGCAACTCCCATATCATGGCCCGTTCCAAAAAGATCTGGAGCCAAACGTGCTCGCAAGACGGAGGATGATAAATTTCTTTCTAAATCCGATGTCCCCAGTCTAACGTGCGGCAAGAAAAAGGGTGTGATCGGTTAAATTACAACAGCCACGTCGATTATGTATGTGCATTGGCAGGGTTCATGCCGAACAACAGAGGAACAAATTGCTGTGCTGAACCGGACGAAGTTGACAAGCACGTTTCGGCTAATGGCTGTTCGTATCGCGAGCGTGTACAGAACGATATCGTCAGATGCCGAGGACGTGAAAAGGTAGCAACCTTCTGAAGAATACACGAAATGCAAGGACTGGTCAGAGCGGAGTTGGCTAAGTGGTAGCAAGAGCGGGACAACGCAAAGAAAGGAAGATGGACCCACTGACTCATCCTAAATGTGTCGGCGTGGGTGCATAAGACGCATGGCAAGGTAAACTTCCATTTGCCGCGATTTTTGTCCAACACCGTATGCTTCCGGAAGTACCTGCATCAGTTTGGACATGCTTCGTTAACCCATTGTCCGGGTATGCCTGGTTGGACATGTGACAATATCATCGAAGAGATGTGCCACGAAGAATATATCTGGGATGCTGTCAACAGGGTGCTTACGAGTATACTATCCGAGCTGCAGAGGAAGTGGCGAAGGGGCTAACAAAGTAGCACCGACAGCTAGAATTCCGCCATGGAACCACAAAATGGTTTTCGGGAAGAATTTCCGCCGTCAGGGAACTCCGTTAGTATAGACTAGGTCCACTGCCAACGACTAGTTGAGTAGTATGAACCGGACGTCAAGTTTCATCGAAATCGCCAGACAGACATCGACACCCTGTCGGGTTGCTCGTGAGTAGGCTAGCTCCATCACCAGGGGTTGGAGCGAGTAGATCGCGTCGAATAGCTAGCAGTGAATCGTTGGGGCGCCAGTGGATCGGAAGCTACGCTTCACCCGCAATCACTAGACAGACCCGCTGGCTGACCCGTTGAGTTGGCTAGGTCCGGCGCCGCGGGCTATCCGACTATATCGTGACAAAAATTAGATCTAATTGTCTCATGAAACATACATCGTTACCGAGAGAAATTCCGCTGCCAGGGAATTCTTAGTCGGAGTAGGGTAGTTTACCCGCCAGATAATATTCGAGTAGATCTCGATAAAGCTGGGAGCTAAACTGCCGTGATCCGCATAACAGTCCCATTTGCTATGGGTTTTCTATGCAGGTGGGCCTGTTATGCGTATCACGGCAGTAATTGGCTCAAGGAAGCGAATACCGGTGTCGGGAGAAATTCCTCCTTCGGGAACTCTCAGTCGGAGTAGGGTGAGTTCACCGCCGGGGCCTATCCGAGCAGAAGGCCGGGGGCTGAATGACTCGCGGCAACAGGAGCGTGCTCACTAGGACGAGAGCTAAATGGCGACGTAATAGATGGAGACAAGAAGATAGAATCGAGAGTTAAATTAAAGCTCAAAGGTCGAGCCATTTCATGGACCAAGTGAGGTTCCGAGATAAAACAAAAGAAAGAGGTGCGACGAAAGTACAACAATCCACCAAGGTCATAAGACACGATAAGGCAGACGGAGAGGCACTACGAGTTACCCAGGGGCTCCACACAAACTTCGAAAACTCGAGAAATCTGAAACCTGGGAAATCTGGAAATCAGAATACAAACTAAGGTCGGAAGAGAAAGGCACCGGAAAATAATGAAAACTCCAGACTAAAAACTTTGGTTTCATGATCTAAACCTTAGCAGGGAAGAAAGATTAATTATGTGGTCGCATCCGTACACGTCACACAAACACTAAAGACAGATAATACAAGCGGGGTTGGAAAACCAACGACAATTGTGACCTATGCGACGAAAAAGAGGATCTGCAACACCTAGTCTACTACTGTACCAAATATAACAACGAAAGGTCTGAGTATACGGTTTGGAATATCGCAAGTCTATTACAAGAATCCAAAAAGAAAATGACAAGGCGAATCTGAAATCAAAATTAAGATATAACGCCTAAACGACCACGCAACCTCCAGCAATCCATACCCAAGGACAAGACAACCCTGGGCTGAGATGAGCTGTGAGCGGTGTTAGCCGTCCATATAACACCGCAAAGAAAGAGGGAAGTTGAGTTTGACCAGTTTTTAACGTAACACCCCTTAGTATCCTTCCAATCGGTCCTGTTCCATACCATATGTAAGTTTTCGCGCTCAGTTCTCAATATCGAATCCCCTACGTTTTCAATATTCTAACTAATCGAGTAGAATGTGTAGCTTACCTTCTTCTTTTGCATGTACTCGTAACGATCACTGTTGTACCGAAGTACCCTCGGGTGCGTCCAGATTCGCTGAAGATTCTGAAAATCTGCAAACAACATCGAAGACCGTTTGCAGTCTTCGCCCTGCCGCCGTGCCAGATTTTCCATGTAATGCTGCATCAGAGAGAACGTGTTATTCAGGCAAGCTTAAAATAATCAATTTCGAAGGGATCCATTACCTTGTACAAAGTAGTCTGCAGAGGCGTAAGCTTGATCGAAACCACAAACTCCAGCTTGTGGGGCAAAAATGGTGCCAGCACCGAATAGTCCCTCCGTTGAACGCATCCATCCAAAAGCTTGTGGAGTACGTGGGCTCGCCTTCGCATCAGCTGAATGTCGTAAGGGGTGGAATCCGTGTATTGACCGTTCGTTATGGGATTGACGAACCGATTCATGTACTCATTGTACGTACCGAGTAGTTTCGGTTTCACAAATTGCACCATGCAATAATCTGATGAAGATAGACGAAGGTAACATTAACAATCTAACATATTATAGGTGGGTACTTACACTCTTTCATATTATTCTGAATCGGTGTACCGGTTAGTACAATTCGTCGCAAAGTGTTGATTCGATTGACGGCTTTGGACAATGAAGTTTTTTCATTCTTCAACAGATGACCCTCGTCGCATATGATCATCTCCGGGCCCGGACTGATCAGCGATGTTTGTAATGATTCCCGTACCTTTTTCTTGATCCGACCCGTGGTTTGATTGGAGAGGTTCCTAAACATATCATAGCCGAGAATCATCACGCCTCCCTCGTTGTGCCATTCCATCAGTTGATTGGCACGGATAATGTTGTTTTTGTATCTGTAAGCAAAACCGATGTTACGAGATAGCAAAGCAAAGCTGTTTCGCTACTCACTTTGAGATTTCGTAAACTTCTACAGCGGTTCCTTTCTTGACGTGCTTCATCCAAATTCGGAACTCGTTTACCCAATTCAGGACAGTGGACAGCGGGCACACGACTAAAACACGTTCCACGCCAGTTGTTTCCGAGTTCGAAAGCAGGGTATGAACAAGAGTTACAACCTGCAAAGTTTTACCGAGACCCATGCAGTGGGCCAAAATGCAACCGGATCCTTTGCTATTCCGTGCACGTTCCAAGCTTTCGAAGCAAGCGTCAAACATAAACTTTATACCGTTTGCTTGGTGAGGTTTGAGCTTTTTCACCAGTAACTTGTCCACTTCCAGCAGTGGTTCCTTGGTCTCCTCGTCAAAGTCCAACACCAATTGGGTAAGCTCTTTCACTTCCTCTGGTTTCTCATCGTATACCTGGTTGTACAGTTTCTGCCTCTCGGCGATACGCTGCTTGCGTTCCCTTTCCTCTTGTTCAGCCTCTTTCGTCGTTTGCTCGAGAGCAGACTTCTTCAACACCTTGCGAATGTTTTTGCGTCCTTTATTGGGAGATTCGTCCTCGTCGTCAGTGTCGGAATTTTTCTTGATCCGCTTACGACGTTTTCTGAGAGAAAATAGTGATTAGATAGAATCAAACAAAATCATTCTGTTTACTTACTTGTCCTTTCCACTACCATCATCCGAAGAGGAGGATGAATTCCGCTTGATACGAGAACGTTTCTTCTTCGGTTGTGGTTCCTCTTCCTCAAAGTCGTCCGAATCATCCTTTTTATCACTATTACCACCGCCACCATCGTCGTCATCAGACGAATCCTTTGCCACCTTAGCCTTCCGGTTTGCAAGCCGCTGTTGTCTGCTGTTGGTAGCTTTAGTCTTCGGACTAGCATCGAAGTCGTCGTCGCTATTTTCATCGTCATCGCTCTCACTGAGTTGACGTTTCGCACGAGTAGGTCGCTTGGACATAGTCTTCTGTGGATGATAAACAGTGAAGCAAAAAAAACACAAAGGCGTGCTTCCACTCATAAAAAAATGCTCCCAAAACATCCGACCAGGAATTGTATGCACAAAAAAACAATTCCTGGTCGGAAAATAATTAAAAAAATAATAACGATGAAAAAAACGACTTTTACATTTTTGGGAATGTTGTCTGATTTTGAAATGATACTGGCGATCGGTTCATCCGAATCGCTTTCACTTGACACCAGAGTTTTACTGTTGTTACTCTTTTTGTTACGATCATTCGCCTTCGACTTGCTTGCTTCTGCCCCTTTCGCGCGCCCTCTATTACCCAAAACCCCGAAAAAGTTCGAATTCGATTTGTATTCAACAATTTCCCGATTCCTCCGATCCAGAATCGTCTCGATGTTATGTTCCTTCATCAACGATTTGAGATCAGATGGTAACTTGTTGACCTTAACATATACTTCCTTGCATCCATGTGGAATCTTCTTCGAAGGAAGCTGCTTATCTTTAGTCACAGGCTTTTTCTTCGTTTTGGCAACTGGTTCATCGTCGTCAATGTCTTCGAGCAGTACTTTAGCAACAACTGCCTTCGCTTGACGGGTAGGCTTTCGTTTGATTTTTATAATCTCGTCCTCGCTGTCATCGCTGGAGATATGCTGAACTGATGAATTCTGACTCTTGGATTTCTTAGCCGACGGCTGATTTTCTTCATCACTATCACTTATTTCGATTACGCTCGTATCCTTCGAACGTTTGGTGGGTTTCTCTGTCTGTCTCTGTTGATTAGTAGGTTTGGCCAATTCGCTGCTCAACAGACTTGGTCGCATCAGCTTTTCAATAGATACCAACCGAAGCATTTTCTTGGGCTCGGGAGGTTTCTCCGAAGCTTTTTCCGTGGCGGCATCATCCTCATCGCCAGTACCCTTGTCACCGTTCTGTGCTTCAGTTTTCACGATACCATTAGTTGCGGGTACATCTTTGCTGCTCGGTTCATCGGGCTTCGCACTGTCAGAATCATTTTTGTCCGTTTTCGAACTTATAGCAGCTTTGTCATTGGATGGTTCTTCCGGTTTCGTACTGCTAGAGTCATCTTGCTTTGTTTTGGAACGAGTTTCAGTTTCTTCACTACACGGTTCCTCGGGCTTCGTACTGGGAGAATCATCGCTGCCCGATTGATCTTTGTCCGTTTTCGAAGGGGATTTATCATCCACCTCGGAGGAAGACGAAGAAGAAGAAGGTGGTGGTCGAGTTGTCCTTTTTGTTCTCATCGTGACCAGCTTAATCTAAAACATCCCAAAATTAATAAGGAAAAAGCAAAACCTGGGAAGGCCAGAGTGAAGAATCTGAAATCAAAAGAGAAAAAAAGTTAGACTAGTTTCAAAATGCTTAAATCGTCAGAATGAGGAATGCTTTCCTAATGCTCTTTGTGGATTTTTAGGGTCTTGGGCATGGATGAAGCGTTAGAAAGACAGGCAGTTTATGACATATGTGGCTTCCAGCAAGGTGCGAAAGAACCATTGGGTTGATTATACTAGACTGTGAATGTATCGTTTTCGTTGCTCTTTTCTTATGTTTCAAATTCCTTGCCAAATCAACACTATTCATCAAATATGCTAACGAGAATATTGAAAGAACATGCAAATCAAACCTATACAAGTTTGCTGAATGCTTACTGAACATCAACGAAGCTGTCTCTTAGACTTCAAGAGGAACAAATATAAAGGGTGTTTTTTCGGGAACACGTCGTTTGGTGTAAGTTCATTTGGCATAAGTTCGTTTGGCATAATGTTCATTTGACATAACAGCAAGTGACACTTGCTATCGGTTGGCATAATGTTCATTTCGCATAGTAGTCATTTGAGATAATGTTCATTTGGCATAATGGTTGTTTGGCATAATTGTGGATACGTGTGTAATACACTGTGTATATTACCATTCGGCATGGCATTTGTGTGTAATAATAATAGAGCTCTATAAAATTCATCCGAATCTCATTCGCCCGAAAGTCATTTACCCGAATGACATTCGACCGAAAACCATTTACCCGAATATCATTAACCTAAACCGCATTCACTCAAACATAGTATAAAATCAAATACAACCGAAGGTAACCCTATGCATACAATTTACTTTTATTACAATTCCAATAAAGATTCCACAATGCACCGTCATAGAGTCGGGGAATTGAACACATCATTATCATCGTCATCATCATCATCATGGTCTGTTGGCATTTCCCGGTTGCTGTCGACTGAGAGCAAAAGACCATCGGCTCCGTTGGCTCTACAACAACTTTTGCTCGTGGCATCGACATCAACAGCACTTTGCCAGACATATAACCGTTGATTCCTTCTTTCAAATATGAGCAGTTCTATGAATCTGCATACCAAATAAGTTCGCAAGCTGATCTGCTCGTTTGTCCGGTTTACGTAAACACGTAGCCCTTGGCTTTGTCGCATAACCGAGACCAAGGATCCCAAGCGGCGCTAAGTCACTGAAGATTCGCCGAGTAAGGTGGCCGCTGACCCGCAGTCCACTGTGATTCACTCATTTGCTCGGATTACTCAAACATAGAGGCTTCAATCAGGAATTAGGAATCAGAATATATTGGCTAAAAAGGCACGTTCCCCGTATGTAGTCGGAGATTTGTGCCTTGCCGTGTGTTTTCATCATTTCCTGAGCGGAAGGAAAGGACAAGGAGGTGTAGGGAAATAGAATTGGAGGGGTGGAAAAAAAAAACAGCACAAAAACATCAGGTAAGTTAAACTCACAAGTAGTTCAACTTGCCTGCGAATAAGCCTAAAGCTCTTTACCACATTGGATAAGAAACTTTAGTATGTCTCTGAGTTTCAGTCGTCCAAACATGGTTTCGTCTATATAAGGACGGCCGAAGACTCGAAATCGCAATTGCGCTACCGCTGGACAGTTGCATATCAGATGATATGAGGTTCCGTAGTCGGATTCACAAAGATCACATGAAAAAGACTCAGCGCGCTGAATAGTTGCCATGTGATAATTGAGTTGGCAGTGGCCGGTTAAAGCCCTGGTCAGCATGCCGCTGTGGAGCTTCGAAAAATGTAGGAGATTTTTCGAAATCACTGGGCACGGTTGTTCTAGAAACGCCTTTGTTTGGCGACACGTTTGTAGATTTCTCCAATAATTGCGATGCTCGGACGAAGCCCAGGACCGTATTTTTCACTTATCCAACTTGTCGAAATTGGCAGCGCGGGCTCAGGACCAACGAAGTCAATCGCTGAACCTGCCCTGGCCTATTCGTCAGCGCATTCATTTCCTGTAATACCGTAATGTCCGGGCACCCAGACAAGGTAGATAGTGTTGACAATGCTTAGTTCTTCGATTTGGGTTCGGCACGCGATCACTAGCTTGGACCGGGATTTGTCTGAGCTAAGGGCCTTGATTGCAGCCTGGCTATCGGAGCAGAAGTTTATAACTCTGCCGAACAAACTCAGTTGAAGGGCCGATTGTACCCCGCACATAATCGGAAAGATTTCTGCTTGGAATACAGTACAGTATCTACCTAGTGAGTGAGATTGTTCCAATCTCATTTCACGACATTAGACACCAGCACCAGCACGTCCCTCCATCAGAGAACCGTCAGTGTAACAGACCACTTGCGTTTGTTGTTGTCTTTCCATAAAGCCAGACAACCACTCCTCTCGAAAGGGAATCTTCACATGGAATGTCCTGTAAGGAAAACTACAAGTGAGTGTAATATCGCAGGGAGCAAGAATATCTTCACCCCATGTAACCATTTGTGACCACAATCGTGCATGCAAGATCAACATGGTTACTGTTCCAAAGCCCAGAAACCTGCAGTCTGTATGCACATTATAGTGCTTCATGTTTGAGGTGTATGTGTAATGGTTTGATATTTAGAAGTGCCTCAAGAGCAGCAGTCGGGTCGTGGTGAAAGCACCAGTCAACGCCATGAGCGCCATTCTTTGCAGATGGTTTAGCTTTGACTGGACTGTCACCACCTCTCCCCTCTGCCACCACACAAGGCATCCGTATGACAGTATTGGACGTACAATTGTCGTGCAAAATCCAATAGATTTATTTAGGTTTGAGGCCCCAGGTCTTTCCAAAAGTTCGTCCGCACTGCCCGAAGGCCATGCACGCTTTCTTCACTCTGAACTCAATGTGAGCAGACCAATTCAGCTTGGAATCCAATATGACGAACCCCGGTTGTTATTCGCTTCTTCGTGAAAAGAACCATTGAAGTTTTGCTTGGGTTAACTGATAGTTTAACTTGTCGACACCACTGTTCGACAGCTCTTAATACCTGTTGCATTAAGTCAAAGATTGTTCCGATGCAAAATCCAGTAATTAGTATTCGGTAATCGTCAGCAAAACCCGTAGGTTGGAAATCCAAGTTCATTGAGTTTCTTCAACAAGCCGTCGGCTACCAAGTTCCATAACAAAGGTGACAGAACGCCGCCCTGAGGACAACCGCAAATACGCAACTTCCGTATCTCAGCCTGCCGCAGTGACGAGCAAAGTATGCGGTTACTAAGCATTGCGTTTATCCAACCCGAGATACGTGCAGATATCCCATGACCACGCGTCGCTTCCAGAATAGACTGGAAGGACACATTGTCAAAAGCACCCTCAATATCTAGGAATACACCCAAGCTAGATTGCCACACTGATATGCATGTTGCATTTTGTGCAGTGGATATTCAACTAAACTAACGTTCCTGATGTGATGATCGATTATCCGTTCCAAATCTTTCAGAAGAAAAGAACTTAAGCTGATAGGCCTAAAACTCTTGGCTTCTTCATAGCTTGAGCGCCCCCCCCTTGGGAATAAATCTAACAGTTATTTCTCGCCATGCTTTCGGAATATATCCGGTAGCAAGACTGGAAAGCAAAATCTTTTTCAAGACATGTTTAAGAATATCAAATCCCTTTTGCAGTAGCACGGGAAGTATTCCATCTTTTCTGGGTGATTTGTATGGAGCAAAGCTGTCAACTGCCCACTTGACCGATTCAGTGGAAACCAATGTGCGTGCTAACGCCCACGAGTCCGAATCACCAGAATGAGATCTGTGGACATTGTTCAACTCCGGATCGATACAGCTTGAGCTTGAGCTTGTGCGACCACCCCTGGCTGCTACTCCGTTATCGATCGGGACTAGCTGAAGTTGCACAGGGAATCAGTAGATAATTATGCTTGAGATTAGCGAAACATCTTTCAATGTGTAACTCCTGGTAATCCTAAAGTGTTTCTGATCAATACCGGCGCCGGCCAGGCCCGAACGTAGATCGCGGAAGGAAAGAGAAGGAATTGTTAGTCCGATACTTGCTTTTGCTAGAGGCCGTATATACTACTGCGCGCTCCACAAGTATCACGGGAGGAGGATATTTTTGTTAGTAGAGTATATAAGTTGGATATACTTCTTCTTTACCGACGCCAGAGAGGTGATTCCACTACCTGGACTAGAATATCGATCCACCAATTTCATGGACCGGGGACCAACGGCTTCACTTCCCTTCCGAAGGAAGACGTGACCACAGATTTTTTCACCTCAGAAAAATCTCAACGACCTCGGCTGGAATTGAACCCAGGCCAACCTGAATGAGTGGCGGTCACGCTTACCACTCAACCACCGGCGCCGTCAATTGTTCAACTCCGGATCGATACAACCTGGAAAGTGTGTGTGTCGAAGAGACAATCAAGAACATCTTTTTCGTCCATCACATAAACACCATCTCTGGTTTTTTAAGGAGTTTATCTGAAAATCATTCGATTTGGAGAGAATTTTATTTAACCTGCTAGCCTTGTTCAGACTAGAGACATTAGTGCATAGGTTTTGCCAGCCAGCCCGTTCTGCAGATCTAAGACATTTCTTATATGCACTACGAGCTGACCTGAAAGCCCTGGAGTCATCAGACTGACGCCGGTTCCAAGCTCTTCTCATATCTTTCTTCATTCTTTCAAGTTCAGCCCTCCATCAAGGTGTTCCCCTAGTAGATTTAACAGTACGAAGTGGACAAGCTTCTTTGTAGGATGCTAATATGAATGAGTTTGTCGTATCCACGACGCCATCTAAGTCGTCTAGTTGACTAATTGGTAGAAAATATCCATGAAATTTATAGTCGCCAAGTTTTACAAAAAGAGGTCCCAGTTTGTAGATTTAGGATTACGATATGTTAGCACACTGGAGGTGACAAAATGATCGAAAAATATATATTTATGATCGGATAGAGACGGTTCAGTTTCATTTGGAACCTGCCAATTTCCCAGCTCATGCAAAATTCTATCAGAGCAAAGTGTTATGTCTAACACCTCCTCCCTCCCATACCTCGCAAAAGTTGGTCGGTTTTCAACATTCAGAACCTGCCAATTTCCCAGCTCATGCAAAATTCTATCAGAGCAAAGTGTTATGTCTAACACCTCCTCCCTCCCATACCTCGCAAAAGTTGGTCGGTTTTCAACATTCAGAATATGGAGATTTGTACTACTTATGTACTCCATCAGTTCAAAGCCTCTCAGCACAAGAGTTTAGAAGTTTCTGTGGTGAAATATATGGAAAATCAGAAATTAAAAATCAAATTCCAATAAAAAATTCCACAGTAATTCTGCATACCTCAAAACTTACGGTGGCGTAGCTTATTTTATAACGAACAGCTTTGTTGAAGAATGCATATTGATTGGAGATTCCCCGACAAAGTTATTTAATTTTGAAGACAAATGGATTTTTTTGAAATTTCCTATTCTAAGCATGTGCGAGAAAGAGAGGCAACACATAACTTTATATGAGAATATCTTTTTACTGCAAAATAGGATCAATTGGCAGTCTTCGGCAATGTTGATCCTTACACCTTAAGCTATATGTTTACAGATTTTGGGATGCACAAGATGATAGTCATTTTTCACTGAATTTGTTGTTTCTATTGCCAATTTTTCATATATTTCCACATACAAACTTGAAAACTCTTGTGAGTAAACTAGAGTTATCGGAAAAAGCTTATATTTGACAATTGGTATGTGAAGCCAATTACCGTTTGATTTAACAGTGTTCCGAAAAAAGTCAAAATTGTTGCCGGTCTAATACGTATTCATTACATTATGGACCAGGCAAACCCTTAATTTTTCTATTATTATTATCCTGAGTAGCTATACCAGTGAAGGTATTTTAGGATTTCGCAAAAAGAATCTCTGCCAATAAAGGCGTAAGAAATATTTATCCACTATTCCCCATAAAGTTTGCTCGAACCGAATGTCCGCCTGGTTCGACTCGAATAGACCACACCGACCCGAAAGGGTTGCTTATCATTTCTGAGAGCTGGTGTGCTTGGTCGAGTTTAATAATCATAAGAACAAGTCCTGAATAGTTAACTATCTCTTAGGTGCCAGTCCCGCACTCCTTTCCTGAACTAGCCTTATACCCACGATCAAAAGAGTCGACAACTAGTAGGATCCACATGTCCCCCACCCAAGCGAATTGATCAACTTGCAAGTAGGAGCACATATCTACCAACCAGCCAAGAAGACTTCCGGATCAATGAGAATGGACCATGCCAGTCGAAGGCCACAGGCCCAGCGCCATCTCGTACAGTGTCGTTGTCATTGTCATTTCCCAGCCCACACCCTGGCAGACGTTCATCCGCCCATCTAGACTCTGTCAAGATGAGAACCTACAAAGCCTAACTGTTCGTATGTGCTAGTCCGTATAGATTTTGGATTGCTGAAACGAAACAAGAAAAGCAAAATAATTGTGATTAGTATCGTAGTTCCTGTTCCTTATCTGTTTGGGCTATTGGCTTTCCGTTTCCTTGGCCGTCACGTCCTCTTGCAACGAGTTGCATATATTGTATTGTAGCAAGAGAAACAAATGAAAAGACAAAAAAAAATGAAAATAAATGGACGTCTGCTATCTTTGCCTAAATTGATGTTGCTTCTCAGTTTTGCACGACCCAGGGAGAACTAGGCCTTGGCTCCAAAGCTCTGTCGCCGATGTTACGTGATATTCGTTATGGAATATTCTTTGTTTGGGGTCCATTCATAAATAATGCTGCTCGTTCGTTTTTATCCCTGATCCGCTGATACGTCTAAAATTCATTTTTAGTTTTTTATCTCGTTACGTGACGCTCTTCCCCTATTGACAAAATCCGATATCAGTTATAAATGGTCCCCTGGTGATATATTTAGAGCAGACAATCCAACGAAAAATAGTATTGACAGGATTTTAGTGCGCTCTTGGCGCCTTGTGTCACATCTTCATGTTTGTTATACATACTAAGAATACCAAAGCATGTGATGTGATGACCGGAAGATTAGAGAAGCAACTCCTCCCCTTCCCCCCATTGTCCAACTAAAAAGGATCTTACTGTAAAAATCCCATGTCAAAATCTCCTTGACAATCAAACTGAAAATAATCAGAGATGTGAACAGAAGCATTTACACTACTAACGTCTCCTTTGGATAGTTTTGGACGTCTGTCCGTCGGTCCAATTAACGAATCAACAGGTGGCTCCTCGCAAGCAAGCCAGTAATCCATTCGCTTACCCGATTTACTCAAACATACGGATTGATTCCTTCTTTCAAACATGAGCAGTTCATTGAAGCTTCATGCCAAATGACTCTTGCACGCAAACTTGTGATCTTTACATCTGCCCAGTTTACACTTGAAGAATTGCCCCAACTTCAGAGCAGGACTATCCTGTTCAGCATAAAGTCTTTTGGCACAACATAAAACATTATATGGTAATTGGCCATTTGACCTAATAGTCGTGTAGCATAAGCACAGACAAGCAGGCATAACACTGTGATTAATTCCTTAAAAATATCGATCCGCCAAACACCATACACGGTTGTAATCACTCATTCACAAATTAGTTAACCCTCAGACCCAGGAACTTTTTTTACTAATGGTCTATCCCGTATACTTGCGCATATATCAGTGGCGCCATATATGGATTATAATCGTAAATGCAATCACTGTCCCAACTAAAAATATATTCAAAATGACCGCTACCATTGGCGAAGAATTGTTGTCGAGTATTATATCTATTAGTCTGTGGTATAAGTACCATTTGGCTTAAGGTATGAAAATATTCTCGACTGTATTTAGTGCCACGTGTTCGAGTAACCCGAGCAATCGGGTACATCGTACATTTGCGTATAAAACATTTCCAATGCAAAAAAAAAAGATAAATGCTATAAAAACACCAAACCGTTTGTCCAAATGAGCATTCATTTCGAATTTAATATAGATTCAAGGAAAGTTCAAAAGAAGGAATCAACACCTATGTTTGAACATGCCGGTCAGACGAAAATATCACAAATTTGCGTGCAAGTTATTTGGCATACAAAATTACAAAAACGGCTCATGATTGAAAGAAGGAATGATCGACTAAACCGGTTATCCGAGTAGATAACAGTTTTGCTTGCGAGGGGCGGCCACATTCGCCGGCTAGTACTCAGCAGCTTTACACCGCATCAGTTCCTTGAATTAGGTAATGCGCAAACCATAGGTTTCACCATAAAAAATTAAATTAAAAGCATTTACTTTTCTGGGGAATGGGGCATTCTGGGGTATGACTTTCTGGGAAATGGAGCATTCTGGATAATGGCTTTCTGGTGAATGGTAACGTTCTGGGCAATATCTTTCTGGGGAATGGTACATTTTGGGGGATGGAATTCTGGCGATTGGCTTTCTGGGAAATGGCTTTCTGAAGAATGGTATACAACCATGCAACTCCTCTTTCTGCACCAACATTGTACTGGTAAGTAAAGTATCTGCCATTTCCTGCGTGAGGGAGCTCAGAAGTGATACGAGATTTCTAGCAGACGTTGAATATATTCTTGTTAAATCAATCGACTTCATTTACAACGCATCTTTTTTCTGCATCTTTTTAACCATTGGGAGCTGCGTACAGCAGTCGATCCACATTTTCATTTGCTCACCTGGTAAAATATCATTCCACATCAATTTCAGCAACCACTAATGCTGCATCAGCCCTTTCGCTGCCCTGCCGTTTGTACCTGGATAATTGCACAGATCGGAAAGGACCAATAGCAGAATCTCCAAAGTTGGCTTGCGTTTCCTGGTTGGAACGATCTCAGTGTTGGAACAGAACTTGTGAACTCCAAATCCACCACGCCACAGCCGCTCGGACAACTGTCTTTATATTTCCATCACTTTTCGTCAGTGTCGTCCGGTGATAAAATCATCGATGCAGCTGTTCTCTTCGATCACCTTCACTGCAATAGGCCGTTTTTATGTTTCGTCCTTTACCAGCTGCATACAAGAGCGTGTAGCCAGATAGGGGTCACTGGCACAACGGTATGTAATAGGTGTCAGCTCGAAAGTTCCTTTATGTCATTCATTGAATTGACCCAAAGGATCCGTTGATATTTACGGTCGTCCTTGTGTAACATCTTCGGTATATCTTCATGATCAGGTCTCGTTGCATTGTCGGCCCTACACCTAGAGCATTGTTCAACTAGAGATCAGACGTGGTCATCACCGAAGCCTCAAGAACTACGCAAACTTACATAGCTGTGCTCGGCTCTTTGTATACAGCGTGGTGAGGTAAAAAATAGCAGTCGTCGGGTTTATCGAAGACTTCGACCATATGACCAAGAGCCTGATATTCTGCCATAAAATCGGTATAGCCAGTCTGCTTCATTTTGTTTGCAAATTATCGTAGTAGTCGATTTATTCGACTTGAGCGATTTTCAATGAGTCACCAAACAGGCCCTTGTTACCCTTGAAAAGTTCTTCCCCGATGGTCATTGAGATTTGATTAGGAACATGAAACAATGAATCAGTCAAGGCAGCACTATCGGGAATTAGCTAAGGACGGGTAATTGTTGGAATCACCAAAATATCTATAAATTGAAAAAATTAATGCGTGAGCGAATCCTTGTGCAAAGATTGTTTTAGACAATTGAAGCATAAGACCTGCCCGATTTACCTTGGCATATCGGCTGCCGACGATAAGTTCTATGCTATATTTCACCCTAAGGAGGAAAATTTGGTAAAAACCAAAAGTTGTTAAGTTGTTTGAATTGGTCACACTTCTAGATGAGATGGTCACTATTACAGCATTACACCATTAAGCAGTGCTTCGTAATGCTCAATGTTTCCCCTCCTGTACAGCCGGTCATTTTCTGTAAAATTCGAACTTGTTCGTGTAAGTACGAAGGCAGCTTGTCCAGTCGTTCGGTGGTCACTCAAAAAAATTCACGGTTCTTTGGAGCATCGACATTCTTAGCGCATCTGTCGATTAGGATGCGTAATTCATTACTATTTCAGTCATCATATTTGGCAGGCTCAGCAATACGTTGATATGCGTATCGAGTATAAGTCGTTCGTCTTCGTATGCATTCTGTAGCACTTTCGAGACGGCCTAATAGTCATTATTATTAATGACATCCTGATCGATCTCACCAGCAGCACTTGTAACTAAGGCGTTCTCTAATGGTGCAACTTGATAGTCGGAAACTCATTCGGTTACCTGCTCATGATGGTCTGGAACATGCACCTTAAGGAGTACCAGTTTTTCAAGCTGCAATCGAAGGTTGGCATTGGAGCACGCAGTTGAGGTGTCCCATTCCACGCGAGAGACAAACGAAAAGAGTATGATTGTTCAAACAAACATTTTTAGCTCTGGAGATGGAAGGCGATAGCTCTATTGTACATCCAATGACCCATTACAACAATACCATGTACATTAGCAACAATACCATGTACATTAGCACAGAATGTTTTAAGTTGTCGCATTGTAACTTAAACAATAAGCCGTTGATAATCACACCATCTATCAAACAGGTATGTTCCTACAACACTAAAGATTAAAGCATTCCTTTGAAAGAAAAGGTTTCAAGTAGTAGGAAGTGGATGTAAAAAGTAACGCTGAATACGAAAACATTATTCTTAATATTTTATCTTAGTTCTCTCTCCAGAAATATATTTTCATGAGCGTTAAAATGTTCCATTGATTTAAACTAAATTGCACTCGTAGGTACTTATAAATTATGAACGATAGATGTTTCAAAGTGCAAACATAGATGTTTTAAAGAGCAAACAGGAAAGAAATTTGATGCATCTTACTGCAATAACCATGGAAAATCACAAGCGGGAGGAGCTTACACATAGGATACATGAGATGCTATTTAGTGCTTACCTGAAAACGACAATCCCAATTTCCGCTCGCTAAATCACAGGATAAAACACTCTTACTGTTTCACCGGAGGGATTCTCTCGGCCAGGTTAAAACCGCGATTACGGTCGATATGGACACCCGCGCTTCCGGACCGTAGGCACAAATCACCATACACAAGTATATCGACACACAAGAAAAGCTCTTTTTCCTCCTGCTGTTCCGAGGGAGCAGGAATGCACTTGGCGTATCGAATTCCCGCTGGATCACGGCACTTGCAGACAGTTTCAGTGCTGGCTGCTTGTAATGGCGGAGATTCCGTTTTTTTGTTCGCTAGCCCCTATACCTAGTGATATTAATTTCAATTTCGATTGAAAGCAGAAAGAAGCAAGTCTGGCGAAAGTTTTTCTAAATACAAATTGACAGCTTGAAAAAAGCGGCGTTCGGAGGGTGACAGTGCTGCCGGATCTGTTGCTGATGAGGTTGAGAATAATAAAAAATTCAAGTCCAATGGATTAAGTGAGGGCGTTCATTCTCCGTGATGTACAATTATGGATTTTTCTAGCGTTTTTATTTGTATCTAAAATTTAAATTAAAGAAGAAATAACTAAGAGAAAAGTAGCGTTGAGATCAAATTTAATAATGTTATTATTAAAAAAATCTTCAGAGATGGCTGCCCGGAAAAGGAGAGGCTTTTGAAGTGTTCGTGTTTTATTCGATTACAGTGGCGTGACGATCGTACCGCTGTGATTGAAAATGTACACTCATAAAAATTTATGATTGAAACTACCAACCCTCAAAGATTATGTCAAATACATATATGTAATATAATTTCTATTTGATTATGTTTTAAGAATATTGTGAATCTTATATAACATTCACATGGCCACTTTTCAACCATTCGCCACCACACTGAAAAAACTTAACACGTTAACATAATGTGGAAATCTATTGAATTATTTCAATCCACAATCACATGAAATGCACACGGTTGCCCCTTGAATATCCCTTCGAGTGTGGGAAATATGGTTTTAAAATGAAATTCATGCGAACATGGTGTGAAAAGCACATCAACATCATAAGAAATACCATCGACTAAAATTTCCAAATGAATTACACGTGAATATCACATTTTTTTACTTATAGATTTCATTGGCAGAAGAATCTGTGAAATCAATTGTTTTACATGTAGAAATGCACTACATGTTTTTCATGCGAAAATCATGTGTGTAGTTCATACTTTACGACTCAATAGAATGGCAATGAACATTCATTGGAGAAATATGTTGTATTCACGTGGAATTTGTTTGAATTTAATTTGAAACACCACATGAAATGCTTTTTAATGGATTTTCATGTGAAATTCAAAGGGAAATCATTTCTTTTACTTTTTAACATGAGAGCGCACATGAAAGTGATGTTTAATTGCATATGGTTTTATCGTGTCGATTATTTTCAGTGTAGAGCCCTCTACACGCAAAAGTAAAACAACCGACAGAATAAGTTCTTTTAACTTAAATTTAGGTACTTTTGAGTTGACCGTCACTTTCGCACTTATTAGTGTTGTCTAAAACAAAACGAGAAATTCGACTCAGTCGAGGTCTTCCGTGCAGTAAGTTACTTTTGAGTTGGTTGGGGTATACTCAAAAATACCATTCAACTTAAATTTAAGTAAATTATACTCAAGGTTTTTGCCGCAGTTAAATGGAAACTACCTTCAACACGGTTTACCTAATTTTACCTTCCTGCACGATACCACGAGATTGAGTCAAAAGTACTCAATTTTAGGTAGTTTTTCGGTGGCGTGTAGGCAGAGTCTGAACAAATGAAAATCAGGTGAAATTGCAACCAGTGCCCACAACATATTATTTTGATGAAAGTTTGGCAATGCTTGAAAATGTTCAAACACTCAAGTGTACCCGTGAAAATTAAAAGGAGTTCTGACCACCCCTACATTTTTCTTATCTATATCTTTTTGAAAACTTTTAATGTTAAAGTTTAGTACATTTTCTCTTCTCTCATTCACAGTAGAACCCCCTCAACCTTTCCCTGTAACCACAAAATGGCACTGCTTCACGAGTCTACGATGCATACCACCCTTTGGTAACCACACACATAGAAAAAATCGTTTAAATTTTCGTCTCCTGACCATGACATATACGAGTATCAAAAATGACGTAGTTTTACGTTTGATTTTAACTTTACTAGTCGTTGAATTTAGCGAGTCGCGTAATTTTACTCCACATATTGCGTTTGTTTAAAATATTGAAGGGGGTAATTTTATGGCACTGCATATGGAAAGTGCATATTTCATATAGAATTAAACAGAACACATTTCGTATTTCGTCATTTCGTAAATTACGGTTTGTTAGATTGTGGCTAGTTTGGAATCACGTCAACGATTAAAATTCAGATTTTTTGGTGTGCATCCCAGAACATCATGACATACCTCACAGGCAGATGCTGTAGAGTACCTCATGACAGCATCATAGTGCCAAAATTAATCCAAAATATTGACCCTCCCGTCTCCCCTGCGATTACAGGCTGGAAACCACTACAATAAAGTGTGCATATATCCGTCACAATGATCAACCAGCCAACGACAATGCCAATTATACAATATGTATTCCTGCTTTTTCGCTTATTAACATAAGAGAGGAGCAAGCCGCCCTACGGCTTTCCCTTCCCCTACTAACACATGCCATGCACTTAAAAATGAATAATCGGCCTCGTTAATCAACCGCATTTGGGCCTAAATAAACAATTTTAAAAAAGAGAGATTTTGATCATCACCAAATATTTTGCGACTTCCACTTATAAAAATTCAACCTTCTAAATCGGAACATCGGAAAGGTAGAAAGCCAATGGTGTGTTCTATTGTAGCTGCTACACTCCACCAAGGTGGCCCATAGAACAGTTCAACCAGATGATCGACAGGCCCTCGACCGACCTAGTGGGCCGGAAACCGATAGTCATAGCGGGAGACTTCAACGCTTGGGCAGTAGAGTGGGGCAGCCGCTGTACAAATAGAAGCGACAAAGCGCTACTGGAGGCGCTTGCGAAACTCGACGCTGTGTTATCCAATAATGGCTCCGCTAGCACATTACGTAGAAACGGGGTGGAGGCAATTAGCAATTCGCTTTAGGATCAACTATGGTGTGCAGCATCGAAGGGCGGGTTATCACTGTCAGGTACGCGGGTGGAAGTCCAATCACTTCGACATCGAAGCCAACACCGACAGTCTAAGCGGAGATGCGCTGGTAACCGTCCTATCACGCGCGTGCGACGCCACTATGCCGAGGAAAATCCTGTCAATAAACGGCAGACGCCCGGTATACTGGTGGAGTACCGAGATTGCAGCCCTACGATCAGCCTGCCTCAGAGCTAGACGTAGGATGCAAAGAGCCCGCACCGAGGATGCAAGAGAGAACCGCCGTGAAGTGTTTCGAGCTGCGAAATTGGCCCTTAACAAGGCCATTAAAAGCAGCAAGAGAGCGTGTTTCGACAACCTGTGTGATAGTGCCAACGCGAATCCGTGGGGGTGACGCCTACAGAATCGTAATGGCCAAGACCAAAGGGGGATCTCCACTAGGGCATTGCAAAAAAAATTTTTTTTTGTATTCTCAAAGGCCCCCCCTCTCATATTGTGACAAATGTCAAAGTAAGCTCAGATGCCAAATTTCACATCATTTGGACAATTCTAGACCCCCGCCCACATCGCTTGAAATTTTTGAAATTGGTGCTATGGGAAAATGTAAAGGAAAAATATATTAAATGCAATAACTTTTGAAGTAGCAATCAGAAAATTACAGTTTATACCTCTTTTTAAAGGAAATTACCTTAGTATTGGAATGGAGCTATTCCTGTTTCTATAAAAATACGGGAAAGTGGGGTACTGGATTATTTTGACCCCAAAATCCCCTATTTTTTGAATTTTTCTGCTCCGTTGTGCAAACCATACATATTTTGCATTTTTTCTAATGTGAAAAAAATTCAGAAATCGAATGGAACCTTTTAGACCTTTGTCCGAATACGCGAAGTTGGGTTTATAGGGCCTTTTGTCATTTATATTAAATTTTATCATTTTCTTGTGCATATATTTCTATTATTCTTCATTCAATTTTTATAAATTGTACCTTGTTCAACGTGGAAAATCTTTAGGAACAAAATAAAAATAGATTCGTTACCGGTAAAATTCAGAAACATCAAATTATCTGACATATAGTCTCGATTTTACATTTTTATCATAAAATCGCACATATTAACTCCATTTAACAACAAAATTCTTTTTTAATTTACTATTTATAGTGAAAAACGCGCTTAGAAATCACATGAGAAAAGTTTCATACCTGGAAAAATAGGTGAAGTTGATGTATTAAACGTCTAAAAGGTTCCGTTCGATTTTTGAGATTTTTTCACATTAGAAAAACTGCAAAATATGTATGGTTTGCACCACGGAGCAGAAAAATTTAAAAAATTGGGGATTTTGGGGCCAAAATGACCCATTACCCCACCATCCCGTATTTTTCTAGGAACAGGAATATTTCTATTCTAATACCAAGGTTATTTCCTTTAAAAAAAGGTATAAATTGTAATTTTCTGATTGCTACTTCAAAAGTTATAGCATTTAATATATTTTTCCTCCATATTTTCCCATAGCACCAATTTCAAAAATTTCAAGCGAAGTGGGCGGGGGTCTAGAATTGTCCAAATGATGTGAAATTTGGCATCTGAGCTTACTTTGACATTTGTCACAATATGAGAGGGGGGCCTTTAAGAATTCAAAAAAAAAAATTTTTGCGATGCCCTATTGCTGACTATACGTGCAAGAGAGCTTCGACTGCTGCTGCGGCATTATCGAGGATGATGTCCAACAGCTCAAAGGCTACTACAGAAGAATCAAATGGGCCAAATAAAAAAGCACAAAATAATCCTCTATCGCTGTTTCATAGCGACTAATCATTTTTGTTTCTTTTAGCCAGCAAAACAATGGCCATTCTTGGTTGATGTATTTTCACTAATTAGAATGTACAAATTGTCTAAATCTGTACTGAATTTTAATGAATTTTCATTTCCTTGTGCGGTATATACAAACTCTTCCATTTCATAACAATAACAGTCGAAAATGTACACCGAGAAAATTCGTTATATTGAATATATTGATTTCACACATATTTTTTTGCAACTTGTAGTAGCACATAAAAAATTTCTGTCACACGCATAGATATCATGTGAAAACTAATGAAATTATAATAGTATGCCACATAGAAATTTGTTTCATAGCAGATATCACGTAATTTTTCTGTTTGCTTCTTGTTTATTCTGCTGTAAATTTTATGCATTGGACGTTTTCGATCTTGAATGTATAAAAATCACAGCAGAATAAACGAGACTGAATTGAAGAAAGGCAAACTCTGCATTTTATTAATTCGAAGTTCAACTACAAGCAGGCCATATTTTTCTGCGTGTACCAAAAGTGCGGACCAAAGACTTTTACTAGAGAGACTTTCGATAACTTGACAGATATATACCGAAAGCAAAACAAACATGTTCCGATGCGAAAACAATGGGAACACCACACAGAAAACTTGCATTGCCTAGCAGTAGGTAATTTTAAATCTGTGCATCCTACTTCCTCCAATGAAAAACGAAAGAGAGGGAGTCCAAATTTACCCAAAAATAATGAGATATTCCCCAAAGTCGACTAAACTTCATCCCATTAATTTTGACTAAAAAAATCATTCCCTCTCGCTTGTTTTCCGGCGGTGAAATAAGGACAGCAAATTAAAATTACCTACTGGTAGGTAATGGATTTTAAGTGTGCAGCGACGATCCTTATCTAGTGTTTTGTATCTACTTTTTGTTACTCACTGATAAAATCAAGTACCCATTAATGCGTAGAAAACTACTCATTTTCAATAAAAGTGGAATAACCCATTAACTGGGTAAAGCGTTTGTACCCATAAATAAGTACAGACCTTGTACGTCAACCTGGGTATGTTTCACCCATTATTTTTCGCAGAACTGTTACAGCAAAATGCGTAAAAAATACCCATTCATGAAATTCGCGCCAGAATCAAAAATACTGTCAATAGAATTATTTCTGAATTAAAAAAAAACAAAATAACATTCATTTCACATTATTGTTTCCTCATAAAAGTATAGGAATCTAGATAGAAATCCTATTCTAAAACTACTTAACATAATAAAACCGCCAACTGGATATATTTTTGATGGCTGGATCTTTTGGCTGCTCTAAAAATGCCGAACTGGCGCATATTTTCAACATCCTCAGTAGTCTAAACAGACGTTGTTTTCGGAGCATTGCCGAAATGTTCCGTTTCCGCCACGGGCTCCGATGCAGGGCGATAATTTGCAGGTTCCACTACGATCCTTAGTTTGCAGGTTAACTCGCTTGAAATAATGCTTAAGGATTTTTCACCCATTATCAAGATCAATATACCCATTGACATTGCCTCATCGAGTAGTTGTGAAATGGATAAAAAGTAGTCATTGTTAGAAACAAAAAATACCCATTTTTTTGACAGCTCGAATAACTTCCGAAAATGGGCAATTTGAATACATAAAATGGGTAAAGTTTTTTTTACCGTGCTGTACATTTCTATTCGGGCAAGCTTTATGTCGTTTTCGATTGAGAACCAAGAAACTAACCCAGGTTAGTTGCTTCAAACGAACGTTTTTAATGAAACTGAGTTGGGTTCTCGCCAAACAGCAATGGTGTGAGCGAACCCGAAATATATTTCAGGTTGGAACCCAACCCGGTTTTCAGTTCAGTGGCGCATAACCTAGGTTGGAAACTGGCTTCAAACAAACGGTTTGACAGCAGTTAGGTCCGAAACTGAGTTAGTTTCTACTTCAAGCGAAAACGACATTAGATGTGTCGGACTCACCATCGCGCCACCTATGTGTCGACACATACCCGAATCTTTCAATTGGCTTTAGACAGCTGTCACGTCTGAAGCGGACTGCTCCGTGCGCTGCGCAATGACTGATAAGAAGATACGCAAGTACACAAAAACAAAACGTGCTGCGCTGCTGCGAGTGAAAGTTACTCGATATATTTCTGGAGGCTCGTGTTTATGTAATCAGTCGGTTTTGGCGATTAATATGCTTTCGAAATCACGCTTTCTTGTGGCCAACTTGAGCCCATTCCGGCAGCTGCTACAACAGCGATGCAGGGCCCTACACATTTCCGAGGCAAACGTGCTAACTTCGGAAGTTAATCGACAATCCGCAGAGTACAAGGTGAGTTTTTATCTGAATTAATGCAGGCTTAGTACTGCTTGGCAACAATTAGATAATTTAAAGATACATTACTACTTACGTAGGAAAATCACTCCCAAATGAGTGAGCTGGTTAAAGAGCTGAAATCTATCACCGAAAACGTACTGAATGGAGGAGGGCCGGATGCAATCAAACGACACACCAGCAAAGGTAAATTGCTGGTCAGGGATCGTATCAACAGGCTGATTGATCCGGGTTCACCTTTTCTGGAGTTGAGCACGTTGGCCGCGTATGATATGTACGGAAAGGACGTGGTCAATTCTGCTGGAATCGTTACCGGTGTCGGTCGGGTACAAGGCGTAGACTGTGTTATCGTGGCTAACGATGCCACCGTCAAAGGCGGTTCGTATTACCCTGTCACGGTGAAAAAACATCTACGTGCTCAGGAGATAGCTCAAGAGAACAATCTACCGTGTATTTATCTTGTTGATTCCGGTGGTGCCAACCTGCCACGACAAGCCGAAGTGTTTCCAGACAAAAACCACTTTGGACGCATTTTTTACAATCAGGCAAACATGTCGGCGTTGAACATTCCACAGATTGCCGTTGTGATGGGATCGTGTACTGCCGGCGGAGCTTATGTTCCAGCAATGTCCGATGAAAGCATTATCGTTAAAAAACAGGGAACCATTTTTCTGGCTGGTCCGCCACTAGTAAAAGCAGCTACGGGTGAGGTTGTATCTGCTGAAGAGCTGGGAGGTGCCGACATGCACTGCCGGACGTCCGGTGTGACTGACCATTATGCCGTAGATGACGAACATGCACTTTATCTAGCACGCCAGATCGTACAAAATTTGAACCGACAAAGTGAGTTTGATGAAAGTGCTGGATATTCCTCGAAGGCGATGGTAAGATTAAAAATAATTTTCGGATGATCGAATAATTTAAAATTGTATTATTTCGTCAGATGAATCACGACGGTCTCAGTTTCCTATCGGAACCAGAGCCTCCCCGGTACGATGCGGAGGAGCTGTACGGGATTGTAGGAGCAAACCTGACGAAATCGTTTGATGTGCGGGAGGTGATAGCTCGTATATTCGATGGTAGCCGTTTTACTGAATTCAAGAAATTTTACGGTGAAACGGTGGTTTGTGGCTATGCAAGATTATACGGTCAGCTGGTTGGGGTGATTGGCAACAATGGTGTCTTGTTTTCGGAGAGTGCCCTTAAGGGATCTCACTTTATTCAGCTTTGTGCGCAGAAGAAGATTCCTTTGATATTCTTACAGAACATTACCGGATTTATGGTTGGTCGTGACGCAGAGGCTGGTGGAATTGCAAAGAATGGAGCAAAAATGGTGACAGCGGTTGCTTGTGCCAACGTTCCGAAGTTGACCTTGATCATCGGTGGATCGTACGGTGCCGGTAATTACGGAATGTGCGGTCGTGCATATTCTCCACGCTTTTTGTATATGTGGCCGAACAGTCGTATCTCGGTGATGGGTGGTTCACAAGCGGCCGGTGTTTTGGCGCAAATCACCGAGGAACAGTACAAGCGATCCGGGAAAGAATGGACCGAAGCCACTGGCGATAAGATAAAAGCTCCCATTATCAAGCAGTTTGAAGCGGAAGGGTCGCCCTATTATAGCACCGCTCGGTTGTGGGATGACGGTATCATCGATCCAGTCGATACCAGGAAGGTGCTGGGTTTAAGCTTGCAAGCTGCACTCAATAAACCGATCCAGGAGAGCAAGTTCGGCATTTTCCGCATGTAATTGATCCGATAGGGGCATTTCCGTCTTCCAATCGCAAGAACTAAAGTGCATTTAATAAACGTTTACAGGTTTTATATCAGGTGATGTCTCATAGAGCGAACATATTATGTATGTATTTGTTAAATTGTAATACAGAATTTGCATTTAGTGCTTGGCACACATTTTGTAATAAGAAGAATAAAGTTTACACAATTTTTAATTGGAAGAATGATCAGCTATTTTTCGGTTTTCCTTATAGTACATTTTTGGTGTAGATCCGGTCTAATCGACATTTCTGCCCTAGGCTAAAAATGCATGCCCCCCTTAACCAAATTCAAACTAGGAGGAATTAGCGCAAAGGCGCCATTTAAACGCCTTTTTCAACATTTATGAAAAAGAATCACTTAGTATCATTGTTATTATTATTGATTTTAATGCATTCTTGCCATACCATTAAACTCAATTTTTGACCAAGAGCACTTTTTATGGATTTGAGAGGCTGGTTACTCACTTTTGAGTTATTTTCATTAAGCGTGCGGAGTTACTTTTCGGTTTTCGCCACGACATTTGTTCGAATAGATCCTACACTCTAGTTTGCCCAGAAACATTCAATTGGACGCAGTCGGGGCACATTCTTGGGGACTACTGGGAAATTCAAACGCTCCATCTCCTTCAGTGACCGCGTCGCGTAATGTGCCGTTGCAGATCCGGCTAGAACACGATCTTGTCCTTCGAGTGGTGAATGAAGGCCGCAAACTTTCAACGGGTACTTCATACAGTAACGGATGTTCAATAAAAAATGAGAATAATTTCAATACCTTTCAGTAATTAAAGAGCGTATTTTTTTCTCTCCAAGAGAATTGCTCTCTGGACTCCATAGAAATGGATGGTATGTTTGCTTGGGTGCTGTCAGTTCATTTGAAGATGGCGTCGAATCAGCAAGCACTCCGCGAGCGTGTTGTACGGTTTTACGAAACGCATGGTCATCGTGGAAAAAAAGTTTACGGTAAACCACTTTGGAGACGAAAACGTGCCCGTGAGTACAGTTTACCGGATCCTGGCATCTCTGAGCGTGGAGCGGCAGGCCGGTAGCGGCCGTCCGGCGAAGATAATGATGAAGAAGGTTGCGTTGGAAAAGCTGTTCGACAACAAGGACGGAACGAGTTTGCGAGACGCCGGTCGAAAATATCACTGCTCCCATACCTCGATTCACCGAACCCTCAAGATGGAGGACATCATCTATCGGAAGAAGACTCGGTTCCCCGAGTACACGGACGAGCAGATAGCGATCGTAAAATCGCAGTGCCGGTGGGTGACGAAGAACTACCGCGGGACGTCGTTCGTGCTGGACGACGAATGTTACTTTCCGCTATCGAAGACCAGGAAATGACAGCTACTATTCAAGCGACAAGTCGGCCACATCCCTCGAAGTAAAATATAAGTTTAAGCATAAATTTTAAGAAAAAAAGTAATGCTGTACATCGTCATATCGAATAGGGATTTCAAAGTCGTGGTTCATGCCGAGCAGTCTGGCCATCAATCAACAAGTGTAACAGGAGGAGTGTCTAGAGAAAATTCTTCTGCCGTTCTTGAAGGAGCATCATGCGGATGGTAAGTACGTCTTCTGGCCGGAAGCCGCTGGAGTATCCTGAGCAGAAAAAGATACCCGACCAACTTGCCACAGTGCCATCCCCTTTAAGATTTCTTTGGCTCCCTCAGTGCTTTAGTGTATAAAAAAATGATTGGCGGGCTAAGGATACGAAGCAGTTGATCATCAGGATCCGGAAAATGGATGTCAGTGCCGTCCAGCACTCTAGTAAGAGCATAGCGACTAAGTTGAGTCGTACGGGCCCCTTCTCCAATATTCATTGACGTTTTTTTGAAGAATAAACATTACGTTTTTAATAAAAAATACTGAATCCGTTGAATTTTTTTTTTTTTTTGCGCTTCCGACACGGCCGACCTCGACTTTCGCTTTCTCAAGTTCGCCAAATACTTCTTGGCCGTCAGTCCGATTGCACCGACTAACCGTCTCAAACTAGGGAAGGATTTCCCCACCTTGGCTTCCGTTTTCGCTTCAGCGCTTGCTGCACGCCACAAAACCGTCAGGCGGCCAGAACCAGGAGCGACAGCATCTTGTGAGTGCTCCGGCCGACACAAACTTTTCCACGATGACGAACTTTTACGCGTGTAGAACGAGCAGGCGTTAATTACAAACAATCGAACGTAGTTGCTTTACTTCTTTCGCTATGGCTAACGACGCTGAATCCCTCTGGACTCGACACATCAATCGTTTGTTTACCTGTCAGTGTCATTCCAATCGAGCACGAAACCTGTCAATGGCCCCGGTTCCAGACGGACTTGAAGCGATTTTCTTCCGATTGAGAGCTTTTGACAGGTCTCGCGCTCGATTGGAATTACACTTGCTGATAAAAAATAAGAATAAGATAGAGATGGCGAGTCTTTATCCATAGGAATTCAGCGTCTTTAGCCATGGCTGCCGAAACCGAATTCATAGATCTGTCAAATTGTTTAGACTATATCCATAAATGAAGTAGCATTTTTTGAGTGATTTTTAACATCCCGCTCCCATCGTAGCATTTCGTCACAAACCTCTGAATACCCCCTGGTAATTATGTAGCTTGACGGGAAACCTCTCCCTTGTCTCCGTGAAAAATAAAAAAATGTTAGTGGGGAGTGGGCGTAGCGTATTGGTAAATCGATTGCCTTGTACGCAGCGCACCTGGGTTCGAGTCCCGACCCCGCACATAGGGTTAGAAATTTTTCCTAAGAGATTTTTCTAACCCGAAGAGGCGAATGACCTAAAGGTTAAAACCTCTATAATTGAAATAAAAAAAATGTTAGATGAAACGATTGTCGTGACATCAGGTCAACTTCAATTCCCCTTTAAAAAAGCTACGTAGCATGACATGAGCCCACCGCCCTGTCGTCACACATTGTCATTGTCATTTCTCAGCCCACACCCTGGCAGACGTTCATCCGCCCATCTAGACTCTGTCAAGATGAGGACCTACAAAGCCTAACTGTTCGTATGTGCTAGTCCGTATAGCACACCAGTTTCTTCCACAAGCAGGCGCCGGTTGTTAACCAGTCCCACAAGTTTCAGATACATTACATAGAGGATAGTTGGAGACAGAAAATGAAGAGATAGTAAAGAGATTTTGGTTTGCTGAAACGAGACAAGAAAAGCAAAATAATTGTGATTAGTTTTTTTTTTTTTTATCGGGCAGATGGGACTGCAGCTTAACGTAACGTCAAGTTCTCTATTTTGTCTGGTCCAATGTATCCTGCTCCTAACAACGCGTGCTAAGTCGTCAGTGATGCAATTAAAACTTCGCACTGATTCCGCTTCTATTTTCTTCCTGATCTCCTCATGGGTCCCCTAGGTCAGAAGCGGATCAATCGACTGTTAAGTAAATTAGAGATCGCAGTCAGCCGTGATGTCCGCGAATTTCATACATACATACAATCTATTTGGCGCAAGTTCAGAGCGTGTAACGTCGTGTCATCTAGTCTGTCATCCTATGGAAAATAATCCTACCATCGCCTTGGGGTCAACGTCATATTGGCAAATTTCGCATTGAATCCGCTTCTGTCTCTTCCTAATCTCCTTTTTGTCTGCTAGGGCCGAAGCAGATCAATCGACTATTAATTGAAACGGTAAACATACTAGCAGTATTAGTCCTTACTCGCGAATACTTTTCCTTCAACTGTGCTGTTTCTTCTCTATCTTATAAAATAACTCGATTATCCCTGTTCTAGTCAATATACATATTCATTACATTATGGACCAGGCAAAATCATAATTTTTCTATTATTATTATCCTGAGTAGCTATACCAGTGAAGGTATTTTAGGATTTCGCAAAAGAATCTCTGCCAATAAAGGCATAAGAAATATTTATCCACTATTAACCATAAAGTTTGCTCGAACCGAATGTCCGCCTGGTTCGACTCGAATAGACCACACCGACCCGAAAGGGTTGCTTATCATTTCTGAGAGTCGGTGTGCTTGGTCGAGTTTAGTAATCATAAGAACAAGTCCTGAATAATTAACTATCTCTTAGGTGCCAGTCCTGCACTCCTTTCCTGAACTAGCCTCATACTCACGATCAAAAGAGTCGACAACTAGTAGGATCCACATGTCCCCCACCCAAGCGAATTGATCAACTTGCAAGTAGGAGGACATATCTACCAACCAGCCAAAAAGACTTCCGAATCAATGAGAATGGACCATGCCAGTCGAAGGCCACAGGCCCAGCGCCACCTCGTACAGTGTCATTGTCATTTCTCAAGATGAGAACCTACAAAGCCTAACTGTTCGTATGTGCTAGTCCGTATAGATTTTGGTTTGCTGAAACGAAACAAGAAAAGCAAAACAATTGTGATTAGTATCGTAGCTATAATAAATAAATAAACGATTTCTCCTCTGTTGTCGGTTTCCCTGTTCGCAGTGCTCCCTCCTGTTCCTGATCTGTTTGGGCCACTGGCTTTCCGTTTCGTTGGCCGTCCCGCTCTCCCGCACACATCGTAGCAGGAAACAAAAAAAAAAAAAATAAAACAATGAAAATAAATGGAAGTGTGTTATCTGTGCCTAAATTGATGTTGCTTCTCAGTTTTGCACGACCCAGGGGGGACTTGGCCTTGATCCCAATGCTCTGTCACCGATGTTACGTGATATTCGTTATGGAATATTCTTTGTTTGGGAGCCATTCATAAACAATGTTGTACTTTTTTTTTATCCCTGATCCGCTGATACGTCTAAAATTCATTTTTAGTTTTTTTTTATCTCGTTACGTGACGCTCTTCCCTATTGTCAATATCCAACATCATTTATGAATGATCCCCTGGTGATATATTTAGAGCAGACAATCCAATGAGAAATAGGATTGACAGGATTTTAGTGCGCTCTTGGGCACCTTGTGTCACATCTTCATGTTTGTTATACATATTAAGTATACCAAAGCATGCGATGTGATGACCGGAAGATTAGAGAAGCAACTCCTCCCCTTCCCCCCCCCCCCTTTAAAAAAGCTACGTAGCATGACATGAGCCCACCCTCCTGTCGTCACACATTATCACAAAATGCAAAACTCCCCCCTTCCCCATATAATGATACGCCATTTATGAATGAGCCCTTACTTATATTTATTAACGATTCACCGATGTACCATGTGGCAGTACAATCGCATAAAAAGGTCGGTGTACTGTGTCTCTTCACGCAACCCTCGCAACACGTCTCGGACGAGACACTCGGTAATGACCTTTACTGGAATCGACAGGTCTAGTAAATATTGGGCGCTTGCTGGTGAACATCAATAGGGAGTGTGATAATAGCGCATATTTTCGGAAAAAATGCATTTCTGGCTCAGGCAGCGGAGGTCGAAGCGACCTCCAAGAAAGCCCGTCGGTTGGTCTCCTACAACACAGGCATACTGTTGTTGAACAAATCCATGATTATCCGATTTTTGACGAACAACAAATTTTTTCTTTCGCAATAATGGAATTCTCAGAAATGATTGTTTTAACTACTCTTTAATGACATGTTATTTAATTATTTATTTGATGAGGCATCTGAAAAAAGAGAAAAAAGTTCTAATGGATTATTTTGGATTAACTTTAAAAAATATTCTTATATGTTTAATTAACTTTATTTTGCAGCACAAGAACTGCTTACTAGCCTTTAACAAAAAGGAATAATGGTATTCATGAAAATTGAAAGAAAATGAAACAAAGACATTGGACACAAAAAATCAATAGTGGTCTTAAAATCGAAATCCCCCACTCGCAACTGAACAAGACACTGGGCATCGTTTATGACATAAAAAACTCCCGTTCCTCCAAAGGAGAAATAACCCTATTCAACTGAACCATCATATAACTCCTGGTACCAAAGAGCCTTCTGAACAAAATCAATTAACTGCTATTCAAGACCAGCTTACCCTACCTTCACCATCGAGTCTCAACCGTCAACAGCGAACACCAAACGCAGAAGTGTTAGGAAAAACTACAAGGGGCAGCCCTATGGGGTTGCACGAGCTGTAGACGTAGGACTATACTACTTAATGTAAAAGATTTATTTTCTTAGTACATTTATAGTAATAATAAATCAAATATATTTCTTACGTTTGGTTTAATCACAACCAATCAACATCGAATAAACTGTGACCGAACTAATATCTGGAGCTAAATGTTTATAGCATAAGATAAGCTTGTAAAAACATTTCGATTGTGTGTGGTAAAAAACCCGGACCAGTGAAGAAAAATCTAATTTTAGACAATATAATAACATTTCATGTATAGACCAAGCATTCTAGTTATATTTTGCCATCATTGTAACTTTCCTAAAGTACGCATATAAATATAGCGAATGCAGTGGTCTTAATCATATATCGAAACTATAATTATACAAGAATCGAAAATAATTTTATATAGGAACTTTTTTGCAGGGATGCATTTTTGCAACGGTTTTCGAGTGGTAGTGTATTCATTCTAGATTCATTCAGAAACAGGCATTTTAGTATGATCTATTAGCAGAATCAAAATAGGATAGGCTGAGTGAAAATGAATTACGTGAAGTGGAAATAAATCAATGAATTGAACGAACATAAATAATTAACTTTTGTAGTGCAATTTAGAATCAAATTAGATCTACCTACCTACAGATTCGCCTCAAACATTAAACTCGAGCGCACAAAGCAAAATGAATCAACGCTGATGATGATGGGTAGAGCGAAAGAGACAACTAATACCACGACACTATGTTAACCGTGTTTGCAAATGGAGCTCGCATGTACAAACTATTTTGTGTACGAATAATTATACATAAAAGTGTGCTAGAAACGAGCACAACACAAAAGATAGCATAGTGTTTGAATGGACAAGCTCAGTCGCATTCTCTGGGTACCTCCACAGGCAGTGTAACGGACTTCTAACTCAGCTACACTGGCTGTGAAAACGCACAGCGCGGTGATCTGCTTCGCCTGCCGATCAACAGGCAAGTGAGCTGGCTAGGCGAAATCCGTCCGTTTAAATAGTCGATGATGACGTCATTCATAGAAGCGTAGCGCGCTAGGTACACAACTCTGGACTAGGGAAGCGCTATCTTCTGTGTGTAAATGCGCGATATTTTGACTAGGTTGCTCATTATTTAAATTTTTAATGCCATGATATCAAAAATCTTTGGGTTTATCTGTTGGAATCTATTCTTAGAAGTTTTTCGGGGCGATATGCGCAAAAAATTTGAAAATTTATCGTGAGATGGCTGAATTATATGCGTTTAAAATTAAACCACTTTTCGTTACGTACCATTTTTGTAAAATTTGCAACGTGCACCCCTATATCGAAAACAAAAACGTAGTCCTACGTCAAAAACCTCTTCCCTTGCTCTAGCCCTGACAGCGAATGTACCGGACTCCACCGAAGAGCCTTAGGCAACTGCGGGCTGGAAAAGTCGTACGACTCCGAATCCATTCTAGGTTGTCATCGGCACAGCCTCTCCAATATCTCGACAACTAGCAACCCTGCCGCAGGACAATCCATACTTGCAATTCAGTGAAACATTAAGGCTCAAGTTACCTCAAGGCTTGGTAGTATGCGTAAGAAAAATTGTGTTCAGCTTTGCCACCAGATTATCCATTTAAACCTTTTCAAAACTCTAAAAGAAGAATATCAGTCGATTTATTAGATCATCACGATTCAATTCATGCAAAATACCTGCTGGAAAAACCATCGGCTTAGCTGGATGGTGCTTTTGAAAAAGTGGCTGTGATTTTTTATCACACTACCACACCGAGCTGGGGCACGCAACACAACTGCGCAATGAAAAAACCACAGCCACTTTTTCAAAAGCACCATCCAGCTAAGCCGATGGTTTTTCCAGCAGGTATTTTGCACGAATTGAATCGTGATGATCTAATAAATCGACTGATATTCTTCTTTTTGAGATTTAAAAAGGTTTAAATGGATAATCCGGTGGCAACGCTGAACACAAATTTTCCTACGCACACTACCAAGCGTTCAATTCTAACACATGCTTAAAAAAGGTAACTTGAACCTTAATGGTCTTAAGAACAACCTCGGAGATCCACAGCATATAATTGCCCGCACAGAGCCACTCCGCCTCTTCATCCAAGAAACACGCCTATGCACCGGTGTCGACCCCTTTCCATGATTCGGAAATAGATACAAGTGGGAGATGGCGGGAGACCAAAATAACGATCAATTCATTGGTTTGGGGATAAAGGTGGAGCTGCTATCACAAGATACCTCCCCTTGATCGCGGTCAAAAACGAATCTCAACCCCCAACATCGTCTGTCTCTACATCAGGAAGCAACTCATCAACCTGATCAAACAGATACCCGCCCCGTTCATCGTCATGGGGGACCTCAATGCTCATAGCACGGCATGGGGTTCGGACAATTGCTGCCACCGGGACAACGAGATTATTCGATTCATGCAAGAAATCGATGGAGTTTTACTAAACGATGGCAGCACTACATTTATCGACGTCATTTTCGCCTCCAGTTCTATCGTTGGGACATGAGGCTGGTCCAAGGCCAACAACATCGCTGGGAGCGACCATTTCCCCATTAAAATACACATAAACCAACCTTCCCCCACCCAGCACTACCCGGCGCAGATACTAGCTGTACAACAACAGCGACTAGGACGCCTACGACGTCTCAATACAAAATCTACTCAACCGAGACTGCACATACTCGCCGATCAAACTGTCGGGCACACCGACTCGCACACCGGTGGAACCCGGAAGTCGCCGCCGCCATCAAAGCGCGTCGAAAAGCCCTTTGCCCAACTATCCCCATCGGAACCAAAGGCTGGACAACTTCAGGACGTTGATGAATGCCGCATGAAAAAAGAATCCTAATAGCCAAGAAAAATAGATTGACCAATTTCATTGACGGCTTCCACCCGGGCTCCTCAACCGCCGAACCCTTCTCAGAGGAATCACAGACAAACAGACGTAACACGAGATGAATTTTCATCGCCCACAGAAAAAACGGTCGATTTGAATTATGAAAAATGCGCCACCTCGCCGAGCGTGGCGCTTGTGAAGCGATTCTGACACATAGCCATAATGCGTCACTTCGTTACCGCAAGCACCCGAAAACCAAGATGAAGGGTAAGAAAGGTGGGAGAATTCGTCACTATTGAATGCATTAGTTTTATCACATCAAATTGAACGTGGCGTCCGCGAAAACTATTTTGGTGTTGCCTAATTTCCCGTAACAATAAATGGTTGAGTTGGATCTAAAAAATCAGACGTAGCTCTGCATTCTTTAAATTTGTCAATTGTAATTATTATGCTATGGAAATTAAGTACGAGACATAGGCGATTCTTCTCTTTCGCTCTTCAAATTTAACAACTGCAACAATCCTCCTACCTTTCATCTACTATCTTGCAGTTGACAAGCGGTGTGGGCATTGTTGCCAGGACTTCGGTTGAAAAATATTATTTCCCATGGTTGCCAGAATCACATTTTGTGCAATGTGTTCAACAGATGTCGCTAGTATAACGTGGGCGATGATTTTTTTAGAATTTTCTTCGAGCTGTTACGTCTGTTTGTCTGTGGAGGAATGTTGTACCCATCCCCAAAAATGCCAGAGCACCCGTTCCCCTAGCGACTTCCGACCAATCACCTTGCTGCCACGCACCGCGATAACTCTGGAAAGGATGATCAATGGACTGGTTCAATTTTTGACTTTTAGCTCCACCAGGCTTTATTGATTACTTTTATGACCCTTAGTAATTGTGCAAATTTTGGTACCGATCGGTTGTGTCTACGGACCCTCCAAAAATTTCAAAGTTTATATGGAAATTAGTATGGAAAATCGGTTAAGATTCAAAATAAATTCTTAAAACAATCACCTCATCAATCAGTTCATGAGAACACTATATATTTCTAAAGGTATTCTTCAACTGAACACATTCGTGGAACATTTTAAGTTTGTGAAAATTCGCTGAGAAAAGTTATCAACTAAAGAAGCACCATGACATCAAAACAAGTGGATTTTATTATTAATCATAGCAACCCTGTTTTAATAGCTTCATTGTTATACAAGTGTAAACTAGGCTTACCACCAACCGCTCCCGTATGGCAGATGCAGTTATTCATTGACCAACCGGCGACTGACCACGTGGCTGGAGATCCCAAAATTCTCAGCTCTCGACAATGCGCCATCCGAAAGGGCTAGGCTCCCTCGGAGAAGTGCTGGGCAACACCTTCACGCCGACATCGCCGTCCTCGATGTGGTAAAAGCCGACAACACAGTGTGGCGCGAAGGCGTACTTCAACACCACAAACTATCTCACCAACAGCCGCTTCCGGGTCTGCATAGGCGGTACATTATCCCAGAAGTTCTGCGAGACGAAGCACCGCGAGATTCAGTAATACCCGTGATATTATTCCTTGTTAGGATGAACACGCTTTTCACTGCGCTACCCAGAGGCGTCTACATATTCGTCTACGCGGACGACATCATTCTGATGACCCTGGGAGGAACGATCCCACGGACCCGGATATCACTCGATGTGGCCATTAATGTGATTGGCCTATGGGCACCCAACTCCAGCTTCGACGTCTCTGCCGAAAATGCGCTATCACACACTGCTCCGGCACCCACCACCTAGCAAACTCCCATCCAATCCGTCTCCATGACATTTACGCGCTTTTAACATAGGAACCAGTCGTCCTCGGAATCACCATCGAAAGAAAACTAGCGATGACGCCCCACTTCCAACGTCTTAGAAAGGACTATGAAAGCGGCACTATCTGCTCCCGCCAAAACAATAGCAGAATAGCACTGAATGTCGGGCGATCTCTAGTACACAGTAAAATCTTCTGTGGGATCTAACTGGCGTGCCGAAACCTAGAACTCTCCAATATTCTGGGGCCATTATACTACGGAGCGGTGAGAATAGCCTCCGGGCTACTACCAAGCAGCCTACGTGGGGGCCGGAATATTACCCTACACTTCGGAAGCAGCTAGAATAGCTTTCAAACGGGCACTGAACCTCCTCGAGAAGACTTCGGGCACGAATGCCCCCTACTTAAGTTCGCAGCCAACATACATCAGTAATTCGTCAACAATCCTCTCCCAACCATCGATCGGCGTGTGAGAGCACAAGCGTGGCACGAGTACGGACCGAACATTGACGATAGTTTCACCCACACATTAAAGGTCAAGGCTTTCGAGACCCCCTTGTCAAGCTATGCTTGGTCCCTGGCAACAAATATCAAAGGAAACACGGACGCCGACCATCTAGCGGCAGACGAGCCCGAAACCAAATTCCCAGACGAGACCCCAGCCTCCGACATTCACAGGGGCTACCACGGATACCACTGATTCATCCACCACTGTCAGAGATCCCAAGGCCACACAGAAAATATCAAGAAATCAATCATCAGTTGGACGGACTGGGACAACCAAAAGGAGCAAAAGATACTCTCCCGATTCTGAATGGGGCACGCCAGGGTGACCCACGCACACCCCATCTTCAGCGTCCCAATAACAGAATGCAAATCCTGCAACACCCGCCTCTTCGTCGAGCACCTCCTCTGTAACTCCCGGGAGCTCTTTCAAACCAGGGTTCACCAGTACGTTTAAACGTGACTTTAGCGTTAAGCTAGGGTGAAGAAATCGGCACTTAATGTGCAAATTGATTGAACTGTTTGGATTTTTTGTGTCTAATTAGTGCTAATTTGGGTACTAGTTTAGATACATCGTCTAACTAGATACCAAGTCGGTGCTACTTACTGACGAGATGAATTCGAAACCAAAATGGTCAAACTAAACAAAAATGGGTTCATGTCCGCCAAAGTTTGCAGCAGAGATCCTATCACTTACCTCCATCCCCTTCTGGAACCGTCTGACTAATGAGGGCAAGTGCTTCGAAAGTTCTCGGTTCCCAAATGGCCAGATCTGCCAGGACTTTCCTACAAAAACGTATTAATTAAAATAATTGTTGTGCACGAACACTCGCCAGGTTACCGATTTAATAAGACGTCATTTCGGTATAGTCCCTCCTGGAAGATCGGATACTGCATGCCATGCTGTTCACAACCGGCGTTTATGCGTTGCGTCCACAGTTCTCGCATATCCTGTTTTTTCAACTTTCTCCCCTTGGTTGCGTACGCGAGGGCTCTATGCACGCTTCGGATGGTTATCGAGTAGCAGTTCCGTGGTCGCCCAATGTAATGCTTAAATGGACAATTTTACTTGAAGTCCCTTACACGTTCAATACTTTTGTCAATACACAGTATTGACGATAGTGCTTCAATACGTCAATCCCACCTTCCACCATTACACTTCAATACTTTTGTCGATATTCTCGAATATTGACAAAAATGCTGATCGTGTAAGGGCACCTGATTTCAGCTGTTGGTTACGATTCTGCTGGAAGTTGAAACTTACCGCAGCTAGCTTGAAGATTTTTCGTTTTCTCCAAAACTCATCCGGTCCCCGGGCTCGCACTAGGTTGATCACGGTCGTGAACACCATTTAGATCGATATTTCCGGAGTTCTTCCGGATAAACGACTAATCAAAAAACTACAATCGAACGCGGTTCCGAATATTTTAACAAAAACACTGATCCATTCGATTATGTCACATGTATCCCAGGTGGCAATATTCGATGATATTGGTTTCCTATCCCTGCGGTGTACTAAAAAATTAATGCTGTCATATGCATTTAAAATGCATTATTCGCTGATCAATTTGTGTTTATGTTTCACTGCGTGGTGGAAATAGCGATATAGCGTGGAAAAGCGAACTTTTTTCCTGTTCATTGCGATAGCTAATATTACTCGAATTATGGGAAAGAAACGTGGTTACTCCAATAAGCAGAATCCGTTCGCTAAGAAGAAACGGGAGTTAAAAGAGAAGGTAAATATAACAACGACCCGAATCAGGTTATGTGCTAACATTATTTCCCCGGTTGATACAGGATCAATCAGAACCAGTACGAAGAGACAAGCCGTATGAAGGTATAATACGCGAAAATGCAAGTTTCGAAGTTTACTACAAACATCAGAATATTTGCATTGCGGAGCAATGGGATAAATTCATGGACCAGCTGCGCTCCAATTTACCCACCACATTCCGGATAACTGGTTCGAAGAATCAAGCACACGCCCTGCTGAAAATTATCAAGGATCAGTTCTTTACCGAATACTATCGAGCAGCCGCTGAGTTGAAAGAAACTGGTGAGCAGATACAGGAACCAATATGCTTATCGTGGTACCCAAATGAGTTCGCATGGCAGCTAGAACTTTCAAGAAAAGATATTCGACGATCGGAGCCTCTGTACAAATTGCACAATTTCCTAATAGCCGAAACCAGTTCCGGTAACATTAGCCGGCAAGAGGCTGTATCGATGATCCCTCCTCTGGTGCTGGGAGTAGAACCACATCACAAAGTTCTGGATATGTGCGCTGCGCCTGGCTCAAAAACTGCCCAACTGATCGAGGCCCTGCACGCTGGTGGTGAGAACCTGCCGACAGGTTTTGTCCTGGCCAACGATATCGACAACAACCGTTGTTACATGTTGGTCCATCAAGCGAAACGGTTAAGTTCGCCGTGCTGTTTGGTAACAAACGCCGACAGTTCTCAGTTTCCCGAACTGAAGCTGAAGAACGCAGCGGGCGAACTGGAGACGCTCCGGTATGATCGGATACTGTGTGACGTTCCCTGTTCGGGTGATGGGACTCTGCGCAAGAATGCGGACATTTGGACAAAGTGGAACTTGGGACAAGCGAATAATCTTCACGGGTTACAGTATCGTATCGTGAAACGTGGTGCTGAGTTGTTGGAGGTAGGCGGGAAGTTAGTATATTCTACTTGCTCCCTGAATCCCATTGAAAACGAAGCAGTTTTACACCACCTGTTACTGGAGGCTGGAGATTCTTTAGAGATTGTCGAAGCGAGTCATTTGTTGCCATCGCTGAAGCACAATCCGGGTTTAACCTATTGGGAACCGGCCACTTCCAAGGATTTGCGATTCTTTAAATCATACGAAGAAGTGCCTGAAATATACCGTTCAACGCTACGTCCGTATATGTTCCCTCCTACTCCAGACGAGGTGGAGAAGTTCAATCTAACGCGGTGCATTCGAGTTTTACCCCATCAGCAGAACACGGGAGGATTTTTCATCGCACTGCTTGAGAAGAAGAAGAAACTTCCTTGGGAATCGGATCAACAGATAACGGCAGAGGCACCAGTTGAGCCGTCTAGTGTGCAATCGGCAGAACAGCCGCCGAAAAAGAAACAGAAATATAACAGAGGTTTTAAGGAGGACCCATTTGTGTTTTTCGATGGAACTGAGGAAATATACGAGTCGATAAAGAAATTTTTCCAGCTTTCGGATGGTAAGATGAATTGTTTTTGTAGCCAAATAGAAGACGGAAGATGTTAATCCTTTTCCCATCGCAGATTTCAATCCAATTAACCTGCTAACGCGCTGCCGAGAAGGTAAGAAGAAAAACGTCTACTTCTGCGCAGATATTCTGCGTAATATAGTCAGCACAAACGAGGAACGGATTAAATTCATCAATCTTGGGGTGAAGACGTTCGTTCGGTGTGACAATCGGAACCGATTGTGCGATTTTCGGTTGGCCCAGGAAGGTCTCGGAAGTATAATCAGCTTCATTGGGAAGGACAGACGACTGTCCATCGGGAAGAACGACCTGATCAAGCTGTTGTCCAATAGTGACCCGACGAAACCACCGGTGCTAGATGCGTTAAGCGAAACCATTCAGAAGGAGGTTGAAAATCTAGGTAAACTGAATAGTTGAGAACGCGCATTTTGTTCACAATTTTAAATTTGAGCTTATTTCAGAACCAGGTAGCTGTGTGCTGCAGTACAAAGCGGAGGATGGTTTGAAGATGAACCTGGTCGGGTGGCGTGGTGCCAAAAGTCTGCGGGCGTACGTTGATCAACACGACACGGTCCACATGCTGCGGTTGTTGGGAGCGGACGTGTCCAAATACGGTAACTATGAAATACGGAATGGCAGAGAGTGGACAAAAAAACTAAGATAGTGTATTCTATTTTCAGAGAAAAATAAGTTTGAGGAACGAAAGGAAGCTGTCGTGGATCAGCCAGCTTAACGATTCCGTTCTATACATTTTGGAGATCGCCCAACCTATTTAATGTTGATGTTCTTTATACAATATTAGTTTCTAGATTCAAAAAATATTTTAAAAATCATTCGGAATACTGTTTAATATGGGTGCGGGCTATCTGGAATAAACTGGTGGGTGAATGGACATTAATGAGTCTAGCAGGAGTCAATCAAGGTTGTCCAACTTATTGACTCCGAGACAGAAGACCTAAACCAAGTGACAGTAGGAAAACACTAGAATTGCACTACGATAGTCCGGGATTGTTGTTAGGGAGGTACCGCTGAGAATCGTTAGTTTTATAAGAATGTCACCAAACTTGTTATTTGTAAATCGAAATGTAAATGTAATTGGGTCATATGGTCTATATTTGAAACGCTTACAACAGCGTATTCAACTTCATCATACCGTCTACCTTCTCATTTCCTAACAGTAGAAGTAGTTTCACTGCTACTAGCAGGAAACAAAAATTGGATTCGGGCGACTGATGGAGTATGTACATAAATAGTACAAATCAACATATTCTGAATGTAGGAAACCGACCAACTTTTGCGAGGTCTGGAAGAAAGGAGGTGTTAGACATAACGCTTAGCTCAGAAAGAGTTTCGCATGCGCTGGAACATTGACCGGTTACAAATGAAACTGTACTGTATTTATCCGATCGTAAATGTTTTTCGATCATCTTGATGTCACCCTCAATGTAAATCCTAAATCTACAAACTGGGACCTCTTTTTGGAAAACTTGGCGACTACATTTTATGGAAATTATATATTCCAACAATTAATCAACTAGGCGACATGGACGACGTCGTGGGTACGATAAACTCATTCATAGTAGCATCCTGCGAAGATGCTTCTCCATTTCGTACTGTTAAATCGACTAAGGGAACCTGAGCTTGAAAGAATAATAAGAAAGATCTGCAGTGCGGGTTGGCTGGCAATACCTATGCACTAAGGTATAGTCTGAATGCGAGGCTAACAGGTTCAATACATTTTTTTCAAAATCGAAAGATTTTCAAATGAACTTTTTAAAAACCAGATATGATGTTTACGTGACGGACGAAAAAACTGTTCTCAATTGATTCTTCGACGCGCACTTTCCAGGTTGTATCGATCTGGAGCTGAACAATGCTCACAAATCTCATTCTGGTGATTCGGATTCGTGGCCGTTAGCACACTACGTCTTGCTCCCGAAAGCATGGCGAGAAATAACCTTTAGATTTATTCATAAAGGACCCTCCCCCTCAAGCTATATAAAGAAGCCATGAGTTTTAGGCCTATCAGCTTAATTTTTTTTTTCTAAAATCCAAGCAGTCTAGGTTGGGTGCATTCGTAGATATTGAGGGTGCTTCTGACAATGTGTCCTTCCAGTCTATTCTGGAAGCGACGCGCAGTCATGTATCTCGCGTTGGATAAACGCAATGCTTAGTAACCGCATTCTTTGCTCGTCTCTGCGACAGGCTGAGATACGGAAGTTGAGTATGTTATTTTGGTATGCTGTACGAAATATCATTGGTACACCGGCAGTATTGGCAAAAAAAGATTTTTGGCATTTAATTCGAACTTTGAACAGCTATAACTTGTTTTAGAGACATTCTAACACCATACATCCTTCGGCAAAGCTGTTCAGCATATCCTATACTATACTTCTATCTACTTGTTGGCATACTTCAGGAAGAATTGTAGTCTGTAGAATTGAAAATGCAAAAAGTAGGTTTTCACATACTATTTTCAAACGCAATGCGCTAACCCGGTTCAAAACCAATCGGCCCCAAAATTTGCAGTTATTTGGGACCCCAAATAGAACCAAAAAAGTGCTGTACTGAAAAAAACGATCATTCTGCCCTACCCCAATATGCAAGTGTGTACGAACACGTGCGTTCCTGTCTCTGTTTCCTCCTGTTGTTGCTTTGGTGTCAATAGCGGCGATTTATTCGGTTGGGGCAAAGGCTGGCGTTATACCAAATTGTATTGTGGTTTTGATTGTTTTTTTTTCTGGTAACCAAAACTACGCGTTTACCTTAAAATCTTCTTAGGTGCGCACACAAGAATCGCCAAGCCAATTGGGTTACACTATCAATTGCTATTCTGTTGGGGATGGGAAACTGATTATAGAACTTGGTAAAACTTTTAAGGCCGAATTTGATTACCACGCTGAACACATCACGGCGCAAAAAATGACGAACCACTCTTGCCTCTTCAACTGATTAGTTCAAAGTGGTTTATTGGGCTTTGGAAATCCTCAGATTAACCGCGGTTTGAAGACCTTCGTTAGCGGATCTGACGTATTTTCCACGCAGTGGATGATAGCGACATTCTCGAATTCGCATTAACAGTCCCGAGTTTCCCCAGCTACATAACAGCATCTCATTTCAACGGGTGGCTTCAATTGTGCCAGCCTGTCGCTTACCAGTCATCAGAGTGAAACAGACTTCACCGAAGGGTGCAAAGGGTTCGTAAACTCTTGATAAGGTCGATAACCTCTTTTGGTAGCCAAATTAAACTGCCATCTAACTCAAGTGGATTATAGCTAGTCCATTTTAAATGAGACTCTCGCGCTACTGTACCAACTAATTTTATGAACGTGGTAAATATGATTAACGAACAATTAAATATTAATTAGATTAAACGAAACAAAATTAACTAATAATTACAGAACTATTTACATTTATATATTTACAACAATCATTACTTCCTTCCGCTTAGGAAATGATGAGAAGACACAGCAAGGCACAAATCCCTGACTACATACATGGAACGTGCCATTTGAGCCAATATAAAATAACAAACTGAGTCAGGAAAGTTGATGTTCATTAGAAAATCCAACGTCTCATTATTGACAATGGTGAGAGAAACCTCGCCTTTTTTCCCTTTCCATAGGCCACTTGTGCGATCCTTTGATAAGGTTTTTTGAAGACGAACTGCCTCTGGAAAGTTTCCGATGTTTTCACAAATAGTTTAGTTTTTTAGCTTTTCTCAACTCACCTCAGCGTTGTATTTGGTTGGCAGCCCTGTGGTCTGACCAGTTACCAATAATTTTTGGTTTATAGAACGGGTAGATTTTATGTTGATTTACCGAATTATCCGGATCTGCTGGAAATTGGATCTTACTCTTCATTCTTTTCAACTGTCCCAGGTGTGAGTGGAATACACACCAGTTTCTTTTCCTCATTTCCCTGTATTTTCGCACTGTGAGTTTATTGGCTTCAAATTGCGAACATTATGTGTCTCTGGTTTGACAGCCTAGGTTCGCGTTGGCACTCTATCTTTTCCTTTATTTTTTTGCTGCAAAACGTGAGGTCCAGCACTTCACTTCTAACTGCGTTCATAAATGTAGGTACAACTCCTTTGTTACATACATCGACATCATTTGACGAAAGGTAAACTAGTATAGGTACTCACCTCTGGTATTTATATTAATTATTTCGTTGAATGTTTTTTTAATATTTGGAAATAATTTTATTGCTCCGTTTATCAGAACTGCAGCCCTTGGAGTTGGCCGCCTTTAGAATATACTAATTTGTGAGCTGAGGAATTTAAACCAAAGATTTTGTATTTATTTGCCCGCGGCTCCTGTATAAGAGCGATGTCTCGGTGCTCTTAGGTGAATCTCGGGGCAAACACGCTTGTGGCACCGTTTGCGTGATGAAGGTTTACTTGTATGCAGCGAATGTTTTGGTGTTTTTCGTCCGTCGATTTTTGGGACCAATACTTCGTTATTTTGCCGACAGTTAGTCGCAGGCTGTATGCTACTCGATGTTTCAGTGGGCTTCTTCGGCCCAGTATTGGCTTCGGCTATTGCCGTTTGCGCACCTTCGCCTACAAGAGGTTTTTCGATACTCTCCTTACGTATCAGCTCGTGAACTGCATACGGTGTTGGAAAAGAATACTTTGCTGTGATGCACGAACGCAATATTCTTTGTATGTAAACAATTTGCCATTCACAGTACGGCACTTCACAGTACTGTCATACGGAACGTGCTATAAAAAGTTCTGAAACGTCATCTGTCAGAACGTCATGTGACAAAAGCTTCACGTGGGCAACTTAAGCTTTGGCATATAGAGGTCGCGTATGGAAGTGTGTTGTTTACTAGAGCACTCTAGTTAGAGTGTGGCCAAGAAGCCATGACGTATCCAAACGAACATGGAATTTGACGTATACACAATAGAAATACGTCAAATTTCATGTTCGTTTGGATACACGGTTAAATAAAACAACCTGCAGAATAAGTTCTTTTAACTTACTTTTGAGTTGTGCGTCGCTTTCGCACTTATTAGTGTTGTCAAAAACAAAAAGAGAGATTCGACTCAGCCGAGGTCTTCCGTGGAGGAAGGTACTTTTGAGTTGTTTGGGGTGAACTCAAAATTAGGTAAATTCAACTTAAATTTGAGTATAAAAAACCTATGAATGAGTTGTAATTTTTGCCGTGGTTAAATGGAAACTACCTTCAACACGGTTTACCTAATTTTAAGTTCCCCCACGATACCACGAGATTGAGTCAAAGGAACTCAATTTTAGGTAGTTTTTCGTTTCCGTGTACGTCATGGCCTCTTGGCCACACTCTAACTAGAGTGCTCTATTGTTTACTATAGGCATAGGGGACGACAGTCAACAGGGGACTATTATCTACCGATATTGTACTACGTCAGCATCATACAACATGAACATGACGAACTAGAACCAAATAAAGTTATCCCCTTCACCTTTACCTACAGAATTTTCTGACGGTAATAACAGACTGGAGATTATCAATTCCGCTGAAGCCTTATCTACCGCCAACAACGATCCTCCGGCGTTCTGTGCAGAAATTGTCGTTCTGATTCTGCACCATGCGGAGTATATTTCCCTAGGACCTGCCGATACTGTCGGGAAGAACGCTGAAAAGTGCAAAATGAATGAAAGCTCTACTCATGCTTAGAGTGATAATAAAGTAGAAAACTGTGATACGTGGGAAAGGTTTATTAGACAATTCACAATTGTTTGGACTGCATCGTTAGGAACTGCAGAATATTTCAACACGCGGCTTAGTTGCACTATCGGCAGTAATAGGAGACTTTTCGACATTTGCCTCTCGGAATCAGGCTCTAATCAGGAATCAATCTTCAATTAGGAGCTTGATTTGTAGTCTAACAATGTCCTGAAATTTGTAATTTTTTAATTATCATCGCGCAAACCTCATCAAAACATGTATGTAATCGATCCGTAACTAACATTAACAAAACCAAAGAAAAACAATCCCATCAATTCAAATCTCCAACCGATACTTGGCCGGTTCCGGGAGCGTCTCCGATGTGAGATATGCATTGAGATACATAATAGACATAACGACGATACCGGCTTCGGCCAGTGCCTTGTGATCGCGTGCGTTGATCTTAACCTTTTTGTCCACGAAGCAATGCGTTGCGGTCATTGCCTGCTGCGAGTTGACGAACGGTGGCTCCACATTGATAACGAGCCCACCACCAGACTGCAACAGCCGAACAAACTGTTCCTTTTTCGGTGCCAGCAGCAGTACACGAAAGCCGGTGAACACCCCGTCGTGTTTGCCGGCTTCGCGGGCAATCTTCTGGCGCCAGTTGTACGCCGCTTTGGAGACCAGCTTTTCCTGTTGTTCCAACAGGGGCAGATCGGTTGCCTTCGGGTTACCCCATTCATACGGTTCTTCCTGTAAAATGGGGAAAGTTTAAGTTCTAGGATTCAATTAGGAGAAAAAATATATGAAATTTACGTTTAAAAAGTAGCCGGCCTTGCAGCTATCGTGTAGATATTTTGTACACAGCAACCACTTGCCAGCAGCGATTCCGGACAAAATCTTCTCTCCTCTGTTTGGTTTACCACAGACGATGTGCGTACAGGCTGGATCGTATTCCGTCGGTTTGGTCGACAATTCCCCACCCAACTGCTTGACCATCTCCATCAATTCCGGTCGCTGTTGGTCGTTCACACCGGATATAACAATCACGGGTGTACCCTTATAGCTCATGCGGTTAGGTTCAACATAATCCGTCGGATCACGCCAGCCAACGCCGACAGCGTCTTCGGAAACCACTTCTGCAAATGTGGAAGCATTCGTTAGAATATTTGTACAATTTTTGTTTTTTAAACCAAAACTACCAGAATCAAACCTTTGCAGTTCCGAATATTGAGGTTCCTTAAGTTCTTCATGTAGTTTTTTCGTTGTTTTTTTCGCTGCATTTCTGTTCGTACTGATCAGGTCACTTAACCGTTTCAGATTATCGGAATCGGTGACTTTCAATAGTTTTGCAGCCGGTCCAGCATCAGACCGCTTCCCATCTTCTATTTCCTCGTCTTCGTCCTCATGGCGGGATCTCTTCTCACTAACAGTGCTTTCATTGTTTCGTTCCTCATTGTTCCCTACAATGTCCTTAAACACTTCCTTACTTCTGCTAGGTGCACCTTTGGAAGTGCTAGGCTGACACTCGGCGGCCGGATCTTTCTGTGTTTCCGTTTCATCGGTTTTATTTTCATCATCCTGAGGATAGGGCTGAAACTGCGTCGATGCGTACTTGGACTCGATATAATCGACGTATTCATCGCCTAGATTCTCCCGCCAGAAGCGCCGTTTGATTTCGCTCAATGGAGTACTCTTGCGGCGCTCCTTTTGCTCCCGTGGCCGATAGTACTGGTCCCACACCTGAAGTTTGCGTTTGTGGTATAGATGATTTTCCGGGCTGGCATCCGGACGAAAGCCGTACGGTGTGACCGGTTTGGTCATACACTCCGGCAGCGTTGGTGTTTTGATGTGTCCATCTTGTCCGGTACTGGGAGTGGCCAGCAGTTCGTTCTTTCGTCTCGTACGAGGAGTAATATTTTTCTCTTTCTCCTCCGCTTCCTTCAGTACTTTGTACAATGTCTCACGCACTGGTGTGTCAAATTCCATTACCCGTTGCGTCACGCTAAGCTGTTCGTATTCGGTCGGACCTGCAGATGAGACCGGTGTAGCAGGAGAATTCGAACTTGCCAGTGTAGAGAGACGGCGATGTTTCAGCACAAGCGGAGATTCCACTGGGTGGCCCACCGGATCGAAAGGTTTCCGCTGGTCGCGCTGTGACTGAAGCAGATCGTCGTACTGATCGAGCTCCTGTGAGTATACCTGTCGTTCCTGGTCTGTGATTTTCCACAGTTCCGAGGTGGACAATCGTTTGAACCCGTACTCAACTTCATTGGGGTTTTTCGATTTCTGCACGGAAATGTACTTATAGCTTTCTGGGTTGTTCTGTTCTTTGGGAAGTTCAGTGGACTTGCGCTGTTGGACGGTGGAAGCGATTTTTGCTGACGATTCGGCTGCTGCTGGCGCAGGGGGTAAGAACACTGAATCGATGTCCACGTCGTCGGTAGATGTTGTAGGCAGGCAGGCATTTTTAGAGAACGTTGGCAAATCGGACAAGCGACCACTAACCTCGGGAACTTCGGTGATGTTCTTAGGAGAGCAAATTGATTTTCCTACCAGATAAGGTTGCTCATTTACACGACGTTTGTGTTTCAGGCACTCGCGTAACCATTCGGCACTTAACACGGCAAGATCTAAAAAAGGTTCAATGTTTTATAGATGTCCCAACGTTACATTTAACACGCATGACTTACCCCATTTGATAGCAGCCTCATACTTGGCCCCAGCCGGTTCCTTGCAAACCACAATCGGTGAAGACTTCCGCACCAGACGATCCTCAACATTTGCACCGAGAATCCCACCCAAAGCAATCAGATAGTTTCGCTCCGCCCCGGAATATGTACTGATAACAAGAACCTCACCTTCCAACGGTTTTGGATCGTGTTCACCGTAGAAAATTGGTTCAAAGTAGTACTCCATGGGATGGCAGATACCGTCCTGTATGGTCGTCTCCAACCAAATACAGTTAACCGTTTCTTTACCCTTCACGGTGAAATCAATCTCCCCGATGCTGTTCGTCGGAAGTACAATGTAATCCGCCACATCGGTGTAAGTTTCGTCCACAATCGTCCCGCCGCAGTTCTCACAGTCCGAAACTATCTGCATGGCATCTTCTTCGGAAAATCCGTACACGAACAGCGTTTTACCGCACATAAACTCCGAGTATTGCGAATCTAGATCGGAACTCTGCGATTCTGAATCACCTGTCGGCGGTGCAACCGCCGCATTGGGAGTTTTCTTCGGTTCCACCGCTGGCAGCTGAACGGAAGTATTTTTCTGCATATACTGCTGCAGAACATCGTCTTCTACGCGACTAACCCTACTCGGTTCCGGTTTTTGCTCGTCCAACCTAAACTTGGGAGGAGCGTCCGGCCGCTTGAAGGTACTATTCATCGTCTCCAAGTTTTTCTTACTAGCCGGAGAGGGAGGTTCTGGAACTTGACCTACAACAGCATCCTTCAAATTTGGTCGAAAAATATACTTTTCATCCTCCGGCGCGGGTGCCTTCAGTTCAAGGGAACGAAGTAACCAATCCAGTGTCAAAACGTGCGGATCAATTCGCTGCTCACGGATTTCCTTAAAATCTGCCGCCACCTGATCACCTACGATAACGTGACTTACATGTTCACTAATCTCATCGTACCGAATAGCACCGCCACTGTTGAGGATTTTATTCAGTTTCTCCTTCTCGTCCCCGGTAAACCCACTCAAGTAAATCTGCAAAAAGAAAAATAATTCAATATCGTAGATGTAGATTCTACTAGAGCTCTCACATTACACCCATCCAAAAAGGGACCAGCCTTTTTGGCGTGTTGTAAATTTATTTTGTCCAACACATCGCGATACTTTTGATTCTGACCTTCCCCCGATGTCGTCGTCGTTGACGACGGTCTGGACGGTTTGGAAGCAACGTGCGCCAGCGAAGCCATACTCATCACGCTCTCGTTGATGGTCATGTTGCGACTATTCTGGTGACTGATCATCGACAGTTGCGTACAGTCCGGATTAAAATCTCTGCTCGAAAGCAACCCCGGATCATCCTTTGTCGGCGTCGAAGATTTAATGCTGCGAACTTCATACCTTGAAACGGGCAAGGCGTATCCTTTCTCCACACTGTCCACAATCCATGCGGGCGTCAAACATTCCTTTTTGCAGCGCACTGCACCCTGAAACTTTGCCGAACCAACGCAATCCCGCTCCAGAATCAAAATATCCGTTAACTCCGATTTAAACGCCCCAATGTACTTCCCTCCATTTTCCTCAATCAACTGCTTAATTTGATTGCGCTTTTGCGTGGTCAACCCAGTAGACGTGATGGTCAGTGAGTAGAACACCGGAAGCGCATGTTTGGCAAAAACTGGATCAGTCGCCTTTATCATCAACCGCTGGCTCTGGTCCCAGACATCAGTCACCCAATCCGGATGCATTATTTTTATCTTAATCTCGGCTGCCTTTTCGTACTTGATCGATTTAACTGTCGATGCCACCAGATGCGTACAGCTGCTGTTCAAAACATCCCAATAGTATCCGCCCATTTGAAAAACCAACTGGCTCAGTCGACTTTTTTCATCGGGTTTCAATCCGGACATACAAACGACGAGACTCCGCATGGCCGTTGTTTTCACCGGTAGCTTTCCCACCGGGATCTTTTCGTTATCCTGAAAACAGCTGATCAGACATCGGGGTCCAATTAAAACAGCATTCGACTGTCGGATGTGTTCGAATGCTGCCCCGGAGAACTCCTCAAACACGTACACCTGATCTTTCGACAGTTCGTCCGACCGATAACCGAGACAGTCGCTTTCGTTCAACCAACTGATAAGAGTTTCTCTAATCTGATCACGGGCGGTCTAGAAAATAACAGCTTTCAAAGTATAATCGTGGTTTTTAATATTGATTTCACTTACTGCGTACGCCATTTGCATATCCTTGGTAGCTTCGACGATTTCTTTTCCATCTTTCAGCACAAAGTTTAGATTTACAAATCGTTGTTCGGAGATTGAAGTGCTCATCCTTTTATCGGCAAGAAGCAATAAACCTTTGGGCTTTATTTACTATATTTTAAGGATTTTTAAACACTCGAATATGATTATCATTCCGCGAAAAAGAGAGCTAACGAACGACAGAAAAACCGGCAAGTATTTTAGTACGTCTTTTGATTTTTTTATTTGTACTAAATTAATCGATCCTTTTGTGAATAGATCGATATTGCTTGGCATATTCAAACCGAAGCGATACATACACTGAGAAAAAAGTTATGGTATGTATGACCCGACTTTTCTGGTTGATTTAACTATTCAACAAAATAGTAGTAATGACCATGAGATCGATGATACTAAACTTCTGTATCGTCTGTAATACTAGAAAAAATGATTACTGCTTGACTATGCTTCTAGTATTTATGATGTTTCGAATATAGTTACTCCAACAATATTTACCATCTCAAAAATAACAATGGAATAGTATAAATCACCTTATGAACTATTTCAACGTCAGTTTTGAGATGACAATTTTTATTGACGTGACTATGTAATAGTGAAAATGAAAATACGAAAATGCTAGATGTAACCAGTATTAATGTCATGATTACTTTTCGTTTGATTGTTCTCTTTACAATATTGTAATAAGTCACAAAGACAAATTATATAATAGTTATGGGAATGCAAATGTTATAACAACTAAATACATTGTTCATGTGAACATGACTCTTGTCGGAAACACCATTGGTATATAGTGTTTTTCAGCCCACTATGCTTTGTAGTACTACTAACTATGCATCTTGTCAATATTTGCGTTTTCATTTTCGTATTTCTACATGACGCCGCCATTACAGCGAAAAGATTCATGCGTGACGTACGTGCGCAGTGTGGGTAATATTAGATTTTTCACGGACTAATTTGATCAATATTGCATCAGGTAAGTAAATACTTCAAAATCCTTTTTATAGAGAAATCGGGATGTTTCAAAATGTTTTTTGTTTAGATGTTCTGTAGATTTAGGGTTATGCCCGAGAAAGATGAAGCTGAGGGTCATAATTTCTGATTTACTTGAGGACCCTCAATACTTGATTGGTAATAAATAGTTGGTACTTGGATGTGTATACACCATTTAGTTTTATTCGAAGTGAGTGATAGTGGACTAAAACCTGCGACTCACAAGGCAGAACAAAACGCTGACCCTCATATACACATTCATTAAATTGGCAACATGTAATTGACCGGGTAACGATTCAAATATTGTATCATTAAGTTAAGAGAAAATATATCAAAAAATGAAAAGGAAATGATGTAAAGATATTAAATTCATAAATTTTCCGAAATTCGTTCTAATTATATAATCCTTCGGCTCTCTTTAGGCTGCGTCATTTTCAATTCAACCAGATGGTCCATTTTAAAATAACCAGTCAGCAAATGTGAAAATCACGATATTTTAGTTATTACAAACAGTCCCAGGTTAGAATGACTAGATTTATTGTTATTTCAAGCACCCGCATACAATGGTGATTCAAACAATGTCAAGTTCAGTTTTACTACGATGGTTCAACTCTTCTGGTTTTGTTTTTACAAACATTTCCAGGTAAACATTACTATGCATATTGGTTATTCGTTATACTTACAATGGAGTGTTCAATAGTACTATTATCGTACAGATCACCTGTATAGTACACTTGAGCATGTATATAGTTAAAGTCAGCTAATGCTGTACTCGGCTAATAATTACTATACCCGCAAAGTCGAATTTACGTCCTCATATGGTAACTGTTACCATACTATTTTTCTTAGTGTAGGTAGCGCTCAAAGTCCCTACGAACAAAATTTGCATTTAAGGGGCCGTACACTAATTATGTAAGGCTTTTTTAGAGCTTTTCAACCTCCCCCTCACCCCCCCCCCCCCCCCCAGATAAGAGTTCGTAAGATTTTGGTGAACTCCCCCTCCCCCTACATAAGATCTTATCATGATTATCGTAATTAAAAAATTAAATTGTTAATTCATCAAATAATAAAATAGCGAAAACGATATGTATAGAATTATTACAAGAAAACTCATGGCAAAATTTAACTGTAATCATCTGCAGAATTTTAATTGCAAGCCAATCTCGCCCAGTAGAAAGAATAACTGTTGTCAGATATTCAATAACTCCAATTTGGCCCGCATGATCTGCTTTACTATATTCCACTTCCTTTGAATCTATTTTCTTGTGATGTAGAATTTAAAAGAGTTTATAACCTCTTCTGGCATGAATTTATTCTGAGTTCCAGCTGTGACGCTTATCGTACGCATAGTTCCAAGGATGCAAAATGCCTACCTTTCTGCGGCTGTAATTTTTCTGCCTACATTCTCATTTCTCTCTCGATGCTGCTGTCATTTGCTAGTGCAGGACGCCCAGCGCTGTACGGCTGCCTGTATGCAAAGCAGTAACATGACAAAAAACTACTGTCCCCAGTACAGCTACCAGACGCGAGCGGTACAGTTTCTCTTTCCTTATTTTACATTTTTTAATATTTTCAATCTTTTTAATCTTTTTATTCAAAAATGACGACAATGAATGCCAATCATTTACGCCACGGCCGGCATCAACGCTTTCGTGTGCGGGCCTCTCCCTTTAACTATGGAGAGAAAAATGTACAAAGCGAGAGAACAAACTTTACTACGCCACACTCTCACCGAGCAGTCGGAGTACAGCAGCAAAACAAAAATGTATTCTACTGCTGTACGGGAAAATGTACTCGGCTTGGCTACCGTTCTGGCAAGAGCTGTAGTGATGCGTCGCTGTAGCGGGCTGTACGGCTTGTGCAAATGTAAATATACCGAAAAAAATGTAGTTTATCGGTACCGTTGGCATCCCTGGTTCCGAGTTAACCATCTTCGAATTTTCTTGAATTAAAATACAGTTCACACTCTAGAAATATCCTACACTCAAGATCTTTGACAATCGTATGTTGGAACATTTTCCAGATACCTTGCGGGTTTGAATCGAACGTTTGAAAAGAACAAAATCGGTCTAACAACGCGAAGGGTATCAACATTTCTTAACTTGTAAGGCATATTGTGACTCCAGTTCCCGAGCAGAACAATGTACAACCAAGAGCCAAAAAATTACTTATTACTTTTCTTATTAAAAATTACTTATTACTTTTCTTATTAAAAAGAATATTTTCCTTATGGATTTAATTTTTTAAACTTGCTTTATGATATTACGTAAGAAAGGACAAACCCTCCCTCCCCCTCAGATAAGAACTTGTAAGATATTTTTAAACTCCCCCTCCCCCTATATGCCCTTACGTAATTAGTGTATGGCCCCTAATGCAATTTGCGAATGCGATTTAAGGGCAATTTCAATACATAGACAAATTTGCTGGCGGCTGAAATGGACTTTGTTGTTTTTGTGGTTGGCTACCATGACGCTTCATGTTTGGCTTTAGCTTAAAATTATTTTTTAAGCAATTCGCGTGTTCTCGCTAGTACTTTGTTTGTCTAGTGCAGCGGTTTTCAACCTTTTTAGTACCACGGACCCCTTAGAAATCACCCTGGGTTGCTGCGAACCCCCACGGATAAACAGCGATTTTGTATCAATATGTTATTTTCAGTTTGTTAGGAAACAAGATTTGAAATTTCAATATGCGCTCGAAAAATATATTTTTCTTCGCGGAGCCCAGCAGCGACCCTACGGCCCCCTAGGGGTCCGTGGACCCCAGGTTGAGAATCACTGGTCTAGTGCATTTCATTTGGCCAACGAATATAGGAAATCGTGGAATTGTTTTTATCACATTCACCCGAATGTCATTCGCCCGAAAGCCATTCACCCGAATAACGTTCGCCCGAATAACATTCGCCCGAAAGCTATTTACCTGAACGAACCACTTACACGTTGTCGTTAACCAAAATGGACCGTTTACCCGAATGCCATAAACCCGAATAGACCACTTGCCCGAATGTCATTAACCCGAATACCGCATTCGCTGAAGCATAATATAAAATCAAATACATCCTGCTTATAAGATCATTTACTATTGTTTCAATTCCAACAAAAGAAAAAAAAATACTACACAATACTAGTGTCCAACAAGCAAGCAGGTGTCTATGGGCATCCCTTATTAAAAAGAATTATATACGAACTTTAATCCAACGATTCCACATATTGTTTGGATTATACTCTGAATAGGTCGTTATGCTCTTGGATCACAAGGGCATGTTCAGGAGCGTTTTATTTTGTATAGGAGTTTCAAAGTAGAACTGGAACTGAAACATTCACATCCCCAGCAGAGCGTTTTGTTTTATAATTTCGAACAGTTTTGTTTCAAAATTTAAAACTGTTATACGACTCCATTCTATTTGTTGCTGATTTTAAAACACGTTTAGAACTGTATTTTAGATACATGCAAATCGACAGACACTTAGACCCGATAGACTGGGGAAAAATAAATTTGAATGCAGTAACGCAGAAGGAATGGCGAGACATGAATTTTAAACTGAATAGAACATTCGCTAAAACTGCTGCAGGGGACAGCAAGTTCTAGTTTTAAAATTTTCAGTTTTATATAATAGAACTGTCAAAATTATGAATCTAGAACTGAAACACTCCTGAACATGCTCTAAGATGTTTATTAGGGATACTCTCAGCTTTCGTTGCTTTGGTCAGTTCCTAAAACGTCGGATATTGAATCGATTTTTCGGGGTTATGCAAACGAAGAAATGCATACCGCACTGTTTTACTCATATCAATGCCATTCAAAATCAAACATCACCATCCGCCTATCTTTATCATACTCTATATCAGCGGTATTCAACCTTTTTTGTACCACGGACCCCTTAGAAATTACCTTGAGTTGCGGACCCCCTCGGATAAACATCGATTTTGTATGTTATCAATATGTTATTTTCAGTTTGTTAGGAAACAAGACTTGAAATTTCAATATGCACTCGGAAAATATATTCGCGGACCCCAGCAACGACTCCACGGCCCCCTAAGGGTCCATGGACCCCAGGTTGAGAATCACTGCTCTATATCAATACCGCCATTGCAGGTTCAGAAACCACGTGGGATCAGAAAACTATTAGCGACATCATCATCATCTCCGTCGTTTAAACCACTGCCAGCTAAATCTCAAAAGGAGTTTAATGCCCAGAAAAGTTTTGAGCATATCTTCGTCATAATCATTGAATTGCTATGATTTCCCGATTACTGTCGGTTGAAAGCAAAATAGTCGCTTGCCAGAAACATTGATTCCTTCTTTTAAACATGAGCATGTTCTTTCAATTTGTATACCAAATAGTCCTCGCAAGCAAACTCGTTTGCCCGGTTTACTCATACTTCGGAGTTGATTTCTGCTTTCAAACATGAGCAGTTATTTGAATCAGTGTACCAAACAACTTGTAAGCAAACTAGTAATCCACTCGGTTGCCCGGTTTACTCAAAAATAAGGGTTGTCCTTTTTTTAATTTGAATATAGGAACAGTTATTGAAATCTATATACCAAATAGCTCTCGCAAGTAAACAAGTGATCCACTTGTTTGTGTGGTTGACTGAAACTTAGCGATTGATTCCTTCTTTCAAATACGAGCAGTTCTTTTAATGTGTATACCGAATAGCCCTCACAAGTAACCTGTTGATCCACTCGTTTGCCCGGCTTACTCTAAGTTGGGGCACAGACTAACAGACATAACACTCGAAAATAATGCTTCGCCCACTTTAACGGTCATTTTAAATATATTTGTAGTTGGGACTGTGGCCGCTTTTGAAATTATGGCGCCACTGACATATGAACAAGCATATGGGGGATAGACCACTAGCGAAAAATTGTTCCCAAGTCTGAGGGGTAACCCACCAGCAAATGAGTGTTTGGGACTGTGAATAAAAGGTGGAGCTAGCGTACTGGAAAAATTGCCGGATCGATATTTTTTAAGGAAATTCCCTCATAGTGTTATGTCTGTTAGTCTGTGGTTGGGGGTTGTTTTCTTCTTTCAAACATTTCTATGAGTCTAATGAAAGCGAAATGAATGCACATTGTGACAAGCTTTTTTCGTACTATAAACCCATTGAGCCTTATTCGAAACAACCGTTATGCCAAATGTCTTTCAAAGCATAGAACATACAGTTAGGTCACAGATAATAGACATTTAGGCTCGATTTGAATCGTGTGTAAATACCCGCTACTGAAATTCCGAATAAATCAGACGTCTGAAGCACGTTTGGCAAACGTTTGTAGATGGCGCAGTGATCGATACAATGCAGTTAGAGTGCAGCTGTCAAACACGTGTAGCAAACAGTTGCGCAGATGGCAATAGTTAAATACAGATTTCCAACGTTTATCAATTTGAAAGTTTACACAGGTTTTTGAAGAAATTTTGTTATAGCCTAAACGTTTGTTATCTGTTATTTGATCAATGGTCTTATTCCAAATTACCAACATCCCTATAATTTCTTATACCAAACTGATTATATGTTTAGTAAACAATCAGTAAACATGCACAACGCCATATTATTTAACATCGGCGACGTCGCTATGTTCCACCACAGGAATGTAATGATTTGGATCACATCGATGAACCTTACAGCACAGATAACAGACGTTTAGGCTAGAACAAAATTTCTGTGCTTACAGTAAAACATTGGACGGAGGACCTTTTTTAAAAGTCAAAATTGACTCTGATTATGGTATTTGTCGTGAATTTCCTTTATTCCCCACAGTATTATTCTGATTTTAACATCGACAGACGGTAATAGAAAGGTTGCTGTGATAAACGTTGCTAGAAGATTTTGGCCCGGTGCTGCTCTTAACGGATGCATCGAAACCAAAGTTTTTTTTCGGAAAACTAAAACAATTTGGTCATCAGACAAAATATTCGAAAGCTCACCGAATAAAACTCATTTGCAAACAAGTTGTTGTCTTGACCTTTTGCCTCATAAAGATGTTCCAATAACATTCGAAGAATTGCGAAAAAGTTATTCTCTACGATTTTTTGGATTGCATTAGTGAAAATTATATTTTCAATAGGGATCTTTAGGGGTGTGCGGGTTAAGGCATATTCTGATGCAGATTAGTACCGTGAGTTAATATCTCAGTCCTTTTTCAATTTTTTGGCCCGAAACTATTGAAAAAAACATTTTTTAGTTTGTTTCCTTTTAGGACAATAACACATCCAAACCCATGCGACTTGCACGACCCTATAGGTTGCCTTATCAGATCTACCATAGTTTGCAGATGAAACTTGAGATGGCAGGTTGCTAGCGGATTGACAAAGTACCAGATCATGCTGTGTGGGGTGCTGTCCCGGTTAACAATGAGGCGAACGTGATATTTGCAGATGCGTCATTTAGTAGGACAACTGTCAGTTTGCTGGTTGAGTTTAATTTGGTTTTTTTAAATTTAAAAATCATAAAAGAATAATTAAGGTTTAAGAATGATATGAGTGTACTCGTAAGGACAACCGCTACCAATACATATGAAAAACTGGCACAATTTTTCCAAATTAAAGATCCCTATAGGAAGAAAGCTAACCAAAAAATTTCTTTCCTCCCGCTATGTGGTCAGTTTTCGAAAATGTGTCGAAAAAGATTCCTAGGACCTCCAATAATGTGAAATGCCGAATTTCATCTTAATAAATTCAATTTTTCAATTTACAATTCGATGTTTTTCGGTTATATGGAATTCTAGCGAATGTTTTTCGGGTGATCGTGGCATTCGGGTGAATGACATTCGGGTTTATGTGACGTTCGGGCAAATCTCATTCGGGTAAATGGCTTTCGGGCGCATGTCATTCGGGTAGAATCTGGTGTGCAATACTAATTTCACCATTGATTCTTCCAATAGTTTGGCGGTGATTACTTAGTATGCTGATTAGTTTGTGTTATAATGAAACCGAAAATGAGTATTGTTTATAATTTTCACATTAGGCTATTAAGGATGATTAACGGGCGCGTTCCGGGGGCGATGTAAGGGCGTGGATGGGCGGCCAAAAAATGACGGCGGCAAATCGCTCAAATGTTGTATTTGAGATAGCTTCCTATATGCCCTCAATTTGCCGGCACCTATTCAAAAAGGGCAATTTGCTGACTAACGGGGGACTATTTGCTAACTTGGATGCGCTATTTTGCCTTCAATTTACCGGGAAATCAACTCAGAAATCATCAAAGATTCCAAGCAGACATTTTCTGCTGACTTCAACATTATTTATTTAATTGACGTGTAGGTAGCGCTCCACCTACTAAATTATTTTTTTCCTGTTAATTTGACCGAAGTGCGCGAACTCCGACAGTCAGTACCAACGTAAAATGTCATAGCTGTCAAACCCCACAGCAGTCTTGTTTTTCGTGCTCTCGTGTTTCTTGTGTGAAAATTTCTAGCGTGATCTGCTGTTCTGCAAATTTATTCCAAAATGTACGGCCCTCAGCAGCCTATTCTCGTTCTAAGTAAGTACTTTCGAAAACTATTTTATAGAAACAAGCAATGCACGTTTTGTGATAAATTTTAGGTCAGAACACAAAGCGAGACAGCGGTCGAAAGGTGCAGCTGGAGAACATCAATGCCGGCAAGGTGAGTCAGAAGAGCGTACGCCTCCGCACTTAGAGGTTAATTTATTACATTTTTCTTATTTCCAATAGACCATCGCCGATCTGATTCGTACCTGCTTGGGACCACAGGCCATGTTGAAGATGCTTATGGATCCGATGGGCGGCATTGTCATGACTAATGACGGAAATGCAATCCTACGGGAAATTACTGTTCAACATCCGGCTGCAAAGAGTATGATTGAAATAGCCAGAACACAAGACGAAGAGGTAGGAGATGGAACTACCTCGGTTATTGTGTTGGCCGGAGAAATGCTTGCGGTTGCTGAACAATTCCTCCAGCAACAGATTCATCCTACTGTAATTATACGTGCCTACCGGGAAGCCTTAGAGGATATGATCAAGCTGCTGACGAACGAAGTAAGCATTCCGCTGGATAAGACCGATAAGGCAAAATTGGCCGATGTTATCAAATCGTGTGTCGGTACCAAATTCATTGGACGTTGGTCGGATCTGGCTGTTAAAATTGCGCTGGATGCAGTTGAAACTGTCATGCTTACTGAAAATGGTCGTACGGAGATTGACATCAAGAAGTATGCCAAAGTGGAGAAAATCCCTGGTGGGTCCATCGATGAGTCCTGTGTTTTAAAAGGAGTTATGTTGAATAAGGACGTCACTCATCCCAAGATGAGAAGATACATTGAGAAACCACGTATTGTGCTGTTGGATTGTCCTTTGGAGTACAAGAAGGGTGAAAGTCAGACTAATGTAGAAATTGTTGGCGATCAAGACTTCACGAAGCTGTTGCAGATCGAGGAAGAGCATGTGGCGAAGGTTTGTGCAGACATAATTGCTGTAAAGCCAGATGTTGTGTTCACCGAAAAGGGAGTTTCTGATCTAGCTCAGCATTTCCTTCTGAAGGCCGGAATAACCGCGATTCGTCGTTTGCGAAAAACAGACAATAACCGAATCGCCCGTGCTTGTGGCGCTACGATTGTTAACCGTACGGAGGAACTGACCGAAAAAGACGTTGGAACTGGTGCTGGTCTTTTTGAAATTAAAAAGTTAGGAGATGAGTACTTCTGCTTCGTAACGGAATGCGATGATCCCAAAGCTTGTACTATTCTGCTGCGAGGCGCTTCAAAAGATATTCTAAGTGAAACAGAGCGTAATCTTCAGGATGCTCTGCATGTCGCTCGTAATCTTATGCTAGAACCGCGTCTGCTTCCGGGAGGCGGTGCAGTTGAAATGGCCGTTTCGCAAGCACTGACAAACAAGCAGATCCAAGGTCCGTATCGCGCCGTAGCACAAGCACTGGAAATCATCCCACGTACGTTGGCTCAAAACTGTGGTGCTAACACGATTCGCGCTTTGACGGCACTGCGAGCGAAACACGCCTCACACCCGGCGGGATCTGGTCCATGCACCTGGGGAATAGACGGCGAAAGTGGTGAAATCGTTGACATGAAGGAAAAGGGTATCTGGGAACCGCTTTCGGTGAAGCTGCAGGTCTACAAGACCGCCGTCGAGACAGCTATCCTATTGCTGCGCATTGACGATATCGTTTCCGGATCAAAGAAAAAGAACAACGACGGCACCGGAGCAACTCCGGCGCAAGCAGCTCAGGGAATGGAATAATTTGTTTTCCGGTGGCCCGCAAGCTTTAACTTTAACACATTCACTAACACATTACTACTCAATACATGATTTTGCAAGTGCTAGCCTGTATGTTTAAGTAACATCCTCACCGAAGATCGATCATAGTTTAGGTAGTTGAAAAAGACGTCTACGCTTTTTTTCGGTTTTACAAAATCATTCTTTGGAACATTGCTCTTTACTTCTCCGACTTCAGCTTTGAACGTCTTTTTCAAATATGGATTTTGTCATCGCACCGGTTACGTTTTTTCTCTCGCCAATATCTCACATGTCGGTTTTCCCAATGGACCACAAAATATTAGCCCTGGGTGGCACGCAAACAAACAATTTAAATAAAAAGGCTTAATAATTTAATAAATCTTATCAATGAGCAGTAGTGACGATCACATGGCTGATAAAAATGGATTTAGTAAGTAATAATTGAGAATTCATTTAATTTTTCATTTCATGCTTTATCACTGTGAGTTCTAGTAATGACAAGCGTCAAGTCAAACGGCAAAGATGTTTATACCAAAATCCAGCAGCAGCACACCTAAAGAAACACTACAGTTTCAGAGGACCATCCATGTCCACACCTGAATAAGACAGTGACGGGTATCAAGTCCGCAATGAACGCCTGAGCATCTCGTCAGAATGGACCTGGACCCTACGGCACTAGCGCCATTGTATTTTGTGCAACACCTTCCGAAGCTCTAGCGAAATCTTCTTTCAGTACCAGCGGCTGCTCATTCGGGGAGCCATTCTCGCGAGTGCCAGAGGGTGAAGGAGTCTTCGAGCCCTGCTCGAAGTTCCTCCACTCCAATATCGACCGCATTGGTGCAGTACACTAAACGGAGACAGAGAGGGTCGTTAAATTCCAACATGAATCCCATCTTGCGGTTTTCCTAGCTAATAATGTCAAAATGAGGTTGGAAAGTGAGTGCAGAATCCAAGACTTGTAGACGCTCAAGATGTTGATGTGCAATACAGCAGTAGTATGAAATTGGCTTATGCACTGCAATCATCGGGGGTGATTTCAACTCTGTAGTGAATCAAAAAGACGCCACCGGTTCAAATACACACAGTACAATGCTTAAAAGATTCATGGTTGCCTCAGGAGTTGACGACAGCTGGGAGCTTATACATCGTCAACATGTCGAATTTTCATTGATCAGATCTGACTGCCTCCAGGATAGACCGGATTCTTCTCACTCCCAACATACGCAAGTGGATAAGAACAGCACATTTTGCTGCAACCGCCTTCTCGGACCATAAAGCATACATTATCCGCACAGTGCTCCCCACACTCGGGAATCCACCAGGTCGGGGTGTATGGCGCATGCACCCAAGTCTAGTAAACGATCCAGCAGTTATAGATGAACTTCACGTCAAATGGGTTTATTTTTTTCCCCCTTTGTGGGCAGCTAAGGCCGAGGGTGGTGGCCAGCGGGTTTCATACATCCTTGACCTGACGGACAAAGCTATGGTGCCTTAAACACAGGCAACGCAGAACCAGGCCATCATTAAAATGATAAGTTCTGCGTTTGAGATGTATTTCCCCCGGTTGCCATGCGGTTGCCTGTAATTTTTGTGTGGGTGGTATTCTAATTGCGAGTCTTGGGTGTCATTAATTGCGCACTATTGTGGGTATGTCTTTTTCGTGTTTGTAATTGTGTTTGAAATGGGTTTTATATTTTTCATTAGTTTTTGTATTGTGGTGTGTGCGTATACGTTTTGTATAATTTTTATTATCCTATTTGCCAGTGCATTTGTATTATTGCGTGTTTTTGTATGTTCATGCGTGTGCATATGTGTAGATTTTTGATAATAGTGTTAATAGTAAGTCTTGATATGTGATTAAGTTTATTAGGAGGGTGTTGCACAGAATACGTGTAATATTTCAGTAAATGTGGTTTCAAATATAGTGGTTATTTTATAGATATGTTGTTCTTACCTTTTATTGGCTCGTAGTCATCTTACCCATATATCGATAATGTCGCTTGTCTCTGCGTTGTTTTGTTGATGAATTATTCGTATTTTGTTGTAATATCCACGTTTTCCTCATGATATCGTCTTAAAATTATTCGTTAGTTCTAGAACATAAGGTGTTAAGAAACGCTAAGAGGCGATCAAGGGGGATAAAGAATAAGAATAAGTTGTATATTAGTATTTGGTAGTTAATCTATCAGTGGTTTTGGATCGGATATTTGCTGGGATATAATTAATAAATTAATAATAGGACAAGTTTAGATTATATGAGCACATATATTATATAAACGCACATACACATATGCAAGCACTTACATACAACGGGGAGACATACATACACACAGATATACATACATATACATATATGCATACGCACATACACATGCATATGCTCACACATACACAAAAGAAATTTGCCCATATACATACAATCATATACCTGATTATCTACATATATTAGTATATAATCACTCACGTAGTCTTTCAGTAGTCTTCTTCGTTTAGCCCAAAGCTTAGCGAGTTGTCACTATCCGAGTAACCCAGGCATTCGGTGGGGATTAGGGAGCTCCCGTTGCTGTCTAGATCGGAGTCACTGCTTAGCTCATATTCCGATTGAATCCATGTATCGAACAGTTTTTTGGTTTTTTGTTTGTACTGTTCCTTATCTTCGGCTGTTTCCTGCCATTCCGTTATGTGCACGTTGCTTCGTTCGATGTCCTGTCTGATACATGTTCGCCAGGAGAAAGCTGGCCTTCCACGTTTCTTTTGCGTTTGTATTTTATGTTCCAGTGCTGTTTTAATATACCATCTCTGTCACTCCTGAGTATATGCGCATAATAGTTGAGACGGTTGATTCTTATTTTATTGTTTATGGTGTGTCCTTCCAGCCAGTTTTGAGCAATGTGTGGGTTCTCCTCATGGTCTTTTTCTAGCTGGTTTATGCGATTTTCAATATCCCGTGATCCTTTGTGAAGCGTTTTCTGATCATATCGGGGCTCATCATTTTCGATTTCTTTTTCGACTCTACTATTTTCATTTGATGTGCTGTTTCTGGTATCCTCACTGCTGTGTCTGTTGTCCACCTGCTCATTTCCTTTCTTTCTTGCTTTGTTTTTATCTGTTTTTTTTCTGTGGACTCGACACACAATCCACGCAGGGTTAAAAGCATTTCCGTCTTCATTCTCCTCAGAGCATTTCTATTACTTTTTAGCAGTGTTGCTACCTCCATTGAGTACGTTACTATTGGGGTGATGAGACCAGGCACGTAGCCAGAGGGGGGGCTAGGGGGCTAAAGCCCCCCCCCGAAATTTTTCAAAAATAAATTTAAAAAACCGGTGACTTTTAACAAAACTTGTTGCTTATTTGGTTTGAACAAATTATTGAGAAAAAGTTAAAGAAGGCTATTTCTAACCACCGAAGGCAATGGTCACGAAATTCAGTGTGCTTTATGCTTTTGCTCGAGCCAGTGCGAAGCGAACAACAAAAAAGTAACTTTTATATTGTGTGCCTTGTCTGAAGAATATAAGAGACTGTTACTTTAATTGTAGCTGTAATAATCTGTCGAGATTAGTGATTAGCAGAAGCAAGAATTGGTGCTCCAGCCAAATGCGGTGATTATAAAATTATTGATCATTCGCATCCTGAAGGTGTAAATAGAGATTAGACTTTCGGAAACCGGCTCTATCCAGTTCTACCATGGCAGGCATTTAGCGCTCAACAAATTAGTGCAGACGAAACCATTCATTTCGCACAACTTAAAGCACAAGGTTGTGTGTGACAATGCTATAATTAAGATCCTTCTGTATATGGACTATGAGAAAATGAATGTTCCGCTACAAGATCGGATACCGCTTACTCGCAGATTAATGTCACATTTGGGAGAAATGGAATCTATTTGGAAGGGCAATTATTGAGGGCGAAAAGCAAGGAAGATATTCGCGAACATAAAGGCAGCAACTACGATGATGACACGGAAATGTACAATAGCGAGATAGAAATGAACTACTCCCCCCCAAGACATAGTTGGTGAGGAAAAAAATATTTCCTCGCCTCGTAAACAGGTTTCCACGTGCAATGGCTAAGCGCTTGCGCGAGATCTGTAGGACAACCACATAAACTCGTTATATTATTTTTATTGTTTACATAAGGAAATATATAAAAGACCCACGACCCAGTTTGTTATTTTTAAATGATAAGTTTTTGAATTGCACACAATTTTGAATTTCTGTATTAGGTCAGTGCACACTGTACACTCTGTTCTCTGTACACTACTCTGCGCTACACAAAAAGTATTTCAATTTATCTGAGAACGATTGAGCCGAGAATAGAATTTTCATTTCGCGTCATTTTAACGCAATACCATTTTTATTAACGCTTCATTTCATTGTTACGAGTAATTCGTTCCGTACTAATACACTGTTAATCCGTAAATCCGTGATATCTTCGACAAACGTGCAAAAAAATTCTTTTAAAAGTGGACCGGGCAAAAAGTGGTAAAATAATAGGCAATCACGAAGAGGGACTAAAATGTTGGGACTGATTGAATCTATAAGTCAATAAGTTGGGATAACAGTTTCGATTTCATGTCTTAAGTATGTGACAGTCTTTCGTTCCGTTTTTGCTCGTCATGGAATAAAATGAGAGAGATAATCTTAAATAAGAGAGCAAAGAGAGGAAAAAATCAACCAATCTAAATCGACTCAAGATCACTCTTCTATCTTTACTATACACTCAACACGAGTTCTTTCCGAATTGCGCTCTGATCTTCTCATTTCGTCTTCGTTGCGTTAGGTGCAACAACTTTAATTGAAACTTTTTCCCAAATAGTGATAAAACAAACATGTAATCAGACAAACATTACAACTTTCTTCAAGAAATCATACATCTCTTCCAATCTTGATGATGATTGAAAAAAATCAAGAGCTAATTATTTTTATTCACAAACAAACCTATTACTAAACAGATTAGTGTTCATATTTGTTTAATGAATTGGCAAAGAGTTTTGCAAAAGTTTTACAGGAAACGGATAATTTGCTGTAATTTAAAACAGACAACTCTAAAAGAAAGCTTCGGCAAATTAGGTGCAAGTGCGATGTGTTCTCTTCCATGTGTCGGAAGCAAGTGATGCTGAAATTATTATCTATGTTTATAGTCTCTAGTTATTTTGGTGGTGTCATCAATGTTATATTTACCAAATTTTATGTAAATTAGAAGCATTGAGTAATCAGTGCTAAGTAATTTTCTTTCGATTTGTGAATAGATTCTGAGCAGTTTCGCTCAGTAGATTAAATTCTGGGTAGTTTCCATTAGTAGATTAAATCATTGAAATATATATTTGACATTGTCCAAAACCCCGCGAATTCCGAAATAAAACCTTCAAATAAATAAATAAAACCAAAATGTTCAAATATAATATTTACTTAATCTAGGTAATCTTCTCAAGTTACAACGGTTTTGCAAGATTGTCAAAAGTCAATAGAGCTAAGGCATTCTTGCTTTGTAGTGAAATCAGTAGTTTTTGCACTCACTTTACATTTTGACTTTTACTATAGTTTTAGGGATCTAGGAAAATCAGTCTACGATATTTTTAATTCATAAGTACATTGATATAAAAAGTACCTAAAAAGAATCAACTTAAATAGATAAAAAGATAGTTATTCTGAGTTGCCTGATAATGTTGTCGAAGATAGTCTTTAACCCATTACCTATGAGAGTCAAATGAAAAAAACATGTGTTTTTTTCAGGATTGTTTTGATTACGACATGATCAGTATCATTTAAATTGAAAATTTCATAAAGTCGAGTTAACGCAAACTTCGGATGAAGCCAAAGAGCTAGTAATAGTAGAAAGAAACCTGATCATGAAAATAGGAGTTGAACCTATTTTCTGCATCTACAAATCGCCTGCCTTATCAGAAGATTTGAAGCAAATTTCGACATTCACTTTGTTCGGACATTCTTTGCAACGGTAAACTTTGATTTCACACTGATATATTCCTATTCATGGGGACAACCTTGACGTTGGTTTCGTTCTTCTGATTAGCAAATGCGTGTAAAGTTTCATGAGACGGGTTTTTGGATATTTTTCTACTCATTCCAATTTAGCGTCTTCTACAAATTGGTGTATCGAATGTGTAGCATTTTCAAGCAGCGTAGCATGCAGCGTAGCATTTTCAAGCAGCCCTTAATACTTTGAGCTCTTGACTATTCATTTTTGTAACTAGAGAAATTTCTAACTTGTAAATCAAAAATAATCAAATTTAATTCGTCGATGCACTATAGCCTTTCTTGTAACAGGCAACATATTATTAGAGTTTTTAGTGTCTATTGTCTTATTTTTGGAATTGTTTTCACTAAGAACTTTTCATAATTACGTTCAGTTTCCAGTGATTGTTTCAAGTCATCAGAATTAATACATTTATGCAATAATTTTTAAGCCCCTCCCGAAACAAAATCCTGGCTACGGGCCTGGATGAGACAGTGGTATAGTCTCCGTACCATTTCCCATTTCAGCGGGTGTTGCTTAAGAAACGAGCATAGGTGAAAGAATGCTTTGTAAGCTTTCTTTATTCGCTCTGCTGTTGTTTTATTTCGTGTATGGCTACTTGTTATATAGGCTCCGAGGTACCTTAACTTCGTAACAACCTGCAACGTGTATTTTCCAAATTTCCCGTTACTTGGTGGAGCAGTGTTATCTATGATGTATGGATCTCTGATTAGGACTTGTGTTTTTGATTTGTTCAGCTCTAAGCCAATTGACTCCATCAGGGGTTCCAGTATATCAGTTATTCTTTCAATGTCTGTTTCGCCTTCACATATGAACAATAGATCGTCGGCGTACCCTAGTAAGCATGGCAGTTTGATCTCATTCCTGTGCTCTAACCTCACCTCCGGCATGAATTCATTAATTGTTTGCAGTGCGTGGTGCAGCATTAATATGAATAGTTGCGGGCTTAGAGGACATCCTTGCTTTATTCCTCGTTTTTTAAATATACTGTCCGTTCGTTGTCCATACCACTGGATAGAGGTTGTGAGCATGCGTTTATTATGCGGTTTATCAGTGCCTTGGCCACTCCCAGTTTCGACCAGATGGCGGCAGCTTTTGTGATATCCAATCTGTCAAAAGCATGCTTGAGATCGAAGGGGACCTTTTCGCCATCTTTCATCTAATATTCTTCGAAGCACGAATGTGGATCGGATGCACTTCTCTTTGCTTGAAATGCCATCTGATATCCAGGTAGTGGTTCTAGCTGATCTTTTAGTCTATTTAGTGCGAGCCTCGCATAGATATTGTATGGGTTCGAGCATAGGGTGATACATCGATAATCATCTGTGTCATGGGGTTTATCTTTTTGGGAATCGGGATCTGTATTGTTTCTGTCCAGCTTTTAGGTACTACGTTTGATCTGAATGCTTTTTTCATAACGTCCGTGATTTCTTCGATGAAACTTTCTGATCCATATTTGATCATTTCGTTAGGTAAGTTATCCGTCCTCGGGGCGCTGTTGTTTCGTATTGACCATATGATGTTGCGTATTTCACCTATCGTTGGCTCAAGTCCTGCTTTTCTGTCGTCATTGACTTCTATGTTTTGCACTGGAGATCCATGTGATTCCTATAGCATAGTCTTTTGTTTCCACTTTGCTATGCTGATGTATTTTCGATTCCTTGTTTCTTTCTGCCTCTTGTGCTGTTTCAGGAATCTAAACGTTTTAGTCATTTGCGACAGTCCGTTTTCGTCCTTTATAGTATCAAGGAATATGTTCACTTTTTCTTCGAAGTGCTCCTGGAATGGTTTCTGGTTTTCCTTTCGGGCTCTCTTCGCTAGTCTCTTCAGGATTGGATTCTGTCTCTCAGCTAGTTCATCCCTATGGGCTTTGAAATATTTGTCACTGGCTCGTTGCCTCTTTGGGGTAATTGGAGAATTGGTTCATCGAGAGTTGCTTTTGCTGCTTCTTTTATGGAGGAATCTATTCTTTTCCACTCATCGTTGATGTTCTCTGTGTTCCGCGGTATTTTCTTCAGGTTATAATAGATTCGATCTTGGTAGCGTTTTCGTTGTTTTTCGTCCTGTCGTGGTTTCTCCAGATCGAATTTCATTCTTTTCTGTTGTGGGTTATTTGCGTGTTCGTATGCTCTTTTGTTTGCCGATTTGAATCTTGGTTTCATTTTTAGGGTACATTCAATCATTTTGTGGTCACTGATAAGCTGGTGGTGGAAGTATGCTTTTACATGCGGGATTTTTAGTAATTCCATTCGGGTCATTAGTATATGATCAATTTAGGAGCAGCTTTTTCCATTGGACCATGTTATTTGTGCCGATTGTGATTTGCTAAACGTTAGATAGTTTTTAATTCTCATACCATGCAATAGATTTTTTAGTCCTTGTCCATTTATATTGCAGAAATCATGTAGTAAGTTTCTGCCTATGCATTCTTTGTCATTCGCCGCTAAATCTTCGATTCCAATTCGGGCATTCAGATCACCAATTAGTATTACGTTATTCCTGACACTTGATGGAAGATTTAATATGTACCGCTCTACTATTCCGAATTCTTCGTTTACTATACATGGTTCCGATCGTATGTATGTGGAGATTATTATAACCTTGTTGTTGAATATTTCGCATATGTATGAGCATGAGTTTGCACTGATTCGTTTGAAGCTGTTTTCTTTGTATATGCTTTTACTGATCATTATGGCTGTGCCTCCTCCTATGCGGTCTTCTGTTCGACAGGTGTTATTTGTGTTAAACCATAGATAGTTTGGTGTGTCTATCGAGCATTGAGCTATTCTGGTTTCTTGTAGTCCTATGATGAGATATCCACGATCCGGAAGGAAAAAAGGAGTCCATGTTTAGTCGTTTTTCTTCATTTGAGCATCCTCGTGCATTCCACGAGAGTATTTTAAAGGTGTGGTTCGTGAGGATGCTAACGGTCAGAGTGCAGGATAATGGGTTAGAGTTGTTACTGAGCTGAGATGCGTTCACTCGATTGTTCAGTGATTTTGCATGGTCGAGTGGAGGTTGAATTGTGTGTTGATCGGTGTTGTTCTGGGTGTTTTGCAGCGTGTTCGATCTGTTTGAGTGCGTTAGTCTTTGAACGACACTATCGTAGTGCATGCGCGTGATGTTCCTTATTCGTCTTTCCCCTAATCTGTATGCTATTCTCAGGATACCGCTCGCCGCACCACTTCGGTTCAATGAGATCATTGGTCCGTTTTCATTTAATATGTCAATTTGTCTGCTTAAAATGCTCGCTGCTGCCGCAATTGACTCCTCTCCACCCCATTCGTTAGTAGTTTCAAGTCGTGTCAGAAATTCCTCAATACGGTTATCTGCCTTGCCTTTGAGATGATGCATTCCAAGGACAGTGTTTTCCAAAAACGGCTGAAACTCGTCTCGATTGTTCCTGATGTGATTCACAACTTTCCTCCGTAATTCCATTACTCGGTTGTTATGATTTTCGTCTCCTGGATTCGTGTTGTAGTATTGGCAGATTATCGCTGAAAATAGTGTCCATCTGGCGGCATTTTTCAAACCAGCACTACACCATTTTCGTATCTGACGTGTTCCATTGTCCGAAATTTTCACTTGCTACTTTATGCGTTTCAAACTATTTGTGACCTTTGTTTCCTCCTATAAAAGTTTATATTATTATTTAGTCTGAGTGTGCATCTGTGTTGGTGCCTTTTGTGATCTGTGGGTTTCATTGAGATCCACTATAAAAGTACTATGAAGTATGGTCAGGTTGACTTTTGTGATGCTGCTCGCTATGTATTTCTCTCTCTCTCTCTCTCACACACACACACACACACACACACACACTATTTCTTTCTCTATCTATCTATCTATCTCTCTCTTTATCTATCTATCTATCTCTCTCTACCCTCTCCATCCATGATGGGTTGTCATTCCTATCTCTGAGAACGGCGGCTCCAAGTCCGATCCGTTATAGACGAGTGTTATTCGCCTTCTTCAGGAGTTACAGCGGCGGTTCGAATGGGTTAAGAGGTACAAAAACCCACCCGAAGTTTGGTAATCTTTTTCAGATGATAGTCCATTGATCTCCCACATTCACGAATTGGTCACCGCACCCCGGATCAGATGAATCCTCTACGCTGAGTGCGTTTGTCATTTCTCGTTCGGAAGTGGAAGCATCCATACCGGCCGGTATCCGACTATCGTGAAGTTAAAAGATCGAAGAATTGGTGCTCGCTCGCATCTCCCACTCTCATTTGCCAACCGAGAGCTCGTTGCTTATTATTGGGCCTTAGCCACTTTGTTTGACGGTTTGGTCCGCGTGGATGATAGTTCTTCAAAATAACTAGGTTAGTTTTGGAAATTTTAATTTATGTATTGATGTCAAAATAATTTTGATAATCTACTTGAATCTTCGTTATATAAAGTGAATGATAATTAATTTTAATCATGAGTAGTGAACTACCATCCATAGCATACTGCATCGGTCTGGGTCTAGTTAAATATTGAAAACAAAATAAATCAATCTGCCAGACGTCATGGTATCCCTTAGTGTTATATCCGCTAACTGAAGCACGCGCCGTTGGGCTACTCGATTCTAGGGACTGCCAGAATCATGGAGATCGCTATACAAATCTCTAAGCATAAAGATTTCTAGACTGAGTCTCACCGTCAAGCCCACGGGAACTTCACGTCAAATGGGCTTATTGAACAAGAAACCGAAGGAATTTCCGCACCTGGATCGATTGGTGGATCAAATACGTCAAACCAAAACCTATTTCCTTCCTCAAATGGAAAACTTCGATAAAAAGACGTTTCTTCTGCGACACAATGGAATTGTATTATGCTCTGCTTCGATCATCCTATGACCGCTATTATGGCGATTCCATCCAGCTAAGTGCTATCAATCACATTAAAGGGAAAATGCTGTCGCTTCAACGAAACTATGCCCAACAAACAAGGAGTTGGAACGAAGCATACATCGGAGGCGAAAGCACATCAATATTTCACGTAGCATATCAAAAGACTCGACGAGCTGAAACTTCGATCAAAATGCTTCAGATTGACGGTGATACCATAAGGGAACCTAATGAGATACGCCGAAGCGTACAGGAATATTTCACGAATCTGTACTCCTCCACGCATACTACAGTAAACGAAAATTTCAACCCAACACAACGCATCGCAAACGACAATGAGGACAACCAGCGTATAATTAGTGAAATTTCATCCAACGAGATTTTACAAGCAATTAAAGCAAGCTGCTCACGCAAATCTCCTGGCATTGACGGTCTACCATTGTGCTAGTCAAAAAGAAGAAAAGCGACGACAGCTTAAAATTGTACAGGCCGATTTCACTTCTGTAGGCTGACTACAAAATCTTCACTAGGATACTGAAAAACAGAATAAGCCCCCTCCTTCCACTGGGGTAATCCAAAAATCAAAAATGCTGCAACGGAAATGAAACACGCTGGACCGCATTTGCGAGCTAAAACAACAGCATGGAAACACAATCATGGTAGCATTTGACCACGATCATGCCTTCGATAGATTGAAGTACAACTTTCTCGCAAGAACCATGGAACAAATGAATTTCAATCCGGAACTGATAAACCTCCTCATGTTCTGTATGAGTAAAAGTTTCTCAAGAGTTCTGGTCAACGGTAAATTGGGAAGTGCGATCAAAATTCAAAGGTCAGTGCACCAAGGTGATCCACTCTCAATGATTCTGTTTGTCATCTACCTACAGCCATTGCTTGAGAAGCTGCGGAGATAATTCCCTCGCGCAGTATTGAATGCATATGCGGATGATATCTCTATGTTCATCGGAACTGAATCTCAGTTACTCGCAATCATAAACATGATTGCTGACTTCACCGCTGTTTCAGCAGTAAAACTCAACACCCAGAAAACAAAAGCCTTGAGGATCGGTTTATTGGATATGACACCACAAAGTGAGAGGTTGCAAATGCAGACTTCAGTGAAAATTCTCGGAATACACTTCGCTGAAAACTAAAGCTAAGCAATTCCCGATCCACTTGACGATCATGTATAATTTAACGTCATCAGCATAAAATATACGAAACCCCGGTGGCAATACTGTAGCTAGATCATCGATAAAGAGTGTGAATAAGTTCGGGCCCAAATTCCTTCCTTGAGAAACAAGCGAGTTGCTCGAAAATGGGGCAGAGAATACGCATCAATTTTTTACCACAAGTGTGCGATCTCTCAGATAGGAATTGCGCAGTCAACTCTGTCAAATGCTGCTTTGATATCGGTATACATCGCGTCGATAAGAGCGCCAGTCAGTGTCCATATGTGTATGTAAGCAGAATGAAACGAACTGAATGAGATTTGTGGAGGTTGATCTTTTCGGGATAAATCCATGTTGATCAGGAGAAATGTAGCTTTGACAGAATGCAGAGAACACATCGTTCTCAAACACTTTTCCCAAGAAATCAGTTCGGAGAAAGCCAAGACCAAGAATGTACGGGATATCCTGAAAAATAACAGGTTTAGACGGACAGATAATAACGTTCTATGGGCTAGTGCTGTCTCGTTCTACAAGACAAAGTCCAGGATATGACCGAAATGATTTTCAATACTATTCATTAATGTGAGACAGTTAAAGCTGAATTCATCCAATAGCGCAGCGCAAGCGGTAGCAATGTAAGCGCGAAGCACGATGACTGGAGCGACATTGTTGTGTGTGTCCCAAATGAGACCAGACTAATTATAGTCTCTAAACAATAATGCGCAATCATTACTTCCAAGACAAGAAAAAACAGCATCAATCGTTCGGATACGGTTGTTTACACTGACTAGACCACATTTACGATCTGGTGATAAATAAATTACCCCGATGCTGACAAAATGTAGCCATGTAGCTTCAGTAACTCCGCGTGATTTACGGCTGTTCACAAAACTGCGATTGTTTTTATATGTTGGAGTATAGGAAAATTAAATCTTAAATATAATTAATTCTAAGCTACGAGTAAAACTTGAAGTTGACGTTTGAGGTAAATAATCATTGTTGATTGTGTTACATACTCGTTTTTAATCATTGTTTTTCTGTGTTTCAAACGCGTTCCACTACGTTAAACGTTTCTACAATATTCAACCTGTGCCGCGCCCGTAACATCTGGAGTTTTCCCGACCCGAGCATTAGCTTCAATGATTTCAACAAATAATATTTTCCGACATTCCTACGTAAGTCGAACAAAGGATGCTGCCTCGATTTGTTTTGCTTGCACTGGTGAATTGGTTAAAGCAGAGAAAATTGGTTGCAGTAGATTTTTCAGATCTTTATTTCATCTGAAATGCGTAAAACAATCCGCTGCAATACGTGATTCAATCACTAACTGCTCTAACCTTTTCTGGATGTGCAACGCCTGTACAAAAATGATGTCAAAGGCTTGTTTTCGCCAAACGATTCGGTCAATCAACAATGCCATGGATGTCGTTAATACCGAACACAGCAAGGCATTGATGGAGCTCAGAAACGAGATGGAGCAAAATAGCGCAAAAATAAAAATTTTGCAGCACATCCCTGCCGTGCTAAACGAGCAAGCCAGCAGCTCCCGAAAACGTCCCCGGTTAGACGGAAATTCTGATCAGTCCGCTCCAATTGTATCTGAAGGCACCAAACACTTGGATTCCAACGTAATAATACCACTAGCAACACGAAAATCAAATGAAGAAATGTTCTGGCTCTACCTATCCGGTTTTGACCCGAAAGCAACAGAGGAAGACATACAAAATTTAGTGCAGCAAAACCTCAACACCAGCGAGACTATTGACGTCCGTAAGTTAGTTCCCAAGGGTAAAAATCTTACCTTACCTTTGTGTCGTTCAAAGTCGGAGTTGGATTACAGCTGAAAACCGTCTCCCTGCTAAAATCCACCTGGCAGACGCGATCTTCATTTCGTTTTCAATCATCACAGCAGGATTGAATACACAACATTACCTCGGATAACCCCGCTCACTGTATGTATCTCACCCATTGATAGCACTATCCAGACGTTTGACACTGAGTTGAAATCACATAACACTATTTCCCATAATACGACCGTAACCTAACTGATAACTTCTATCAGAATGTCCGCGGTCTTAGGACAAAGACTACTCAATTGTTCGCAGCATTATCTGCTTCTGACTATGACGTAGTAGTACTAACTGAAACATGGCTTAAAGATGATATTCTCAATGAGCTGAGCTGAGCGATGAGTATGTGATATACCGATGCGATCGAAATAGCTCCACTAGCCGTGCTCTTCGTGGTGGTGGTGTAATGATATGTGTCAAAAAGGGAATGCGAATTAATATCGTAACTGTCGATGGTGCCGACCATCTGGAGCAGGTAGCCGATCGTATATACTATGGGGCAACGTCTCTCTTCGTCTGTGCGATTTACCTACCACCGAATTCGGATCTCGCTTTGTATGAACAGCATGCTGTCTGTGTTAATCAACTGTATGTATTTATGTAAATATGCTAAACATTATTTTCAATGGTTCCAATCAAATTCTTTCAAAGGTTCCAATCAAATTGTTGAAAGCTGATCATTCGTTCAAATCTTGTTTTCAGTTCCAAAGACTATTTCTCACCCTATTTGGTGCATTCGACCTAGTGTGCCTCGCCCTAATGACTATTCGGCTATATATCCTTCCGCCAGATAACACTTTGACTAATGACCCCCAGCATCGTTCTAATCTACTACAAAATTCACGAAAAGACCTTATCAGAAAATATGTAATGCGGATAGTGCATATTTTAACGAAAAATGGTCAATCAATGTTGAACAGATTTTTAGAAATTCTGCCATGTTGATTATTTCTTTTCGGGTATTTTTCCTTCTTTTTAACATGAGCTGTTCTTTTGAATTTAATTTAATTAAATCAAAAATCAATTAAAGCAGTTTTCAGCTATCAATTCATGATATGATATGCACCAGCTCATAAATAACGCCATGGGCTATTACAACGACCTTAGCGATTTGATCTTGTGCTTCGGCCTTTTGTAGTTCGGCCTTTTGTGATTCGGCCTTATGTGATTTGGCCTTTTGTGATTCGGCCTTTTATGGTTTTCGGCCTTTGGTGATTTCAGCCTTTTGTGATTCGGCCTTTTGTGCTTCGGCCTTATGTGATTCGGCCTTTCGTAGTACTCCCGATCAAATCGATACCAGGCGACAACAATTTACCGTTACTACGTTGGAGCTACGATGACGAAGTTGGGAGTTTTATTCCAATTAATGCCTCTACGGAACACGAAATTTTGTTAGTTGAAACCTTGATCGCTTCTGGTTTACAATAAGTGAACTATTTGATGAACGTGCATGGAAGGATTCTCGATCTAGTGTTTATTAGTAACACAAGCGGGTGTGAAATTTTGGAACCACTAGTGCCATTAACCCTGGGTTATAACCCAGGGGTTTCAAAAAGTGAGCCAAATGCAGTGATATCTTCAATTCCAACAAAAAATGTACCAAAGATTATGGGAAAAATAAAATCACTGCTTAAAATGGTTTTGAGAATGAAAATATCTCGTGCAAAAAATTTCGTACACTTAAATAAAAACAGCAAATTTTCGGTTGTTTGACATATTTCTTCGGATTTTCTGATAGACAACACTTCTTTTACATCTTGTGATAGACGAACACATACACGCATGCGATGAATTGCCATACCTTTGGGCAGTTGTATATACGCTGGGCAAGACGCGATCGTCAAGCAGTCAATATCCAACTAGCGACGTGAACAGTGCGTTACCGTTAGACTACTTTGCGAGCTCTGGTAAGTTCCCACATAATGGCGACGAGGATGGGATCTAAATCATCCTAATAGAAGAAACGTTAACATTATGAATTATTTTCTCGGGAAAAGAATTATTTAAAGCAAATTTTGTTTATTGTTGTGTTGACTACGATTATAAATATTGCTGTTTCTGGGAAACAATGTGTGAAAAAAAAAATCAAAATGAAAGACGTCCATTTTGTAGAAAATGAGTTCGGTTCGATTTCGGAAAAAAAAGAAAATATTTTAGAAAAAGATGAATATGTCGCTCATGAATGATTAATTTATCAGAAAATACCGATTCAATTTCGGTTGTTTGCTCTTGGATGTTGCGATTTGATCAAATGTGCCTTGAGTTACAAATGTAGTTGTGACGAGAAAGAAAAAAGTTAGATTTTCCAGAAAATGCCGATTCAATTTCGGTTGTTCGCTCTTGGATGTTGCGATAGAAGTAAATGTGCATTGAGCTACAAATGTAGTTGTGACAAGAAAAAAAATGAATGGTATATATACATAATGCGATGTTTTTTTGACGAAGGTAAATAGCGAAATAAGCAACATACGTGAGATTAACTATACTTAAGAAAATTTATGTTTTGTATTGCCTAACGATATTGTGAACAATTGTATTCGACAGTATTCAACATGGAGAGCAATCAGGATCAAGGGCAAAGTGCAGATGAACAAAATGTATCGGTGGTTCATCAAAGTGTTTCGTTCTTCAGTCCGGCATCCTACAATTTACCACACTTCAAATTTAAGCATTTGCCACCACCTGAAATTCGAAATGCTTGGAATTCTTGGATCCGTTGGTTTGAAAGTGTTATGGCAGCAGCCAATATTGTTGACGGTTCCAACAGAAAAATGCAGCTGCTAGCGATGGGTGGCCTTGAGCTACAAAGTGCATTTTATGGAATACCTGGTGCAGAGAATGATTTAAATCCTAGCGTTGATCCCTATTTAGATGCGAGACAAAAACTTACCCAACACTTTTCACCGAAACATCACGACAGCTTCGAAAGGTTTCTTTTTTGGACAATGGTCCCAGAGGAAGGCGAGCCTATTGAAAAGTTTATTTTGAAAGTTCAACAGAAGGCAGATAAGTGTTTCTTCGGGAAAACAGAACTGCAGAGCCGACACATCGCTATCATGGACAAAATTATACAATATACATCGGAAGACTTGCGGCAAAGATTGTTGGAGAGAGAAACGCTGACACTAGATGATGCAATCAACATTATTAACGCGCACCAATCTGTTAAATACCAGTCTGCGAAAATGGCACCCCGAGTTCCCGGAAGCATCGTTAATCGTCTATATGAGTCTAGCACACCGCCTTTGACAAAATCGCGTTATTTACGCTGTGGATTTAGCAATAATAATAAGCAAAATAATAACAGTTACATAAATTCTAGGGTTTTAATGATCGAAAGCGGCAACCAGTGTTTGTTACTGATGATGATACACCACGTCCTGCTAAACGGTTCAGGACTGTTTATAATATCGAGGAAAGTAAACAGGATGAAGATCCGGCATCCGACGAAGAGAACTTGCCAGTATACCCAAGTAACCATAAGCATTAAGCCATTGCACTATATTGGCTATACATTTGCACTAATGTTGCATTGAAACTCCATTACAGCATTAACAACGCAATAAAGCTCTTTATTAGCATCAATAATGCATAACTGCACTGCCGACATATAGCATCATAGCTTGCTCTATATGCGTATATAAAGCTGATATAACGCGTACATGCTTCAAGGATCTTTAAAGCATGTAAGCTTTACAAGTGCATTTAATGTCATTATAGAGCATATAAAAAGCTGATATAATGCTATTGTAATGCTGTGGGTTTATTTGTTATGCAACTCTTCTTGAAGATTATATTCGGCATATTTCATTTCAATCGAACATATGCAATATAGTCCAGGAAGCAAACGCAGCGCACTTACCATGAAGGACGAGGCAAGGTACCTCTGTTCGAGACTTACTAAAGGTAATTTTCGTAAACATTCATATCATGTGAGAACGAAAACCCATTAAGGATATTCATTACAATGCATTAGAACAGTCAATTACGGTTTTAAACAGAATATTTTATTTTAAAAATTTTCCTTTTTGCTCATCATACCGAAAGGAAACATAAGAAATGGTTTTAAAACCATGGCGGACAATGACAACCAACTGAAGCTTTTTAATAGCATTAGTAGTGCCAATATAAGGCTTTCAAATTTGACATTTGTACGCTTTTGCTATATAATAGCATTAGTACTGCAGAAACGAGCTGTCAATCTCCGCACAGTAATAGCACTATATTTCGCCTTTTCTGGCATAATATCAGCATTAAATAAGTATTTAGGGCTTCACGGCTTTTTGGGACAGCTTTATATGTGGATCTAAAGCACATATTAGGCTATGTTATAATGCTTATTGGTTACTTGGGTATAATGTAGGAGAAACCGACGACGAATTAATAACCTGTAGAATAGGTGGAGTTGATGTGGTTATGCTGATAGACTCTGGATCTAAACATAATTTGATTGATGATACTACTTGGGAACTCATGAAGTTACGTGACGTAAGAATTAGCAATGAATGATACGATAAGGCAAAACGGTTTTTGGCTTACGGGCGAATTCCATTGAAATTGGTCACGGCTTTTGATGCGGAATTAGAAATTAATGACGGAGGAAATTCTTTAAAAACATGTACATCATTCTACGTCATTGAGAAAGGTCAACAGCCATTACTTGGCAAAATAACCGCTCAGCAAATCGGAGTATTAAGAATCGGTTTACCCAGTCTTCAACAAAGCATCGTTAATCATATCGAGGATAATCGAAAGGCGTTCCCAAAAATAAAAGGAATCAAGCTAGGACTACCCATCGATAGGAATGTCCATCCAATTATACAACCTCTGCGCAGGTGTCCAATACCGCTTTTAGAAAAGGTGAAATTAAAGCTAGACGAGTTGTTGGATGCGGACATCATCGAAAGAGTAAAACATCCAACATCTTGGGTTTCTCCACTTGTGCCAATACTTAAGGAAAATGGAGAACTTCGACTATGTGTGGATATGAGAAGGGCAAATCAAGCCATTCAGAGATTAAACCATCCTTTGCCCATCTTCGACGATTTACTCCCCAGATTTCGAAATGCCCGTTTTTTCACTACTTTAGACATTAAACAAGCATTTCCCCAAGTGGAGCTGATAGAAGATTGTCGTGATATTACAAAGTTTATTACGAACTGGGGCCTCTTCCGTTACAAGAGATTATTATTTGGAGTCCAGAACTTGATGGAAAGCATTCTAGCGGAATGTGCCAATACCGTAATTTTCATCGATGATATTGTGGTGTTCGGATCGACGGAAGTAGAACACGATGCAGCTGTTAAGAAAACATTAATCGTTATGAAGCAATACGACATTCTATTAAACGATCATAAATGCAAATTTAAACAACAGGAAACTATTTTTTTGGGACACTGCCTTTCCGGTAAAGGAGTGCTGCCAGCAAACGGAAAAGTTGAATCGATTTTACAGTGTAGAGCGCCTCGAAATAAGGAAGAATTAAGAAGTTTCCTAGGTCTAGTGACCTATGTTTCGAGATTTATTCCTAATTTGGCCACCGTTAGTCAACCGATGAGAGATGTTCTGAAACATAATGAATTATTTGCGTGGACAAATGAACATCAACAATCTTTTGATCGGATCAAAAGACTGATTGGCTCTGTACAGTACTTAGGGTACTACGATCCCAAGATCGAACATTGGTGGTGACTGATGCTTCCGGGATGGGCCTAGGAGCGGTATTGATACAATTTAAAGGAAATAAGCCACGTATAATTAGTTATGCGTCGAAAAGTCTATACGATACAGAGAAAACGTATCCGCCTATTGAGAAAGAAGCGCTCGGCATCGTTTGGGCCGTTGAAAGATTCAAAATATATCTGCTGGGTATAACGATCGAACTCGAAACAGACCATCGCCCCCTGGAAACTCTATTTACCGCCACTTCACGACCGACAGCCAGAATTGAACGGTGGCTCTTGCGAATTCAAGCATTCAAGTTTAAGGTAGTTTACCGAAAAGGCTCAGCCAATCTGGCCGACTCGCTGTCGAGGCTAGCTTCACACGTAGATGATCAGGGGTGGTCAGAGGAATCGGAGGTGTTTATTAGACATGCAGCAGTTGAAGCATTATCCTCGCTCATCATCGAAAATGATTGTCAGCAGTTTGATTCAGACACCGAGGTGGTCATACGAGTTGTTCAAGAGTGCGTCGCAATTGATATCTCTGAGGTAATAAAAGCCACCTCCGAAGATATTGAATTGCAAAAGTTAAAAGAGGCCATCATGGCCGATAATTGGACCCGCGATGATCTGAAGCAATATTCAGTGTTTAAATCAGAATATACATACGCAAACAACCTTATTATGAGAGGCTCAAAATTAGTCATACCAAAGATCTTACGCCACCGAATGTGTCAACTTGCTCATGAAGGTCATCCGGGTCAATCGATGATGAAACGAAGACTACGAGAACGATGCTGGTGGCCAGGTATGGACCAAGATGCCATATCAACCTGTGAATCGTGTGAAGGTTGCCGTTTGGTGCAGATCCCGGACCCCCCTGAGCCTATGATACGCAGACGATTACCTGAGAAGCCTTGAATTGATATAGCCATCGATTTCTTAGGACCAATGCCTACTGGGGAATACATTTTGGTAGTCATAGACTACTATAGTCGTTACATGCAGCTGGAAATCATGACGAGAATAACTGCGGAAAAAACAATAAAACGCCTGAAACGAATTTTCAGAATTTGGGGACCACTTAGAACAATTACGCTGGATAACGCGAAACAATTCCGTTGAGTTCGAGAAATACTGCAAAACAAACGGCATTCATCTTAACCATAGCTCTCCCTACTGGCCTCAGGCAAACGGCGAGGTTGAGAGGCAGAACAGATCTCTTTTGAAGAGGATGAAAATTGCCAATGCGCTGTATGACGATTGGAAAGCGGAACTTGATCATTATGTGGAGCTATACAACGGTACCCCGCATAGTATCACGGGTAAAGCGCCTTGTGAACTTCTACAAAGCCGAAAACTGCGCTCAAAACTTCCACAGATAGACGATGTGGAAACGATTCCTCCGAGCTCCGACTTTCGAGACCGGGATCACGAAAAAAAGATGCTGGGAAAAGAGAGAGAGGATGTAAGACGTAGAGCGAAGGTGTGTGATATGTCCGTGGGTGATACAGTCCTCATGCGAAATTTATTACCGACAAACAAACTGTCAACAAATTTCTTGAGAGAGAAATTTACAGTCACAGACAGACAAGGACCAAACATAACTGTTCAGTCTAATGACACAGGCCGCAAATACGATCGGAATAGTTCACATTTGAAGGTTATTCCTGCAGTACCTCCGGTAGAAGTAGATAGTCTACTTAACCGTGAAGGTCAAAGTGAAGGGCTAACTGTGTCTCCGTCAACCAACGTTGAGTTAGCCGATGCCTCGGGACCTAGTGAGATCAACCCGGATATAGGATCAGCCTCATTCGCTAATACATCGGAGCCAGCAGCTGTTCGACGTTCAAAAAGAACTCCAAAACCTATACGATTAAATTTAGTCCGTTGAGATAAGTACCTGAAAATTGTTGATGTTTTAATGGGAAAACAAAATATAAAATAATAAGTGGCCACAATGAGAAAAAAACTATTTCTTGAGGGAAAACGGGATGTGATAGACGAACACATACACGCATGCGATGAATTGCCATACCTTTGGGCAGTTGTATATACGCTGGGCAAGACGCGATCGTCAAGCAGTCAATATCCAACTAGCGACGTGAACAGTGCGTTACCGTTAGACTACTTTGCGAGCTCTGGTAAGTTCCCACACATCTGTAGGAACGTTTTGTCACATAATGGAATTATTAGCACGAATTCCAACAATAAAATTCAATTAAATGTATTGCTTACTTTTCAGTCGCCATTTGCCCCAACTATACACGGTTCAAAAATGTAAACAAAATTATAAAAAATGGCAGTTGTCTTGTTTCACAATAAAATATGAGGTGCAATGATCCCATTAGTGCAATAATAAAACAGTTAGATGCCAAAATTCTGCAGTAAATACGCGTTAAACGATAGATAGTTCTGCGTATGAAATTTCATACGCTAGAATATAATAGGTTAATGAAATTGGATCGTCATCACAATCCACTTGTATTTAAAATCGACTTTGTGTTCGCCGTGGCTGTGAATGACGATGGCGATTTATTTGACGATTTCAATCTATGCGTTCATGATGAATTGAATGCGGAAATTTCACGCGTCAATTGGGCTGAGATATTAGCGACGGGCAGTTTGGATGAATCTGTGAACAGTTTTTATCGTGAACTAGATTCAATTTTCCAACAACTTGTGCCTAGGAGGAAACGTATGCGCCGTCCGAATAAAAAACGACCTTGGTGGACTGGAGAGCTACGGAATCTTCGGAATAGACTGAGAAAAGCTCGAAAACGTTTCTTCAGAACAAGAAGCGAAGCCGACAAATTGTTCGTGCGGGATTTGGAACGCGAATTCGAACGTATGAACGCCGCTCACTTTCGCTCGTATGTCTCCCGAATTGAGTGCAGCATGAAGGATGACGCTAATGGTCTTTTTGGTCTTATCTGCGTAACAAAACGTCCTCCGGAGGAATCCCTACAAACGTCAGCTATCGAGACAGGACATCTACAACAGCTGCAGAATCAGCAAATCTATTCTCGTCATTCTTTCAAAGCGCGCTAAGTAATAACTCACCACTTTTGTCTGAATCATACTTGAGTAGTTTGCCGATGTTCACGTTGAATTTGCCTGCAACATCATTCTCCGAACAAGAGGTATATATCAAGCTACGCGGTATTGATAGTTCGAAAGGACCGGGGTCGGACGGACTTAAACCATCGCTTATCAAGGAATGCTCTTAATCGCTTGCTCTACCGGTATCTATACTTTTCAATCGTTCCCTCGCTGAAAATAGTTTTCCCACTAAGTGGAAAGAGGCAGTGATTAGCCCTATCCACAAAACCGGTAATGTACACGATGTCACAAATAACAGAGGGATTTCAATTCTAAGCTGCCTCCCAAAAATCTTCGAGAGCATGTTGTTAGATGTTATCTATCCCGCCGTAAAACACATCATCAGTTCCAATCAGCATGGTTTTGTGAGAAAACGCTCTACAACTACTAAACTCATGAGCTATGTGTCGTCGCTGATTGACAAGATGGAAAAACGACAACAGATCGATGCGGTGTATGTTGATTTTTCGAAAGCTTTCGATCGTGTTCCTCATCAACTTGCTGTAGAGAAACTAAGGCGCAATGGATTTCCGGACTGGCTGACAAATTGGATCTCATCGTACCTTTCAAATCGCAGTGCTTCTGTGCGACTTGGAACTACACTCTCAGATCCATTCCATATTACATCGGGCGTTCCTCAAGGAAGTCATCTTAGACCTCTTCTTTTTGTACTCTTCGTGAACGACCTCTGCAGTGAATTGTCGTCATCTAAAGTCATGTTTGCAGATGATTTGAAAATGTATCGTGTTATAACAACTACGGTGGACTGTTGCGCATTGCAAATGGACCTCGAAAGGGTTATGGATTGGTGTGACAGAAATTAGGCATGAGTGTGAACATTCAGAAATGCAGCATAATTACTTTCGCACGAGTTCGATCGGCCATTGTTTTCTAATACCTGATGTGTTCTGCTCCTGTACAACGAGTCGCATCAGTCAAAGATCTAGGTATCACTCTCGACTGTAAACTACGGTTCATTGCACATGTTTCTTCTGGCATAGCTAAATCCTATGCTGTACTCGGACTCATCAAGCGCAATACTCGTGATTTCAATGATGTTTACTGTCTTAAATCTCTATACATCGCACTGGTACGCAGTGTTCTGGAATACGGAGTTACCATATGGGCCCCGTATCACATCGTCCACATTAATCGTCTCGAACGGGTACAGAAGAATTTCATCAGGTTTGCCCTTCGTCGGCTGCCCTGGCAAAATCGATTACTGCTACCTCGATACGAAGATCGCTGCGCTCTCATAAATCTCCCTACGCTGCGAAATAGGCGAATTTTACTGCAACGACTCTTCATCTTCGACTTGCTTACTGGCAACATAGATTCCCCTACGCTGCTAGCAAAGCTTGATTTCAACGTTCCGGAAAGGTCTTTCCGGAGAAATGATTTTTTTCCGGCGCTCAACACATCGAACGCTATACGGCCAGAATAATCCGCTAGATGTTTGCTGCCAGCTTTTCAACAATGTTTATCATCTCTTTGATTTTAGTATAAGCAAAGAATCATTAAAATTAAAAATAGTTAGTTTATAGTTAGATTATAGTTATTTAGTCTGTGCGATGTAATATTTTTAGACGAAGACAATATACAATACAATACAATCTTTATGTGCGAATGTCATCTAACCTGTTATACTCTTAGAGTAAATTTTGAGCATCTCTATTTCCTTATCACTAAAACACTTGCAGCCCGATAGCGCAATAGTAGGTAAAAAGTAGAACGATAGAGAAGAGGAGATGTAGGATTCAACATTACTGGACAGTTAGTAGCCACCACACCGCTGTGCGGCAATTTAAATCGGCAGATTTACTACTTTTTTGGATCGACTACTGGAATAGGTGAAGGTTAGTAAAGGTCACCCTTGCTATCCGTGCGAACTGGTAGTGCAGTCAGCATTACTTTGGTGGATCGGTTGTGTAAAGGCTCAACCCACGAATCGCCAACCAACACTATAAACAGCATATGTATCGCTAAAAAGCTGACGAGAATGAATCCTACCATCTAACCAGGTTTCAGTGAGGACAATTATGTCGTAATGGGTAGAAGAGGTTGCTTGGAAAATGCCATCGATTTTTGTGCGTAGGCCTCGGACGTTCCGGTAATAAATCATCAGTTTACCGTTCAAGTCTGCGTCAAGAGTCAATTCCTCAAGTTCTTCCACATCATTCCAAAGATGATCGTCTGATTAGCCGTACGCTTGGAAGTTGTCATTATTTGAGAGACGAGCAGTACCATGCGAGGCTTCAGGAGGACCTTATATTACCTGAGCGCACACAAACGATGCGATCAAAATTTTTCATTTTAGCATTAAAGATTCACAGCGGCGGTAGAGTTGTGTTCACCAGCAGTCTGTAAGTGAAATTTACATTGAGGGCGTAAATCGTCTTATATTGCGTCAGAAGGACATACACCCATCTTGGCTTTACCTGATACAAAAGAAGACGCCGACTCGTTAGGTAGTCCGAGGTTGCTCGCCGAGAAACATAAAGTTGCACAGACGAGTTTATCCGGGATAGTGCTACTATCCACAACCAGATGGATTTTGTCAGCAGCAATCTTGAAGATCGGTCGTTGGATTCTTGAATTCACGGAAGTAGATGTTCTCCGGCCAAGTGTCTTTGGACAGAGCCTTATCCCTGAATGATTTGCTAACACTTTGAAGGTAATGAAGTTCAGAGATGAGAGATCCTTGCCCTTAGGAACTAAACGAACTATTCTCGGTTTGCAGGTCCTACCCCAAACAATCTTTCACAAATGTAGAATTCTCGCCGCGCCCATGATCGATTGAACCTCCATTGCAGCGAGAGCGGTTTTCGCCGACGACACAAGACGCTCCCATGCGCCACCCATGTGAGGTGCTCCAGGTAGGTTGAAAACCCATTCCGTATTCGCCTTTGTGAACGTTTCTGCAAGCTGGCGCTCGATTTCGCCTATCTCCTGCTTAAGATGGTTGCTCGATCCCACAAAATTTGTGCCCCTGTCTGCTGTGAATCTCCACAGGTGCTCCTCTGCGGCCGATGAAATGCCTGATCGCAATCTTGCAAGACTCCGTTGAAAGTGTTAGCGACTTCGAGATCGATGCACGTGATCAGAGCTATCCATCGTTTTGCAATAGTTCAGTTAACCCGCATGCCAATCGGCCCGAAATGATCGACGCCTACGTAGGAAAATGGACGTACGTACGCCTGCAACCTGGCCGCAGAGGATGGAACCATTTGAGGTGTCGCCAAACCTGGCTTCTTAACTTTACACACGAACGGATGCAGCTGGGATATGTTAAAACGCTGTCACAACTCGTTCACGAAAGTCTCGACATTGACGTGAAGAAATCGTTTAGGTGTATCATTTAACCAGCAGTCTATTCACTGGATGGTCCTTCAGCAATATTATTGGGAGCTTCGTGTCAAACGCAGCTGATATCCTGAAAGTATAACACTTGCTTCGTCCAAGTACGGAGATAGTTTGTATCATTTGCTGGTTTTCTCCAGTGGCGCCTGTTGCCCTGGTTGCTTGTCTAGTATTACTGACAAAGTCGCCTCTTCGTCCGAATACTGCCCACATTGCACCCAACGAAAGATTGTTGTCTCGGCCTTTGGGAATTCTCATTAAGTGCGTGGTCCGTCCAGTAGTCTCTTTTTGCACCGTTGGATTTAAACATAGCGATGAATATGTGCTACCCATCGATACAAATGCATCAGTTTCGAGAATCGCTCCCACCACACAAGTTGCGGTATGATAATCACCTTATGCACCCAGCTCTTCATCGGTCATCGCGCCGACTGAATCTACGCACCTACGGTCCACTGATCTTCAGGCAAATATGAATCGTTGTCACCATGGAATCAACGGCCGCCTGAGGACAAACACGACCTTTTCCGCACATTGTCACATCTTCGGTGACGTTCTTTCTGGATGATATCCAACGCCATGACTTCGCTTCTGACTTGAACAAAATCTCACCAACTCGGCAAGGAACGAACTGACGATACCTTCGATTATCCGAATTTATCCAAGCCAGCACCGCCGTAGTGTTACACCATAACACTGTTTTCTCGACTACCAGCAAGTACCCAGTGAGAATAGTCTTCATCAAGCGTACTCCGATTACTGCTGCAATCAACTCCAGCCATGGGATGGAATGCGCTCTCAGCGGAGCTACCTTGGATTTTCCACCGACTGATGCCACAGAAATTCCATCCGGAAATATCGCCCGAAAATAAGCGACACATGCATAAGCTTCTTCGCTCCTTGCCGTAGATGAGGAAAAAACAACAATCCTGCCCGATCGAATGGGCTCATTACCCCTCGTAGTGCCTGGCGCTTTGTTGGATGCTCCGCACCCACCGCTAGAGTCGTTGTAAACGTGAAGACATCGTCGACCGGCTTACAGTACATCCCAAACACGCGTTCAGTTAGGCTGTTCTTGTCTAGCTGGAGACACTTTTTCGTGACTGGGTCGCTCTCCCCGACTCGTGCAAGAACCTCGATGGAGTTCGGAAAATCCGCGGATGGAATCCGCCAAAAGAGTGAACCAGTTTGACATCGTGTGTCAGCTTCACCGTTTCGTCAACGTTGTCATCCACGTAATGCTTCCGCCGGACAATTGCGTCGGCTTAGCGTTCAAATTCTTCACGAATTGTGCTGAACACGGTGAACACGTCGCACCAAACGAAACAACGTCCATCAAATACACATCGGTTCGGATCATCACGCCAAAGCAGCCTCTGCGCATGTCGATCTTCTCACCGAATCCGAATCTGGTGGTACATCTCCGGTCCACACAAAGAGCGACCTGTTTCTCCCGGAATCCATATATAACATTGAGCAACGTATTTAGCAGATCCGGCCCTTTCAACAGCATCGTGTTGAGTGCGACTCCATCCACTTTAGACGCAGCACTTTGGTGGACGGCTTCTTGGGATTGATGACCACTCCTAAAAGGCAAGTACCGCGTACGCCATGGATATGAACCATCGAGCTCCTTCGCTTTGTGTATGTACTCTTTCGCTTGATACTCAGAAAGCTGTTTCCTTACACTTTCGCCGAAGAGCAAACGCCTTTCTAAGCACTGCAGTCGCCAAACCACCATCTGTGAGCTGTTCGGTAACTTCGAAGCAATCGTACTTCCAAAGAAGCCCAGTCTCGAATCGCTGTACGACCCGCTTAGTGCGACTTCCATTGTACCCAGGCTCTCGACTGAGAAAAACTTCTCTACGAGCTCATGTAGTATCTGCTCAGCCTCCTGGCACTCGCATATGTAGAAACTATGAATTATATCCACTGACTTGTCCTGGCTAGATCCGTAAATCTTGTTAATTCAACCAAATACACACACCTAGAATACATAAAATGAAAAAAATCATACTTGTGACGGTTCAAATTAACAATAGGATAAGAATCCACCAAGGTATAGACGTACGTTGAAAAAGGTTCAATCTACTTGCAACCCGACACATGAATATTACAGGGGAATACCTAATTGTTTTCTGGATTTCACATTTTACAAAATTGAAAATGGTTTCTGTAGCGTTTAATTTTTTATTTTTGGGTCATTACCTTTCTATCAACTTTGTTTGCATGCAGGATCACTTTGCATCTTTTCAACTTGTAGATGTTCGATTAGTGAATAATTTAAACGACTTTCTTCAATGCTGTATCCTGCGTGTAGCGCAGTATTTTTTTTCGAATATAAGAATTCTTTTGTAATGGCAGAAATCATACTGAAAATTACTCGCGCTCATCTAGAATGGTGCGTAAATCAATTGTAGGCAGGTGGATGTACATCGAAATAAATTTAATTTCATATTTGAATGTTTGAGTGTGGCTACTACAATGTCACAAATCAGTAGTGCGCACAAAATCACCCCCGTAATAGCGCTTTACCCTATTTATACAAGCGTAATGATGACCATACACTAGAAGCGCCATAATATACAAAAAGAATAATAAATCTATACACAAGCTCAATTCATTGTTCCGATCTGTTTAAATGCTAATCCGATCGAAGAAAAAAATGAAACGGAAATTAAGGGCAAAGTTTTGGTAGAAAGCGTTCCTCGTATCTATATAATTCTCCAGGGGAGGCTACGAGGGACAAACCCCTCATTAATCAAACTCGTAGTCAATATTACCGTCATCATCGCGATACCTGTTGTTGCTGCTACTGCTGGCCTCGCCTGTGCTTCCATTTGAGGAGGCTGTGGGTCCAGTCTCATGGGTGGAACTGTTTTGCTGCTGTTGCGCGCTTGACAAAGTCGACGATCGGGATCCCGACGGTCTTGACTGTATTGGATTTCCTCCGATTCCTCGGTTGGCCGAACTTCCACCGGTTCCGAATGAAAACAGCGGTTGACCTAGATCGACCAGTAGACTAGATGTTGACGGTCCATCTCCGTCAGCAGCCGATGACAATTGACCAGCTGCACCGGGGAACGCATCCGAGGTTAGAGAACCTACAAAATATGTCACATGCAGGATAAATAGATTCCATCAACCATCTATTAGAGTAAGTAGCTTACGTAACGTATGGGCAACTGCATTGGCAGCCGCTGCTAGGCCTCGCTGCTCGTCTGGTTGCTGCTCCGGCGCTAAACTCTTCCGGCAGATGGGACACGTTCCGTGCAATTCCAGCCAGGGAATTATACAGGATTCATGATATACGTGCTGCAAACATATCTTGGTAAAGTTAATTCTCGTTGATTAAATCTAGATCTACTTACAGCACATGTCAATCTTCGTACAACCTCATCAATCTGAAAATCTTCCCAACAGACTGAGCACTGCAGTTTCATCTCGACCTGTTCAGCACTAATCGTAACCTTCGGAATTTCGGCAATCTTTTCCTTCTCCAACGGTGGCGGTCCCGTGTTGTCCATTTGGTTGAGCAACTGCGTTACGATGGTATCCAGTCCTTCCCGACCCCAAGCATAGTCACCCGGATTACCCATAAAGAACATTGGTGTCCCACCAGCACCACCATTAGCTCCATCCGCAACGGAGATCAGAATCTCTCGCAAAATGTTGTCCAGATTGTTGATGTTCTGCATTCCACGGCGTCGATTGCGATGTCTTCCAAGTACTCGCATCGCATATGGACCTCCTCCGCCACCAGTAGCCCCCGCAGCTCCCGGCTCCCCAGTATCATCACCCAGCGAACCTGTTCCATCGGAATCTGACCCACGAGGTCCGTTCCCGGTCGATAGCAATAGCGGCGACAAAATGCTGTTACTAAAAATTTCACTAGCTAGTCTTATCGCCTGAAACAATGATCAATTTCGTCACGTCGATACAATGTTGCTAATCATAATCACTACTCCTCACCTGTGGGTTGATTAAATCATTCGGATTTGCATCCGTTTCTGATGGAACCGGTGGCGTCGCAGGATTGTTACTTCGATCAGCAGCCGGCAGTTCCTCGATAAACCCTTCCAGACAGTAAGGGCAGGTGAAATCCTACAAGAAAACGTAAGTTGTTAAGCCTAATTAAGCAAAAACAACCACTAGCTAGCCTACCGATGAAACTCGATCAATTTCCACTGAGCAAGAGTGACAATAAAAACGGGATGGTGGGTTCGTCGAATTTTCCACTAACGCTTCCATACCTAGGATGTTATAATCCGGACAAAGTGACTAAGAATAATCGCACTGTAAAATGGGCTCAACCCACGAGTACGAGGAATCGGGACCGAAGCACCTCCCGGTCGAAACAGGCGAAGGCAATTTTTCACTTTACCAGAACACACGCACACGCACGAACCCCGAAAGGAACAAATTTTCGCCGTGTTTTTCCTTCAGAGATGCCGGCCTTTGGATCCGCTAGACTACCATTCTGCTGCGGAAGAATCTCCGTTCGCTGGTCACCGATGCTTGTTCTGCGCTCTGATTTTTCGCAACTCCCGAAACAGATGCTATGTGTCGATTTTTTCGCAGATTCTCTCCGGAAAGAAGACAGGACGTGAAAAAACTGAAAAGATGAATATTGAGCTGTCAAACTGGTAGACTTTTGCTTGCCTGCAACCAGGCACTAAATTCCTAAATATCTGGTGGATGAATTAAGCGATTACGGCGCCGCCTATAAGATCAGGGAGCAAACTGAAATTAAGAAATATGCACCCAAATATAAGAGCATGTTCAGGAGTGTTTCAGTTTTAGATTCATAATTTTGACAGTTCTATTATATAAAACTGAAAATTTTAAAACTAGAACTTGTGTCCCCAGCAGCAGTTTTAGCGGATGTTCTATTCAGTTTAAAATTCATGTCACGCCGTGCTTTCAGCGTCACTGCATTCAAATTTATTTTTCCCCAGTCTATCGGGTCTAAGTGTCTGTGCTGAAAACTTTGCACGTATTAAAAACACAGTTCTAAACGTGTTTTAAAATCAGCAACAAATAGAACGGCGTCGTATAACAGTTTTAAATTTTGAAACAAAACTGTTCGAAATTATAAAACAAAACGCTCTGCTGGGGATGTGAATGTTTCAGTTCCAGTTCTACTTTGAAACTCCTATACAAAATAAAACGCTCCTGAACATACCCTAAATCACTTAAATTTTACGCATGATTATTCATTTATGGCATTTTCGTTTTTGACATTACATAATACATTACATATACTTCTTGTGTCCTTATTTCGCAAATTAGGTATCTAGCTATTATCTAACTAGACACCCATTTGGTGCTAGTTACTGACGAGATGAATTCGCAACACAAAAGTCAAACTTATCCCTTTCATGCCCTACTTTTTTCTAGTGCATGTAGGGTTTCAAAACTGTTTTTCCTTGATAACGATGGGGTCAAGAAACACGAAAAGCCTATTTTCATAAAGATACGTGCTTCCATGGCAGTGCTAGAAGCTGGTCAATTTTTACCTTCTAATGCTCAATACAATTCTCCTAGAATAATTAAAATAGTCAAATTATGTGGAAAACGTAACCAACGACAGACTAAATTGATAAGGTTTATCAGTTTTCAATAATATTGGACCATAACGAAGATATCTTAAAAAATCATTTTCCGTCGTCAACGTAAACTGTTCCTGGCAGCACTGCTCCATCATAATCCAATTAGACTAATTGCAATAACTTCCGTTCTAGAGCTGATCATTGTAACTGTTAATACTCAAATGAAAGGCAATACTCACATTAATGAGCATTACTTGTTTTTGTGAGTAAATCTCGTCCCAATCAAAAGTTACATCTGTTTAAAAACGTTGTTGTCCACAAACAACATGGGCATGAATGGGTTAATATGCGTGATTTTTGCGCGTAGAAAAATTTAGGATGTTTGAATAAAAAATATGTGTTATCTACAGTCGTGATTCGCTGGTTAGGCCACACCCTCTGTCCAACTAACGAATTTGATTCGCTAGAGCAACCGAAAATGCATCTGCTCACATCTCTAATTATCGTCAGTTTGATTGTCAAAGTGAATTTGACACGAGATTTTGACATTCAGATGCTCTTTAGTTGGACTATGGTCCAACTAGCAGAGGTCCAACTAAAAAGCAGTCCAGTTAAAAGTGACCAACCAGAGGATCACGACTGTAGTGTGTTGATGAATCCGATTATGTATTGTTAATTGCTTCAAACTCTACACACAGAAAAAAAATTGGTAAAAGTAAGAGTGTTCCGCTCTTAGCCAAAAAACAACCAACGCCAACTATTAGGTTGAAAGTAAAACTTTTAAATTAATCAAGGATAATAATCAAAGTAAAAAATTTCCTTTTAAGCAAATGAAGAATAGTACTCAAAACAAAAGTTTTATTTCTGAAATATGAATATGCGTTTGGTTGTTTTCTGCTAAGAGTGAAAAACTCTTATTTTAACCAACATTTTTTTCTGTGTGTAGGGGTAGATCACTCCAAGAATGAATATCAAATTTGCATCCAATTAGAAAAAATGCATTTAATTTCCATTTTTGCATTTACTTTGCACTCCATCGCAGAAAAGCTTGTTTAACAAACGTCCTACGCTGATCCTCTTTGTTCGAAGTTTTGTTGAATGTAGGGCTAGTTTTTTGTGGGGTTTTGACGTCTTACACGCAACGCAAAATACATTACACGCAACACAAAATACATTAGAATCTCCATTTTAATTTCGCTGATATTTTAAAATGCCTCACACACTTAAAATCCATTACCTACCAGTAGGTAATTTTAATTTGCTGTCCTTATTTCACTGCCGGAAAACGAGGGAGAGGGAATGATTTTTTTACTCAAAATTAATGGGATGAAGTTTAGTCGGCTTTGGGAAATATATCATTATTTTTGGGTAAATTTGGACTCTCTCTCTTTCGTTTTTCGTTGGAGGAAGTGGGATGAACCGATTTAAAATTACCTACTGCTAGGTAATGCAAGTTTTCTGTGCACAAGTGATCTGCCCCTAGTTCAAACTGCACAATTAAGATTTCTGACAGCTCATTTACAACCACAGATGCAAAGTCAAACCAAAGGAGTTTGGTTTGTTTGCCTCACGAAATACCTAACCTCAACCGGTTTTTGAAGCGCATTTTTTTGTTTTCCTTACGAAATAATTCGGCACTGTTTCTTTTTTAACGGGAGTAGAAAGGTCAATTGTCAGTCCAAAATTATAATTTTATTAAGACAACAACAATATTATAAAAACTTTTTATTTCAATAATTTTTTCTTTAATTAGTTATTTAGACAAAGGAAACAAAAATACTGTTTATTGAAACAATAAACTATATTGAATTCAGTAAATAATTTTATTGTCTCCCAACCATTGAACCACGTCGGGGAGTTTTCGAACTATCACTTCCTACTGAAATTTTCCCTTCCAGCTGCCAAACAGCCCACCTGTTTCCAGATCGAACATTCATAATAGGGATCTTTAGGGGTGTGCGGGTTAAGGCATATTCTGATGCAGATTAGTACCGTGTGTTTTAATATCTTAGTTCTTTTTCAATTTTTATGCCCGAAACTATTGAAAATAACATTTTTTTAGTTTGTTTTCTTTTAGGACAATAACACATCCAAACCCATGCGACTTGCACGACTCTATAGGTTGCCTTTTCACTCAGATCTACCATAGTTTGCAGATGTGACTTGGCATGGCAGGCTGCTAGCGGATTGCAAAAGTACCAGATCATGTTGTGTGGTATGCTGTCCCGGTTAACAATGAGGCGCATGAGATATTTGCAGGTACGTTATTTAGCAGGACAACTGTCAGGTTGTTGGTTGAATTTAATTTGTTTTTTTATTTAATTTAAAAAAAGAAAAAAAAAAAAAAGAAAAGAATTATTAAGGTTTAAGAATGATATGAGTGTACTCGTAAGGACATCCGCTATCAATACATATGAAAAACTGACACAATTTTTCCAAATTAAAGATCCCTATTGTCGGAGAATCTCGTGTTTGAGTGCCGTATCGTAACAATTCGAGCTGGTTCTTTTAGACCTCATTTCTTTTCACTGCAAAAACTACATTACAGACGACCAGCACAGGTTTATGCCTGAACGATACGATCGGCAAAGACCAACCTGTCCTCGTTCACAACATATGTACTTTATGGATTCGCTGACGGATTGTAAACCGATGATATTACATGCCTTTACGGCCTTCGACAAAATCAACCATGATACCGCAATAGTGAAGCTAGATAAACTCTGTATTCATGAACTCCAAATCAGCTTTGAGGACTACCTATTTGCGCCATTCTTTGCTACATCCTGCATCCCACAAGGCAGCCATATTGACTCAGTAATATTCCTCCTTTAATTTAATGACTTCAAAATAAAATTAACTCGCTTTCCTTTCGCCGATGACATGAAATTTTTTGACAAATCTATATATATAAAAGTCAAAGTTTGTATGTATATCTATCTATCTATCTATCTATATATATATAAAAGTCAAAGTTTGTATGTATATGATTTATAGACTCCCAAACGGCTTAACCGATTTCCGTAAAAATTTGCACACAGTAGGTATTTGTTATGGGGCGTGTTTGTGAACTATTAGTTGGAGATTATATGCCCGCCAGATGGCGCTTTGGAACAAATTGTGTTTTCCTCCTATTTCGTGGAAAGTCGCAGCAACGCGCGATGGGTATTAGCTAGTACGGGATAAAACCAAATTCCGAGTTTCTTCAGAGTGAACGGCAGAGCTTTAGTGCACACTACAGACCTAACTACAGACCCCTTATACACAGACTTGCGAAGTATATAAAGTATCTGTGGCATAAGTATATAAAGTATCTTCACGTTCACGCGGGAACGCTGTCTGATTCAGTTTAACTACCATTTGTTCGACTCGAGCATTCGAAGACACTCTCACTTCAAGGATCTTGGATTCGGTACTAATATTTAAAGCCCGCATTCAAGCTCTACACAATAACTCTCTCCTGCGATCATCGCTCAGAAGAACCAATTATGGTCGCCAGAGCTACTGGAGTTCAGCGTGTTTTTGAAAGTGTGGCAGTGGTATTTGACTTCCATTTGACAAGGAATTCGATAAAAGCTAAAATATTGTCCAAGGTTAAATCACAGATAACAAACGTTTAGGCTCGATTTAAATCGTGTGTAAATACCCGCTACTGAAATTCCGAATAAATCAGACGTCTGAAACATGTTTGGAAAACGTTTGCAGATCACTACAATGCAGTTAGAGTGCAGCTGTCAAACACGTGTAGAAAACAGTTGCGCAGATGGCAATAGTGAAACACGAATTTTCAACGTATATCAATTTGAAAGTTTACACAGGTTTTTGAAGAAATTTTGTTCTAGCCTAAACGTCTGTTATCTGTGGTTAAATGTAATTTGGTGCACTAAAAAACCAAACACGTTAATATCATGTAGAAAACTATTGAATTGATTCAATCGTAAAACACATGAAATGCATCCAGCTGCTATTTCAATATCTAATCGAGTGTATGGGAAATATGGTTTTCAAGTGGAATTCATGCGAACATTGAGTGTAAATCAACATCATGAAAAAACCACATGATCCAAATTTCAAAATGAATTGCACATGAATGTAACTTCATTTTACCTATAGAATTAATTGAAAGGTTTTTTTCTCGTGACTATTGTGCACTAGGGGCGTATAACCAAAGTAGTTAAAACCCTAACAAATAAATAAAATAATAAATTTTGAATTTTGAGAAATTTTAAAGAATTTTCTGAAAAATCGATTAGCATCTCTAACAATCAATGAACCCAGTACATCTGGCCACCCTGATCACTAATCAAAAAACGATAGCGTCCATTCCCTCGGTCGCAAACGTCATCGCGTTCCCATCATTCCAGCTGTCAGTCTCGAGAACAGGCCACCTTCAGGAGGCAGAGAAGAAAAAGTATTCATCAGTCGAGTGTCGTGTATTTGCGATCCCTCTACCTCGTCTTTTTCGCGTTTCAAATTCCCGTCTCACGCCTTCGGAGTGTTATTTGTGCAGGGAAAAACTGATTGCTTTCTCTAAATTCTAGTGGCGTGTGCTTTTCCTGTGAAAATCAGTGTCGAAACTAGTGATTCAGGAGCAGCCCGTAAGAAGTGCAGCAATAGAAGGTAATTTTCCCACATACGAGTCTTCATCACATCGAACTATCTATAGGAAAAGTTAATTTGGTTGGATATTTTTTGCGTTCTGCTAATCTGAACGAAAACCAGAAACTTAAAATGTCTGCCACTGCTCATGGAGCAGTGACTTGGATTTCGTAATGATCACGATTCTGGGGAAACTGCCGGTAAAGCATTCGCATGAGCCTACGTGCCTGATTTAGGAAGCTCTTATGGAGTCACGGGAAGGTTGTTTTCGATGACACGGCACAGTAAATAAAAAAAAATATTTTCATTAAGTCGTAAATGAGGGTATAGTTTCCCGTTCCTTCTCACTACCTGTTTTTTCTTTATTTTTGTATTTGTCAGTTTCCTTTTGCGCTCCGGGACCTAGTCATATATCTAAACTGGCATATACCTGGGTTTGCTTCTGCCTGTTGTTTTTGATGATGGAAAGGTAAATATTATTTCGTAATCAAGTCAGCAGGTATTTGCTTCATACGCGTACCTGCTTTGACTTTTGTCGAAAGTCGAAACGTTCTATTCTTTACAACTATGCCTAATTCCGGTTTTTCTTTGATTCGTTTCTGGGGCTACGGACGATAGCCGATTCTACAGAATACTCACTAGCTCAGATACAATATAAACATGTCGGTATAATGAACATAGAAGCCTTTGAGTTTGGCTCTTTTGGCTTCTTACCATAGATAAGAAGAAATGTGTTTCGTATTTCCTCTTTGAAGCTATTCAACTATAATTATTGTATGCTTCATTCGCTTCCCAAAACAAGTTGCAAACTAGAAAAAATCGGTTGTATGGCATATTGAATGTTTGATGCTTTTATTGTTGGTACTGAAAGTTAGATTTAATCGCAGATGTCTACAAATACGTCCGTTGGCGCCATGCATTTGTCTTCCTACAATTTTGGAGGATATTATGTTGAAATTCTTACCTATCGTATCTGAGGAACTCTAGCCTTCTTTGATTACGTTCAAAAATTTTGCTCTTATTTAATATCATGGCCCAAATCAAATAAAATGTGACACTGATGGCATCGCGTCGCTACCAAACGTCGAAAAAACACATACAAGAACACAACTAATTTCGTTTGGGTGCATGCTAAAACGTCCATGAATAGGGACTTTGATTATGGTCATATATTATGACCCTATATTAAAAGGTCCTAGTTTGCGTCAAAATGAAAATTTCAATTCCGTACTTGAAAGTGTGGTCTATCCTGGCCTTTTTTGGTCCTTGTCCAGAAGAATATTGTGTCGTGAACAGCGTTGCCTTCTAAAAAAGATACATTCGATCCATGGTAGAGATTTTCAGGGCAAGTCTGGTCTAAGTATTCATTAAGGAGAAAGTTGTTGAAAACCATCTTTGGGCGTGTAGAGCACAAAACCTATTGCTAAAATTTTTATGGAATTTTCGCTTCGACTTCGTCTCATCAGAATCCGACACTAACTTAGTTAACGAACTAAGCTAGCGACGGATTGACGCTAGCTCTAAAAAAAACAGACACTAAATTTGTTTTCCTGAGCAATCCTTTTATGGCACCAAAAAGTAGCTGATGTTTCAAACTATTGTTTAGGACCTTTTACCGATAAATTCTTTCATGTCTATCCTCCTAAAAGGGCAATTTGCTTAAGTAGATCCGAATAGCGCCGGATTCTCCTACATATTTGTGAATAGTGCTATTTACATAACTCGCGGTATTTGTGCTGTCACGGTCAACATGACTGTTGAGAATATAAAGAATAAATACGTCTATTGTTCGGTATATTTGCCGCCTAATAATCCATCACGTTCTGGTGATTTCAAAAGCGTTGTATAATACTGTAGAAGAAACTGGATTCCCATCATAATCGGTGACGATGCAAATACCCACCACATAATTTGGGGCAGCTAAGATACCAATTGAACAAGCACGAAATTGTTGAAATACTTGGGAGAGGGGGGGGGGGGGGAGGGTAAGGGTTTCACCGTAAAAAATCAGTTTTTTTGTCAATTTTTTTAGAAAGATGGGTGAAGCGAATTGATCGAAACTTTTGTATAATCTACATCATTTCAACAACATTCTGTTTTTTTTTCATGCAAAAATATCTCCTAGCGACATGCTGATGAAGCTTTTTGTGGAACGTCTCTGGAAAAACACGATTTGCGGTGTTAACTGGCATTCAAAAACTACTTGACCGATTTATTTCAAACTTTGCATACACATTCTATGTAAAAATTCCTAACACCTGCGTTGAGTTTTTGAGGGAATGTTTTAGTTAAGGGGGTATTTTACTAATAAAATGGCGGAATCGCTGTTTTTCATGAAAAATTTGTCAAGGAACTGATGCAGTGATGGCTTCTCGCAAAAATATCGTTGTACCACTTCGGCCAAAATACTAGCCACACGTTTTATACACGGTTCCAACCACTCATTTACAAATTAGTTAACTCTTAGGCCCAGGAACAATTGGTATATCAACCGTGGTATATTCAATTTAAAATGACCGCTAACATTGACCAATAATTGTTGTCGAGTATTATGTCTGTAACTCTGTGCTATAAGTAGCATTTGGCGTAAGATATGAAAATACTATCGAATGTATTTAGTGCAACCTGTTTAAGTACATCGAGCAATCGGGTGGATCGTACTTTTGCGTACGAAACATTCCCAATACAAAAGAAACATAAATGCTCTAAAAACCCACGAAACCATTTGTCAAAATATGCATTCATTTCGATTTTAATATGGATTCAAGGAAAGCTCCAAGGAAGGAATCAACATATATGTTTGAATAATCCGGGCAGACGAAAAGATCACAAGTTTGTGTGCAAGAGTTACTTGGCGTACAAATTCAAAGAACTGCTCATGTTTGAAAGAAGGAACCAAGTCCTATGTTCGAGTAAACCGGTTATACGAGAGGATAATAGACCACCGTTTTCGACGGCACATCCTCAGCAGCACAAGTTTCTTGATTTAAGTATGCGCAAATATTTGACATAACCACAAATAATGAATAGAAACATTAACTTTTCTGGGCAATGGGGCATTCTGGATAATGGTTTTCTAGGGATTGGTACATTCTGGGAAATGTCTGTCTGGGGAATGGAACATTCTGGGGAAGGGAATTCTAGGGAATGGCTTTCTGGGAAATGGCTTTCGGGAGAATGGTATACAACCCTTTTCACATATTCTACAGTGCAGATCCAAAGACGGTGGTTTTGACTAGCATTTTATACAAATAGTATAGGAATAAATGTTAGATTGACCGAATTATTAACAGAAGAGAAAGTTAACAATAAGAGTCACTCATTGTAGATGTGTCTTTTTGAAAAAAATATTCAAACTTTGCTCGTAGAATGGTGACAATATAAACGAATTTAAACACGCTAACTTTTTCGCACGCTAGCTAGTAGCAATCAAATATGTGAACAGAAACGCTTGTGTCTCTCGCGATAATATAAATCTGGTCACACATTCGTACATGCTATCGGGATCATCCGTACACACCATGGCCCATAATCTCACACACATAAAAATGATTCAGTGATCAAGTCAATATGATAGCACTTTCGAATATGCAAACGCCCGTTACTGCGCTATTATGAAGTGGTTACGCGTGGACGCTCCTACCTTTGGCTCTAGCAGCTCGGTCCATGCCTTTAATCTGCGTCTAAAAAGCAAACTTATAAACATTAGAAGTCTCAAGGCGTCTTGTGTGTGTTAGTATGTGTGTTAGTGTGTGTGTTAACCACCTTAACTCCCACTGTTTTACAGAAAAAAGTTATTTCCATGTATTTATATACATACCTGTAAATAACTTGTCTCCAGGATTTAGGTTGGTGCTAGCTCAATTAATTTAGGTTGCACGACTTTCCCCCGAAAACCATTCCCCAGAAACTAAAACACCGAAGTTTTTTCCCCAGAAAGAACCATTCTCCAGAAAACCATTCCGTCGAAAGTACCAATCACCAGAAAACCTTTTCCCAGAAAGTATTTTTGCCCAGAAAACCGTTACCCAGAATGAACAAATACCCAGAAGTTCATACCCCAAAAAAGCCATTTCTCAGAAATTGAGGTATTTTAACTGAAGATGACTTATTTATTAGTATAGATATTCAGATTTGGTTTTGTAATACAAGAGCTATTGATAAAAAAATGGTATATTTTAATGTTGTACCATTTTCCTAGTCGGCAATTAGAACTTATTTTAATTTTTTGTCTCTCCTGCCTGTTTTTTTTACAGCGACGCCGGTTTATCATATCTCCTTGCAGATATCGCATATATTCCGCCGACGTGGACCGCTCTTCCTCTTTGAATGCTTTCACAACCGCATAAAGTTTAATATCACTGGTACCTTTTAAGAGTGCATTTCATTTGTTGTGATACCCTTCTATTGCGTTTGAGGTTCTGGGTATGTCATTGAGGGTGTTGTATCACATGGTCCATAATTCAGGGGAAAATCTTGCCTGTGCCTGTGCGCAGTGTTTTCCAACCCTTTGCTTCCCCAAAACGTATTTTTTCATGTAATCGAAGTACGGGGACATTTATTCCGGAGCTGAAGCACGGACAATACCCAAGCCTTCAGGCACATCTTGAGGCTTCAAAAAGTCCAAGGCCCGGGTTTGTCTGAAAGAGATCTGCATTTGCACGCTTTTCAAATAAATTCCAGATAATCCCAATTTTTGGATCCGTTTCCACCAATTTTTCGTTAGGTGGAAAAAGCAACCATATCGCACAGAATTGGGAACAATCTTTTCTATAGCGTTAATCTCAGCGGTTTCAAAACCTGTCATTACAATCGACGGATTAATTATAATATTGTCGTTGGCTGCTATGGTTTTTATCAGTTCTAGAGCTTTTTTGTAGTTAAATTCTGATTTATCTGGAAGGAGCATGTGTACTAAGGGCAGGAACGTTCGTTCAATGCTCAATGTTCCGATTGACCCGTGGATGGCAATTTATGTAGCAGATGAATCAATAAGGGCATGACCTGTGATCAACACGTATGCTCGGTTTATTGACTCCTTCTTTTAAACATGAGCAACTCTTTGAATATGTATGCCAAATAGCCCTCGGAATGAAACTTGTTATCCACTCGTCTGACCGGTTTTCTCAAACATAGGGGTTGATTCATTCTTTCCAGCACACTATGGAATAGCTGGAGCAAAAAGTTGGCTAAAATAGGAAAAACATATTCGAACTATCATTTTAAAGATTTTTTATAACATTCTTCGATGTTTGTTGCATCATGTACCATCGAAATTGAGGTGTTTTTTGGGAATAATTTGCGAAAGATCTACTGAATGGATCTTGTTTTTTTTTAATTTTGAAGATACATGTTTCGGCTTTTCAATTTAACTTTAAACGACGAAAACAAACATCTCTGCGACCTTGAAACGTCATTTGTGACATTCAGAGCTAAAAATATTCAAATTCATTGAATGAAAAATGACCATATTCAGCTTCATTCATTTTCAATATTCAGTGACGCAGCTGAAAATGTCAAACGAACAAACCGCCCATTCATCCATGCAGATTTTCATTCGGCTCCGATTATTACACGAAGCGACCGTGCAACGACGAATCAAACGCATCAAAATAGGCCCTGGCACAATGTAAGCGACGATGATTGTTGTTTCATATGCTTTATCGACATTTGAAAACATTTTTCTAGATAATTAGTGTAATGAATATATTGTGCGATATTCAACTGAATGAATAAGATGGATAGTTGAATGAATATTTTTTCTATTCCCCGCGAGTCGCAACAGGTTCATTTTCAGCCGTCAACAAAGAGCTTCGATTATTTTTAACTCTGGTGACATTGATGTTTAAATTACATGGGAGTAAAGTTTCGGCTAATGGGATTTTCGCCTTCAAAAATGAAATTCGAAAGCCATTACCAAAAAAATGTTTCATTTCTTCTAAAAACTGTCCGTATGCAACAGTTTTTATTAAATCGAAACTATGCAATCAATGAAGTAGTATTAAGCTAGAAAACGTGGATATTGATCTATGCTAAGTACTCTGTTGGTGAAAATATCGAGTTATTAAGGGGTTACATTACTAGAATTTCCAAAAAATCGAAAAAAATTTCAATGGTTGAAAATGTGCTTAAATAGTTTTGAAAATGATATGTCGCCGAAGCGCCTCTTATGTATACACCGAGCGTACTGGAAACTTTAAACACGATTTTTTTTCGAAACCACTTTTTAGCTGGTCGGAAATGTAAGTCAAACAACTCTTTTTGGATCGTTTTGAAATTTGCACAGTGTATCCAGAATTGCTATCTGCAGCGACGTACGTAGGATTATATATTTTTATCACATAGTTTTTTTTAAATTTGCGTCGATTTTTGAATGACTTTTACAGCGCTTTTTCATGAACAAGTGTACCATTTCACAAAATCCTACGTCGCTTGCCATTGTACCAAGAAATCGAAAAAAAATAGTTTTTAGCTCTAGGCAGCCAAAGCTTTGTGCTCAATCATTAACCGTCAGTGGCACGCAAAGCGATAGAGATTTGAGATGTCCTATTAGGTATTTAACCTAATGGAGCTCCTTTTATGTTTCTAGATCTTCAGGTAATATTACATGTCTTTGGGATATTTCCGCGGCGCGATGCCGCAAATATCGAAAATCGACAATTGTTGAATATTTAACAAACAATAGGGTGGGTGCTCCAATAGCCGCGGTGTACTACTAGTTGCAGTAGTAAGCTAAACGCTTGATTAAAATACCAACCGCCGTTAATTATTTTTTGCTTTGTAGTTCGCACTAAACTCGCAAGGTAACACAAGTTTTATTATAGAAATTTTGCTAAAAAACAACTGAAATAGTGAGTTTTCCTTGATTTTTGAGCTCCTTTGCAGCTATAGTGGCCAAATGTACCTAGAGTTGCATGCTCCAAAAGTAATCAATGGGTTTGGCATCTATAGGAACCGGAATTAGCAATTGCGCCACGATTGCCTCATGCGGAGCAAGCGGTTTTAAATGCAAAAATTTGTTCAAAACCAATTAAAATATTTTTTCTATCAAATAGGAATCGAAAGCTTTCTTTTTACATATAATCATCACCCGTAGATCTTTCCATCTTTTTTAATGCGTTTAAATTTAAGCACAATGCGTAAATATAAAAAAAATACTGTGAATAGCAAACTTATAACAAGTATTTAAGTACACATGATCTAAATGTAACGAATTGTTTATTGAGAAAGTAGAAGAAAAAAAAATCGGGAAAATAATTTTCTGGGTTTTGGTACTTTCTACGGAACAGTTGATTCTTTGTTCTTTGTAGAAAAAATACACAACGTGTTGCTTCGCAATGAGAGGATCAAATAATTTCCGAATAATTATTTATTCACAATGAATAATAAAAACTTCCTAGGATGACAATGATATGTTATAAGCATATGCTATATACAATTCAGTACGCATAACTTACGTTTAGTATTTATTCCTCTTCTATTCCTCCTATATTTGCGTTCGCAACGTATTTGTGACTTCGTGTCAATTCTGCGATATTATATTGCATTAATCCTAGTATTTTTAGTATTAAGTTTCAATGATATTACCTTCAGCAGCGTCACTAGTGACCTAATCGTGACTGTGAAGTGCGTGAATTAGGTTCCGTTAGCTACAATATGAAATTTTGCTAATTTTATGGAGTTATACAAAAGCAGTTTAGTGGGAAACTAACCTCGAATTAGTTACAGATTGTTAAATGTGAATTTCTATTACCGATAATGATCACAACTGCTTAACGAGTTAATACATTTAACGCGACTTGCAAATTGCAGCGTATAAATTGTGTTTTAAATACAATTTCAAATAAATCTTTATATTTTATAAATCGAGTAAACTTTTTAGAATATAATCTTCAGCACACGCGGATTGGCTTTCTTCTACTGGTTGTCGTTTCATACCAGCGCGATCGAGTACACGGTGGGTCTCCTGTCATGATCGTTAAGTTGATGGGTTTTTTAGTTCTGGTCGTCTCGATGAGGCGCGTGACCCATTGGGTCGTTTACACAACGTGTTTCGTTGTTTTGCCATTCTCGAAACAAAAATCATTATAATGGAAAAACTGCGATTAAAACAACAAATAAAAGTGAAAAAATAAAAGATAAGTGTTTTGGAAAGCCTGAGGCTCCTATTTTCTGGTATGATTTTTGTTTGAGATATTTTCGAGACGCTCACCACTTTTGTGCGATATGAGCGTAAGGGGCTATTCGGACCCCCTATTCCGTTAACCACCGTTCAACGGCTTGCGGCTACGCACACCATTGCACACGCCACACCAAAGAAAATACATGGGTCGCCAATCGACAGCTGTAACATACCAGATTAAGTTTTTGTAAATCAGTTTATTTTTTTTTTTTGCTTCTTAAGGAGTGTCTCTTGTAACTAATTCATAGGTGAACATAATTCCATTGTAACAAAAATTACGAAAAATGACGGTCTGAATTGCCCCGTTGGGAGGTCCGAATTACCCCTAAATTGTAAAAGGCTGAAAAAACGTAGAGGTTTGCAAATCGTCGCCTTGGGCTGCCATTAAGTGGCGCCTATGAACATTCTATGGCACCAAAATGTAGCTGAGGTTTCAAACTAACAATTAGGACTTTTGATCGGTAACTTTTTTCACATCTATCCACCTAAAAGGGCGATTTGCTTAAGTAGGTCCGAATAGCCCCGGGCTCCCCTATATAAATTACAATATGTTTTCTATGTTACCAATAATACACAGAGAACGACATCTAATCTTCGGCAGCATATCCCTCAAATCACCCCTCGTCTGCCGCGCTGCAAACCGCACGCATTGGGCATAGGGGATTTGTGGGTAAAACCGACACCCCACAACTTTCCCTAGAAATCAAATTTTTATTAGTTTTATAATGGCAGTTTATCATTAGTACGATTATGTAGAGCATTTAAAGACAAATTGGATTTACATTGGTTCGTCGAATGTCATAAAAATAAACAAAACATACGACAGCAGCGTTCATACTCGTCTGGATGTAAGATTTTGTTAGTGGATTTTAAGGTTTTAATCGAACAAAAGCTTTTCAAATCATAGCTTTTATTTGTACTCATTATTATTGGCTTCTTCCAAGATCAACTGGGTGCATTGAAGACGAGTTTGAGCTATTCAATGTTTTTTTATTGTTTTTTGGAAAAAATGTTCGCTGTTGGGGTTAAACCGACACGCTGCTAAGATGGTTATGTTTATTTATGATTCATTACAAAAGGCGGGGGATCTTTGTGACACTTCAATGACACTATTATCAAACTATGCTTTTATTGTGTTTCTTTCTTAAGTCACTTTTAAAAGAAAATTTAGAATTTTTACTTATCATATTCTATCAAGGCTTTTGCTATTTCTGCAAAAATCTCATAAAACCGAATTTCTAGTATTCTCTTGGTTTGTCCCAGATGAACTTAATCATAGTGATACAATGATCTTTTGTATACCCCGGTATATCGTTGATGATCAGAGTCCCGAAAAAAAACAAAAGTTTGAACCATGTAGCTTTACTGCGAAGTGTGTGTGTGTCACTTATAAGTGAATGAATCCTATCATCAGAAGGAAGGACGCTAGCAAATCTTCTCTTACGATATAAAATGGCACAGAAGGTTACAGTGCTGTGCGGAAAGAATACTTGGCAATATCCATACCCAGAAATAATCCTATAGCATAAATACTCTTGTTTATAACACTACGTTTTCGAACTCTATTCCCTCTACTACATGATGAAGTAACAAAAAACACATATTTACATCACACATACTTATGTGCACATACATGCACTTTATTACAGACGCACATATTACATTTTTAATGAAAAAGTGAAGAGAAAAGAAATTAAAGGGGTTGTCGGTTTTACCCGCAGTGTCTGAAAAAAGTCCATTTGTTTTCCAAGTTTTGCAATCAATAATTTTTATTGAGATTAAATTTTTGAAGCACTGTAAAAATTAGGCCTTACTAGAAATATTCTGAAGAAGAATTCTGCGCAGAAACTATAATTTTATTAGTTTTGTGGTAACCCAGAAAAATCGTTAAGCTTACGGTGTCGGTTTTAACCATAATTCCTCTGCTCGGTCCATACATTCGCCGAATATTCATCAGAGGTACACTCCCGAGAATGGATTAAAATCACAGCAGAATAAAAGAGACGGAAATAGGAAAAAATGCAAAACTCTGCATATTTCTGTTTCTCAGTGTGCACCGAGAAACAAAAACATACAGAGCCCGCTCATCACTCACTCTCGTCGCTCACACTCCGCCACGATTCCCATGCACACCCAAGAATACACCCTCTTGTAAGCACTCAACGAGTGTACAGACAGAAAACGTCCAACGAACAAATTCCATGGCAGAAGAAAAGAGAGAACGTAAATTGAATATTTACAGTTTTAAAAAGAGCATCTTTCCAGTGTTTTCTGTATAATTTGGTCATATACACTTCATTTGGTTATTTTCCGTCTAATTTCGCTATAATAATAATCCCTCTCCTAGGTTAAGGGGTTTAACGGTATTGCAAACACCATCAAGCATTTTGCGTGAATTTAATTTCATTTAACAATTAAAATAATTTGATAAATACATTTGTAGAAACCTATTACTTTTGTAGTTTTTAGTACTAGTGTCCAATTGTTATGTGCTAGTCGTATGTCTATCTGTTTATGTGTTCGTTTGAGTATTTGAGACAGTTGGGTAGGGAATGGATGCAGAACTGGCGTATATGATAGAATAGAGGGTAATGCTTTCGGTGTTCAATTTGTGCATTCGATTCTATTCATTCGGGAAGGTCGGATTGGATAAATTAAGGTACAATTATTTACTAACGCACGTGAATCATTCATTCCCGGTTAGCCTAGCATGATGAAACTAACAGAATGCTATTGTCGTTAATGGTAAATATGCATTATTTGCTGCATTAAGTCGAATTAAAGTAATTTGATTGCATGTTACATGTGTTCTTCTCTTCTACTTCATTTGTCTACTCAAGTATACCAAAATACCATCGTTCAATTTATGCACTTCTAATCAATCTCTTTGTATTTTTTTGCTTTGTTTGACATGTTATGATTCCTTTTATTATTATATCCTAAATTAGATGCATACTAACACTCCCTATCACAATTTATTGTATATTCGCTCATATACGTGTAAACGCTTGTGGCTTTCGCGATTACAAAAACCTAGTCATAAACGCGAGTATGCAATTGCAATCATCTACACATACTTACGCCCGCGATTTCGCCAATATTAAAACACCTCGGCAATTAAGTGAACGTTGTAGCACCTATAAACTTACAAACGCGGTCTCAAGCATTAACCCACCACTCGCGCGATCATGAACCGGTCACGTCCAGATGCCTCTAACCTCGGTCCTAGCAGCCTAGAGTCATGCCTTCAGTTGGACCATTAAAAAATTACGCTCATATTTACTAGACAATACATTCCGTGGCAAAATGATCAGGGAATCTAGGAATATGGGGGAACTGTCTTCTGACGAGCGCCGCCAAATTTTTTTTTAACTGGAAACTTTCTTGAAAAAAAACTGGAAAAACTGGATGCTCGAAAAAAACCTACTTTACCCTTGTAATGCTTAAGTCAACGACTCAATGAACGTAATTTTAAGTAAACACGTATGTTCCATACCTTATACTGAAAATTTAAGTCAGTTTTTTATATTGTTGTCCAAATTAAAAAAAAATTTTAAAGCATTCGAATTTGTTTGTAATTGTAATACAGTCGTGATTCGCTTGTTGGGCCATGGCCTTTACCCAACTGACGAATTTGATTCGCTAGTTGGACCAACTGACAAATGTCAAAAACTCTCCAAAGAAGACATTAGCAGTGTAAAATATTGATAGATAGATTGTCAAAGTAAATTTGACATGAGATTTTGGCGTTCAGATGCCAGTTAAAGAGTGTCCAACCAGCGAATCACGACTGTAATTACAGTCGAATTTTACTGTTTTGAATGTTTCAATTTAAGACAATTTGATAAACTTGAGGATGCACTTTAACCTTTCTTACGATACCACTATAGCAACTAGTTGAGAATTCAACAAATGTTCATCAAAATATTTGACACATTGTACTACCAGCATTATGTTTGAGTAAAATTTATTTGAAATCGAATCAAAATGTACATTCCCGAACCGTTTTACTCACAAGTGGTACAAAAAGAGTTCAGGTTATGGTGGATTAAAATCTTATTCTGAGGCACTCAGCATCATCCCATCGCTTGCTTGAAAATACTATTAATCAAGTTACAAGTTGTGAGAAAAAAAAAACTATAATGAATATTTCAAAAAACTGGATAAAACTGGATCAAATTTCAAAAAACTGGAAGATTTGTCTGATTGTTTGACTGGATGTTGTAAAAAAACTGGAAGAATCCAGTTTAAACTGGAAGGTTGGCATCGCTGCTTCTAGCATCTGTACAATACATTACAAATTAAGCATCAGATTCAGGGGCCGCGCGCGATCATTCAAGAATACACGCGAATATGCGAATGGCCACAAGATTATAATATCGAATTTATAAAAACGAAATCACATACACGCGATTAACACGTTAACATACAAATGCTTGAGCACTTCGTGACCATCCACGCAACCTGCACCCGCGATTTCGCAAATATGGCAACATCCCGATGATACGGTGAACGTCTCAAAGCTTATAAATTTTCAAACGCGGTATCAAGCGTGAACCTAAAAACTTCCGCGCTCGCACGATAATGAATCGGTTACTTCCGGAAGTCTCTATACTTGGTACCAGCAGTCTAGGCCCATGTCTTCAATTGCATACACGTAAGCACACGCGACATGCAAACGCACAAGCGATCGAACAGGTTAACGTACAAATGCTCGACCCCTTCGCGATGATACACACGATCGAATCGTACATATCTGAACCGTACAATGAATATCACATTCAAAATCACGGCCTGCTGCAATTGACCTGAAACAGTGTTTTAGTGGATGACATTTCCCGTCTCGTCTGCAATTGTAGCGGTGGATTCCGACAGGGAGCCTACAGTCTCAGTTGGACCACTCAAAAATATTACAAATTGACTCGAAATTTTATTTTAAACATTTTTATGTTAAAAATGGCCGCATTGTTCGTATGTCCGATTTTTTTGTGTGTTCAACGTTTGTGACTGCTTGGTTAATAATCGACGCCTGCTTGTGGAAGAATATTGTGTCCTATACGGGCTAATGCATATCAATTGTTAGGCTTGGAAGGATCTCGTCAAGTTCAGATCCCCCTGAAAAATTAGTTAATCGATTCTTAAGATGTATTTTAATATCCAACTTTAACATTAAAGCATTACACAACTGATTGGTTTGAAAGCTACAGACTGACGAAATTGCGACAAAACATCTATATCTAAATTCGATGTGACCCCAATCTTAACAGGAATAAGTCAAAAAGTAGACTAACTGATAAGTACTTGTTTTTTTATATGTACAAATAAAAACCACACAAATTAGCAAAACAAAAAACCCTCCCTTACTTCCCATCTCCTCGGATAAGCGTCAGTACATTACGAGATAGCCCCTAGTGATGCAGTCTGTTTGCTAGCTCCGAACTTTAGTCGGTCGTTCGTAAACGCGATTCAACCGTCAAGCAAGACGGACGGTCTTTGAAAATTCACAGTCTCGCGGCGCGAATCAAGCTCGGTTTTGTACACTCCTGCACACGTTTCATTCATCCAATCCTAGCCAGTTTGTTGGAAGCGCAAAAAATAGAACAAAAAACAAAAGTGGTTCATTGTACGCGTCTCGCAAACGAATGGCAAATTGAGTCTACGAAAGCAAAAGTGAGCTGAGCGCACTAAACAAAATTTAAGGCGTGAAATTGAAAGTTAGTTCCCCTGTGGCCGTGGCTAGAAAAAATCGATCAACGGCTTAATATTGCGAAAACACAGTCATCTAACTAAAAGATGTTAGTTTGCCATCAGGTCGAAGTTTCCTTCGACTGACAGAAACACAACGAGACGAGTTTTTTTCTCATATACGTAGTTGCATCGAACACATGTGATATAACATAAAAAAATACGGTACTAAATAGACAACTAGAAAGGTGATACTTTTTTATTTGAGATATCGCAATAAAATAGGCCGTATTTTGCGAATTTGTTTTTGTTCCTTTGTAATATTTCAATGATTTTTCTTTTTCCTTATATTACAGAAAATCAATAGTGCATTTGAAGAGATAGTCATCGGTTTGGAATATAAGTATACAAATTTGGAAGAGAAATTTAGTGAGTGTGAGCAAATTTAAGTTTAATCTTGTGACGAATCAATAAACACTAACAGGCTCAAGGAAGACAGATCGAAATGCGCAGCGTGAGAAGCAGCCTAACCATCGGACGACTGGCAATCTATCCGAGGAATTCCAACATTCGAACAGGTCAGTGAGTGTCCCCGGCCTTGATATTGAGCGGGTCTCTGGTAGTGTAATTTAGCGTAATATAATCTGTGACCTTCCCTTTATCTCTAATAGGAGTATAGGACCAACAATGATGTAAAAATAAAGCACAGCGAGTGCGCGTGGCGTCGACTTTAATTAGCGTCGTTTGAATAAATTGTCGCGCTTCGAGATTTGTTGATACATACGGAATAATTCATGGTGTCATTCAAAACAGAAGCGCCGCTCACGTCATATATGTACACAAATTTATTTACACGACCCGTGGCGTCTACCATAATTGGTGCTACGAATTGGTAAAAACCGAAATTGCAAATATTGTTCCAAAGTAGACGAATATGTTGGCCCAAAATGGTAACCACTTAGCATCTTTGGAACGTCCTTCAGATGAGATTCAAGGTAATAAAATGGCAAGCAGACTTCCGCCGCGATTCTGCGTCACTATGGTTATCCTCTACACTACACTACCCGCCAGCCAGACTCGAGTTGGGGGGTTTTAATCAGTCACACCTTCCCCGGAGAGGCTCCGCTAATTTTTTTTGTTCAGTCTTTCAATTGATTTATGTCGAGATGAAACGCCCCGTCGTCGCTCCGTTGGCTTCATTCAACTGACCTTCACCCGACAAGTTGTCGCCGGTTTCAGGAAACTGATAGAGAAAAAAAACATAAAATTCTAATTCGCGATGGATTTTTGTGTTGTATACGATCGGACGATTCCTCAATATAATCGAGAGGGAGAGACGGGGGACTAAGTATGGATTGATCCGTATGAAAATCTTGGCGGTAGAAGCAGAAAACGAGTTTGACCAATTAATTTAATATTTGAACGAGAAAAATGCCGGCTGACCTTGATCTTGGACGAGCGTGCATCGGCAGCGAGGCTGTTCAAGTCATAGTTACCCGGGGAGGAAGAGTTACGCCTGCGGCGATACATCAATTTTTGGGAGCTCTGGGTATTGAGGTGCTCGAGTGTGGGCAGATCGAATTTGTTTAGTTCACATTTGACATTTTTAGTTACATTATGTTTATCGAATCTTCAATTTATCAAGAAACGTGGTGAGAAAGACCGAAAACATGATTTTCGTTTTTTGGTTACTGCGTATGAGATTTAAAAATCTATTTGTCCACCCTGAAAACCCTACCGACCTAAAAAACTACTTTTTATTGTTGTAAGCTTAAATCAACAATTCGGAGAAAGGTTAAAATAAATATTAGCCATCCATCATTATTTTTTCCTGCGCATTAGGTTTTTGTTTTATTTTATATTATTTCATTACACAATAAAATTCATGATTCAATTATTCGACAGCTTTGAAAAGGAAAATAAGTCTTTGTTAAATTTGTTAAAAAGAAAGGAGTCGCAACAAAAGATTTTTCATACAGGGCAAATAGAAATTCATGTGTCTTTTAATACCTAAACTACATACAAAACATAAACTGCATTAAAATCCTTAAAACATCAAGGAGCTCCGCAGGATAATTGTTTAGTATATTTTACCGTAATCTGTATGCAATTCCTGCCAACAATTATTATGCTTTCATACGTTTTCACTTTTCGCTGAACTGAAATTTGTTCGATACGTCGCAGTCTAGATAATTGCAATTAAGAGTAGTGGCAGCAGACGTGATTGGGCCAAAACATACTCTTTGGCACAGGTTGTTATAAAGCGTAAGATTTGTTTTTCGAAATATTTCATTTATACCATGGATGTTGTTCAAAACGAAGTAGTACAGGTACAAATTCCTTACCAAATCAATTTTTCTTATTGACGAATCTTAACGACGAGCCAGTGCCATTCAATTAAATACGCTATTCTTAGTGAATGTAGAATTTCTGACGCATCTTTTTATAACAACTCGTCAAGTAGATTATTAGCACGTGTTGCATGTTTTGATAGCTGATGGAATGTGTATGATTGCCCTATTGGCACATCTTACAGTGGTAGTTATTATTATCAGTATCCATAGATAAGATAATTTGCAGCTAATGTCAGAGCCTGTGCTAACATCACACCCCACAGTTTCATCCATACATCCAGAGTAGATTTGCTGAATTTTTGCGTTTCGTTTTAAAGGGTGTCCCACATCAAATTGCATCACGGAAAAAAGCTGTGAAAAATTACCGAGTGGATCGATCCTTATCAAATTTTCAGAAAATATAGCACGCTAGTAAGCTCTAGGCATATTCATTTCATTCAACTTCAATACCATAACCTCGCACCATACGCTTAATTCCACTCATTAGGTTCTGTACAACATCTGGCTGTAGCTTATTCTGTACGGAAACCCACTTTTTCTTCATGTCTTACTCAGATTTGATCTCGTTGGGGTGCTTTCGTAGTGTCTGCTTCATAATTGCCCAGTTTTTCTCGCTGGGCCTTAGTTCCAGTGCATTGGGGTGTACATGTCGCTGGATATTAAAGTGATCCCCGAAGCTAGATCCGGCCAGAAGGTCGTAGGTCTTTCGTGTTACTTTAACAGAGGAAGCAGACCCTTCTGTAAACACTTCTTGAGATAGATCTGCCCGTTTACCGTCCCGTTAGTAACGAACAGCGCACTCCGTTTGCCACATGATCAAATCGCTTGCCAAATCATGTATTTATTGACAAACTTAGAAGGTTTCTGCTTCCTTACTTCCTCCTGAACATCAAACATGCCCTGGAAGTTGCCGGAAATCCGCCTTGACATCATCCAAGATGATACAATGAGACTTCGTCAGCCCCTGACTTTCCCACCGTATTATGCCTTTTGTTACGATTTTATACGTACGCAGATCCTCCCAGTTCTTGGCTCTCTGAACGAAAGACTTGGGCAGATGTAATTTTTTGGCTGCATCTCTGACCGAAGCATATGGGATTCCGCTTAAACGCTCCCACCTGCGCGCTTGTGATCCTGATCCCTAATGGAACATTCATTCTGACCGCTTTTTTCCTTCCGTTCGATGCTCAGCGTTTGGTAGTAACGTTTAATCGCACGTCTCACCGTTGACTGTACGATTCCGAGTTCTCCGATTTATCAGGTGCTTCCGCAAAATCAATTCGCGACGTTGCTTGTCGGGTGGCGCCATTTTTTCCAATTTTTGAAAAACTGACAGTCTATACAATACACTCTAAACTACAGGGAGGACTCGATTATCCGGGGTTTTCAAAAAAATCTTACCCCGGGTAATCGAATCACCCGGATAATCGAATCAAACTTTTTTGTGTTATTTTATGAATTTAAGCTTTATTTGCGAAGAAATTGGAAATAAAATGATCAGGGTAAATTTTGCTATTATGGAAAATGTAAATGTACCTATTTTTGTCCTACTCGATTTTTCAGAATTTCGAGGTGAGGGATTCCATGAGAAACCGGCCGACCGCAAAATATGACCATCGTCGATTCGAACAAAACTTTGCAAGTGTGTTCACTGTATGAATCTCCATGATATTTTCTGGCAATTGGAATATTTTGATACAAGAGCAATTTTTCAAAAGGGCGTAAACGTTTCTACGTGTATGAATTTCAAAAATTTTTTGTTCGATTACTGTATTTTATACAGCAAAACTCTCTGAGAACAAGTTACAGGGAATGAATACTTCTGTCTGTCAAAAATATACACTGAAAAAAATGTTGTGTTATTTTTCAAAAAAAAATTTAAATGGCGAAAAAACCCATTTTTTTTATTTGGCATCGTCCAAAATTTTCCCATTTGGGAATTTGCATAACTTCAGGCGTTTGGGTCTTCAAACCACAAGACAGTTTCGGTTCATATTCTTCGTCGGCAAACAGAACTTCTGTGCTTACTATCGAGACATCACTCGGTATAAGCCAGTTGTTTAGTGTTCACACAAGACGTGTGACTTTTTGGAATTTAGTGTCTAACTAGTGCTAATTTGGGTACTAGCTTAGATACATCGTCTAACTAGACACCCAGTTGGTGCTAGTTACTGACGAGGAGAATCCGAAACACTAAAACAAAAAAACCGTACTTTATGTAAGGTATGTGCCCTTATGCACAAAAAATTTGGCATCGTCCAAAATTTTCCCATTTGGGAATTTGCATAACTTCAGGCGTTTGGGTCTTCAAACCACAAGACAGTTTCGGTTCATATTCTTCGTCGGCAAACAGAACTTCTGTGCTTACTATCGAGACATCACTCGGTATAAGCCAGTTGTTTAGTGTTCACACAAGACGTGTGACTTTTTGGAATTTAGTGTCTAACTAGTGCTAATTTGGGTACTAGCTTAGATACATCGTCTAACTAGACACCCAGTTGGTGCTAGTTACTGACGAGGAGAATCCGAAACACTAAAACAAAAAAACCGTACTTTATGTAAGGTATGTGCCCTTATGCACAAAAAATTTGGCATCGTCCAAAATTTTCCCATTTGGGAATTTGCATAACCATTTTTTTTATTTTTTATATTTTGTTACCAGAAACCTAAAGAGAAAAGAAACATTTTGAATGTGATTGCATGATGGAGAAAAAATCGGTAAAAAGTTTTTCTAACAATAACTTCGTACATGTTTTTAAATTTCATACTAATTGACATACAAAATTGTAATTTTATTACAGAATATAATTCTAAGCACCATTTAAAATCAAAATGCATTTAACAAAAATCTTCCAAAATGCGATAGTTTTCGAGATATTTGAAATTTTGCTCCTTCAAAACAATTAATTCGTGTAATTATGCTCTTTTTAAAAGTCATAAAATGTGAAAAATTTAATGTTAATCGTTTTAAAGACGTAAAAGCAACTTTTTTAGTGTATTTGGATCATGGAGAAGCTTTCAATAAAAATGTTTTCCTAACAACAACTTTTGACATATTTTTATAATTCTTACTATTTGCAGTCAAAAATGCAATTTTCTTTTTGAATATGATTCTAAACGCCATTCTAAATCGAAATGCTCCTAACAAAAATTTTCTAAAATGTAGCAGTTCTCGAGATATTTTAACTTTTGTTTTAACAACACAATTATTTTGTTTTATTACGACCTTTTCATAAGTTAGTCGCATTTCTCCATCAAAAATAATAGGTTTTTCAAAAGGCCCGTAAACTTTCCTGCAACTTTCTTTTCGACATGAAGGCGATATTGTAAACCATTTGAAAGTTACATGAAAGCAACCAAAATATATTTCAACCATAGGGTCTGATGATTAAACTGTATAGTTGAATCATATTTTGGTTGTTTTCATGTAACTTTCAAATGTTTCACAATATCGCCTAGATGTCAAAGAGAAAGTTGCAGGAAAGTTTACGGGCCTTTTGAAAAACCTATTATTGTTGATGGAGAAACGCGACTAATTTATGAAAAGGTCGTAATAAAACAAAATAATTGTGTTGTTAAAACAAAAGTTGAAATATCTCGAGAACTACTACATTTTAGAAATTTTTTGTTAAGAGAAATTCGATTTAAAATGGCGTTTAGAATCATACTCAAAAGGAAAATTGTATTTTTGACTGCAAATAGTAAGAATTATAAAAATATGTCAAAAGTTGTTGTTAGGAAAACTTTTTTATTGAAAGCTTCTCCATGATCCAAATACACTAAAAAAGTTGCTTTTACGTCTTTAAAACGAGAAATTTTTTGACATTTTATGATGGGGTAACGCGAATAACTTTTAAAAAGAGCATAATTACACGAATTAATTGTTTTTGAAGGAGCAAAATTTCAAATATCTCGAAATCTATCGCATTTTGGAAGATTTTTACTAAAAAGCATTTTGATTTTATATGGTGCTTAGAATTATATTCTGTAATAAAATTACAATTGTATATGTCAATTAGTATGAAATTTAAAAACATGTACGAAGTTATAGTTAGAAAAAAATTTATACCAATTTTTTCTCCATCATGCAATGACATTCAAAATGTTTCTTTTCTCTTTAGGTTTTTGGTAACAAAATATAAAAAAATTTAAAAAATGGGTTTTTTTCGCAATTTAAATTTTTATCATAATTTTTTGTTTTTTTGAAAAATGACAACATTTTTTTCAGTGTATATTTTTTCAGACAGAAGTATTCATTCCCTGTAACTCGTTCTTAGATAGTTTCGCTGTATAAAATATAGTAATCGAACAAAAAGTTTCAAATTTCAAATACATGTAGAAACGTTTACGCCCTTTTGAAGAGTTGCTCTTGAGTCAAAATAATCTTATTACCTGTGGAAAATATTTAGTCTTCCATGACGGTGAAAGGTGCAAAGTTTCATCGGAATCTAAGATGGTCGGTCACGATTTTAATGATTTTCGGACGGATCTTCGTGGAATTCCTCAGGTGTGATTTGTATTCTTAGTTGGTTTTCATGTATTATTTATATTGGCATGTAGTACTTGTTTATAGATATTTGTGCAAGAATTCTAAGACAAACTTTTTAATAAGGTGTGTCTTCTGTAATACAGGTCAAACTCGATTAACCTGGGCTTAGATTTTCCGGGGTAAATGATTCGATTACTCGTATACTAGAAAAAATAAAGCAAGTAAGTAAGATGCGGATCGTCTGTTTCTCGGCACCAGTTTAGTGTACGTGGTGGTGTCACATATCTCAGCTTACGTTTCTTTTAACCCTCATTCTAGTTAGAAGAGTGCACGTTGTCCCCACAAAAACATCCTTGTCCTTGTATCATCGTTTAGTAGTCTTCGAAAACTCTCTAACTCATGTTTGACACCAGCGAAAAACTACAGAAGAAAACGTAGATGATGGGTTCTCGGCGGCTTCAGCAAGAAGTACTGCTGGCGCCCTCTTTACATAGCCTAACATCCATTTTTTACTAGAGCTACCCAAGAATTGAAATCACCTCCAGAGACTATCTGGTCTCTTTATCAGAATCTTGTTAACCATTTCTTGACCAACTTTTTTCTACCGATTATAGGGTTCCAAAACTATTTTTTAGAACTGTTGGCATTATAAACACGAAAAACCTGTTTTGCTAAAGATAGGTGTTTCTTTCGTAGTGCTAGAAGCTGCTCAATATTTACCTACCGATCAAGTCCAATTTCATGGAAAAGGTAGTTGAAGGTAGTCTAAATTAGAAAATTCTATCAGTTTCCAATAATATTTACATATACTGGGCTACGAAAATATTCCAAAATTCGACTTTTACCATTAACAGAAACTATTCCTGGCAGCACTGTTTCAGCGGAACCCAATAAGAGTAATTGTAATAACTTCTGTTCTACTCATAATATTTATAACTGTTAGGGCTCGAATGAAAGATATTAGTCCCAGTTATTAGCTTACTTGTCGTTGTAAACATACGTTGTGTAAACCAAAAGCAATAGTCGTTTAAAAAACGTGGTTATTTATCAACAACATTGGCATGAATGGGTTAAAGATGCCATTGGAATTCTGAGCAGGAATCAATCGTTGAAAGGGATAATTGATGAAGATGAGAAATATTGTGTCAATTGATTATCCTCAGTGTTAGCATTAGAAAGTGAACTTTTATTATAACGTGATAGACTTAAGAACTTTTGTAACATGTTATATAAAAAAAACCCGGCGTAAAAAAGCTTTTGCAAACGCCGTGTCAAATAAACTTTTTATGAAAAAAAAATATTGTGTCAAAGTCCACTGGAACTCAGAGAAGGATATTCATCAGAATTTCACACAGAATTTCATTGAAAATAGGAACATGATTCTATCAGTATCTTGAAAAAATCATATTCTTCATATTCAGAATGCTATTTTGAGCAGGATTACACTAGACCTTTGAGAAACTTTTCTCTAGAATCCTATATAAAAATTCAGAGAAAAAACCATAGAAATACGGATAATGATTCAATCGAAATTTTAAAAAGATTCCATCGAAATTCTAAGAAAACTTTGACCAGAATCCTAGAAAGTATCCAAACAGAATCCTGAAAAGCATGTCATCATTATCCCAAAAGAATGCCAAAAAACCGACTATAAATAAGTATTTATGTGTAAAAAAGGCCTGCAGTAACCCATATGTGTATTACAAGAAAAATGCACTTTTAGTTTAAAATTGGCAATTTGGCAACGCAGCCGTTAAAACTAGCATTTTTTTACAGATCCATTGAACAAATTCTTCAAAAATCATCTCTCTGATCGATTCTAGTGCAAACAGTACCAGAGATATAATCCGAAGAACAATTATTTTTTTGAAACAACTAGTTCAAATTAGAAGTGTTGCCATGGACCGAGGAGTGGTTAAAAATAACACAATAATTTAGGATATTATTTATTGGCTGTAGATGAATAATTTCTTCAAAATTAGTTCCAACCCGTGAAGGTCGATCTAAAGTTTCAGTTTTTTTGGTCACTTTGCGCTATTTTTGAGGTAGGCCAAAATTTGTGAGGAGGTCATCCCTAGACCCCCGAAAAAAGTTTTGTTGACTGCAATGATCGAATTAGTACTATAATCAGACATTCTAGTTGAAATTTGAATTTGTTTTCGAAGCACCCGGATAATCGAATCACGGATAATCGAATCCTCGGATAATCAAGTCCGTCCTGTACTTCTACCCAAATTTTCAAGGTTATTTTTTACAGCGTTTTTTCCAATGCCGTTCACCGAGAGTGATTTACTTGTTTTCTAAACTACAGCAATTTGAACTTCAAACAGCCGGCTAAGGGAGTATTGCTACAACAGTGATTGAACCTAATGTATATATTTATAGTCGATTGGGAATTGGCCCAAGGATCACAAGTTAAGCATGCTTTTCTCATCACACTGTTAGGTGGCTTACATTTTTTTAACCACGTTTGAACAGTAAATTCGTGAAAATTTCAAGGCGGAAATTTGGAAGACGTAAAATGTCTATTAAATGGGGTGTATTAAACACCGGAAGAAGTCAAAAGAAATTCAGGAAGTACGACATGTAATATGATGATCCGGAAAACATTCGAATGAGTTCAAATCAAGTCAGAAAGCACATACCCTCGCGCATCTGATTATGCAAATAAAAATTCATTCAAACAGGATTTCAAAGATGTGAAAATTAGATCCGGCTTTGATGATGGAGGAGAAGTATTGAACATATCAGTAGCAGAAGAAACTACTATTCCATTGAAATCCAAGTTTGATCATTTTGTGTTCCAGTTTTACCTAAGCGTGGATGCTACAAAGTTTTTGTTGGGTATCTTTCAAGATGAAGGCAATCATACAACTCAGACAATACCATGCGTATTCCCACGCACATTGATGCCCTGCGGATTAGTTCCCTAGTTGGCCAAATAAACACTAAACAAACATAGAAATTAGTTGTTTCAGTCCGAAGAAATGTCAGCTCGATTGGCGGCGGATACGTTTCATCAAATCAACGTACAATTAAAACTACAGTCGACAAAATATGCGCAATTTAATAAATAGTAAAATGAAATTTTTTACTTATTTACAATAAAATGAAATTGAAGAAGAAATAGTCGCACAACAAAGGTGGCTCATTTTTAAAGATGAATCACCTAATAAAATAGACGATAAGAGACACGGACGAGAATGGCTGACCATCACCGCTCTACCTATGCTCATACCAAGGATTGGGAAAATTCGTTTACTAGTAACCAAAACTTTGGACTCATTAATTGATCATGAATAACGCACCAAACGAAAAAAAAAATGAAAACGCTTCAAAGTAGGTCACTAAATAGGCAAACTGCGAACGAACGATGGAGCTTGAAATTCTAAGAGCAGCTTCAAATCTTTACTCGCGAATATTGTCGCATAGCTTCGAGAAGCTCACAATATTTCCTTGATATATGAATAAAACATATTACCTAGATAATTTTCCAAGCTTATTTTATTATACGCACATGAAAACGAAATAAAACCATTCAATGAAATTCCTATGCATACTGCGAGACGCTCGAGAAAAGTTTCACGACTGAAGCCATTTGCGTTGGGAAAAGGTAGAATAAAAATGTGCTTCTTCGTTGGTTGTTATCTTTGGCTCACGTGTGCTCGTGGCACCATTTGGCTATGCATCATTTTCTAAGCAAACAGGATGCATCACACCTGATGAAAGCTTTCTTATGAATGGCGTGCGAACGGTTCGTGATGCAAATTTTCCCATGCTTGCTCGGTCCACGCTGCACAGTGTAACGATCCCGGACTTATGTCCATATATGAAGGTTACGCGATATTCTCGCTAGTATTTTTTCGTATCGGTTGAGCTATCAGAAACATTCTAGATGATTTGGACGCAATATGAACAGCTTTTTGAATAGCATAACTGAAGTGTTTTTGCATAATTTGCTCAAAGGAACTACATCCGGTTAACATACAAACGCTTGAGCTCTTCGCGACCACCCACACACACCTACGCCCTCGATCTCGCAAATATGATAGTGAACGCCTTAACACTCATAAATTCTCAAACGCGGTCTCAAGCGCGATCATACAAAATACCATCGCGCACGCGATCACGAATTGGTCACGTCCGGAAGTCTGTCCTCGATCTTAGAAGCCTAGGTACATGCCTTCAGCTGTCTCATGGCGACATGACCGGGAACCCTAGCGATATAAGGGAACCTACCCGCTGCTAGAATCTGAACCGTACACCGAAAATTTACAAACGTTTGAGCCCCTCGCGATTATCCAAGCAACCTACGCCCACGATCTCGCAAACATGATAACACCCCGGTGATAAGGTGGACGTCTCATCACTCATAAACTTACAAACGTGATCGCAAGCGTCAAACTACAAACTCCCGCGCTTGCGCGATCGTGAATCAGGCACGCTCGGGAGTCTATCCTCATTACCAACAGTCTAGGTCCATGTCAATTAATAAAAGAACAAACAAATAATATTGAAAAATTAAGCAAAAAATAACTCCCATATCCTGTTTCATGGCGACATGACCGGGAACTCTAGTGATATGGTGTAACTCACTCCCCATGATCCGTGCACCGACAACTAAATATCAGAATGACGGTCCGCGTGGCCATCCAAGAACACACGCGAATATGTGAATGGCCACTGGGTTATAAAATTTATACACGCGAGCACACGTCAACATACGAAGGCTTAAGCCGCCCTTCGCGATCATCTACGCACACTTATGCCCGCGATCGCGCAAACTTGGTAATACTCCGATAATAATGTGAACGTTTTAGTACTTACGAAGTTACAAACGCGAACCCGCAAACGCGCGCGATCATGAATCGGTCACGTCCGGAAATCTTTATTCATGCGGCATACAAACGCACACGCGATCGAACACTTTAACGTACAAATGCTCGAGCCCTTCGCGATGATACACACGATCGCGGATTCGCTACGCCCGCACATTCCTGAACCGTACAATGAATATCACATTCAGAATCACGACTCACTGCAGTTGGCCTTAAGCAGTGTTTTATTGGGTGCCATTGCCTGTCTCGTCTGCAATTGTAGTGTGTGATTCTGACGGGGAGCCCTTCCGAGAAACTAGCTCTACAGCTCCAGTAGGACAACTCTAAAAAAATAATGTGAATATCTGATCGGGATAGGTTTTCACTTTTCTCTAAATTGCAATTCTTTTGATACACCGACTCGGGGGCCTGTCTAGATAATTGCGACTAAAATTAGACGCAGCAGACGCGATCGGGTCAGAACATACTTTTTAACATAGAATGTTATGAAAAGTAAAATATGCTCTTCGAAACATTATGGTATGTATGTCGTTGATGTGGTTCAAAATGAAGGAGCACAGGCACATATTCCTTGCCAAATCTTACGTTTGTTATTGACGAATCTTAACAACGACGCTGTCATCCATAAAATACGCCGTTCTTTGGGAATGTACAATCTCTGACGCATGCTTTTATAACATCTCGTCGGGTAGATCATTATCATGTATAGCGAGTTCAAATAGCAAATGAAATGTGTATGACCAGACAGAATGTGCCTGACGTATCCCATGACATTTCTTATTGACTCTGCGACCTAGCTACACCTGTGCTTAGATTCAGGTATGGGAAAATTCGTTCACTCAAAAAAAAAATTGCTCGAGTTTACGTTCTTTGAATTGAAATACACTCAGGTTTTTTTTACGCGGGGGATACGTACCGTACAAAATCGCGTAAAAACCGCGTTAATTGGAAAATCCGCGTAAAAAACCCACTGCAAAAGACTTGGAATATTTTTGGAGGTCTTTTTTGCCCGTTTTTCGTAATTAACACGGTTTGAGCAATAAAGTCCTTTTGAATGCAAAATATTTTTTCGGAGATTTTCGCAAAAATGGAAGAGACTGGTCTGGAGGACTTCTTATGCCCCGCACCTTAACGGTATGGGTATTTTCGGTATGGTCTTGACGTACAGGTGCCATTGATTTTTGGCGCCATTTTGATATCCAAGATGGCAAGACTACCGGCTTTGCGAAATGCTCTAAAACACAATCAATATGGGTATTTTCGGAAGTGTCTAGATGAGCAGGCACCAGAAATTGATTTTTAGCGCCGTTTTGAAATCCAAAATGGCGATTTCCGGTTTAGCGAATGTCTATAACTCAATCAATATGGGTATTTTCGGAATTGTTTTGACTAGTAGGAAACAACGGATATCAATTTGAAATGCAAGATGGCGACTTCTCTATAAATTAATCAATATGATTTTTTCAATAGACGCGGTATCTCCCGAATAAAACCAGGGTGATCTTCCAAAACTTCATCGAATATAAGATCTAACATAAACCATCAGAACGCAAAATATTTGCATATCTTCATCCAGAAGAGTGCGACGAGAATTTCCTCTTGACTCACAATACCTGCGTCGAACGAGCAGTTTCTTTCCGTAACGATCAATAGTACTGTTTACTTCGTTCTACAGAGCTAGTTATAAACGCTGGAATGAAAGCTTTCAATGATTTACAGCTTGACAACGAGGAGTCAAAGGCACATGGCAACCTGCTGAAACGCAAACGAGCCCGCGTTATTTACGATAGCGATTATGGGCCCTATTCTCACAGTCACGTCACTTAGTGATTAGAAGGAAATTTTCTTCTAGTCACTAGGTGACGTGACTGTGAGAATACGGCCCTATATGTTACAAGATCGTTTACATGATATTTTCTCAAAATATTTGAAGTTTTGATTTGTTAACAGTATGATATGTATAATTTGTAGGTTGAAGTTGTAGAACATATAGTTTTAATTAAACAGTTGCATTTACTTGAATTTTAGCAATGTGTTTAATTTGAATTGAATTGACACACAACTCACACCACATCATTCTCTTTCTCTTCACACCGCACTCTACTGGATGAACACATAAAAATATTTTGCGCATCGCTGGTTTATGATATGATCTTATATACGAGGAAGTCTTGGATGATCACCCAGGTTTTTTATGGGAGATATACCACGTCAATTGAAACATTCATATTGATTAGTTCATAAAGAATTTCGGTGAACCGGAAGTTCAAAATTACGTCAACCATCCGCTTTCGTGTCCTACTCGTCAAGACCATTCCAAAAATACACATATTGATTAGGTTATAGAGAATTTCACTAAACCGGAAGTCGCCATCTTGGCTTTCAAAATGACGTCAAAAATCAATTTCTGGCACCTGCTCGTCAAGACCATTCCGAAATACCCATATTGATAGGGTTATGGAGAATTTCGTTAAACCGAAGGTCGCCATCTTGCATTTCAACATGGTGTCAAACATCAATTTCTGGTACCTACTCGTCAAGACCATTCCAAAACTACCCATATTAATTAGTCCAGGTATTTGCGTTTCGACTTCTTTTCTTCAGAACCAAAATTGGAAACACTACTTGTGAACACACTGAAAACCTCTAATTTACAATGTCCCGCAAGTGAAGAGGTTCTGTTTGCTGATGAGACATACCGAAAAAGAAAATTTTTTCACTGCAATTCCTAACGGCTTTCGTGTAGTGAAAAGCGGTTCACCAAATCTATCCCCGAGACATTAATATAAGCAAATAACGCTCTGCACCTGATTCAGATTTCAACATGCCAGTTCTGTAATGAGGCGATACATTACGGAAAGCCATGCTCCGAAGTTGCGAAGAAAAATCATCCTATTACAATTATTATTCTCGAAACCACCTGCCTGTAACAACAACGAAGTTTCAATTATTGCGCTTAGTGTCTCCGAACCTACAACCAGCACATAAAATACCGATAAAGACCAGAAGCAAGTAAGAACTTCCAACCGCGAACATCATAAATGCAGCATCGAATCTATATATATAAAAATCAATGTATGTTTGTATGTATGTCTGCTAACTACTTCTAAACTACAAGTCCGATCTTGAAGAAATTTGGCATACGTATTCTTTCCCTCAAGAAGATGTTCATGGTATGTTTTTGGGGGGGGGGGGGGTACACTGAACTTTAGGGGGGTGGGGGTTGTTTTTTAGGCAAAGAATTATTTATATCTCCATATTTATTCGTATTTGACATATGTATTTCTCCGACTGAGCCGATGGATGATGGGAGTGGACCAAGAAAGGGGGGGGGGAGGGGAGGGTTCTGAAGTAATCCTTATCTATTCATTCAATGTTATTATTAGAGATGAATTCAATTTTGACATAAGTATTCCTTCCACTAAGGAGATGGTCATGGGGTGGTTTTTGTGGACGATGGGAAGGGTGAGAAGTACCTAATCCGAGGAAAGGAAGAGGGGGGGGGGGGGTGTACTGAAGAACTTTTTTTAGCTATATATATTATATATGATTTGGCACCAAAACGGTGGGTTGATTTGATGAAATCAGTTCTTGCTTAAGGGGGTAGAATTATTGTTGAAAAAATATCGTGCTTAAAAAAATTTGGCGATACCGCGAGTGTTAGTCTATTCAGACAATAATGCAACATTTAAGCAATATTTTCCTTAATGTTCACCGCAAAATATTGAAAATCTTCAGGAGACACCACGAATAAATGCGATGTACAGAATAACTCTAAATCTACTGAACCAAATTGTTTGAAATTTTGCACAGTTCTCCTTCATATCATAACATCATTAAAGACCATAACTTTGTTCACAAAAATAAGTTTCATGATTTTTTTTAGCGAAAATTGCATTTTTAGCTGCAGAATGCTATAAAAAAATTCAAATATTAAGAAAAAAATAAAAGCTTCGATCAATACCTGGGGATATGTAGAAGAACTGTGCAAACCTTGAAAACGATTGGTCCAATATATCTTGATTTATGATTTACACCACAAAGCAAGTTTTAAACGAGATATCTGCAGAGATTTTCTGCCACTGGCTCAATTTTTAGTATTCTGCTATGATATTTGAAGAAATACTGTTCAATTGTGCAGTAATTATATGGAAAGTGAATGAATATACTAACACTCTCTGTATCGCCAAAATATTTTTTTAAATGCGCCATTTTTTATGAATTAACTTTACCCACGCCCACCAACACTCCGTTATGTCTTCGTATCATTGGAAATATGTTTCGAAAACAGAACTTTTCACTATATGTGCATACTTTTATTGAATGATTCTTATAGTCACCTTCGCAGGTTAATTCGCCAAAAAAAAAGTTAGATATATGGGTTGGGAAAATGTCAATCGATGCAACAATAACTTGCACCACATTTCCACATGATTTTGTAACATAATACAATCTGTTGAAGAATTAATTGATTGCGTAAATTGACTTCAATTTCATACACTACTCCATCCAAAATAAAATCGATGGTAATTCTGTTACGCATATAAATCTATGGATTATCGTATTGAATTATTTAATTCAGTCGATCCGCCATGCTTTCAGGAGTATTGGTTTTATACGTTACCAACCCAGCAGTCTCCGTCAGACGAAGGTTTTTATATTTAATCGAAAAAATAAAATTCTTTCTACGAATTTTTGCGATTAAGGAAGTTGCTTAAGGTGTAAATTGATAAAAATATTCTAAAATTGACAAATAACTTTGTTGTTTCGAGAGCTACAGATTCATCGTTGTTATAAAAATGTGTATTTTATCGCTTTTAACAACTTTGTAGAAGACACTTTTAATAATAAAAAGTAATCGTAAAAAGTTATATTCGAAAACTGTTTTGAAGGGGTCTGTTCCAAGCAAATCTACATATCTCGCTACTGTTACTATATAGAGCTTTAGTATCTTCAGTAAAGATTTTCACAATAATATTTTCTAGAACTTTATTGAAGACAGTGAGCTTCTAGCTAAATTATTTGGGGAAATAAATTTTCTATCTCACTTTTAGGGGAATAATCACTCAATTTATTATATCAAAACATGCATCAATTTATATCCAGAAAATTCTTCGAAAAAATCCATTCTCCAAAACCAATGGATCAGGAGTTATTAAATTTTGATCGTGAAAACGTCGTTTTGCAACACTGTGCACCGCATGTGTTGCAATTGAAACTTTGTGTGCCTATTATATTAGTTACTGCGCAACATCGACCCTCCACAACTATGCTTTGGTTGAAAAATTTCATTTAAGCGACCATTGTAGCTAGAAAATATAAAGGAGCAGATGTACCTCTAATTCGAATTATATCAAGGGATTTCAAACGATTGTGTATAGGAAAACAGAGCAATTAATTTAATTGTGCTCCAGGTGGTCAAACTAAGAACATTGTTTATCCGCGAGCAAAAATATTTGGTATTTTTAGTATTTTTAAAATATTTCGTTTAGTCGTGATGGGTGTAGCGAAGCGCACCGGGTTACAGCTAGTAAAAAATATACGTTAACGACAACGCGAGAAAACACAAACGAACTGATCTCCTAGTTGCGGTGGACAACGCAGTTACATCAGCGTCAAGAAAAAAGTCCCGACGGACACGCAGTATCAGAGTTATATTTTTATTTTTACATTGCGTAAAAACAACGTTCCATGACTCAATTATGCTAACGCATTAAGCCGTATCAAATAAATTAAAAATAAAATAAATTTAATAAAAAGGTGAATTTTCACCGTTTCTTCATTCTCACCGTTCCGATAATTCTTTTTCTGTATGTTTTCCAGTGGACACGTTCATAAAAATCCTTGAAAAAGGAAAAAAAACAGTTAGTATCTGCCGATAGGCTTTGAGGGCAGACATCAACATGCACCTGCATAGCTCTACCCACTGCCAAAGTCTGGCGGCGCTAAGTTAGCTAAGGGGGCAAACAGTGATAATAAAATATCTCAAGCCTGAGCGCAGTCTACTGGACCTAAAAATAGATACACGGTGTTCCTAAAACCGTTATTAACTGAAAAAATGACCATATATGTGGCATACGGCATTCGACAGATACAGTATCCAAGCATATTATCAGTGAATTTCAAAATGATCCATCGAGGGATTCGAGAGATATTACGATTTGAAGTTTTATGATACGTTTCATAAGGCTACCAGCAAACACCCACGGGTTTGGTCCAATATCTATGAACTTTCCAACTTTCATCTATTTTTTTTAAATTACACATTATATTTAACGTTTGGTAGACAACCATATTTTCATATTTTTTCAGTGCACCATATAAATAATACCATTTGTACATTATATTTATGTAATAAAATGGTAAGGGTTTCCTTTAAAAATCGCGACACGTATAAACGATCTAAATAGTCAATGGACAAACATGGATTCACACTTGAAGTCTGGTAGAAAACCCATCTATGACCGCATACCACATCCAAACGTTATAACTTTTGATTCCGTCAATGAAATATTTCGAAACTTGCAGGGGATATACTTGATTACTATATCTTTCGAATGTCATGTACTAAATAAGTAGACAAAAAAAATTTTGTTTGTAGAGATAGGACTAAACCCGTGGGTGTTTGCTGGTAGCCTTATGATACGTATCATAAAACTTCAAATCGCCATATTTCTCGAATCCCTCGATGGATCATTTTGAAATTCACTGAGAAGATGCTTGAATACTGTATCTTTCGAATGCCGTATGCCAAATTTATGGTCATTTTTTTTAGTTAATAACGGTTTTAGGAACACCGATCGATGAGAGTGAGAGATAGTGAGAGATACGATCTGCTTATAGGATACTATCACGATACTATTGGGAATATGTGATGGCATCATCAAAGTTCCTCGATGGCGGAGTGGTTAATGCACCTAACTGGAGATTGGGAGAACGCAGATTCGATTCCGATTGAGAACATATATTTTCTCAGTGTTTCCAATAAAAAGGTGAAGTTTCACCGTTTCTTCTTGACGAACATATTAGATTCTATTTTTTTTCTTTTTTATTTCGACTAATATGTAGTCACATTTTCTTTTTTACTGAAAATTTAGAGCCATAGTACTCAAGCGAGAGTAAGCTTGTGCAGTATACAGACCGAAAAATTAGCAGTGGCAAGGTCATTAGAAATAGACTTGAAATCCTACAGGCCAATCTTTTGTCCTCTGTTGGCAGGAGTCGAGCTTAGGCAGCATAACGATGAATCACTGAAGTCTACCAGCATGCCTTCTGGTAAAGGCAGACTTGTCCCTCTTTACCGTGAGAACCGTCGTCGGTTGGTTTATTTATAGGTAGGGTATTTATAGCCTTTATTATTCTACTTTAAAGTTGTACCTGTTTGCATTCAGGTTGAACTGAGAACACCACAATAAGCGGCCATTTTGGAAAACGAAAAAAACAGTTTTTTTCTCACACCGTTGAAAAAATCTTCATGAAAATGAATCAACGTATTCGAGGCATTGGTACAGTAATGCTGATTAAATTTCACGAAGATTTTCCCAACGGTGTGAGAAAAAACTGCTTTTTTCGGTTTCCAAAATGGCCGCTTATTGTAGCGTTCTCAGTTCAACCTTAAGACATTTACAAGTTTTTAATAAGATTTTTTTAATTATCTCTTGTAGTTTCGTAGACCGTTGAGCTCCATACAATCTCACACTTGAAAGTACAATTGAAAAACTCTAGACACACATGTCAAATGGTCCAAAAACCAAGAAATACTGTGATTTGCACTTCGGACCATTTCACATTTTTTTTCTGCGACTCTACGAATTCTTAAACATAGACGTTTATTCAAATTGAAAATATTGCCATTTATTGCTTTTGTTTGCTGATATAGAAACAGCAATTATCACTTTGAAAAAAAAACGCAGATTCCACAATAACGGATCCAATTCATCAATATGCCATCAAAACTGACTGCGTCTGCCCACCACACGAGCGGATCCTTGCCGCGTGTAGTTGGTCACGAACACTTAGTCGCATCCAGTCATGCGACTTAACCATACAAATAAACAAACATGTGCCGATGGAAACAAACAACAATCGTCCGACGACGATGGCGTTATCGGCCAGGTATATTTATGGCCACCGATTGATAGTATGACGTCCCAACGCAGAGCAACGTCTAATATTGTTGTTATTATCTGGGTTCAATTCAAACTCGGTCGTGGGTATGTGCGCCGAAGTCGCTTTCGTTTCTTATCAGTATTCTGATTGGATGCTCTGCTCTTTTGAGATCCGTGTACTTGTTGGACTGTTATTAAAGGTTGGGAAAATGTGCGTTGATGTTATAATGGTTAGCGCAGCAATGTATATTTTAAATTCTATTCAATAAATGGTTTATTATGTATGATATAACAGGTTTCTTAACCTTTTACGTTCCATGGACACCTTATAAACAGCAGAATTCGCAGACCCGCATGATTTAACATCGATTTTGCATGCTTTCAGTCTATTACAAAAAAGCCTCAAATTTCAATCCGGAAAATAACCTCATAGCCTTCCGAACGCAAGGTTGAGAATCGCTGATTTAGATCATTCTTCTCTACGCATGATTGCATAAAATTCACAAATGTTAATCTGCCGTTCGGTACAGTTTATCTTATATTTAACGTGTATGAATTAGAACCTTGAGAACGAACCTACAACCGATTTGCGTGAAACGAATATTCATGCTATCGTCAATAAAAGAACCTTCTATTCGTTCGAGCAGGAGTCTAGGTCATTGGTACGAGTAGGTGTTGTTTACTTACGCTAACATAGTCTGCCGATATTCGCTTTTAGTAAGCAAAATAGCAATACAAACAAAACCTTGTGTTCGGTTAATGTTAACACGTTAACCAGCTAATCGTTCTTAAATTTAAATAATTGCACTGAACGTATCAATATATACTAAGCTTCTGAGTAGAATCTCGTGCCGTTCTGTTGGACATTCGCCCAGTGACCGATGAATTGCGCGTCATTTGCTATCATTGTCTCTGATCCACTTATAAACATTAAAAACAACAAGCAGTAAAGGCAGTAATGAATCAAGTGGAACGCTCGTGCTTGGGCAAACCAAAGTCGTGCACTTATTGCTTCAATTTTCTTTCCACCTTCTAATTCAACACGTTTGACCAGCACTTGATCTTGTGCGTTCTAGCTATTAATAGAAAGATTGTGATCAGAGAAATATAGTCACTGTATCCTAGTTAATTAAGTCTAAAAATCTTACCAAGCTTAAATTGTATAGTGTTTCATGTTGGAATTGAACTTGATAGATTGCACATTAAATGCGATCGCTCACCCAACGTACAATCATCGAGGCCATTTGCATACCGATCAAGAATAAAAGTGAGTTCAAGACCATTCAGTCCGTGAGCCTAAGTGTCGTGTACTTCTTGGCTGCACACACAGCTGTTAGTGTGTGGAATTGATAATCAGCAACGGCTTGGACTTGAAAGGCGGTTCACACTACGCTGTTAAAGTTGAAACCAGTCTGCATAATGTAGGTAGGTTATATCTGGTGAAAACTCATTATTTATGTATGTCGCATACAATCAAAAATGTAGAGCATTCGGCTCTACAATTCCATTGCGAAGTTTCAACAGAAGGACGCCAATTCTTAATGTACAGAACAATTGTACGGATAGTGCTATGATCTATGTGACATCCAGAACTCGTTTTGGTTGGGACTCGCACTGTTATATGTATGCTGTAATATTTTTATTTTTTATTTTCTCTATGGAATACAGTTTTGGCTCTGAAGGATGGAGCATTGAATCGAGTGTTTCAATTAAAATCTTGGTTAAATTATATCATTAACAAGTTACACGAAGGAATGATCAAGTAAGTTAAACCGCTTCTATACTTACTGCAGTATACTTTCAGATCTCACTTACCTTTCAAACAGAAAGCACAGGCGGAAACATTAGAATGATGCTTGTCATAAAGAAATTAAATCAATATGTAGGCGACTGTAGTCCACTAGCAGGTTGACAGTCTATTGTCTTTCTCCGGACAAAAACCAGCCTTGAGGCTGTGTGGCATCTGGCTGGTTGAAGTATCTCAACCAAGAATTGATCCACTGTGTTCCTGTTCCCATGTCGTAAGAGGCGACTGAAAACAGGAGTCCTCAAATCGTACCGAGGACTGAATGGCTGGCAGGAGTAAGTGTTACGCGAATCTCTGACAAAGTGGACGTTTGCTTCTTCGCAATTCGTGGGATTGAAATGATGGTCTTGTCCCTAATACCCTTTTCGAGGTTCGCTATAGGTGATTATATGCCAACGTGTTTGGTATCTTCTAGTTGCTGTACAACAACTGCCGATGATGAAATGTGTAGTGCTGTAATCGAGTATGGTAATCTATCCCGCCTTGTGCGGTAAGGAAGAGCTTCCATAGCTTTGGTTCAAGAACCGTATTTCCATAAAGAAAACTTCTATTGTGGAAAATTACTTAACCCCATCTTCGTAGCTTTCAATAAAAATGGCATGATAAATCCACGTTAAATGCTTCGTGCGTGTATACTTGCGAATAATGCTATTGACGCATGTCTTATATCCGACCTCACAACTCGCGATATTTGTGCTTTCACGGTAAATATGACTGTTGACAACATAAACAAGGAATACGTCTATTGTTTGGCGTATTTGCCGCATATTGAACCATCACCTTCTGATGATTTCAAAAGGGTTGTATCATACTGTGGCAGAAATGGATTTCCCTTCACAATTGGCAGTGATGCAAATGCCCACCCCATAATTTCGGGCAGCTCAGATATCAATTTGAGAAGCACCAAATTAATGGAATACTTAAGTAGTACAAATCTGCACATTATTAATGCAGGAAGCCGCACAACATTTGTACGAGCTGGCAGAGAAGAGGTGTTAGATGTAACTCTCTGCTCTGAAAGTATTACGCATAAGTTAGCAAACTGGCTCGTACCAAACGAGCTCGAACCGTCGTTATCTGATTATAATTACATCGTCTTTGATCATTTAAACGTCTCACTAGATATCGTCACATATCGTAATCTAAAATCTACGAACTGGGATCTCTACGAAGAGTTATGCGTGTTTTTAAAGGAACACATTGGTGGAATACCGAACTTGTTTCTTGGAATCGCAGACGTAGGGACGGGTCGTAGGCATTTAAATTGGCGCGCAAAGCATACAGAAATGCCCTTCGATCCTCTGAGGGAAGTGGTTGGAAAAGCCTCTCCACAAATGTCAACGAGACTAGTAGATTAAATAAGTTACTTTCGAAATCGAATGACTTTCATGTCAGTTCAATTAGAATTGCTAATGGTGAAGATGTAGTACTCAACTGTCTTTTTGACACACACTTTCCAGGCTGTACAGAGCCATCACTAACGACTGACCCGGAGGTAGTCGTGATTCTTGGGAATTTGCTCGTAGAATTGTGACAACCGAATCGATCAAATGGCCGATTGAAAGTTTTGCTCCGTATAAGTCTCCGGGAAAGGATGGATTCATTCCAGTTCTACTACAAAAAGGAATGAACACTTCAAGCATATTTTGAAAAAGGTTCTTACTTGTAGTCTTGCAACAGGATACATTCAATTAGTATGGCCGGAAATAACTGTAAAATTTACTACCAAAGGTCACTTATAAGGAGGCAAACAGTTTTAGACCGATCAGTCTGACCTCCTTACATTACCTTACCGTTCAGGCTAGAGCCTTGTTGTCTCTTGCTGTTTACAGAAGCCGTCTCCACTCCACTCGGTCCATTGCTGCTTGTCGCCAGCCTCGCAGTCTTCGAAGGATCCCCACGTCGTGCTCTATTTGATCGATCCACCGTGCTCGCTGTGCGCCCCGTCTTTTTGTTCCTGTAGGGTCGCCCTCAAGAACCATCTTCACCGGGTCGTCGTCCGACAGTCTTACGACGTGTTCAGCCCACCGCAAACGTCCTATATTTGCGGCATGCGCGATGGATGGTTCTTCCATGATGCAATTCATGGAAGAATCATCCGCCTGCGCAACGTTCCGTCTTCCATCTGCACGCTACCATAGATGGTACACAACACCTTTCGTTCGAAAAATCCAAGGGCTCGTTGGTCCTCCACGAGCATAGTCCAGGTCTCGTGGCCGTAGAGGACCACCTGTTTAATCAGCGTCTTGTAGATCATCAATTTCGTACGGCGGCGAATTTTGTTCGACCGGAGCGTCCTCCGAAGTCCAACGTAGGCACGATTTTCCGCCAAGATCCGTCTCTGAATTTCTCTGCTGGTATAATTGTCGGCGGGATGGATGGATCACATTGTTGTCTCTACAACCTCTTCCTCTCATGTATTTTGTCTTCGAAACGTTGAGGGCAAGTCCAATCCTGCTGGCTTCAGCTTTGAGTCTGATGTACGTTTCCGACATCGCCTCAAAGTTCCGTGCCATTATGTCAATGTCGTCGGCGAAGCCAAGAAGCTGGACGGACTTCGTGAGGATCGTGCCACTCGTCGCTTTGATTAATCGTGTTAGATTATCCGGAAAACCGTACTCGTGCATTATCTGCCATAGCTGTTTTCGATCGATTGTGTCATTCGCTGATTTGAAAAGGATGAACAAATAATGTGTGGGCACGTTGTATTCGCGGCACTTCTGCAGAACCTGCCGAATCGCGAATATTTGGTCCGTGGTGGTGCAGGAACCCATGAACCCCGTTTGGTAGTGCCCCTTGCAAATGGTGACAATCGGCGGCAAAGAATTTGGGACCTTGGAGGACCTTATAGGCGGTGCTAAGTAGTGCGATCGCGCAGTAGTTGCGGCAATCCAACTTGTCACCTATTTGTAGATTGGGCAAACGACACCCTCCATCCACTCCTCCCAAATTTTGGCGATTACCCAGGACAGCGCTCTACCCAGTGTTTCACCACCGTATTTTAATAGCTCGCTGGGTAGTTGATCTACACCAGCAGCTTTGTTGTTTTTCAGCCGACCGATCTCCTCCTTGACTCCTTGGAGATCAGGGGCCGGCAGCCTATCGTCTTCTGCGTGTGCTCCAAGATCCGTTGCCATATCGCCTTCGTCCTCTGCTGCTTCACCGTTGAGGTGCTCGTCATAGTACTGCTTCCACCACTGCTTAAATTACCTCACACTCGTTCGTAAGAAGGTTGCCGTCTAAGTCACTGGCTTGCGGAACGTAGCTTTTGCGCGAACTGTTCAGCTTCTCGTAGAACTTCCGTGTGTCGTTTACGCGGTACAGTTGCTCCATCGCTTCGCGATCTCGTACTGTACCTGTTGGCACTTCTTTCTGCGGAGGACCGAGGTTTGCCTGTTCCGTGCTTGTTTGTATCGCTCCACATTCTGTCTCGTTCCGTACTGCAGCATCCTCGTCCTTGCTGGATTCTTCTCCTCTATTAACTGCTTACATTCGTCATCGAACCAGTCGTTTCCTCGATTCGGAATTGCTGTACCTAGTGCCGCTATAGCAGTACTTCCTATGGCGGAACGGATCTCCCTTTAGCCATCTTCAAGAGTAGCTGCCCCCAGCTGTTCTTCCGTGGGTAGTGCTGCTTCCAGCCGCTGTGCGTAGTCTTGGGCAACCCCGGCGTCCCGAAGTTGCGCGATGTTGGGGTTTGGTGTCCGACTACGACGAGTGTTGTACACCGTCGAGAGTTTTGAGCGCAATCTGACATTCCTTCTCAAATCAGTGGAACGTTTAATCGACCACTACATTCGGGATGTTAGCTTGGACGAGCACCCGCTGCATGCTATGCAACATGAATATCAGAGGGGAAAGTTACACTGTTACACAATGTTGTCTACAACATTGAAAAAGCTTTTTCGCAAAAGCAATCAAGTTTAGGAGTTTTTCTCGATATTGAAGGTGCTTTTGACAACGTGTCTTTCGAATACATTTTGGGCGCAGCAAGAGGTCATGGAGTACCTTCATATATCACGAAATGGATACACGCAATGCTTAGCAACCGACATCTGCGCTCATCGTTAAGACAAATAGAGGTAAGGAAACTTCTATGGAAACTTGTCTCCAATGGCTTGTTGAGGAAACTTAATGAGCTTGGGTTTCCGACGTATGGTTTCGCTGATGATTATCACATAATGATCACCGGTATTTGCATTAACACACTTTTTAATTTGATGCAATAAGCCTTATGTGTTGTTGAGCAATGGTGTCTTCATGTTGGACTATCAGTTAATCCAAATAAAACATCAATGGTGCTTTTGACGCAACGAAGGATTACAACCGGAACTCGTCCATTGCAGTTGTTTGACTCTGAAATTATTATCGCAGATCAAGATAAGTACGTTGGGATAATTCTTGACTCAAAACTTAATTGGATGGCTCACATCGATTTTAGGATCAAGAAAGCTTGCATGGCCTTCGCCAATGTAGACGGGCTTTCGGCAAATTTTGGGGACTCAAACTCAAGTACATTCAGTGGATCTACATAACAATTGTTATACCAATACTGGCATACGGGTGCCTTGTTTGGTGGCAGAAGGGAGAAATCATGACAATCCAATCAAAGTTAAACCATCTTCAGAGGATGATTTTGATGGCGATGACTGGTGCGTTATCGACAACACCTACTGCTGCTCTAGAGGCACTCTTGAACAAAAAAATTGCTACATGTGTTTCTATAACGAGAAGCTTTTTCTTGTGCATACCGTCTTAAGGTTACTGGGCTCTGGAACAGTAAACCAATAGATCGTGCAACTTGCCACACAAAACTGTGGCCCCAAATGAGAGGCTGTCTGGTTGGATGGAGCGACAACTTGAAGAATACGTAAATTGTTATACTGACTGTGTCCATTGTCATGAAATGAGATGAAACCAATCTCATTCACTTAGTAGATACTGTACCGTATTCCAAGCAGAAATCTTTGCGATTCTGTGTGGCGTACAATCAGCAATTCAACAGGGAATTTTCGATAAAAGAATCTATTTTTGCTTTAACAGCCAGGCTGCCCTGAAAAAAAACACTTAGTTCGGCAGATTCGAGATCGAAATTAGTAATCGCATGTCGAACTCAAATCGAAAAACTTAACATTTCAAATGCTATCTACCTTCTATTTATTTATTTATTTATCTTTTTATTTATTTATTTATTTACTTATTTATTTATTTATTTAATAATTTATTTATTTATTTATTTATTCAATTATTTATTTATAAACGTTAATCACCAACAGGCCGCAATAGGCCCCAATTTAGATGCCCCCATCTAAAAATTCTTAAAAAAAATTCAAAAACATTGTCCTAATCACATTATGAGTTAAATTAAAGTCGAAAAGGTGTAACACACGATTAAAAGTTCGCTGTAATCCTGTGATGGCCGCATTCGCTGTGTGGTTGAACCGCCGAAGAGGCACTCTCAAAAGATAATTGCTGCTTGGACGTTTACTCGTTCGAACAAGGCTGGAGAATCGATGTGCGCTGACAACAGATCGGCGACAACTAGAGCTCTTGCTGTGTCTCTGCGATGCTGGAGGGTGTCGACTTGAATTAGTAGGCAGCGGCTCTCGTATCTAGGCAGTCTAAAGCGATCCCGCCAGGATAGCTGTCTCAGGGCGAATCGTATAAACTTGCGTTAGATATCTTCAATTCGGTCACAGCCGTTCATATAGTGCGGGCTCCAAATCGTCGAAGAATACTCTTAGGCTCTTTAGGTAGTAAATATCCGTGAATGATTTGACAGCACGGATGAACCCCAGGTTTCGTGATGCCCGGCCAATAACATATGAGACATGTTGCTTGAAAGTGAGCTTGGAATCTAACATCACTCCAAGATCCTTCACGCAATATTCTCGCGAGTCCACTAAGTCAGTAATTCACATCATTGAAGTAAAGCAAAAAAAAAAATAGTGATCCGAAATGGCGTCCCTGTGGGATGCCAGACGTAGCTGTAAACATTTCAGAGTGGTCGTTGCCTGCCTATATTCACAATAAGTTGACGGCCTACCAGATACATCTATAGGCACTCGTTCATTCCGGTATTACTGGAAATGAATGGTCGGACGAATTGATTAGAGCTGGCGCTGCGACTGACTTCGTTGGTCCAGAACCAGTTCTACCACTGTCGATAAGTTGGATAAAGCACAAGATTCGCTCTTGGGCTGCATCCGAACATGCCAACCATTGCACAGTGGTCCCAAAGAGCAAAAGATGGGTGGGTAATGTCAGAGACATGACCGGAGTGAAGTAGAATACACTTTATACTATGTTCACACTACAGAGTTAAAACATGTTATAATAATTAGCAACAAGAAAAATGTCATCAAGATAGCGTTAAAACACGTTTTAACTAGTAGTGTGAACGTAGTATTAGGCTGTTAATGCGAATGCTACAATTTTGACTATATTCTGATAGGTTATATTAAAACCAGCCATTTCGTTATTTCTAATTGAAATACCGAAATATCGGTACACGTACATGGAAACCTAAAATATTCCAACATATTTATCCTCATACGGTAACCCTGAAAAGAGCATTAAATGAGAGTGAATCAATTCATTTGGCAACAGTAGAGAATCGTATATACTTGTACCGTTATTTCGCTATTTCCATTAGAAATACCGAAATAACTTATTTTAATAAAACCTTTCAGAAATTAGGAAAAATTGCAGCATTCGTATCAACAACTTAAAATGTAGGTATGCTACTTAATTTCGGTAATGTCGTTGACATTACCTACCCATCTTTCTAATCTAAAACAGAACAATTGTTTTGAAAACCTAATAATTGCATAACCTAAGACGATTTAAAGCTACACTCTGAACTGAAATCTCAACAGAAAACAAAATTACGTGTTAGTCCAATGAGCTTTCTGTCCCGTTGTTGTTGTGAATCATTAAAATTTTGAACATTTTTCAAATGTTAGTTGAATGATATTTATTAAATTCTCCCAATTAATGTTCTATAGCTAAACTATTCCTTAGGAGACGCGTTTTACCCCATGTTTTCATAAATAATAATATGCTCGAACCTTAACCAAGCAGGTATCTTAGAGTGGAGTTTTCACAATAATGGAGCTTTTCATTTGTGTAGCCGCGATATTCACAAACAAAATAAGTAAAAAGCACATTGCGTCATTTAGCCGCACACAAAATAAGCCGGGCTTAATGTGGATACAATTAATCTGTTTTACGGACCGTTATTTAACTGAGTTTATAACATGATGATACGTAAAACTTTTTCTCAGTTTGCTCCGAAAACCAAGCATTTTAAATTTTCCCTGGTAGTGCGAAAATGCTCTATAAACTCGTAAATAAACTTTCCGAAGTAACTCGTATCAAATCATGAACAGAAAATTATATTATCAGTATCCAATAAGCCAACACCATCTCCTTTACACAACGAAACAACCAGTACGCATTACGGCTTGCCGGAGGAAACAAACACACAGATAAATTCACCACGGTTCACACTGGAACGCGCGCCGTGGTGAATTTATCTGTACAAGCACCTGACGCCACATATAATTTAAAGAACAAGAGAGCTCGGTTCTCGCACCAAACCACCCCATCGCCAATCCATTTATTCAGCTTTGAAAAAAAAAGTGTTGTGTGCAAGACACGACTACGATGACATTAAAAATGCAGCCAGTTTTATGAGCAAGCAATATTATCCATGGCCAAATTAAAACCCGTTAATGCCATCGACTGTTTCAGAACCACACACAAGCATGCTATTCTTCACTAGAGATAATTGTTGAATTTTTAAATTAAAATCGATAACCTATAGTGTGTTAAATTCAAGTTTTTAATTTTTTTTATTCAAATCCATGAAATGGGAACATAAATTAATTATGCTCTCAAACAAAACCTTACATCTATCTTAACCCTTTCATGCCCAACTTTTTTCTAGTGCATGTAGGGTTTCAAAACTATTTTTTCTTGAGAACGGTGAGGTCAAGAAACTCGAAAAACTTTTTTTCATAAAGGTAGGTCCTTCCATGGCAGTGCTAGAAGCGGCTCAATTTTTACCTTCCAATGCTCACTACAATTCTCCTAGAATATTTACAATAGTCCAACTGCGTGGAAAACGTAGCCAAAAATAATCTAAATTGATAACTTTTATCAGTTTTCACTAATATTGCAACTTAACAAAGTTATATGAAAAAATCATTTTCCGTCGTCAACGTAAACTGTCCCTGGCAGCACTGCTCCATCGGAGTTCAATCAGACTAATTGCAGTAACTTCAGTTCTAGAGCTGATCTTTGTAACTGTTCACACTCAAATGGAAGCCAATAGCCACATTTATTAGGCTTACTTGTTTTTGTGAGCAAATCTTGCCTCATTCAAAAGCTATAGCTGCTTAAAAACGTTGTTGTCCACAAACAACATGGGCATGAATGGGTTAAAATACCTGCTATCAAATCAAATGTTTGCAAGCACGATAGAAAAATAACTGGTCATAAATAAAATGATTCGTAAACCAAAAAAAGTTTAACATATGTATATTTATATATCCGGTGGTTTAATTAACATTAACTCTGAAATATATATTTGGGGTCCTAAAAAGAACCATTTTAAGGGAATCATTCAAATTAACTGTTTTGTATGTGGGGTCCTGAAAAGGACCATTGGTGGAATCCTGAAAAGGACTATTTGTGGGATACACAAACACGCGTGCTATGGAATGAAAGCATCTAATATAAAATACTGATAGCTTGTAACGTGACATCGGCTTTTATCACTTTCGCACTGTTGATGGAAGGACTGCCTTCATGCAGAATAACGAAAAAGCGGGCAGTGTTGCCACATCCTCCAATTTTCTGAAACATTGCAGAATTTTGGAATATGTTTCCGAAAGACTATTTTTAATAAATCACAGGTTTTCGCTAATTTCAACCTGGAAATGTACTTTGTATTGTTTCGGAAGTATAAATTTAAACAAATAACAGATTGTTGCAAATTTCAGATTGTCAATACACGCGCAAGTAACAAATAACGAATATAAAATGCGCAATGGGATTATCGCTGTCAATGATTAAAAATATTCCAATTTGTTCTTTATTCTTTGTTATTGTTATAGCCCTTAAAAGGGCTTTTAATTTAACAATAATAACATGCATAACAATAACAATTAGTCAGCTTCAACTGAGGTTTGCCAACTCTTCCAGCTGCGCGCTATTTACATCGAATCACCCCTAGCGGTAACAGTGATGAAATGCAGCACTCGTCGCAGCGCATTATCAACATGCATGATTGCTACTGCTGTTCTTTACGGCCCGACGTTTGACGGGAGAATGAAGTCGCTTGAGGAATGATATTCTTTAAATAGTCGATGATGACGTCATCCATAGAAGCGTAGTGTACTGGGTGCTCAAATCTGTCGTACGAGACGCTATAGGCACGATGTTACTTGTCTGGCAAAAGAGCAACAACTGATTCAAACAGGCACGTGGCACATTTATTTATAACTTTTCGTGTTCGTTTGAATCACTAACCTGCTCCCTATTGACGGCTCTGCCGGGGATAGATTTACTGATGCATGGGAGTTTTCACGTTTTCGAGTTCTGTTCATTTTTGCTTGTTTTTCAATAGTGTGATATTGAACTACAAAAATTGTCACGTCATTTCATGATTAGAATCGCCAGCGCCTGGCGGCAGTCATGGTATCTATTACCTACCATCGAAGAATGTGAGCTGACATGAAACGCAGCAGCTGCTACGCTTACAACGTCAGAACACAAACTAACGAATTTTTCTTGTGTTCTCTTTTTATACGCGTCGCAGTCCATTCGATGAAAAAGAGGCAGTCCCAGAAACGCTCGCTTTTTGAGCGAATTGTACCAACCAATCATGGATCAAATAATTACTACTTTTATAAAATCCATTATTTTCGCTATTTTTAGTAATTGTACATACTACCGAATTGGATACAAAATTGTTGTACATATTTCTAATCAGATAGCGTAATAATCTTATTTTTTCATTCAGTACAAAGGCAGAATTCTCGTTTAAAAAATCGGGTAAAATTCTGGCTGAAAATTTTGAAACGGGACCCCTATATCGAAACGTTAGAAGTATTCTACTTCAAAAAAGGGTTTTTTTTAAATTGTGTCAAATCTGTTGACTTTAGCAATATGGTGTCTTCGAGGAAGTTTCTTGGAATAGATTTCCCCTTCTTTCTGTCTTATCGGATTGATGATTAATCCCACCAATAGTGACTTGTTTATTGTTTATTATTATTTATCGTACGATATAGTACTAAACTGACAGGTTACCGTACGATTAATAATAATAAACAAACCTACGCAATTTATTTTCTTCAATAATTCAGATAGACAAATACTTACTTCAGCAAAGTAGCAGAAAAACAAACATTTTACCTGATGACTTCAACTCTCTATCATTTAAGCTTTTTGAGATATGAGGCATTAATTGTGAAAGGCCCCTGAAAACAGTTTTTTCATCATAAGTTTTCTTCTAGATTTTTTTCCATTATATAAATGTTCTAGAACATTGTTGAGACTGTTAAACTGCATTACTTTGCCGAAGACGGAAATTTGCTATCGCTGGTATGTGTGGAAATATTCACGTTTTTAGATTGAAAATAACTCTTTTTCCAATGCCGATAACTTTTAAATGGGCAAACCACTTGGTAAACAAATTAAAGTGCAAGAAAAGCACAACAAATGCTGCAAAAATTAGGTCTCTCCAAGGCGGCCCTTTTTGGAAATACTAGAGCTGAAGTTTGTCTCATTATGTCATCAATGTATCTCTTTATGGAGTATATGAGTGATGGTATGCTTCATTAAAAACAGAAAACAGGAATGATAAATGGTTTTGTCTGTATGACTGAATGTAAGATATTTAAGTTTTAATTGCGAGTCTGCTGAAAAAAAGAAGTTTAACTTTCGCAAAGAGATTCTAGTATTCTATCGATAGATAACCTTGAACGAAAAGGCAACTACCATTGAAAGACTCAATGTGGTCGAGTAAATGTTCGCTTTGATTTATCGGCCGTTGCTATGTTACTACAAATATGTACGCGATCATTGCCTGTGTGCATAATGGGAAGTACCATAACTCACGGCGGCTATGATTTTTACGCATGCGCATACGAAACATTCTCAACAGTAGCGGCAAGAGTAGTCTGCGCCTTGTTTAAACCCAGCCACACCGGAGGTCAACAAGAAACTGTACCTTGATTGAGTGTCTGGCGTAAAACTGCACTCTTCAGATGCACGCATTGCATCTTGTTGCCAAGTAAGCACATTCAAGTGGTCCAACATTTATATTTTAACCCTTCAAAGCTCAGTGTAATCGTAGTACTATATTAAAGTATCGAGATGATTTCATTTAAAAGGCGCATTTTTTTGGAACATATATAATATAACATATTTAGACTTCTTATTTAGTTTATAAGGAAAAAATGAAGCCCTCTAGTCGAAACAACAATTAAACAAATATATCAGTAATATTATCGAATAAACAAAATATGATACATTCCCGCAATCGTCGAAGGCTCTCATCACTATCCACAATGACATTTATGATGAAGTAAGTACCTTGATACATATGCAGACGCAAAAACAAGTTTCATTGCCCTCTGACTAAGTGTGATCACAAGCAGTAGACGCGTGTCTTCAGCATTTGGATGCATTAAGAATATCGTGTCGGCAAATGGTGATAGATTTTAGTGTTGATTCAATTACAAAAAAAAACTTACACCAAAGGATATTTCGAAACCATCCACCACACGGCCATACACGTTCTTAGATATAAAAAAGTTGAATTTAGCCGTTAATCCGTTTTTTTAAAATATCAATTTTCCCTGTTAATACCTACATACTCATATGTGTCCACATTATTTTCTATACTTATTCTGCTACAGCAGGAAATGCATTTACGCGCTCTTTGTTCCAATACCCAAGCACCATCAGTCTGTCCGATTATTACCGCAAAATGTTGCATTTATCACGTAGACAATGTCAGCGGGTTGCCCCTGCACGTAACAAAACCCGTTTTCGCGTCCCGACAGAGCGTGCTGACGACATTGACCCAATTTACAAGTACGCTTTATCATCATTCAAAGTATCAATGAAACAGTTCATGGATGTTAATCGTGAAGGGCAAAAAACTCCTACAGTTTATTAACTATTTTTGTATAATGCATCCTGATGCTAGGTGAAAAATGAGTTACTGTGTCTTTCGATCAAGAACGGGTTTGCGGGATCGACTAAATAATTGATATCACCCAAGGAATATGCAATAGTCACGATTTTGATACTATCGCAGATATACCTACAGATAGCGTATGTACTATCGAAAGAATTACAAAATTACCTTTTCTGAATTTGGAAGCAGGTTTTTGAGTTGAGTACATATAAATTTTCTGAATTTGGTAGGATTTCCCTGAATTTCTTACTAGTTAACAAAAACAAGTACAAGTGTGCAAGGTTTCTCTGAAGATCGCAGAATTTCCCTGAAGTACTTGGCCGATGCTCATAGAAATTCGAGCGTACTAAATCATGAAACTAGCAAACTCGGTTAGAGTTTAGGCTATCTAAAAAACCAAAAAAAAAGGTATTTTTTGATGTAATACAAAAGCAAGTTTATACAATTTTCCAGTTTTTTGAACAATCATGTAAACTCGATACTGTAGTTTTGAAGTTCTAAAATGGAAAATAGTTGAGCTGCGAATCACTTCCTTGTCGACATTACAATTTACGAGTACAATAATTCATGCTCTTGACAGCAACATATATACAGGGATATCTTTTAAATTTTTAGAAGTTCGTACTGATTCTCTAAAGAATTTTTGTACAATTAGTGACTTTCGAAGATTCTTGATGCTTCTAGGATATCCCTGATTCCTTTTCAGGTCGAAGGATTTTCTTGAATTTCAGTATTCAGAACCAGTTCCCAAACGTACCATGAGTTTGTTAAAATATACTGGAAGGTCCTATATACTAGATCATATAAATCAAACACCAACATCGCGGTATTGCAAACATCATCAATCATATTTCGTGCATCAGTTTTAAAGAACCTCTGACATACAATTGCTTTAAAATGGTTGGTTATTGCATTACGCCTCGATAGTGTTGCATCGAGGAGACCGAGATTTTGTGATACAATAATAGAATGTCACCAAAATTTTCGCCATAATTTTGTTTTTTTTGTTCAGTTTTCAAAAAGTTTACAAAAATCGGTTGTCGACACTCTATTTTTTGTGGCAAATGCTGAGTTTTCTGCAACCTAATCAACAGGTATTTTCGGAATAGATGCCAGAGATCGATTATTGACACCATTCTGAAAACCAAGATGGCGACTTCCGGTTTAACGTTCTTGACAATTTACATGGAGAAAGTCCACCTGGTCGTGTTTTCACCGTCGGGTAGCACTGTATACACCAGATTGTCACGCCCAGGGAGACAACTGTGTCGAAGACTGTAAAGCGGTCCGATCAAAATAGAAAAGATATTGAATTTTTAACCGAAGTGGTGTCTGAGTTTGTTTGACACGGGACCCAGCCTCGCATGGTGATGGTTGAGAAGTCGATATCCACCATCCAACTTATTTGTTTTAAAAAAAATGGTTGGATTTAGTTAAATAGTATCTATACCCCGAAACATTTCAATACATAAAATGTTAGTTCCTATTTTTTCCAGATAGAGGACGTAACCACTATCTTTCCAAAGAAGATAGATGGGCCGTTGACTTCTTCAGACGAATTACTCCAAAAAACATTTCATAAAACTTTGTGGAAGACACCAACTCTCTATCTTACTCCATTGAAAAGATAGTGTTGGCGCGAATAGTCTTCTTTGTCATGAGAATCTAGTGCAGCCTAGCGACAAAAACACGACCAGATTGGCTTTCTCCATGTACTCTATCAAAAAATTCCACGCAAACTTTAAGCACGTTGGTCCGGTGCTTAGACAATTGATCAGGCTTCCAGGAAAAGATATGATTTTGCCAAACGGTTGGCACAATACAGTTCTATACCTCATAAATCCTTACTAAGTCCGAATTAGACCAGGTTCCCCTATAATTTAAAAACGTACAAGCCTAATTCAGGCTAAGACGGAGGCATCATATACGCTCGACGCTGGAATCGCATACAATTTAACCTGTGTCGAGCACCTGATTAGATAGGATCGTTTTATACGTTGTTCGTTAACTATAGCAATCACTAGTCACAAAGCTCTGCCTTGTGGAAGTTTTAATGCGAAGTCTTCTATCAAACTTATTCTATATTATTTTCACATCATTTTATTCGAACATTTTCTAGGCTATCCACGATACATAACTCTCGCCGAGATATACGTTTAGAATTATTCGAATTTTCTTGATTTGTGATCATTAAAAAAATTCAGAAGAATTAGTGGGGGTATGCGGTTACCATGTAGGCCCCCTCCACTCTGGATACGTGCCAGCATGGACCTCTATCTGATTTATCTGAAGCTTTAATCCAAAAAATGGACTGCCTGACACTTACTCAATTGCAGTGAAGGCGATCCGTCAGTGCATTAGCAGTGCGTAATATTCGCACCAGTTTTTCACATACACATATTGTGGTTCTGACACAGAACGATGTTCAAAATGCTTTCGATGATTGTTGAAATGAATAAATTTCCTTTTCCCTTTGAATCTTTATGATTTTCATTGATATTTTTCCATTTTTAGTAAATTTTCTTATGGTGCTGACAACCTACCACATTTTTCTAAATGACAAAAAAGGATCATATCATTTCACTAAATTGTTAGTATTTTTTTATGGCAGCAGAACTAATTAAATTCTTTCGCCACTTATTAGCAAAGGCCTCGAACTTTCCACTGGTATGCTTATACCCCTATATTGTGCAATTGGAGTGATGTTGTGAGCCAAATACAAAAGGGTGCCGACAATCGACCACTTTCCCCTACGCTTAATTTACCGACGCGTGAATTATCCATTTCCGTTCAGCACAGTATGACAAAGGCCTACTTAAATGTCGTTAGCAGTAAATAAATATTTCCTGGCATTTAGACGAGTTCAAGTAGTTTGATTACATGCTACATGTGTTCTTTTCTTCTATTTCACTAGTCTGCTTTTGTTGTATTTATCGGCATGTTATTTTTCCTTTTTTACTATATCTCAAATTAAATTCATACTAACACTCAAAAACACATTCAATTGGATATTCTTTCATATACACTCAATACCTCTCATTTCAAACATACAAACGCTCATGTCCTTTGCGATGACACAAACGCGAACATGCAATTGTAATTTTTTACAAACGCGGTCCCAAGTATTAACCCATTGCTCACATGACCATGAATTGGTTACGTCCGGAAGTCCCTACCCTCGGTTCTAGCAGCCTAGACTCATGCCTTAAGTGGACCAATAAAAAAAATGTCGCCCATATACACTAGACAGCAAGTTTCAATTGCGACATCACCGGGAACTCTCTCCTAGTATTTGAACCGTCCGAAAGTCCCTACCCTCGGTCCTAGTAGCTTAGATGCATGCTTTCAGTTAGACCATGAAAACAAATGATGCTCGTATCCACCAGGCAACACGTTCCATGGCGACATGACCAGGAACTCTAGTGCTATGGGGAATCTCACTCACACTCTCTTCTACCATTCAGCAACTATACTAATAAAAATGACGCTCATTTCCACTGAAGACCACGTTCCATGGCGACATGATCGGGAGCTGTAGTGATATGGGGAAACTTACTCTCTTCTAGCATCTGAATCATACCCTAAAAAAAAGTATCAGACTAACAGCGAATCGCCATACGATTATAAAATCGAATTTATGCACGCGGAGTTACATACACGCTAGCACACGTGACAAACGCGTTAATATAGAAACTCGAGCTCATCGTGATCATCCACAAACACCTACGCCCGCGATCTTGCAAACAGGACCTCGGTGACAAGGTGAACTTATAAATTTACAAACGCGGTCTCAAGACTAAACCTATAAAACCCTCGATTCTGAATCAGTTGCGTCCGGAAGTCCCTACTCTCGGTCCTAGCAGCCTAGGTGCCTTCAATTGAACCAATCAGCTGACGCTCATATCCACTAGACAACACGTTCCATATTGAGATAAACGGGAACACTAGTTATATGGGAGAACTCTCTTCTAGCATCTGAACCGCACACTGAAAATTAAGTATCAGATTCACGATCCACACGACCATTCAAGAATACATGCGAATATGCCAGCGCACGCGACATACAAACGTTCATACGACATACAAACGCCCACGCGATTAAACACGTTAACTTAGAAACGCCTGAGCCCTTCGCGATGGTACACAAAGACGAACATGCAATCGCGATCATCCTTGCACAACTACGCACAAGATTTCGCAGAACACGAAATCGCCCCGATAGTTTAGCGAAAGCTATAGCACTTATAATCTGATTAACGCAATTCCAAGCGCCCACAAATTAGCGCTCATTCCCACGCGATCGCAAAGACCCTAAGTCTGCACATCTAAACCGTACACTCAATATCAATCAGAATCACGGCCCGCTGCAATTGGCCGTAAGCAGTATTTTAGTGGGTGCCAATTCCCATTTCGTCTTCTATTGTAGTGAGTAATGCTGACAGGGAGCCCTTCCGAGAAACCAACTCCACATGAAAAAATTTTCCAAATTTCCAAAATCGTGAATAAAGTGCCATGAATTCTGGAACAACCGAAATAAATCATGTGTTTTATAATTATGTTCGATTTCCCTTCAGTTCCAGTCTAGCGCCTGATCTCGCACAGACCAGAAGCAAATTCCACAGTGCTCGTTCACAGTAAAGCAAACGAACAAATTTTACCCGCTCGCTTCGCTACTTCTATAACAGAAAAAGCCTCGTTGCCCCACGGTGAGCAAAATGACCGAACAAAAAAGCAAAGTGCGCCCACTAAGGGAAAATACAGTCGTGATCGATTTTACGCAAACTCGAAGAATACCTACAGTGCGTGAGGTGGAACAGTTAATTAAGGTAAACATGCGTCTTGATCTTACGGCAATTACACACCTCCAGCTACATCACACAAAAAACTTAATATTATTAACGTTCAAGCACCTAGAAGAAGCAGAATTTTTAGTGTGATTAATGACATGCAACACGAAATTGAATACGATAACATTAAAACCAAGATCCCCGGAGAAGTGGAATCCGTTTACGAATGACACTTGGAGAAACTTTTTTCCCGGCATTCTCAACGGGGTTCGTGTGGTTAGAATGCAGCTGCACCAGCCTATTCCGTATTATTTGACATTCAAATGCAAATCTGCTCAAGGGATCACCTACATTCAACAGACCTTACGCACATACCCTGGGCTGACGCCCACGTGCCAGTTTTGCAACCAGACGGCACACTACGGTAAACCATGCGCAAAGCTACAAAGGATAATGAATCCACTACAGCACACACTGACAAACAGTCTTCTAATGCTAAACCACAGACAGCCGGTCAAACGATAATCATCGATAAATCTAAGCCAACATCCAGTACATCTAGCGAAGAAATAACCAAAAAAGAAGACGGATACACCAAGGTCACTCAGAAACACAAGAAGCATCAAATTACAACCATCAGTGGAAACGAAAGCAACAACCACTCTAGCGATGACGACATGGACGTACACGAGAGCGAGGGAGACGGCAGTCAGATCAACCAACAAGCAGCAAACGGTAAAGGGAATAATGTCAATAGCACTTCTCCACCAAGGAAGATCACCCGCAACAGCAAGCAGTGCGCCCAAGATCGAAGATCGCAATAATTTTTCGCATTTTTTTCTTTTGGATGTAATATTAAAACTTAAAACTTTTATTAATAAATAATAAATCCCTTCAGTAACGCATGTATAACGCATCAATTGTCGTAAACTAACTCATGGTTCCTAATATATGAGTCACGACTTACCATTCGTGCTCGTGAAATAGTTCACGAAATCATAAAATATTATTCATATATTTGTGAATTAGTTCATCATTCCTAGTACGTCTGACTATTCATGCTCGTCAAATAGTTCACAAAATCATGAAATATTATTCATCTATCCGTAAACTGGTTCATGATTCCTAGTACATGATTTAAGTTCTATTTTGCGTGTATGTTATATTTTGAAGATATCCCTAATCAATTTCAATTTCATGTAATACGGTAATGAAATTTCGTGGAATCATGCATGTTACATGCACTTTTTCATGAAATGTTTAGCTGCTAGCGACCATTAATAGGTACGAGCAGTAGATGTAGAAAACTATTAGCACATCGAACATCGTTATTCATTTCGTAAGGTTCAGTGCGATGTCTGCACACCGCGAATCAGTTACATTTTTATGATCCAGTTCATAATTTACTCCGAGTAAAAAAATCGGCCGACCGATTGTAACCCAAAAATAAAAGATCACGACAAGGCGGAGAGAAATTACGAATACCATGATAAAACAGCTGATATCATGAACATGAATCACATTACTCCACGTGTTAAATTCGAAAGTAAGCTCTAGAATAAAATATCGCGATAACGTGAACAGAAATTACAAAAATAGTCACTAAGATCCTGAAATGACGATCATAAATCACACAACTCGTGACAACAATATCAAAAATTGTGACTAAAATATCTCCACTCGCGACTAAAATATCACGACATCGTGAATAGAAATTATGAAAGTCGCAACAAAATTCCTAAAATCATGGAAATAAATCACGTTACTCGTGACTAAAATATCAAAAATTCTGCAATCATGAACATGAATCACTCTACCCACTACTATAATATCACAATAACGTGATTTCAAAATTGCGACTAGGATCCTGAAATCCTGAACGTAAATCCCGCTAGTCTGACAGGAAAATCCGACGGGAAACACACGAATAAAAATTCACGGTAGCGTTATAAGAATTCACGAAAATCGCGAGCAAGCTCCTGAAATCATAAACATGTATTCCCAAATTATGAACAAGATTCATAACAAAAACTAAACATGTCCGGGGTACAACAACAGTAACCCAACCAAATATTCGAATGTAACGCCTTTTATACATTGGGGCGAACTAGTTTTTAGCACACATAAATAGTTTATTGAATAGGAGGTTTATTATTCACAATTTCAGGAACTTGCTCACGGTTTTCGTAAATCGTTCAGTTCGCGATTTCGTGATCGTTATTTCATGAATTTATGAACGAATTTTTTCCGTGTGCAGCTCCAGTAGGACAACTCTTGAAAAAAAAGTTTAATCTCTTTGTTGCATATTTATTATTTAGCAGACGTTTTTGTCAAATTTTGAATCTGAACATCGATGTGATGCGATTTTCATTGGAAAATCATGAAATGCTGAATTGGCGACTGAAATTGAAATCTGTCGTGGAACTATTTCTGCTCCCAGTTTCCTATCTGTTCCGTCCAATGTTAACTGATCCTTGAATTTCTTCGGTACTATTGAGGCGGATGAATAATAGATTTCAATATTTTTCCATAGCCCGATGAGATTTTTCATGCCAGCGCACAAATTTATTTTCAGCCGTTTACAATTGACTCGCAAAAACAGCACTATTTCTCCTTTTCTTGTGCGACATCACGTAGGGCTAGGGGTATGCTCAGAAACACAAACAGTGTTTTCATTTTTGGAGCTAGCGTCAATCCGGTGCTAGCTTAGTCCTGTCACTAAGTTAGAGTCGGATTCTGATGAAACGAATTTGAAACACAAATTCCATGCAAAGTAGTTGTTTTTAAATTGAATCACGACCCTAGAAATGGAAACAAAAACTTAAAGTTGAAAAAGTCCATTTAATGTGAAGTCACTTCATAATTCTATAACATTTGTTCTCCTTGAGCAGATTTTGAAAATCTACTTTCCATATTTCACTTGCAGGACCTTTTTGATTTTTTCTGTCATCATGCTTAAAACAATAGGTTCTTTAACTATAATATGGACATTTTTGCTTAATTTTCAAAATTAACTGTTCTCTAAAGCAAGAATCTCAGATTCTTGAGTCAAATTTTGATATTAAACCACCCTTAATATTATGTTAGGTATACCGTTTCGATTAAAACTAAATTCGGTGTAACGAATCATTCTGCGAAACGACTCATCCCGCGAAAAACCCATCCGGCGAAATGATCTTCGGTGGAAAGGCCTTCGGTGAAATAATCCAGACTCATCAACGTAGCTATCATAGTGCCCGTTTTGGGCATAATTAGTTCCCCTTAATTTAAAAAAAATATTTGCGCTCAAAGACTACCGATATATCAGATGATTTATTCCACATGCCTCAGATTGATACGAAGTAAAAGAGAAGATCGAATAATAACATCATCAATCCATCAACAAATTTTACAACCGGCGTTAATGCAGCCACAAAAACACCTACAGACAACCACGTGCTTTTATTTGCTAAAACCTGAAGCATTAATCAATTACGCTCGATTCCACTTTACAATTTTATGGAAAATTATTCCACACTGTTTTTGTTTTCTGACCTGCGTCCTGCGTCATCATCGAGCATCATCTTTCATACCAATCGTAACCGTCATTAAACGCACAGGTGACAGCATAATACCGCCAGAGGTGAACAAGTAGGCATAGCCAATCCGCACCACAGAGAGGTCATGCGTCGTCGCCACGCCGCGCCACCGTTGGCGTTGGTCAGGTTATCGGCGGCGTCGAGTTTTGCATTGTTTGTTTACATCGCAGACACGATCGACTCCATTCAGGGGCAGCCAGCCGGCTAGAGCGACGCACGATGAATAGTGAATACAGAAGCTAGCGCACACACACACAATACGGGTTACGTACGTCCGTCCCGCAACGCAATGGAATAATGGAACTGATCGGCGACGGTTGACCCTTGGAGCCACCGGTGCTCGATACGGGTTTCGAATTTTAATTGTTTCCACTGCGCACAGAAGCAGACTTGGGCGGTCCCGTTGAGTCGCCGTCAGTTATAGGCTGGGAAAGGTTAAATATAATTGCGTTCAGCGGTCTGATTTTGCAACAAACAGTACCATTTTGGGTGACAGAACTGGCGAGCCGAAAAATACGCTTTTTATAGCCTGCTGATCGCAGGCAGGTACTCGGTCAAGGAAACTTTGGCCTTTTTTCAACCACAAGAGTACTAATTTCAGCTAAGGTGTAGTTTAGATATTTCGTCGTCAGTCATTTTATACTATTAAACTCTGGTTTTTGCATGTTTGTATTTGGAGTATGTCAACAAAAATTTTAATCGCTAGTTCATGGAATACTTGGAAAAGATTAGATTAAGTTTACATGAACAGTAATTAAAAATTCGATGTGTTGAAATCCTTCGTTCACACAAGAGAAGAATTTTCAATGTAATGACATGATCTTCGGCATAATACCACTTTACCCATAGCCTGAAGCACTATCATCCAAGTTTATGATCTATGATCTATTACTATTACGAGCGCTTTTGCTGAGAAGAGCTTCGTTTTTTTGCAGCCATAAGTTCAACTTAGGGTAATTCGGGTCGAACCCTGTCTCGCTTCTCGCTCTACATCCCACAGCTAGTGCCAACTCATTGACTGGTAAGTAGCTGAAATTGCGTTAGCTGCGGTGCAAATTTGCGTAATCTGCCTACTGGTGGTAGCATTTTTTTTATTTCTTCTACAAAGCATCAAAGTAAGAGCTTGTTGTACGAGTTCAAATAACGCTTCGAAGGTTGGGAACTTTGATCTGCTACGAACAGCACCAGCACTCGTTGCGAGTGGTCTATGAAGCAACTGTAAATGTAAGAGGACATAGTTTTTATGTTCTCAATTCGTTAGTTTTAATTCAGTCGGCTGCTGGACAATAATCGAATTTTTGGTAAACTTGCGTTGGAACTGAGATGTCTGTTCTACGAAGTCTACTGATCAATTAAAAAATCCACATGTTAATATTTTGAAACAGGGTTCAATATTGTTAAACTAATTCGACATTTAATGTAAAAGAATACCAGTAAAACCGCTAAATCTATGTTTATATAAAATACATACAAAATTTGTGAATGCGTCGTTAACTAATTGCTTTTTCATCTCATTTCAGGTTTGCTCTGTCTGCTAGCATCACACCAGCACAACCAACAGCGTCACTGTGCCTTCTCCGATCACAGCCAATGCTGCGGTAGCACTAGTACCCATCCACATGGACACAACAGCCAACAACTACGGCGTTTCCACGTCACTACTGTGTGCGAGAAATCGTCAAAAAGTGGTTCGACTCCACCGACCGGTTCCAGCGGTGGCAGCGGCTCATCTGCGTCCAGTTCCGGTGGCAGTGGCAAAGATGGCAATGGCAAAGAACCCCCAAACAAAAAGAACGTCTTGTCCTGTCCCAAATGCGGTGATCCCTGCACGCACGTCGAGACGTTCGTCAGTTCTACTCGATTCGTGAAATGTGAAAAGTGTCATCACTTCTTCGTAGTACTGAGCGAAGTAGACTCAAAAAAGACGATGAAAGACACGGAAACCAAGGGTCAACGAAAGCCACCGCCGCCTCCGAAGAAGATTATGGAATATCTGGATCGGCACGTCGTTGGTCAAGAACTCGCCAAGAAAGTGCTATCCGTGGCGGTGTATAATCATTACAAACGAATCTATCATAATCTTCCCCCACCGGCCAATAGCGGCAGTCAATCTGGGGCACAGCAAATCGATTCTATGTCCCGTAGTGGCGATCTGCTTCACATATCTGGTATCGGCCATACGATGATGAGTTCCGCCCCGACAGAAGTTCCACGGCCACCGTTGGCTTCGTCGAATGCCTCCCAAGCCCATCATCCGGGTTCCGAGCTATTGGAGAAAAAAACCCACGAGTTAAAATTGGAAAAGAGTAACATTCTTATGTTGGGCCCTACCGGATCGGGGAAAACACTACTGGCACAAACGATTGCCAAGTGTTTGGATGTTCCATTTGCAATCTGTGATTGTACCACGCTGACGCAGGCCGGCTACGTGGGCGAGGACATCGAAAGTGTAATCGCAAAACTGCTACAGGACGCTAACTACAGGTGAGAGGGTCCCCGAAGGGGTTCATCTTAAAATCAAGGAATAGTAATCTCACCTAGACTCAGTGTAATGTTTGTCTTCGGTTTCCTCTTTATTCGATTTCTTGTCCCAGCAGAAGCATCTGCTCCTAAATCATCGCAAAATCGATCAAGTCTGTCACTGAACGAACATGCTTTTAGTTTGTTATGTGATTTTCCGACAATGTAAATTGCGAATTGTTATATACTATTGTTTATAGTTGATTAGTACTCTAGAAACTACAACATTATTAATAGGAACAATTTTGGCAATTTTATTGCTAACAATTTTGTCAAATACTGAAAATTGATCTCTATCGAAGTGAATTAGTTCTATGAGACTTTTTCGAATTATGGTTTCACGATTTTTTCTGGAATATTTAATTTTCCCTAAAGAACTCTCCGAATTGTTATTTTTCGCGTTGGCACTTTTTCTAAATCCATAAGTGAATTCCAAGAATATCCCAATGAAAAAATGAGTAGTCGTTTGTTTGGGTGCGCGACGTTAGGCATAAATACGTTAGGCATAAGTACGGCAGGCATAATGGACGTTAGGAATGATGGACGATTGGCATAATGTACGTTAGGCATAATGGACATTCACGAAAAAAATAAAAATAATCGCAAGGCTTTCGTTATTGTAGAGTTTTTTACTTTTTTCCTTTTTTATTTCGACTATGTTAGTCACATTTTCTTTTTTTTACATTTTAACAACATTCAATTAGCTAGAGATTACTGGGTAGGGAAAGTTATGAAAATTAGAGCCATGGTACTCAAGTGAGAGCAAGGATGTGAAGTAAACAGATCGGAAAACTAGAAGTGGCAGGGTCATTAGAACAGGCTTAATATCGTGCGGGCTTAATCTTTGTCTTCGGTTAATGAGGGTCGGGGATTCGGTAGAACAAAATTAAGTGTATAGAAGCGGCAAATTCATCATTCTTTCTTTCATGAACTGTTCTTCGAGACATATATTTTCTTCTTGTCAATTGCACATTAGACTGCCCAGAAAAATAATGAATTTTTGAAAACTCAATCGGCCCACCCCTGAGTCGATTCCTAGTCCCACCAGGAGTGCTTGCTCCAAATTTGAAGCAAATCGGACAAGTCTAGCTACCGGCCCAACGTGCTTGAAGTTTGCATGGGATTTTTCGACAATTATTTACATGGAGAAAACCCTCTTGCACACATTTTTGCCGCTAGGTGGCACTGTATACATCAGATTATCACCAAAAGTGAAACTTAAGACGATAATTTTATTATCTACAACTTTGTTGAAGAGCAAAGAGATCCGACTCCAATAGGAAAAGTTAATAAACTTTTAACGAAGTAATGTCTGAGTCAGTTTTGCATGGGGCCTAGCAGTGCATGATAGTGTATTAGTACTAGGTTCTAACAAACTAAACATTTTTGTGGATTAATGGTTAGATTTAGCTGAATAGTATGTTCGGAAGAATTGCAGTACATAATACGAGTTATGTTTTGGTTAGAAAATTTTAGTTCAATCTGTGACCGCATAGATGGCGCCAACACTAACTTTTCAACGGAGAGAGATAGAATATCGAGATGTTTGGAAGAATTACTGCAATATTCTTGTTCTACAACTTTGTAGAAGATACTTAATTTCTATCTCTCTTCGTTGAAAAGTTAGTGTTGGCGCCATCTATGCGGTAAGATGTGGAACTACAATTTTCTAACCAAAACATAACTCGTATTATATACTACAATTCTTCCGAACATACTATTCAGCTAAATCTAACCATTATTCCATAAAAATGTTTAGTTTGTTAGAACCTAGTACTGATACACTACCATGCACTGCTAGGCCCCATGCAAAACTGACTCAGACATCACTTCGTTAAAAGTTTAATAACTTTTCCTATTGGAGTCAGATCGCTTTGCAGTCTTCAACAAAGTTGTAGATAATAAAATTATCTTCTTAAGTTTCACTTTTGGTGATAATCTGATGTATACAGTGCCACCTAGCGGCGAAAATGTGAGCAAGTGGGTTTTCTCCATGTAGATTGTCGAATAATCCCATACAAACTTCAAGCACGTTGGTCCGGTAGCTAGACTTGTTCGATTTGGCTCAAATTTGGAGCAGACACTCCTGGTGGGACTAGGAATCGGCTCAGGGGTGGGCCGATGGGGGTCATTTTTTTCTGTCACTCTATTGCACATGCATGTATGTAAAAATTAATCTAAGTTTATATGCGTTATTCATACCTTAACACAAATGAAATTGATTTTGTTATTTTGTTTTATATATTAATTTTGCTTGAAGCAGGGAAAAGCCTTCTGAAGCTAGGTTAAATTCAAAGCCTTATCTCCAACAAGCATAAAAACTACTCGTTTTAACAAACAGATTAAATCCATTTTAGATAGGTGCAATTTATCGGTTGTGCGTCGAGTAATAAACGCAGGCTGCATTTTCGCATGCCAAGCATTCGGTCTGCTTCGTTTATTTGAACAAAGATTTCTTCAAGTATTTACAGCAGAATAAAATGTTGATCAGTTTGATCAACTTCCAGAGTAATTCTACAACATCAAACAAAGTTCAAACATTCAACCTCTTTTCACCCGAGGCGAACACCACCAAAAAATAAATTCCGTTAAATGATACAACAATAATTATTATTTATATTTATGGTAATTTATGCTCAACGTCCATTATGCCAATCGTCCATTATGCCTAACGTATATCATGCCTAACGTACATTATGCCTAACGTCTTTAGGCCTAACGTCCATTATGCCTAGCGTACGTATGCCAAACGTCCGTATGCCTAACGTACTTATGCCTATTGGGGTACACCCGTTTTTTTGTCCTATGCTGTACCAATAAGTTGTTTTCCACACGCAAGACTGTTGGTCGCCAGCCTCTCAGAGCCAAAGTTCAGAAATATTGACATCCCGGGTTAGCTTGAAAGAAAAACAAATTTCAATTCATGTCTACCCGCGCTGGAGGGTTTACTTTCTCACTCAGCGGTGTTCTATTCAAACTCAACTTCAGATGCAAACTCCCTCCCCTTGGATTGCCGGTATTGAAAACATCTTCAAGCAATATTAATTACATGTTTCGGTTTAAATAAACTTAGTGCATCAGTTATCACCAATTAATACTAGTTTATTCGTAAATCTTCAGTCCATTCTATTGAACGTAATTGTAGATTTTCATTCTAAGCTCTAATAAAAAATTACACCAAGAGGGCTTTTTGGCCCTTTTTATTTTGTTAGTATTTCTACTATATATGAGATGTTCGGAATGCTAATATTCTATTTTTGTGTGCTGTATGTTTTTGAATTTCTCGTCTTTCGTTTCACTATATCTAATATAAATATACAAGTCTGCGTCCATCTAACCTTTACTGAACGAAAGTCCTGTTAATGTTCTGTTTCTTTCTTTGCTGTTTCTATCTCGGCGACCCTCAAAAGCACAAGAGAAGATGCAAACGATAACGCAGGGTTAAATGAACGCATAGTACATGCGAAATTATAAACGTACTAGCATACGCGACATACAAACGCCCACGCGATAAAAAAGAACGCGCACAGTTCCATACAAACGCACGTGCCTTTCGCGATAATACAGAAAACGGTTTCAATCGCGATCATCCATGGATGGATACCTATGCCCATAATCTCGCAATCGTGAAATCTACGCGGTGATTAAGGCAACGTGTTAGCACTTACGAATTTCTAAACGCGGTCTCAAGCTCCACTAGACCGGTACATAAATTGGCTTTTTTCGGAGCACCGCCCTATCGAAAAGTAATTGGCTTCATAAGCCTTATGCAAAGTATAAAGTTGCTCGGTTAGTTCTGCCTTACTCAAAAGAATTGTTATGTTTGAATGTGAAAAAATATAAAAATTGGCAACGGAGACAGTAGTTCCAGTAAAAAAATATCAGTATCATCTCATGAATACCAAAATCCTCAGATACATAGCTTAAGGTGCAAGAATAAACATTGTCAACGACTGCGAATTGATCCGATATTTTAATATTAAGATACGTGCTGTCTCTCTTTCTCGCACATGCTTAGAATAAAAATTTCGACCTTCGAAGTTAAACAATTTTGTCCGGTAAACTTCAATATTTGAGATATGATGTATGGAGGTAATTTCCATTTTAACTAGTAGTGTTCCGAAAAAAGATCAAAATTGTTGCCAGTCTGGCCAACATACAAACGCCCGCTCTCGCACGATCATAAATCATTCTTGTCCGGGACTCCCCAAATACGGAACTTATATACACTAGACGTCTCATAGCGTATAGTTTTAGACTCCAGTGAAATCTTACTTCATCTGAACCGCACACTTAAAATGAAACATCAGAATCACAACCCCCACGAACATTTAAAAACTCAGCCGAATATACAAACGGATGCTCGGTTATAGAAACGAATCTAGATTTTACATACGCGACATAAAACAGCCACGCGATTAACTACAGTAACATAGAAACACTTGTGCCCTTCGCGATAATATAAATCTGACCATGCATGCGAACATGCGCTCGGGATCATCCGCGCATACCTACGCCCGCTATCTCGCGTACATGAAAACACTCCTCAAGTCAATATGTTAGCGCTTACGATGATATAAACGCGGTTTCATGTGCGATTATACTAATATTGTACCCACACTATTATGAATCGGTCACGTGCGGAAGCCTCTAGCTTTGGTCCTACGTGTCCTGGTTCATGTCTCAGATCTTTGCCCTAGTGATAAGGAGAAACTCCCTTCCAGATATCTAAACAGTACACTCAAAACTGCGGTTCTCACGAATATTCAAACGCCCACACGAATATGCAAGTGATTACAAGGTTATACAAACGAATTTATGAATTTATACACGTGACACACATGCTCGTGAGAAAACTCGTTAACATACAATCGCTTGAGCTCAGCGCGATGATACAACCCTTATCACAAACGCCAACATGTAATTGCGACTATCTGCACAAACCTACGCTCGTCATCTCGCAAACATAAACACGCTCCTGTGAGTATGCGAACGTTTTAACACCTACGAATTTATAAACGCGTTTCAAGTCAGATTACAAACGGGCGTTCCCACGCGAACCTGAATCGGTCACTTCGGAAGCCCTTACCCACGATCCTTGCAGCAACAAGTTTCAGAGCGGGATATGGGGGAACTCACTTTCTTCTAGCATCTGAACCATACATTCAAAATTAAACATTAAAAAACATTTATACACACGAAGTTTCATATAAGCTGGCACACGCAACATGCAAACGCCCATGCGATCAAACAAGGTAACCTACAAACAATCTAACCCTTCGCGATCTTCCATGCGCACCTACATCCGCGAATCACGGAAACGCCTTGATGATTAAGTGAACAGCTTAGCACTTAAAAATTTACAAACGTCTTCAGTTCGAACATATAATCGCTCATTACCACGCGATCATGAAATGTTCATATCCGCACATCTGTTCCATACACTCAATATCACATTCAGAATCATGACCCACCGCAGTTGGCCTTAAGCAGCGTTTTAGCGTGTAACATTTCCCGTATGGATTGCAATTGTAGCGAGTGATTCTCACAGGGAGACCTTACGAGAACTAAGCTCTACATTTCCAGTTAGACCACACTAAATAAAATTATAAATAATGATTTTGTTACAATCCGATCTCGCGTTCCTCAATTTCACATTTCTGCTGATACCATGTAGCATTTTCTTGAGAATAGTAGGCTTAAATTGCAATAAGATGAGCGCGCATTATCCTGTATTAAATTTATACTCACTGTCATTCCAGTTGCCTTGCCTCCGCCCTATTCTGCTGGCCTAACATTGTCACTATTCTTTCCTATCTGGCTTTTTCCTTCATATCTTTCACATACTTCACACCACGTTGGACAACTCTTCTGCTTATCCGTCGCTTGTCCAAATGTAACGGTCCTCCTTCACCTAGCCTGTCAGCAATTCTACAACCCGCAACGCACGACGTATCGCTTTGTAATTTCCGCATGTCGTCTTCGTCCCCCTTTTTGTCCTCCCACATGAATTTTTTATATGCCGCCTTGGTTATGTTGCCCTTACTGACTGGTCATATCGTGCGAAACTGATTCATGGACATAAGCATAAGTGCACAGAAAATACTAGGTCCTTCTCGAGATGCGGGACCGCAGCTAGAAGAGCTGTCCCATATCGAGTAGAAACACCACCGCTCTAGCCGGCGGCTCGAGGGTCAATGTGGATGATTGGAAAATTGTATTTCTATGAAAATGTGCACACGCGTCCCTTCCCTAATCCCTTTTACATTGAGCATCGGTTTATGCAACTGAAAAATCAAATGTCTTCACACAGATCACCTCGAAATTACTAGTGTCGAAAGGATATAGAAAATCGACCTCTACACTGATAGATGGATAGATAACAAATTGTTCCAAAAACTAGTAATTTTCTATTTTTAGTTCATATTAAGGCATAATAACAGCAATAGCACCAGTGAATAATTTTGGCCAGGATTCGACCACAGTTACTCCTCTGTTCAACTTGTTTGAAAGTTTAGCTCGTCGAGTATTCAGTGAAAATTCTATTTTCGGTCCTAGCTATGAACAATCTTTAGAAAAAGTTGTTCCCATAAAATGTAGCATGCAATATATTTCCCAGACGCAGCAGATGATAGATTTACAAATTTTATGGAAACTAATTGTTTACCCATAGTAACCTCGAATACGAATTTTGGTTCATTTGTGCTTAAAACATGCTCCAACGGATTTGATTCAGTTTTCGTGTAGGACAAATTGTTAATTTTCTGCAGTATTCTATTTGTATCATGTCTCATGTTGTGCCACCCTAGTGTTCATTCGGTGAAAATGTTTTTTTCCTATTTTTTGTACACCTGGCTCATGACACTTTCGATGCTCAGACCACGCTAGGTGCGTATGATGAACAGATTGCTGATTGTCCATTCCGTAAGCAACCCGTTTCCACAATAAAATTTATCGAAATCGATTTTACATGAAACAAGATTCAACTCGCCATTCCAATTCCGTCATTCCGACCGCCAGATTTAAAGAGGAGGGTAAGGGATTATGTCTGTATGGTGATTGTACCATCTTGCGATTCCGATGGACTCTTCCTCTGGATTCTAATGGGATCTTTTTGAAAAATCTGAGGGAACCCACTTCAAGATTCAAGAGACTACTCTCTGTCCTCATTTTGTGAAAAACTTGCTAAGAATCTCACGGAATCAAGCTCATGTTGTTTAATGAATTCTGATGAATTCCAATCAGATGAAAATGCTGCTCTGAATTATGATTTCCATCAAATGCTGAGAAGGGTCACTCCAGAATCCTGAAAATGATTCCATTAAAATTTTAAAAAAGATTCTAGTCGAAAAGAAGCATCAGTAGGGTTTCGTCGGAATACTTTTTCAATTCTATCAAAAACTTGAGCTGGATTTTATCAGAATGCCGAAAATCCCGATAAAATAGAATAATAGAATCCTGAACAGAACTCCCTCAAAAAATTTAAAAGGATTCATCCCAGAATTCTGAGCAATTTTCAGTCAGAAGCTTGATCGGAATAAGTTCAAGAAGAATTTCATCAGAATTTTGAGCATAATACCGTCTGAATACTTCATAGAATTTCTTATATGAAGTATGAGACACTATCGGCAAAATCTTTTGCCGGATCCTGAACAGGATCCGAATCATGAAAATGATTTTATCAAAATTCTTTCAAAATGCTAAAATCCTGAAAAGGATTTCATCAGAATTGTGAGTAGGATTCTATCAGAATATTTTAATTAGAGTCTTGAGCAGTTTGCAGTCATACAACTGAGAAGGATTTCATCAGAATGAATACTTGACAGGATCACCTCTTAAAATGAGTAATACAATCCAGTGCCTTATCTCGTCGGGATATTGTTCTTATCAGAACTCGGAGCAAGATTCCGCCTAAGTCATGCAAACATCAACTCAAAATAAATAGGATACCTGAAGAGTCTTCAACAGGATTTCGTCGGAATATTTTGTCAGATTCCACTGGAACCTTGTTCAGGGCTTCATCAGAATTCTTAGAAGGGCTGTCAAAATCCAGTGGATATCATTAACATCCTGCAAAAGATATCGTCAGAATCCTCGCTAAAATATTGTGGTATAATGGTCCTTATCCATATTATTATCGAAACATATTCCGAAAAATTATGTGTCAACCGCAATTCTGCTTAATTGAAAAGCATTCGGTAATTATCAAACGAAAGTTAAAGAAAACTGGAAGACAACTTCAAACGCTGCATAAACAGGTGGACGAAAGAACAAAATGCCGCTAAAGTTTACAGACTAATGTCGGATTTTCGACGTCCTTTAAAATAAGGACAGATGGTAAGCCTACTTTAATGTTAAGCGACATTTTTCGAGCTTCAAATAAGTTACGAATCTCGGGGCAGTTATTAAATAACAGGCAAATACTATAAACTTTAGGGATATCCTTCGAATTTTGGAAAATCCTGTTAACTGCAGCAGATTCCAAGAACTTCATTCTGTTTTCACAAAATTTAACAAGGTCTTACAGTAGTCATAGGAGACCAACAAATTTAAGATTTTTTTTACTTCTTTGAAACCCTTATATTTTCGAAAAAATCCGGCAAATTTCAGCGAAAGCGATCTAACGAACTCTAAGAGGTCGTTCGGAATGTTGCCATCTACATACTTCAACTGGCTTCTAAGTCGATTCTTAGCGCCCGGGACGATTGGAGATATAGCGCGAAGCGATCCTAGTGCACTAAGTATTCAACCTGGTCGGCGCTCGAGCAGGGGATGGGAAGAAAGGAGAATCGATTACTACAGACTAGAGATGGTCGGGTTCGGGTTTTTGGACCCGAAACCCGGACCCGACCCGAACCCCACGGGTTTCGGGTCGGGTTCGGGTTTTGTAAATATAAGCTTCTCGGGTTCGGGTCGGGTTCCGGGTTTTCAAATTTGAAATTCTCGGGTTCGGGTCTGGTCCGGGTTTTTGAAATTTTGAACTTTCCGGCTCGGGTCGGGTTCGGGTTTTTCTAATTACAAATTATCGGGGTCGGGTCGGGTTCGGGTTTTGAACAAAACAACCCAACCATTTCACGACACTGTTTGCGTCTATATACAAACGCAGTCTTTTTTGTAGTAGTGAATTATACTTCGTGATACGAATGGGTGACACATATAACCGTACCAAATGTTAGCACCTCTGAATCGCTAGAATTCGTCGTATTTTCTGGTGCTCAAATATTGTATTTTTTCATTCTTGCATAAAATTCCGTCTCTTCAGATTCGCAAGCTGCCTGAATTATTTAATTTTTTAAACGAACATTCATGAGATAGCATTCAATAATACATGTTTCACATCTAAAATCTCTGCGATTTATTTTCCATGATTATTAGTAATAAACCAAGTCAACAGGAATTTATCGGAAAATATCGGTTCAAGTTTCTATAATAGAATACAAATTTCGACAGGTACTTTATAACCGATACTTAGGCCGCGGCGACTTTTTCTCTACGTAAATGGTTTTGTGGGGTACATTCGTACCCCAGAACTAAAATCGCTCTAATATGTCGAATTTTTATTAAATTTATAAGTAAATTGGATAGTTTAATTCTAAAATCATTCGTAAAGTAACCTGTTTAAAAATATTCGTGACTATTTAATTATGTAATACTTCATTTTGTATAGAACAAGGCTTCAAAATACGCCAAAATTCCCTTTTTTCTTCATATTGCTATAACTCCGGTAGTTTCAAATCGATTTTGACCATTTATACGTCGTTGTCAAGCTTATTAAATTTTAATTCCAAACATTTTTTTTTTTTCAAAAACCGGTCAAAGAGTATATTTATTCCGATGCTTTTTTGGAAACCAAACGCCAATACAAACGCCAAAAATACAGCAATATGCAGTAACGGAGATCAAACAGGAAGGCGTCGAAGGAACAGGTAGAGTCGGTGCATTGTACGTGTGTATATAAAATAAGTATGTTCCAGAGCCTGGGCTGCAGAAGATAACGAATCGAATGATGCGTCTTGCATACTATATACAAATCATATTCACGAATGTTTTTTTTATTTTTATTTCAATTATAGAGGTTCTATTCGCCTCTTCGGGTTAGAAAAATTTCTTATTCAAAATTTCTAACCCTACGTGCGGGGTCGGCACTCGAACCCAGGTGCGCAGCGTACAAGGCAATCGATTTACCAACTACGCTACGCCACCCCTATTCACGAATGTGTTTTGACTCTTTCATCCGCAAAAGCAAAAATTACGATACCGATCCAAAAGCATTTTCTAGTTACTTTGCTATAGTGCTTTGTTATATCAAATAACAGATACTCTTATTCGGCAGAGTTGGAACTAATATAATTTTACACATGTTTCGCGCTTACTATGTATCGATATTTTGCTTTTAAAAAAAGATATAAATTTTTTTTAATTATGTACACATGACAAAACACTAACGTAAACAGTTTTTGGGGTACATTTATACCCCAAACAAACTTTAAGCGAGCACTGTTAAGTTGGTCAAATGAAACAAATAGGTTGTGCCTGCTTTAACGGAAGTTTAATAATCAACTTGGTGTATGATAAAGATTGCTTGCAATTAAAATAAACTGTAACGGAAAAATAAGGATTTGAACTCACATATTTGGTGGTACTTTGGTGTCATTATGGCGGCTCAAATTTGAAAAGGGCGCATTATTTTTTTAAAAGCAGATAATTTAGGCCAAATTTATTTTCTATAGACTGTCTTTGTTCCACCAGACCTAAACCTAGCTTCACTTCCGCCAGGTTTCACTATCAAATCAGTGGTACATATATGAAACAAGCACTTTCAGTCAGATTGTTCCCGGGCTGAGATGTTGCATGAGTCGGATTCCATCATGAAAATACATGAATTTCCACGAACGGAATTGATTGCAAAAATTTTGTGTCTCTGAAGCATAAAATAACTTAGATACCCAATCATAGATCATGCTAACGCTTATGATGGAACATAAAGAACACGTCAGAAAATCTTGATTGACAAGTTTGATGTAAACTGTCGAATACGAATTGCCAATTGCCATAGCTTAATTTAATACATGTAACAAATTATATGAAACTGCCTTGCAGGAATGGTTTCTGGTAAAAAAATTAGAAATTTTAGTTAAGTACGACGAGCTGTGTTGGAAACTGTGACCATTAAGCTTTCTGTTTCCCCATGAGTTAGCCGCGGATTTAACTTAATTTCCGGTTAAGATATCGACGATTTATAAGTTTCTCAGAACATTACAAATTCGACGTTCAATAATAGTAAATATAAATGCGGATTCTACTCGGCAGTGATTTGTTTTGCCATATGTAGATATAACTCAATGTGTATGGTGCTACTTCAGATTCGAGTGATTTTACTATTCTTAGATGAGCCTAGGGTCATCTTCGAGATCTTTGGTTGATTCTCCGTATTAGCAAGTTGGATTCGGATCGGGCTTCTCAAATTTTAAATTTTCGGGTTCGGGTCGGGTTCGGGTATTCAAATTTTAAAATTCTCGGGTCGGGTCGGGTTCGGGTTTTACAAAATTTTCATTCTCGGGTACGGGTCGGGTCGGGTTTTTAAGTTTTAAAATGTTCGGGCTCGGGTCGGGTTCGGGTTTTTCAAATTTCATAATTTCGGGCTCGGGTCGGGTTCGGGTTTTTAAATTTTCATGCTCTCGGGTTCGGGTCGGGTTCGGGTTCGAAAAAATTGAAACCCGACCATCTCTACTACAGACCTGTCCCAATTTTGTGATCAATGACATTATAGCCGATTAATCCGGGTGTTCCGGGGTCATGACCAAACATATTATAAATTTTCTGGTTACCCGATCTTGGGCTGCCATTCCCTTGTTTACTCTAAAGCCCGCCGCTCGTGCATCTTCCTTGATTGCTTACAGCCAACGAGTGCGGGATCTGCCCCGAAGTAGACGACCTTTGCTGTGTTCACTGCTGAACATAAATTTCGTCTGTCTTCCGGCATTCGCGCTACACGTCCAACTCACTGTAGTCTGTCGTGTTCCATTAGCCTTCCGTTGTCAGCATATTTGTATATTTGTGGTTCACGCGTTTACACCAGGCTATTTTCTACTGTACCGCCGAGTATTGAATGCAGAATTCTTCTCTCCAACTCAGCGAGTATTCGCTTCAATGACCATGCCTCATGACCGTTCAGAGCAGCAGGAAGTTTCGACAATTTGTATAGAGTTTCAACAATTATAGTGCGTGTCTATAGGCTACAGATCTTAAGAAGAAACCATAAGAAATTTTATTCGTTGCCACTGGACGCATTTTTACCTCTCGTCTAACATCGTTGTAACACGACACTGTCCCTCTTTCTATCAGTTACCATGTGGCTTTGTCTTGTCAAAAATGCCTCTTCAACTACTCTGTAATCGACGCCAATGATGTCGATGTCATCCGCGAAGCTAAGAATCTCGTGATGATGATTTCGTTCCTTTGTACATCAGCTAGACTTGATAGATTTAGCAAACATTGACTTAGAAATCAAACAAGAGGGATGCCGATTGAGTTTAAAAAAATCCTTTTTGTGCTAGTCTAGTGTACATGCATCAGAGTTTATTAAAGATAAATATTCGATTTTTTCCGCAGTGTTGATCGTGCTCAAACCGGTATCGTGTTTTTGGATGAGGTAGACAAAATTGGTGCCGTACCCGGAATCCATCAGCTGCGGGATGTTGGCGGCGAAGGTGTCCAGCAAGGCATGCTGAAGATGCTGGAGGGTACGATCGTTAATGTGCCAGAGCGCAACTCCCCCAGAAAGTTGAGAGGCGAAACCGTTCAGGTGGATACGACCAACATTCTGTTTGTTGCCTCCGGAGCATACACCGGTCTGGATCGATTGATCGCGCGGAGACTGAACGAGAAGGTAAATTAAGGAAATCAATTCAGTGTTGTAAGGTGCAGAGTTATCGTTTGCGTTACGTTTATTCAGTATTTAGGTTTCGGTATGCCTGCCAGTTCTTCCGAAGGTCGTAGGGCCGCTCAAGCTTCGGCATCACCAATGGACAACGATCAGGTCGAGCGGGATGCTAATCTGCGTAAAGTTCAGGCTAAAGATTTAGTCGAATTTGGAATGATTCCGGTAAGGTTCTTATAAACATTTTCATTCAGGTTAAACTAATATAATACATTTCAACCGTAGGAATTTGTTGGTCGCTTCCCGGTCTTGGTTCCGTTCCACAGTCTGGACGTGGATATGCTCGTTCGTATTCTGACTGAGCCTCGTAATGCCTTGGTGCCGCAGTACAAAGCCCTGCTGGGAATGGACCAAGTGGAACTAACGTTCACCGAAGATGCACTCAAACATGTCGCCCAACTGGCAATGGAAAGGCAGACGGGAGCCCGCGGTCTGCGAGCCATAATGGTAAACTAATCCATCTATCACGCTGTTTTCAAAACATCCCAACTCACAAGCACGCAACCATTTTGTAGGAAACGCTTCTACTGGAACCGATGTTTGAAGTACCTGGCTCAGACGTGAAAACCGTTCACATTACCGAGGATTGCGTACGGGGCCAGGCCGAACCGACCTACATTCGTCGGAATAATTCGAATTCGGCTAGTTGCGGACCGGATACACCCAACAGCAACAACACGTCTCAGGCGTCCGAGGAGGAGGAAAACACCAAACTTCGTGTTAAACAATGAGCCCTCGTGTGATAAAATCGGACCGCGATTACTACATATTTACAGGTAGGAAGTATTAGTTTAGAAAAGGGTTATTTTTCTATTTCCTACTGCTTGCGAAGAGCGCATCTTAGTTTCGCCTCGCTCCATAATCTAGGAGGGAGATACAAAAAATATAAAAACAAAGTGCAAACTTGTACATACGATTATTCTAATTCGTCAGTAATCAAACACAAAAATATAGGACGAGTTATGATAAATTTAGTAAATGATGAACATTATATGTGTAAGAAGTGGCAACTAGTTGCAACTGGTGTTCAGGTTCCTTTTTGAAAGAGCAAAACGTTTAAATAGATGATCCTCATTCTCCTATGCCTGAAATGTGATGAATCCTCGTTTGCTCCAGGTGGTCCTTTCTGCTAGGGGCTGCTGGAAAGATGATAGTTGTAGTGAAAGGGAATTGTTGATCTTTACCAGAATTCCAATTGGCTTGTCCGTTAACGTAATTTTGTTGTCACCTGCAAGGATGCAGTTTTTTATCTTACTCTACATAACAATAGAACACAGAGGACGAAACACGAGCTACTTCTCGATGAAGGTATAAATTGTAAATAATGTTTACTAGTGGTATGAACTTTCGAAACCGCGTAATATAGGCAAAAGTGAACACGTTAGGCTAGTGGTAGATAATACAATTTACCCGAAATTGAAGAATATATATTCGAAATATTTCGAATTTCGTCTGTTCAGTGTCTAGAAAATTTGAGAAAGACCATTTTTGGTAGGGAAATTTGAACGTCCCTACGTTGTTGCTCGTTTGTTGCTCGTCTTCAAATTTGAGTTTGATCGTAGCAAGCATCGGGTTGCCCCATATGGCATAATGGACATTTGGCATAATGCTTATTGAGAAGTAGGGACATATGGAATATTGGACGCTTGGTATAACTGACATTTGGCATAATACTTACTGGGGAGCCGTAAACGGCTGATCTACCTAGATAATGTCGTGACCAAATCGAAGGAGAAGCTGATCACCAGGGCCACAAAAGCGCTGAAGAACATGCCGACATTCATCTTTTCATCAGCTATGGCCAATTTTCCGTCCAAACCGACTTTAATGTGAGAAATAATATCTTCTCTATAGTCTTTTCTGATTTCTCAGAAGATTGGGGAGTGTAAAAAATCACATAAACCCTTTTAAAAGAGAACTAGTGGCTATTTGGGTAGCAATAGCAGTGATCGTCAAAGCGGTTGCTTTTTTATCTGCCAGCGTGGATCAAATCTCCGTCATGGGCAATTTTGGCAAGTTATTCTACCGATGCTTGGTAGAAATTAACTGTTATGGAACATGTAACAGTTTGCAGATGGCATCACGTAGACTAGAATAGATTCTAATCACATTGCGTGAGCCAGTCGTTTATTTGAAATTCCATATAATTCATTGACAGAAGTCACCTCACCTCAGTTTGCAATAGACAGTGTAACAAAACAGGATTATGATTGTGACGTTGTTTCTTTGGCTGTTCTACACACTACCGGCAGGTCAGACTTCAAATGCTCTGGATTTCCTCACAAGGAACCAGACGCGTCCATATACTGTCCGTGTATCAAAATTACTGTGCACAGATCAACCATATAAGCACGTAGAAGTGCATGTCTGCAATGTAAAGCTTCAACGGAACAAACCAGCCGTTTTTAATCTACACTTCACTGTCCTAAAACCCGCAAATTTTGTTCGTTTTATGATTACTATGAATTATAAATATAATACATACACACCGTTCTTGGAAAAGTTGGACTTCGAGCTATGCAGTTACATCGCGAACGATTGGAAGAAAGGTACCAACAAGATGGCAGATTTATTTCTGGAATTAGCCACAGCGCAGATTGAATGGATTAAAAAGTGTCCCTATTATGTAATGGTAATCAAAACTAGCTAAATTTACTTTTCTAACAATAATAACTTTTCCAGGGACGATACAATGTGACTGATTTTGAAATCAGGACCGACATGCTCCCGCAGTTCGTTCCAGCTGGTGATTTTCGGTTCGACTTTAGAACATTCACTGAAAACAATGAAACATTGCTCAATTTTCAACTGTTCTGCAATATTCGTGCTAGAGGTGTATTTGATTTGTCGATGGGCTAAGAATATTTTGAACAGAATGCGTTTGATTTTATGTACTTACAAACAATATTGAAACTAATTCGTAGGGCTTATGTAAAAATATTCTTTGAATTTTTGCTATCATTTGATGACAGCTGTTGCACTCAATCATCCTCCAGAATAATCTGTTAGCAATATCGGTTTTTAACCAACATTCGGATCAGTCGGTAAGTATTGTAACAATTTTGTCTTTTGCTGTAACTGTCGGTGATGGGACAACAGTAAGCCTAGTTTATGGTAGGCCTAATGGAGGATCCAAGTCTGTTTGGGATCACATACTGGTTGATTGATTGATTAGGGAGTCGGTATTATTTTGATATGTCTATTGTCTGTTTCGCTTCAGATAGTTAGTAGACACACCTGTAGAGCTCCTTCCAGTTTCGAAGTGAGTGCCGAGCGCAATGAGAGTATTTCCTACGGGCCTCACTCAGCTAGCTTCGCATCTTTGAAGGAGGAAATCGAGGTACAACTGAAATTCGCCGATTGATAAGTGGACAAAATAGAAATCGTAGCCGATCCGTTTCCAGGTCCGGAACATCGAACGACTCAATTTGCTGGTATCATCGGAAATACGGCGGAAAAGCGGAGTATTGCCGATAGCCCTATTCATTCAATCGTACAAAAAACTAGCTCGCCACCCTCTAGAAGCGGCGCAAGTGGGTGACGAATTCAAAAGTCGTCGTTTAGTCATACTTGATAGCCGTACTCGGCACAGGTTTCTTGTGGACACTGGCTCGGATGTGTCTATAATTCCGGCGTCTATGTCTGATAAGCGTAAGGGTGCAGTCCCGTTCTCATTGCATGCCGCAAATGGCACGAAAATAAAAACATACGGAAGCAAGTTTCTTTCAGTGGATCTTGGCCTACGACGGCGTTTTACTTGGCGAATCCTGGTGGCAGACGTTAGTAGTGCAATCGTCGGCGCTGATTCACTGGCCCATGCTCATAGATTTGGGGCGCCGCCAACTGATTGATGGCACCACCCATCTTCGCAGTACAGGACGTTTGAAGACTGCTACTGTTCAGGGAATTACCGTTTTCGACGCTAATCATCCCTTTCACGAAATGCTGTCCAATTATCGAGAAATCATCACTCCGTCACACAATGTCACTCATCATATCGTCCCGCGTGGACCACCGGTGACATGCAAGCCTCGTCGGATGCATCCAGAAAAATTAAAAGCCGCGAAAGAAGAGTTCAGGATCATGTGTGAAATGGGAATTTGCAGACCATCGAGCAGCAGTTGGGTGAGTGCATTGCACTACGTCCCCAAAAAGAATGGCGAATGGAGATTCGTGGGGGACTACCGGCGACTTAACAAAGCAACGGTCCCAGATCGGTATCCTGTTCCCCATGTACACGATCTTCTAAGGGACGATCCATAAATGACGTAGCATTTTTTGAGTGATTTTTAACACCCCCCTCACCCCTTGGTAGCATTTCGTCACAAACCTCTAAATACCCCCCCCCCCCCCTGGTAATTACGTAGCTTGACGGTAATTCTCCCCCCCCCCCCCTTGTCCCCGTAAAATTTAAAAGAAAATGAAAAACGATGTTAGTTATTCACCTTTAAAAAAAGCTACGTAGCATGACATGACCCCTACCACCCCCCCCCCCCTCCCCTGTCGTCACACATCATCACAAAATACAAAACTCCCCCGTCCCCCATATAATGCTACGTCTTTTATGGATGATCCCTAAATCGTTTCGAAGGTAAGAGTATATTCACAACGTTAGATCTTGTTAGGGCTTATTACAACATCCCAGTCGAAACGACCGATATACAGAAAACTGCCGTCATAACGCCTTTCGGCCTATTCGAATTTACTCGAATGCCCTTCGGCCTCTGCAACGCAAGCCAAACTTTCCAAAGATTTATGAACAAATTGTTCGCAGACCTTGATTATGTCACCGTCTTTATCGATGATATCTGTATTGCATCATCAAATGATGCAGAACACAAAGAACATGTGCGGACCGTGCTAGAGCGTCTGAAGGAAAATAGCCTTACCATAAACGTCAAGAAATGCAAATTTTCTCTCCCTCAGATTGAGTTCCTAGGCTACTTGGTATGCAACGAAGGAGTACGACCGCTCCCTACACGAGTTCAAGCGGTGTTGGACTATGTAGCTCCAAAAACAGTAAAGGAATGGCGGCGTTTCCTCGCGCTGCTGAACGTATACAAACGTTTTGTTCCGCATGACCTAAGAAGGCTTATTCCCGACAACCGAAAGAATGATTCTAGACCAATCTCGTGGGACGAACAGGCTGCACGGCAACAAAACTCGCGGTGAAATATTTTAGACATTTGATAGAGGGACGACAATTTACGATTTTCACCGATCATTTCCCACTGACTTACGCTATGACTACCGATCCAAGCAGCCGCCTTCCACACGAAGAAAGGTATTTACAATACGTGGCAGAGTTTACAACGGACATCCGCCACATCAGTGGTAAAGACAACATTGTCGCGGATGCAATGTCAAGGGTGAATGAAATAGTCTCTAAAATCGATTTCAACACTATTGCGAAAGACCAAATAACTGACCACCAGCTACAGGATTTGAAAAATTCTAAAAAAACGTCGCTTAATCTTCAACTGCGTCGTTTTCCGTCGATATCTTCTTCGATATATTGCGATCTTTCCATAAATAATTGCTTCCGACCTTACATTCCAGGAAAAAAACATCGAGTGGTGGTGATGACTCAGATACATGGATTAGCACACCCTGAAATCAGAGCCACAAGAAAACTCATCACCGATAGATTTGTTTGGACATCGATGAACAAGGACATAACGAAGTTTGTCAGAGAGTGTCAGCAGTGCCAAAAGTCTAAAATTTCTCGACACACCGTTGCACCTAACTCAACTTTCGATACGTCAAAGGCTCGATTTCGACATATTTATGTCGATTTGGTTGGGCCCCTGTTGCCATCCAAAGGATTCCGTTATCTACTCACAATCGTCGACAGATTTTCACGTTGGCCAGAGGCGGTACCGCTTCAGGACATGACGGCGCGAACGGTAGCAATGCACTATGGTCCCAAAGCTGTATTTAGGAAGACAAAACTGTTTGCGCCAAAACCGTTGGTTTTAGATATATAGTATCTTCGACAAACTTTGTTAGTACTTTCTTGTCGATTTTTTTTTTATATTAGTTGAACTAGGGTGGTCCTTGTGGTTAGGGTGTTCAAAGTATCAACTTCTTAGATATGTAAAATTCAGCTACATAATGTTCTACAAAGTTATAAATCAATCAAATTGAAGCAACTTTTCTTAAGAAACTATGTAGCTATCTCTAATGGTTCATGTGCTATGATTTTTGCAATATTTAAGGTGGGGTGGCTCTTCAAAAATTGGTTTTCTATTAATATCTTTTTATGTGTTAATTTCTCGCTAATACTTTGTTCTATAGGTTTTTAGAACTTTTGTAAATACACATTTTTGCCGAAGCAATGAAGTTTCTATCTCTTATGTTTGCATAGTTACAGGCGATTTTCAAAGCAAAAATGGTTTTTTTCAAAGCTATATATCTTCCAACATTGCAAATGGATTTTCAATCTTTTAGTTTCATTTAAATCATTGAAACTTTTGTAGTTTTTGGTGAAAAAATTGCGAGAGCGTTATTTCTGTAAAATAAAGAATTAATTTTTGAAATTGGGGTATTGTTCAACAGAAATCGTTCATAACTTTTCAAATAGACGAGATAATAACTTTGTTACTTTAGCAAAAATCTTCGCCATGCAAAGTTCTAAAAGTGCTGCAAGCAAAGTATTTACGATAAATCAATGTATGAAGTGACAAATGAAAAATAGTGATTTTAAGAGGTCACGTTTTCATCGCTCAATCTCTTATGGTAAAATCAACTAAGAAATAGTCAATATGTGTTATAATGAAAATCTATTGAATTGAAAATCTGTTTGAAAACACAACAATTTATCGTACAACTACATGTTAGCGTGAATTCACAATAGTGTTAATAGCGTACTATAGTAAACTCTAAATAAAAGTTATCTATTACGGGGCCAATAAAGCAAGTACCGTCATCATGCATTATATAGATGCTAAGGAATTATGCTTTATGAGTTATTTTACCAGTTCACGGTTAGCGATTTTCAGACCTCTTACTTTTATTTATTTTGAAGTAACAAAAATTGAGAATCTTTCCTTAACTAACCCACAGCCGTCATTATAGTCGATAATTAATTTATACTTTCAAACATTGCATAAATGTTGGAAAAGCATACAATAATTTCCGCTGCTATGAATAACAAACTCGTTTTAGGATTTTATTTTAAGATAACAAGACGTGAACTAAAACATTTTCTTTCTAACACTCGTTTTGAGCACTAATCCAAACCAGAAAGGATTTACTTAAGTGAGCATAGATAACTTTTGTTGGCCGATTTAGGATTAACGATAGTTTGCAGCTCTACTGTAAATCCACTGTACTATTTAGATGTACGGTAGATTGTTCTTTCAAAAACGTTTACAAATCCAATAGAATTGCCATGCCATTCGGTATTATCACACACAATGACTATTTCTCAGTTGATTTTACCATAAGAGATTGAGCGATGAAAACGTGACCTCTTAAAATCACTATTTTTCATTTGTCACTTCATACATTGATTTATCGTAAATACTTTGTTTGCAGCACTTTTAGAACTTCGCATGGCGAAGATTTTTGCTGAAGTAACAAAGTTATTATCTCGTCTATTTGAAAAGTTATGAACGATTTTTGTTGAAAAATACATCATTTTCAAAAATTAATTATTTATTTTACAGAAATAACGCTCTCGCAGTTTTTTCACCAAAAACTACAAAAGTTTCGATCTTTCAAATGAAATTAAAAGATTGAAAATCCATTTGCAACGTTGGAAGATATATAGCTTTGAAAAAACCATTTTTGCTTTGAAAATCGCCTGTAACTATGCAAACAAAAGAGATAGAAACTTCATTGCTTCGGCAAAAATGTGTATTTACAAAAGTTCTACAAACCTATAGAACAAAGTATTAGCGAGAAATTAACACATAAAAAGATATTAATAGAAAACCAATTTTTAAAGAGCCACCCTACCTTAAATATTGCAAAAATCATAGCACATGAACCATTAGAGATAGCCACATAGTTTCTTAAGAAAAGTTGCTTCAATTTGATTGACTTATAACTTTGTAGAACATTATGTAGCTAAATTTTACATATCTAAGAAGTTGATACTTTGAACACCCTAACCACAAGGACCACCCTAATTCAACTAATATAAAAAAATCGGCAAGAAAGTACTAACAAAGTTTGCCGAAGATACTACATATCTAAAATCAACGGTTTAGGCGCAAACAGTTTTGTCTTCCTAAATACAGCTTTGGGACCATAGTGCAATGGCCCCGTGCACGGAATGGATTTCACGATATGGTACTCCAGACACAATCACCACTGATCAGGGCCGTCAGTTCGAATCGGAAGTGTTTCAGGAGTTGACGCAATGGTGGAGCATTTTCATCGCACTATGAAGGCAGCATTGATGTGCACCGATCCAAAAAATTGGCACGATCGTCTTCCACTGGTACTCCTTGGTTTAAGGTCCGCATTTCGAGAAGATTTCCGATGTTCTGCAGCTGAGCTCGTGTTCGGACAACAACTAAGAATCCCCGGAGAATTCTACGATTCACCGGTACAAAGTGTGGATCGTACGGAATTTGCACAAGTCTTACATCAAACCTTTTCGGACTTGAAAGCACCAAAGAGCTTTCGTCATTCCAAGGAGCGAGTCTTTATAAATCCGAGACTAAAGGATTGCAGCCATGTGTTTATACGAATTGATGCAGTTAGACGACCACTCCAACAACCGTACGAAGGGCCCTATGAGGTAGTAAAGCGGGGCGACAAATAGTTTGAAATCATAATATCCGGGAAGAACCAAGTAGTCGATCGAGTGAAACCAGCTTTTATTTGCGACCAAAGCTTGTCAAGTTACCCCAAAGATGATCAACACACAGTTATTACACCAGCACGACACCGTGTTAGATTCATGGTGTAACTGGGGGGGGGGGGGGGGGGGGGGGTTATATGTGGCATTATCATTTGGAGCCACTCTATGAACATCACAGTAGAACTTCACCACAGTAGAGTACCACCCTGTAGAAAAAAGTAAACCTTCATTCAAGAATAAAGCGTAACCGTGAAAGCACGCTCAAAGAATAAAATACTTATTTCGCTAAGTTACCGCCGCGGTTTTATTCGTTAAATCGATTTGTCCCCCACAAGAGCATCGATGAATCATTGATTTTGAATTTGATTTTTATTATTTATTTACAAGTTACTATTTACTCTAGTTACAACAATAGACATTCAAGAGTTCAAAGCATTTATTACTTACCTTACTGTTCAGGTTAGAGCCTTGTTGTCTCTTGCTGTTTGCAGAAGCCGTCTCCACCCCACTCGGTCCATTGTTGCTTGTCGCCAGCCCCGCAGTCTTCGAAGGGTACGCTGGTCGTCCTCTATCTGGTCGATCCACCGCGCTCGCTGTACTCTTCTTGTTCCTGTAGAGTCGCCCTCAAGAACCATCCTCACCGGGTCGTCGTCCGACATTCTTACGACGTGTCCTATTTTTGCGGTATGTGCGATGGATGATTCTTCCAGCAGCTGATGCAACTCATGGTTCATTCGCCTGCGCCACGTTCCGTCTTCCACCTGCACGCCACCATAGATGGTACACAACACCTTTCGTTCGAAAACTCAACGTTGGTCCTCCACGAGCATAATCCAGGTCTCGTTGCCGTAGAGCGTAGAGCAATCATGTAGAGCGTCTTGTAGATAATAAACTTTGCGTGGCGGCGATATTTTTTTTTCAACCGGAGCGTCCTCCGGAGTCCAAAGTAGGTACGATTTCTCGCCAAGATCCGTCTCTGAATTTCTCTACTGGTATCATTGACGGCGGTTACCAATGAGCCCAAATACACGAACTCGTCGACCATCTCGATTTCGTCACCGTCAATCCGAACTCGGGATGGGAGGTTCACATTGTCGTCTCTAGAACCTCTTCCTCTCATGTATTTTGTCTTCGAAACGTTGATGGTAAGTCCAATCCTGCGGGCTTCATCCTTCAGTCTGATGTACGTTTCCGACATCGCCTTAAAAATTCCGTGCCATTATGTCAATGTCGTCGGAGAAGCCAAGAACCTGGACGGACTTCCTGAAGATCGTGCCACTCGTGTCTATTCCCGCTCTCCTTATTACACCTTCTAACGCAACGTTGAACAGCAGGCACGATAGACCATCACCTTGCCGTAACCCTCTTCGAAATTCAAAGGGACTCGAGAGTGTCTCTGATACTCGAACAACTCATATCACCCGATCCATCGCCGCTTTGACTAATCGTGTTAGCTTATCCGGAAAACCGTATTCGTGCATTATCCGCCATAGCTGATGTCGATCGATTGTGTCATACGCCGATTTGAAATTCATGAACAAATGTGTGGGCACGTTGTATTCGCGGCACTTCTGCCGAATCGCGAATATTTGGTCCGTGGTGGCGCGGAAAGCCACGAGTCCCGCTTGATGGTGCCCCACGAACTCCCCTGCAAATGGTGACAATCGGCGGCAAAGAATTTCGGAGAGGACCTTGCAGGCGGCACTAAGTAGTGTGATCGTGCGGTAGTTGCAGCAATCCAACTTGTCACCCTTTTTGTAGAATGGGCAAACGACACCCTCCATCCACTCCTCCGGAAGAATCTCCTCCTCCCAAATTTTGACGATTACCCAGTGCAACGCTGTAGCCAGTGTTTCACCACCGTATTTTAATAGCTTGCTGGATAGTTGATCTACACTGACAGCTTTGTTGTTTATCAGCCGACCGATCTCCTTCTTGACTTCTTGGATCAGAGGCCGGCAGCCTATGGTCTTCTGCGCGTGCTCCAAGATTCGTTGCCATACCGCCTTCGTCATCTGCTGCTTCACCGTTGAGGTGCTCGTCATAGTCAGAGTTTAAAATATTCAAATTTATTGAATGAAAATTGATCATATTCAGCCGCATTCATTTTCAATATTCAGTGACGCAGCTGAAAACATCAAACGAACAAACCGCCCATTCATCCATGCAGATTTTCATTCGTCTCCGCTTATTACACGAAGCGACCGTGCAGCAACGAATCAAACGCACAATGTAAGCGATGATGATTGTAGTTTCATATGCTTTACCGGCATTTGAAAACATTTTCCTAGATAATTAGTGAAATGAATATATTATACGATATTAGGTTCTTTAAGGACACAAGTAACCTCACTTTTCTTGACAGTTCACTTGTACTGTTTATTTGGTTTTTGAAAAAATTGTGGACGACTAGATTCGCTCGAAGCAAATCGTAAAGAATTTTGCTAAGTCCATGTAAACAGTACAAGCGAACTGTCAAAAATGAACACTCAGTTCATTTGTGACGTCAGCGTCACCTCACACTCGGTGGTAAGAAGGTTGTCGTCTAAGTCCCTGCACATATCGGCTTGCGGGACGTAGCCTTTGCGCGAACTGTTCAGCTTGTCGTAGAACTTCCGTATGTCGTTTACGAGTTACAGTTGTTCCATCGCTTCACGATCTCGTTCCTCCTGTTGGCGTTTCTTTCTCCGGAGGACCGAGTTTTGCCTGTTCCGTGCTTGTTTGTATCGCTCCACATTCTGTCTCGTTTCGTGCTGCAGCATCCTCGCCCGTGCTGCATTCTTCTCCTCTATTAGCTGCTTAGATTCGTCATCGAACCAGTCGTTTCCTCGATTCGGAATCGCTGTACCTAGTGCCGCTATAGCAGTGCTTCCTATGGCGAAACGGATCACCCTCCAGCCAACTTCAAGAGTAGCTGCGCCCAGCTGTTCTTCCGTGGGTAGTGCTGCTTCCAGCCGCTGTGCGTAGTCTTGGGCAACCCCGGTGTCCTGAAGTTGCGCGATGTTGGGCCTTGGCGTCTGACTACGACGAGTGTTGTACACCGTCGAAAATTCTGAGCGCATGCATACTACAACTAGGCAATGGTCCGAATCTATATTCTCACTGCGGTAGGTTCGAACGTTGGTGATATCAGAGAATAATCGCATATCGATTAGAACGTGATCGATTTGGTTTTCGTTGCGTTGGTCAGGTGATCTCCAGGTGGCTTTGTGGATATCTTTGCGGGGGAACCATGCCACGGGAGGCTGTGCATCGTTGGCCGTTGTCATTCGATACGGTGTGCAAGCTGTTTGGCCCGATTACCGGTCTAAATATTACCTCCCGTTCTACCTGAGCGTTCATATCATCGATGACGATTTTCACGTCCCGTTACGAACAGCCGTCGTGCACCTCCTCCAGCTTCGCATAGAACGCTTCATTCTCGTCGTCGGGTCTCCCATCGTGTGGGCAGTCTACGTTGATGCTGCTGTAGTTGAGGAAACGGCCTTTGATCATCAACTTACACATCCTTGCGTTGATCGGAGTCCATCCAATCACGCGTTGACGCATCCAACCCAGCACTACAAAGCCGGTTCCCAGCTCGGATCACAGCTCTGGTAGAAAGTAGCCGCCCGATACCCGCATTTCTATACCTTTTGTCCTGTCAAGCAAAGTTCCTGCAGTGCTACTTCAAAGTTGCGTTGTTGTAGTTCGTCGTAGATTATCCTGTCGAAAGCTGGAAAGCAGAGTGACCTGCAATTTCATGTTCCGAGTTTCCAATCGTAGTCCTTATTTCGTCGTCTTTGCCGTAGGTCTTTGCCGATTGTTCCGATAAATAACTAACTTTATTCTAACCCATAGCTGATATTATATCCAAGATTTGTTAAACGTGACAATCACTAGCGATAAAGCGCTCATTTGAATTTGAAGAGTTTTATGGTTCAGTCTTCTATGAGACTTCTACTTTTTCATTATATAATTCGTTTATTTGACTAAACGGAGTCATGGTTCTTTTATATATTTCCATGATGTAAAAATAAACTCAAGGGAACGAGTTTTGATGATTGTCCAGCAAAACCCGCGTGAGTGACTAGTCATTGCGCGTGTAGACCTGTTTACGAAGCGGGAAATATTTACTTGCTCACCACAACCTCTTGGGAGAGTAAATTCCGCAGGTGAGACGAGATACATAATAAGAGTCGCCGAAAAATGCTTTTTCTTTAATCCTTTTAGCTTTAGCCCTCCCCTCCGGCTACAGTTGACGTAAAGAAGGCAATGATTTAGATCCTGATCTTTAAAAGAGTGAATGATATACTTACTATAACTAAAATGACATCTGTTGGTAGTGCTAACACCTATATGAATTATTTATAATTCTAGATCGTACAGTTCATCAACTGTACGGGATGGTATTGGACCTGTTGCCTTCGACTGACACGGTCCATTTTCATTGGTTCGGAAATCTTCATGACTTGTTTGTACTCAAGTGTTTCTACTTACGAGTGGATGGATTCATTAATTTGGACGAGGCGTATGAGGCTAGTTAAAAAGATGCAAGACTGACACGTAAGAGATAGTTCAGGCTCAGGAATAATTATTCAAAAAAAATTTTCATGATTATTTAACTCGATTAAGTCACTGCGGCTCTTGGAAATGCTAAGTCGTCTTCTTGGGTCGATGTGATCTGTTCGAGTGGGACCAGGACATTCGGTTGAAGCAGAATTTTTGTTGTACGTTATGGGGAATCGTCGATTATGATTTCAAAAATTCTTTTTGTGGAACTCCTTCTTTGTTGGAAATCCTTCATCGACTGCTGTTGCTTGGGGGTCACCTTATACGCTTTTTCTCGATTTATCGTTTTCGTCCATGCTGTCCTCGCTATTGATGCCTGTATAGGTTTTCCAGACTAACTGCCTTGGATTGTTTGTTGGACCTACGAGTCACGGTCGTATTTCCGTGTTTTTGTCATTTATTTTATCACTAGTTGTTGATTCGGAGGTGGTAGGTGCAACACAACGGTCGGAAACGCTGTGTTGAGATTCTGTTGCTCTGGCATTCGTTGGTGCCTGAGCAGTATCTACGGTTGATGTTGATAAGCTCTGTGTTGGGTTTGCTTACAGTTGATGTTGTTGCGTTACAGGTTTTTTACGTGGTTTTCCGTAGTGTGTTGTTACAGAACTGGCACGTAGGGGGCTGCTCGTCATATGTGCACAGCGTGATTTGAGATTTTGTTACGCCTTTCATTTCGCATTGAAAGTTCAGATAAGATGGAATAGGCTTCGTCATTTGCATTCTTACGACTTGTACGCCATTGAAAAATTTCTCCAGCATTCCAACTTAATGGGTTTCACCTCTTCGTATTCTGACATGATTGTATGTATGTATGTATTGAGTTGATTGCTACTAGACGGAAATATATCATGCAGACGTGCGTCAATCTTATAATCGTCTTTATGAACGGGTATTTTGATTCTAAAATTGTCATGCTCAACGACTTGTTGTACGTTTTTTTATTTCGAATATGGAGATATTAACCTTAAAGTCATTCGCCTCTTCTGGTTAGAAAAATCTCTTATAAAAAATTTCTAACCTTATGTGCGGAGTCGGGACTCGAACCCAGGTGCGCTGTGTACAAGGCAATCGATTTACCAACTATCCCCATGTGTTGTTTTCCTTAGCATAGCTTTCCGCCAAGGCCAAGATTTTAAAGGTTATCAGTACAGCATTATGAGTGTTATGGAATTGGATGACACCAACTTCCATGAGTATAGACGGCACCGAGATCGACCTGGCGTTGATCGTAGAGCAGTGGAAAAGGCATTTGAGACTTTTGAAAAGGAAGTTACTTGAACTGGACTGACAGTAAATTTAGCCTAGACAATAAACAGGATAGCAAGAGGGAGAGGTGAATAGGACTTTCTGTGGTATGAGTAGGTAACTTATGTTCCATAGCATATAAATGCACACAAAACTTGCTATATATAAATCGCTGATACTCCCTGTTTCCTTGTATGGCCACGAAGCATGCGCGTTGAAAAAGGCAGACATTCGAGCTGCACATTACAGAATAAAAAATGGCGGAGAATAGCGTCGTGCATGATTGGGAGCACCCGGATGGTTCGGCTACGATGATGATGATGATCAAACCTATCCAGATCATGTACTTAGCATGAAGCTTAAACTACTAGTACAGCACCTATGGTAACAAAAAGTTTAGTTAGTTGACGAAGGTGTAGATTATTTAACCCTCAAACAACGGCGTAGTTATCTAAATTTCGGCTCTATGACGACTTCGTTTAATTTTCAGAAGGTTGTATGTTTACCTACAGGGTACTACACGACTTCCGAAGGTTTTTCTTTTCAGTTTATTATCTAACGGCAACGAGTTAAATGTCCTTTTCAACTCATATCGACTTTATTTCATTTCAACCAAAATATCCATCCATGTTCAAATATCAACTAATCGTAATCGTTTCTGGACATCCGATTTATTCATACAATCTTTTTTTATAATACCTTAAATACAAAACAAGGCTCATTTCTGGTTTTCAAAACGGGCACCAATATTTAAGCTTGTTATAATTTAACTCTTTTCCCGGATTCTTGCTATACGTTCCTATTCATGAGTATACATACAGAATCATCTCAATTTTTTCAACTCTACTAGTTGAACCTTTGCTATGAATATTATCTATGTTTGATACCATAGTCTATATATTAATGTGTAAATACTTTTTTGTCAAGTATAGCGGAAAGACTGGTCCTGTTTTGTGTGTGAGTGTGCTTCATTTCTCATCTTGGTAGTTTTTTATCTTGAACAAAAGCTATTGCTGTATAAAAATAGTGGTCAAACATGTCCTGTATATGCTGAGTCCAGCCCGATGTCGGTTTTATATTCGGGTTCCGGTGTTTCCATTCTCTTTACACGGACTATCCTGACGTTTTGTTCTGGCTAGCTTTTGGACCTCTTGCAGAGACGACTGAGCATCGTTTTAAATGTTTAAGTACGTGTGCAGAATAGCAGTGATGTTTATTCTGGTTTTTAAAAATACAATTTATTAGACATCTTGATATGAGTTACTTTTTCGGTGCGTAAGAGGGTAATATCCCACATGACTTAGATAGTTCGATTGTTTCTTATTTAGTAGTGTCTAATTTAATTACTCATTAACTGAACTGGACATGCTATAATGTGTTGTTAGATGAACTTCTCCATAGCGATAGTTTTTCTGGTCCATCCAGTATTATTATTACCGATTATTCTATCTGCAAATATTGAACCTCTTTTCATAAATTCTTAGGCACTCTCTCAAAGTAAAGGGTCAAACAGAATGCTCCGTCTAAGATGCCGTGACGGGCCCAATTTAAAAATTTGTCACTACAGAAAGCAATCCAATGCTTGGCATATTTTTTAAATCGGATTACACTTTCCGTCAATTACGTAGCATTCTGTTTAACTCTTCTGATTACAGATAACTCTGACTGCTTCAATATTTCGAGTATCTCAATATGGAGCACATAGTTTATTGAAACAATAGGATACATTTGAAATCAATCTGATTGATGGCTATCCTGCGCTGTCACTATTCGCAAAACAGTTACATGCCCCAGGAGATTTTGACGGGGCGGGACTATTATTTGAAATTTTTTAATCAAGAATTATTGAACTATTCCGATAAGACGGTACCTATTCCGTAAAATCGCAGATTTTACCGATAAAATCACATCAAATTATAGGCAGACTTATGCCAGCCGTCGACCGACACAGAGCCACATTTTTCATAAGATTCATTCATCCTCACTTTTTGTGGTGCAACTTTCAGTATATAAATATGCTCACTAATGCTAATACAATTGTTTGTCCCGTTCATGATATACATCAATTCTTGATGTTAGAACTAAGCCAGACCACATGAGATAGGGCATACAATGTGGCAATTCATACAAAGTCACAATTGGTTAAGAATAATGTTTTGTTTTTTCAATAATACAGTAATGACTAATACTTTCTTTGAGTGGTATCTAGCTTTGTATGCTTACTGGTAAAGTAATACAGCTAATACTATTAAGTCTTAGCATTTTGCTGACTTTAAACTATTCGTCACTAGATAGATATCTGTTAGCAGCGTTTACATATGCACTATATATAACGATTCGCTTAATTTAGTACAGTAAGTTGAAGAGTTCACTCTTTGTTCCAGGATGGCTTGTTTATCCTCAAAGGGGACCAAAGCTTTGCAAAGCTAAATAACTAGTTGAACAGTAAAAAAATATATAAATTATCAGCCAACAAGATACAATAACCTAAGTTCACAATCACAATAATTACTTTAGAAAACACTACGTCTACCTTAAATCCTCTAAGAAGCTCGGAATGATATGCCAAAAAAACTCAGTGCTATTAAATATCTCCATTTTCCATTGCCTTGTTCAGATCGGCAATAATTTTATCCATCAGTTCCCGGTAGGGCGACTCCTGTCGGAACGCCATTTCCAGCAAGCTCGGATCACTGAAGAAAGCAAACACTTCGTCGATACGACCGATGGATTTGTCCGTCAGGTGGCGCTCGACGCAGCTCTTCAGCAGTGTTTGCACTCCCTGCAGCGACTTGAGCAGATAGTTCAAATCGAAACTGTACTCCACCTCGTAGAACGAAATGATGGCCATCTGGAGCGTTTGGAACTTGGCGCGGAACTTGTCCGCCAGCTTGAGCTCGTCGGCGTTGAATTGGTTGTTGCGGTGCAGGACGGCAATTTTGATCACGATTTTGATGACATTTTTGACTAGTCGCTCGGCGTCCTTCTTGCTACCGGTCTAGAAGCAAAAAGAAAGAGAAGTGGAATAAGGACAGATGTTATGGATAGATCCAACTGCTTCTGAGCGGGAACTTACATGTGTCTTCGCTAACCGGTAAACGTTGTCCAGCAGGGATGCTGTTGTGCCATCGATGAACACTTTGGCCACATTTTTGGTGGCCATGCGAGACAGGATCTTCTTCTGCGCTCGCAGACCAATGTCTTTCGCTTTAAAGGCATTATCGGTCATAACTGAAATCAAGAAGAAACATGTATGTTAGAGATAGTATTTAATGGACTTTGTTTTTAAAAATGCTTTTTATTGCTCATTTTTAAATTTTCAGTAGTTTTTTGAATAGTTTGAGAACCGAATACCAGTCCTATCATTAAAATAATTATTATTTCTCAGTTTTGTTTTCCCGATTGATTTTAGACCGCTCTCATTATCTATGGAGTTCCTAACAACAATACTAGAAATAATTGACCGTTGGCTAATGATACAACACTCATAAATAAGCAATCATTTGTTCGACTCCCGATCAGAAAAGGTTTTTAGTGTCAATAGAAACGTTCAAAGTTTGCATGCGAATTATAAGCCTGGGACATAACATAACATCTTCACTTCTCAGAAGAAGGAGCATAGTAGGCATTGCCCAAAACAGAGGTGAAAAATTAGCTCCCGTCATTTTTTCTTCACAAAACATCATAGTAAGTGTTACTAAATACTATAGTGTTCGAAAAATAACATTGTGGAGGAGGATTTAGTATTGACAGCAGTGCAAGCAATTTGTTCTGATTATATTGCGCAAACAGTCCGATTTCTTATTTTGTGGGAAAAGCTGTAATTTCGGAGCACCTGAACCGGCATAAGAAAGGCGACCAGTTGAATACGAGCTGAAAACAATTTAGCAAACGAATTGTTGGCCACCGAAGGAACCGCACATTCAAGTGATTCAAGTAATTATGCAAACCATATTTTTAAAGTTCAAAACGTTTTTAAGTGCAAACGATCGTTGGAATATCCAGTCCCGACCTTCCAGTGTACTGGAGAATATCTTTGGTGATTACATTTTTTTAGATGATCTCATCCTGTTGAAATGCCTTGATGAACAAGATCAAAACAATCATACAGCCTTAATACACACCAAAGATGGAATTCACATAAATGTTGACGTTCCCCAGTTCGTCTTTGGAGGGGATCTCATTAAAAATCGGACAGACACATATTTGAGACCCTTTTCTTACATTTGTATCCTTACTGTTAATTTCACCAAATTTGTTTGGTTCGATTATGGCAATTACCTCAAAATAATCAAAATTCACAGATGAAAAAATGTCATCGAAAACGTTCCATAATTCCTCGGTTGTCAAAAGGAATCGGTAGTAGTGATGCTTTTTCAAATTAGATTTAAGTGTATAATTTAGTAGTTTTCCAATGATTTTGTTTGCCTTTGGATTAATTATAATTGTACGTTAAATGTGTTTAAAAAGACTCCTATATAAAGATTTACTTAGAAGTCGTGTTCAAAATATGTCGTAAAAAATTGGCACCATATTAATTTGGATAAACCTAGAAACTTTCCTATTGGGAGTTTGTTTATCAAGTTAAAATAACCAAAATGTAAAAAAAATCACGTAACGGTAGGACATATTAGAATTATATTTGGATTTCTCTTCAAATCAAATTAATAGAAATTATGAAAATTAAATGTTTGTTTATCCTTCTCTAGTGTAGGGTAAACCGTTCCTTACAATGCCGTCCCTAAACATTCGCTAGCTATAAAAGAAGTTAACGCTGAGTGCTCCAGGCGATGAAGAGTTAATATAAGAGGGGCTTAAGCTTGTCCTATTAGGTAATATTTGTAACCTTATGTTGTTATAATGGCAGTTTAAGTAGCTTTCAAGTTCCCTTAAAGCTCAAGCCTCTTAAAAATTCTCTAAGAACTTTATTTTAACTTTGAAGTCTACTTTTCAAGTATTAGCCGAACTTTTGGTCACTTGGGCTAACATTGTTGTTTGTCAGTTGGTGTGTAATGGCAAACACAACAAAAACCAGATTCCGGGTGAATATTCGCTATGAACATCAGCTCCTTGTGCTGCTCCGGCGCATGCTAGATAAATGAAGAATATGACCCGAATTAAAACTGTTACTAAATACCGAATTATCAATCGGTTGACCCTATACCTAAAAGCCAAGTACATAGATGTTTTTGTTCTTAACTCTCATTGCGAGATTCAAACATCATTGTATCCCCCACTTAAGGATGCTGATACGGGTAGCATTTTATAAAATTATTAAAAAAAATTGATATAAAGTTTATATTCAGAATTGAAGCAACTGAATTGTACTAACAGTTTTTTCTATTTCTTAAAATAATAGAGTAACTGCCTTCCAAAAATATCACTTTCAAGTTTATGGCAATTAATGAAACACCCATAGACAGTTAAGAGTAGTAGTTATTGAACAGACCCATGTACATTAGGGTGGGACAAAAAATAGATTCCAGCTCCGAGCAACTTTTTAGGTACCATTTGGGTCCTAGAACAACTGTGTAAATTCTTAGCTCGATCGGTAAAACTATATTTTTGCGCCCACTCTTTAAAGTTTACATGGGATTTTGTATGGGAAAGTTAACTTTTACAAAATAATTCCTCCAAGAGTCGCTCATTACTTCCTAAAAATAAATCGTTATGTGGTTTGTATAGGAAATTTAACAAAGAAAAAAAGTCTCGAAAACCGCGAAATGATCTGATGCTTGAGAAAAAAGTTATTAAGCAGAAACCGATTGATGCTCTGATGATTGATAAAATATTAATTTTTTCTAGCACCACTGCTGTTGGCTGTCCAATTATACGCAATTTTGTTTTAATCCTCTCTTAATGTATCTAAATCGTTTGGCCACTTCGCAAGGTTTTGAGAAATAAATCGAGGCTTCTTTTGTACATAATAAGAGAAAGTTAAAAATTTTGTATATAATAAAACCGTCAGAAGCAGTGATGCTATGAAAAGTGAAATTTTCATCAATCTTCAGGGCATCAATCAGTTTTTGCTTAATAACTTTTTCCACAAGCATTACATCGTTTTGCAGTCTTCTAAACTTTGTTTCCTTAACAAATTTCCTATAAAAATCAGACATCAGTTTATTTTTAGGAGCTAATGGGCGACTCTTGGAAGAATTAATTTGCAAAAGACAATTTTCCCATGCGAAATCCCATGTAAACTTTAAACCGTGGGCGCAAAAATATAGTTTCACCAATCGAGCTAAAAATTTGCAGAGTTGTGCTGGGAGCTAAATGGGACCCAAAAAGTTACTCGGAGCCAAATTTTATTTTTTTCATATAACCATGTCCCACTCTAATGTACATCTTGTATAAAAAAACAGCCAATATATCTTTTTCGACGTAAACGAAAAGTTACTTCCTCTAGGGTCCAAAATTGATTGGTTACCCTCGTAGACGACTACATCGTGGTAGAAGCCAAATACGAAAATAATCAGATCGCAATCGCATATATGTAATTTACCAGAATATTTTTCTAATGCTAAATACGTGCTAGAATCCATGGGCTTGGCGGTGGACTCCAGACTGCATTTTTTTATGCTTATGGATTTGTAGCTTGGATTCTGTTGATCCCTAAAATCTAATAGCAACACGGCGCGTTCTTCAGGTGGTGGATAGTAGAGATGGTCGGGTTTCGTTTTTTTCGAACCCGAACCCGAGAACTTGAAAATTGAAAAACCCGAACCCGACCCCGAAGCCCGACGCCCGAAGTTTTGAAATTAGAAAAACCCGACCCGAGCCCGAGTTAACATTTTAAAATTGAAAAAAACCGAACCCGACCCGACCCCGAGAATGCAATTTTTGTAAAACCCGACCCGAACCCGATAATTCCAACCAGAAAATTTATAATTTGAGAAACCCGAACTGAATCGGACTTGTTGATATGGAGAATCAACCGGGTTTTTTTAATTTTATGCATCCGAGCTAGATCCCAGGCTCATCTAAGAATTACAGAACCACTCGAATCTGAAGTAGCACGCGTCAAGTTATATCTGCCTATGGCAAAACGAATTACTGGATAGAGGAATTCGCATTTATATTTACTGTTATTGAACACCGAATTTGTAATGTTCTGAGAAACTTATAAATTGTCGATGACTTAACTGGAAAGTAGGATCGGCGGCTAACGCATGGAGAAACAAAAGGCGTAATGATGATAGATTCAAACAACATTGCCCGTCGTACTTAACCAAAGATTCTATTTTTTATCGAAAACTATTCCTGCAGGAGTAGTTTTGTATAATTTATTACATGTATGTATCGCATATATTAAATTAAGTTATATCAATTAGCAATTCGTATTCGACAGTTTACACGACGTTACCCGCGTTACTGGTTGGTTCGATTAAATTTGTGTCGAAGGGTCTCAATAAAGATTCTCTGACGCGTTTTTGGTGTCACATCATTAGCTAGTACGGTATGCGCGCCAGTAAAGATACTTCGACATCTCCAATGGAGTTCTCGGAACGACTCCAAGCTTCTACAAATCCGCTATTGGTTTGAACAGAGCACACAACATTTTTACGATCAATTTCTTTAGATCGTGGGAATTCATGTATTTTCAAGAAGGAATCCGGTTCATGCAACGGATCAGCCCTGGGATGATCCAAATCCAAATATACAAATCGTGCTGTATTTAAAATTATTAATTATTAATCAATTATTTTAATTAATGTTTCTGTCAACAATATACATAATTAAATCTTAACGTACGATTGTAATTCACTAAGTAGCAAAAAGTACTGCTATTCAGCACACTCGTGGCACTTTTGAATTTTTTTCGAATGCTTGCGATTGTCAAAATGACCAATCAGGACCGGATCAATAGTTTTGTATTGTCTCTACTTCCCATAGATTTCTACTCGTTTGAACCAATATTTTCGGACAAATTTTCGTTTATTTGGTTTATTGATGATTAACATGAAAAATAAATCCCATAGAGATTTTAGATGCTAAACACTTATAGTTGAATGCTCTCCCGTGAGTGCTCGTTCAAAAAATAAGATAATTCGGGTTGTTTGCGAATCTGAAGAGAAGAAATTTTATATATGAATAAAAATACAATATTTGACTATCAGAAATAATGACGATTCAGAGGTGGTAAAATTTAGTACGGTTATATGTGACATTCATTCCTATCACGAAGTAAAGTTAGTTACTACAAAAAGACACTGGGTGTTGTGTATAGACGTAAACAGCGTCAAGAAATGGTTGGATGTGAAACCCGACCCGAATCAGAAAATTCCAAATTCCAAAAACCCGAACCCGACCCGAACCCGAAAGTTTAAAATTTCAAAAACCCGGAACCCGACCCGAACCCGAGAAGTTTAAATTTACAGAACCCGAACCCGACCCGAAACCCGTCGGGTTCGGGTCGGGTCCGGGTTTCCGGTCCAAAAACCCGAACCCGGCCATCTCTAGTGGATAGACGCGAAGGGATAACCAGACGACTGGCAGATTGAATTATATTTCCTGTCAATTCAACTAGATCCAGACCGATGCAGTATCCTATGGTTGTTGGTTCATTACATATAATCTAAATTAAATATCATTCAATTTGCACAATGCATTAGAACTTAAGTCAATTAGAGGTATTGGGATCATACCAACTTAAACGCAAATCTAAAGTAAACGTCATTCAATTGCACAATGCATTAAATTTAAAATTTAAGTGAACTATCCATAGTATTGGGACCATATTAAGTCAAATGTTCAAAATCTGTATAGTAATCTTGAAGAACCTTCATCCACGCGAACCAAACCTTAAAATAAAGTGTCTGTGTTCCCAGATATAAGAAACTTTGAATGCGTCTCTCCCGTTCTTTTCTTCTACTTTATTGGTCTGTTTTTGTTTTACTTCTATTAGTTTACTTTTACATTACTCATGTATACCAAAAAAATATCAGTCAATCTATAAGCTTCTAGTTAATCTCTTTTAATTTTTTTTCTTTTAATTCGGTATGTTCTTTTTGCTTTTTTTTGCTATATCTTAACTTAGATTCATAATAACACTCACTAACACAATCAATTGCATATTCTCTCATATACACTCACAATATCTCATTCAAAACGTACAAATGCCGCTAGCCTTCGCGATAACATGAACCGGGTAGCAAACGCGAGCATGCAATTGCAATCATCCACACATACTTACACCCGCGATCTCGCCAACAACCCACCGCTCGCGTGTTCATGAATCGATCACGCCGGCAGTCCCTGCCCTCGTCCTTAGCAGCTTAGATTCATGCCTTCAGCTGGACCAATAAAAATTACGCTCATATCCACTAGACAACACGTTCTATGGAAACGTGACCGGAAACTCTAGTGTTATGGGGGAACTCTCTTCTAGTACCTGAACCGTAAGCATCAAATTCACGGTCCGCGCAATCATTCAAGAACACACAATATGCATATGGTCACACAGTTACAAAATCGAATTTATACAGGCTAAATCACATACGTTCTGGCATACGCGACAAACACGTGAACATACAAACGCTTGAGCCCAGCGCGATCTTTCACGCACACCTACGATCGCGATCTCACAAACTTTATAAAACCACGGGATAAACCTGTTTAATACCTATAAATTGGCATCACATAATCACAAATACATACATTTGATATCAAACCTTATGGAGAGACATATTATATTTATTTCTGAACAGCCAATAGTAGTACTGTTCAATGTACCTTTTCGTCACATTCTGCAGCGCAATTATTCGTCAAGTATACTTCAATTCATTAACCCTATCCCAACCCACACCCTGATCTTCTCCCACGGCGTTTTTCTGGTCTGCATGGACCATTCTGCCATTACCTCTCCTATCGTCGGTCTTGGACTGACTTGCGCTCTCATTGCTCCACCAAAGGCTACAAAATGAAAATGAAATGCTAAATACGTTGCCAGAATCGAAAATGTTATTTTTTATTCTGGAAGTGTGAATATAATGCACTATCGAATTGATACGCTTATGTATTTGTGCGGGGCTTATTGCATATGTAGGTGACCTCAGAATGCACCTACACTGAGAAACAAAAATATGCAGAGTTAGCATACTTGCTATTCCCGTCTCTTTTATTTTGCTGCGATTTTTAGGCATTTTCTTGCATATAGGGTAGACGAGCCCTTATTCATCTCATTAGTCAGGATGTCACATTATTTCGTTGATTACTCGACTTGCAGTGATTGGATTGCGCTTAAAAGGGTATCTTTGCTTCGTTTCTAAAAACCAGTGCAATTAAAAATGTTTGCGTTTGAGCGAAGCGAAAAGTCGAGTACAACGATCGCTTATTAATCCTACCATTTAAGCTAATGCGTTGAATAGAGATAGCAGACACCGCTCTACACAGAAAAAAATATTTTGCAATTTTAAGTTTATTTTCATGCACATATTTGGAGCATGAATATAAATGTAAAATTAAGTTCCACCACAAACACACACGACTTGTCGTGCTTTCTTCAACGAATTTTATTATAATTTTACACGTGGATTGAAAATTACAGTTTCTTTAAACGGAAAACCAATGCGCTTCTTATGTATTTTTACTCGAATATTGCTGTAAAATGAATGACATGTAATATTACACGAATGAAAGTGTAAAATTGTATGCTGTTTGATGCTCCAATTGATTTTAATGTAATTTTCAATCAAATTTTTGATTCAATCGTTGTATGTTTACATTCGTATTGATTTACATGTCGTTTAAATTTCATTATTTTTTGGTGTGTAACTAATGTGTTCAAATGATTAGCATGAATACAGGTACTAAGATGAATTAGGGCACAGGAACCCTACTTCTAGTAAGCATTCAATGAGTTGATAGAACGAATATGTTCAATGCATAAAATTTACAGCAGAATACACGATATGCACTATTGTCAAAAAGAGGACTGTTAAGGTTCAAAGAACTTTCGGTGAGCGTCTACACGAATTGAACGCTTGATAGTATGCGTTGGAAAAAATACGTTCAACTTTGTCATCGGTTTATCCATATAAAGCATTTATTAAACGCTAAAAGAAGAATATCAGTTGATTTATTAGATTATCACGATTCAAATCATGCAAAATAGTTGGTGGAAAAACAATTGACCGGGCGGAATGGTGCTTTTTAAAAAGTGGCGGTGATTTTTCATCACACCACCACACTGTCCCGGGGCACGCAACACAACTGCGCACCATGGGCCACAAATCGATTTTTTTGGTCGAAAATCCAGAACTTATAAACCGTTAGTACTAGACTTTCAGTGTCTTTGGAACAAATTGTCTACAATAAGTGCTCTTCATTTTAGGGGAAACAAAATTAGGGTGGCCCTCTCGATTTTTGAAATAAAAAAATTATCTCCTGAATGAAAAAAGATAGGAGAATATGATCTTCCAAAGAAATGTAGAGAAAATAATTTTGAGTAACTTTGCTGAAAACGTCGAAACTCTATCTTCAGCGGTTTTTATTTTACAGCGATTTCCCTTGTTCCGTTTAGGGTGGCTCTTAAAAATTCAGTTTTTTTAATATAACTTCTTTGAAGTTGATTTCTTGTGAATGTCGACTTCAGACAAAAGTTAGCTCTTACAAATGCGCACATTTCTTCTTCAGAGACGAACTCATTAACTTTTATATGAACAGAGTTATTGACGATTTTATTCTCAAAATTCGACATTTTCTAAGCTAAATAACTCCGAAGGTGGCAAAAAGTGGCAATCAATGTTATGACCATCTAATAGCACTTTAAAAACACTACAAAATAAGGGGTTCATGGTTTGTCTCCTAGCTACTGTTCATGTGAAATGTTTGCTTATAAACTCCCTCTGTTATAGAGAATGCATGCGGTATTCATCTAAATTCGTACTTAAAATATATATTTATCATACATAGTCGCCGTTCTTATATACACACATATCCGGATCTCTGATGCAAATCGGTACACTCGGAAGATGTTATTCTAAACTTGTTTCGTGGAGTGAAATTGTACATAAAACATGTGGTTTTCGGACTACGGTTTATGAAATGAATGTTTGGAGTATTTGCATGGCATACGTTTTATTCGCATGGCAAAAAAGAAATTATTATGAATATATTACAATATATTGAAAGCTCAGGTTTACCGTAAAGGAACACCCTTTGTTTAGCATTAATGATTTATTTGTCTTTTATTAATTATATTACCTCCTCTGCTTCAGCTCACTGTAATTTAGCCTAATAGTTTCGCAAAATACCATTGTTTTCCTTTGAAAATTAACAAAAAAAAATCCACGTGAATGTACGTTGGGGGACAAGCTGTTCAGCTCTCATTTATAGTATTTTTTTATTATTATCCAACGGATAGATTGGCAGTCTCCCCCTTTGAAGTTATTTTCCAAACGCGGCAAAAAAACTTTATCAATGATATCAATATAAATTGCTTATTTTCGGAAGTTATTCGAGCTGTCAACTATGGGTACTTTTTTGCTTCTAACAATGAGTACTTCTAATCCATTTCATAATAACTCGATGAAGTTATGCCAATGTATATATAGATGCTAATAATGAATTACTTCAAGCGAGATAACCTACTTATTAAAAACGGCAGTTTAGACTATTTAGAATTGTGCAAATATGCGATAATTCAACAATTTAGACTGCCCTGGAAGATTCGGGGATTCTGTCAACTGACAGTTTTTATGTTGATTTTAGGCTTTAGGATAGAGATTCTATCAGGATTCTTATACTTTAACCCAGGGGAAATAATGTAAAACTGGTGTTGTACATTTTTTTTAAATTCAGAAAAAAAAACTATTTTCAGTATTTTTCATTCTGGGACGATTTTCATTAATGGGTATTTTTTACGCATTTCGTTGTAAGTTTTCCACGAGAAATAATAATTAAAACGTAACCAAATAGTGGTTATTAGGTGGGCATTAGGTGGGTTATTCCACTTTTATTCAAAATGGGCAGTTTTCTCCGCATCAGTGTAGAAATTGTTGAAACGCAGAGAAAAAAATTTACCGCTGAAAAAATTCAATATATTAGTTTTTTAAACTAATAAGTTGGTCTCCAAAGAAAAAATAGTCATTTATCAGAACAATTTTTTTGTAAAATTTACTTCAAAAGTATTTTATTGAAACACTATTTTTTTAAAGGTCAGGCCAAACCAAATAATGGAAAATGCCGTAAAATAAAAGCCTCTGGTGATAGTTAAGGAATTGAGTAACAAAGTTACTCAAACATGATTATTTTTTATTTTCAGTAGGGCTTTATACTTCTATTGTTATTGTTCAGGAGAAATTATTTTCATTCCAAAAATCAAGGAGACCACCCAGTTTTTTACACCGAAATGAAGCGCACTTATGGTGAAGAAATTCTTCTGAAGACACTGAATGTCTAGCACTTACGGGATATAAGAACTGGATTTTCAACAAAATGTTGATTTTTGGCCCATGGAACAGAGGTAGTTTATAAGCAAACATTTCACATGAACAGTAGCTAGGAGACAAACCATGTACCCCTTATTTTGTAGTGTTTTTAAAGTACTATCTGATGGTCATAACATTGATTGCCACTTTTTGCCACCTTCGGAGTTATTTAGCTTAGAAAATGTCGAATTTTTAGCATAAAATCGTCAATAACTCTGTTCATATAAAAGTTAATGAGTTCGTCTCTGAAGAAGAAATGTGCGCATTTGTAAGAGCTAACTTTTGTCTGAAGTTGACATTCACGACAAATCAACTTCAAAGAAGTTATATTAAAAAAACTGAATTTTTAAGAGCCACCCTAAACGGAACAAGGGAAATCGCTCTAAAATAAAAACCGTTGAAGATAGAGTTTCGACGTTTTCAGCAAAGTTACTCAAAATTGCTTTCTCTACATTTCTTTGGAAGATCATATTCTCCTATCTTTTTTCATTCAGGAGATAATTTTTTTATTTCAAAAATCGAGAGGGCCACCCTAATTTTGTTTCCCCTAAAATGAAGAGCACTTATTGTAGACAATTTGTTCCAAAGACACTGAAAGTCTAGTACTAACGGTTTATAAGTTTTGGATTTTCGACCAAAAAAATCGATTTGTGGCCCATGGTGCTGCGTAGTGAAAAAACCACAGCCACTTTTTCAAAAGCACCATCCCGCCCGGTCAATTATTTTTCCACTAACTATTTTGCATGATTTGAATCCTGATAATATAATTAATCGACTGATTTTCTTCTTTTAGAGTTTAATGAATGCTTTATAAGGATAAATCGGCGGCAAAACTGAACACATTTTTCCTACGCATACTACCAAGCGTTCAATTCTAACACATGCTCAAAAAAAGTAACTTGAGCCTTAAATGTTGGCCGTCATTATGGAAAACTTGATACAGTAGAGCTTTTATCTTTAGAACAAAAATGTGATGTACACCAATTTAGCAATAAAGACAAGTTTCTTCCATACAAACACTGCCGGTCAGGTGGGAGATGAATTGTATACACATATCTTGAGCAAACGAAAAGCCCATAATACCTACATGCTTATGGTCCAGATTCACCACCACTCTATGGTATTTTGATAGTGTTTGTGATGGGATCAACCCATGAAAAAAACATCGCAATGATCCTGTAGATCCCATCCAAAAACCAATTTTTGGTGTATCCATGGGTTATTGAGACCATTTTATGGTGTTTTGATGGTTGTCAAACTTGAAACGGACTATATTCATTGTTTTTTAATGGGTTGTATGGTGTTTGAGCCCATGAGAATTTGCTCGGGATAACATCTTCACTTCTCAGAATGAATTTGAACTTGAGGCAACTAAAGTGAACTTTAGCCAACTACAAGGCTAATACAATGCATCTATTAACGATACCCGAACAAACGAAAAGCCCATAATACCCCTATGGTCATGGGGTTTGACATGGGTGTTTGAAATGGGTTCAAACCATGAAAACACCATCACCATGGTCCGGTAGATCCCATACAAAATACCATATGTTGGTGTATTTATGGGTTACTGAGACCATTTTATGGTGTCTTGATGGTTGTGAATTTTGTCACGGACCATGTTTAAGGTCTTTTCAAGGGGCTATGTGGTGTTTGAACCCATGAGTATTTGCTCGGGTATTCATCTTACTGTTAGCTGAACTAAAATAGCTTTGTGATTTTCCAACTAAGCTTATACGATACAGGAAATAATTCTGAATTATTCTTTAGAAGATACCAGTTTCTACAATGGAAACATTCGGAGATATTTGGATTTAAATTGTTGGTGTTTAAATTAGAATTGTTGACAGGAACAATAAATTCCGGCGATTAATTTGGCTCTCGTAGTAATAGCAAACTTCATTATTTAACGGTTCTAGTGTAGATGTTACTGCTAGTCAGATTTATATATAGTGAGGTTTGGATTTTTACTTGATCTCAGAATTCTGTGACAAGAAACTAGTTGGCAAATAAGTAGCTAAAAATTGGAATTCTGCAAACTGAGCTGTATCATTAGTAGTGACTAGCCCTCCGTGTATAAAACATAAAATCAATTAATAGTTCAATCGCAATAGGAGTCGACACGGCACTACGAACTTAATGAATGGCTTGATACCAGTAGTAGGGATATGATGATCGTCTCGATCGTAACTGACGATGCTGTTAGACTCAGGTGGAACTCCTGACTCCTAACGAGCACAAGACCAGTGCTGCGAAACGAGCGAAAAACACACCATGCTCGTTCGCAGGCGTGTGCGAATAGCATGCGCAGCGCTCTTCATCATTCGCGCCTGGGTGAAGCAAAATCTCGAGCGGAAATACTCGCGAAAAACTCAAGCTTTCACGCAGAAAAAAGATTTGTAGGTTCAATAAAAATATGGATTAAATTCAATAAATAAAATTATTGGTCGGGAGACAATAAATTTATTTATTGAATTCAATAAAATTTATTTATTGTTTCAATAAAAAAGTTTATCGTTTTGCTTTCTAATATTTTTTTTATTGAAAATAAATGAAAATTATTGAAATTAAAAATGTTTTTATTGAAAGCAAAAATACATTGTTTTTCTAATAAAAAATTATTGTGAAACTAATAATTTTGTTGGTTACAGTGATAAACAATAATTGATTGAATACAATAACACATATTTTTGGTTTAAATATGCTAAATTTTTCTGCGTGTTCATCTAGTATGTGGCGGTATTCAAGGAAGCTTTTCTCGCGAATGCTCGAGTGCTGTTTTATCTCGCAGGCGAAAAATATATTAAGGCTCAAGTTACCTCAAGGCTTGGTAGTATGCATAAGAAAAATTGTGTTCAGCTTTGCCACCAGATTATCCATTTATACCTTTTCAAAACTCTAAAAGAAGAATATCAGTCGATTTATTAGATCATCAGGATTCAATTCATGCAAAATACCTGCTGGAAAAACCATCGGCTTAGCTGGATGGTGCTTTTGAAAAAGTGGCTGTGATTTTTTATCACACTACCACACCGAGCGGGGGTACGCAACACAACTGCGCAATGAAAAAACCACAGCCACTTTTTCAAAAGCACCATTCAGCTAAGCCGATGGTTTTTCCAACAGGTATTTTGCATGAATTGAATCGTGATGATCTAATAAATCGACTGATATTCTTCTTTTAGAGTTTTAAAAAGGTTTATATGGATAATCCGGTGGCAAAGCTGAACACAAATTTTCCTACGCACACTACCAAGCGTTCAATTCTAACACATGCTTAAAAACGGTAACTTGAACCTTAAACAGCACAGGCGAGTGTGAATGCACGAAGATCATGGACTGCTAAGAGTGTTCTCGCTATTTCACGCGAACGAGAAAGCTTTGTTTTTGTGCCATCGAACGAGCATAGCATCATTGCACAAGACGAAGAATTCTTCACATTTGCTTTCGGCCTGCCTAGTCGGTGTATGATTCAGTGAAACGAAAAGAATTGGATCAGATAATACTTGATAATAATATATTAAAATTGATTAAGTTGTTGCGTTTCGCTGGATTGATAAAAGGCAAGCGTCAAAATAGTCAGAGAGACATCCGGAGCAATAACTCCAACATACTTTTTGGTTCCGCGAACGACATCGACACCCATTATGTCGATCGCAGTACGGTGGAAGAGGCGTTTGTGCTGTGTAAAAGGAATGTTGCGATAATCGGACTAACTATAAATTCTAACAAAATAAAGCAGTTCGTAAAGAACGAATTGGATTGTCCATTATCCCTGGGAGAGAAAAAATACTTACAAATTTACAAAACCTTATTAATACACAAAATTTTTATATTGATTAGAAAATAGGATGCCATATAAAGAATTGTTACGCTATTCCAGGAAGAATCGGCCAAGTTATCTGACAACCAAATATAGCATATATCGGTAGCATAATTTTTGAATTGGCCAATATGCTCATTAGGGTGGGACAAAAATTAGATTCCAGCTCCGAGCAACTTTTTAGGTCCCATTTTGGTCCTAGAACAACTGTGCAAATTATTAGCTCGATCCCTGAAACTATATTTTTGCGCCCACTGTTTAAAGTTTACATGGGATTTTGTATGTTTGTAACTTTCGCGAAATAATTCCTCCAGGAGTCGCCTATTACTTCCTAAAAATAAATCGCTATGTGGTTTTTATATAAAATTTAACAAAGAAATAAAGTCTCGAAAACCACGAAACGATCTGACGCTTGAGAAAAAAGTTATTAAGCAGAAACCGATTGATGCTCTGACGATTGATAAAATATTCATTATTTCTAGTACCACCTGTTGGTTGTCCAATTATACGCAATTTTGGTTTAATCTTCTCTTAATGTGTCTAAATCATTTACCTATATTTATTTATATGAATTTAAGCTTCTTTTGTACATAATAAGTGAAAGTTAAAATTTTTGTTTATAATTCGATCGTCAGCAGCAGTGCTACTATGAAAAGTGAAATTTTCATCAATCTTCAGGGCATCAATCAGTTGTTGCTTAATAACTTTTTCCACAAGCATTACATCGTTTTGCAGTCTTCTAAACTTTGTTTCCTTAACAAATTTCCTATAAAAATCAGACATCTATTTATTTTTAGGAAGTAACTGGCGACTCTTGGAAGAATTATTTTTCAAAAGACGATTTTCCCAAACGAAATTCCACGTAAACTTTAAATTGTGGGCGCAAAAATATAGTTTCATCGCTAAAAATTTGCAGAGTTGTTCTGGGAGCTAAATGGGACCCAAAAAGTTACACGGAGCATTTTTATATATATATATATATATATATATATATATATATATATATATATATATATATATATATATATATATATATATATATATATATATATATATATATATATATATATATATATATATATATATATATATATATATATATATATATATATATATATATATATATATATATATATATATATATATATATATATATATATATATATATATATATATATATATATATATATATATATATATATATATAACCGTGTCCCACTCTAATGCTCATGAGCAATCTACATTGGTAAATCGATTAATGTTGCTATTACTGGTAACGTTTTCTTGCTAGTAAATTTTAGATCTTATCCAACAATTACGAAACAATAGACAATAAAGCCAAACATTTGCTAGCTGTGCTAGTGGCGTTTTTTATTGTAAATCTCCGTCCGTTGTTCAGAGATTCTGAGACAATTCCAGATGCCAACGATTCGTTATATGGCCACCAGTAATCTTTATTGGCCACTCAAAAAACGCTAAAACTTTGTTGATAATAAATTTCTAGTTTTTCTTTAATGTGGCCAAAAATATTACATTAGTGGAATTGTAATTTCAAGTAGTAAACTACAGTTCTTTCTCAATGATTTCGAAACAATGTTATATGACCAATTAGACCAATATTCAAAACTTTGATTTTCAATAAAATCAGCTCATATCACAAGATTTTAAGATTTTCGATAATAAACTTAACTCTTAACAGCGATTCTGAGACAATTTAAGAAGGTCAAAAGTACGTAGTACGGCCACTAATTAAGTAGTTTTGGAAACCAAAACATTTCACTATCATAATAGTAGTCCACGCGAACAATACTGATCCATGTGTGGACTTTTCTTAGTCCCTCCCCTGTCTTAAATCATTACCGTTATCTATGGATAAGCCCTTAGTATCATAAAGCGTTCGCATAAAAGATATAGGCATGCTACTTTACGGTTCACGAAAACAGATTGAGAAGAAATATAAATACCAAACGTTAACTATATTCCTCAACAACGTTTATTCGGTTTGGCGGCCGAGATATAGTGTCATCCGTTAACTTTCGTTTGGCAAAAATCGACTATCTGGAAATAGACTTTTCAGATTCAGACTATGCATGTCTAAACGAGCTCGAATTCTGCATGGGATCTTTTTTTCACTCAATATATATTTAGTATCATAAATGGTTGAATAGAAAAATTTCAATAGTTCAAATCTGGACTACCTCATGCATATTGATCGTTCCACTCTTTGTACATGATATTACATTTTTAAATACACCTTAAAATGTTTCACTGAACAACCCTATATGTACACATTAGTAGCAAGCCTGAATAACTAATTAGTGAAATGGAACAAGAACCTGACCGGACTGAAGCTTTCGTTGAACAGTTATTATTTATTTACGATCAGCGACAGGGCCAACGCACGCAAAGCGCACACAAGCGTGAAGGATTCGACAGCTCACCGCATCCCGTCTATCTTGATACGCATTATTGGATATCCAATTTATTTAGAAAGGCAATCCTTTCCGGGTTGAGATAAAAATAAATGTATATAGGGTGATGAGCCTATTTTCACCATACTAAGCAAGGTGCCTCACTAATTCGGTAATTTCTTGCCTTACAATCAATGGAATGCGTAAAAATTGACATCAACCGCTTTGCTTCGTTGTTAAGAACCAATATAATAACACAAATGCGTTGAAAACAGTAAAATTCTCGTGTTTGAGCACAATGAAAACTCGAATCGAGTGCCCCTATTGTTGCGCTACCATTTGACTCAATGCGTTGAACAAAGATGGCAGACACTGCTCTAACCAACGGCTTCAAATGGGTAGGGTGATAATAGAAACATGGCGCAAATAGGCTCATCACCCTACATAAAATCAAACTTTACAATAATAATAATAATAATAATAATAATGAAAAAGAAAATTAGAACTTACCTGTATCGATCATGTTCTCTCTACCAAGCCAAATTAAGATTTATTGTCTGAAAAATTAATCACTCTAATAATAATAACAAAAGCAAACAAGTCTTTGTTGGCGTCGGTATTTCTCCGGCAAGAGTTGGCGTGAGTTTCTTTGTCAATTTCCTGATGGCACTAAGGCGCTAAACGACAATCAATGCCTTCTTTCGTTTGTGACGGTCGATAATTTTGCTTCTGGTGATATTTCTGCTTCGTGTCTCAACAAGCGAACACAAATCAAGCCGGGTGGTGTTTTCACTGCAATTAAGGTCAGACCGGTGGCAACGTATCAGACACCAAAAAAAAACAAATTTCTTTTATGTTTTTCCTTCGATTCCGCCACGGTGGGTGACCTCTAACGGTGATTTTTCCTCCTTCTTCTAAGGAACTTTTCTTCCACTTCCTCCACGCTAGATATACAATCTACACGTGCGCAATTCACTTTCCAATCAATCCAAATTGCGGCAGCTCGCTCTCGACTTCAATAGATTGATGATGCTGATAGTCGTTTACCGGTGTATCTGTATCCCGTGATGGACAAGCTCTTGAACAGAGCGCTTTCCTGAGTCCGGGTTGTATTTCACTTTGCTTCGAACTATCGCAACACGAAATTGCTTTCAAGTGCCGTCGATGATGCAAAAGACAACAATAAGCGTTTGTTTGATGTACCGCCGGTTGTTTTTATTGTATATTAGATTCCTGTGAGGAACAAACGAAACAAACAAAAAAAAACAAAATCAAGAATCTAAAAGTGCAAATTAAAACTAATGTACAAGGTGAACTAACATACGAACGCAAAAGAAAAACTATATTCACAGCTCCCAGTCCCTCTATCAATTGTGTCTAAATAGTTTAAAAACATTTTCAGCACTTTTCGTTCCACATACACGCAGATGTTCGATGTCATAAGTTTGAAACATTCACGGTTCCATTTTTCTATCGTAGTAGGCAGTACAACACCTGTTTTGACATGAATGCTATAGAAAATCCCACCTTGATACTAAAGTTTTCCGTTTTCTTTCACAGCCTTTAGGCTTTTTCCTTGGTGGCTACATCTAGTTTTTACCTCTCAGAAAATTGTAAACAAATGTACATTTTCACACAAAAAAAGTTAAATCAAAATGTTACATTTAGCTCATTTGTATCAAATACAGTTTTATTTGAACTTGAAAAAAAAAGTTTATGACAACTATTCAAGCAACTACTAGTCTAAAAGAGTTTTCATTAGTTTTTTTTCACGACTAGAGAACAGAACAATTTAAAATATGTTTAGGTACAAGCTAACATAAAATACAAAGAAAAAGTAATTAGATTAAAAATTATTAGCTTCAAGTAATTCACTTCCCAACCCGCGAAATTTATGGAAGTAGCAAATTAACACTGTCTTCAAAATATCCCAGAAGCTAGAGCAAAATTTATTTAAAAATCTGTCATATGTGTAACCTTTCAATGTTATAAACGCTACACGTGTTTGACAGCTGTACTCCAACTGCATTGCATCGATCAATGCGCCACCTACAAACATTTGCCAAACGTGTTTCAGACGTCTGATTAAATCTGAAGTTCAGTAGCGAGTGATTACATACATATCGAATCGAGGCTAAATATTTGCTATTTGTGGTTTTTCCTTCTTTCCAGATATACTTACACAAACAATTTGCACATTCGGCAGCAATTCTCTGGTATACAATCCACGTCTGTAATTCTAGTATACTGGCAGCACTCATAGCTTCGACGGTTGACGATTATTGTTATACTTTGTTGTGTAGGCCACTTTATGGAAATGTTGAATATCTGCTTCTCTCTTAGGCCATAACAATAAAATACCTGAGAAAGATAAATGACAGAAATTAACGTCATATAAACTCAATATGAAAAATATAAATAAGGTTTTTTTTGTTCATTTCTGTTTATTCATTTTTTTAGATATAAGATATTTTCTGTGAATAAGGGTCTAATTTTTTATCTGAACCCTTCTAGTATTACATATCATATAATTCCCGAAAGTAACACTAAGTTCACACTACAGAGTTAAAACACGTTATAATAATTAGCAGCAAGCGAAATGACTTAGGAAAATTAGAAGAACGTCGAAAAACCCAAACGAATCAAATGAATACTGATTAACCAACACACTGCACTGATAGGCCCCGTACAAAACTTACCCAGACCTCACTTCGTTGAAAGTATTAATTTCTTCTATGAAGTTTGATCAACCTCCAGTCTTCGCCAAAGTTATAGACAAAAACATTTTCTTTCAGATTTGGACATAAGCACCTAACGAAAATACGAGCAAATCAATTTAATTCATATTAATTGACGAAAAATTCCATATAAGTTTCAGGCACTTTGATCCGTTAGCTAGATTGGCAGATACTCCTGGTAGGACTAGGAAGCTTGCCACTTTGGTGTACATATTTTAGCTAATATGTTCCTGATTATATTGTATCTTTGAAGGTATGTGACTATTACATTAGAACTCATTAGAACAATTCAATGGAATAGAAGGAAATAGTGACACGCTCGTGTTATGTGATGTCCGTCTTTCTAGCCCTGCCTGCCGGAATAAAAATCGAGTCCATTTCGATCATGTGTACTCGGTGGATCGAAATCAGCCAGTTTCTTTTTCCTCGGTATAAGGCGATTCCCGCCGGTGTGTGGTGTAGTAGGCGTTTCTGATACGTGTTGTTTGGTTACCATTCGCCTTTTACAAAGCGTTGTTATTGTTGGCTAATCTGCTCTAATGAAGCTAGCGTGACAGCGAAATTATCAGGTCTGCTCTTCGAACAGCTCCACGTCAAGCGATTGGAATGTGGGAGCTGTTCGATTTTGCACTTTCAATATTTCATGCACCAATTAATAGCGTACGGATCGACGCTGATGCCACTTCCTCGGGAGTTATCAAATGTATGTATAGGTATACCACCTAGGCACTAAGACAATATTAAGTGACATCTGAAAACTAATCGCTGTTCACACGAGTGTCAAATAGAAATACATGAAGGGTTTCTGCTGTTACGATTGAGTAAACAATCGTCACGATAGAAGTTGTCAAGTCGTGGTTTAGGTATGCTTAAATTAAAATGACTAAACATCTCTCGCGTTTGGCAAAATTTTCCATGTCAAATTGTATCCCGTGATATGTCCCGCATTGGTTTAATTAGAACCTTAAAATTTAATACAGGAAATACGTACACCAAAGAACATATGACAGACAATCATGATTAATTTATCTATTTGAAAATAAATCGAAAATTGTCCATTCTTCTCTAAAGGAATCCTTCATATGTCAATTTGAACAGAAATGGGTCAAGTTTTCTAGAATTTTTCCGTAATTTCAATAAATTCGTAGCTTTTTAAGATTACGGCTAGTCAACAAATTGAGCATTTTGAGGTTCAACCGAGAAAACCTCGAAGGGCGGTCATTTTTAAAACCGTAAAAGCAGTATTTTATTTTATTTTATTTTTATTTTACCATTTACTCATTTTACTCAAAATCGATCAAGGTATTTGGCACTGTAGTGTATATAGTTGGATCAATCATATAACGATGGTATATTAGCGCCACTATAAATTCAGTGGTACACTTTCTGTTAGATCTTCCCCGGGCTTGGCCGTTGCATGATCCGGATTCCTTCATGAAAATACATTAATTTCCACGAATTGATCACAAAAATCTTGTGTGTTCTGTTGAAGGTATTGACGGATTTTTTGGAGTTGGAGTCGTTCCGAGAACACGATGTGACATGTGACATAAAGAACGCTTCAGAGAATCTTGTTTGACACCCATCGACGAACGTACCAACCAGTAACATGGGTGACGTCATGTAAACTGTCGAATGTGAATTGCCAATTGCCATAGCCTTATTTAATACATGTAATAAATTAAACAAAGCGGTCTTACAAGAATGGTTTTACATTTCTTACAAAAGAAATGTATAGGATTCGCTCAAACTTTAAAAAAAAAATTTCCGAGGCCCGGAGGGCCGAGTCTCATATACCAATCGACTCAGCTCGACAAATTGGGACAATGTCGGTATGTATGTGTGCGTGTGGGGGGTGTATGTATGTATGTGCACTAATATCAGGTAATTATCTCAGCAACCGCTGAACTATGATGTGCTAGAAAAATATTAGGTATGAAAGTTCACTTTTATCCTTATTATATTATTTATCTTAGTATTTCATTTTTTTTATTTATTCACATTATTTATTTCATTTGTTTTAATCGCTTTGTTAAATTGTCAATTTTTCCAAGTTCATATGTTTTACTCAGTTTCTTCATTTTATTAATTCGGTTTAGTCAGTTCTTTTTATTATTGTATGACAGTTTGTTAGCTTGAAACAATTTAATTTCATAACTTTTTTTAATATTGTCTAATTTTTGTTTGAGCTTGGTTTGATTTATATTAATCATTCTATCCATTTTATGAATACTGTTCCAACTTGGGGAACGTTCCGGTTGGTAGAAAGCTCAATCGCTTGAAAATTGGCTGGGTATCCAATTGTCCAGTGGATGCTTCGTCCTGGATGGTAATGAGCAATCGCCGTAGGAAAATTTAATTTAATTCTTATGGTCCTGAAAAGGACCCTTTCGGCGATGCTCACACCTGGCTGGTTGGTGGTGTAATGAATACTAGAACACTTATACTGCTAACTGTTTATTTTCTGAAGATGTTTACAGGTTGGAGGTGAAAATCAAACTAAACTTAAGCTTGCTAGGGGTTCTCCTTTTATAGAGTCGGTGGTGATAAGGGGTACTAGTTTTTGTTGGTGGGGTTACCTTTCGGCGATACCGAACAAATACTTTTTGTTTATTTTTTGCTTCATAATTATTTTAAATTTTCATTTGTTTGATTATTTTTCTTTAATTTATTCAGTTTATTCGAAGTATTATTCGTGCAGGACTCGAAACTGTGCTTATCTCACATCTAGTTGCTTGCCAATTTTGCGTCAAAGGAGACCATAATCTCATCGTCTTTGATTTTACCTGAGTTTTGAAGTTTGAGAGTGAATTCTTGTGTATTGGTGATGGACCGGCTGGAAAACTTTTTTGGCATATTTTGAAATTCTTGCACTAGCCATTTTGCAATTTTTTGGGTTGGGGCACCTTTGGATGCACAGGCCAACTTCGTAAGCCACTTTGCAAGCAAGTGTACAAAGCAAGCGTTAGCCAGGATAAACCAATTGACATTGATTGAAAGGGAGAACCCCGCTACCGGATACGATACGTAAACCATTTATCTGCAGTATATCAAAGACACCGGTTCATGGTTGGGTCTTTGGCAGAATGTTTTGAATATAATCAAACCTGCGATTCTAATGTTCTCAAGATTCGGTTACAGGTTTGGTCAAAAGATCTGACGTCGGTGCGTTGGATGCTTTCGAATCGATGGCGTTCTTCATTGTTCGTTTGTTTAATGGCGTTCTTCATTATTTAAATCAGTTTAGGTTCGGATTCCCTAAACGCAGCAAAGAAGTTGTATGACCGACTATTTTAAAAAATGCGATGTGAATGTCTATGTCCTTCGATAGCACCCGCTTGGTAGAATTGACAACCGTTTTTCTTTAAAAAACATAGATGTCATGCAGATTGTTCTACCGAATTCCGACATGGCTATACTAATTTCTTGCCATGACCTGAATATTTGGCGTTACGCTATCCATAATTTATATTTTTATCCAAATCTACATTGGGACCCCGCAGCAGATGAAGCGATTGCAATCAATCACCAGATATATAATCTATTCCCCCTTCAGTGAAAGCATTAAGGACAGTCCAACAAACATATATTTCACATGATTAAACCAGATTTATATTATTCGAGCATGCAATGATTAAACTAGGTTTATATTAGAATCCGTGAACAAGGTTGTCGCATTGTAGTTCGGCTGGATAGTATCGGTAGTCCTGTGCCATTATTTACTACAGCTTTGCTGTTTTAATCAAGGAATCGAGTGGACCGACCACGATTGGTAAAGCAGACATTCACTGCGATGAGCTTTGGAAAAGGAAAGTCGCTTTGGTTTGGTCAAAATTTGTCAACAAAGAAGTGTCAAGCGCCAACCGCGTTCTAACCGCTGATGTTCATTGCGTTCTGAATGCGCGGCAATGGTCGCGTTTTTTTAGTACAAACCGCGACAATTCCGCCGTTGCCGTTACGCTTCCGTCGCCATTGCGTTTGGGCCTTTATTACTGCAAGGTCAGAGCAAATACAAATTAAATACGCCAAGGTCCCATACAAAAGGGGCATCATTTTTTGGCTCATCGAAAGAAACCAATTATGCTACCCAATTCCTATGATTTGTCTTGACAGCTTAGAGATGTCAGAAAACAATTAAACTGGCAACGCCAGCTGATCAAAGCATGCTGGTGGTTTTGTTTTATTTTCATTTGGTTGTCAAATGTGAAAAAAACCATTGCAGATTCATAAAATGAAACGCAATTCAGATAATCCCGTTAAAATAGAGTTTTTACGCAAATATGGACGTCAGTTCATTGATTCTGCAGCTAACATAGAAGAAAAGTGTGATCAGGTGCGTTCGTTAGATTGGATAGTTTCACCGGACATATTTTTAAAATCATCCCCTTTGCCATCCTTCGACAACCAATACAGCGTTGGGAAACCTCGGACGTTGAACCTTGGCGGAACATCATTGGCGGTGGCTTACGACACAAACATCCTCACGACTTGAGGATATCCTCACGACAGAAACATCCTCATTTTTGAGTTTAGTAACCAGTTCTTCGAAGATCGGTATTAGCTTCTTGCAATAGCCGCACCATGGGGCATAGTATTCCATTAAAGTGTCAACTCCGTTATTGATAAAAACATTGTCAAAATTTTACCGACAGGTATTTTTGCCGGTGCATCATTGCTTTCTGACACTTGTTCTGATTTGCCATACGATTCCAGACTGCCTTCCTCCAGCGCGGTAGCAGTGATTACGGTGGATATTAATATGTAACAACGTTAGTTAGTACCTGTTGTCTCCGAATGACATAAAACATTTCACTTGATTTCTTCCTCCTTCATTTTTGAATGCTGCGCAAACATTACCAACCAGTTGCAACTATGATCGTAATCCCAAACAAACCAATGAACTTCAAAACTAATAAGTGAAAATGATATCCAACAGGATCACCGACTAATTACTGTAATTATTAAAAAACTCAAATTTTCGTCAACAGGTAACCAAAACAATTGCATGTGTCGATCGTTGCTAAAGAAATTCATCCGTTGCTAAAGAAATTCATCCGTGCAGAAATTCATCAGTTTTAACACAATTTCATCAAAGTACACTGTCACTTTGACAGTGTACCTCGCTGTACCATTGGGTAGCTTAAAACGTGTCCTCGAAAAATCGTCAGAGCATTCCGTATTAACATATTTGTATTTGGTCAAAGTTTGGACGAAATATCTAACGAATTGAAAAATTTATTTGGCTTTTCTCCTTCACAAGTTATTCTTATGAAGAGAAAAGCGAACGGCTCCAACTGCCACAACGCTCTGAATATTATCTCAATGTTTTATTCAATTCATTTTATTCGTAATAATGTTAATAATTTGAAAGTGTTAGAAAATGCACGTTTTATGTTCCGTGTACGTGTTAAAGTATGAACATTATAGACGACATGGGGGCAGAATTCAAAATCTGACCCAGTGTCGTAGATGCCAGGGCTTTGGGCACAGCACAAAAATTGTCATTTGGATTCCAAATTTATGGTCTGTGAAGATAAATCGCACACAAAGGACGCTTGTCCGGTGAAAGAAAGTTTCGAATGCGCTAATTGTAGCGAAAAAATCGAATTTCTGGACATTTCCCAGTCGGGAAAAAATATAAAATTTCGTTCAAAGCAACAAAAATAACAAATAAAAAATTACCTACTTCATTAGGTACACTTCTAGAAAACAAGCTTTAACGTGTTAATCCGTTTCCAAATACAATTAAAGCTTCTCTACCTATAGAAGGATCTGTCTTCGTCACATCACCCTACAATGGTATGCCATCTTATGCTATAGTGACAGGTTACAAGACTAAAAGAACGATGACTACCACACCCCCAATTTGGTTATCATACAGCGCTTCCTTTGCTCCAACCGATCTAGGTAGCATTACGATAGAAAAATCAAATTTCTTGCAGCAATTAATGTTTCAATTGATGACTGCAATGCTAAATTCTACCTCCAGGTTTGAAGCTTTTCAAACTGGGTGGGGATTTGCTAGCAAAATTGCAATGAATTTAAGGTGACTTTGATTCTGATCACCTTCCAGTAACATTTTCGCTTTCTCAAGAAGCTGTTTCCAATCCCATTTAATTATCACAAAGCGAATTGAGAAAGGTACAAAACTTGTATAGAGAATAATTTTAATCATGATGAAGATTTACAAAATAAAGATGACATTGATACGGTTATACAAAATTTAAGCGATTTTATTGTTGATTCTAGAAATTTATCAGTACCAACAACACAGATAAAATTTAAATCGTGCTCGATAGAAAACTTGTGGCAGATGTTCAAAAAATCAATTGAAATTTAAAAAAAAACCGACCTTCACAGTACTCGGGAACAATGGTCATTGTATTTCGCTCAATTCGTTAACTGGCACCCGAAACTAGAGGCTTTACAGTACCCAGAAATTACAGAAATCTAAAATAGCTTGACGAATTTTAGATTTCCATCTTGAGGATTGGTGATTTCTTTCCAAGATAATACAGAAGCACATGGACATCTATTTCACACACGAATATTTATTACTCGTAAACATTTTTTAACCCTCAAAAAGGCAAGTTAAAATTGTGACTTCATAAAGCATCGCTCCTAAGACCCAATGAAATCAAAAACCTCTTTTTTGTCGTTTAACCAGTGAGAGAATGGAAAGCCCGAAAACGCTCGATTATTTGTATTTCAAATTCATTGAAACTAGAGAACTGTAACTAGCCGGGCCTGTGAGTCCCCTTGCCTTTTTGAGGGTTAATGAAGCACATTGGAAATAGACCCTTAAGATATCGGTTAAATTGCTCGTGCCAGCCTAAACTCTATATATATGTCATTTATGCTTCAATGAATTACGGAAAAAAGCCGACGTATTGTGTATCACAAGTTCTTTGCACTTTCATAAATCTCTGAACAGTACAGTACAGGAGAAGCGCCCGGGAAGATGTAACCTCGAATCTAATTGATGATGAATAAATTAATTACACACGCATACACATCATCAGCAGCAGTCAGCGGCGAAGGGGCTGAGCAGAATGCCCTACCCAAACACACCCCCCCCCCCCCGAGTGATGTTGTGCGTATTCGCAGTGCGTCCCTAACCCTTGGAGACATCGACCCAGTTTAGCTTGGTTGGACGAATACACATAACAGGATTTTGTAAGCGGATGCCTGCCTCCCTGGAGATATTCAACCTTATTATTTCCCTAGGATAATGGGCTCGGATTGTAGTGAGTGGATGGTAGGGTGGTTCTTATTTTTTGCGATAAGCGAAAATCGAAATCGTCGCCTATGCTAGATGAGCTCCTAAAACAAAAAAATGACAGGATCCCATAATTTGGAAATTCAATAGCGCCTGAGATAAGAAATTAACGAATTACAAAGGACTGATAAATACAGCAATAAAAAGAGATATTGACATCTACAATTAATTTAACAGCTAACGATTTTTTGTTGTTTTGTATGATTTTATCTTTCTGTCGGCAACGCCTGTACTAAGGCAGTAACGGAAAAACGGGTCGAAATAATGAATAAGTGGAATAGCGAAAATGAAAAACCACAAAAAATTCAGCTGTACTGGCTGGATTCGAACCTTTAGTACAGTACGGCAATGGTTACAGAACTGTCACTGCGCATTAGATGTAGTGCGGGTAGTGATACTTCTCAGATGACCAATTCGAATGTCTACCCCTTAGTCATACTCTGTTTGCAGGCAATCCCCACCTTCCGCTCGCTCAAAGGTTTTCGATCTATTTCTTACCAGTATTACAACTTTAGGCTCAATCGCCTCTTTTCGGGTTAGAGAAATCTTTTAGAAAAATCTCTGACTCTATGTGCGGGGTTGGGAATCAAACCCAGGCGTATAAGGAAATCGATTTACCAACTATGCTGTGCCCGTCCCCCTCAGCTTCATGTAACCGCAATACGCACGAGGCTTGACTGTGTAACTGGTGCTCATGATCCTTGCTTAGTGCATCCATGCATTTGAGATTACGAACAACTGGCGACGTTTTTTGATGGTAGCTAGTTTCAACTAGTTTTCAAATGCAGTGAAGACTACAGACACTTGCGGAGACAAAAACAGTAAAACTAAACAGTAACCATGGATATTTACTCACGGAATCACGGAAGATCCCTTAAGCTTTGCACGGACTTTCCTCTTTACTTCCCCTCACAATACCATCATACTCGTTTGGCTTCATTTTTTGACACTTTGTTATAGTCTGTGTGTAAAGTGACTGTAGTGAAACCCGTTTTATCAACCCGTATTTTAGACGTATTTTAGACTGACAAAATCGGGACATATTTTTTCATTGTTCTTAATAAACTGTTAAGTTGTTAAAGTATTCTTCTTTAATTCTCAGACATAATCACACTTCCTGATTATTTAATAAAAATTTCTCTTTTCGAGTCATCCTATGCAAAATTAAAAGAATGATTTTTTTATTTTTGCATATTTTGCATTTTTAACCCTTTCATGCCCAATTTTTTTCTTGTGCATACAGGTGTCCAAAACTATTTTTCCTTGAAAATGGTGGGGTCAAGAAACACCAAAAATCATTTTCCATAAAAATATCCATCGCAGTGCTAGAAGCTGCGCAAGTTTTACCTTCCAATGTTTAATACAATTTTCCTAGAATTTTTACAACAGTCCAATTACGTCGAAAATGTAGTCAAAGGCAGTCTAAATTGGTAGGTTTTATCAGTTTTCAATAATATTGCAAAGTAACGAAGATATATCAAAATTTCATTTTCATAACAGTTTTAGCCTTCGCCTTGAAAGGTTGTGTTTGCTGATTGGTTGTAGCAACCAAGGCTGTGCAAGCCGTGAATAAGCTAGAAGTTTGTGTACCGTGTCAGTATTTGATGCCGTGTTGGTGCGGAGACAGGCAGGATTGTTGGCTGCGAGAGCGGTCGTTTGGTGGTGGTACCACGCGATAAGCGAGTGTTGGTGCGAAGGCAACGAAGTCTCAGGTAAGCGGCGCCCCACCTTGGTGGTAGTAGTGGTTGCGCTGCATACAACCGGCGCTTGCGACGGAGTGAGACAGAGCTGCATCTGGTTGGTGAAGCGGCTCGCTTCATCATCATTCATTCATCCGTATTAGTGCAGATACGGGATTTTGAGTATTTGTGTACCTAGCCACGCTGCGTAGTAGGGGAATACCTCTGGACCCACAGGTAAGCGGCGGCCCCACCTTGGTGGTGGTAGTGGTTACGCTGCATACAGTCGGCGCTAAGTGAGACCGAGCTGCATCTTGTTTGTGAAGCGTCTCGCTTCATCATCACTTATTCATCTGTGCTAGTGCAGAAACGGGCTTTTGTGTATTTGAGTACCTAGCCACGCTGCGTAGTAAAGAAATACCCCTGGACCCACAGGTAAACAGCGGCTCCATCTTGGTAGTGGTGGTTGCGCTGTGTTCAACCCGAGCGTGACAGAGGGAGACAGCGTGAATCTGCAACTCTTCGAAGGACAGGTAGATTTTAATATAATTTTGCTAGTGTTAGTATTAAATTTACTTACTGTGTATGGTAGGCGAGATGGAGGATAGTGAGATGGAATCCTCCATTTCACAAGAGCAAAATTCTTCTGATCCCCCTCCCTCAACTCCCCTTAGAATAAAATTATACCCCCAAGGGTCTTCTGGACCTTGGCAGGTTTTCTCCAGGCGGAAAGGAAAGCCATTAAACCTTGTGCAAATTGCACGGGATCTGACTTCACGATTTTCTGCTGTAACAGAGATCGTGAAAGTAAATAAAGACAAACTTCGAGTTAGCATTGATAACATTAGACAAGCTAACGAGATAGTAGCCTGCGAACTCTTCACGCGTGAATATAAAGTTTATATACTTTCGCGCGATATAGAATGCGATGGAGTTATCTCCGAACCCAACCTCACTGTCGAGGATATACTTAAGCATGGTGTTGGTTGTTTCAAGAACGCCCTGCTTAATAAGGTAAAAATACTCGATTGTAAGCAATTGTACTCAGTATCACATGAAGAAGAGAAAAAAGTTTACCGATCATCCTATTCATTTCGTGTAACTTTCGCTGGGTCTGCTTTGCCTAGCCATGTTCTTATTAATAAAATTCGTCTCCCCGTTCGCCTTTTCATCCCTCGTGTGATGAATCGCCTTAATTGTAAACAGCTTGGCCACACAGCCACTTACTGTTCCAATAAGGTACGGTGTGGCAAATGTGGGGGCCTCATCAAGAGGATACATGCAATAAAAACTTAGAAAAATGTTTACATTGCGGAGAAACTTCACACGAGCTCCTTGCATGTCCCATATATAAATTGCGGGAGGAGAAAATTAAACGATCCTTGAAGGAGAGATCTAAGCGCTCTTATGCAGAAATACTGAAAAATGCTACTCCTGAACCCACGGTCCCAGAAACCAGATACGCTATTCTATTGCCGAAAGAGTTTGACTCTGACGAAGCGTCCGAAGGTACATCATTTGTTTTACCTAGAGGATCCAGGAAAAGAAAACAATCCTCTTTTCCCAAACTGCTAAGCAAGGGCCTTAAAATTTCTCCTCCAACAAATAAATCGCGGCCAAAGCTAAAGAATTCCGATGCAATTCCGAAGCCAGTCCCTCCCGGTTTTGGTAATGTACAATCCAAACAGAACACCATAACTGGAAATAATAAAACTTCAACTTCCTCCGAGCCTCAACCGGGGATAGGTTTATTGAAATTTTCTGAAATTGTTGATTGGATTTTCAAAGCATTTAATATTTCTGAACCACTAAAAAGTATACTTTCAGCGTTCCTCCCAACAATTAGAACATTTTTAGAGCAGCTGATTGCTCAATGGCCCATCCTTGCAGCGATTGTATCTTTCAATGGGTAATTCACCTCCTCCAATGAAAGATTCCATCACTGTTTTACAGTGGAATTGCAGAAGTATCATACCTAAAATTGACTCCTTAAAAATTTTGCTGCCTAATTTGAAATGCGATGCTTTTGCTTTATGTGAAACATGGCTTACCTCAAACATTAATATCAACTTGAATGATTTCAACATTATTCGCCTAGACCGAGACACCCCATATGGAGGAGTGCTTCTAGGAATTAAAAAGTGCTATTCTTTCTATAGAATTACCATCCCCATGATTGCTGGCATTGAGGCTGTAGCAGTCCAAACGAATATTAAAGGCAAAGACATGTCTATCGCTTCTATATATATACCTCCCAAAGTTCAAATTGGACAACGTCAAATTTTTGAGGTAGTGGAATCCATGGCTGCTCCGCGTCTGATACTCGCACGGAGTATTGTGGGGTTCCCTCTACAATGATAATCGATCCTCTTTGATATACAATGTTTGTGACGAGCTCAATATGACAGTTTTAAATACAGGCGAAGTAACACGCATTCCCAGACCACCCACACGACCAAGTGCATTAGATCTATCTCTATGCTCGACATCACTTCGGTTAGATTGCACGTGGAAGGTTGTACCTGATCCTCACGGTAGCGATCATTTGCCAGTCGTTATTTCAATTAACAGTAAATTAGGCCTCACGAATTCAATCAATGTCCCTTATGACTTGACACGAAATATTGATTGGAAAAAATACCAATCTTTATTTTCCACTTCTCTTGTTTCGACGGAAGAGCTACCACCTACCGAAGAATATGAATTTCTAGCGGGTTTGATTATTGAAGCAGCAGAACAAACCCAAACGAAATGCAATCCTGGCATGATAATGAACAGCCGGCCTCCTAATCCCTGGTGGGACAAAGAGTGCTCGGATGCATATGAAGCTAAACAAGTTGCTTACAAAGAAATTATGAAACGGAAAGGGTGTACACGTGCAAACTTTGAAAATTATTCGATTTTACAAAACAAATTTGACAGTCTCCGTCGTGCCAAAAAGTCTAGTTATTGGAGACGTTTCGTTGATGGCTTGTCAAGAGAAACATCAATGAGTACTCTTTGGAACACAGCCAGAAGAATGGGGAATCGAAATGTAACTAATGAAAGCGAAGATTTTTCGAATCGCTGGATATTTAATTTTGCCAAGAAAGTTTGTCCAGATTCTGCTCCTGCGCAGAAAATCATTCGCGATGCTCCCACAAGTAACGATTCCATAGATTCGCCTTTGACAATGATGGAATTTTCAATTGCACTCCTCTCATGCAACAATAATGCTCCGGGACTAGACAGAATTAAATTCAACTTGGTGAAGAATCTGCCTGACCTAGCAAAAAGACGCTTGTTGAATTTATTCAATAAGCTTCTTGAGCAGAACATTGTCCCGCACGACTGGAGACAAGTGAGAGTTATCGCCATTCCAAAACCGGAAAAACCAGCCTCCGACCATAACTCGTATCGACCGATTGCAATGCTATCCTGCATCAGGAAATTGTTGGAAAAAATTATCCTACGAACGGCTTGCTATCAGATACCCAGCTTGGTTTTCGGAGGGGAAAGGGAACGAATGATTGTCTGGCGCTACTTTCGTCAGAAATCCAACTAGCTTACGCAAAAAAAGAACAAATGGCGTCTGTGTTCTTAAACATAAAAGGAGCATTCGACTCTGTTTCCATTGATGTTCTCTCAGAGAAACTACATCAATGTGGTCTTTCACCAATATTAAATAATTATTTATACAACTTATTGTCAGAAAAGCACATGCATTTTTCATATGGCGATTTGGCAACATTCAGAATAAGTTACATGGGCCTCCCACAAGGTTCTTGTTTAAGCCCCCTTCTCTACAATTTTTACATGAATGACATTGATAATTGTATTGTCAGCCCATGCACTCTAAGGCAACTTGCAGATGATGGCGTGGTTTCTGTTACAGGACCAAAAACCATAAATTTACAACAACCACTGCAAGATAGTTTGGATAATTTATCAAGTTGGGCATTGAAGCTAGGCATCGATTTCTCTACGGAGAAAACAGAGTTGGTTGTTTTTTCAAGGAAACGTGATCCAGCTCAGCTTCAGCTTCAGTTGGTTGGTAGAACGATAGCCCAAGTCATGACCTTTAAATATCTCGGAATTTGGTTCGATTCTAAAGGTACATGGGGAGGCCACATTAGGTATCTGATAAAGAAGTGCCAACAAAGGATAAATTTTCTCCGAACAATAACCGGATCTTAGTGGGGTGCTCATCCAAGTGACGTAATAAGATTGTATCAAACGACGATACTTTCAGTAATGGAAAATGGGTGCTTCTGTTTCCGTTCAGCTGCAAACACCCACATTATTAAATTGGAACGAATACAGTATCGTTGTTTACGAATCGCCTTAGGTTCCATGCAATCGACACATACGATGAGTCTTGAAGTTCTAGCGGGAGTTCTTCCCTTAAAAGATCGATTCTGGGATCTCTCCTCTCGTTTACTTATACGATGTGAGGTTATGAATCCACTTGTAATTGAAAATTTCGAAAGACTTGTCGAGCTTCAATCCCAAACCTGACATAGTGACAGTGTACTTCAATCACATGTCACAAGAAATAACGCCTTCTAGTTATGTTCTGACATGTGTTAATATACTAGATACTCCCGATTCCACTTTATTTTTCGACACGTCCATGCAAGAGGAAATTCGTGGAATCCCGGATCACCAGCGCTCTCTGGAGATCCCTAAAATATTCATAAGTAAATACCAACACATAGACTGCCATAAAATGTTCTACACTGATGGGTCACGAATCAATGAGGCCAATGGCTTTGGTATTTTCAACAATAACACCTCGATCTCTTTCAAGCTTGCAGAACCTGCCTCCGTTTATACAGCCGAACTAGCGGCAGTTCACTATAGTCTGGAAATCATTAATACTTTACTTCCGAGCCATTATTTCATCCTCACAGATAGCCTCAGCACAATTAAGGCACTACGCTCATTAAAGCTTGATAATCACGCTCCGTTATTTTTGACGAAGATACGAGAATATTTTTACCATTTTTTTGTTAACCATTTTTGTTAACGACCTATTGAGTCAATTTGTCAACAGTTTTTTCGGCATGCAAGCTTAGAGCTCACCGGCGACTTAACCTTTTGTCTGCTACCGTAGGGGTCAGGGTCTTTTGGCATTAGAAATGCGAATCACCTGAGTCTACGGCATGTCCGAACAAGCGTAAAGTAACTTGTTACTTCATGCTGTCGGAACCGACCGCCCCAGGCAGCACTGCTCCATCGGAATCCAATCAGACTATTTGTAATAACTTCAGTTTTAGAGCTAATACTTGTAACTATTAGTGCTTAAATAAAAGGTCACAGTCACATTTATTAGCCTTACTTGTTTATGGGAGTAATTCTTGCCTAAGCCAATAGTTATAGCTGCTCAAAAACGTTGTTGTCCACGAACAACATAGGCATAAATGGGTTAAGATAAGAAAAATATGCTAAAGTAAGGATTTATTTGGTAAACCTGTTAGTGCACATCCAACAAATTTTCATGGGTGGCTGACAAATTTGGGCTAAAAGCTGATAGAATCGGGGGTAAACAAAATCGGGGGCTGATAACAGCGGATCTTCACTGTAATACATATTCAAATGTATCCAAGGGGTAACGACCGTACGAGTCGATAATACAGTGGAGAACCGATTTTATTAGCATCCGATTTTATCTACCCCCGATTTTATCAGCTTTTTGACCCGATCAGCTTTATATGAAAAGTGAAAGTTGGTAGTTTGATGGGCTCTTACAGACGAACCAAATTGAATTCGAGTAAATCCTTTCTTGGGCATATATTTCGTATCTTAGAGATCCGAAATATGCAAAAATAAAAATATTAATTTTTTTTAAATTTTGCACTGTAAGGGGAACTTAAAGTAAATAATCAGAAAAGGTTGCAAGGCTATATCTAAGGACCAAAGAAGAATATTTTAAGAGCTTCGGTTTACATTGAAGACCCGTTTTCATCAGCCCCCGATTTTATAAGTTTTTTGACCCGATTTTATCGACCAGCCAGTATTATGAGACTATGTTTAGCGATTAAAGAAGAATATTTTGAGCTTCGGTTTATTAAAAATAAATAAACAAATATGTTTTGCCATTGTTCCCCGGGTCTTCGCTGTATTAAAAAGACAGAAAAATGTATGACCCGATTTTATCAATGTCCCTGTTTTATCAACTTAAAATTCGCCAAGTGGCTGATAAAAACGGCTCTTCACTGTAATAGTAATATGTTCCAAAAAATATAGTTTTTTTTTTTTCAATTTGGTTCCTCTACAAAATCGACATCACATCACATTCCATGCATATGATATTTATTGAAGAATAATATTATATGTTTTAAAATTAGGAAGATCTTCGGGAGCGATAAAACAATTGAAGAAAGACGCGATTCTCATATGTTCACTGTAGTTTCTTCCCTGTACATGGAGGTTGAATTCAATTGATGAAAGGTAGAAAACTAATCTATCCACACATTGAACGAATGTACCTATATGGTATAAACACAAAATAAACCAAAACATTCACATCAAGTGCAGCGCAGCTGAATTTAATTTTATACCTTCAGTCTGGTCACTGTGAAGGATAAATCGATGCAGTTACCATGGTGTTGGTTGTGTACAAACAAACTAAATGTTCGGTATTCAAGCAATTTTCCAGATCGAACCAGCAAAGAAAACAGAAATAAACCTACATTCACCACTATTTCTTTGCGTTATGCTAAATACGAAAAGAAAGCTCTTAGCGGCCACTATGCCCAACAGCGTTGGTTGAGAGAAGGTTGAGTCAATGAAGTTGAATCTTTAGATCAGACTAAAGCTGCCCCATTAGGTGGGGTATGCGAGGAATGTTGTCGTTTGGTAGCACACGATAGTTCCGTCCTCCGATGGTGACTCGTTCTCTATTCGTCTTCTTTTATGCATGTTTTTTTCAATTTATCGTTAACGTTTACGAACCCGGACAGTTTGGGAATGAAAATCAAAGGAAGTAACGGGAATGATAGACTACTTTAAAGCACAGATACTTAAAAGTAAATATTTAACAGATTAGGTATGTGGTTGAACTTATTGAAAAGCTTTTTTTATTGTTTAACCCTACTAGTTTCAAATTAGAATGGATGACTTTTAGTTCCCTTCCCACTTGAAGTATCTTTCGAATACTCAAAAATTTCAAATCAGGGAAATCTAAAAAAAATCTCCAGTCGTTATCGACTCAATAATACAGGATAAAAAATTGAACACACAAATTACTAAATTTAAATTACTCTAAATTTCAACTTTCTATCGCAAGGTGCAGTAAAAATTTTGTTGGCTTCATATTTAAGCCATTCATCTGTTTCGAACAATCTTTATCTGTATGTAATCAAACTTTACATCAAATCCGGGAAATCTGTATCCCAGCTGGATGACCAAATTGACTTCTCCAGTTCTGTTCATCCTAAAATGAAGATTCAGACAAAGGAAGATGTTACCATCCATCTCTATAAAACCAGAGCCTAACTATTATTATGAACAAATTAGTATGTACCTTGTTAGAAATACAAATATTTTGATTCCGCCTAAAACTCTGTCAGTACCACGAAGTGGAGACTTGCTCTGGATTGTTTAAAGCGCATGGGTGTAGATAGGCGCCGATTTCCAATCACACCCACTGTATCAGCGTCTAATATAAAGTCCAGCTATACGTTGGATTCTGTATAAATGCATTTTATTTGGAAATCAGTGAATGTGGGAGGAGAAAGTAGGATAAGCACGATGAGTTTCATTCTGAAAGAAAGTCAGAGAGGGTGTTTATTTTCGGCAATGTAAAGGAAATAACAGTGACCAGATGTGTTCGGTGTTTGCCGATCGGTAGACCTAAGAACTATTAATCGTAGGAGTAATTCTCAGTAAACAGATGAATGGTTTGATTGTTGAGAATGTGTATCTGAACTGTTTATCAAAACTTGCTTAATTGTTAAATATTCAACAGAGTACACCGCCACCTAAAGAGACTATGTTCCATTGGGAATTGTAATTCAGACAGTTGAAATGAATTTTTAATGGAATATATCAACTATACACTGATAGAATATATTCGTAAATCGCTAGGAATTAGTTTCGTACAGAAAGTTTTCATAATATATACGAATTTTTTGTACATATGATGAATCGTTCGTAGTTCTATTGAAACACTTTTATTTTTTATTATGAGTTTTTCGTGAAAACCACGAAACGACTTTCGTTGGCATATTACGAAACAGCTTCGTTCGGCAAACGAATTGTTCGCTGCTATATACGAATATCTTTATAATATTTACGAGCACCATTCGTCAAACTGTCAACGTCAAAAGAGCTTCCATAGAGGTAGAATATGGAGTCATTGTTGCTATACGTCAGATAATTGTTGATCATCACGACGGTCTCGGTCTGACTATTTAGTAGCCGTATCCATGTCCGCCGGTTTCAGGAAGATTTTCTGAACCTCTTTCGCTTCTAGTTGATCCAGAATCCGGAGCAGTACGGATTCAGTTGAGCCATCGCGAACTGCTCGTTGGTTTTGTATGAATAAGTTTGAGTTTTTCTCAGCCGGATCAATGTCAAAATGATATGCTATTAAATACGAAAACTTCTCTTAGATGAACGAAATTAATTCGTGCGACCAACGAGAATGTTCGTAATATACAGAAACATTTATTAAAATAAACAACACATTTCGTTTCATTCACGCAAAATAATGTCGTAAACGACAACATTCGTGCAATGTACTCTAAATAAGTAAAATTTACGAAAACTTTCGTTCATCAAGCGGCTATTTCTTCGTACCACACTAAAATCGATTTGGCCACATCGATTTTATTAAATTAAAAAAAAAAATCGATGTTGTCAAACATCGATCCTAAAAGATCGACTGAAAACAAAAAGAGGCTAGTATATACGAAAAATTTTCTAAGATAAACGAAATGAATTCGTGCGACCATCGAACCATCGAAATTGTTCATCATATACATAAACTGTTATTGAAATAAACGAATCATTTCGTTTCATTCACGAATATTATCAACGATAACATTCCTGCAATGTACACCGAATGTGAAATTTACGGAAACTTTCGTTCATCATGCGGCCATTACTTCACACCACAATCTTTCTAGTCCTCGATAGAGGTGAGCAGGTTGAAATAAAATCGATTTTGCTAGATCGGTCCTTTTAGTTAGTTGAAAATTCGTTATTGTCAAAGCATAATATCGATTGAAAAAATAATATGCTAATAAATACGAAAACTTTCCTAAGATGAACGTAATAAATTCGTGTGAGCAATGAAATCGCTCGTAATATACATAAACGTTTATTAAAATAAACGAAACATTTCGTTTCATTCACGAAAAATGGTGTCGTTATCGACGATAACATTCGTGCAATGCAAACTAAATAAGTAAAATTTACGAAAACTTTCGTTCATCAAGCGGTCATTTCTTCGTACTACAGTAAAATCGATTTGGCCACATCGATTTTTTGAAATTTAAAAAATCGATGTTGTCAAACATCGATCCCAAAAGATCGACTGAAAACAATAAGAGGCTAATAATTATGAAAACTTTTCTAAAATAAACGAAATGTATTGGTGCGACCAACGAATTTGTTCGTAATATATAAAAACGTTTATTAAAATAAACAAAACATTTCGTTTCATTCACGAAAAATAATGTTGTTATCAACGATAACATTCGTGCAGTGTACATTAAATGTGTACAATTTACGAAAACTTTCGTTCACCAAGCGGCCATTCTTGTTCATGAAATGAACGAAACCTACTATTTATAATGCACGAAAATACTTCGTTGCAGAAAACGACGAATGAATTCGTGCATTGCACGATCGATTTCATTATATTTACGAATTTATATTATCATTTAGTATAATCATCAGACCCTATGGTTGAATAATATTTTGGTTGTTTTCGTGCCTTGAAGTCAAAGGGCAAGGAAAACGCGGTCGTAATAAAATAAAATTAGAATCATATTCAATAAAAATAATGTTTTTGTGACTGCAAATTTACATGAATTATGAAAATATATCAAAAGTTGTTAGAAAAACTTTACTGAAAGCTTCCATCCACACAATATACACAAAAAATGCGTCTTTAAATGATACATATTAGATTGTTTCTGGTACCGTATCCCTCAGCACCGGTAGTACCGGTAAAATACCGGTACTGAAATGTTTTCATAAAAAACACCGGCTGTGGCAAAATATTACTCTGTTATAGCTATCAATAAACTAATTTCTACTGCTTTGTTGCTTATCCACTGCACGAATAGTACAGTATCGTGCCTCCGGCTGAACAGTGAGATCAGAAACCACAGAAAGCCTCTACTACGAGAATTAGCATTGCGACTGACTTTAAACAAATTCATATTAGACCAAAGGTGCGCTTGGTGGAACAGTTCCTGAAGGTGATAACAGCGATAGTCCTCACAGAAGGCTAATACAACAACGTTTGAACCAAGATTACCGTGTATATGGATGATGATGAAATCAAGGTACGTCAATTTGCACCGCGCATTAACTTGGAGTTCCTTAGAGGAATCATATCAAAATAAGGAGAATTGTAATCCATTAGATGAGAAAAAAATTTCCCATGTATTTTCAATAGTTCATGTTGTAAGAATACAGATGAAACATATTCCTTTTTACCTAGCTTTGGATTCAAATCGCGTATAATCGAACAACGCTGATCACAAACTCAGTTCAGATCCCTACGTTCCCTATTTGGATTGAGGCTAGGTATTAAGTCTGTCAGGACTGGGCTAGAATAACTGAGCACTACACTACCAGAAGTAAACGTTCGTGCAGTGCTTCTGGTGGACCGTACTTTGGATCACAAAGATCCCACTTTTCGATACAACCGATAAAACTGTCGAAACGCACAGTCCCAGTATGGCGAAGGGACAACGCTGCCGCGGGTCTTCACCTGATTTTAGTAATTGATCTCCTTTTCGGCGCGGTAAAGCCCTTTTATTTTCCTGTACCCCCCGAAAACCATCCCCACTCTCTATCGATGATTCTTCGTAGCATATAGTGTTGCAGGCGAAAACGTTGTTTACAAACATGTATGGGTTGGTGCCCCGATAAAAAAGTTTAGCTGGTTTTTAGATCGGATTGGTTGCATGCGTAACCTTTACATTGTATATTACTTTTCATCAAATAAACAAAAAATGTAAATAAACTATCTGACACATAATATAAACAATTGAGTAAATAAATAATGTAAATAAATAAATAAATAACAAGGAACAAATAAATAAGCAAATAAATAAATAAAGAAATAACGAGCGAATAAATAAATACTGACGGGCACCAACCGAAAACTGCTAAACATGAAATAAACATCCTTCAAACATGTAAACACAGAAGCTATGACATTTATCTCACATTTGGACATTTACTGCCAATATTTACAAATATATACAAATTTCTAGGGATCTATATTAAGCTGGCCCAGTGACCACGTGAAGATGAAACGTAGGTTTGCGGGTGTCACCTAAGTGCAGTATCAGCACCCACGCAATCAGAACCCATATCATTCAACACGTGTGGCCAAGCAGAAAGATTAGTTTCGTAGAGCAACCTGAAACACATGGTTGAAAGTGACAGCGCGGAATTTAAGATCCTCGTGTATGCATATGGAAAAAGACAATATAGAGGTAAGGCTGCATGAGCTGTCATCGTGTACCCTAGTGAGAAAATTGCAAAATTCATGTCGCAATTCAGAGAAGTAAAATCCGTTACACTTGACACTTGGAGTCTTCCTGAATATTTCTGATTGTGGTGAAGATGCGGTCGAAGGACATTTTCCCTCCTACTTGACTATACAATTCAAATACAACAGACTAAAATTAAACAAAACATTTACGAGCACAGAGGCAATTTTTATTTTGATGCATGCTTGGGCCTTCCTGTATAAGTATTTTGGTTTTTACCATACCATTCAGGAAAAAAATGGAAAGAAATTCGTTATCGGTACAATTTAGAAACATTAAATTTAATTACATGCAGTTTCGAAACGATTTTTTATTGAATAGCATTTATAAAGTCCATTTAATATTAAATTATTGTTTGATTCACTACTTCTGGTGCAGAAAAGGCTCTGGCATCGCATGGTAAAATTTTAATCTCTGGCACAATACGACGGGAGGTTGGGGTTTTGGGACATTTAACCCTCCGGAAGTCGTGCAGTGCACTGAGTGCACAATATTGTAAAATTAAGGCGCAATTGTCTTAGAGCTGCGGGCGGTCCCCTAAATGTAGATAATAGTGCGACTGCCGGAGAATTAATGAAAAATGTAGTTTCGAGAATAAATGTTTAAAAATATAATGTTTATGAATTTTACCGACAACGTATTTACTTCTTTTTTGTACCTGCCGATTTCCCACGTTCACCAAGGTACAGTTAATAAATATTGATTGAAGAGTAATAGATATATACAAAGTGTTTTCCTAATGGTTTACAATCACTTGAGGGGTGATCATTTTTAGAGAAAAAATCGTTCTACATATATCATCAAATCTCAATAGCTATTGAACTTTTTTTGTAAATGACTAGTTTGAATATCAATATGTAACTCAAAACTTATATGTACTTTGTATTGTAGTTCTTTGAGTTCCATTTGGAACCTGATTTTTTTTCTACTGAATAAAGATCTCATATCTGGCAGTTAATGAAATTAAATAACCTATTAGCAGAGTCAGGAGTTTTATAGTGATTTTATAAGGTTTTCGTTGGTGGTGAGCTTCAAAACGCTCAATAATTCGTTTTTCAGCATCATATTCCTAACTCTTCACAGGCGGTGGTTAGTTATCTTCGTCTGCGTCTCTTATGATCAATTTTATATGATTATTCGTTAACAGTACCATCTTTGAAAATGAACAACCTTTGTTATTGGCATAGTTTTTTCCGAATTTATTTTATTGAAAGAAAATAGTAGTTTTTATTTTATTATTCTGAAAATTACACATTTTTGTCGTTGTAATTTTTAATATTCGCTGAATTCATGGCATTGTAAGGGAACACGTATCCTTTGGGCGACGCCAATCGAATTTCTTGGTTTGTTTAGTGTTTATTTGACCAACTAGGGAACTAATTCATAGTGCACTTAATGTGCATGGGGAATACGCATGGTCTTGTCTGAGTGAAATGATGGCTGTCGATTCATGTATGATAATTCGTGAAAAGGATCGAAAATCAGTTACCGATTGGTCGGTGTTAAGTCAGACCGAACTATGTGACATTATATCGATTTCGAGAAAAACCATGTTAGCCATTTTCCATCATGGGCATAGTAATATTATAGCTTGATTTCGTTTGCATTACACGAAATTACAGGATCAATTAATGTATTTGGTTGCATCAAGTTATGTGTGTTTTTTAAAATAATGAGTCCACTGTGACGTACGCTTATTTAAATCTCTTGTATTGCATCTAATAAATGAATGATGCGAGGAACACTAATATGCTTACACATGGATTTGTTTATTTTCAGTACATGAAACACAAGCTCGATATCAAGGCGCAAAACCACGTGCCAAAACCCAGAGCCAAAAAGTAGGAAAAAAAATCTGTGAGTCAAAACTTGCGGCGAGGGAGTGGCTCAATCCCACATTCCAAACTAGGAGGGAAAGGTGGAATTTATTTGAAACACTTGTTTATACTCGATTAATTATACTTATGTTACGAAATCTTCAATTGAATTGAATCTTAAGTATTAGCATATCTATTTAGACAAATGTCAAAAAATAATACAATCGTTCACATGCCGTTTGATTCTATCAAAACTAAGTAGTAACACTGCCGACAGCCGTCAGAGAATTTTCAAATTAATTCAACAAACGATAACTCCATCATAATATCCCGGCAACCGGCTGCCTAGAGCAATAAACACATGATAACTCTTCCGAGAGTTGCACAAATCGTGTCACTTTTCAAAGTGAATCCAGATTTGTGTCACTCTTTACACAAGTTGTGTGCCATACAATCCGAGAATGAGTGTACGTCATAATATCCGGGACATTATGGCGCACATCCGCTTTCGGATGTTATCACGCACTGTCGTTTTCGGATTTTTTTTTTGTCTCAATGGACTCACTGTGACGCACTTATGCGTCATATAATCCGGAATAATATGACGCACTCATTGTTTGGGATATTTAGACGCACACGTACTACGTCATAAAGTCCGAGATCCTACAGTTCTCTAACAAAGGAAAGCAAGTCGCTTCTTAAAATGCTCAGCATCTATCGACAACGATGATTATTTTGTCATTGCCTTTTCATGAACGTAAATTCAAAATGCAAATGTCCTAAGTTTCTTGCATCTTTTCGATCAGCACAAACAGCTTGCATATTCATGAAGTCAAGCCACTATAACTGAACGGGATAGTTTTTAGAGACCATTAATATTTTTATCAAATAATCCACAAAAAATGGAATTTTGGCTGCTTAGTATTTAATTTCGACCATTTTTTTTTATTTTTCTTTTGGGAAGTAATAATATTGGGCATGAAATTGCTTGAAGGTATGCAATTTACATAACTTTTTCGTTTGAAACCAATGATTCTACTGATCAAAGTTACCCTGACAGCAAAGATTGAAAATTTAATACAGAATTATTTTATCTTTATAATAAAACGAAATAAATCACCAAACATCTACTTGATTTCAAGAAAATTATTCGAAAAATAAAAAAAAACCTGATGAATGTTCCCCCGTTTTATGTTACTCATAAGACTAACCTAGCAAATATGCTTCATATCCCTAATATATTCCCGAAATGTCATTGGAAAGCTGAGAATTGTGTCCTAACATCTTTTAGTTATCTGTATTAAATGACAGTATATAAGGAAATAGTTCAAAGTTGGTTTTTTGGAGGTTTTCATCTATTTTTCTTGTGCAAAATTCCATCGAGTTGAATTTCAATATTTCGAACAATTTTGCAATCCTTGTGTACTTCCCTGCGTAGGATTCTGATTGATATCTTCTCGAGATTCTAGTGAAAAACTGAAAACACTTCAAAACTATATTGGAATCTTACTCACAATTTTGATTCAATATTTTTCAGGATTCTCATGAAGTCTTTCTAAGGATTCTAATGGTATGCTACTGGAATCCTTGGGATTCTGCTGGTATCCTTAGTACGATTTTGAAGGAAAGCTTCTCAATACTGTGAGAGACTTTGAGAGATTCCTATCAATATTAAAATATCTTGATAAATATGATTTGTCCAAGAGTTTGATAGAATGATAGTTGTTGCCTTGTGATGAAAATCCAGCTCTAAATTCTAATGACATTTTTTTCCGACATTATGGTAAAGTAGAAAAACATAAAAATGACATAATTCTATCCAAATCCTGAGAAGGATTACGCAAAAATTCAGAGGAGTATTTCCCGAGCAGGCTTCTATCAGAATTTAAAGCTGGACTTCGTCAAGTTGCTAAGCAGAACAGCAGAACTTATAATCCTTGCCAAGATTCCATCGGAGGAAACCAGAAACAGTCTAGAGAGACTGAATTCAAAAAGAATTTATTTTTTATTCCCTTGGCTATCGCCTGACACGCCGGTTTTTCCAAAATTCGAGAATTTGGCAAAATGGTTGAGTTTTAAACAAACTTTCACATGTTTTAGTTTTGCCTTGTTTTGTAAAAATGCAAAATTGAGCAAAAAAAGCTTGTGTCAGCGGTTCGTTTTTTCTGAACATTTCCCAAATTGTTCTAAGTTGATTGATACATTAGTGTCTGAGATATCCTACCAACCAGTTGCAAAACCACTTTTGGGAAACCCTGTTCAAAGCTCCTAGAAAACCAAACTAATACGTATTCTTTTAAAACCTTTTAGGGGTGTATTCGCAACATTTTTTTTAGTAGAAAAATGCAAAAAATCGATTTTTCCACATTTATAGAGGACCCCCTTAATATCAATATAGGGTATCGATCCCATTTCCACCTTACCTATAAGACCCGATTAGTAAGTCCACTATCACTTCAAATAACAGGTGCTGCACGCGATTTCAGCTTTCAATTCACCCAAAAAAGAAAATTACGCATTCGTGGATCAATCATAAGTTGAGTAATTATTGAATTGGTACTCATCCCCCCAGGTTTAAAAAAGACCTTTTCTGATGTGTAGTTTAAAACTCGCTGGCAATCGTATGGATAAAAACCTGTTTTAATCCACCTATAGGTGCAATTGTGCCTTTCTCATTTCTCCAAACTATGATTTAATAACTGGTTCGTACAATATAACATTATGGAAATGTCTTTCATTCTTATTACACTTGGTAAGTATATATAAGAGCACCTTTTTGCATTCATCGAGGTATCGGTTTGAATCGGAGTTTTCTATGTGATCGCACTCCACAACCCGTAACTCCGGAGCTGGAAGTCGGATGGAGATGGAATTTAATATCAGTTTCCGGGGACGCAACACCTTTCATTTGAGACTAAGTTGATCAAATCGGTCTAGCCATTTTCGAAAAACCTATATAACCGTTATTCTGAATTTGGATGCTTCCGGATCCGTCGATGGTGGCCAGTGTGGCCAAAGAGACTTTGAATGACTGTTGGTGACCTAGATCTACAAATTCAACAGTTGTGTTTATATTTTGGAAAAAAATCACCTCACCAATTCATCGCAGAATTCGTTAGAATCGGGATTTGCTGCGTGATCGTACGTATCACCCTGTAATTCAGGAACCAGAACTCGGATCCACACAAAATTCAACAGCAGCTGATGGACCTTTCATTTAAAATCAAGTTTGTCAAAATCGGTTCAGAAAATTCCGAGAAACCGATGTGGACAAATCAACAAATTTTGTTTTGTAACCATACTCTTCAACTCGTAATCCGGAACAAGATGTCGGTTGAAAATGAAATTCAATAGCAACCTATGGGAATATTATACCTTTCATTTGAATCTTAGTTTGTAAAAATCGGTTCAGCCATCTCCAAGAAACCGATGTGGACATTTTGTTAACAAATCCGCACATACACACATACATACATACATACATACATACATACATACATACATACATTCATACATACATACATACATACATACATACATACATACATACATACATACATACATACATACATACATACATACATACATACATACATACATACTACAAACGGCGTCCAGCTTACTGGTGGAAACAGACGCTTAGTACGTTACGCGCTGCTTGTCTCAGAGCCAGAAGGCGGGCCCAAAGAGCAAGGTCGGAACCAGATAGAGAAGAGCATAAGGCATCGTTTCGGGAAGCTAGGGCCGCTATAAAACGGGAGATCAGACTTAGCAAGTCAGAGTGCCACAAGGAGCTATGCCGAGAAGTAGACGCCAATCCCTGGAGTGACGCATACCGAGTCGTGATGGCGAAAATGAAGGGTCCGACGACGCCAGCCGAAATGTGTCCGAGCAAGCTGAAGATAATCGTCGAGGGTCTTTTCCCGAAGCACGATCCGACTATATGGCCACCGTCACCGCACGGCGAGGAAGAAGGAACAAACATGGATCGGCAAGTGACTAACGACGAGCTAGTAGAAGCATCGAAGCGCCTAAAACCAAAGAAAGCCCCTGGTCCGGATGGAATACCAAACGTGGTACTGAAAGCTGCGATCCTGGCATATCCGGACATGTTCAGGATAGTGATGCAGAAGTGCCTAAATGAAGGCAACTTCCCCGAAATGTGGAAGGTCCAGAAGCTGGTGTTGCTGCCGAAGCCAGGGAAGCCACCTGGCGACCCGACCTCGTACAGACCCATATGCCTGCTGGATACACTCGGAAAACTCCTGGAAAGGATCATTCTTAACAGGTTGACGAAATGCACGGAAGGTGAGCGCGGACTGTCCAAGATGCAGTTTGGTTTCCGCAAAGGAGCATCGACAGTGGATGCAATTCGGATAGTGCTCGAGAGTGCCGAGAAGTCATCTAAACAGAAGCGAAGAGGAGATCGATACTGCGCTGTGGTCACGATAGATGTGAAGAACGCGTTCAACAGTGCCAGCTGGGAAGCCATCGCTGCAGCGCTGCATAGAATGAGGGTTCCCGACTATCTGTGCCAGATCCTGAAGAGCTACTTTCAGAGCAGAGTGCTACTGTACGAGACGAGCGAAGGACAGAAGTCATTGCGTGTCACAGCGGGCGTTCCTCAGGACTCCATTCTCGGTCCAACCCTTTGGAACGGGATGTACGATGGGGTGTTAACGCTGCAGCTGCCTAGGAAAGTGAAAATCGTAGGTTTCGCGGACGACGTGTCACTAACGGTGATGGGTGAGACACTTGAAGAAGTGGAGGTGTCGGTGACGGAGACAATAGACGCGATCGAGAGCTGGATGAACGGGGTCAAGCTACAAATAGCTCACCACAAGACGGAGGTGTTGTTGGTCAGTAACTGCAGATCGGTCCAACGGATGCAGATCGACGTCGGAGGGCACGTGATTGCATCGAAACGTGCATTGAAGCAATTGGGAGTTATAATCGACGACCGGTTGAGCTTCAACAACCACGTTGATTACGCCTGTGAAAAGTCGGCGAAGGCAACGAACGCAATAGCGAGAATCATGCCAAACGTCGGCGGTCCGAGAAGCAGCACGAGACGTCTGCTATCTACTGTTTCGTCATCGATACTCCGATATGGGGTTCCTGCCTGGAGTGCTGCGCTGAAAACCAAGCGGAACCGTGAAAAGCTAAACAGGACATTCCGACTGATGGCCGTACGAGTCGCGAGTGCCTACAGAACAATATCGTCGGAGGCAGTATGCGTTATCGCCGGGATGATCCCCATCTGCATTACCCTGGCGGAGGACGTGGAATGCTATCAGCGGAGAAATGCACGTAACGCCAGGAGACAGGTTCGAGCGGACTCGTTGGCTAAATGGCAACAGGAGTGGGACAACGCGGAGAAAGGAAGGTGGACCCACCGACTCATCCCAAATGTATCGGCCTGGGTACATAGGAAGCATGGAGAGGTGAACTTCCATTTGACGCAGTTTTTGTCCGGGCACGGATGCTTCCGGAAGTACTTGCATCGGTTTGGACATGCTTCGTCACCCCTTTGCCCGGGTTGTGCGACCGTGCAGGAGACACCGGAACACGTGGTCTTCGAATGCCCTAGATTCGAAGAAGTTCGTAGGGGTATACCTGGTATGACAGCGGACAATATCGTCGAAGAGATGTGCCGTGACGAACATACCTGGGACGCTGTCAACAGAGTGGTCTCGAGCATACTCTCCGAGTTGCAGAGGAAGTGGCGTAGAGACCAACAAGAAACCGCAAATCGGGTTTCAAGAGAAATTCCGCCGCCGGGGAACTCTCCAACTGTGTAGACTAGGTCCACCGCCGGGGACCAGTTGAGTAGTGCGTGATGTAGCACCGAGTTGGGTCGTCGGGGCGCCTGGGAACCGGACGTCAAGCTTCACCGGAATCGCTGAACCGACCTCGACATCCTTCCGGGTAGCTCGTGAGTAGGCTATATCCACCGCCGGGGATTGGACCGAGTAGACCGCGTCGCAGAGCTAACAGTGGGTCGTTGGGGCGCCGGTGAACCGGAAGTTACGCTCCAACCGGAATCGCCGGATAGACCTCAGCACCTACTGTATGGCCCGTTGAGTAGGCTAGATCCACCGCCGGGGACTAGATTGAGTAGATCGGGCGAAACGGAACGAGAGGAAGACAAAGAGCTCATGAAATTGTGGTGCTAAAACAAAAGAAGAATCGGTACCGGGGGAGTCTCCTTCGCCGGGGAACTCTCCGTCGGCGTAAGCTAGATCCACCGCCGGGGACTAGACTGAGTAGACCGCGACGAAATACCACCAGTCGCAGGTCGTCGGGGCATCAGCGAACCGGACGCTCTGCTCCACCGGAATCGCCGAACTGACCTCGACATCTGGTTGGTTGGCTCGGTTTAGGGAGAACTTCTCTCGCCGGGGAATTCTCCGTCGGAGTAGGCTAGGTCCATCGTCGGGGACTAGACCGAGTAGTTCGCGAACAAGTCTGGTGCTCAAAGAGTAAACGGCGTTGAATGGTGCGAGAAGGGAGTTGCGGTGCTAACCGGCACAAGCGAGCCGCAGGGCTCGGTGAATTAGACAGTCAGAAGTTTGCCGCTCAGACTGTACTCGTAGGGGAGGAGTACTAAGCCTCGACTCACAGCCAGCTTTCCGACTGCCATGCAGAGCTTGCCAGTCTGTGTGGATGGTAGAGAATTGGTGGTGTGTAGAGGAGTGCGGCTGTCACCCTACGGAAGAAACGAACTAGTAAGTAGTTGAATTAGAGTGTGTGCTATGCACATAAAAACCCCTCCCCGAAGTAATGCCGTAAGGTAGTGCCGGAGAGGAATCAGGTTCTGGGCAAGAGCAGTGGTTTTTAGCGGGTCGGGTGATGGCAGCCCAAACCCGTTCCCTGACAATGGGGTTTTTGCACATTTTTCCTCACTCAGGGTTTTTCTGAAAATTTTTTTACTGCTCTCAAAAAAAAAACAAAAAAAAACATACATACATACATACATACATACATACATACATACATACATACATACATACATACATACATACATACATACATACATACATACATACATACATACATACATACATACATACATACATACATACATACATACATACATACATACATACATACATACATACATACATACATACATACATACATACATACATACATACATACATACATACATACATACATACACATATACATACACACATACATACACACAGATATTTCGCGATCTCGGCGAACTGAGTCGAATGTTATATGAGACTCGGCCCTCCGGGCCTCGGTTAGAAAATCGGTTTTTGAAGCAATTGCATAACCTTTCTATATGAGAAAGGCAAAAGAATAATATTTAATTAGCTTAATAAGCATGAGTTCAATGTTATCTTCATGTGATTATAATTTGGAAAGGTTGGTGGAATGGGTTTGAACGTGTAGGGAATGGGGAGTTAGTAGAGTGGGAGTGGAGGATGCGTCAGAAATCCTTCATCTTATTTCGGTATACGGGATGGATGAAGGAAATGCGGGCGTGAGTGTGGTCCAAGGGGAGGGGAGTGATGAAGGAGGGAGGTGTAAGGGCAAGACGGGGGGGGGGGGGGGGCGGCGACGCAATACTCAACTGCATATTTTGCCTTCCATTTGAGACTTGGTTTGAGAAAATCGGTTCAGTCATCACCGAAGAACCGATGTGACTTTAATTGTGGAATATGCCCGGAATTCCGGACTTCCGGAATCGTCGATAGTGGACAATATATTCAAAGAATGTTTGATTGGCAATCAGTGATCTAGATCTGCGATTAGAAGTTATTTGGTGACCATTTCAATAGTTTTTAGCCTCTGAGGTATTACGATTGTACCGATTTATATGGGAAATTCCAGTGTATCCTTACTAACACCCCTGTAACTCCGGAAGCAAGAGTCAGAACCGAATGAAATTCAGCAGCAGTCAATGACATTACTGTATCTTTCATTTGAAATCAAGTTTGTAAAAATCGGTAGAGAATTCGTTGGGGAATGGGTGTGATATTAGCTTAGGAACTTGGCGGGTTCCCCGGGGGCGTCATGAACCGTCATAGGTGGCCAATGTGGTCAAAGCTACTTTAATTGATCATTAGTGATCCAGACCCACAAACTAGAGTAATGTTACATCAATTTTAATATGTTTTACATCATTTGAACATCATGGTGGTACCAGTTCATATGGGAATTTGCTGTGTGACCGCACTCTTCAACCCGTAACTCCGGAACCGGAAGTCGGATCAACTAAAAATTCAATAGCAGCTTATGAGAGCGTTATACCTTTCAGATGAAACTAAGTTTGTGAAAATCGGTTCAGCCATCTCTGAGAAAATTGTGAGTTTAAATGACACACACACACACATACACACACATACATACACACACAGACATTTGCCGATCTCGACGAACTGAATCGAATGGTGTATGACACTCGGCCCTCCGGGCCTCGGTTAAAAAGTCCATTTTTACAGTGATTGCATAGCCTTTCTTTATATGAGAAAGTCAAAAAAAATACAAATAGGAAAATTACCCTATTTCTGTATTTTCCTTTCTGTCCTTTATTTCTTTTCCCGCTTCTACTTAATATTAAAGGGTCCACATTCAGGTTCAATGCTAGCACAATTCCTCCAGACATTTGATAGCGGATGCGTAGAAGTAAAAACTTCCTGATCAAGGACGAAAAGTAGCAGCTGCTGGTTTTGACGGTTTTGAATAAAGAAGAAGAAGAAGAAGAAAGAAACAAGTTGGCAGGTACATGCAGAAGGGAAATGGCATTCTAGAATGTTTTCCCCCGATCGGAAGGACCTTCCCGCCGTTACAATATATTATTATGTTCTACTGCACACATTTTTCTCCCCTTTTCCCCTTGCATATCGCATACGTTGGAACCAACTGTCAAACGAAACACGAGAGACGAAGAATAATGAAGAGAATAGGAAAAGAGAGCAATAATGCCTCAACTCACCAGTGGTTGTGTCCCTTTGGCGGCCTGGTCGCGTGCTACGCTCTGGAGTCGATGTCCTTCACTCTTCTTTGTTGACACCTCGGGGCATTTTCCCAGTGGTTAAACCTCCCATCGGGGATCGATGAAAAGGCAATAATCTATCCTCTACCCGCTAGAGTTTTGCTTCACTTTGACAATACCGAATCGAAAATTAGGTTTCAAGCGCTATAACCTACATTCCTTTTCACATAGCAAATAGCTGTAAAGAAAGGTTTCAAAGTTTATCACTTCATTGCTGTTTTATCAGTAATAGCAGTGACGAATCATCTATGGACACTCTTTTGTTGGCTGTTATCTGAATTCGTTCTACACACTATGCATTAGTCACTCCTCAAGCAGCGGTCAGCATTACTTCGTTTAATCACAACAACTGGGAGTGAAGTGATTTCACACTCATCATCGCTAATATCTCATTGGCTGTTAGTAAGACAACCTGCACTCGAATACCACTGTTTGGCTTTTAATGCACTTCTCGTTGCCACTGTTACGACAATAACAAATAAATCATTTTCCTCATTGTGCGAGAAGTCAAAAGTGAATGCACTAAACACAAACAAAAGAAGGAAACTTTGATAAACACCGTAGATACTAGGCAGTTTTCGCGTGTACTGACGGCGAAGTGTCTACGCGACTCACAGTCAAACTCATAACACTGAAAAGATTTGTGCTATTTCCAGGCAGTCATCATCTCTAGTCGCACACTGCGTGTATCAAACTCTTCATTCATTCGCCTAAATTCAATTAAATTACAAACCGTCGCAAGCGCAACAGATCTACGATGCGAAAGAAAAACCGCCAACACCGATGCTAGGTTGCAGCAACTGGTGTTGTTTTCCACGTTGGATCGAAGTAGCCAAAACAAAAATGGGCATATCTACAAGTGCAACCAATAAGCTTACATCTTTTTTCTTTTGCAAATTATAGCTAGGTATATATACCATGTAGTGGTCACTCCTGAGTATACACAGTGGGTATTCCCACAGTCTCGATTTTTGCGACGGAAAGAAAGCAATCTACACGTCCATACCGCGGTATCGTATCTAATTGACTGAATTTGGTCTGCTCTCGTATCCAGCCGCACAGCTGTTGCACTCTCTTCTGTTCAAACCGGTGCTTATGTTCTCACATTTCCCCTGATCGGTGTGTCCAACTGCGAGAAGCAGGCTCTGCGAGAGATAGGTGCGACTGGAGGGTGGCTGGTGCTTACTGTTCAATCAGTGGTCAATTGAGAATAACGACCAGCAAACGGTTTGTAAGGTAATACAGGGTGACGGTGATGTAAAAGGGTTATGAAAAACCATTCGCAAATGTTAACTAATAACAATATTTATTCATTATGTTAAAGTTTATTGGGTAAAACCTCCGTATTTCAATATATGAGTACATTCACAAGGACAAAATGTGTTGAACCTCGCAATAATCACCTCATCAATCAGCAAGAGCTGTTGGATTACCTAAACTACACTAAAAAAAAGTAAACGTTATGCCTATTGATTTTACACATAGATTTTTGCAATTAACGGAGGCAAATAGACACTATTTGCTGGTACATAAACCCAATGTGTGTATTTATAAGAAATATTAATCTTACATTCACATTTCATAACATAATATGCACATATAGCTTATGTGTGTGCATACATAGTTTATACAGTTGACACATAGAAGGTATGTGCACGCGTGATAATAATAGCATTTTTTCTTCATATGAATTTTAAGCAGTTTGAAGCAAATAGAATTAACGTTTGGATTTTTTTCAGTGTACAAACTCAATTTTCTGAAAAGGAACTACTATCACTAAAATCTCAAACAAAAACAATTTTTTAGCCAATAAGGTAAATGTAACCATTTTTTTATTCAATTCGTTTATTTGATAAGGCACGTTGCGTTAGCTTAAAGGTGCCAATTTTGTTTTGTTTTACATTTTAAATTGCTTAAAACTAGGGGATTACATATTGATTTTTTCAAATGAACCTAATGCGATTTTATAGCTATCTTATATATCTACACAAGGGGATATGATTTTCGTAAGATTAGGGGGGTCATTTAGTTGTTATGGCAATATGGTTTGGCATTTTTATCAGTGAGATTATTGGAGCAAATAATGTTTAACTAAGGGGGACAATTTTTTACGACTATCTTAAAAGTAGGAATAACTAGAGGGCATGATTGAATTTTGTAAAGATTCGTAATTAGAGTTATTTTTGTGGGTAGTAGAGTTGGGCATTTTCAACGAGATTATATAATATAATAGTTAAAACTAGAAGAGACAGGAAGAGCTAAATGCTTCGTGAAGATATTTGGGGGGGTAGAGGTGTTACTTCTGGGTATAAGAGTCAGGGGAGGGAGGGTAGACAAAGATGGCAGGGAGAGAAAATTATATTAGTTTCAGGCATCGCGAGATCAACGGATGGCCTTCATCAAGAGGAATCATGTACTGGGACGCCGGTTGGTCCTCCTCAAGATGGCAGGGGTTTTCCCAGACGATTTCGTAGTACGGCTCAGATGTGAATCGGCTACATTTCGAGTTAAGCGTGTTATGTTCGTGCTGTAGGTCCCGTGTTTGTTGGCTCATTCGATACAGATGCTTTGATACAGGTGGAAGAGGGTTCTGAGAATGATAAGGAAAATAAGAAGGGGCGGTTAGACTTGTATATTGATAGGTTTCACAAAGGTGTATATAAGGGACATATAGAGGACCTCGCGGCTTGCCAGCACATCTAGAACCGGGACGTTGGTTGGTCTTCCTCGGGCCCGCAGGGTATCCATAAGCCGAGACCTGGCGGAACTGTACTCGGTGCACGCCCAGACAATGTTCACGATGTCTTGATAGCCGTCACCACAAGCGCAGATACCACTATCCACGAGCCCAACACGCCGGAGATGTGCATCCAGCGTGTAATGGTTTGCCATTAGTCGGGACATCACACGAATGAAGTCACGACCCACATCCATCCCCTTGAACCAAGGTTTCGTCGATACCTTAGGGATTATCGAATGTAGCCACCTTCCTAGCTCCCCACTGCTCCACGAAGTTTGCCAACTTTCGAGGGTTCTCTGATGAGTAATACTGAAAAATTCGCTGAAGCAAATTGGTGTTTCGTAAACGTCTCCTTCTAAGGCACCCACCTTAGCTCAAGAGTCCGCCTTCTCATTGTCCGGAATGGAGTAATGAGAAGGGACCCATATCAAGGTAATCTGGAAAGAGTTGTCAGATAAAGCACTCAGTAGCTCCCGTATTTTCCCCAATAAATACGAGGAGTGCTTTCCATGTTTCATCGAGAGAATAGCGTCAATGGAACTGAGGCTATCCGAAACGATGAAGTAATGGCCTACGGGTAATGTTTCAATGACTCCAAGGGTATACTGAATGGCAGCTAGTTCTGCGGCGTAAACTGAAGCAGGGTCACTGAGTTTGTAGGAGGCGGTGAACTTTTGATTGAAAATGACGAAGCTAGTGGATCCTTCGAGGTTTGATCCGTTAGTATAAAACATCTTAGAACAGTCGACTTCTCGGAATTTATTATAAAAAATGTTTGGAACCACTTGTGGGCGTATGTGGTCCGGAATTCCACTAATATCGTCTTTCATGGATGTGTCGAAGAAAACAGTAGATTCAGAAGTATTTATGAAATGCACACGGTTTGGATTGTAAGAAGAAGGATTAATATTCTGCGCCATGTAGTCAAAGTACAGGGACATGAAACGGGTCTGAGAATTAAGCTCAACAAGCCTTTCGAAATTTTCAATCACCACCAGGTTCAAGATATCGCATCGAATGAGCAATCGACAGGAGAGTTCCCAAAATCGATTTTTCAACGGGAGAACGCCCGACAGCACTTCGAGACTCATCGTATGGGTCGACTGCATGCACCCTAAGGCGATACGCAAACAACGATACTGAATTCTTTCGAGTTTGATGAAATGTATGTTCGCGGCGGAGCGAAAGCAGAAGCATCCGTATTCCATTACCGACAGTATCGTTGTTTGATACAACCTAATTAGGTCTCCTGGGTGGGCACCCCACCACGTTCCGGTTATTGTACGAAGAAAGTTGATCCTTTGTTGGCATTTCTGTTTCAGATACCTAATATGGCATCCCCAAGTACCTTTCGAGTCGAACCAGACCCCTAGATATTTTACTGTGAAGACCTGAGCTATAGTTTAACCCATTAGTAGAAGCTGTAATTGTGCTGGTTCACGCTTCCCAGAAAATACAACTAGCTCAGTTTTCTCCGTGGAGAATTCGATACCCAGCGTAATAGCCCAAGCAGACAAATTGTCCAAGGTATTCTGTAATGGTCCTTGTAGATCGACAGCTTTGGGTCCCGTTACAGAAACCACGCCATCGTCTGCAAGTTACCTTAACGTGCAGGAATTGTCAAGACATTCCTCAATGTCGTTGACATAGAAATTGTATAACAGAGTGCTTAAACGTGAGCCCTGGGGAAGGCCCATGTAACTAAATCGTGATGTCGATAAGTCACCATGCGAAAACCGCATGTGCTTTTCCGAAAACAAGTTTAGTAAAAAGTTGCTTGAAATTGCTGAAAGGTCATGCTGGTGCAGCTTCTCTGAAAGAATGTTGATAGAAACTGAATCAAAAGCCCCCGTATATCTAGGAACACTGATGCCATCTGCTCTTTGCTAGCATAGGCCATTTGAATTTCGGTTGAGAGCAACGCAAGACAAACGTTCGTCCCTTTGCCTTTGCGAAAGCCAAATTGTGTATCTGACAGTAAGCCATTTGTTTCGACCCAATTGTCGAGGCGGAATAGGATCATTTTCTCGAACAACTTCCGGATACAGGACAGCATTGCGATCGGTCGATACGAATTGTGATCGGAGACTGGTTTTCCTGGTTTTTGGATGGCGATGACTTTCACTTGTCTCCAATCGTGTGGGACAATGTTAGCCTCAAGAAACTTATTAAATATGTTCAATAAGCGTCTCTTGGCAGAGTCTGGCAGATTCTTCAACAAGTTAAATTTGATTCTGTCTGGCCCTGGAGCTTTATTGTTACACGACAAGAGAGCAAGTGAGAACTCCACCATCGAAAAAGGTGTTTCGTTCGCGTTATCGTGAGGGGCGCGACGCGGTAGATCTTCTGTGCCGGGGCGGAATCCGGACAAACCTTCTTGGCGAAATCGAATATCCAACGGTTTGAATATTCCACGCTCTCATTAGTACTGTTTCGGTTTCGCATACGTCGGGCTGTTCTCCAAAGAGTGCTCATCGATGTTTCTCTCGTTAATCCGTCGAAGAACCGGCGCCAACAACCGCGTTTCTTGGCTTTCATCAAACTCTTCATTCGCTTGTCTAACGTCGCGTACTGTCGAAAACTAGCGGGTAACCCGTTGTTCCGGAAGGTCTTAAACGCGGCGGCCTTCTCTGCGTACACGTCTGAGCACTCTTTATCCCACCAGAGATTGGGAGAACGTTTTTGTATGTTCGCGCCGGGTACTGGCTTAGTCTGAGCTTGATTCGCGCTGTCGAGAATCAAGCCAGCCAAAAAGCTGTACTCTTCCTCCGGAGGAAGTTCTTGAGTAGATTCGATGCTGTCGCATAGCTCTTCCAATCGATATTTCGTGTGAGGTCATACGAAATATTGATTGATTCCAATGGTCTTGAGCTGTTGGTGATCGAGACTACGATCGGAAGATGGTCGCAACCCTTCAGGGTTTGTGCTCTTCACGCGCAAAGATAGTTTTAAACAATTTTCTCCTTTGAACAGAAAAACTAGTTTTTACCTAAATTATTCTCCACTAAGAAGAAATATAGCATAGTACACCGTGTAGTGTTGGCCATGATCAAGGGTCCAACGACTCCAGCTGAAATGTGCGCTGATAAAATAAAGATTATCGTGGAGGGTCTTTTCCCGAAGCACGACCGCATGGCCACCTATACCGTACCTCGACGCAGACGGTGGAAATTCTGGTGGCAATCGAGTCTCCAATGATGAGCTCCTTTTAGCCGCAAAAGCTAAGAAAGCTCCCGACCCGGACAGTATCCCCAACGTGGCACTGAGGACCACGATCCTGGCGTTTCCAGATATGTTCAGGATAGTCCTATAGAAATACCTGGACGATGGCTACTTCCCGGATAGATGGAAGATCCACAAGCTGGTGTTGCTACCAAAACCAGGGACACCACCAGGAGATCCAGCACCGTATCGGGCTATGTGCATGCTGGATACTCTTGGTAAACCTCTGGAAAAGGTCATCCTCAACAGGCTGACGAACTGCGCTGAAAGTGAGAACGGACTATCGCTGCGGCAGTTTGGATTCCAAAAGGGACCTCGATGGTAGACGCCATCCGTGCAGTCATCGCGAGCGCGGAGAAAGCATTGAAATAAACGAGAAGGGGTTATCGCTACTGCGCCGTGGTTACGATCGACGCGAAGAACGCGTTGAATAGTGCCAGCTGGGTGGCGATCGCCGTAACGCTGCACAGAATGCGGGTAACGGATCATTTGTGCAAGGTTCTGAAAAGTTACTTTTAGAACCGAATACTGGTCTACGAAACAAACATGGGCAGAGGTCGGTTGAGGTCACTGCCCAGAAGAGTTGAGAACGTCGACTTTGCAGATGACGTTGTCCTGATGATAACCGGCAAGACCCTAGAGGTGGAGATTTTGAATTCAAAGCGAAACCGCTCGTCAGACTTCATTGGAATCGCAGGACCTACCTCGACACTCTACCGGGTAGTTTCTGAACAAGCTAGACCCACCGATGGGGATTAGAATAAGTAGATCGCGTTGAATAGCTAACAGTGGGTCGTTGGTATGCCAGTTCACCGGAAGCTACGGTCCATCCGGAATCGCTGGACAGACCTCAGCACCTACTGGCTGGACCGGTGAGTAGGCTAAGTCTACCGTCGGGAACTAGATCGAGTGGATCAGGACGAAGCGGGGAGCTAACTGGCTCAAGGAAATGAACATCGGTATCAGGAAGTCTACCGCCGAGAAATTCACAGATTCACAACCGTGGACTATCCGATTATATATTGACAAAAATGGGAGTTAATTGGCTCACGAAACAGACTTCGGTACCGATAGATGGAGACAAGAAGCAAGAAAAGAATCGAGAGTTAAATCAAAGCTCATTGGCCGAACAACTTTATGAACCAAGTGAGGCTTCGAGGTAGAGCAGAAGAAAGAGGTGCGACGAGAGCACGTGTACTATGAAGTAATACCCTCATGTAGGTCCGTGGGGAAGAAGGGCAAAAAAGAATAAGGAGTTTTTAGTGATTAAGCGCAAAAGTGAGTCGTGAGTCCCACACAGTGCCAATACACGATGCGAAATCAGCTAAATCCGTCATTTTTTCGACGAAACATAAAATCTTGCCGTCTCATGCGTCTTAAAAACATTTGGTATTAAAATAGGAATTCAATTTTTGAAATGTCATGGCTTTTTAACCCCCCACCTTCTGAAAAAAAATTGTTCCGGCTCATACGAGTTTTATGTGGTCTATTATTCCGGAATCATAAAACCGATCGGTAGTTACAGCCGCCATCTTGTGATAAAATTACTCGAAAACATTCGGCCCTATTCTGCGCGGCGCGTGACGTGAGACGACTAATCTCACCTCACTCTAAGTGACTTTTCTCACCCAATTCTGAAGAGTCACTTCGGGTGACGTGAGACACCCATTTAACCGCAATGGGGAATCTCACATCACCCGAGTCGACTCTCAGAATAGGGTGAGAAAAGTCAGGTAAAGTGAGGTGAGATTAGTCGTCTCACGTAACACGCCGCGCAGAATAGGGCCGATTATCAACTTATATTCGGCCCTATTCTGCGTGGCGTGTGACGTGAGACGACTAATCTCACCTCACTCTAAGCGACTTTTCTCACCCTATTCTGAGAGTCGACTCGGGTGATGTGAGATTCCCCATTGCGGGTAAATGGGTGTCTCACGTCACCCGAAGTGACTCTTCAGAATTGGGTGAGAAAAGTCACTTAGAGTGAGGTGAGATTAGTCGTCTCACGTCACACGCCGCGCAGAATAGGGCCGACTATTTTAAAGGATCCATACATACAGAGGGGTCAAGGAATATCAGGGTTTCACAAAAACAATCTGCCCATAAAGGACCTATGAAATATTTATCCACGATTCCCCATAAATTTTGCTCGAGCCGAATGTCCATCTGGTTCGTCTCGAACAAACATCGGTGTAGGACTGCTTATCATTTCTAGGAGCCGGTTTGCTTGGACGAGTTGAATAATCATAAAAACAAGTCCCGAATAATTAACTATCTCTTTGGTACCAGCAGGATCCACATGTATTCCCTCCAAGCGAATTGATATACCCAGTTGTAAGTAGGGGCACACGTCAACCAACCATTCATGAAGACCAATGAGAATGGACTATGTCAGTTGTAGAGATGGTCGGGTTCGGGTTTTTAGACCCGAAACCCGGACCCGACCCGAACCCGACGGGTTTCGGGTCGGGTTCGGGTTCAATAAATTTAAGCTTCTCGGGTTCGGGTCGGGTTCCGGGTTTTGAAATTTGAAATTCTCGGGCTCGGGTCGGGTTCGGGTTTTTCAAATTAGAAATTGTCGGGGTCGGGTCGGGTTCGGGTTTTGAACAAAACAACCCAACCATTTCTTGACGCTGTCTATACACAAAACCCAGCCTTTTTTATACTTCGTGATACGAATAGAAGACACATATAACGGTACCAAACAGTAGAATTCGTCGTATTTTCTGGTGCTCAAATATAGTATTTTTTCATTCTTGTATAAAATTCTGTCTCTTCAGATTCGCAAACTCACTGAATTATTTTATGTTTTAAAAGAACATTCATGAGAGAGCATTCAACAATACGTGTCTCACATCTAAAATCTCTTTGCGATTTATTTTCAATGATAATTAGTAATAAATCAAGTCAACAGGAATTTATCGGAAAATATTGGTTCAACTTTCTGTTTTAAAATATTAATTTCGACAGGTATTTAAAACCGATACGTAGGCCGCGGTCAGAGTAAACGCGTAAAACTCAGCTAAAGCGTACAGCAAATAGTGTCCAAAGCAAAGCGAGTAGAAATCTACGGAAAGTAGAAACAATAAAAACCAATCTATTTATCCGAAATCAAACAGTGGGTGTTGCGAGTGCAGTTAATGGTAGTACTTTTTGCTACATATTGAATAATAATTGTCCATTAACCCTACAACGGTTTCGTGACTTTTTCTCTAAGTAAACGGTTTTTTAGGATACATTCGTAGCCAAAAACTAAAATCGCTCTAATATGCCTAATTTTTATTAAATTTATAATTAAATTGGATAGTTTTATTCTAAAACATACAATTTTTCACAAGTTTTTGGTTTACTGTGTATCGATGTTTTGCTTTAAAAAAAAGATAAAATAATGTCTTCGGAATTATGCAAACATGACAAAACATTAACGTAAATGGTTTTGTGGGGTACATTTGTACCCCAAACAAACTTTAAGCGGGCACTGTTAAGTTGGTCAAATGCAACAAATAGGTTTTAGCTGCTTTAATAGAAGTTTAATAATAATCAAATTGATTTATGATAAAGAATGCTTGCAGTTAAAATAAACTGTAACCATTGACTAAAAAGGACGTTGTAGCCCGGGCCCACAGTGGGACCAATCCAAAAAAGGTGGGACAAAACCTATTTGAGGCCTTAGATGTCATTTTAGAACCAGCATTTCTTCGTAGGATATGTTCACAATATTATTCTGCAACTTTTTAAATAGAATATTTTGTTGTTGGACTAAAGAAGAGTACCCGAGCAAAAAAATTTTTTTCAAAAATTTTTTTTAGAGGGTCGATGTCTTCGACAAAGTTGTAGAATATTATGTTTTGAATAACTTCTTCTAAGATACCACAGACATCAGACCTCAAATTTGAGGCAAAATTGTTGTTTTTTGAAAATATGATCAAAAAATCAGTTTTTCGATATTTTCATGCTAAAAACCTTAATTGATTAATTTTATATGTTCTACAAACTTGCAGGTAACACTAAAATACAACTTTTTGTCGAAGGAACTAATAACCTAAAATCAATATTTTGGCTTCTAAAACTATTTTTCATCTAAATTTACTCTATTTTCATCAAAGATTGTTTGGGTGACCATTCATGTACGATGGTTTATAACATAAAATGTGCTTATATTATTTTTAATTTATATACATTATTAGCTATTAACAAAATCTTATATTTTGCCCACACTTACAAGCACGTAGAACATATTGAGTTGATCAATTAAGGTTACAATATGGAAAAGTGAAAAAATAATATAAATTTTGAATTCAAACTGCCAAAGAACAACGATTTCGGATTAAAAAGTAAATCTACATACTATAAGGTATTTTTAATAAAAATGTTCGAAATTGAATGTTATACAACTTTGCTGAAGTCCTCAACCATCTAAAAAAATAGAAATGATTCAATTATATTGTGAATATTTTTCCACACACTTAGGTTCTATAATATCTAAGGCCTCAAATAGATATTATTCTCCTTTTTGAATTTGTAGAACTAATCTTATTGGTTAAACTAAAGTAGAAATTCCGAAACTAAACAAATCAAATTTTGTTTAAATGGTTGAGGTCCTCAGCAAAATTGTTAAACATTGTATTGGGAACAATTCTGTTGAAAATACCATTTATTTCTTTTTTAAGCCGAAATCGTTGTTCTTTGGCAGTTTAAATTCAAAATTTATATTATTTTTTCACTTTTCCATATTGTAACCTTAATTGATCAACTCAATATGTTCTACGTGCTTGTAAGTGTGGGCAAAATATAAGATTTTGTTAATAGCTAATAATGTATATAAATTAAAAATAATATAAGCACATTTTATGTTATAAACCATCGTACATGAATGGTCACCCAAACAATGCGTCCAACTATATCCTGTTTCTATGTAGTATTAATTTTATTCTACGAATAATAGAGTATCGGAATAGCCAAAGTTTGGCTGCACAAAAGTGCACCTAAAAACAAAAATCTTTGATGAAAATAGAGTAAATTTAGATGAAAAATAGTTTTAGAAGCCAAAATATTGATTTTAGGTTATTAGTTCCTTCGACAAAAAGTTGTATTTTAGTGTTACCGGCAAGTTTGTAGAACATATGAAATTAATCAATTAAGGTTTTTAGCATGAAAATTTCGAAAAACTGATTTTTTGATCATATTTTCAAAAAACAACAATTTTGCCTCAAATTTGAGGTCTGATGTCTGTGGTATCTTAGAAGAAGTTATTCAAAACATAATATTCTACAACTTTGTCGAAGACATCGACCCTCTAAAAATTTTTTTTGAATTTTTTTTTTTGCTCGGGCACTCTTCTTTAGTCCAACAACAAAATATTCTATTTAAAAAGTTGCAGAATAATATTGTGAACATATCCTACGAAGAAATACTGGTTCTAAAATGACATCTAAGGCCTCAAATAGGTTTTGTCCCACCTTTTTTGGATTGGTCCCACTGTGGGGCCCCGGGACGATTTCACAATTCCCATATATTGAAATCACAAATTTGGTGGTACTGCTCTGGTAAATTACCATAGCTAACATGTGATATATTATACCAAACTGCCTTGCAGGAATGGTTTTACATTTCCTAGAAAAGAAATATATAGAAATCGCTTTTAATACAAAATTAGAAATTTTGGTTAAGTACGACGGGCAAGGTTGTTTGAAACTGTCACCATTAAGTTTTTTGTTTCCCCATGAGTTAGCGACCGATTTATTCTACATTTCGTTTAATATATCGACAATTTGTAAGTTTCTCATAACATTACATATTCGACGTTCAATAATAGCAAATAAAAATGTGGATTTTACTCGCCAGTAATTCGTTTCGCCATAGGCAGATATAACTCAACGCGTATGGTGCTACTTCAGATTCGAATGATGATTCTACTATTCTAGGATGAGCCTAGGGTGCCTAAAATTAAAAATCTTCGAGATCTCTGGTGGATTCTCCATATTAGCAAGTTGGGTTCGGATCGGATTTCTCAAATTAAAAATTTTCGGGTTCGGGTCAGGTTCGGGTTTTCAAATTTTAAAATTCTCGGGGTCGAGTCGGGTTCGGGTTTTACAAAATGTTCATTCTCGGGTACGGGTCGGGTCCGGGTTTTCTTATTTTAAAATTTTCGGGCTCGGGTCGGGTGCGGGTTTTTCAAATTTTATAATTTCGGGCTCGGGTCGGGTTCGGGTTTTTCAATTTTCAAGCTCTCGGGTTCGGGTCGGGTTCGGGTTCGAAAAAAATGAAACCCGACCATCTCTAGTCAGTTGCAGGCCACAGGCCCAGCGCCAAACCGTACAGCTTCGAAACTGTTTGACCTGGAATTGTGATGTATGATAATGCTTACAGATATCATTTCAGTGGTAATAAGTGTCTACGTCAGACAGCCTTAGATGACCCCCTTCGACACCGGTTTAGCCTTACCAAGCCGTAACGCAGGTGGCGGCGTGAAAACTGCTAAATAGGGGTTGAGCAACATTTGATGTTGCTCCAAAATATATGTCATCTAAGACTGACTTGGATAGTTCCATTGACCCTAGTTTGCATACCCTACATAACTAGACTCACTGTTCTCCATTCACTGACATCTTCAACCGCGATTTATCAATGGTGTTATATTGTTGTTTCATTTTAGTTGTGTGAGTATCGGAAACCGTCATTTTAATTTCAATGTCTCCCATTTCTGTCGTCTATTAAGCAAGTTATTGCCATGGATGATGGAGATATCAAAAGGCAAAAAATGTAAATAACGCAGCACTCCTGCAAAAAATATAGTTAGAAACAAGGATGCAAAATGCCTACCTTTTCTGCGGCTGTAATTTTTCTGCCTACATTCTCATTTCTCTCTCGATGCTGCTGTCATTCGCTATTGCAGGACGCCCAGCGCTGTGCGGCTGCCTGTGTGCAAAGCAGTATCATGACAAAAAACTACTGTCCCCAGTACAACCACCAGACGCGAGCGGTACAGCTTCTCTTTCCTTATTTTACATTTTTTTTAATATTTTCAATCTTTTTAATATTTTTATTCAAAAATGACGACAATGATTGCGGCTCATTTACGCCACGGCCGGTATCAACGCTTTCGTGTGCGGGCCTCTCCCTTTGACTATGCAGAGAAAAATTTACAAAGCGAGAGAACAAACTTTACTACGCCACACTCTCACCGAGCAGTCGGAGTACAGCAACAAAACAAAAATGTATTCTACTGCTTTACGGGAAAATGTACTCGCTTTGGCTACCGTTTTGGCAAGAGCTGTAGTGATGCGTCGCTGTAGCGGGCTGTACAGCTTGTGCAAATGTAAATATATCGAAAAAATGTAGTTTATCGGTACCATTGGCATCCCTGGTTAGAAATAACGACGCTGAATCCCTCTGGATAAAAACTCGACACGTCTTTACCATTTATCTGTCAGTGACATTCCAATCGAGCACGAGACCTGTTATTGGCCCTCGTTCCAGGATTCGAAGCGTTTTTCTTCGGATTGAGTGTTTTTGACAGGTCTCATGCTCGATTGGAATGACACTTACAGAAAAATAATAAGAAAGATAGATATGGCTAGTCTTTATCCAAAGCAGAGTTAAAAATATTCGAAGCTCTTTTTTGACGGCTGAAAATGAACCTGTTGCGACTCGCGGTGAATTGAAAAAATATTCATTCAACTATCCATCTTACTCATTCAGTTGAATATCGTACAATATATTCATTACACTAATTATCTAGGAAAATGTTTTCAAATGCCGTTAAAGCATATGAAACAACAATCATCATCGCTTACATTGTGCCAGGGCCTACTTCGATGCGTTCGATTCGTTGCTGCACGGTCGATTCGTGTAATAATTGGAGCCGAATGAAAATCTGCATGGATGAATGGGCGGTTTGTTCGTTTGACGTTTTCAGCTGCGTCACTGAATATTGAAAATGAATGCGGCTGAATATGATCAACTTTCCTTCAATGAATTTGAATATTTTTAACTCTGATCCAGAGGGATTCATCGTCTTCAGTTAGAAAAAAACAGAAGCATTAGCTTCAAGGGACACCTTTTCACCATCTAGTGTCTAGACAAAATGAATCATTTGACTAAGGTCATTGTAGTTTATATTACCAAAACATCTGGCCAAAACATAAAGGTGAGAGTAGAGTTTGTAGAGTTAGGATGAAATAATAATAAAACAGCCAATATTGTGATTCCCAAATATAACATAATTCGTATTAACTTAGCAAGCTGACTCCCATGTTGTATCGATTCGTTAGTAATAACAAAAAAAGGTGGAGTCTTCCGATACACGATCGTATCTATAAAAGCACATGTGTTTCGATTGGAAACGCATTCTAAACTCTGACGTCGAGACGAGCAGTCTACCAGCAGAGCAGCAGTCCACCAGCAGAACAGAAGTCCACCTGCAGAGCAGAGCAGCAGTCCACCAGCAGAACAGAAGTCCACCCGCAGAGCAGAGCAGCAGTCCACTAGCAGAGCAGTAGCCTACCAGCAGAGTAGCGGTCTATCAGCAAAGCAGAAATAACAACCGTTGCCTAGCAGCAGCAACGAGAGGTTCGAACGCGCTTATAAAACCAAGGGTCCTTTTGGTTTTGGACTCATTCGATACTCGGACGTCAAGGAAAGCAGTCCACCAGTAGAGCAGCAGTCCACCAGTAGAGCAGCAGTCCACTAGCAGAGCAGCAGTCCACCAGTAGAGCAGCAGTCCACTAGCGGAGCAGCAGTCCACCGGCAGAGCAGGAGCTTACCAGCAGAGCAACGGTGCAGCGGTCTACCAGCAATAACAACCGTTGCCTAGCAGCAACGTGCTAACAAAAGCAGGTGGCTTTTTCGGACATCATAACGAGCAGCCAACCATGGAGCCCAACAATTATGTTCAAGCACCAAGCGAAAATCACGACAATGGCGCAGGCGGTACGACACATGACGAACCAAGAAGGTAAGTTACCATGATGTGCTAAAAAAAAGTGTTGGCCAATTTCGCACTTACAAAGCTTCTGATGAGAAGGCAGAGCTACAGAAAACTATACTGCACATGTACCTCCGATGTGTAGGCGGAAAGTACTCATTTTTATTTAAATAACGAAACATTGAAACGTGATTGTTGATTTCAATTTAGAACTCTAGTCAGAGTATGTTCGCCAATTATTTTTTTCGTATGAACTATGGAATTTTTATAGCAACTACTCTGATTTGGTTAAAAAAAGGAAATCAGCATAAATAAGACTCCGATGAGAAGGCGGAAGCTTGATTAATTAAAAAAAGAGTATAGTTCTCTGATGTGAAGGCAGAGAACCCTCAGAATAATTATTTAATAATTTAATAGAAAATTTTCGGTATCCTCAACAGGAAGTCCAAGAAAGGAAGTACGAAAAAGATGCTTCTGGAAGAATTAGCTGCATTAAGGCAGGAGTTGGCTCGAACTCGGAATGAAAAAGATGCATTGTTGAATACTTTGGCGGTTTCGGATGCACCCAACGCGTTTGACCCTATAAGATGCAGTACTGTACGTGACGAGTCAACTGGAAACGTCGAAGGAACACTAATTGCAAGTGTTAACAATATGTCGCTGAGTACGATGAACATCCCTGAATGTAAACCTACAGAGGGTGAAGCGGAAATTGACAAAAAGGGCTACGCATATTGGAAGAACATTCTTGTTGCTTCCTTGAATTTGATTCAAGCAACTGACGAAAACACTAAAATGGATGTTTTCAGAATTAAAGCAGGGCCACAGCTTTTAGAACTACTGCAAGGAATCAAGTCGACAACCGAAATGCCTGATGAGAACATGTGTCCATTTTCTAACGCGCTTGCTCGGTTGGACGGCTATTTTGGGTCTAGAGCATATATGCTTTCCAAAAGAAGTAAATTGCTGAACACGGCACAGCAAGTAGGAGAATCAAATATTCAATTTGTTCGGCGCGTGGCAGCATCAGCTAAACTATGTGGCTATGATAAGGAGGACGACGAAATGGAAGCAGTAGCACGTACGATGATCAAAAGCTCTAACGACAAACGCGTTCGGACTCTCGCGCATCGAAACTGGATCAAACATGGGTCATTAAATGATCTAATTGATCTGGTTCGAGATTATGAAACGGAGATATCAAACGAAGAAGAATTTCAAAAAATGCGCAAGTCACCAGGATCAGTTTCGATAGCAGCTATCTCAAGTAACACAGAAGATCGCGGGATTTTTCGGAATACATTGGATAAATTCAATAGAAATCGTGGCAGAGGATCATATCAACGTGTCGCAACATACACTCGAGAGCAGCCGGGGAAAACTTGTTGGCGTTGTGCCAGCATTTACCATATTCCAACACAATGCCCATGCATTGACAAGGTATGTCGCAATTGCAACAGACGAGGGCACCTAGCTCGATGCTGTCTAGTTCGAAAGCAGGTTGGAACATCTACGAAGCGTGCAGCTGAGCTGGATGACGAAGCACCACCTCGTAAAATTGCGGCTATCAAGCACGAAGAAGAAAAAATGATATCGCGCCAGTAGATGTAAGTGAAATCGATTAAAAAAAAATTGTTTTTAAATATACCCTGTTAAAAAAAAGGAGTAAGATTTCATAAACAAGTAATTTGTTCATTGAATTGTTTGCCAAACGAGTTTTATAAGATTTTCCAACTAAAAAAATATAAGAAATATGTAATCTACATCAACTCACGGAGAGTTAATCGAGAATGATAACTGATAATAATGAAAAAAAAAATATATATTACAGGTACGAACCCCAATTGCTACTGTCCCAGCAGTTATTGAAAAAGTTGTATCAGTGATTAGAAATCAGCAAACGGAAGAGGATGCTTTCGTAGTTGCACATGTAGCTGGTATGAGGGTCATATTTTTCGTTGACTCTGGTGCACAAGTTAATACGATAACCAAAGCGTCTTTCGATAAAATCATCAAAAACAAATCATACTGTAACAAGCTAATTGATTTGAGTTACGCGTCCGACAAATCACTAAGGGCTTATGCAGCTCAAACCGACATCAACGTTATAGCAACATTTTCGGCAGAGTTGTACGTATCCAAAGATAGGCCAGTTTACATTGAAAAATTCTTTGTCGTAGATGAAAAGAGAGCATTGCTTGGGTTTAGCACTGCCACACGATATAGTATCCTAGCTGTGGGATTAAAAATACCTGTGGCTAATTCTCATAACAGTTCCCATTGGTCATGCGAACTTGCAGCAATACATGCGGTATACGGCTCGCCAGGGCAAGAGTTCCCAAAATTCAATATACCACCAGTCGTTTTATATTATGACAACGATATGCCACCGGCTAGAAATATATTCACTCACATCCCAGTTGCATACAAGGAATTGACAAAGCGCAAGCTGCACGATTTGCTTTCTTCTAACATAATAGAGGAGGTTACCACAGATATGGACCGCTCATTCTGTTCATCACTTTTGGTTGTACCAAAAGGACACGATGATATTCGACTTGTTGTCGATTTGCGAGGTCCTAATAAATGCATACACAGAACTCCGTTTAAAATGCCGACATTTGAGGAAATATTAATGAATCTCCACGGAGCCAAATGGTTTTCAACCATCGACCTCAAAAGCGCATTTTTCCACGTTGTTCTCGACGAGAGTTGTCGACACCTCACGAATTTTTTTTCTGGGGAAGCCATATATAGATGCTGTCGACTCCCTTTCGGTCTTTGCAATGCTCCTGATATTTTTCAGGAGATCATGCAATCAACAATCCTATCGGGATGTGAAGGAGTTGTTAATTATCTGGACGATATTCTGATTGTTGGAAAAACAAGAGAAGAGCACGATAGAAATTTAAAAAATGTTTTATCCCGGCTACAAGACCATAACGTCGAAATAAATATGGACAAATGCGCATTTAATAAGCAAGATGTACCATTCCTGGGATTCAGATTATCGGAAAAGGGTTGGAGTATAGAGGATGACAAGATTCAAGCAATAAAACATTTCAGAAAACCAGAAACCCAAAACGAGGTAAAAAGTTTTTTGGGATTGATCAATTTCATCGAAAAATTCCTACCACAGCGTGCCGATAAAACACGACATCTCAGAGAGGTTGCAAGAGCTGATCATTTCTTTTGGACACGGGAACAGGATGATGTGCGGATTTGTTAACAAAATGTCCACATCGGTTTCTCGGAGATGGCTGAACCGATTTTTACAAGCTAAGATTCAAATGAAAGGTATAATATTCCCATGGGTTGCTATTGAATTTCATTTTCAACCGACATCTTGTTCCGGATTACGAGTTGAAGAGTATGGTTACAAAACAAAATTTGTTGATTTGTCCACATCGGTTTCTCGGAATTTTCTGAACTGATTTTGACAAACTTGATTTTAAATGAAAGGTCCATCAGCTGATGTTGAATTTTGTGTGGATCCGAGTTCTGGTTCGCTCAGATTGCAACCCTATAATTTCAAAGTGGAGCGAATACCCGGAAATGAAAATTTGGCCGACGCATTATCTAGATTGGTACAGAACCCACAGCCAACAGAGTCATTCGATGAAACGGCAGATCGACACCTGCTATACTTGTTAGATGCAGGAACTATGGATTTCTCCTGGCATGAAATAGAAAAATACGCCGAGGAAGATGAGGAGCAACTAGAAATAAGAACATCCTTGAAAACAGGGCATTGGAAAAAACAACACCGTTGTTACGAATCACAAGCAAAGTATTTACATACCTTAGGAGATTTGATTTTTAAAATGGATCGGGTGGTTTTACCATACAAACTTCGAGAAAAAGCGCTCCAGATTGCACATCAAGACCATATGGGAGCTGCATCTATGAAAAGGATTCTGAGAAACTATTTCTGGTGGCCAAAGCTCAGTAAGGATACTGAAAACCATGTCAAATTATGCGAAACACGTTTAAGATTATCTCGCAAAAATGCACCATTACCTTTAACAAGCAGAGAGCTCCCAGAAGGACCGTGGGAAATATTACAAGTAGATTTCTTTGCCGATCATGAGTTTGGCCATGGAGAGTTTCTTGTAGTTGTTGATACCTACTCCCGCTATTTGCACGTTGTCGAAATGAAAAGCATGGACGCTGATGCTACTAACCAAGCCCTTTTGCGAATTTTTGAAGTTTGGGGCTACCCATTAGCCATACAAAGTGATAACGGCCCTCCCTTTCAAAGTGACAAATTCGTGAAATCATGGGAAGAACGAGGAGTGAAGATTTACAAATCTATTCCATTAAGCGCGCAATCAAACGGGGCAGTAGAAAGACAAAATAAGGGTATAAAAGATGCCTTAGCAGCAGCAAAACTGGATAAAAACAACTGGAAAACAGCACTTGATAAGTATTTGCACATGCATAACAAAGTACGACCTCTCTCAAGGTTAGGTGTGCCACCATTCGAATTGCTCGTGGGTTGGAAGTTCAGAGGCACGTTCCCCTGTCTCTGGAGTGCAAATTCAACGGAACTGCTGGATAGAACCAACATAAGGGAAAAGGATGCGTTATCTAAGCTTGACAGTAAGGTAGGCATTTGTAGCCCTTGATTAATTTTTTAATTAAGAATGAATTTCATTTAAGGTATACGCAGACAATAGAAGAGGTGCAAAACCTTCAGACATCACAGTCGGTGATACCGTGCTTATGGCGCAACCAAAAAAGCACAAATCAGACCCGACTTTTTCTGCTGATAGGTTCACTGTCATTGCCAGAGAAGGCGCCAAGGTGATAATTCAAAGCAATCGTGGTGTTCAGTACTCCCGTAATGTCCAGGATATAAAAAGAGTGCCAGAACGTTTGGAAACAACGGATAACCAACTCTTGAACTGCCGAGGGGCAGATGACATTAATTGTCCTGTGTTACAAGATGAAGATGAAGACAGTATTCAAGAAAATGCGATGACTCGACCGAAAAGATTGATCAAGAAACCTGATAGATTTAAGGATATGGTATTATTCACTATCTTTGATTAGAGTAGGGGAAGATAGCTTTGTAGAGTTAGGATGAAATAATAATAAAACAGCCAATATTGTGATTCCCAAATATAACATAATTCGTATTAACTTAGCAAGCTGAATCCCATGTTGTATCGATTCGTTAGTAATAACAAAAATAGGTGGAGTCTTCCGATACACGATCGTATCTATAAAAGCACATGTGTTTCGATTGGAAACGCATTCTAAACTCTGACGTCGATACGAGCAGTCTACCAGCAGAGCAGCAGTCCACCAGCAGAACAGAAGTCCACCCGCAGAGCAGAGCAGCAGTCCACCAGCAGAACAGTAGCTTACCGCAGAGCAACGGTGCAGCCAGTGATGCCACAAGTACAGATTTATCTAGAAAGGTACAGATTTTTGAAGCGTTTTTGGTACAGATTCTGTACGGTACAGATTACAGATTTTTGTAAAAAAGTACAGATTGGTACAGATTTTTTTAGATGACAGATGAGTAAAATAATTTAACCTTGCGATGCATCCCATGTGCACAAAGAGCGAAACACAAAAAAAGAGCGGCACAAGAACACTGCGATGTGGAGATCACCCGCCCAAAGAGAAACTTGAAAACGAAAAAGAGAAAGAGCTGTACACCAAGAGATGCAAAATTTCGCACATTGAGTCACCTTGAAGAGCCACTTTTTTGTGCCTCCCCTCACTGGCAAACAGGGAGGAAGGGGAATCAAACTATTCAGATTCAGATAAAGATTGATCGGAAGAACGTTTTTAAAATGTTTTTTGGTTGTCTTCTCTGCTTCCGTGCGCATGGGACCATGATGCAGAGCCTCTTTATTTGTACTCTTTGAGGTGTGCGGCCATGGAGTAGAATGCACACATGGGAGCAAAACACATAGGAGTGAAGAGGTTTATCGTGAAAGAGAAGAGTCAAAATTTCTTTTGATTTCCCCAAATGAAAAATATGCATAAGAAAAATGATTTTTTCTAAACAACCTTGTTATTGTTTCGGTACAGAATCCCGTACAGATTTTTCTATAGCAGAGTACAGATAGGAAAGATTTTTCAACTCCCGGTACAGATTTAATTGTGGCAACACTGGGTGCAGCGGTCTACCAGCAATAACAACCGTTGCCTAGCAGCAACGTGCTAACAAAAGCAGGTGGCTTTTTCGGACATCATAACGAGCAGCCAACCATGGAGCCCAACAATTATGTTCAAGCACCAAGCGAAAATCACGACAGAGTTCTTCATCCACATACTTATCCGCACTTTTTACCGTTCACTAGTACTATTTACATTGACTTTTCAAATTCTGATCAGTGATTGGGTTCATTCTAAGCACATCGCAGAGAATTTCTCCAAGACCGTATTTACAGTATAAAGTATTTTATGTAGAAAAAAACGAAAACACCTGAGTTTGTTGCTGCTTCGTTGTCATCCTCTAGTATGCCAGTAAGCTCTAGACTTTGATGACTCGATATTTGTGATACCTTCATAATTTAATTTCACTGTCTTCTTCACTTCCTGGAATATCACGACGGATGGACGAATAAATTTCCTAAAACTAGTAATTTTCGATGTTTTGGGAAAAAAAACTACGGCAGGGAAGAAAAATTTTCATGTCAAACACGTAAGGCTACTTTGATCGGATCTTCAGTTTTACGATGCTGAGAGCAACTTGGGTGACGATCGTCACCTAAACGGGTGTGAGATGACTGTCCTTAAATGGATACCTTTGGAGAGGGTTTCGAAAAGTCCGTCACATCCCGTTTATCTTACTGTTGATCTTTTATTTACCTTCAAAGATAGTTTCGATCGGGAAGTGCACATTTACATGTCCTGTACTTAAGTATACTGACACTAAAAAACCTGTTTTAATCCACCTAGAGGTGCAATTGTGCCTTTCTCATTTCTCCAAACTATGATTTAATCGCTGGTTCGTACAATATAACATTATGGAAATGTCTTTAATTCTTATTACACTTGGTAAGTATATATAAGAGCACCTTTTTGCATTCATCGGGGTATCGGTTTGAATCGGAGTTTTCTTTGTGATCGCACTCCACAACCCGTAACTCCGGAGCCGGAAGTCGGATGGAGATGGAATTTAATATCAGTTTCCGGGGACGCAACACCTTTCATTTGAGACTAAGTTGATCAAATCGGTCTAGCCATTTTCGAGAAACCAATATAACCGTTATTCTGAATTTGGATGCTTCCGGATCCGTCGATGGTGGCCAGTGTGGCCAAAGAGACTTTGAATGACTGTTGGTGACCTAGATCTACAAATTCAACAGTTGTGTTTAAATTTTGGAAAAAAATTCACATTTTTACATTCATCGCAGAATTCGTTAGAATCGGGATTTACTGCGTGATCGTACGTATCACCCTGTAATTCAGGAACCAGAAAATTCCGAGAAACCGATGAGGACAAATCAACAAATTTTGTTTTGTAACCATACTCTTCAACTTGTAATCCGGAACAAGATGTCAGTTGAAAATGAAATTCAATAGCAACCTATGGGAATATTATACCTTTCATTTGAATCTTAGTTTGTAAACATCGGTTCAGCCATCTCGGAGAAACCGATGTGGACATTTTGTTAACAAATCCGCACATACACATACATACATACATACATACACACATACATACACACCGATATTTTGCGATCTCGGCGAACTGAGTCGAATGTTATATGAGTCTTGGCCCTCCGGGCCTCGGTTAGAAAGTCGGTTTTTGGAGCAATTGCATAACCTTTCTATATGAGAAAGGCAAAAGAATAATATTTAATTAGCTTAATCAGCATGAGTTCAATGTTATCTTCATGTGATTATATTTTGAAATGTTGGTGGAATGGGTTTGAAAGTGGAGGGAATGGGGGTTAGTAGAGTGGGAGTCGAGGATGCGTCAGAAATCCTTCATCTTATTTCGGTATACGGGGTGGATGAAGGAAATGCGGGCGTGAGTGTGGTCCAAGGGGAGGGGAGTGATGAAGGAGGGAGGTGTAAGGGCAAGGCAAGGAGAGGGCGGGGCAGCGACGCAATACTCAACTGCATATTTTGCCTTCCATTTGAGACTTGGTTTGAGAAAATCGGTTCAGTCATCACCGAAGAACCGATGTGATTTTAATTGTGGAATATGCCCGGAATTCCGGACTTCCGGAATCGTCGATAGTGGACAATATATTCAAAGAATGTTTGATTGGCAATCAGTGATCTAGATCTGCGATTAGAAGTAATTTGGTGACCATTTCAATAGTTTTTAGCCTCTGAGGTATTACGATTGTACCGATTTATATGGGAAATTCCAGTGTATCCTTACTAACACCCCTGTAACTCCGGAAGCAAGAGTCAGAACCGAATGAAATTCAGCAGCAGTCAATGGTATTACTGTATCTTTCATTTGAAATCAAGTTTGTAAAAATCGGTAGAGAATTCGTTGTGGAATGGGTGTGATATTAGCTTAGGAACTTGGCGGGTTCCCCGGGGGCGTCATGAACCGTCATAGGTGGCCAATGTGGTCAAAGCTGCTTTGATTGATCATTAGTGATCCAGACCCGCAAACTAGAGCAATGTTACATCTATTTTAATATGTTTTACATCATTTGAACATCATGGTGGTACCAGTTTATATGGGAATTTGCTGTGTGACCGCACTCTTCAACCCGTAACTCCGGAACCGGAAGTCATATCAACTAAAAATTCAATAGCAGATTATGGGAGCGTTATACCTTTCAGATGAAACTAAGTTTACGAAAATCGGTTCAGCCATCTCTGAGAAAAATGTGAGTTTATATGACACACACACATACGCACACAGATATTTGCCGATCTCGACGAACTGAATCGAATGGTGTATGACACTCGGCCCTCCGGGCCTCGGTTGAAAAGTCGGATTTTACAGTGATTGCATAGCCTTTCTTTATATGAGAAAGGCAAAACGATGCTACTTTGATTCAAACGATTTTTGTGTCACTGGGACGAAAGGATTTTTTTTCGGAATCGCAACGGAATGATCAAAACAACTTATTATTTATCCTTCAAGAAGAAAATACTTGGTTTATTTCATACATTCTAGAGAATGGACTTGCTGACTTTATCCACTTTTTTAACAATTTGATGCTGTGGTATATTTGTTTCCATTTGGATGTAATAACTACCAATTTATATCGTCGTTCTGGACTGGTTCAAACTTGAGTATGTATGTTTGTGTGGGTGTGAAAGTGTGCTTGTAATTCTAGCTGCATTTATTTTTCTAGTGCATCTCAATCCAGCTTCATGGTTTTCATAGTTTTGTCATCCTAGTTTTTATTAAATCACTATCGTAGAATATACTGTAGGATATTAATCGATACACATTACCTCTCCAACAGAGCACTGTTAGTAGTATGTGCCTGTGTTCCGCAGAATGCGAAAGTTTTTGTTTTATTATCAATTTTGGTTATCTGATTTATTAAGGATAAAATACATTCATTCAATTTTTCGCTTTTCCAAAAGAGATTGTTTTAATGGTTAGTCTTACTTTTTCATGATTTCGTAATAGAAAAGATTTTAGAATGCATTAAAATAAAAGTTCCAGAGAATCCTAAATTGACGTTAAATAGATTGCATAGTTTTTTTCTTCTTTTCCTGAACAGTTGTCAATGATTAACGAGGAAAATTAGTTAGGTCTGTGTTCCTTGTTCCAAAGACAAAATGATTTGCAATTTTTAAATGTCGGTCCTATATTCGTACGCCATCATTCTCTTAATCAGGGTTTAAATCTTAGTCCATTTTAAATTAATACATATCTTCAAAGATAATTATTCGTAGCATGTTTGAATTCAATGTCCACGACTTCTCAAGTTAAAATTCTATCAGATTAAGAACCTACCATATCTATTTTGCTCCTTCGGTTTCCATATCCACCACAGCGTTGTTGGTGCCACCTTCTTTGTTTTCCTCTTTTTTAACCATCTTTCCGTCGGCTGCAATAAAAAAAGGAAACAGAAATAAATTTAGAACACACATCAATCGCCGAAACGCGTCCAAAAGACCAACCTTCATTATCAGCTCCCTCGGTTCCAGAGCGCCTGCGCTTGCGATTGAAGCGCCAGTTTCGGTTGCCAACAAACTTTGGCGGCGGTAGCTGATCCATTCCGAGAACTTTGTGTACTTGTCGGAAAGCAATGAATCGTAGGAACATCTGTGCTGATACGGTAATATCTTCCCGCTGCTGCTTGCTGAGTCCATCCAGGGCGTCCTCGTGTTCCTTCTCACATGGATCCAAAATGCCGGGACCGTTGATTAAGATGGACGATGCGATAGCCTCTATCACGCGACGCAAACACTCGCCAGGGGTCAGCGGGCAACCGGTGGATGAGATAACTTTCTCGATTAACAGTTCCATGGCCTGGGAAATAGATGCCCATAATAAGTGGTTATAATCGATGTTAAATAAAATATTTATTACTTACCCATTGAGAAATGTGACCCCAAATAGGAATTCTCTGACAGAGATCACGCATGATTCTCATGATCATCACACAGGATTGGAGTCCGGTTGCTCTAGCCTTAATTACACAAGCATAGAAAGAAACAATTAGTGCACCGTGTGTACAATCTGCTACAGGTGTGTGATTTAAAACATTAAACTTTTGCTAAACCTATCCAACTACATTGTGGTTCTGTTTGCAGATTACAGAACTTTAATAAACGAAAACGTAATGCTCGTTTAGTAGATATTTGCTTCACTCACATACACACGAATGGGTTACTTTTTTCTTGGTGCTCTGGTCTTAGCTAGGAGATATAAATTTCTGCATCTACTTATTAAATGGTAATTTTTTTTTTCTACAGACCTGCCATTTCCGATTATAGGAAAACATTGACAACGTCTTTGGAAGCATTATTACCTAAACAAATATGTAATTCAAACTATGTGACACTTTTATTTAAGGAAAGTGTATAGATTTTCATGTTATAAATCAGGTTTCTATGTGATAAATCTTCGAGTTCAGTATGCGTTGCTTATACCAAATCTCATATAAATCATTCGAAATGCCCCTGTCATGTATCAAAGCACACGGGACATAATGTGCAAAAAATCGAGGAAACACTTGAAATGAGTGCTGTTTCAATAGAATTAATCAGAACAATATTTTCATAAATGTAATATTATCCAGAAGTCTACAACAGGAGTATCATCTTTTAAAATTATCAATTTGTTTTTTTATATATGTTTAATGGTGATGCAAAATTGAAAATTTTCGCCGGATGTTTCATAAAAGTTTCAATCCTAGGACCTACTAAATTTAAGTGCAATCCGGTGGAAGCTTAAGCGTTGATATTTTTTTTTATTAAATCTACATGGAAGACTGATTTTAGTTTAAAAATGTTTAACTAATACATATTATTTGTAAGATTGTATCGTGATTCCGTTCCAACATTTGCTCGGTGAACTTTTTCAGATTGGTTATACGCATTCCGAGGAGCTGCTCTGCAGAGTTAAAATTCTTCATTTCAAATATGGTCATCAAGTGCTCCTTTGATACTATGACCAACGGTCTTAAGGTATTCGATTTTCACTTCACCGTCTCCAGTAGCATGCAAGGTCTATTCTCATAGGCATTTTTGGTACGGTTACAATCCTTTACAATATTCAAATTTATCAATGTGTAATTTATCGTTTCCCTTCTTTTACTCGAACGGTAAATCAACTGACAGCGAAGCATCATCCATCTCCTTGCTTCATCATAATGAAAAGCATCTAACTTACGTCTCTGCTACTTGGAATCCATTAGATTACAGACCCAGAAGAAACGCTACCTTCTCTCGCAGAAACATCCTTCAAGTTATCCGTTTCTAGCAAATTGGTTTCCACCGATGTACCTGAATCGTACCATGCTGGTCGTGCTGAGCGGAACCGCGGTTATACGAAATGTGCTTTGGAGGAAAATAAGGTCTGGGGAATTTCAAATTGTCCCACAACATGCAAAGCTGGTGACGACTACGAAGAAACTTTCACACCTGTGTTTCTCCATCGACTTCAAATGGGTAGGATGATAATAAAAACATGGCTGGAAAATAGGCTCATTACTCAACTTAGCTTTAATTATATTTCTCGTCAAGTGGAAGTCAAATACGATCGCCACTCTGTTGAAAACTCGCTGTTGCGAGGAGAGTGATTAGGTAGAGCTCGAATGCGGGCTTGAGAATTGTAGAGTAATGTACTCTTGCAGACAGTAAGTCCAAGACGAATACGGCTCTAGAGCAGTCCCTCCGGATACTGCGAGACTATCGAGGTGTATTAATTGAGTACGATTTTCGTAGCTCAATCGCTGAAATCTGTATGGGATCCCAAATCTACGAACTGGGACCTCTACGAAGAGGGCTTGACGACTAGATTTCATGGGTAGCTTCCGACGATTGAATCTCCAAGTGACTTCGTGGGTAAAACCAGCTCATTCATAGTAGCAGCATACCAAGAGGCTTGTTCGCTTCGAGTTATGCGTACTTCTAGAGGAACACCTTGGTGGAATACCGAACTTGTTCGACTCAAAAAGTTATGTAGAAGAGCTTGTAATCGCAGACGCAGGGACGAGTCGGAGGCATTCAAGTTGGCTCGCAAAGCATACAGAAATGCCCTTAGATCGTCTGAGGGAAGTGGTTGGAAAAGCTTCTGCACAAATGTCTCAAGTCTCAACGAGACTAGTAGATTAAATAAGTTACTTTCGAAATCGAATGACTTTCATGTCAGTTCAATTAGAACTGCTAATTGTGAATACTCGTCTGACGAAGGTGTAGTACTCTTGTAGTAGAGTCTTTTTGACACACACACTTTCCAGGCTGTACGGAGCCATCACTGACGACTGCCCCTGAGTTCTTTTCAGGTAGTTCTGATTCTTGGACATTTGCTCGCAGAATTGTGACACCCGAATCGATCAAATGGGCGATTGAAAGTTTTGCTCCGTTTAAGTCTCCGGGAAAGGATCAAATCATTCCAGTTCTACTACAAAAAGGATATGAACACTTCAAGCATATTTTAAAACAGGTTCTTACTTGTAGTCTTGCAACAGTATACATGTCAAATTCATTCCCAAAGGTGGCCCCATCACTTAAGAGGAGGCAAAGAGCTTCAGACCGATCAGTCTGACCTTCTTACTTCTTAAATCAGTGGAACGCGCAATCGACCACTGCATTCGGGATGTTGGCTTGGGCGAGCACCCGCTGCATACAATGCAATATGCATATTAGCGGGGGAAGGCTACTATCACCCTGTTGCACAATGTTGTGTACAACATTGAAAAAGCTTTTTCGCAAATGCAATGAAGTTTAGGAGTTTTTCTCGATATTGAAGGTGCTTTTGACAACGTGTATTTCGAAGCCATTTTGGAAGCAGCAGGAGGTCATGGAGTACCTTCATATATCACGAACTGGATATACGCAATGCTTAGCAAGCGACATCTGTGCTCATCGTTAAGCCAAGTAGAGATAAGGAAACTGAGTGTCCGCGGATGTCCTCAAGGTGAAGTGCTGTCACCAATTCTATGGTCCTTGTCACCGATGGCTTGTTGAGGAAACTTAATGAGCTTGGGTTTCCGACGTATGGTTTCGCCGATGATTATCACATAATGATCACCGGTATTTGCATTAACACACTTTTTGATTTGATGCAATAAGCCTTATGTGTTGTTGAGCAATGGTGTCTTCATGTTGGACTATCAGTTAATCCAAATAAAACATCAATGGTGCAACGAAGGATTACAACCGGAGCTCGTCTATTGCAGTTCTTTGACTCTGAAATTATTATCGCAGATCAAGTTAAGTACGTTGGGGTAATTCTTGACTCAAAACTTAATTAGACAGCTCACATTGATGTCAGAATCAAGAAAGCTCGCATGGCCTTCGGCCAATGTAGACGGGCATTCGGCAAATCTTGGGGACTCAAACCCAAGTACATTCAGTGGATCTACACAACAATTGTTATACCAATACTGGCATACGGATGCTTTGATTGGTGGCAGAAGTGAGGAGTCATGACAATCCAATCAAAGTTAAACCATCTTCAGAAGATGATGGCGATGACTGGTGCGTTCTCGACAACACCTACTGCTGCTCTAGAGGCACTCTTGAACATAAAACCGCTACATGTGTTTTTGAAACAAGAGGAACTTTCTTGTACATGCCGTCTCAAGGTTACTGAGCTCTCGGACAGTAACCCAATAGATCGTCCAACTAGCCACACAAGACTGTGGCCCCAAATGATTACTTGGGATGAGTATACACTTGCTTCCAGTGACCTTACACTCACATGTAGTTTTCCTTTTAGAACTTTCAATGTGAAAATTCCTCTTCGCGAGGAATGGCTGTCTGGCTGGATGGAGCAATAACTTGAAGAATACGTGGTTTGTTATACTGACGGTTACTTTATTGGAAGACTCGGTAGATACTGTACCGTATTCCAAACAAAAATTATAATCAGCACTTCAACAGGAAATCTGCGGTAAAAGAATCTATTTTTGCTCTGACAATCAGGCTGCTCTGAAAGCACTTAGTTCGGCAGATTCTAGATCGAAATTAGTAGTCACATGTCGAATTCAAATCGAAGAACTTAGCATTTCAAATACTGTCTACCTTCTATGGATACCCGGTCATTCTGGTATTACTGGAAATGAATGGGCGGAAGAATTTGCGAGAGCTGGCGCTACGACTGACTTCATTGGTCTTGAACTAGTTCTATCACTGTCGATAAGTTGAATAAAGTACATCCGAACATGCCAACCATTTACGTAGCTTGCAGACGCGTTCAAACAAAGACTTTTCGGTCGGAAAAAAAATGTCAAAGAATTTGTTGCATTTTTCCAAGCACAACTGCAGTATTCTAGTCAGGGCACTGACTGGACATTGAAAACTCAATTATCACATGGCTAGTATTCAGCGCGCTGAGTATTATTCATGTGATCTTTGTGAATCCGATTACGGAGCACCATATCATTTGATATGCAATTCTGACGTTAGCGCCAAAAGGAATATTTGTCAGGAAACCAATTTTTGTGCTCCGAGATGTTTTCATAAGCACGATTAATATTTCAAGTAACTGTTCTGTACAAAATGTGTAATCGTAGATAATAGCCAATTGCTTCAATTTTCAATTTTTTGCGAAAACTTTGTTAATTTTAGCTAACGTCACTTTTGCAAAAAAAACAGCGATTTGATTTCACTGTTTTTATGCAATTCTGAGGTACGCATACAAACTAATAGCGCCGAGAAAAACGTGTCGTATATTTTCAACAGTTTCAACAAAATTACCTGCAAATTATCATGAATTTATTCAAGTTTCCTAAGCTAGATGTGGTGGTCTGGTCAGATGGTCGGTTTTGGATGTATACGGATGTTCCGTGGGTTATTTAGCTGCAAATCTGGGGCATTATTGTAAAGTGTATTCAATACATTATCGTACATTTGAGCACTATGAATTCATTTTGGTATCATGTAGGCCGTTTCAGGCAACGCGGAAGCGTTTCTGGGCTAGAGGATCTAAATACGAAATGCGATACCCATGTCTGTGAAATATTTATACTTGAAGATACCTGCCATGAGGCAGTTTAACGATGAACTATGAACAATGCAAATATGTAAAGTCATATGGACACACGGGGAAACTTTACGACCCATTCCGGTGATTCCGGATTCCTTTCCATCGGACGAAATTTTAAAAGAATATTCCTGTCACGCGGCACATCAAAGTACACCAGCTCGATTTTATACGAACAATACTATCGCATGTAAAATCATCCGGGCACACACGAACACTCTGGAATCAATTCAGGTTATTGCAAAATGGGGACACTTCCGAGATAAGAAAATTTGGACCAAACAATTCTAATAATTATGCCCAATTCTGTAATCTCGTCGCTGTGCTATCTTATGACAAACGCCATTTTCGGGTAAACTGAGTTAGATATGCCACATTGCTTGTTTGAAAAATCTCTACAAAGTGGCGTTTTCAGAATTTTGAAATTCTACTTGGTTACTTAGATATAGCGAGAAACATGATGAGAAATTGTGATTGTGCTGCTTCAAATCACTGTATCAAGGGATTTTCTCAAGTTATATTGAAGTTTTAGATGTTCTTATGTGTGAAAATGTCTGAGGAACACAATGGCATAAACATTTTTAAAAGAAAATTACACGAGTTGTGAGAAAAACACAATTTTACTTTTAAACTGGAAATAAAGGATATTTGGCAACACTGTAACCTAAAATAACATTTTTTTCTAGATTCCCTGGCTCATTTCCTTCAAAATGCATTTCACTGATTGTTTATAGACCATATGAACGCAAGGATATGAATAAAAGTTAAAAATTGATGATTTTTTTCTATGGAAAATTTTCCATGCACGATTATGACACGTCATACAAAATTTGTCATCAATACACGCCTGTGACACGTGTGAGTGCGACTTTTGTTTACATTCATAGTAAAAACTCGCAACATAGTCAACCGACCTTCGTAATATTTGAGAGATTAATGCAGAATAGATAGAAGCATCAATTGTCTTCTTAAGATTGTTTATACAATTTATAAGTTTCAAGATATTCAATCTCAAACTTTAAAAATCGTTTTTCTCGAAATGTGTTAAATGGCGCTTGTCATAAGATAGCACAACAGCGACGATCTGTGAAGAATGCAATCATATTTGAAGACGTTTGAATGTAGTGTTCCACTTAACGACCGGTCCCGGTAATTCCGGATTCCGCTTCTTTTGTAAATTTTTTAGTGAATATTCCTGTTACACGGCACACCAAAATACATCAAGTAGGTTTTCTATCAACTATTCAAGAACATTTGAAGTCTTCCGAGCATACAGTAATTCTGGAGTTGGTCGTAATATGCCCCGTCTGATATGATGACTTTACATCTGATTGCATTGTAAGTAGATCGAGTGTGTCGAATAACAGGTACAAACGTTTCACAGGTATGGGTACCCATTATGGATCCAATAGGTCTCTTAGATGGTTTCAAAATTAATTTAAAGCCTCTACATATACAATTTATTAATGACCATGATATAATAATACCTGTCTTCAAGCTATACTTTGAAAAATTAATGAAATTGGATTAAATTTGCCTCGGAAAGACCACATGAAATTTTGTATAAATTCGGAGCTGGATATCGGAACAGTTCAACTAATACGGTTTATGAAACTTGAGTGAATTCCGGATCATTTGCAGGTGGTTTGGTTGGAATCTGATAATTGGAATCAATTGTGCATCGAAATAATGAGAAATAGAACAACAGCGGTCAAAGTCTTGAACAAGAGTTTCACCCAAGAAACGTTCGTACATTATCGGGGAATCAAAACCCTAGCTAATTCTCATGGGTTCAAACACCATACAACCCCGTAAAAAGACCATAAATATGGTCCGAGCCAAATTTCACAACCATAAAAACACCAGAACATGGTCTCAAAAACCAGAACATGGTTTTTCTATTGGATCTTCCGGATCATGCTGATGGTGTTTTCTTGGTTTGACCCCTTTACAAACACCATCAAAACAGCATGCTGGACCATGAGTATGGGTAAATCTAGGGCTTTTCGTTTGCTCAGGAAATCCATGTTGGAAAAGACTAAGCTCGCTGCTTTACAGAAACATTCTAACTTGGAGACTAGTTTATAAAATATAAATGGACTTGTTTATAAAATATAAATGGTTGAAAAATAAGTTTCTATCGACAAATTGCTGGAATTTAATCGTACTAGTTTTACGTACTAGGCATAATTACTCGTAAAGCTAATTTGAATACCATCCTAGCCATTTACATCACAAAATGGTGCTTATCTAGCTCCACATCATTGCTTATGATGCAACACCTTAAGAATAAACTGTTTTGCCTTATTAAATACGCATTCCGTACTATATTGCACCGGTACGCCACTTTGGTAAAGAATATGGCGTTTACGTCACTTTGTTTTTTCTCGTTCTCGTTATTTTGCATAATTTCTGAAAGACAATTACACTGAAAGACGTGGATTTTTATACAGAACTCAGAAATATGAAAAAATGAAATTTGATCAAGGTGGCGCTAAAGTCACTTTTTCATATAAGGTCAGTGTAGTGATGTAATTACGTGTCCGGATTTTTGGTTCTCCATACATATGTACAGAGAGCTGAAACTGAAGGATATACTATTGTTCATAACCCAGTGTGGTAAAGAGCTATAGTTTTAGCCGTATTTGAATGACAATATCTCTTCGGGTGCTCTGTCGTTCTGTGATCTCAATATCCCCTCGGGGGTCAAGATAGATCCGCTCACTGCTTAAATAAAAATTCTAAATCCCTCCGGGGGTGCAGAATGCTCTGTTTTAATTATTCTGAGTCGTTATTTTCCTTACCCCTGACCTTACCACTTCCTCAATCCTTCCCATCAGGAAATGATGAAAAGACGATTCTTAGTAAGGCACAAATCTCCGCGCACCATGGGGAACGTGCCATTTGAGCCAGACACTACTGATTCCTGGAATCTTTATGGGAGATGTCGAAGTGCAAAGCGTATGAACCGGCGTTGGGCAGCTTCAATTGTGTCAACCCCGTTTTGGTAATACGGATTTCTGACAACAGAATAGTTAATATCCTAACGTTGGGCGGACCAACGAACAATAAAGCGATTTAAGACAGTATACATCCCTAAAGCATTTGTTGTCCGCAAGATGAAACTCAGCTGTCTTGATGCCTTATCCACAATGTATGTAGTTTGAACGTATGGACGTTAGTGTCGAATCCAAGATGACTGAGATCCTTGACATGAGTGGCTTAGAATGCTCGAATCGTACAAACGATAGTTGAACTGAATTGGATGACTTTTCCGCGCAAACATTTGATCGGGTTTATTCTATTTAGATCACACCATGTACTGAAGCTGTCCTATTCACTTTGAAGAAATTCGGCATCCGTTGAATCTGGTATCTGTCGTAAAACCTTCATGTCGTCGACGAAGGTGAGACGGGGTCCTTGTAGTACAATATTTATGTCATTGAAATAGAGGAGGAATATTACTGGGCCGAGATGACATCCTTGCGGGATACCGGATGCATCAAGAAATAGTGCAAATAGATAGTCCTTAATGTTGATTTGCAGAAGCATTCCATCGAGATAGGGACAAACCAACGAAAACCTTGTCCATGAGCACAAAGTTTATCTAGCTTGGTTATTATGACATCATGATTGATTTCGTCTAAAACCGCGGATAGAACCATGTATATAACCTCGGTTTGAAGTTCGTCGGCAAATCCATCGAATATATACGTTGTGAATGGGAGCCGGTTGGTTATTGTTGCTGTTGATCCTTTGCTACGTAGTGCTTCTAGTGAAAATATGGCCTAAAAACCAGATGGAAAATTTCGAATGCGGCACTTAAGCTTCAAGTTACCTATTTTAAGCATGTGTTAGAATTGAACGCTTGGTAGTATACGTAGGAAAAATTGTGTTCAGCTTTGCCACCGGATTATTCATTTAAAACTTTTCATAACTCTAAAAGAAGAATATCAGTCGATTTATTAGATCATCACGATTCAAATCATGTAAAATAGCTGCTGGAAAAATCATCGGGTTGGCTGAATGGTGCTTTTGAAAAAGTGGCTGTGGTTTTTTCATTGCGCAGTTGTGTTGCATACCCCAGCACGGTGTGGTAGTGTGACAAAAAATAACAGCCACTTCTTCAAAAGCACCATTTAGCTAAGCCGATAGTTTTTCCAGCAGCTATTTTGTATGATTTGAACCGTGGTGACCTAATAAATCAACTGATATTCTTCTTTTAGAGTTTTGAAAAGGTTTAAATGAATAATCCGATGGCAAAGCTGAACACAATTTTTCCTACGCATACTACCAAGCGTTCAATTTTAACACAAGCTCAAAAAAGGTAACTTGAGCCTCAAACACGAAATTCCTCGATAATGATCGATGTTCAATTTGAAGACAAGATATGGACCGCTTTTCAACAGGAAGAAAGCAATTCATTTTTTTTCGATTTTGACGCAACTGCCCATTTAAGACTATTTTATATTTTTAAATTATAAGTAAGTATTGAAAACTATTCTAGTGGTAACCAACGGGAAAACAGATCGAAAATTGTGAGTTAAACGTAGCAATAATGTGAAAAAATCACCCCAGAGGCAGTATTCGAAACTAAAACCCTTAGGATTCCGCACTAACCCTTATGCTATATCTGGGCTTTGATGACGTCCCAGGAAGAACACCCGGTTATCGCATTGGTGATAGTGCGAAAATCAAAAAAAAAATGAATTGTTTAATTCAAACGCGGGTTCGCTTCCGTCATAGCTCAGTTAACTGAAAATCGACAGTCTTTTTTAGTTCTGTCTCCCGCCGAAGACCGATGAGCAATGAACTAAAAATAATAAAAACCTCGACCTTGCTATCTAGTGGAGAAATAAAATAGATCAAATGTGTTGGAGTCGGGGGGCAGTTGTGTGTGATCTCGCTTTAGAGGCAAGTGGTACGATCACTGTCACCAATATAATAATCGTGTGTTCTTCTGACATGTCATCATAGCCCAGGGATAGCGTAAGGGTTAGTGCATTGAGGCTGAGTACGAATCCTGCCAATGCACTATGGGTCACAAGGGCAGTTTTTTGGTACAAAAATCAATAACTCCCAAACCGTTCATTTTAGAGCAATTATGTCTGAGAGAATATTTTTGGAAATTAAATTGACTTTCTTTTAAAGTAAAATGTAACTAGGGTGGTCTTCTCGAAAATTCTTTTCGAAAAATTATTTTTCGAACTAAATGGTGTAGCAAGGTACTTACTTCAGCAAAGTTGTAGAAAAATGTTTTTCAAGTAACATTTTCAAATGCATCAAAGTTATAGCATTATCGGTTTTCATGCTATAATTATTTTTCTTCTTTAACCTAGGGTGTTTCTGAAAAAGTCAGTTTTTTAACTATAACTTTTTAAGTAGTTAGTCTATCTTCATACTCTCTATGAAGCAATTTTAGTACTTTTCATTACGCATATTTCTGCTGAAGAATGTGAATCGATATCATTTTTCGTTATCGGGTTACAATCATTTTTTTAAATAAAAATGACAGTTTTCAATGACCTTTAACTCAGAAGGTTGCAAAAAGTAGCAGCTAAATTTGTACTTTTTCGAAAGTGCATAAAAAATTCTATAAAGTGTCCCAAAATCAACTTTTGCTTTTTTATCCTTCAGCGAAAAATGTTGACATCAACATTATGATCAAATGACATCAGCTTACGGCTGTTTTTGAGCGCCTGGTCATCGCCATTTAGCACCTGCTTTACTAGATCAAAAAGTCGAGTTCTTAAATGATTTTTTGAGCTTATCAAATATATGTACACAAATATTGAAAACGTTAGGCTCAGGCAGATATTTATTTCACTACTCTACATAACTATTTTATTATAATCGTCATTCTCATAATTATTAGAATCACAATCATCAACATCATCAGCATCGTCGTCGCTATAGTTATCTGAATCGTGTTTCTTTTCCCAAAGATTAAGTTTCCTTTTCCTTTTCAAGCACTCGTTTTTTTGGACGGCCTATAATTTTGAACATTATATAAACAATATAAAATGTAGAGCATGTTACTTTAAAAAGCGAAAGAATTTTGTTCTGAGTTCTGAGTAAGCGACAAATTTCTGTGAATGCTGGTTTGGGAGGAAGTGCATTTTTTGGAACTGTTAACGGCTTATCAATATTTCGAATTTTTATCGACAACTTCGTCTCAATTTGATGACTGTCTTTCCAAAATTGATCAAACCTTTACATGTTTTAATTGCTACAGCTTTTGCATTCCGAGCGAAATTCTTTTTTTCATTTTCTCCCACATGAAATGATCTCATAATTTCCTCAAACACAACCTTTATTTTATTTTTATTTTCACCTTTGGTCACTTTCCAGAGATCGAATGATTTTTTTTTATTCATTTTAATGGAACTAATAATACAAAGCACTACACGCGTTCATCAAAGCAGTCGTCGGCTACTGCGATTCGATACATGAATGGGATTGATACCAATTAAACTGTCACGACTCGTGGTGTTATTGTTTATATTTGACATCGAAGGACAAAAAAGCAAAAGTTGATTTCGAGATATTTGATAGTATTTTTTATGCATTTTCAAAAGAGTTCAAATTTAGCTGCTACTTTTTGCAACCTTCTGAGTTAGAGGTCATTGAAAACTATCATTTTTATTTTAAAAAATGATCGTAACTCGATAACGAAAAATGATATCGATTCATATTCTTCAGCAGAAATATGCGTTATGAAAAGTACTAAAATTTCTTCATACAGAGTATGAAGATAGACTAACTACTTAAAAAGTTATAATTAAAAAACTGATTTTTTTCAGAAACACCCTAAGTTAAAGAATAAAAATAATTATAACATGAAAACCGATAGTGCTATAACTTTGATTTATTTGAAAATGTTACTTGAAAAACATTTTTCTACAACTTTGCTGAAGTAAGTACTTTGCTACACCATTTAGTTCGAAAAATAATTTTTCGAAAAGAATGTTTGAAAGGACCACCCTAGTTATATTTTACTTTAAAAGAAAGCCAATTTTATTCCCGAAAATATTCGCTCAGACATGATTTCTCTAAAATGAACGGTTTGGGAGTTATTGATTTTTGTACCAAAAAACCGCTCCTGTGACCCATAGTGCTATGGGGTGATTTTTTCCACATAATAGGGATCTTTAATTTGGAAAAATTGTGCCAGTTTTTCATATGTATTGATAGCGGGTGTCCTTACGAGTACACTCATATTATTCTTAAACCTTCATTATTCTTTTATGATTTTTAATTTAAAAAAAACCAAATTAAATTCAACCAGCAAACTGACAGTTGTCCTACTAAATGACGTATCTGCAAATATCTCGTTCGCCTCATTGTTAACCGGGACAACACCCCACACAGCATGATCTGGTACTTTTTCAATCCGCCAGCAGGCTGCCATCCCAAGTTTCATCTGCAAACTATGGTAGATCTGATAAGGCAACCTATAGAGTCGTGCAAGTCGCATGGGTTTGGATGTGTTATTGTCCTAAAAGGAAACAAACTAAAAAATGTTTTTTTCAATAGTTTCGGGCCAAAAAATTGAAAAAGGACTGAGGTATTAACTCACGGCACTAATCTGCATCTGAATATGCCTTAACCCGCACACTCCTAAAGATCCCTATTGCTCTCGTTTAACTTGCCATTTTTGATTTGTTTTTATCCGTCGCGAACCACCAAAAAGTCTTGAAGGAAGCAAATATTCCAGTGGCGAGATAGGGTAACAGCTCCCTAATTCATCTTAGCACCTCTATTCATCCCACCCATTTGAACACATTAGTTAGAGCAGTGTCTGCTATCTCCGTTCAACGCATTAGCTTAAATGGTAGGATGAATAAGGGTGCGTTGTACTCGACTTTTCACTTCACTCAAACGTGAGTATTTTACATTTTCCAGGGTCGATTCTTCAATGTATTACTTCTTAGGAACGAAGCAAAGATGTTGAAACATATTTAAGTGCAATCCAGTTACAGTAGGCCGAGTTATTAACGAAATAGTGTGACATCCTGACTAATGAGATGAATAAGGGCTCGTTTACCCTAGTTTGAAAAATCGTCGAAGTGGCTCGAGAACCCCACTGGGCATGTTTTGACAAACATCGAGGGTACACCATCTGAACCCGGGAAACTAGCTGCCTTCAGCCTGGAGCGAGAATAGCAATTTGCACATTTCGTTTGTATCGATGCTTAAAACTCCACTGAATGATATACAAGATGGAAGACCGGATTTTTTCTTTTTCTTTATATTGATTATAGGGGTGTTAAGCTTAAGATCATTCGCCTCTTTTCGGGTTAAAGAAATCTCTTTTTTTGAAAAAATCTCTAACCCTCTAACAACCTGCAGAGTTGGGAATCGAACCCAACTGAGCTTCGTACAAGGCAATCAATTTACCAACTACGCTATTCACGTCCCACTAGTCCGGATTCTTTTCGCTGCTCGTTCACATACTCCCACAATAACTTGGGCTTAGATTTCAGTTGACGCTCAACGTTTCACTGGTGGCTGAAAAAGGCGCGTCTGTTTGTATTCGTGGTTGAATTGAAAGTAGTGGTTTCATAATGCTAGTATCTTATGCCTCGAGAATTTTTTGAATGCAACTCGTTTGGCAGTTTTCAATCGTCTAGGGACACGGTCGATTGCCAGAGAGGGTTTTGATTGGTACGAATTGTTCGTTTTGGCACATGACGGTCGATTAGGTAGTTAAGAATATTAGACAAAGTCATCACTGCATCGTTTGCGTCGTAATTGTAAGATTTATGTCCCAGTTTATATTCTACAGCGTGTTAACGATGCTGTAGTAGTCAGACTTTTTGAAACCGTAGACGATAGAGCTGGTGACGTCTTCAAAGTTCAGTTCTAGGTTACCAGTGCGTACAAGATGTAATGGAGACAGATGACGCACATGCTGGACTAAAGGAGTAGGTGCAGTGTAGCAGTACGAAACCTAATCCCGGGCACTTACAAAGCAGAGGTCCGAAGTACTTCCATTCTAATTGATGACATTATTTATGTCATGTTTTAAGCGCGTTGGAAAGTCCTTTCTCATCAACTCCACGAACAATATCGCAACGGCTAACGGTCGCTTGGTCGACTGTGGTGGGGGATCATAGGCACCTCGAATCTACTGCGTTGTGCCCTAGAAAACGACGAACGTTGTCGGCGAGATAAATGGTTGACATCTGGTCTCAAGAAGTCAAAGCAGAAAGCAAATTAATGGAAGCGAAGTATTAGCGTTTGAAGTGTTCGAAGCATTTGTGGCGGGTTGGAAGACCCTTTCATCCGCACAAGCATTGCTCGATTGTGGTGGAGGGATCAAGGGTTCCCAAAATGTCAACTGTGTTGCGTCCCAGTATGCGTTCTAGTATAGTGGTATTGCCAATCGTTGCATCCTCCACAGGCTCATTGCATGGGAGAGGTAATGAGTTTTTCAAAAAATGTTAAATTTGTTACTACTTTCTGAGACAGACTATGCATGAACCTCCATACAATTTACTTTCTCGAATTCATCACGTAAACTTCCATCGGATCGCACTCAAATTTTGCCGGCGTTTCTAACTAAAACCATCTGAAAAGTGCTGTAAAAACTATAATATTGCATCACCCAAACATATAAAAAACGTTTTCTGACGACGGGCATTGCCGCAAACCAAATGTACCTATAAATAGTGATAGTGAGCTAAACTATTGATGGCTCTCGACCATTTCTTTTTTTTTCTCAATCCAAAAATAAAATGAAAACAAACATGATTACTGATTAAAATAGAATAGAAGTAAATGTAGTTTCAACACACAAACCTGGAACCACTTCGCGTGTCGAAGTGCGGCAAGTGCCTGGAGACAGGGCTCCCGTGGCAGTAAATCTTCCGAGCTGGGGGCGACTTGCTCGTTCGCAGCTGTACTGTTTGCATCTGTTTATATGTGATTTCGATTTGTTGGCATGATTGTTTTTATTTTGTTCCGTCGAGTGTATTTTTGGTTTGATTTTATTTTTCGATTTTTTTTGTTGTTTTCAAGAAAAGATAATATAAGAAAAGAAGTGAATAAGTTTTATTGACAGGGTGTTTGACCATTGCTTCTTTTGTTGCTGGGAGCACAAAAGACAAATCACTAGAGTTATTCTTTTTTTTTGTTGCTAGTGGATCAATGATAGTCATCTGCATGCATGGGAACTAGAGATATGATTTTATTGCAGCTTCTCGCAACCAAACGATAACTACCATTAATCAGGTTCAGGGGAGCTTGCAAACTAGGGGGAAAATGTGATGGTCAAAAATCCTGTTTTTTTGTTCTTTCTGGGAATGGAGTTTTTGGTTGTTTAGAGTTGTCCTGCAATCACACTCAATAGTTTACTTGTACTGTGGTGGCTAGATTTATGTGCACCTAGCTAATCCATTAAGCACGGCTTTTTCTCTTGGTTGATACTTGATATTCGTGTTAGGGATATCAAATCTAAATCCCATCATCAATGCATCATTATCCAAACACCAACGTGGATGTCATCATCTTGCTACATTGCTATACTTTAGTTCACGAGTGTGGAGAAATGTTGACCAACGTGATGGGATAAGGGACATAACTAGTTGACATTCGATGACATCCAGATTGTTTGTTTTTCCTCTGTGCACTGGTCGGTGTATGGTCGTGGTTTCGCATCGTTACATACTTGCTTCTTCTTCTTATCGACTAGTGATAGTGGTTTTGAGGGGGTGCAGAACAAATTATCCTTCGATGAATGCTACTGATGCTAGGATGGCCGAAGAAGCAAGATAATGGACATCAGGCGGACGGAGTCCGTCCGTTTATCTTGCTTATTACAGGTTGATTCCGTCAGATATTTTGTTCTCCATCGATTTAACAACACCTGGCGAAAAATAGTTTAACCAACGTGCCACATTGCGTTGAAGTGCATTTCGGTGATACCCGTCGATATATTTTTGGAATATGGCAAAATATCGATTAAACTGATTTTGTCGCAGCTTATTTACTATTCGGTTTCATTCATGTCACTTTTACATACTTATAGCAATGAAATATTTGATCATAATCGGTCGCCTCCACATATAGAAGCCAGTTTAGTAACACTTTTCATTACCCGTACCGCCCAACTGAGTCTATATTGTTCGATTTGTAAGCTATGATATGAGGTTTGTAGTACTAGTATTTCCATGTGATATTGAAAAAAAAAAGATTTAAAAAAACAAGGTAGCAGTCGCTTTAACAATCAATCTAATGGCGTTTTTGCTAGACCCCGAAACTGAGTCAGGTTCAAACACCAACCGCTGTCAGTTTATACTGACAGCAGTTGGGGTTAAAACTTCTCAGTTTCGCTTCAAGCAAAAGCGTCATAAGTAGCAGTTGCTTTACTATAAAAGTAGTTTACGCAAAAGATTACGCGTAAGACATTTATTCATTAGGTTAGGTTATAGGAAGAAGCCAGATCACCCGAGTGAAAATAGCGTAATGAGCTGAAGAAATCCACAATACCACAAGATAGCGGAAATCGAGTCTTTGCAACCTGGAAGTTTTGTCTGGAATTAAGGAGGAAGACCACCAGTGCAAAAAAGACATCGTTTCCGGGAAAAGTGCCTAGTTGGCGGCTCAAGGTATTCGGGACTTTGAATGCAAGCTCTTCAAGAAGAAAGACGACAAGGCAATGGTGTTACTGTTTATATTCATCGCGGACAGTCACCTGGAGTACTTTCGGGACAAGCTGACAATGAAGTTCTTGCTAAATACATTCTATAAGAAAGGATTCGCAGGTAACCGTGGATGACAAGATCAAACTGGATGTTGTAAATGCTCGCTTGGGGATAGAAGTAACGCGCATGTAGCGATATTTTGGTCAATACTTGATGATTGATGATTTAATGAAAAAAGTTGGATTGAAATCCATCAATCTGTCAAATATATTTCATAAGTTATGACTGCCTAAAAACGAATTTTTGAAAACTCAATCGGGCTCATTCTTGAATCGATTCGTAAAGGGCGAACACGAAATTATTGCGACACATTCAACAGGGCATAACTTTTTTACCATTGGGTAAAAATCAACCAAATTTTGCACACTTTCTCATTGATGTGTATTGTTTACATGCTGTCAAACTCGAAGTCGTGTTTTTCGATTTAACGAAAATGGAGGTGATCCAACGCGAGTCGAGAGAACAAATTCTTTCCAAGCACCTGGAATTTCCTGACCTGTCGCACCGGCAGTTGGGAAAACTGTTGAACATTCACCATTCAACCGTCTCCAGAGTGTTGAAGCGGTTCCAGGAGCGGTTGACGTTTGGCCACGGCAAAGGAGCTGGAAGAAAACCGGGACCGGAAAACAAAAAGACGGAGGGAAATGTGAAGCGGATGATTAAAGCAAATCCCAACGTCTCAAGCCGTGATTTGGCTAAAAAGATTGGCATGTCGCAGAGCTATACAAGGTACAGAACTTCCCAAACCGCGACGAGTGGCAACAATCGACGGCTAAAACTCGGGCACGGAAGCTCTACGAGAAGATGCTGACAAAATATGGCTGCTGTGTGATATACGACGAAACGTATATAAAAGTCGATTTTAAGCAAACTCCGGGGTTGGAGTTTTTCACCGGCAAGAGCAAGTTCTATGTGGACGATAAATTTAAGAAGAAGAAAATGTCGAAGTTCGCCTCCAAATATCTCATTTGGCAGGCCATCTGCTCTTGCGGACTGAGGAGTGAGCCTTCCGTGACAAAGGACACAGTAAATGGCTAGATCCACAAATCTTAGTGCCTCGAGAGGCGCCTTTTGCCGTTCTTGCAGCAGCACGACGAAGCTCCGCTATTTTGGCCAGATTTGGCATTATGCCATTATTCTAAAAGTGTCCTGGAGTGGTATGAGGCCAATTCTGTCCATTTTGTTCCAAAGGACATGAATCCGCCAAACTGTCCGGAGCTGCGCCCGGTGGAGCAGTACTGGGCAATGATGAAGCGGGAACTTCGGAAGAGCAAGAAGACAGTCAAAGACGAGAAGGACATGTTAAGAAAATGGAAAAAACTGAGAAACTGGTACCGGATGACACTGTAAAGACTTTGATGGAGGGCATCAAGCGAAAATGCGTTCAATTTTACACTCAAGGCTCCATCGATTAACTTTTCTTTTGATTTTTGAAGTAAATATATATATATAAAACTACCCTAAAATTTTGGTTTGATTTTAAACATTATAAGAAAATTGGCATGACATTTTCGGTGTCGCAATAATTTCGTGTTCGCCCTTTAGTCCCATCAGGGAGCGGGTTATTTGGCATAAAGTCATTTGGCATAAGATCATTTGGCATAATGAAGATTTGGCGTAACGGTTATTTGGCATAATGGTCATTTGGCATCATTTTGAGAATTACCATTATGTCAAATATCCGTTATGCCAAATGACTTTATGCCAATTGACCCAGTCTTTGCTCCAAATTGAGCCAAATCGGACATTGTGTTCGAAGTTTGTATAAGATTTTTCCACAATTTACATGAAGAAAGCGAACTAAGTTACACTTTCAGAACTAAGTGGCACTGTGTGTATCAGTTTATCACTGTAAGTGATCATTGGTTTTGTTGAACTGAATAGTATTTTTGGAACTATTTTAATAGTGTCTATTTTACCATACTAGAGAGTGTTGCGTCCGCAAGAAGAAAAACTAGCATGTTCATTCGATTCACCCTACCGCCCACTTGCCATGTGAACGACTCGCATTCCATGCCAAAAGGAAACAAAATAACATTTCCAATCCCCACTAACCATAGCGCTGTAGACCGAGTGAATGAGAGATAAAGAGAGCGAAAGATTACGAGACGGCGAGAATTGAATTAGGTTCTTTACTGACACAGTTAACCTCACTTTTATTGACAGTTCGCTTGTATTGTTTACACGGACTTAGAAATATTTGTGGACGACTGGATTCGCTCGAAGCTAATCGTGAAGAATTTTTTTAAGTCCAACACTCAGTTCATTTGTGACGTCACCGTAAAGTATTGAATACTTTACGGTGACGTCACAAATGAACTCAGTGTTCATTTTTGACAGTTCGCTTGTACTGTTTGCATAGACTTGAAATACTTTGCGATTTACTTCGAGCGAATCTAGTCGTCCCCAAATTTTCTAAGTCCATGTAAACAGTACAAGTGAACTCTCAAGAAAAGTGAGGTTAACTGTTTCAGTAAAAAACCAAATAAACAAGCGCACCGTCGCTACCGATGAACACCCGACGTCATTACCATCATCAACATCATCACACGCACTGAATGATGACTGCGTGAGTTGCAGTGACGCCAGTTTTGTAGAATATTCAGAAATGCTCCAATTTTTGTCGTGCAAAAATTTCCAGCGCTATATAAGAAATCGATTCCGGTTGATGGAAACAGTTTTGTTTGCAAATTCGATCTGGCAAAAGATCAAGTACGAAGAGTGAAGTGTTACCCGACAATAGTGATTCCAATTACGATACGATTACGATTCCTCTTCGACGGTGATTATTAAGAGATTTCCTACTCTTCCAACAGAAAGCGGAAACACCACAACGACCAACAGAAATAAAGTGACACTTAGGTATCCGTCGTGTACAGTCCATCCCAATAAAGTGATTTTTAAACCGAAAAGGGAGGGTGCCTCACTATTTCATCAATTACATGACCTACAATCGATGGAATGCGTATAAATTGACATCAACATTTCCCTTTCCTGTTGAGAACCAATATAACAGTGAAATGTTCGTGTTTGAACGCAACGAAAACTTGAATCGGCCTCAATTGTCACCATACCATTCGACACAATGCGTTAAACAAAGATGGCCGACGCTGCTTCAGCCAATGTTTTCAGATGGATAAGGCGATAATAGAAACATGGCGAAAATAGGCCTATATAATAGAAGTCATCTTTCGACAACACAGTTTTAGTTCCACTATTGGCAACACTAGTTTTTAAAGGAAGAGTGGTAGAATGTGGACATGCTTACAAGTATTACTCAAAACAGCTTGTTCTACAACTTTGTAGAAGACACCTAATATGTGCCTCTTTCCGTTGGAAACTTAGTGTTGGTGTGGTGAAATATAGAACTCAATTTCTTTTGTTAAAAGATGACTCATATCATTTACTAAAATTATTTCATTTACTTCAGCTGAACCCATCCATATCTTTTGTCCTGCTAGAGCTGTAGAGCCAAAGTCTCTGCAGGTTTCCCATCGGAAACACTCACTATAATTGCAAACAAGATGGAAAATGTCACCCACTAAAACTGCGTAAGAACAATTGCAGTGGGCCGTGTTTCTGAATTTGATATTCATTGTGCGCTTCAGATATGTAGGGACTTCGCGATCGCGTGTTTCATCGCAAAGGGCTCGACCGTTTATACGTTAACTGGTTCCACCGCGTCTGCGTTTGTATGTCGCGTATGCTAACGTGTACGTAACTGTGTACAGTGTACAAATTCTACTTTAAAACCATGTACCTTTCGCAAATTCGCGTGCCTTCTTGAATGATCGCGAATCATGAATCTGATACTTAATTTTCGATGCACGGTTCCGATGCTAGAAGAATGTTAGTTCGCCCATATCACTAGAGTTCCCGATCCTGTCGCTATGTTGTATTGTCTAGTGGATATGAGCTTTATTTTCTGATTGGCTGAATGTATGGACCTAATTTGCTTGGATGGAGGGCAAAGACCGCAAACCCGGGCGTTCGTGGGTTCGCATTTGAAACCGCGTAAGTAGTAAAACGTTCACCATATTACCGAGGTGTTATAAAGTTGGCGCGACCGCGGGCGTAGGTGTATGTTATTGATCGCGAAAGGCTTAAGCGTTGGTATGTTAACGTGTTTATCGCGTGTTCTCGCGTGCTTGTGACTTCGCGAGTACAAAAGTCGATTTTGTAACCGTGTGGCCATTCACATATTCGCGTGCATTCTTGGATGGTCATGCGGACCGTCATTCTGGTATGTAGTTTTCGGTGTACAATTCACATTCTGACCCATATTTCCTCCGGCCATGACGCCATGGAGCGTGTTGTCTAGTGGATATGGAAGCTTTCATTTTTTTTATTGGCTCAATTGAAGGCATGGACCTAGACTTCCGGTATCGACGCCGATTCCTGATCGCGCGATCGCGGGAGTTTGTACGTAGCTGTTCGTAGATGATCGCGAAGGGCTCGAGCGTTTGTAACGTTAACGTTTATGTCGCGTGTCCACGCGTGCATGTAACTTCGTGAGGGTGGATGGCCGGACGAGACCGATTCATAAACGCGCGAGTGGTGGACTGATGCCTGAGACAGCGTATGTATGTGCTAAAACGTTCACTTAATTACCAGGGTGTAATTCGCACACACTCACGCGAGAAAGGCTTATACGATGTCCAACTTTTCCGAGATAAGTAGATTCAAATAGCGACAAATAGCGCGAGAATAATTATCCCGATAAAATTTATCTGATTTTTTTCCTACTCACCGGAGAAGGTGATAACATTTTAATTTCGTGGAAATCAATGAAGGTGTCAAAACATACACTTCACTTCCAAGAAAAACGACATGTTTTGGAATAGCGCCAGCAAGACAGCGAGCTCATAAAGGATACCGTGACTGATTCGCTCATTTTTCGGAGGATTTATTTTCCCGGAGTGGAGCGGTAGCTTAACGGAGCCATGGATCTTTTATATGTTCACAAGTAAAAATTAAAATGCAAACAAGAATTATTGTACTAATATTGAATTTCGTGCGCGCAACTTTTTATTGCGAGCGGAAACCTTCTTTCGCGAGGTTTGTTGGTAAGCAGCGTCAGGGGGATCATTTAATTCTCTCTTGTTTTTCACATCCCGGTCGAAGCTGGCTTGGTATCCGGGATCAGATGTTCTCCCCTGATTCTTGCACTTATTGTTGATCAGTGTAAATCCGTCGTCATTGTTACTACATTCGTTGCCGATGTGGCTTACAGTTGCCTTTGGGGTGCTGGATGATTCTTTTGCGGTTGTCATTACGGTCTGAACAGCTGCCACACATTTGACCGCCGTTTGTGGTTCAGGCCACGGCTTACATATACTAGGCTAGCTCGTTAGAGTGTAAACATTTGACGAGAGCGCGTCATAGAAATCGTCGGCGAAAACAATTACATGAAATTCATATATTGTTTGCTGCTAACGAATGATCAGCACCTGGTAAATCACAAGGAAGCTATGCGGATGTCCAACACCTTTGCTATGATCAGAAAATTACGGTGGGATATGTTTTCTATGGCATGCATCCAAATTCCGGATTTACGCTGATAATCACATAGATGCACTGATTATCCACTGTGTCTAGTGTAATTACGGCGTAATTTACGTCAAAAATCCATTGCACACTATTTTTTCCACCGTAAGAGCTCAAATATTGTCAATTAACAACTTTCGAGAAATCCGTTTGTTTATCTCAACGATTTCTCTGACGTCACCGAAAACTGTCAATTCGCGGAATAGCAAACCTCCTTTCTGTGAGCCGTGGTTCAGGCATTGGTATTGAAAACTCTGTTTTAGGATGGTTTGCCGTAGATGAGTTGGCAATCGGTTGAGATGTATTTTCCTCTGCATCTTCCGCGCAAGGTTGTGTACGATGAGCTGTCTGATTACAATACTTGCACGTAGGAGTTTGCCCCTCTTGGGTGCATAGCGTAGTTTGCATAATTGTAGTTCCGTGAGTTTTGAGTTTTATTGTCAAGTAGGAGGGTATAGGCCTTTCAACCCGCACCCTCACTACAAACACGTCGTTAGGTGTACCCGGGAAGAAGTTTCTCCAAGTATCAGGTGTAACGGATTCTACTTCTCCGTATTGCGACATGCATTTTGCAATTGGCTCAGGAGGGGTACGAGGTGATAGGTCATATAACCTTACATCTATATAATCATTCTCAATGTATACGGGAATCTTAATTCCAACGTTGTCATTTTCAACCACGTGTTTTAAATTGTTCTTCAAAACTAAACGCTCGGCTTGTGCTAACGTGTTGAATGATATTAACACTACATTGCGAAGATGATGGTACGGAAGGTACAAGACTTCCGCAAGCCTAAGTTGCATTTTTACCTTCAGAAGGTATTCCACTTCACTAAAACTCGGTCGTTTTAGACAAAATTTAAAATCAACGACCGCAGCGTTGGGGAGTAGAGCTTTTTCGTCAACTTTACTCATGATAAGAATAATTCGATATTTCCTTTGTTCTCGAGACAATGCACACTAGATCGAGAGGCCTGTTGTTCACTTGGCTCGATTGTACGTCTGACTGCGGCAGAAGTAGAAAGTAGACTGGCCAGGTTTGTGTTATCGTGAAGGCCACGTTTGTACGTTTGGAATGAGAGATTGTGAGAGTATTTGAGAGAATAAGCAATTTATCGTGTTAGTGAGTGTTAGTATGAATCTAATTTAAGATATGGTAACAAAAGGAAAAATAATATGCCGAATAAAGAAAAAAGGAAAGACATAAGGTAGAAGCGTATTAATTGATCGATATTATTTTTGGTATACATGAATAGAAGAAAAGGTTTTCATTTTTAATTCAGGAAGTGTGAATGTATTGTACGCATCCAATTGGTGCGTGGATGTATTCATGCGGGGTTTATTGTATTTGAAGCCGACCTCAGAATGTACGTGTATGAAAATGAAATTTTTGAAACGGGATCGCTAGATGTGCAGTAGAGCTATCACCTTCCATATCCTGGGCTAAAATTGTTTGCATCTATGGATTAAAATAAATGTATTAATGGATAAATACAGATAACTTTCTTCCATACTGTCACTGTAATTGGTGTTAAATTATATTATAGGAATTTTTTCGACATGTCATTATAGAGTAGCGAAAAAGAATTGGAGGTGGTGAATGGTTCGAAATTGGTTTTAGGAAAAATTTACTTGGTGGTGTGTCTTAGGACCATTTTAAGATTATTACCATTCTGAGTACGATTTTACACCATTGTTGGTTGAATCTATTTTATCCTGAGTGGAAACAATATTTTACAGGGGTTTTACAGATCAACAATATGCGTTTATCAAATTTAGCTCAAAATGCTTTGACTGAAATCAAAGAGAAATATTCGGAAGTCTTTTCAAGTGATCTTTATTCGCCAATTATGGGGTTCGAAGCAGATCTTGTGTTGAAGATTCTCCCATTTTGAAACGAGCATATGAGGTTCTTTTCAGGCTCAGAGAGAGTTACTGAATATTTAGAAAAACTGGAAAGAGAAAAGGTGATAGCCCGTTTTAAAATCAGTGAATGGGCTTCTCTAGTTGTGGTCCTTAAGCAGATTGGAGAGATTAGGGGTCCTATTCTCACAGTTACGTCGCCTAGTGACTAGAAGGAAATTTTCTTCTAGTCACTAAGTAACGTGAATGTGAGAATAGGCCCCCAGTTTCAAATAAAACATTCTGTGCGTAAGATAGGAGCGTATCAACGACGTAAACTTGTCGGACGCTCCTAATTTGTCGGACGTCTTGAGAAGAATCTCATGGTCGATTCGGTCAAAAGTTGCTTTTAGTTTCCACTTGTGTTTTCTTCTCCATGCAATTGATACAAGTGTGTGGACGATGCTTACGCACTTCTGGTTTTGTTTCTATCGCAACGGAATACACTACCTTCTACCTGGCGAACCATGGTTGGTACTGGTTTCCTTTCCGGACAACTACATCATTGCGGGTAAGTGCTACGAGTAATCAATCCTCGACTCACGTTCCTTTTCTCGTTGGCAGACTGTGCGGCTGCATTAATTCCAACACTGTTTACACACTCGGGTTAGCGGCATCGCAATGCTTGGCTTTGTCGTCTTCCCTACATTTTGGGCAACATATTGACTTGGAGCAGGCGTGTGCTTTCTGGCCATATTCGGAGCAATTGCAGTGTCGGAAAACATCGACGTCTTGGAGGATCCGGCAGCGGTCCCGGCAAATTTAGACACGTTGACGCTTCAGCAAGCAATTGTAGGTGTTGGCAACAGTTTCCAATGTTATTACAATGGGATTGATCTGCATAAATTGTCGTTTCTGAAATCTCTTAAAATCTTAAGAAATTCATCCTGCACGGTTAAATAAAACAACCTGCAGAATAAGTTCTTTTAACTTACTTTTGAGTTGTGCGTCGCTTTCGCACTTATTAGTGTTGTCAAAAACAAAAAGAGAGATTCGACTCAGTCGAGGTCTTCCGTGGAGGAAGGTACTTTTGAGTTGTTTGGGGTGAACTCAAAATTAGGTAAATTCAACTTAAATTTGAGTATAAAAAACATATCAATGAGTTGTAATTTTGCCGTGGTTAAATGGAAACTACCTTCAACACGGTTTACCTAATTTTAAGCTCCCCCACGATACCACGAGATTGAGTCAAAGGAACTCAATTTTAGGTAGTTTTTCGTTTCCGTGTGGACACATTCTTCTGAGATTCCAACGATACTGATTCTGGGTTTATTTCTCTTAGAAGTGGAATCGATCTTTCGTACAGTTTTTGACCTCGAAGGTGGCGTTTTATTTTCACAATCAGCACGAGCAGGCGAAAATGCTGTATTCTGCACAACGTCGTGCTCGTTATCACGGACAACTATGCGACGTTTAGGCCTTAAAAGATCACCCACCTAAATTGTGGGAAAATCGAATCAGCTCTTCTATGCTGATCGCTTTATCGTACCTGTCCGTTTTAACTTCGAGCGTGACAGACCACGTGCAGTGCTTGCCTATATACTGCTTGTATTGGGATGAGCGATTGAGTCGACTTCGGACGATTTATTCGCCGCAGTAATTTCATTTTTTTATCACTTTGCAGACATCATTCGTGGGAGAATCAATTTTTACCTATACCTGTCCTTCAATCCAACTCCGTAATAACTATGGAAGCGTCGCTGAGTCGGGGGCCTTCTCTAAGTAGGTATTACATCAACATTTCCTACCCTATCCTCAGTATCGGTGAAGATGGTCGTGGCCGGCAATAATGATTCTCATGCTATTGTTTACTGAACTCAAAAGAGATAAAGTTCATTCCCGATAATTTATCTCACAATCAAGATGAGTTGAACTACCTATAGGCAACATGATAATCGTTAGTATGCAATCTACGAATAGCACCGTGCTTCGCAACGCAACGCATTCGTGGGAGAATCAATTTTTCAGCCTGGCAAATACCAGCTTCTCAACATCACTTCAAAGTTACGGCTGCGGAAATGCTCGAATCGGAACATTGGATGTGCAGAATTTGCAAGCATCCATCTTACTTTGGCTCGCACCACTTTCTTCGCCCGGGAGCGGGCTTTGAACGTTGTGCTGATGCTGTTATCCGCATTTTTTTCGTTCACCGCGGAAGAAGAAACAGATTAAAGATTTCGCTACACCTTAATGCGAAATCAGTCGTAAAATCTTACAAACAAGTTAGCGCGAATTGTACCCCTTTTCACGAGCAATGGACACGTATAAATATAAACACAAGCGAAGCAGTTTTTCACTTTGAATTTACGAGTTTAAGATAGACAAATAAACAACGGTTGCTGTTTCGTTGACACACACAAGTTGGATGTAACTAGTACTAGCGTACAAGCTTATAACTGACTACATTTGCAACGCACGTAAAGTGTTGCGAAATGGAAACCCGGGAAGGAACCCATCGCTTCAAAAATGTACTACTATTTGGGATCAAAGAAGGAACCCGAAAATTTGTTCTTTCAATAGGAATACTTTTGATATATGCAACATATAATTCTAATGCACCAATTGTGGAATCCGACACAGAACGAAACCAACAGCATCCTATTTTTACATAACATATATGCTACTTTTCAGTAAGGTCGAGTGCCTTGGGGAAATATTTACATAACTTTGTGTTAGACTCATCTGCTTTTCTGTCGTCCATTTCTGTGAGGGGTATTACCAAAAAACTTCAAGTGTCTCGTCTTTAAAATCGAACAATATAGACCCGTCTCTTGCGGACATATACACACAGTACCAGACCAACTGGGCAAGCCTCTGACCATGTGTGGAAAAAAATATTAAAAAACCGTGACGTTTTTCCATATTTCTTTCAGCTCAGCAAATCGTATGCAATTTGTTTGATTTCGAAACACCAATTTCACAATGTCCAGGACCACGATGTACCCATATATCCGTTCTAAATATAGAAGAAAGATTGAAAAACTTCGGTTTTAACTGCAGCGGAATTGTATCATTGAAACTGGTAACTCGAAATCGTGATTTGTCTTCTGGCCGATTGGAGGATAGAGTTGCCACAACAAGCGTAACCTATAATAATCAAAAAGGAACTATCGGTACTTACCTTCGCGTAGCAGCGGCGATGTGAGGGATATTTTCACTGTAATTGTGCCGTCCGACACCAAAACGGCACCGTCAACCGGGGCCATCGTGACCGTGTACTTGTGCTCTTCGGTGACCTTCTTCAACTGAATTGGTAATTCAGTAGCAACGCGTTTCAGTAGCGAGGTTGTTGGTTTCTCAGCGCAAAGTACAACCAGATGAACAGTGTTATCACCATGTAGAAGGAGTCCTGTTCGAATAAAGAAAATATTAAAAATTGTTTCCGGTTACCTTTACCAACCGACGTACCCTTAGCCAATAATCCAACGCGCATAACTCCCTTCAACAAGCGGACAGTGCCTCCCTCGACTTCTTTGTGGAAGGAAATCATTTGATTAGCATCCGGTTTGTTCTGATCATCCTTTCCATCCTTTTTGTCGGCCTCAACTTCCTTCTTCTCTTCCTTACCGCCAGTCATTGCATCCGAAACGTGCTTCAAAGCACGCTCGGTGTGCGAAACAATACGTTGAATCGTCAAAAGTTCCTCCTCTTTCGGATAAATCTCGGCATGACGAGCAACAACGTGACGATCATCGGACGACTCCGGACGACGCCCGGGTAACATACCATAGAATGGATGACGTCCGAACTGACGCATTCCATGCTCTCCGTCGTCCATTTCGGCTTCTGCCATGCGGCGACGGTTCCAATAATCCTCCTGCAAAGCATGACGATGTGCACGAGCTTCAGCAATCTTCTTCTGCTTCATTGTTGGCTTCATATCCACAAACAGATCTGGTTGAACTTTTTTCTTATACTGGAGCCGATGACGACGTCCCTTCATGTGCATTTCCTTTGCATTTGGATCGTTGAACTTGCACTCGCATAGTTTACAGTTGAAACTAACCAGTTTTCCTTCGTCATCCATGATCTCTTCGATATACTCATTTCCAACGGGTTTCACCGACTCGTCATTTTCATCCGTTTCGCCATCTTTTTTCTCCTCGGAATTTGGAGCTGGATCACACGCTGGAATCGGCTTTCCCAGCTTGGTGTGCAACTTGACGACTTTTTGATGCTTGGCACCACGCACGTGGGCCGCATAGGCATCATTCCCAGTGCAAGTAACATCGCACAGTTCACAGTGGAGACTGTTGGGTGGTCTAGCTGGTGCAGGAGTTCCCGGTTCGGAAGCCTGTTTCAGTAAAATTTCACGCTTCTTGTGCTTTTGACCTTCCAAATGCTCACGATAGGTTTGCGGTCCAGCACAGCTTATCTTGCACACGTCACAATAGTGGATTGGTTGCGGTTTTGGTGGAAGCTTGGGACGTGGTGCATTGAATGGATGCATTCCGATCGGTCTTTTCTTATAGCTGGAGGAAAAACAGGACGTTAGAGTAGATAATACAGAAAAATTTGATTTTTTCTGAAACTTACCCTTGCCAACCGCCGCCCTGTCCTTGTTGACCGCCGACCGGATTACCGGCCTTGTTATTCTGCTGCTGAGCGACATACATAGTGGCGGCGCTGTACAGAGCCGATTCGTAACCGGAATAAGTGTTAGCGTTCGGAGCGACCGGTTGAGCCGCTGCAGCCGACTTTGGAGCACTATTCACCGTCTGAGAGTAACCACCCGGTTGTGTGACGTAGGCCTGCGGTGGACCGGCGTATTGAGGCGGCTTGGCCGTTTGAATTGTAGCTCGCGTTGGCTGAGCAGTGTATGTGGCTTGTGTAGCCGGCTGGAAGTTTATTACCTTAGCTGTACCCGCGCCCGATGTGTCGTAGCCGGTCGGGGCTGCGGTGTAACCTGCGGTAGCACCCGCCTGTTGGTAGTAAGTTTTGCTAGTGTCGTAGGTTTGAGTGGTACGGCCGTAACCGTAGTCGTAGGTCGCTGCTGTTGCTGGAAGATAATCTGTTTTCAGAAAAAAATGTGTCGATTCTTGAAACTTTTTGTAGCTACACCTAATTAGAATTAATGTTCCTGATGACAATACAATCACACTAGTTATTCCGTGACCATTTCTTAAATTCAAAGATTTTAGGGCTAGAAACTGTTTGTATACGAGCAATAAAAACCTATTCCATTAGTCGATTTTTCGTGCAGGAACACATTCGTTTTATCTACATCTATAGCTGCAGTGCCCTCATCACATAAAAAAACGGAATATGAGCAACTCCACCACCGTAACGCCATTCTAAATTGCGATTCTACATGTTCTTGGCAGGTGTAGGTACATTGACCTCTATATCGTGATTTTTGTTGTTAGGCAAAGGTGAAAGTACGAAACGCAGAAATTTGGCACATTGATATTTTTTTTGTAATACTGCTGAAACTCAAAATTAGATACTAGTACTCACTTGCGTACGTCCCCGGAGTGGCAGCTGTCTGGTAAGCCTGATCGTATCCTGCCGGGCGTGCTGCGGCCGCTGCTGTTCCGTAAGTTGCTGGTGCTGCCGGTGCGGCCGCTGTTGCTACTGCATAACCCGTCTGCGTTGCTGGGTAGGCTGTTCCGGTGGCCGTAGTACTACAAGTCACAATCGTCGTCGTCGTCGCCGGAGAAGAACCAAACACAACGTACATGAATAACAGTAATTTGAACACTATTGCAGATAATGGAGGTTTTTACGGGTTCGTCGAGGCAGGATCAAACAAATGCACATCCAACCAAGTGGGTTGCGGAGCCGTAAAAATGGATCGATCGATTTTTCACCCTCTGGAGCAGACCGTCTTGAGCTGTGTGAAAAAGCCGTGTCTCAGGCAGCCATTATGAATGACCGGGAGAGCAAAAAAAAAAGTTACCGGTATCGGGCGCACTCTCTGACTCACTCCTCAATCTCACATTCACCAAACGGTGCTTCATATGTTGGATATAATGGAAAAAACATTAATGCTCCCCACTTCAAGTGAAACACAGAATAAACATCTATATCGAACTATCAAAATTTGTGCGGATTCATATCATTAGGAATTTATGATTTGAAATATTTGCATTTGAACACACGACAAACACAAATTAGCTAACTACCTACTATGTACTTCAAAATGTATGTTTCACAGCTGTTATGAGCAGTTTAGAAAGAGTTGTGCTAAATATTGACACAAAAATTTCGCCTCCCACCTGCCCACAAGCTAGCTGAGTTCTCAAATTTGTACTAAAATGCAATGACGCCTGGTCTCAAGATGCAGAAATAGAAATAAGGTGGAAAGATGGTGTGATCTATAACACGGTGCTACAAAATAAAAATAATTGGATGTACTTTTCAAATCATCTGTTAAATGTTGTAGGTTTGGTCAAATACAATACAAATCCATGTTTGATCATTTTAATATACCCTCGAAATCTTGCTTCAGGAGCGTTTTTAATAAAAAAATTAGGGAGAACATTTATTTTTTTCCAAATTAGAAATAGATATTTTTGTTCGATTCGAATATATCCAAAAGTATGTGTGTGAACTAAAAATTGGAAATAATGACGAAAGATAATTCCAGGATCTAAAGTGCGCTAGAGGTGTGCGCCGCGCCGCCGATTTCAGGTAGGAATCGGCGGCGCGCCGGCGTCACGCCGATGTGCTTACTATTTTTACATGCAATCGTCGGCGCGGCGCGGCGGCGTGGCGCACACCTCTAAAGTGCGCGACAATGCATTACTAATACTAATACCACCGACAAACCGACATGACACTATGATTTCAAATTTGGCAAGATATTATTAGAGTTGACGCAAAATTCTTTAACTCGTACTGTCAAACAGACATTTATGTTTGACGGTACGAGTTACAAAATTTTCCGCCAACTCAGTAATAACCATCGAAGCTACTCTATTGGGGTTTTCGATTTATTGACACCGGTGTAGTGGAGTGCACTGAAACTGCACCGTTTTTGCACTTTCTAGCAGAGGTGCAGAAAACTGGGTATGTTCCATTGACACTTCTGCTAGAAAATGCAAAACCAGTGCAATCCACTACTCCGGTGTCAGTCAATCGAAAAGCCCATATGTGTTTAGAGCTCTTCCAGTAGACGTTTGGACAAGAGAAAATAGACAAGCATAGTTGTAAGCCACTTGGCTCAAAAAAGTTGGGTTATACTTGAAATGGTTCAAGAGAACTACCTTTGAAATCTATGTTCTAGTTTTGTTGAATATTTGGCAAATAGCTGACTAAATTTTGTAAACATAGACCGATGTTTGGCAAAATCATCAGGTTATTCAGGGCAAATGGCATACTCTGCATTTTCGACGGAAGATCTACGGTCCGTTTCTTTCTCGGAAATGAAATAGTTTATCAATCAAAGTGATAATAAACCCCGAAGTTGATGCAATTTTTTCGATTCACTTTTCATAGAGTCAACCAGAGAACAAAGCCAGTCAATACTAAAATACCCTCTACTTGAAATCCTAGAAGAAGATACTCTGCTCATGTGAATACGAAAAACTTCTGCTCGATTGGATATGTCAAATCGATCTTGTCCGAACTTATACTACACGACATTAGTGTTTATTTTACGATTAAGTGTTTGGCATATAGAATCTGGATGATGTGTAATTCATTATACAGATGGGGCCACTGTTCCAACGAAATTCTTCCAATTGTCATGTCGGTTTGTCGGTGCTGATAGCTTAAGAGTTCATGCGAGCAAGTTTCTAGTTTGGAAAAAATAATAACTGCCATTTTTGTTATTGTCATTGTTATTTATCAGTGTGTAATTGGGCTGTCTCAACAACCTATTTCTGCAATCTATGCGCATTAACTGTACACCTACCGTCTCACCGTTGCACTTGACAGTGTGTGCAGTGCTTTATGGTCACACCTAAAACCGCGCACCCGGCTTCCCATGAGCGTTTTGGCGGCTCAGAGGTTGTCCTTCCATGTTGCTCAGGGATACATTGCTCCTATACACATCTATGCATACAGGCATACATACGGGCTTACATTCACACATACATACATACTATTTGGCACAAGTTTAGAGCGTGTAACGTGGTGTCATCTAGTATGTGTAATCCTATGGAAAATCATCTTAGCATCACCTTGGAGTCTACATGATATTGGCAAATTTCGCATTGAATCCACTTCTGTCTCTTCCTTTAGTGACCTAGGTCCGAAGCGGACAAATCGATTATTAATTGCACTAGGCAAACCCTCAATTTTTTGTATTATTTTTATCCTGAGTAGCTAGAAGAGTGAAGGCATTTTAGGGTTTCACGAAAAGAATCTCTGGCCTTAAAGGACGTATGAATTATTTATCCACTATTCCCCCACAAAGTTTGCTCGAACCGATTGTCCGCCTGGTTCGACTCGATCAGACCACAACGACCCGAAAGGGCTGCTTATCATTTCTGAGAGCAGGCACTGCACGGACAGATATCATTTGAAAAGGATATATCGAGGTTAATCAGAAGTCTGTCGGTTTTGTGACTGTGATATAGAGACCTCTCAACATTTGCTTTGCGACTGTTCAGCACTATTAGTGCGTAAAAAACAAGATTTCAACAAGGCCATACTACGTCCTTGTGAAATCTGGTTAGAGAATCCCAACGCGTTAGTTAAATTCATTCTAAGAATTGTACCAGACTGGGGTACTTCGCACCATCTCAATGGTAACTCGTCGGCCTGCCAAGAAGACTTCCGAACCAATGAGAATGGACCATGCCAGTCGAAGGCCACAGGCCCAGCGCCATCTCATACAGTTCCTGAAATTGAGTTTTGTTATCCTGCTCCTTACAACGCATGCTTAGTCGTCAGTGATGCAATTAAAGCTTCGCACTGATTTCGCTTCTGTCCTCTTCCTGATCTCCTCTTGGGTCCCCTGGGTCTGAAGCGGATCAATCGACTATTAGTAAATCAGAGAGCGCTGTCAAGCGTCACGAATACTAAATTCCCTCTAGCTATTCTACCAGTTATTCTTTCTGCTCTAGTGTGTATTAATGATTGCTTAAATGATTGTTGCATCAGATTGAATTATTCTGTTGTAACACCACTATGCTTGTTTGATATGGTGGATATTGTTATGTGTGGTCCTCATCAGACGTCTGCTTGTCCTCACTCCTAGTTTTCCTAACTTTGTTAAACGCCTCTCCCGTCGGCTATACTATCTGCTAATTCGATTCAATTGGGAAGATAATTACGTTACAGCTAAATCACTATGAACAGACACCCAGGTGTTGAACAAACAAGTTTAAAATACTTGTTTTGCTATTTGAACTAATCTCCCCTAGACCACTACGGTCATCATATTGCTATAATCCAGTACAATTGCAAGTCACTTGGGCATCAATTTTGTGGTCCGCTGTCAATTCAGTAAAATTCACGCACTAAATGGAACAACGGTAGAACCATAACAATTTTCTTTGGATGCAATTGCTTTTAACTTTTACGTTTACGATGGACGTCTGCTCTCGGTTCCTAAATAGATGTTGCTTCTCAGTTTAGAACAAACCGGGGGGAACTTGACCTTGATCCCACTGCTCTGACATCGACGTTACGTGATATTCGTTAGGGAATATTGTTTGTTTGGGGGCCATTTATAAACAGGAAAAAAGGAAATCATCTAAAATACCTTTCCCCTTCGAGCGCATTGCAAATTGTTGTCAGTATTATTATTTCGCTAAATCGTGTTGCAGGGTGACCTAACTGTTAATATTCGATATCGTTTATGAACGGCCCCTTGGTGATATCTTTAGAGCAGACAATCCAAGACAAAATAGGTTTGACAGGATTTTATTGCGCTTTTAGCACTAGAGATGGGTCATTCGTCCGCGAACGGTTCAAGTGAACTGGTTCTTTGAAGAGAATGAGCAACCGGAAGTTCTTTTTAAAAGAACGGTAGTTCTAAATTCTCTTCAAAGCGAATGAACTGAGTATGACCCAAAGCTGTTTGGCGAATTCCTCGGACCGATTTTTAGGCGAACGAATGAAGATGAACTGACTTGCCGTCCCACAAACCGCTATCTGCACTCTCCCAGAATGGAACCGGTGAAGAACGACTCACAAGCGAACGACTCATTTCATTTTCTATTTCTCTAGTTATACATCATGAAGAAATCGCCACCCTTGATGAACTTGTTAAGCATACAGAGGTATAATAGTTTGGGCAGCATCTGTTTGGTTCCTCTCCAAGAATCGAATATTTTGAGAGACATTCGCTAGATACAAATAAAATATCAGCTGAACGGAAGAACGGTTCATCTGAACTAGTTCTTTTTACAGAACTGTTCAGTCGGGAATGGTTCTTCGAAGTGAACTGTTTCGCTCATCTCCATTTAGCACATTGTGTCACATTGTTATGTTTGTTATACATACTAAGAATACCAAATCATATAATGCGATGGCCGGAAGATTAGAGAAGCCTTTTCTGATTATTTACTTTAAAGGTCTGACAGCGCAAAAAAAATATAATTTTAATTTTTGCAATTTTTTTTGGATTTCTAAGATAAGAAATACATTGAAGACCCGTTTTATCAGCCCCTTTGGTGTATCTTTGATTGACAAAATGGGGGCAATGACAAAACATTTTATTTTCTTTTGTAAACCCAAGCTGTTAAAATATTCAACATTAGTCCGTATATATAGCCTCATCACTGGCTGGTTGACGAAATCGGGTCGAAAAACTGACAAAATTTGGGGCCGATAAAAAAGAGTTTTCACCACTACCAACTGTCAATTTTCATATGAAACTGATAAAATCGGGTCAAAAAGCTTATAAAATCGGGGGCTGATAAAATCGGGTCTCCACTGTAGGTAGAAAACATTGATTACGCACCCAGGGCAGATTCCGACCCCCCAATGCTGTGATCAGCCACTACACCACGCAAAACCTTGCTCAATTTTAAGAAATTCCTTCTACAGTAGGATTCCGATTTTGGCAACAATATTTTTTTTCAGTTGCCAAAACCGTTCCAAAAATGGAACCTTACTTTAGAAGCTTTTATTTTTAATTAGTGACATCATAAATGTTACAAGTACATTAATTATATACGAATGTGTAATGGACTGAAATGATAGAAAAATAGCAATTTCAATTTTATTCGCTATGTCCGCCCCATAAAAATTTAAAAAATATTTGGAAATACAGTCAAAAGTGATATCAATTACTACAACAAAATGTGTATTGAGCATTTTTTAAAAGATTTACTATATAAATGAAAACTCTTAAGCATGCGATATAAAACAGGAACTTGCCAACGCTAACGAAAAACACGACGCGCGCCGAAAAAGGCCATTAATGGTGCCTCTTATTTCGAAAACCAACAGGTTATAATCAAATCCTTCACACGGCACATTTACTACATTCCATTTACATTTACATTCCGAATATGCAAAAAGATAAAATCGATTTTTTGAAACCTAAGCAATCCACCACAATGGAACAATTGGTTCGACTCCATAATTTCCTGCCAAGTAAATATTCGATGGCGAGGTATTCCATTATACGAATGTAAAAAAGGAAGAAAAAAAAGTTCGTGAAAGTGGTCAAGAAACTTTTTGCATTTAAACTAGGAGCGGTTGGTTATGGTCCTGATCCATTCACCAGTGCTGCGCTACATTTATAATCAGTTAGAAGTGGTTATAATATAATAATCATTTCAAAATAAGTTTAAAACTAGTTAGGCCCTTTTATCAGTTGGACCCATTTAAATCGTTTTGGTCAATTTAAAATTATAGCTTAATGTGATTTCCTAAATTTATATCCTTCACCTAATATACAGTCCTGTACTGATAGATTTCATTAACCAATAAAACAATAAATTAGATCATTAAGTTTTAATTTTTTTATGGTATCAGAAATCTTAGCGTCATTTCCTTGACGTGACCAATTGCCAAACCACCGGGGTATCGTAAACATTAAATAAATGACAAATAAACATTTTTTGTATTATGTACGCGCTTGGTTAGATAATTTTGCGTAAAAAACATGAAAATTCGAATAGTTTACATTTTGCAACTTGGCTTGAACTTTCCTCTGCAATGCAAACGGTTTTTTCTTAGCCTAGAAGAAACTTACAATAATATTACAACTCGCCCTTTCGTGTTAAAATGAGTTCTTATTAAAACACCTCCAAATGCAAGCAACGTTCTCATCACAAGCACTCTCCATTAAAATCCTCATTTTCTCTCTCTCTCTCTCTCACAAACACACCGCACTCTTTTCTGGCCCAATGTCATCGCGGCTGTCTGCTGCCGCTTTCTGGCTGAAAAATTTTCCACTGGCCAAATTTTGAATGCAATTTTCTCGACTGCCAACATCTACCACGACTGACCTTCATCGTTTCCGGGTATTCGGACACTTCGGTGACACATTGACACTAATTTTACTTACCCGTACTGCGTTGCACCATGCGGAAATCCGAAATAGTTATTGGTGGCCATACTTTTTCAGCACATCGACTATTGTCCACTCTCTTGCAACTGATGTGAGATGATTGCGAGCTGGGTGAGAACAAAATTCGCTAGAAACGCTGCTTCTGCTTTGTACAGCTTCACATCGAAATCGAACTAAACTCACTAAAAGTTTTGGTGAACGAAAATCGCAATGGTGGACGATTAAGCGTAATGTTTGACAGCTTTGTCGATGATGGTTTCAATCATGGTGTTGTTTGATCGAAAGGGTTGGCTTGGTTAGAAAAATACAGAATGATGTCCATCAAAACCACGATATAAAACAAAGGTGCAAACATTTTTGATTATTGATCATGTTGAATTGGGTCATTAAGCTATATATATAGTTTTCCGTTCCATTCGATAAATGTTAGGTCCAATATACATAATATAACATTATTTCAAAAAAAATTTCGTTGTAATACGTAAAAACGATTTTTTCGTTTTTTTAAATAAATCTCATGTAAACTTGGCAACCATACACGCAGAAAAAAATTAGAAAAATAAACAAATTTTGGTTTTAAATAACAATTTTCCCGTTTGATATAGTGACAAACAAGATTCAAGTTTGATTCAATCAATGTTGTTGCTTGAAATTACGAACAAATTCTCGACAAACATATGATTACGGCCTAAAAACCAACGGTCAAAATCCACTTTAAATAACAATTTTCCCGTTTGATATAGTGACAAACAAGATTCAAGTTTGATTCAATCAATGTTGTTGCTTGAAATTACGAACAAATTCTCGACAAACATATGATTACGGCCTAAAAACCAACTGTCAAAATCCACTTTGAATTGAAATTCCGGAAAAACCGTTACGCGCTAATCACAGATGTTTATAGTAACCGAAAGAGAAAAGTTTTCTCTTTCATAAACTGTTGTGAATTGTGTTCGGCTAGTAACGGTTTGTCCGGAATTTTCATTCAAAGTGGATTTTGACAGTTGGTTTTTAGGCCGTAATCATATGTTTGTCGAGAATTCATTTGTTGGCTTTTCAGTAGTTTCAACAAATATTTCGTTTGAAACAACAAAATCATGATAAGTTTAATCGAACAAACAAGTTTGAAGAAACAAAAACAAATCTTTTGTATCAACCAAAGAAGAGAACAACTCAAATTTAGTTGAAATTAAATAAAGATTCTGTTGGTTTTTAACAAAGGGATCAGTAAGATCTAACAAATTTTATTTTGATTCAACAATGTTTCTTTTTAAAATGTAAACAGAAGTATTTGTTGAACTAAACCAAATACATGCTTTCGAAAAAGGCCCATTTCAGTTTGAAACAGTCATTCGCCACGTTTTAGATTCAACTAAACATTTTGTTGATTCAAAAAAGCGTGATTCTTCTGCGTGTACATAGAAAAACTGCGATTGTTTACATATGACCTATCAAGACAACATTCGAAACGAAAAAAACCTATATGCATTGGATGGTGTTTATGTCAAATAAAAATAACCCTGCGGGAAAACCGGGAAAACATGTATTATTTTTTTCTGACAGGGCATCATTTGTTTTGAAATTCGATATGTCAAATGCTTCTGTTACTGTCAAATCCAGACTGTCAACATATTTCTTTATTTTAAATTTTAATATTATTTTCACGTTTCCTGAGTTGGAAAAAAACATTGTTGCAATCACTAAAAATCAGCTTTATCGATGTATGTAATAAAAAAAAGTTTTATTTTCTCATTTAATGACCCAATTATTGCTTGTAAAATTAATATCGTTTCGCTTAAAATACTGAAGCATTACCTATGCATTTAAATAAACTAATCTATTCAAATAACGCTACCAAATGGCATAACACGGTGTCTTTTTTCATTTGAAACACAAATTGGCTCCCCTAAATTTTCAGGATATGAAAAAAAATTAAAACAATTTTACACTGTAAATTACTTTTCACGTTTAATAAAATTTACACACCATCAACAAAATAATTTGTTGAATCCAACTACATCATGGACGATTCAATCAAACATGATTATTAATAAAACAAATATGATTGTTAGTTCAACAAACTACAAAAGTTGAATTCAACAAAAAAAAATTGTTAATTCAACCTAGCAAAATTTCTGTGCGTATACCAAAAATTATGTTACTGCCCTTTCAGCAGGCCCAACCAGCCATTCGGAAACACTACTTTACGAGTAAGATAAGCTGAAATACGGATCGAGGCAACCCGCAAAAAACCCACGGAATGAAAAAAAAAACCTGTTTTAATCCACCTAGAGGTGCAATTGTGCCTTTCTCATTTCTCCAAACTATGATATAATAGCTGGTTCGTACAATATAACATTATGGAAATGTCTTTCATTCTTATTACACTTGGTAAGTATATATAAGAGCACCTTTTCGCATTCATCGCGGTATCGGCTTGAATCGGAGTTTTTTATGTGATCGCACTCCACAACCCGTAACTCCGGAGCCGGAAGTCGGATGGAGATGGAATTTAATATCAGTTTCCGGGGACGCAACACCTTTCATTTGAGACTAAGTTGATCAAATCGGTCTAGCCATTTTCGAGAAACCAATATAACCGTTATTCTGAATTTGGATACTTTAGGATCCGTCGATGGTGGCCAGTGTGACCAAAGAGCCTTTGAATGACTGTTGGGGACCTAGATCTACAAATTCAACAGTTGTGTACATTTTGGAAAAAATTTCACCTTTTTACATTCATCGCAGAATTCGTTAGAATCGGGATTTGCTGCGTGATCGTACGTATCACCCTGTAATTCAGGAACCAGAACTCGGATCCACACAAAATTCAACAGCAGCTGATGGACCTTTGATTTAAAATTAAGTTTGTCAAAATCGGTTCAGAAAATTCCGAGAAACCGATGTGGACAAATCAACAAATTTTGTTTTTTAACCATACTCTTCAACTCGTAATCCGGAACAAGATGTTGAAAATTAAATTCAATAGCAACCTATGGGAATATTATACCTTTCATTTGAATCTTAGTTTGTAAAAATAGGTTCCGCCATCTCCGAGAAACCGATGTGGACATTTTGTTAACAAATCCGCACATACACACACATACATACATACATACATACATACATACATACATACATACATACATACATACATACATACATACATACATACATACATACACACATACATACACACAGATATTTTGCGATCTCGGCGAATTGAGTCGAATGTTATATGAGACTCGGCCCTCCCGGCCTCGGTTAGAAAGTCGGTTTTTGGAGCAATTGCATAACCTTTCTATATAAGAAAGGCAAAAGAATAATATTTAATTGGCTTAATAAGCATGAGTTCAATGTTATCTTCATGTGATTATAATTTGGAAAGGTTGGTGGAATGGGTTTGAACATGTAGGGAATGGGGGGTTAGTAGAGTGGGAGTGGAGGATGCGTCAGAAATCCTTCATCTTATTTCGGTATACGGGGTGGATGAAGGAAATGCGGGCGTGAGGGTGGTCCAAGAGGAGGGGAGTGATGAAGGAGGGAGGTGTAAGGGCAAGGCGGGAGGGGGGGGGGAATGGCGGCGACGCAATACTCAACTGCATATTTTGCCTTCCATTTGAGACTTGGTTTGAGAAAATCGGTTCAGTCATCACCGAAGAACCGATGTGACTTTATTTGTGGAATATGCCCGGAATTCCGGACTTCCGGAATCGTCGATAGTGGACAATATATTCAAAGAATGTTTGATTGGCAATCAGTGATCTAGATCTGCGATTAGAAGTAATTTGGTGACCATTTCAATAGTTTTTAGCCTCTGAGGTGTTACGATTGTACCGATTTATATGGGAAATTCCAGTATATCTTTACTAACACCCCTGTAACTCCAGAAGCAAGAGTCAGAACCGAAATAAATTCTGCAGCAGTCAATGGCATTACTGTATCTTTCATTTGAAATCAAGTTTGTAAAAATCGGTAGAGAATTCGTTGTGGAATGGGTGTGATATTAGTTTAGGAACTTGGCGGGTTCCCCGGGGGCGTCATAAACCGTCATAGGTGGCCAATGTGGTCATAGCTGCTTTGATTGATCATTAGTGATGCAGACCCGCAATCTAGAGTAATGTTACATCAATTTTAATATGTTTTACATCATTTGAACATCATGGTGGTACCAGTTTATATGGGAATTTGCTGTGTGACCGCACTCTTCAACCCGTAACTCCGGAACCGGAAGTCGGATCAACTAAAAATTCAATAGCAGCTTATGGGAGCGTTATACCTTTCAGATGAAACTAAGTTTGCGAAAATCGGTTCAGCCATCTCTGAGAAAATTGTGTGAGTTTAAATGACACACACACATACACACACACACATACATACACACACACATACATACACACAGACATTTGCCGATCTCGACGAACTGAATCGAATGGTGTATGACACTCGGCCCTCCGGGCCTCGGTTAAAAAGTCGATTTTTACAGTGATTGCATAGCCTTTCTTTATATGAGAAAGGCAAAAAACATTTCTCGCGTGTTATTTGAAAAGGACCAATAAGCATACTGTCGAAATTCACTTTGAGAGAGGATTCTGGACAAACCATTAATCGCCGATTATAAATCACAACAGCAGACGAAAGAGAAAACTTTTCTCTTTCATAAAATGTTACCATCCATTCTCGGCGAGCTACGGTTTGTCCGGAATTTTCTCTCAAAGTGAATTTTGACAGCATGCTAACTGGCCGTCTGCAAAAAAAAACACGCGAGATTTAACTACATTGTAGCACTCACAGAAAAAAATATTGGTAAAAGTAGGAAAGTTCCCCTCTTAGTAAAAACATTTTATTCAATTTTGTTTACACAAGTTTTTTATACATATGTTCTAGAACGTGGAAGTCAGTTCTAGGTATTTATTCAAAGGGAAATCTGAAATAATGCTACGGGAAGTAAAAAACACCAGATCAATAATGATCAGGCCCAGTACCACTAAGGGCCGATTTCTTCATCCTCGCTTAACTTTTGAACCAGGTTCACCAGTACGTTTAAACCTGGCTTAAGCTCTATGCGAGGGTGAAGAAATCTGTCCTAAACCAACCGTCATTACCAACATTATTACTTGTATTTGCTCCTACTATCTTTGCTTGTCTACTACTCTTCTTTACCATAAATCAAAATCAAATCAACGCTCAATAGCAAAATAAACTCTCCATAACTTTCTAATTTTAGTTTTGACTATGAGAAGAGGTAATATTCCGTGGGCTAGTCGGTGAGCTCTGTCTACAGATTGTTATGCTTAGGAACTGGTAGATTGATGATCTTAGTTTGCGGTAGACCCCGCTTTCTGATAGCCGAACGGCGCGTGCATCTGGAAGCGGATTGATGCTAAGGGATGTCCTGACGTCTGGCCTGAATTCTTATTTACATATTCTGGTTGCAGTTGAAAATCGAAAAATTGAACTTGCGCCTTTCGTTTTTTCCCTATTTGCAGAGTAGGCAACTAATGCGCATCTTGTGCACATGTTAGAGAATCAACTTGCGCATAATCTACACCAGTAGCGCTTTAGTTCCGCACGCTGGAAATAGGAGAAAAGCCAAAAGGCGTAAGTTCACTATTTCATTTTTCAACTGCAATCAGAATATTCAAACAGTGCCAGAATGATGCAGTATCCTATGGGTGAAGATATTTACATTAAAATTCGACTGGTTGGAAGTCACTCAATACATCCACTGAGTTTCGCGTGATCAGGAATATGTCAATAATATTTTAACGTTCCTAGTAGCTTTGAAGAACCTTCACTCACTTGGATCAAATCGACAATTAATGTGGATAATTTCCCAATATAAGCAAAGATAAACCCGGGCACTCAAAAACGATAACAAAACAATATTTAAAAGAGCTCACATAACGTCTAGTGAAAATATTACTATTTTTGTATTTAATACTCATATTAACATATAAACAATCTTTTTTTCTCATCTAATGTAGGTGGATTAGTTACGTTCTGAGGACCATGAAGCTCATTTAAAGCTGAGCAGGAATACACAAACAGACATGAGGCACAGGTAAACATTAAAATACCTGCACAAATCTCGAGCTAAGAAAATGGTATCCTAAGGGCATGTTCAGGAGCGTTTTATTTTGTATAGTAGTTTCAAAGTAGAGCTGGAACTGAAACATTCACATCCCCAGCAGAGCGTTTTGTTCTACAATTTCGAACAGCTTTGTTTCAAAATTTAAAACTGTTATACGACGCCATTCTATTTGTTGCTGATTTTAAAACACGTTTAGAACTGTGTTTTAAATACATGCAAAGTTTTCAGCACAGACACTTAGACCCGATAGACTGGGGAAAAATAAATTTGAATGCAGCGACGATGACGGCATAGCGTGACATGAATTTTAAACTGAATAGAACATCCGCTAAAACTGCTGCTGGGGACAGCAAGTTTTAGTTTTAATATTTTCAGTTTTATATAATAGAACTGTCAAAATTATGAATCTAAAACTGAAACACTCCTGAACATGCTCGAAAGCTTTTATTGCCCTATATCTATAGATAGATCAAGAAAAAGTTGGATATAATACTGACTTATGGACGGACATACATAATGACTTAACATTACGCTCAACAAACATTTCATACCCTTCCCCGTCCATCATCCCATCTTCTACTATGAAGTGCATGTCGTCCGCATGGACCAGCTCAGCCATTACCCAAACTATCCACCTGACTCGTACCAGGACTGACTTAACTATAACTGTTCCACCTGGTTTCGAAGAAAAAAAATGGAACCAAAATTACTCAGGTTCATGTCTTGACTTATGAAATCCTTAAGTCTTTTTCCTTCGGTGTATGTGAATGTAAAAAGTTCACTTTAAATAAATATTGGCATCCCTGTTCGCGGGTTAGAATTTGCTTTTTCGAAGCTGCTGTGTGCTGTCAGAAATTTTCATTTGGTTCGATCGACCGTACGGCGCACTTTCCATGTAATTTCATTTTCCCTGATGGTGCAATAGTTATTTTGTAACCCTTCTACAAAAAATAGGTAAGAATATTGTAGCAAGTATTGAGAAGAAAGAGCCACAACTGCCATGGCCCGTCCGTTGAATATGCCTCAGACCGGTATATACGGGCAGTTACCATCCCAACAAGCAAGCAACATGATGGCCCAGCAACAGTTGCTATTACAGCATCGGGATGTGGAATACTTTTACGTTTACGTGGCCGAATCGGATTACTTCAACGTGGGATACTGGATCGCGTTGGAACCGGATAAGACCCTTAGTTTGGAAAACCTACGTGGCTACTACTCGACTTGCTTCGGTATCAAGTACAAGTTTGTTAACGCCAAAAATAAAGTAGAAACTAAGTACATCCGGTATCACAACGGATATTTTCGGTTCCCAGCAGGGCTAGATATGAACAATACGCGCTTTGTGGCTTACTATTACAACGATGTAGATGATGTAAACGCATTCATGGAAATGGCAGAGGCAAGCGACAACGTAGCAGGAATGGTACCAACTTTAGAACTCCGGAACCCACCAGTACCCGAGAACAATGATTCGACTTTCCTAGGTCGAACGGTGAACAATTTCGACATGGCAAATGTGTTGCAACGAGGAGCCCAGAGTACTCCGAAAGTGGTACCGGCAAAGGCGACGTTGTTGGAAAATGTTTCCTCAACGTCGGACGTTATTCTTAATGAAAAAACAATTGAAGTAATTTCGGTGCGTGACTCAGATTCGCTTTTACAACGACCACCACCTCCCCCAGGACCACCGCATAATCATGCTACTACTCCAAAAACGGTAGTAGATGTAGCAGATAAGCCCAAACCCAGCGTATCCGGTATAAAAGCTAAACTGGGACCAAGCGTTTCATCAACTTCGGATTTGGGAAACACTAAAGGAGTGAAACGTGACCCAGGAATAAAACACGCACGTATAACCATAGATGATTCAAGTGGGTTCCGACGGGAGAACAGATCGGTTATGGTCAGGGTGGATGCTACTCCCGTAAATAGGAACATGTTAAATCGGTACCAAAGAACACGCGAACAGCCTCAAGACGTTAACGAAAAGACGCCTTTGAAAATAACACTGAAAAGGCGGGGTCGTCATATACAACGCGACGCAAAGATTTTGAAAATCGAGGATGAAAAAGGACGCACGACTGCGTTACTTACGAAGCGTAAATGGGCTGGGACAGCTGCAGCCACTGAGACTCACAAACGCAGGTTTGAAACAGATGATGGCCTTAATGCCGAACGATACGATAAACGACGTAAGTATGAGGCACAGTCACAGCAGTTATATCATCAACCGGCAATTTTTGAACATTATCGTCGCCAAACGGAAACGCTGAACATTCTGTTGGTTGGATTTAGAACGAATCCTCCCATCATTGGCGAAACTCGGTCGTATTTCGCCGAATTCGGTGAGGTGTTGAACCTGCAGCTATACACCATGCCAAATCGGCAAAATGCTACCGAGTACTATGCATTGATGAAAATTCGCACCAGAGAAGCCGTGTCACTATTTGCCGACAGGCACCTGTACAACGGAACAGCTATCTACGCCATCCGGTTGGATGGTAACCGTGTACCGGCACGGGTCAATTGCAAAATTTGTAGCTACCAGGGGCTGAACGTTGCTTATTTAAACTATCACATGGAGGGTCAGTTCCATCAGATTCAGCTGCAAAAGCGGCTGGATTCGTATACGGGATACATGGGTGATCCATATCGTGATAGTTACTATCGAATCACGGCCGAAATACTGTACGTGCAGCTTCCAAGTAAGTATGCTCACATTCGGCAAAGTGTGTACGATGGTAAGATTTTTTATTTGCAGATGATGCCGTTCAGGAGATGGTTCCCGGTATAGTTGGGATGGCACATTACCCATCATCCAATCAGCACACCGAGAGGGGACGTTATTTTTAAAGTATTTTTCGGTGTCCATTATCGACACCATTCATTGTAAGTGAGTTGAGCTCATTTTCTGTTTTCCTTATTGGGAAGAATCATACAAAGAATGCAGTATAATATCGGAATTAGTGAACATCGGCTGCACGTTTGAAAGCAGCTTTTTTTTCTTTCTGCTACGAAGAAGTTAGTTTTATTGTAAAACGATCGAAATTGTCATAGCATCAGCAACTTGCCTACTAGAAAGATATATTGGAGCACGAAAATGAACAGCTATAAGTGAATACTAATTATCGTCGTGATCTGAAAAGCATGCGACGGTGTTCGAAACGAAAAATCATCGAGAATATGTTACGATTGTTTATTTAATTGGCATGGGTTATTTTTTATACATCCCAGACACATACGAGTATTCTGTTTGAATTGTTATTTGTTATTAAACGCTGTATCTGAACTGTAAATAAAAAGCGTACGAATAATATTTAAATTATTTTTTCCCAGCCCTTTGGAAATGGGCATGTTGTGCCAGATTGGTCGAGGCTCAATTCGATTGTGAACCAGTGAATGCTTAACGCAAAAAAGATGCATAAGCCGGTGTCAATGATCAACGGAAGACTATGAATTGGAATCATGCACGATATAAAAATATAAAAGCCCTTAATAACGGCGAATTTGGCGAACATATCACAAATTGACCATGTTCCCGTTTCATATCCGTTGAACCATTTCAATTTTTACAGTATGATTTCCTTAAAACTACATTTAAAAGCAAGGAGGAATTTTCAGACTATCTTAAAGGTAAGGACAGTTTCTAGGCTATCCTAACTAGGAATAAAGTTGGTTGAATTAATCACTAATATTTAAGGGGGTTTGGGGGGGGGGGGGGGGGGATTGTTAACTGAACATAATATTATAACTACACCTTAGTTTTAATTTTTAGGGGAATGAGAATGTAATTGAGAAATAATGGAGGGCAATAAAGTGGAAGCTATCAAATTCACTTTTTATAACAACGGCCTAATTACTTGAGAGACATTTTCATGGGGACTTGATTTCAACACCGTAGTAACATTCGTAACCGAGCGCTCGTTCGTTACACACGCGAGTTGTTTGTTGTAATATTACCTTGAGTTAGGCGATATTGGTGAAGATGTTTATCTCAGCAAGGGCTGGAGTATAAACGTTAAATTGTGTCAGGCAGTGCAGTGTAGTGCGGTGCTAAACCGTTTGCTTACCTGAAAGACGGGCTTTGTTTAGACGAGCTATACCAGCTCTCTACTGTGAGAAGGTCACGTGGGTGACGGATAAAACAAACGAAGGATCAATTCACCTACCAGCTCGTCAGGAACCAACTGGTAAAGTGTTTATTTTGATTTAAGTTAAATAGTGCGGTCGAGAGTGTTGCTCCCACAACAGAATGGATCAAGGAGAAGGATCTCCCTCCTAAGAAGAATCTTTTGGAGAAGAGGAACACTTGTTTGATTCGGAGACAGAAGTTGTTACTTCCGACCCACCCTCCCCACTTAACCCCCCCCCCCCCCCCCGAGTCAAGGTTTACCAGGATGGATGCGCTGGTCCTTGGGTGGTATACTTTCGGCCCAAAGATAAACCGTTAAACAGCATAACTGCTGCGTGGGAGCTCACAAAACGTTACTCGGCCGTAACCGAGATTAAAAAGGTACAGTCAGATAAACTGCGCGTAGTCATTACTGACTTGAAACAGGCCAATTATATCGTTAGCAATAGCCTCTTTACGATGGAGTATCGCATCTACATCCCTTCTCGTGATGTGGAGATCGACGGTGTGGTAAGTGATGCGGGTCTAACTGTCAATGATCTGATGAATGATGAGGTTGGCCGCTTTAAGGACCCTAACCTTCAATCAGTTAGGGTTTTTGGAGTGCAAGCAATTGCACTCAAAGTCCATCGAAGATGGGAATTACTATCTTTGAACTTTTGACATGCCCAACGTACAAACTTCGCGCGGATAAACTGAAGCGATCCGCCAAAGATCGCTCCAAACGCTCTTACACAGAAATGCTTAAAAGAGCGTGTTGAGGACAACCCTATCGCGGTGTATTAATTAGTACCCCGTTCAGCGCTAGGCTCTAACTCGGCAGCATAGCTGTCAATGTGTGATGCCTGATAAGCGCATCAATGAAATGTTTTTGTGGTTGTCAGTTTCAGTTTGTTTACGTCCTGTATAAAGTTGTACCGTGCTTTTAATGTGTTCGATAAAATATAGTTTGTTTTAATTGTTATCGTTCGCGTTTTATTCCCCTGATATAGAGACGATCCGTAAGAAAGTGTCGGGGACTTACACGGTACAAAAGTGGCGACGAGAATTCGCGAGTGTGGGTAGTTTTTATTCGCCGATAAACAAAACTAACCCAACATTTCGTCACCCGCGCGGAAGAAAAGAAAGTGGAGTGCGATGGCTGATGACGGTAGTGAGTTGAACGGACAAAATGGTGTTGACCCCCCAGGACTGTTAAATCAACGGCAGCAGTTGAATCAGCAGATTAATCCCGCACCAGCGGCCCACCAGCAGCAGCAATTTTTCGCTCCCGTCGTGACTACACACCAGCAACAGCAGCCGTTCATTCCCGTTTCTGCAGCTCAGCAGCAGCTGTTTACAAACATTCCGCCCCACCAATCGCAACCCCAGGTCAGTAATGATATGCTCATGCAAATAATGCAGATGATGCAACAGACGATTGCTCAAAGCCAACAGCAGTTTGCTCAAAGCCAGCTCCAACACCAACAGCTTATGGCTCAGCTGGTACAGCGGCAGCAACAGTCCGACGAGCAGCAACAACAGTTTTTTCGTACTATTGCATCGTCAATAAACGTGCAAGTACCACCGAACCCGGAACAGATCCTTGACTCCTTGGCAAGCAATATCAAGGAATTCCGGTACGAGATCGAGAGTAATGCCACTTTCGCAGTGTGGTACTCTAGATACGACGATCTTTTCGAGAAGGATGCTGCTAGGCTGGATGACGAGGCAAAAGTTCGTCTCCTAATGCGAAAGTTGGGTTTAGCAGAGCATGAGAGGTACGTAAGCTTCATTTTACCAAAGTTTCCCAAGCATTTTAGTTTCGCACAGACAGTTGACAAGCTCAAGAGCCTGTTTGGAGCGAAAGAGTCGGTTATCAGTCGTCGATACCGATGTCTGCAAATCGCGAAGAATCCTACTGAGGATCATGTGGCGTTCGCGTGTAGGGTAAACAAGGCTTGCGTAGAATTTGAACTGGGAAAGCTCACGGAAGAACAGTTCAAATGCTTAGTATACGTGTGTGGTCTGAAATCGGAGAATGACGTCGAGATTCGTACCCGTCTCCTTACAAAAATTGAGGACAATAACGACGTTACATTGGAGCAGCTCTCCGAGGAGTGTCAGCGTCTGTACAACCTCAAACACGACAGTGCGATGATTGAGTCTGCAGCACCATACAACCAAGTGCAAGCGATACAGAAGTTTGGTGGAAAGCGATTAGGCGAGCGTGACCGAGAGTCACCACAACTGTCTTCGAGTGCTACCGGAAGGAAGCCAAGTTATCCTTGTTGGCTTTGCGGTGCATTACATTTCGTCCGAGACTGTAGTTACGACAACCATAAGTGCTCCGATTGCGGTCAAGTCGGACATCGTGAAGGATACTGCGACAGTGCAAAGTCTCGGAAATCTGGAAGCAGACGTAAGAAGAGAGACGTCTCAGCCAAAGTGGTGGTGGTCGACGTATGCAGCGTGGAGCAGCGACGCAGATTTGTATCTGTTGGCCTATCTGGAACGGATATTCGACTGCAACTTGACACTGCATCTGACATCACTGTCATCAGCAGGGAGAGTTGGCAGAAACTCGGTAGCCCTGCGCTTTGCCAGCAACAGTCAAAGCGAAGACAGCATCTGGTAACATTTTGCCACTCGATGGGGAATTCGAGTGTGACGTCACAATCGGAGAAAGTACACGACGTGATCTGATCCGTGTTACCGAGAAACAACTACATCTACTCGGTTCCGATTTAGTCGAGAGTTTCAACCTTTGGTCCGTGCCCATGGACACCTTCTGCTGTCACGTGTCAGGCTCTCCTGCGGCACCCACTGCACTGCAATCGATTTTTCCAAACGTGTTCACCGATCAGCTCGGTTTGTGCAGCAAAACTAAAGTGAAGTTGGAGCTGAAAAAAAGTGTTCGACCCGTCTTCTGCCCTAAGCGCCCGGTTGCGTACGCGATGTATGATGCCGTTGACCAGGAACTCGACCGACTGGAAAATTTGAATATCATCACCCCAGTCGAATATTCGGAGTGGGCTGCTCCGATCGTTGTCGTCCGTAAAGCCAATGGTTCCATTCGAATTTGTGGAGACTATTCCACGGGGCTTAACGCTGCGCTCCAACCAAATCAGTATCCACTTCCCCTACCGGACGATATCTTCGCCAAGCTGACTAACTGTAAGGTGTTCAGCCAGATCGATTTGTCCGACGCTTTCTTGCAGGTGGAAGTCGACGAACAGTACCGTAAGTTGCTAACCATCAATACGCATCGTGGCCTCTACTCCTACAACCGCCTCCCGCCAGGTGTGAAGATCGCACCTGGTGCCTTCCAGCAGCTCATCGATACAATGCTAGCCGGTCTGCAGTGCACGTGTGGCTACCTCGATGACGTCATCGTCGGCGGAAAAACTGAAGAAGACCACGATCGCAATTTGCGGGCTGTTCTAAAACGAATTCAGGATTTCGGGTTCACCATTCGAGTCGGTAAATGCACCTTCCGCAAGCAGCAAGTGCAGTATGTGGGTCTTATTGTCGACAGTCGCGGATTACGTCCAGATCCGGCCAAAATCGAAGTGATATCCAAGCTGCCGCCTCCAACCGATGTATCTGGTGTGCAATCATTTTTGGGGGCTATCAACTACTACGGCAAGTTTGTTCCCAATATGCGCAAGTTACGATATCCGCTGGACAACCTTCTCAAGGACGATGCGAAGTTCCAGTGGACTGATGAGTGCCAGAGAGCGTTCGAGCACTTCAAACAAATACTCTCCTCGGATCTACTTCTCACACATTATGATCCGAAGCGGGAGATCATTGTCTCTGCCGACGCTTCTTCCGTTGGGCTCGGGGCAACGATTAGCCACAAGTTCCCCGACGGCACAATCAAAGTCGTCCAACATGCTTCCAGAGCACTCACAAAAGCTGAACAAGGCTACAGCCAACCGGATCGTGAAGGTTTAGCTATCGTCTTCGCCGTCACGAAGTTTCACAAAATGCTCTTCGGACGGCACTTTCGTTTGAAAACCGACCACCAGCCTTTGCTCCGTATATTTGGATCTAAAAAGGGAATACCGGTCTACACAGCCAACCGCCTCCAACGATTTGCGCTCAATCTACTGCTCTACGATTTTGACATCGAGTACGTGCCCACCCACAAGTTCGGCGACGCAGACTTACTCTCGAGGTTGATCAACCAGCACGTCAAACCCGATGAGGACTATATCATCGCCAGCATCAACCTGGAAGAGGACCTCAGGTCGGTAGTATCTCATACAGTTAAAGCTTTGCCTCTCAATTTCAGAGCCGTCGCACAAAGCACCCAAGCAGATCCACTGCTCCGAAAAGTCTACCATCACATTCAGCACGGTTGGCCGCAATCTGAACATTCAGAATCCGACATCCAGCGATTCCATGCCAGACAGGAATCACTCTCCGTGGTAGATGGGTGCATCATGTTTGCCGAACGGCTCGTCATCCCGTCGCTCCATCGCAAGCGATGCCTCGAACAGCTCCATTGTGGCCATCCTGGTATGCAGCGTATGAAGGCCCTCGCTCGAAGCTACGTGTATTGGCCCAGTTTGGATGCTGACATCGTCAACTTCGTCAAGGCATGCCAACACTGTGCGGCCGTAGCCAGGTCACCTCCTCACTCTTCACCGGTGCCGTGGCCCAAGCAGACCGCTCCGTGGCAGCGCGTCCACGTGGATTATGCCGGTCCAATCGAAGGCGAATATTACCTGATCGCCGTCGACTCCTTCTCCAAGTGGCCAGAAATCATTCAAACGTCCCGTATAACCTCGGCGGCAACCATCAGCATTCTCGGTGGGTTGTTTGCTCGGTTGGGTATGCCTGTTACACTAGTCAGCGACAACGGAACCCAATTCACGAGCGCTGAATTCGCAGATTTCTGCGCCTCAAACGGCATCGAACACCTCACAACTGCTCCGTTTCATCCACAATCAAATGGCCAAGCTGAACGATTTGTTGACACGTTCAAAAGGGCTGTTACAAAAATTCAAGAGGGGAGAGGATCGATACAGCAAGCGTTAGACATATTCCTGTTAACGTACCGAAGTACACCCAACCGGGCACTGCCAGACCAAAAGTCGCCGTCCGAGGTCATGTTTGGTCGCAAAATACGCACCTGTCTCGAGCTGCTACGTCCCCCAACGGTACGAACTCCAGTGGCACCGTCGGACGATCACACAAAACCGAGGTTCTTCAGCCGGAACGATTCGATTTACGCTAAGCTTTATGGCCGTAACGGTTGGAAGTGGGCTCCTGGAACAATCATCGAAAAAATAGGAGACGTGATGTATAACGTATGGGTCGATGATCGCCGAATGCTGCGTTCCCATATCAACCAACTCCGGAGTCGCCTAGCTGTCGACTCGATACCAAAGCAACCTGCCAATCAAGCCACCTCTCGTCAGTATTCGTTACCGCTCGACATCCTGTTGGGTGCCTGGAATCTACCAAATCAATCTTCTGGCACGCCAGCACCGTCCCTTGTTGCGAGCGGATCTGAATTATCACCTGTCTCCAGTCACGAGCATACCTTGCTAGGTTCAGTGCCGGCGCTTGCGTCGTCTACACCACAGCAGGAAGTCTCGGCTTTCCCATCAACGTCATCGACATCAACAACATCAACTGAATTCGAATCCGCCATCGAAGTCGAATCCGTGTTAAATCTACCTAGACGTTCTTCACGAACCCGAAGACCGCCGAACAGGTTTGATCCGTACCACCTTTATTAAGAGGGGAGATGTTGAGGACAACCCTATCGCGGTGTATTAATTAGTACCCCGTTCAGCGCTAGGCTCTAACTCGGCAGCATAGCTGTCAATGTGTGATGCCTGATAAGCGCATCAATGAAATGTTTTTGTGGTTGTGAGTTTCAGTTTGTTTACGTCCTGTATAAAGTTGTACCGTGCTTTTAATGTGTTCGATAAAATATAGTTTGTTTTAATTGTTATCGTTCGCGTTTTATTCCCCTGATATAGAGACGATCCGTAAGCAAGTGTCGGGGACTTACACGGTACAAAAGAGCGGTTCCACTTATCTCCGAAAACCCATTCACTCTCTTGACAACTGACGATAACGCCTCTAACGACCCTTGCGAGGGGCATTCTTTGGCTCTGCTGGGAAACTCTAGGAAAAGACCTAATCAAAACTCACCTGAACTTCCTTGTAAGGGTTCTAGGTTGTCCCAAACAAGGGTACAAAATAAAAATAATTCATCAACTGGAAGTGCTGCCACAAATCCGAAGATAATACTTGCTGGTTTTGGGAAATTGAGATACAACCAGGAGTTCCCAGCACTCCCCGGGGCACCAAAAATCCCAAGTGCTCCAATTTTACAGTCAGAAACTCAACCTAAAACGGGATTCCTTAAATTTTCTGGCATTGTGGATATATTCACAGCTTTCAACATTACCGATCCTCTCCGAAACAGTTGACTGAAAAATGGCCTTGAAGCGATCGATCACGGATCTGATCACTGTTTTACAGTGGAACTGCAGAAGTATTATCCCCAAAATTGATTCATTAAAACATTTGCTAGATTACAATCATTGTGATGCCTCCTCCCTATGTGAAACATGGCTTACTTCTAATATAAACCTCAACTTCCACGATTTTAACATTATCCGTTTGGATCGAGAAGACTCATATGGAGGGGTACATTTAGGGATCAAAAAGTGCTACTCCTTCAATCGAATCAATCTCCCTTCGACGCTATGCATTGAAGCTGTCGCTTGTCAAACAACAATCAAAGGCAAAGATCTTTGCATTGCTTCTATTTACATTCCTCCTGGGGCCATTATAGGATATCGAGGACTCTCTAACGTGATTGAACACCTTCCCTCGCCCGCCTGCTTCTTGGAGACTTTAGCTCTCACGGTACAGAGTGGGGATATCTGTACGACGATAATCGACAATTCAAGACCTTTGTGACAACTTCAATATGACAATTCTGAACACAGGGGAAATGACACGGATTACTAGACCACCAGCGCAAGCAAGTGCACTGGACATAGCTCTAAGCTCGACATCACTACGGTTAGATTGCAAGTGGAAGGTAATATCTGATCCCCACGGTAGTGACCACCTGCCGATTGTAATTGCAATCACCTCTCGTTCAAGACCTTCGGAACCAATCAATGTCCCTATGACCTCACACGAAACATTGATTGGAAGAGCTACGCTGCTGAGATATCCAAAACTATCGATTCAACAACGGTACTTCTCCCGGAGGAAGAGTATAAGATTTTGCCCAACTCGATTCTCGATACCGCGATTCAAACTCAGACGAAACGAGTCTCGACGTGAACTCCCAAAAACGTTCTCCCAACCCGTGGTGGGACAAAGAGTGCTCAGACGTGTACGCGGAGAAGGCTGCCGCGTATAAAGCCTTCCGGAACGACGGGTTAGTCGCTAGCTATTGACTGTACGCGATATTAGCAAAGCGAATGAAAAATTTAATGAAAGCTACGAAACGCAGTTACTGGCGCCGGTTTGTCGACGGTTTAACAAGAGAAACATCGATGAGCACTCTTTGGGGCACGGCCCGACGTATGCGAAACCGAAACAGTACTAACGAGAGCGTGGAATATTCAAACCGTTGGATATTCGATTTCGTCAAGAAGGTTTGTCCGGATTCCGCCCCGGCACAGAAAATCAACCGCGCCGTGTCGCCTTACAATACCGCGAACGAAGCACCGTTTTCGATGGTGGAGTTCTCACTTGCTCTCTTATCATGTAACAATAAAGCTCCAGGGCTAGAAAGAATCTGGACTCTGCCAAGAGACTTGTAACTTGTGTTTCTTGAGGGTAACATTGTCCCACATGACTGGAGACAGGTTAGGGTCATCGCCTTCCAAAAACCAGGAAAACCAGTCTCTGACCACAATTCGTATCGTCCGATTGCAATGCTGTCCTGTATCCGGAAGTTATTCGAAAAAATGATCTTGTTTCGCCTCGATAATTGGGTCGAAACAAATGGCTTACTGTCAGATACACAATTTGGCTTCCGCAAAGGAAAAGGGACGAACGATTGCCTTGCGTTGCTCTCAACAGAAATTGAAATGGCATATGCTAACAAAGAGCAGATGGCATCAGTATTCTTGGATATTAAGGGGGCTTTCGATTCAGTTTCGATCAACATTCTTTATGAGAAGTTGCACCAGCATGGTCTTTCGCCAATTTTAAATAACTTTTTGCTAAACCTGTTGTCTGAAAAACAAATGCATTTCTCGCATGGTGATTTATCGACATCACGATTTAGCTACATGGGCCTTCCCCAGGGCTCAAGTCTAAGCCTTCTTCTCTACGTTTTTACGTGAATTTCTCAGTATCTCTCGTCAGAGGACGCCCGAAAGTTGGTAAACTTCATGGAGCAATGGGCATCCGGGACGGTGGCTACATTCCATTATTCCGAAGGTATCAATGAATGCTTGGTTTAAGGGCTTGGATGTGAACCGGAACTTTATTCGTACGATGTCAAGGCTCATGTCCAACCGGGACGTCCTGGCAAGCCGTGACCACCCCTACATTTTACTTATCTACATCTTTTTGAAAACTATTGATGTCCAAGTTTGATATATTTTCCCCTCTCATTCACAGTAGAACCTCGTCAACCTCTCCCTGTATCTACAATATGGCATTGCTTCACGAGTCTACGATGCAAACCTTTCTTGATAACCGTCTATCCAGAACATCATGACACACGTCACAAGAACATCACGACAGCACCGGAGTGCCAATAATCATCCGAAATATTGACCCTCCCCTCGCCCCTGCGATTACAGGAGGAAACCACTACAATAAAGTGTGCATATCCCCCACAATCGTCAACCAGCCAACGAGAATGTAAATTTTACGATATGTATCCCACTTCCTAACCGTTTCCTTTACTTCCACTAACACATGCGATGTACCTTGAAAAATGAATTATCGGCCTCGTTAAGCTACCGCATTTGGGCCTAAATAAACTTAGTTATATAAAAAAAACCATATTATGTCGAAAATATGGGAGGCAGAAGAAGTGCCTGCTAGCTGGCTAGACGGCTTCATTTGGCCCCTCTTTAAGAAAGGGTATAGACTGAATTGCGCTAATTAAGGAGAAATAACCCCTCATAATTCGGCATAGAAAATCATGTCCCGTATTCTGTTCAACAGATTGAGACCACGATAGGAGTCCTTCGTCTGCGAATACCAAGCCGGTTTTCGTGAGGGTCGATCAACGACGGATCAAATGTTTACCCCTGAGACAAATCCTCGATAGACTCCGGGAGTACAACTTGCAGACACATCATCTTTTCATAGATTTCAAAGCGGCCTACGATTCAGTGAAACGAGCAGCAGCACTCAGCAGAAACCCCTTCCAAAGCTCGGATGAGAGCTAGCACGGCCGCTATATAAAGCGTGCACAACGGACAAGCGAGTCATTCGCAATTCGGACGCCAAGAGGGAAGGACGACCTGCAGCAGCCATCAGCAGAACCTCCTCCCAAGTCAGGTGACAAGTAGATGAGTAAGCGAGCCCTCTGTTCTTCGGGAACAGAGTAACTGCAAGCCCTCTGTCGAAAGTCCGCGACAAATAACAGGCTGTGATACACGTATAGCGGCCAACGGAGAACTTTACAATGGCAACGTACAGCAGTGCAACGGCGGCCAAGCTGCTGTCTGGGCACAGCAAAACGTCCGGTTGCGACACCGCAGTCTGCGAACGAAGACGAAATTCGCTATCAGGTCTGTATCGAGTGGTATAGTTTTCGATGGGATGTCCGCCCTGATCCCCAGACCGACCGTCTGGAAGATGTTGTTCCTTTGACATGTGTCCCAAGTATACTTGTGCCCAAACCATGGAGACGGGTCTGTGGTGCTTCTTGTATGGCGAGACATATGGGAGTTCTGTTTGCAATGTGGATTTCAGGCCATTCAGGCCGTTAATATTCCACTGCAATGCCAGGACGCAACCTTCTCTTTCGACTGCCTGTGTATGCAAAGGCTGCTCCTTACTTGGTTCGTATCCCTCCGAAGGCTTGAGCTTGTGCGACCACCCCTGGCTGCTACTCCGTTATCGATCTGGAATAGCTGAAGTTGCACAGGGAATCAGTAGATAATTATGCTTGGGATTAGCGAAACATCTTTCAATGTGCAACTCCTGGTATAGTGTTTTTTTTTATCAATACCGGCGCCGGCCAGGCCCGAACGTAGATCGCGGAAGGAAAGGGAAGGAATTGTTAGTCCGAAACTTGCTTTTGCTAGAGGCCGTTTATACTACTGCGCACTCCACAAGTATCACGGGAGGAGGATATTTTTGTTAGTAGAGTATAGAAGTTGGATATACTTCTTCTTTACCGACGCCAGAGAGGTGATTCCACTACTTGGACTAGATATCGATCCACCAATTTCATGGACCGGGGACCAACGGCTTTACTTCCCTTCCGAAGGAAGACGTGACCACAGATTTTTTCACCTCAGAAAAAGCTCAACGACCTCGGCTGGAATTGAACCCAGGCCAACTGGAATGAGTGGTGGTCACGCTTACCACTCAACTACCGGCGCCGTCTTGGTTCGTATCCCTCTAAAGGCTGTATGTTTTTTCTGATGCTTGATATTTGTTCAGCTGTGTTGATGCAATAGGGTTCTGGGGGAGAGCAGAAAGCGACAGATGGATATGATCGTGGATACGCGTTGGTGGAACTTACCCGGGAAACCCCCAGGTTCCCCGCGCCGGCAACCGTCGGGGACTCATCGGATGTTTCCGGTACCTCCCGAGTCGGGGGCGACGCGGGGAGGGAGGCTTTGTTGATGCACGGAGAGCAAGTTTGTGTTAGTGATGTCTCGGTGTGATTGTGAGTGGGTATTATACTTGTGGAATAGGTGTACATGTTGCGTTCTTTGGTATTGGTGTCACTGTTCCTGTGGTGGAACCGAACTGGATGCCAAGAGCAACGAGCGATGGGGCTGGGGCTGCGGAGCCGATCGGTGTCGCTGTTGTCCCTGCGTCCAGGGGTCGATGTCATAGCACTACGTTTGCTGTTTGTTTTTTGTATTTGCATGGTTGACAGCAAGGTGACGTCTAGTAAGCATTGGCTGGAAGGACTTGAGGGCAGTCGGTTGTTTTCTGTTATATTTTGTGTATGAGTACTTGCCTGAGTTAAACTCGGGCCCGCGCCAACAGCCGCCGGGGGTGCACCGGGAGAACCCGGAACGTCCCCGGTCGGGGTCGACGCGGGAGGTTTGTTTGTTTGGTTTCGGCTATTGAATGTTGTTGCTTTTGATTTCTGCTGACTGCTGGGTTGAACGTTTGTGCGTTGTGTTACTCTGAGATGACGTCCGAGTAGTCAACGGTTGTTGGAGGTTTTTGGCCTGACGTGTTGAGTGCTGTTGTTGAACTGGATCGGGACCATGGCATGATGGCTTCAAGGTCGGGTGTAAGCAAGGTCATATCGGGAGTTGTTTTGAAGTTGGGGCTTCTGGATTTATCGGTACCACTTTTTCTGGTATCCTTTACTTTTTGGCGACTGGACCTTCTGGTCGGGCCGGCAGGAGCTCCGACAACAGAGGTTGGTTCTAAAAAATGTAGTCTTCTTAGCTTCTGTTCCCGTAGGGGTGTTTTCGTTGGTGGAAGTGTTCTCCCTAGGGTGGATAGACGACTTTTGGTGAAGCTCGGGGAAGGTATGCCGCAGTTTCGCTATATCTGCTGTAGCCGCTTGAAGCTGTTTTTGAAGCTTGGAACAATATTCCTTCAGCCGTTTAATTTCCTGATCTTTACCGTCAACTGAACTTTGGGCCTTGCTTTCTTTCAGAGTCACTAGTTCATTCTGTAGCTGTGCTATGATTTTGTTCCGTTCGTCGTCCTTGGTGTTACCTGTGGCTACGCTGGCATAACTGGGACCTTGTTGGCGTTTCGTTATCAAAGCTCTGGCCTCGGGGAAGGTGAGATTTTTGTCAACTCTGATTTTGGTTATCTGTTCTTCCTCGATAAACTTGGGACACGCCCTACTACGGGTGGAGTGACCTTGTCCACAGTTGATGCAAACGCTTGTCTTGGTACATGGGTTGTCTTTGGATGTTTCATGTTGTTCACTGCAGTTCAAGCAAGCGGCGGGGTTGGGACAGAGACGATTACCATGCCCAAATTGGCCGCACTTGAAGCACATCATCGGTAGTGGATAGTACGGGCGGATACTGGTGCGGAGTAGGACAATGAAAACGTGTTCCGGAAGTGCAGAACCAGAGAAGGAGAGGATGACCAGTGGTGTGTTGACCGGCTTACCTTCAATCTTTTTTGATATTCGGCGAACCTCCGTGACCCCTGGGTCTTTAGTTCTTCCAGCAGTCTGGCTTCTTCCAAATCTTTGGTGTCAGGATCGTAGATGACACCCTGGACTTTATTGAGGGTTGGGTGGGGAATAATCTCCACCTTCTGACCGCCTATAAGCTGATTCAACTTCTGTAGGGCTAGAAAAGCTTTCTTCGATCGGGTTCTCAACACATATCTGGATCCCTTTGCCTCCTTTGTCGCACTCACCAGGTTTCTTGGATCGATACCGAGCACTGCCTGTACAGATTTTAGAATAAGGAAAGGATCCGCGGGGAGTCGTTGTTCCTCGTTTCCTGGTTCGTTGACGGCCCTTAATAATAGGGTCTGCTGATTTATCACTTCCCCAGAATTCATGTAACCGGGGAGCGATCGACTTAGGGGGGGGGCTCCTCACCCCAGTCCGGGGGAGGAGGGCGTGGCATTATTACTTAAAAAGTCCTGGTCTTGCTCGCACTGTTGCTGGTTTGACACCTTCAAGTTTTACTCGTTTGGGTTTCGTCACTTTACTATCGTGAAGGTCACTTCTCAGGCGCACACCAATTCGATTTGTCTGTTCGATACATCACACGCGTTTAAATCGCCGGCGGTCGGTAGGTCAATGGAAGCGCAAGTCTATTACTGATTTGAATCTTCGCCTAGGTGGAGGCGCGATCAGTTCACCGATTTAACGTGGGAGTTTTGATGGAGGCGCGAGTTGTTTATCATCTTAAAAGTCTGTACTCCTGATACCTGCTACGATTTTCACAACACTTTTTCCCGCGAAAAAACCGTAGTATGCTTCGAAATTCGGTAGGAATAGGCGCCTTGGCGGATAATCCGTCCGTCAGGGCACCGGAGACCCGTCGGGGATCGAGTTGCGAATCACTTGTTTTTCACACTACTAATCGGGTTTCGGAGCACTGCACTTGCGTAAACTATCGCTAAGCTAGCGAAATGTCGCGATGATTTGTGCCGGATGGCAGAGACCGCGCTCAAAAAAAAGGCGGGTAGCGTAGGCCGAGCACTTGTTTATTCGATGGAACACGGAGCCAGAGAAAAAACTCAACTAATCACTCCGAGTGATTGATACGATCTGAACTGGAATTTTTAGGACACGTCGTATCATCGGACGGAATCTATCCTTCGAACAACAAGGTAGAAGCTCTTCAAAGATTTCAAGCACCCAAAACCGCGGAGGAAGTCCACAATTTCCTGGGTTTGGTTACGTACATCGATCGGTTTCTGCCAAATCTAGCGATAACTGCTCCGCTCCGTGAATTAACCCATGCTGGGGTTAAATTTGCCTGGGGAAGCGACCAACGTGCGTCTTTTGCTAAACTCAAGGACATGATTGGGAACGTACACCGTTTACGATTTTTCGATAACAGTATGCGAACAAGGGTTGTAGCTGATGCCTCACCAGTTGCTCTTGGGGTAGTTCTTTTACAATTTGAAGGGCCCACCGATGATATTCCCCGGCCAATCGCTTGCGCCAGCAAAAGTCTGACAGCGATAGAAAAACGTCACTGCTAGACAGAAAAAAGAAGCTCTCGCTTTAGTCTGGTCCAGAGTTAAAAATATTCAAATTCATTGAATGAAAATTGATCAAATTCAGCCGCATTCATTTTCAATATTCAGTGACGCAGCTGAAAACGTCAAACGAATAAACCGCCCATTCATCCATGCAGATTTTCATTCGTCTCCGATTATTACACGAAGCGGCCGTGCAGCAACGAATCAAACGTATCAAAGTATGCCCTGGCACAATGTAAGCGATGATGATTGTTGTTTCATATACTTTTCCGGCATTTGAAAACATTTTCCTATATAATTAGTGAAATGAATATATTGTACGATATTCAACTGAATGAATAACATGGATATTTGAATGAATATTTTTTCTATTCACCGCGAGTCGCATCAGGTTCATTTTCAGCCATCAAAAAAGAGCTTCGATTATTTTTAACTCTGGTCTGGTCTGTGGAGCGATTTTCCATCTATCTCATAGGACGCAAGTTCGAGCTGGAAACAGACCACAAACCTTTGGTAGCGATTTTTAAACCCACTTCAACACCATGTGCACGAATCGAACGATGGGTGCTTAGGCTTCAGTCGTTTTCGTTTGTTGTGAAATACCGTAAAGGCATAAGTAATGTAGCAGATCCATTATCACGGTTGGTCGAGGTACAAGAACCAGAAGAGTTCGATGCTGAAAGCAAGTTCATGGTACTAGCCGTTTTAGAATCAGCAGCGATCGATGTGCAGTTGCTGGAAGAGATGTCCAGTACCGATGTTACTTTGGAGGCTGTAAAACAGTGTTTACAAACTGGGTATTGGGATGCCCAACAAGTTAAGTCGTTTGCTCCATTCAAGAACGAATTGGGACTCATCGGGGAACTTTTAGTTAGGGGAAATAAACTGGTAGTTCCAGATTGTTTGAAATCGCGTATGTTGAACTTGGCCCATGAGGGCCACCCTGGCGAATCGGTGATGAAGCGGCGGTTGCGTGACCGGGTTTGGTGGCCCGGAATGGACCGTGGTGCAGATTGGTGAGCTTGCCAAATAGACCGGAGTCGATGAGCCGTCGTGAAATGCCTTCGAAACCGTGGATTGAGGTAGCCATAGATTTTCTCGGACCCCTACCCTGTGGAACTTACTTACTTGTTGTAATCGACTACTACAGTCGTTATAAGGAGGTAGAGACAATTACTAAAATAACAGCCAGGGAAACCGTAGAGAGACTTGACAAAATATTCAGTTGAATCGGTTATCCACAAACAATCACTTTAGACAACGCCAGACAGTTTGTGGGGACTGAATTGGAGGAGTATAGCAAAATGAAAGGGATTATTCTCAGGCACTCAACCCCATATTGGCCACAGGAAAACGGGTTGGTCGAACGACAAAATCGCTCCCTTCTAAAGCGTCTACAGATAAGTCATGCGCTGGGTCGGGACCTTCGGGAGTATTTACTGATGTACTACACCACACCTCATTCGATCACGGGTAAAACTCCGACGGAATTACTATACGGAAAAACGATCAGATCAAAAATACTTGGATGATATCGAGACAATAGCGTTGGGTGATGTTCGGGACCGAGATCGAGTATTGAAAGAGAAAGGGAATCAGTCAGAGGACCTCCGACGCCGCACAAGGAAGTCATCACTCTCCACAGGCGATACAGTACTTATGCAGACCCTGCTGCCAGGTAATAAGTTGTTAACGACGTTCAACCCGAAAGAGTATGTTGTCACGCATCGCGCAGGACCGCGCGCAACCGTCGAAGATCCAGCAACCGGTAAATCGTATGATCGCAACGTAGTTCACCTGAAGAGACTACCCGAGAGTACAACAGAACCGACAGAATCAATAGCAGCTGCTGCGATGGACAATGTTGAAGATCAATACTCGCAGTTGTTCAGCAGTGCAGAAGATGATCTTTACGGATTCGACGATAACCTCGAAACGGATCACAGAGTCGAGCCGGAAATGGTTTCCATAACTCGACAGCGTCGAGTCGCTAAAAAGCCTTCTAAATTTGCAGACTACGTACTTTAATCTTCAGGAAAAAAGGGGAGATGTGGTACCTGAGTACGGGCCTGGGAGAGAATAGTCGTGACGGCTGATGTTGTGATCGAGAAAAGTGCATTACACAAATGAGACAAATGAATAATAAATAACACACTCTCTCATTAGCCATCGACGAGGCAACATCGGCGCTAAAACGAGGCTTGTGAATTCGGTTCGATTAAAGTGAAAAAAAGTTACTTCCGCCATCTTTGAAAAAGGTACTCATGTAAATTGTGCTAGTTGTGAAATCGTATCGAATATCAAAGTGAGTTTTTTTTTTGAATCCATTTATTGATTATTTGTAGGTTAAGGCTGCTGTAAATATTCTGTATATATATATAGTTAAGATTGGTGTAAATATATTTTTAAAAAGCTACTGATACAGAGGGTGTGAAAAAACAAAATGGAGGTAGAGGAAGAGGATGCTAGAGGAGGTGAAGACCCGAAAAAACGGACAGCTTCGGTTTCTGAAAAACGGAAAACTCTCGACAATGACGAAAGCGACGATTACAGTGACAATGAGAATCGTAAATCGAGGAAGAATAAGACGAGAAAAGTTAAAAAGTTTGACGCCCAACGGGACATGGAAAATAAGAGCGACGGACGAGACTCACAAAAAAATCCATCATCATCGACTTCAAAGACACCAATTGACAACGGACCAAACAAAAAACAGACGATATATACAAAGACGGATGGATTAAAAACAAAATTTACAAAACGTTCATACTGGAACGAAAACAAGAAGAAAACACAGCTACAGGAGGGACAGACAAGACAAAGGAAAAATTCCCGCACCCTATGGAAGTTGCAAAAATGTTGCACAACATAGGAGTGAAAAAATATACGGAAATGAAATCAGTGGGTAGAGGTCGATTCCAAATAGTATTTGACAATCCAAAAGACGCAGAACAGCTCATTAATTCAAAAACTTTAAAGGACCAATTTGGTTACACGGTCTTTGTTCCGGCCAGGTTCAAGGAAACCATAGGTGTGATAGGAAACGTACCACCGACACTGACCGAAGAAGAAATATTAGAAAATTTAGAAAGCGGTGACATAAAAATTCATAAAATTGAGAGAATAAAGCGACGAGCATCTGAAAACAGGTTTGTCCCAACTTATTCAATAAAAATATATGCCAAAGGTCAATACCTCCCAGAAAAAGTATCAATATACGGAGTCAATGCTTTTTGTCAGCCCTATGTTTTTCCGTTAAAAATATGTCGTAAATGTTGGCGATACGGATATAGAGAAAATTTTGTAAATCAAGTAACGCTCGGTGTGATAACTGTGGAGCAGACCACTCGGACAAAGACTGCAAAGTTACTAAACCAACATGTATCAACTGTAAAGGAGAACATAAAGCCTCCGACATAATTTGCCCAGAAAGAAACAGACAAGACAAAATAAGACAAGATATGGCTTATAACAAAACAACATTTTTTGAAGCTTCTCGTAAATATTCAAAAACAGCACCAAAAACACTACAACATAGAATCGACTCAATTAGAGATTTCCCCACACTTCCTTTGCAAACAAATGAAAATAATAATTACCCAACACAATTTCAGAAAACTAAAACGAAACAAGTAACTCATAGTAAAATATTTCCACAGCCTGAAAAAGTACCAGAAATTCCACACATTTTCGCAGAAAATCCATATAAAACAACGGACATTGAAAAAATAACACAACAGATAAAGCAAGAATTAATTAAGCAATTAAATCTAAACAATATTGTAGAAAAGATCAAAACAATACAAAACTCAATCATAAATAACACAAACAAAACAGACGCAATAGAACAAGATATACTTCTAATCAACATAAGTAATGAATTGAACGAAATAATCAACCCAATAATGAAAACTCAAACCAATCAATAATTAATATGATTAAAACGAAAGAAGACAAAACTAAACACAAAAATATCACCAAAATAAACATCTTTCCAATTACACACAATAAACCATAAAAATAATTAAAAATTTCAAATGAGTACATCAATATATAGAAAATTAACAATAATTCAGAATAATGTTACTAGCATTCGACCAATAGACACCCGTGAAACTATCAAAAGCTTTCTCAGCAAGGAAGATGTAGATATAGCATTACTTAGCGAAATATGGTTAAAACCAGAAGAAACATATAAATTCCCCGGCTACAAATTTGTCACAGAGTCAAGACCTGCAGGTTATGGAGGAGTGGGGATATTAATAAAAAACGAAATTACATTCAATCGGATAAATATACCAAACTTAGTACCAATAGAAGCCATAGCAATAGAAACAACAAACACTTACCCAAATATTCAAATATATTCTATATACATTCCACCACCACCGATTAATAATAATAATATTAAAATCCCCTTAAAAAAACTTATTACATTTTATAGAAAAATTCAATAAACCGGCTCTATTAGTAGGAGACTTCAACGCACATAATAAGCTATGGAACCCCTTGCACGAAAACTGCCCCAGGGGGGAACTATTAGAGCACCTAATTGAAACAAGCGATCTAATATTACTTAATGATGGATCAAGTACACTAATTAAAAACCCAAACACAACACCATCTGCAATAGATCTTTCATATGCATCGGCAACAATAGCAGGAAAAATAGACTGGACTGTTTTAAATGAAGACTTTTTTAGCAATCATAAAATAATAAAAATGGAAATAGAGCAAACAGCAACAAAATACAAATATGTCACGGAATATATAAATAAAAAACAAATAATAGAAAATCTTTACGAACTACAACCCCAAATGTTCCATACAACAGAAGACATTATCCAAATCATTAAAGAAAAAATAGAGATATCAAAATATACTTCAAACAAAAATAGAAAAAGAACACCAAAAAAATTGTGGACAAAGGAAATCAACAACCTTTTACAACATAAAAATATGAAAATGAAAGAATTCAATAGAAACCAAACTTATGAAAATTTGATAGAATTCAAAAAATCAAGAGCGGCTTTGAAGAAAGCTATTAGATCAGAAAAAAGAAAGACTTGGAATGAACTAACAAACACAAAAAAAAATCCAGACATGCATTCAAAGCAACTGTGGAATACGGTTAAAATAATAAGTGGAGGTAAACCAGCGAAAAATAATTTACAAATACTGAATGATCCAAATCTCGCAAAAAAATTCATGAAACAAAACTTCCCAACAATAGTCGAAGAAATAAACTACACACCACAACCAACAAATAGCACAATAGTAATACAATTTTCAGAAATCAACAAAATAATTAAATCAAAAAAAGATTACTCAACACCTGGCATAGATAACTTCTCCTTCTATATGCTTAAAAACTTGAACTGGAACTTAAAAATGAGATTTACAGAGTTACTTAACGAAACACTTAACAGTTGTAATATTCCGGACGAATGGAGACAGAGCAAAATCATACCACTTTTAAAGCCAGGTAAAACCCCAGATACTCCCACAGCATATAGACCACTTTCCATGTTGAGTATATTTCTGAAACTCATCAACAGTATAGTTAAAAATAGAATAAATGATCATTTAGAAAAGCACGATACAATCCCAAATTACTCTTTTGGATTTAGGAAAAACACATCGGCTATAACCTGCGTAAACACACTTATCTCAATAGTCAATCAAGCAAAAAGAGAAGGAGAAGTGCTTATAGCCACATTCATAGATTTGACAAAAGCTTTTGATAATGTAGACATAAATATACTCTTAAAAACATTAACAAACGAGAAAATACCAACAGAAATAATTAATTGGATTTACCAATATTTAAGAAGCAGAGAAACTATTATGGTATTGAATGATGGAACCAAAATTACACAAATTACAAACAAAGGATTACCCCAAGGCTGCCCACTTTCACCGATATTATTCAATATATATAGTAAAATAATACACACAGTTGCCCAAGAAGACGAAATCCTAATCCAATTCGCAGATGACTTCACAGCTATAGTAAAAAGTTTCAACACTAGAGTAGCAGCTATAAAAATGAACAAGTTCCTCTTCAGACTATCCTTTGCATTCAAAGAAATAGGAATGGAACTAAACCCAGACAAATCAGCAGCCATAGTTTTTATTAACAAGTATAATCCTAACATAGACATAAAAATTGATAACATACCAGTTAATGTGAAAGAAAACCATAAAATCTTAGGAATACACATTGATTCGAAACTAACATATAAAGTCCAAATCCAAGAAGCAACAATCAAAGCAAAGAAAAAAATAAACATACTGAAAATGATTAGTAAGAAAAAATCCGGTGCACACCCAGAACAACTATTAAGAATAGCCAAAGCAATAGTAAGACCGCATTTAGACTATGGGATAACAATAACGGCGGCAGCTTCACAAACAGCATTCACAAAGTTAGAATCGACACATCTCTTATCTCTAAGGACAGCACTGAGATTGTTAAGGTCGACACCAAATCACGTAGTATTATATGAGGCTGGAGAAATACCTCTTAAACTGAGAGCCGAACAATTAGCCCTGAAAGAAATAACTAAAATAGTTTATTTTAAAAATAGTCCAATGCTAGACAACTTATACGAGTTAATGAGAATCAACTATATACCAAAACATTCATCATATATAGAAAAAATAGCTTCATTAAATAATTATCAATTTTTTCAAATGTCCCAAAAAACAAAACTCGTCCCTATAATATCACAACTAGAAAAAGTATTTACAGTAAAAGATCATATCAAAGGAATAAAAAAGCAAAATTTGGCCATCAACATACAAAAATTAATAGTTACAGAATTAATAGAAAAATATTACAAAACATATTACCATCTATACACAGATGGTTCAATAATAAACTCTCAGGTAGGTTACGGATACTACGATCCGCAGCAACAAATTTCATGTAGTGGGAAACTTAAAACTGGTTTTACGATCATGAGTGCTGAAATAATAGCAATCACAAAGGCAATAGAATATGCAAAAGCAAAGCAACTCAAAGAAATAGTTATATTTACAGATTCCAAGAGTACTTGTACACTATTGTGCAACCCTATGAAAACAGACAACAATTTAATTATTGAATTATTAAATGAAATACTCACCTCAAATTTGATTACGATAAAAATACAATGGATACCCGGACATATTCGACTATTTGGAAATGATGAGGCTGACAAAGCAGCAAAATTGGGAACAACCAATAACAGAATAGAAGACATAAATTACTCCAAAGACGATACTTTAATAATTTTCAAGGATGAAATACTACAAAACTGGCAGGAAAAATATACAATGATTTCACAGGAAAAGGGCAAATTTCATTTCAGACACTCAGACAAAGTCAGTAGAAAACCATGGTTCAAAGGACTATTACTAGAAACATCGGAAGTAATAACAATGGGCCGAATAAGAACGGGACACACGGCAACGAAAGAAAGACTAGCTAGTTGGAATCTAATCAGAAACGATAAATGCGAAGAATGTGACGTCACTGAAGATCTTCATCACCTTCTGTATGAGTGCAAAAAGTTTAACACAATAAGGTCAAACTATCCAATGTTAAATAACAATATTCCAATTCACACGATCTTGATTAAAAAAGACAGAAGGGAGTATAAAGCAGTAGCCGAATACCTTAAAATAATTAAAAAGAATGTTTGATTAATACATAAATATAAATACATATTCGATGCGGTCAAAGATAGCAAAAAAAAATGCATGTAAGTAGTGGCAGCAAAGAGTATTAGTACGGTCGAGAAGGGTGCTTTTAGCAACCCAACATTCACAAGCCTTGGCTTTATGGATCTGATGGTCTGAGCCAAACATCGTCAGAGAGAAAAAAAAATAATAAATAAACGGAGTATTACAATTGGCAATGTACAGCCGTGCAACGGCAGCCAAGGAGCTGTCTGGGCACAGCCAAACGTCCGGTTGCGACACCGCAGTCTGCGAACGAAGACGAAACTCGCTCTATATACGACCCTGATTCCCCCGGTAGGTTTATAGGGCCATGAAGCATGGACGTCGACCGTAGAGCGTTCAGAGTATTCGAGCGTAAGATGCTTCGAACCATACTCGGCGGTAAGCAGGAGAATGAAAAATGGATATTGTGAAGCTTTGTGCGGTTGAGGAGAACCTGAGGGCGCTCAACGTTCAGAGTGACTGGAAGCGATTGGCCTAGGATCGAGTCCAAAGGAGAAGGATACTCCATTCGGCGTAGGCGCATCGAGAAGCAGCTGTAGCACATCAAGTAACATAAGGTAGAGTAGAAATGACAAGAAAAAGAAAGCAGTAAATGAAATCCAAATAAAAAATTCTTAAAAGGAAGCAGAATTCATGGAGAAAAGTGAAGTTAGATGACAAAAATTTTAAGATCAAGGGAAAAAAGAAATACACAAAGAAATACTGACAAATAGGTAGTAAATTCTGACGTCAAGGTAAATTATGGAAATGGAAAGGTAAGAATGCTTCACAATAGTAATAACAATGCCAAATTAATTTATCCAAATTGAAAGAGGTGTTTATGTAGCGTCCACGCGCTAATCCGTCTTAGTTTAAGTTTGAGTTGAGGGAGGCACGCATTTTTTGACTAGGGCAGAAGTGCTGATCAGACCCACTCTACACCAAAAATGTACTACAAGGACTAATATTTACATTATTTTTGTAATGTATTTCCCTTACAAAATCAAAAATCAATTGCATCTAAGAATGCCAAATCCTCGTCCGGATCTCTTTGTTCTCCAAGGGTCACAAAAACGCCAGTCTCCACAAACTTGTTTACCTTACTTCCCCCACTTTTGTTCTCACTCGTCCCTGCCGACTGAGACTCATAAGCGCTGTCATCCTTTGGTTCGACGGTATCGGCCCGAACTGTGTCATCTTCCCTTCGAACAAACTCGAACTCTCGCATCTTGTTCAAAGTTTGCTTGGACAATTGCTTCCGCTGACAGCTACTTTCCGAAGGATTATTATTTTCCTGCTGGCCAAAAATGTCGTCTTCGTTCAGAAAATCCAGTAGTTGACTAACCTGTACGGGATTTGTCTTAGCGGGAGTGGCTTTCGATTCATCACGCGAAACAGTTGCTTCAGAAACGGGTTGCGTGGAAACGGCTTGTCTTCTTGGCCAACTACATTGGAATCTTGATTGGGATTGGTCTTTACTTGCTACGCTCGAACCAGATTGTTCGATGGGCACTTGCTCAGATAATCGCAAATTCTCGTCAGTGCGAATGGGGCTTTCATTTGTATGCCGTATGGTCGATGCGGGTGATGGTTCTGTGGCCATTAACTGTTCTCGGTGGGGTCGTTTAAACGTGAATTTACTCGTAGGAACACTGGAGCTTGGCTCAATGGGATTAACGAGCAGAGCATGATCCTTACTAAAACGTGAGGACATTTCTGTTGTTTCTACGGTATTTGTTTTAAAGATAGCAGAATCATCAAACACGCTGAGACCAGTTTCCGTAGATGCTAGACTGGCCGTTTGTTCGTCTTTTGATTGACTAGCGATGTTAACGTCCTCATCACTGTCATCATCCAACAGACTGCTCACATCAAGCATGGCGTTGAAAGATTCTTCTCGTGATGCTCGGGACCTTCCACTGCTGATCAGTGGAAAACTAACATTCGACTGACTAGTCCGGGGTGTAATTCCATCTGGATTATCACTCGGTTTCTCCGGTTGGGTAGCTTTCGACAATTCCTGCAAAAAATTTTGCCGCAAACTACTTAGGATACAATCCAGTTCGTCGTTACCTAAATTTTCTTTTAATTTAGGATCAGTTTCCGGAGTGCTCTTAGATGTACTTTTTTTCGACGTTTTAGGTGAATGAGATTTTACCGGTTCACTGCCTTTGATCTTTTTGACGGTATTCTTCTTGTGCTGGGTAAATGAGTACTTCGAATAAAGATCACTGCCATCTTCCAGTGTTTTGCGTTTTTGCGATTGAACGTGATCGGTTTCAACGACCGTAGGTTCGTCAGTCTTATTATTATCCAACTCCCTAAGAACTTGCTCCTCAAATCTATTCAGCGGTTGAGTGCTGACGGAATCCCAACTGCACACTGGAGCTGACTCCTTCTGTTTAGCTTCAGCAGCTAATTTCTTCCGGTACTGATCTACTTTTGATTCGTCTACCTGATCGATCGCAATTTCTTGCACGAGTTGAGTAAGTTGTAGCTGCTGCAACATCTCAACTATTTCCACCGAATCGGGGCCCAACGGAAGCGGAGCTCGAATTAAATCGATCGGACAAAATACTCTTCCGAATCCCCAACTGGAATCCATAAGCCGAATAGTAATCAACGCATCCAGAGCAGTAACTTCTTCACGAAACATCAACCGAGCGTACGCTTGTGATAGCCGAACCAAACTGTCCAATAAGCGGGCGGTTGTGCGAGCACAGGAACCTGCTGCATCCGTCCGGCAACGTTTATAGTACGCCGCTGTAATGGTAAAAATATTGGTCATTAAATTCAGTTTTACCAACACGTTGATTCTACCTACATAATATAGTATTGGCATCGTCCGTTATTTTTGGATGAATATCCCGAATCGCCTGGAAATGAGTCTGCAGCCGCTCCAAATCCCAGTGCCCTCCGAAAGGTGTCTGCGCAAACTTTTCTCTAGATTCTTCGCTTACGGAAAATGACAAAACATGATTCGAAACCGGACGGTCCCACTCTACATCTCCGGAATCGCAAAGCGTCAGCACAAGATCAAATCGACTCAGCAGTGGTCCACCGATTCCCAGACTTGATTTCACCTCCATTTCAGCCATGGAAAACAAATTCTTCGGATTGGTAGCAGCCAACACGACACACCGTGAACTTAACTTGCAAACCAACCCGGCCTTAGCCATACTTATCCGTTGCTGTTCCATCGCTTCGTGAAGTGACCCCTTGTCCATTTCACGCATCAGATTGAACTCATCAATACAGCAAATACCACCATCGGCTAAAACCAGCGCTCCCGCCTCCAACTGCCATTCGCCATCCTCCTTCACGGCAGCAGCTGTCAAACCGGCGGCGGAACATCCCACTCCCGTAGTAAACACCGAACGAACTGCAATTTCTGAAGCACATTTCAACAGCCGAGATTTAGCCAACCCCGGATCACCAACAAGCAGCAAATGCGAATGTCCCCGAATGGTCGTCCCACCGCCCATATATCGCTCGGTACAGCTAGCTAGCGCAAGAGCCAAAGCAAGCTTCACCGGATACAATCCATAAATCTCCGGGCATATCGACTGTACCAGCACATCCCTTGCCGCTAGTTCTCCGATATCCTTGACAGTATTTTGCCATTCGGCTCTTGTGAAAACAAGATGTTCTGGCAAATCCTTCCCAAATGCCGTTTTACTTTCGTCCTTTGATACACTGTTTGCCCTCATCGAAACGGTAGCTAAAGTCTTCTTTCCTGGCATCAGCGGAGCCCAGCGACGTTCCATTGTCCCAACAACGGTTACACAATCTCCCGGCTGGCAACTATCCACCAGGTCATTTTCGAGTGTAATAACAAGCATGGTTGGCACATTCTTTTCACTCATAATCTCCTGAACTCGCACCTCCTACCAAAAGCAAATTTTATAATAACCACTTAAAAGAAACTAAATCATAAATACCTGAAAATGTCGGCAATAATCGGGCTGTGGTTGTCCATTTTTTTGCTGCGGAAAACCTTTGCATCCGGTTTCGCTAGCCATCGGACAGCATCGAGGCGGATCAAACACATAGCTCTGTTCGTACTGAGCTTCCAGAATGAATTCATGCTGACAACGGTTGCAAACGTACTCTCGTTTAAACTCCAGAAAATTGGCTTGCGACATTCGGAACACCCTGCCCTTTATCTGGAGAAACTGACCTACGTGGTCGTTGTTGGGGAATGCAACTTTGCGCACCGCCTGAGCAGCCGTCTGCGGCATGTTGACGAACCGGACATGGCAGTTATGCTTGATTTGGAAGTCCGGCTCGAGGAACATGTTTCCTTCGATGAGCGATTTCTGTGCTTCTACTAGACTTGTGTTCCATTTGGGCAGTTGTTGGTGAGGATCGCGAAGCAAGGCATCGTACAGCGCGAGTTGTTTTTGCTGGATATGGGCTAAGCTGTTCAATAGAGGAAGATGATTCCAGGAGGTGCGTAATATCGATATTATCTCATTAGGTTCAACTTACTTAACAGCCAGTGAAACGTGAACCAAATCATCTGAATTGTTCAGTAAATTAGTGATTTCCTCGTCGTAGTGCTTCTTTAAATATTGCTCCATATTTTGCTGATACGTCTACCTGCTTTTTTCATTAAAAATCCTAAAAAACTGGTTAGAATTACTAATTTGTTTCATTCGAACACTGCAAAATGCAACAGGTTTTATTTTGTTTTATTTATATTTACATTCGTTTTGAAAGTGTTGCCTAATATGGTCGAAAATGTACCAAATCGCATGAAATTGTAACAACCCTGTAACATTCATTTTTCAATATGGTACACCGGGGCAAGTTAAACCCATTCCGGATCCGGTTCGAAATTCTGAATGGATTCAGTATGGATTTCAGCCGAGCGGGATGACACTCCGTGAATTGTTGATGAAATGAACTTACAATATAAAATTCTGATAAAGATTGACATTGGTTAGTTCGGAATGGATTCTAATTTTCAATATTACTTTATAATGGAATGGAATGGCCGAGGATGATTCGAAATGTGCCATTAAAAAATCAATTACTCGCAATTCTATATCAATATTTATATAGGGATCAATGAGAACAAGCTGAGAAAATATTGATATTGAAATTTTCGTGCTTTATTTCAACTCCTATTTAACGATTTGGAATCTTTTATCAAACTTTTTTAGTTTAAGTATAAACGCTGGCTTTAATTTCGATAATTTGCCATAGTTCCGTTTTTATTTTGTTTCTTGCCATAAAATAGGTAGAATATTTATTTAGTCTCTGTTGCGGCAGAACACAATTGCTGACTGGACACTCATCGCAATTTCACACTGCACAACGCAAATATATCATCATTGTACATTTGTACCCGAGGGTGTGACAGTCTTTTATAAAAATATATCACCTGGTTTTATATTTTTTGTCACTGTATTATATTTAATAATTATGTAATTAAGTTATAAACGTATTCAAATTGTTGAACTGTACTCAAATATTTATGCATAATTCTTGCTGGTTTAGATAGTATCTGCCGGGTACTAACTAGAGGCAGCCAGAATTACGACTTATCCTGATATAGTTAAAGCGGAGCCAAATAGAAAAACGCGGCTTTGGCAAATCCCAGTCTTGTTTCTAACCAGTTCTTTACACCATCTCTTAACACCGGTAGTGATTCAGCCATCCTAACCGCATCAACAGCAGTAAACCACTATTTCAGCGCCTTTCGTCAACATTTCATAGCAGTAGGGGAAATTCAAGATGTCATCCGACCGGTCGGTTTGTACCATATAGTGAAACGAAATAAAGAACAGCCTGCGCCGGCGGCGGTCAATAGTATTTAGCCACCCAAGTAACCATTAAGCACTAAAGCAAGCATTATATTCACCTTATAACAGCTTTTCGATGCTTATAGGTTCTATACAAGCTTTGCAAATGTCTATAAGCTTTATACAAGCTTTGTTAATGCTTATAAGCACTACGAATTTTAAGCATTAAAACAGGTCGTATATGGGTATATGAGGCTCTATTGTAGAGCTTTTATACTCTGTAGCTATAAGCCGGATACGGTAGTCACCGATGCCAGTTTAATGCCTGTTATAGTTGACATTTCCATTACTCTGAACAATAAATTCTAAATTATCAGCTTCCGAGGTTTGGGCATGTCGTCGTAAACAAATTAAAGGGCACAAAATCTTCGAGCCATAAAATGATATGGTACATTGCGATGATTTGTTTCAATTTAGTATACATCTAACGATAGTTTTAAAAAATATGATCAAAACCTTGCGCCCAATTATAAGTATAATCACAACAAATCTCTCAATTTAAGAACGGCAAATATCAGTTAGATTAGCCAACTCCCAAATGGATCAAACGGCAAACGCGCTGGAGCAAAGTAACTTCCAAATCTTCTAAAAGCAGTAGTTCGAGTCTGAAACGTAAGCCGTACTGCAAAAAAAACAAATGGCGCATGCGACAGAAAGACCATGAAAGAAGAATGAGAAAAAAACTTTTTATTATCTGTTTTTGCTTTGTTTTTTTTTCAACCAATGGGTTCTACCCACCACAAATTGTTTTGACATATCTCCATAGGCGCGGTGGAAAAAGTAGGAGTAGGCAGTATATCAGCCGAATATTTCGCCAAAAGTGGCCTTTAAGCAGCACTAAAGTACGATATTGAACCTATAAGCTCTGCTACCCTTGATCTATAAGCGACTATAGAACCGAATTGATTCCATTTTAACGGCTTAGTGGTTACTTGGGGCAGTATTCCTTTCTATCACAGTCCAGTTTTACGTCTTCTTTTCGTTGATTTGTTCGAGTGCCGTGAATAGATCCTTCGCGTTGGGCACCGCAGACAAAGGGGCCTACCACTACGATCGATCAATCCCCTTTGAAAGATTGATCTCCATTTCGCCGTTTGTGTTCGGTCCCGAAACAAAGGGACAGCTCCATTTCGCCCTAATGTTTATCTCGTCTTCCAGACAGAAGCATAGATTTGTGTTTTTATGTTACGTCCGTAAGTTTTTGTATACAGCCATTTAGTCCTAGCAGTGTTGTTTGAAATTAGCTTAGTTGGATTGGTTTTGAAAAGGTTTTCGAGGTTCTTCAATAAAAGTTGTAAAGCATTTATTTTTATCGCCTTTTCTTTTACTGCTTATGCCGGCACTCGTCGCGATCTCATCATTCTCTCCTCATAGAATCCGTCGGATCAACCGGTGGAAACGTGATGATTTCCGGTACAGCTCGCCTCCCCATAGAAAATTTGATAGGGTAGATGTACCAATAGTCGCATACTTAACCCATTATTGCCCAACTTATTTTTTACTCGCATCACAAATTGAGTTTTCCGATCGAAAAAAATGATGTGGTCATTCCAGTAAAATTATTTTTGTACTCAAAGTAGCTGACATAATAAGGAACAACCAGTGAAAATTTAAGATTGATCGATTAATTGGTTCCTGAGATATCGTGATCGCCGCGAATTAACTTTTCAACAAAATACAACTCCGAGATAATCGAGTTTTACTGTCGGTGCAGCGAGTCAACGATCTATCGTATCAAACACTACGCACCGCCTACGAGTGGTAAATGGGTAGCGGTCTATAAATAGCTGTAACTCAAGTTGTAGTATTCCGATCTTAATGAAAAATTTAGAAAATTTTCCTCAGCGTATGTAGTTCCAGAATATCTAATTCACAAAAATTCGATTCTTTTCATCCCGAAGAAAATGTGTAACCCCTTAAGGAAAAATTTAATAAAAACAATACATAAACACGGGTTTAACCGCTTTAACTTCTCCAAACTTATTCTGCAAGAGTATATGAACAATATTAACTCATTTATAATGCCTGTTCTGCATTATTTCTTGAGTAATAGGAGTTATTCTCAGCACCTACTATATATAGTAGGTTGGGCAATAATGGGTTAAGGTAAACTTTTGCTAAAAAATCGATGAATGGATCTATGGGCAATGATAATATATTAAATGAAAGCTTTCAATCCCTACTTAATAGGAAAAATATAAAGATTGTTTAATAACCAATTTATGAATTCAAAACCGCTTGTACCACTATGGGAACACATGTATCAATAGTGGTGCGATCGCTAATTTCGGTTCCTATTGTTGCAAATCCCATTGATTTCAACTATAAGTACACTAGATCAACTATAGGTGCAAGGGAGCTCAAAATTCTAAGAAAATACATTTTTTCAACAGATTTTTGAGCGAATTTCAAGGATAACAGGTTTATTGTCGCATAATCTTAGTACGGCGAATCGATAAAAAAAAAATTGTTGATGGTTGGTACCTTAGTTAGGCGTATAACCCACTACTGCAACTATAGGTACACCTCAACTATAGGAGCACCAACTCTAGTTGTGAAATTTTCCAGTCGACCGACTAATTATTCGACTACGTTGGTTTTCGGTGGTATATTAATCGCCTGATTTAATCTGTGTAAATCTGGTTCCAGTCAGGGATGATGCATGGATCTTTCTCTTTATCGTTTTCAAGCTTCTCTTTGTGCGATCGTTCTGCACATCGCAGTGTTTTTGTGCTGCTCTATTTTTAATCAGTGTATTTTGCTCTTTGTGGCACATTGTGTGAGGAAATAACAAGCCTGGTTCCAGTTTTAAACTATCAACTAATCGACCGATTTAATAAGTTAAAATAGACTGATTTCATCAGATTTTGTCGGTCATATTTAATCGGTAGTGGCGTCGGCAGACGCCCATGTTAATCTCCCATAAGAGTAGGTGAAACAATCGACCGATTAATTGGTTGCATAGGCGGCCGATTGCGCTGACGTAAGCCGATTTAGTCGGTTGGAAAATCAGATGGATTTTCTATGGGGCTGTTACAATAGAAGCGGGGACGCTTTCCACAATTTAACGATTGTCAAAGTTACGTTGAAAGTAAATCAGACCTTGATTTTTTTAAACCAGCACAGTGATAGTGCAGTCGTGATTCGTTGGTTGGGCCACAGCCTATGTCCAACTAACGGATTTTAATTTGATAGTTGGTCCGACTGACAAATGTCAAAAACTCTCCAAAGAAGACATTAGTAGTGTAAAAGATTGTTAAATAGATTATCAAAGTCAATTTGACATGAGATTTTGACGTTCAGATGCTTTTTAGTTGGACAACGGTCCAACTAGCGGAGGTCCAACTAAAAAGCGGTCCAGTTAAAAAGTGTCCAACCAGCGAATCATTTCACTTCATGAAAACTACCATTTTTATGTGGACTCATTTCCAGCCACAGGATTTGAAATCCCGAGCTCCATTTAAAATAAACCGGGACCCAAATCCCGTGATACGTTTACCGACTAGCTAGCCTTCACACTTCGGGATCTTGATTTTTCCGTGTAGACTTTTTTTTGGTCACGGATAAACGAAAATCCACCTCTCTTTTATGGCAAGGGGAACAAAATCCCGTGATCAAATTCCTGAGGTGTACAGTACATTGAGAAACAAAAATATGCATAGTTAGCATACTTTCTATTCCCGTCTCTTTTATTCTGCTGTAATTTTTATGAATTTTCTAGCATACACTTCTAGTAAGTATTCAATGAGTGGATAGACCGAATATGTCCAATGCATAAAATTTACAGCAGAAGAAACGAGAGGCAGATAGAAAAGTATGCCATCGATGCATAAATAAATTTCTGCGTGTAAGCTTCAAATCCTGATTAAAATCCCATGTGATATCCCGGTCAAATAATTCGGAATTTGATTCAGAATCCTGAATGGAACCAGTATCGATTCCAGCTCAAATGCAACAAACGATTCTGAAACCGATTGTGTCGGAATCGGTTGTTGCATTTGAGTTGGAAACCTTATTGAGACATTCACTGAAACGCACACGCCGCACCACTTGTAGTACTTGCATTTGCTACTTGCGGTAGTAATAAGCCTCCCATTTTGGTTTAAACGCAAGGACAATTTTTAAAACAGAATTTGATTGATAGGTATAGCTCTTTAAACCAATTTTATCAATTCTGCAATCTAGAAAGAATTTTTGAATTTTACTGAGCCTGGTGAATTTGGCACCATTGCATCTGGTATACTCAACCTGTACAAAACGTTGCAAAACGTCAGGGCTGATTTTTGGAACAACTTGTGTTCTCATTCAGCCTTTCGTTATGCAACTTTGCGATATTATGACAGATCGGGTAAGCGCGGTGTTTCATGAAGCGCGGCCGTTCCTTTCGACAGGAAAAGGCCGCGTGGAATCTTGGGTAAATTTGCTAATACATACTGACTCCATTCAGATATCCGAACCAGTTCCGGAACAAGTTTAACTGGGATATAAAGCTCGTAGTTTTTTCTCGGTGTGGAATGCAGCACATACGTTGACGTTTACGATTGAAGGTATTTTCGAACTTTCCTGGCTAATCCCAAAAGTTTAAAGCACTGCCGGCTGGTGTTGTGTTGTTGATATTTTATTATGGTCTTATAATCACAAAAATACAAGTTTTAATCACAAAATTTAATAGTAGCATTCATTCAATTTTAATACAAAGTTTAGTCGAAAGGTTTGCTGGTATGACCACGACTTCAAGCCCAGCGGGCGTAAAAAATGATCCCCCGGATGTTGTCTGCTCCGAACGCATCAAGTTTCGTAAGTTACACTCACAGAATATTGTCCATCGGTTGCGTTATCGGGAGATGGGTCTAGGCGTCAAGTCACCACAGCATTCGGTGCGTGTGTTCTACCAGAATGTTTATCCCAACATGACGGTAGTGAACGTCGAGAAACCACCGTGCTACCTGCGAAAGTTTAGCCCGGATGGTAGGTTTTTGATAGCTTTCTCATCGGATCAGGCTTCGCTGGAAATCTATCAGTACATGGGGTGTGCGGCAGCAGCCAGTCTGTTCCAGGAATGGGAGGATACGGAGCTGATAATCAATGACGGTACCGGGGGAAGGAGTTACGAGATTCGAAGTCAAATATTTGATAAGTTATTCAAGGTAGGTTTGATAAAATGATTAAACATGTTTTATTTTTTTTTCTAATCGTCCTTGATATTTCTCAGCTCAGACACGTAGTCAATATGGAAAACAACGAAAAACAGTTGAATCGTGAGTGTAGCTTGTTCACCAATGATGGAAGGTATGTGATAATTGGAGCCGCTGTGTTCATTCCGGAGGAGAATCGTCCCCACTTTTACGAACTGTATACAAACAACGAAGCCATTAAGCCAACCGCCAGCTGCCCGTTGGAAGACTATACACTTTACATCATAGATCTTCACAATGGGCGCATTTCGGACTCGAAGGACTTCAAGGTGGATAAAATCATCCTATCTCACAACCAAGGAGTATATCTGTACAACGATACGCTAGCGATATTGTCGATTCAGCATCAGACAGTTTATATCTACTCAATAGCCGAGGGGACGTTCATCATGGAGCGAACAATTGGTCGGTTTTGTTGCCCAGATGAGAGTTATCTATACGGACTCGGAACGGTTACTGGTCGATCTAATAGCAATACCAACCTTCGTGCATTTAGGGAACCAACAATCAACAGCCTAAAGCATCGGATGTTAGTTTTTCTGTTTCATCAAGCTAAAGTCAAAGTTGATGCTGGTGAGGATAAGCTAGCGTTACGCAAGTTCTACCGTCGTTTCGATGAGTACAGAAATCTTCGCATGTGGAAAATGCAACTGCTGGATGACGATCATTTGCTGATAAAGTATGCCAGCGAAGATGTTGTGACGTTGAAAATCATTGAACCAAACAATCACAGCTCGATTTTTGTGATTTACAACATTTGGAAGAACCAAATAATCGGCATTTATGGCAATCAATCGCACGAGCTTCTATTTCTTTACGAAAATTTCTGCGATAGCTTCCGGAATGCCAACTTAGCCCACCAGACGCAGTTTACATGCTCACCGAGTAACAACATCTATAGTAATTTGATCCATCAGCGCTTCAAACAGACCATGATTGGTGCCCGCGGTGGAGGAGTGCAGGAGGCCACCAAACGAATCCTAGCACAGCTACCTATCAGCGCCCAAAGCTACAGTAGTTCACCCTATTTGGATCTCAGTCTGTTTAGCTACGATGACAAATGGGTCTCGGCTATGGAGCGACCCAAGGCATGTGCCGAATTTCCGATCCGGTTTTTTGCGCGTGATTCGGGACTGCTGAAGTTTCGAATCTACGCGGGAGTACAGAATCAACAGCCAAGTTCCAGCTCGCGACGACTAGTGGCGTTCACCTTCCATCCAACCGAACCGTTCGCGATCAGCGTCCAACGGATCAACACCGATTATATAGCAAATTTTCACATCAGACATGCGGGAGCGCGTGTGAATAGGTGATGTTAACGGGTTTTTGATTTGAGTGCGATTTTACTTATCCCTATTGGACTGTCGATAAAGGTGATTATGTGTCGATGAAATGTTCAAAATCTGCTGCGTTTGGCGATTCCGTTCGTTGGTTAACGGAGACGGGTCATGAATGTTTAATGCTTGGGTAACAATTCCATTGGGTTTTACTGGACCTTACTTTTCTATCAATGCAGGTAGTCGATAGAAATTGCTTTGATTTAGCAAGCCATCTGTTGGACATCCGATGTAGGACTACAATTTTAGGTAGTATGTTTTACTCCTTTTTTGCGATACGTATTTGCAATACACTGCCTTCCTTCTTAATTGAGAAGAACCGTTACCCCAAGAAAGATGTCCATATTCGCAGATCCGTCTCATATTTTACGGAATTCCCAGGCCACACGGAACTGACTTACAATTAGCTATAGGCAGTAAGGGCTGCGCAATTAAAATGGTATGCAACCATGGATAAAAGAAATTGTTTTTATTCTATGGCAATCTATAATTAAATTTATACAAAAAATAACAAAGACATGAACATTTTTACTTTATTCTGACGATTTGATCCCAAAAAGTATTCATTAAAAATATCTTAGGTACTAGCTCTTCAATCGATAATAGATGGTCAATGTGCGTTTTAATGTGCCCTCTAGGCACTGATGTATCTGGTCTTTTTTTTTTTTGTTAATTGTAACAACCGCTAAGGGTCATTCGCTGGTATTTTGGAGGTCCGGGTACCCGAACCCTTTAATGAACCGGAATGACGAGGATCGTCGTCACAGATTCGCTTGCAGCATTGAAGGAGAGCTTTTTTCCCACTGGTGGAAGGTTCTAGCCTATGTTGTCGATTTCGGTAAGATCCTCTCTGGAGAAGGGCTGGTTCCACTCGGGCGTTGAGTTGGGGGAGGAGGTCCCGGGAGTGGCCTCAAGTAGACTTTTCCAGGCCTGAAATTCAGATGAGAGCGAAGCGGTCGCGTAGAAGGAGGCAAAGTGCCGTCACAACTATTCGGCGATCTCGCGGGGCTCCGAGGTTGCGACGTCTCTGATTTCCAGCAAGAATTGGATGGTACACATTTTCTCGCTAAATGCTTTTACTTGTCGCTAAATTCCGTGGCCGAGCCGGTACAGGAATGCATTCCAGTTTGCTGATTTAGCGTCGGCGACTGCCTTACGTGCGTTTTTTGGGATCAGGCGAAAATGGTTGCACCTGGTGATCCAGAGCGAGCTGTCGATTGGAGTTTTTCGGAGGGTTCGTCAACGATGGTTCCCGAAAGCTCGTTCGGTGTCAGGCGTTTACATCTTTTATGGGTCGAAGTTGTCCATGAACGCTGCTGCATGTGTCCGGACGTGTGGACCAAAGGCAGTCGGCTACCAGGGAGCTGGAGCAGAAAAGTAGGTCTATCTGATCCTCTGGCGGAAGTCGGGGTTCCGTTATTGAGTAAAGGAGGTTCCACATCAAATTGCATCAAGGAAAAACGCTGTAGATAATTACTTAGTCGGTCGATCCTTTTAAAATTTTCAGGCAATAAAATATAACCCATATGTAAGCTGTAGCTCCACTCATTAGGTTCTGTAAGATCCTGTACAACAGCTGGCTGCAGCTTCTTCTGTACGGAACCCCATCTTTTATTCGTGTCGTTCTTCCTCAGATTTGACCTGCTTAGGATGCTTCCGTAGTGGTGCTATATAATTGCCCAGTATTTTTCGATGGGCCTTAGTTCCAGTGTGTTGGGGTGAGGGGAGGGGGTATCCATGTTCTTGGGTACGAAAGTGGCCTTATTTGCTTCGTACCACTCCAGGATAACTTTTGAATAGTGTCAGGAAGCTAGATTCACCTAGAAGATCGTAGGCTTCGTCAGCGTCTGCCCGGTCAAACCATTCGGAATTTGATTCGGAATCCTGAATGGAGTCATTATGGATTCCAAATCAAATGCAACAACCGATTCTGAATCGGAATCGGTTGTTGCATTTCATTTGGAATCCATAATGACTCCATTCAGAAATCCGAACCGGTTCCGGAATGAGTTTAACTGGGTGGGTGTACAGTTTCCGGACCCGGTGGGAAACACCGTATTTTACGGTTCATCGTGATTTGTAGCCTTCTGCACTTTGTACATATACAGTTTCTTCCGGTTCTTGTCTCTCTGAACGAAAGACTTGGACAGATTCAACATTTTGGCCACATCTCCCACCATGGGTTGGCATTGGGATTCCGCTTACACGCTTTCACTGCGTCCTTGTGATCTAGATCTCTGAAATAACATCCATTACGACCGCATTTCTATACCGTTTATTCAAAACGTAATATCTAACAAATGTAAACAAACTGAGTTTATTATGCCAAATAAAAGCTAAGCATTGACTCTTTATCGCCCAAAAATAATAGAGAAAAATGATAACTTTATATGTTGATTTAATCTTAAGTCAAAATGTCACATATAGTATACCAAAGCTTTGCTAATATTTTGTAGATGTGATGTTTTGCGTTGTGATGTTTCTCCAAGTCGACTGTAGTTAGTATGTTTTTCCAATGCCAAACCTCATATCTACAATCTCGGTTGCAATACAGCACATGAAATATATCACAACTACAAGCCCGTCTCTCAAAACGTCACGTTAAATGTACCATCTACAAACGGTGTTGCCAAGACCACATATGTAAAAGAGCATAATAGCAAAAGTGATCGGCAAAATATAATAAAATAATAATTATCAATTATCTCCCTACTATCTTCGAGAAAAACATGTAATATGCTTATACGATCCTGCAATGAGTAAATGCAGAGGCGATAGTAGAATTAATAGCCTTCTGTGTGCTTTAATTGTTAAATAAATTTAAAAGTTGCAAGGAAATTTTTGCACGCGATTTTCTCCGTTTCACGTTTCTGTTAGATATGATGTAATGAAAAAACGCTCTAGCATTCGGAATTTGATTTGAAATCCTGAATAGACTTTTCTACGACTCATGTACGTACACGTCACATGATACAAACACTACATCACGAGCTGGTGGAAAATAATAAACAAAGACGGCAAAAGCAAATGGGATTGTTTTCAACCAGGAAGCTGCATTAGTGTTCGTGAGGCCAGTCGACTACACTGCAAATAATCTGCACATTAAACTCAAGTGTTCTTAATTTTGCCGCAACTGTCATGACACTTAGAACTCATGTGTCAGGTACTTAATAACGCACTTCTTTGAGAACACATTAGTGCCAATAGACGACACACTTAAGTTTCATGTGCGTGGCGTATTCAAATTAAGTGTACGACAAATAAATATTGTATGTAATTCTTATAGAATTCAATTTTGCTTCAACTTGAATATTATATCATTTCCTATAAAAGCCATGCGCTATTATAATAATTTTTAAATGGGAGAACATTTCTTTTTAAATGACAATATTCTTTAGTTTGATTAAATATTTTTTATTTAATTTTGAATATATCTTAGAACAAAATACATTCTGCAAAATAAGTAATAAATAAATTATTACTATATTATTCTTACATTTAAAAAATGAATTTAAAAAATCACCCCTTACGCGCAGGGATGCATGAAGCACAGCACGAGATCCTAACACGAGCTGAGCGGCCGCTTTGAACGAACCAAGAGCAATAAGCACTGACACCGCTCGTGCTAGGTAACCTTCGTGGTCGAGCTGTAGGATTCGGAGAGCTAGCACAACGAGTTAGCACGATAAGCTAGCACCATGAGCCAGCTCGGTAAGCTGGCACGAGCAAGCTCGGTGAGCTAGCTCAGTCAGCTAGCACGAGTTAACTCAATAGGGCCCCTTACACGAGGCGCTCGTAATGTCATTACTGAGCAGTAATGTCACTTTTAATGATCGTGTAAGGTGAGTAATGACGGAATTCCCATACAATTCTAGTAATGACACTACTTAGTAATGACACTTTTATTGCGCGTGTAAGGGCCCCTAATGAGCTGGCACGGTAAGCTTGTCCGATGAGCTAGAACAGTGCAGTAGTGTAAGCTATGGAACGAAAGAATAGGACAAAGCAAGAACTATGCATTGGTGAATGTGCGACAGGTTACTGAAAAAACGATGCAGGCATCACACTCACACTAACGCGTTGTTTTTTTATTCTGCTTTGCTATAGCTGAGCTATAGCTCCGTGCAGCGTGCTAGCTATCACCGTGCTGGCGAGGGCTCTCGCTCATCGGTGCTCGTGCTACTTGCTAACTCTAGCTCATTGGAAACCAGCGCAAGCACTAGCTCAATGAATTTAAGGCTAACACATTATGAGTCAGTGCATAGCAATAGGACACGGAGCTGCACCGTGCTTGTGCATGCCTGCTTACGCGGCTCATCTTCTAAATGATATAAATCATTTATCTGCTAAAACATGATTGGACATCAATTTCATTACCTGCAAAAATAAGCTAATATATCAATTATGCAAATATTTTCAAGTATTAACTTACCATCCAAAACCTTCCAAATTTGCCATGCCATGTTTTTGCGCCGATGTTGTGGAAAAGTGGACTTGTTCTGAAGCGTTTTAACATTTAATCAACGAAACATGGTTTACATGGGCAAAACATTTACGATTTAATAATCTTACTTTAAATTTAAAATCGACCATGTCATTGGGTGACACACTTATATTTTAAGTGTTATTTTATTGAAGAACAAAAGGAAAATTCTTAAGTTTTCAGTGCGGTTAGAAACATAAATCTTATGTGTCAAATCTTTTCGAAAAAAAAGTTTACATTATTCACTGTTATGCGCAAAACATTTATGTTTCAATACGCTGACCTTTAAATTTTAATTGCGACGACACTTAATGTTGCCGCAATTGTCAAAAACTTGGATTTTATGGGCAAAACATATATAGTTTAACACGCTGACACTTAAAATTTAAAAATGATAACAGTCGATCGTGTCATCGGGTGGCACACTGAAGTTTTAAGTGTAATTTTATTAAAGGGCAAATGGAAAGTTCTTGAATTCTCGGTGTGGTTGGAAACATAAAACTTATGTGTCGAATCTCTTCGATAAAAAGTGTAGATTATTTGCAGTGTAGAACTCAATTGGCGATTCTACGTTGAAACCGCTCACAGATAGCGCTGGAAGCAAAGTGTTGCTGATTTGATTCTGTTCTGTCATAGTGCATATATTTTCTGTAAACATTGGTAAAAAAATAACTTTTAAACACCAAATCACCGATCAATTTGTCTATAATTGTTTATGAAAATGATGGAAAACCATCATTTTATAAGATGATGAGAAAACATCTTGCGAAAAGCGTGTAAAACATAGTGGTGTCTAATATTATTCGCAGAGCTATATGTGTGCTGTTCCGAAATGCAATTAGTTGAGCACAGTACCTGCCGCACATCATTTACCGTTCCTCCTAAGTTAAGATAAACCTTCATGAGATGGTGTAAATTCATGAAACTCTCCAGATCACGCGAGGAAAGAATATATCCGGCTAATAGGAAAGTGTCAGCTTTGTATCATACACAGCCGATCCTTCTCTCTGATAGTCATCACTGAATCTCCTACGTAGTCTAAAATATGAAGGAGTTTGACATTGGTACTGATTGGGTGTCGGTTTCGAGATGGAACTTCATTTATGGACCGATTTTTTTTAACCACAATAATACCCCGATAACAAATCGAAGAAGTGTATGAACCAAATGGTTGCAAATGGCTGTAATTTCAGAATAATCGCAAATAAAACTAAATTTCTTACTCGTTTCATTCATATTTTGGCAGTGGTAAGCTTTTTCCGAGAAGAAAATGAAGTTTTTGTTGTAAGCTACGACTCACTTGCGGGTGAAAAAAAGCAAACTGTATCACTTTGCCAGTTCATGAGCTGAATCATAGGTGTCGCATGACTAATTTTGGTTTTGCCGCAAATCGCCAATGGAGTCAGTATGGATTCCAAATCAAATGCAACAACCGATTCTGAGTCGGAATCGGTTGTTGCATTTGATTTGAAATCCATGTTGACTCCATTCAGAAATCCGAACCGGTTCCGGAATGAGTTTAACTGGGAAGGAGTTGCACTTTTGATTCACCACACATTCACACTGTGCAGTTCGATTTGGTGTGAACTGTGCAATACTTCTACCCAAATTGACGCAATTTAATGTGGGACACCCTTTTTTATGTCGAGTTTTATTGTTAGCCCATTTGGAAAGGTGGGCGGGTTGTATAGGCGGACTGCCCTTCCAGTGATCGCAGTGGGGGCAGAGTTATGTTGGTAGATATACAGACGATAGGGGCTCGTCAGTGGGGGCCGGTACTTCATCGGACGGAGTCGGTGTGGGTAGGCTTTTTTATTCAATTCGTTTATTTGATAAGGCGCGTTTGCGTTAGCTTCAGGGGTGGGTAAGCGTTTCAGCGTGAAAAAAACCCTTGTTTTGGGATTTTTTTAGAAATTTGCCTAAAACTGATGCCACCTGTTCTTTGTTAGCAGGCCATTTGCATTTCTGTTGAGACCAATGCAAGAGAATCGTTCGTCCATTTGCCTTTACGGTAGCTAAATTGTGTATCTGACAGTAAGCGAGTTGCTTCAACCCAACTGTCGAGGCGAAACAAGATCATTTTCTCGAACAGCTTCCGAATACAGGACAGCAATGCAATCGGTCGACACGAGTTGTGGTCGGAGACTGGTTCTGTTTTTTTTATGGCGATGACCTTCGCCTGCCTCCAGTCATGAGGGACAATGTAACCCTCAAGAAACTCGTTAAATAGAATCAAAAAGCGTCTATTGGCGGAGTCTGGCATATTCTTCAGCAAGTTGAATTTGATTCTGTCTGGCCCTTGGGCTTTTTAGTTACATGGTAAGAGAGCAAGTGAGAAATCCACCATCGAAAACGGTGTTCGTTCGCCTTATCGTGAGGGGACGAGGTGTGATAGATCTTCTGTGCCGGAGCGGAATCCGAACAAAACTTCTTGGCAAAATCAAATACCAAACGCTCTCGTTAGTACTGTTTCCGTTTCGTAAGCACTGCGCCATGCCCCACAGAGTGCTCCTTGATGTTTCTCTCGTTAACCCGTCTACGAACCGGTACCAGTAACTACGTTTCTTGGCTTTCATCGAATTCATTTGAGTTTCTAGCGCGTAACCCATCATTCTGAGTACTCTTTGTCATGGGTTAGTAGGACGCCCGCAAGAGTTCGCGTCTGGTCCGCGTTTACTCTGAGCTTGAGTCTTATCGATCCAAGCGAATAATATTGAAATCGAAGTCTATTTCTGAAGTAAGCCATGTTTCGCATAATGTAAATGCGTCGCATTTTAAATTATTCATTGAAATCGATTTTCGGGATAATACTTCTGCAATTTCACTGTTGAACAGGGATCAAATTCGTGACCTCGTTAGATGAATTGGCCGTCGAAAGATACAATCGTTGAACGGAGGGGACATTTTGCAGTCAACAGCATCAAGAATGCGGTAATGCGGTATAAAGCTTATCAGGATGCTTTTAAGAGGATCCGAAAAACTTAAAGCTGTAAAAATACGGTCCACAATATCAGAAAATTTTATTAAGCCAGCGCTGATTTCTTTCTCTGGCTGAGATATGCGAACATTTGGGGTTTTGACGTACCAGGAAGTACTGGGAACTGATTTTCTGAGCTCAGGTTTCTGAGACCAGGAGCTACTTGCTTCGGTTTTGCGTCAGTACTTCCTCCAGTACTACTTTTTGGAGGACTCCTTCTGGCCTTTACAACGAAGCTTAGGAGAGGAAATGTTCCTTCTTTTTCTATTGCTTCCAGGCACAGGAGAAGATGTTCGCTCCAGGGAGACTTGAGCGTCTTATTCGTCACTAGACAAGTTAGTATAGATATTCATAAAGAACAATGACGTAGCTAACTTTGGCATTTCCATAAAAGATCGCCTAGAGATTATGTGGATTTCCCCCACAGTAGACACTTTACAACATTCCTTCCACAGGAATCATTCTCGCGATTCCCACCGGATTTCCCACAAGGAACTTTATTGCTACAATAGGAGGGTGTGTGTACCAGTTGCTTGCAATTAGTACAGCTCATTACCACCGGCACAGAAAAACGAACAAGTAGACGAACCTTGTCTTAAAGGAGGTAGTTGGATAGAGCAGACCCTACGAAGCTCACCCGATAGGAGTCTGAGTTTATGTCCTCTTCCCACCAGCTGCGACTGATGCTGAATGTAAACGTTTGCACTCCAGTATCATCACTTGCTGAAGTCATTAAAACAGCCAACCCCATATGTCATCAGATCCGTGCACTTCAAACTCGAATCGGAAATGACCCCACAGATTTCCACCCGATTTGCTGGTACATATACTCTGTACTCCTTCGTATCACTTGCCTGTTTCAAACTATTTACCATCACGCGAAGCTTGTCAGGGCGAATTTTGGGGATATTTCTGTGATGGCCGAATATCATCCCGTTAGAAGTCAAGAAATCTGCAATAGATATACAAAGTTTTTGTCTTTGGCCCGGATGAAGATCACGTATGGCCCGGTCGAGAAGCCTGGATATATTTTCAGCCGAGGAGTCGATTCTATTTCGATCTCCCCTCCATCTTACCTTGAGATGAATCATTGTTCTGGAGAAGTCATTTTTGCACGGGCCTAAGGGAATGTAAAATAATGGTGGTACTTAACTTCAGTTGAATTCGCACGTCACACATCAGTAGCAAATAGGGAAACACCAAAGAGGGCAAAATCAATCGAAGTAACCCAAGACTTCGATTGATTTTGCTCTAAGACTTTTTGCTTGCTGGCCTTTTCTCCTCTGTAAGTAACGGTGGGAATAGTTCCGGTAATTTCTTGGGGCACACTTGAACACAATTAATGTAAAAATGCACTTTTTCGGTTAGAACGTACCGGACAAAACCGAGAGCGAAAGAAAAAGCGACCTGTGACAGACGAGATCTCGTGTCTTAATTTACATTCAATGTTATCTGAGAGGTTTCAAAGCCCGCACAACTTCTCATGCGATGTAGCAGTTCTTCAAACATTGCTGTACTGTAGTATGAGGAAAATGTTTCACGTGTTTTCGTTCCCCCTGTTCGATTTGTTTGTTATTTCGATTACATAACGTCAAAATCAAAACTTTCAAAAAATCGTGTTGCTTTTGTTTCTTAAAAACGAAGGCAAATGCCCACAGACATCGACGTCGAAAATAAAAAAAAGCTATTTAAAAAAATGTGATATTACAAAATCAATAATCGAGTACTTGTTGGCTTGAAATAGGTCGTACTTTCCACCGATTTTTATTTGTTTAACCATTTACGCCACAAATGAGGCTTATGATATCACACTAAAATCTACGCAGCTAATCGTTTGTTGTTTTACTAACAAAAAACCTAAAATTTACATGTGTAAAGTAGTTTTCGGCTGACGCCTTTTGCGCTTTACTAGAAACCAGGCGCATTTTTGATTTGTGACTGTAAAATGAACGCGAATGTATTAATCAAATCATACACCAAACAGACGCCCTCTAACTCTGACAGTAACGTCGCACGTATCCTCTAGACCAAACACCATGCTCAATTGCTAATCGCAGAAACACGATTACACATCTAAAGACTAACCCAACCGGACTCAATTCAACGTTTTCTATTCAAATCAAGTTTGAAGTATCATTAGTAAGTAAGGTTATTCGAATAACTAAACTGGAGTAGTGAATCATAACACATCACTGCACAATACAGTTGATATCTCTATTAGCTTTTTTCTAGTGACATCGAAAACAATCGTATTTTCTAATATTATTGTTTCACCATTTAAAAATAACAGAAATAGTCGGTTAATTTTGCTACCCTACCTCTGGTGAGGGAGTAATCAGAGTTCGAATTTCCGAAAGTAAGTCTTTAAAGTGGATTCGATCGCGATTTTATAGCGTGCTGATCTTACCAGGTCGGTGTGGTTTTACAGTTAACTATTCATCGGCTTTTTACCACTAAAGTATATTTTGTTATTAGTTGCTAGTGTTACAGTGAGCGTAGAACCACATTCTCGACCCATCTGTGCCACTTGTTCTGAGTGAAGATACATTGAACAAAGCGGTTCAAACAATTAACGGAGGAAAATTTCAACTTTGTCCGTACTCGACTCGTATGTTCAGTGACATCTTCCTATCTATGTGTAACATTTGTTTTACCCATTTATATGGTGGATACCTTTTTTACCATTCAAAGTTCTCGCTTCCTACAGTCGCAATTTACCCCTATGCATCCTTTATTCAAAAAACTAAAGTTGATTTTAAAATATAATTTCATATTTTTACAATATCCTTATACATACACTCACTGCGTTGCACGCTGCTCCGACAGATAAAATATGATATAAAACTATACTCGCTCTAATGCCGTTCCCGAAATTATTGCCTGCCTATCTGCCACTCTTCAATGATATCGTGAAACGTTGTGTTTTGTTTGTGTGTGTGTGTGATTAAGGTAAAACCTGGCTGGAAACAGTCCGGTTCATGCTTATGCGCTTCTAGATTCCAATAGTGTCATCTCTTATTCTCCTCGCATTGCCCTTGAGTCGGAACCTTCTGATACCTCCAGTACTTTTTTTGAAACTCAAATACTGAAAACATTGCTTAAAACAGACAACAACTACAGAAGTGGTGTGCCGTCTGCTGTTGCTGCTAGTAAATGTAGTACGTAGTGCGCAGAACTGGAGGAATGCAGTAGGTGACGAATGGCGACGACTACGTTCAACAATCGCGAATGTGGTGATGTGGGAAAACAAGTGGGATGATAATTGGTCTCATTACTCGACCACAGGCTGTTCAGGAGATTGTGCAACTGCTCTTCTCACTGGTGTTTCCGTTGTCCCGCTCGATTTGCTGTAGTAACAGGTGGAATATGTCTGCCACGGACTGAAAATAAGTACAAATAAAGGATTTAGTAGGAGTTAGCAAAAAATAATATTAAGTCTGTTTAGATTAGAATGTGGTTGCCATTTGGTACTGTGGTACCCCGAGTCATCGCACAGTGTTTTTTGCCGAAATCGTGCGATCTATTAAATACACCTAAAACATTAAATTTGGGCCAATGATGTCTTCGGAAGACTTTGTCGACACTATAAGCCCTTTCATATGGTGTTATTATTTTAATTTTGTTAATCTTCCTAAAAGAGAGACCAACTTTCTTACAAGTGCATAAATGCATAAAAGTATTAATTATGTCTTTGGCAAAGTTGTAGAGCAAGCTTTTGTCAACAACTTTGCTGAAGACACAAAGTCTTTATCTTTAATATCTTCAACATAATAGTTGTTGATGATCCCTTTAAAGCCAATTTCTTTATGTTCAGTAAAACGCTTTGAATTATCAAAACAGAAACGTTTATTTATTACAATAATGGCGCATCTCGGGTATTTTCGAAATTGACAATTTTTGAAAAATAAAGTGTTGGTGATGGTTGTTAACGGGAAAACGGCTCAGTTTACGTCAATAGTTTTCGGACTACTTATCAAAAATAGCAAGGTGACTGGTGATTAATCCTCCTATAAGTGAGATTTTTGAAATAATTTTTTTTTTGTGAAAGAAATTATCTAACGTCTCTAGAAAAGTTGTGGAAATCGCTTTCAAGAATATCTTTGTTGAATACACAAAGTTTCTTCTTTACATGCTTAAGAAGTTATAGCTCGTTATATTTGAATGACCCCCATATTTTTTTTTTAACCGCGTGAGTTACAGTGACGTCAGTTTTGTGGAATATTCAGGAATGTTTCACATTTTGTCGCGCAACAATTTCGAACGCTATACAGGGTGTTTGGTTCATGGTTAAGAATCTCTCGGGGGGTGATAGACTGCCATATTTGGAGAAAAAAATTGTTCTACACATACCATCAAATCTCAACCGTTACAGAGTTATTGAACTTTTTGTGTAAAAACTTATTTGTCTTAAAATACCTCTAACTTTAAAAGTATACTTTGTATTTTAAATGTTTCAGTTCCATTTGAAAGGTGAGAAAATTTCCTATTGAATGGTGTTCTCATATCTTTTAAGTAATTAGTTTTAATTACCTTTTAACTGTAAAGTAGTTAAAAGTTAGTGTTTTTGAGGAGGTTTTTGCTAATTTTCTCGAAATAATGAAGTATGATTATAGCAATATCCAGTATCCAAAAGTTGAGTTTTGGGACGATTCATAATTTGTTCTTGGACGTCATATTTCTATCTCTTCTCATTTCTTAGTAATTTCATTACTATACTTTTCCCGTAACCGACTTGCAAGTGCTTAAAAGACTCTAATCTAAAAAATATGCTTTATATCATTATTTACAAGATTTCATTGGAAAGCTGAGAAAATTTCCTATCAATGTATGTACAAATGTCTTTTAGTTAAGTGTACTAAATGATTTTTTACTAACGAAATAACTCAAAATTTGTGTTTTTTGGAGAGTTTTTTAAGTATTCTAATTATTAATCAACAAAATTTATCGTTACTATTGTTCATTTGATGCCCCTTAATGTTCTCTATAACTTTTAATTTGACACTTTGTCTACATCTCTTTTCATTTTGCTGCTATTTAATAGTTAACACAGCATGAGCTCGCCACAAATGTAGTGGGTTCGAAATCGTTATTTTTGCGTATGAAACGATGTGATAAAAACGATTTTGCATCGAAACCAAAAGAGATAATTGAATGGAGTCAAAGAAAGAATTGTAGAGCTTGCTGAGATGCATTATTTCCATGATAATAATGGTGATGTTTATAATTTACTATTTTAAGAAAATTAACGAAAATGCTAATAATAGCACTAACTTTAAACTAATTTACTTTTAAAAGAATACTAAATTCACTTAACTGAAAGGTATTAATACATTTTTCACTGTAAAATTTTCCTGGCTTTCGAATAAAAAGAAAAAAAGTACAATAAGTGCCGTAATTTTTCAATTAGAGCTGGTACTAGTGAAAATAACATAAAAATATCCAAGTTGAATAACCCAAAATCATGAAAATAAGAAAAGGTAAGTGTATCATGTCAAAGAACAAATTAAGCAGCTCATCAAGACTAACAATCTGAATTATTAAAATGATGAGGTTAACTATTAGGATTTTCAAGAAATGAACGAAGAATCGTCTGAAATTGTTTAATTTTCAATAAATTACTTTGAAAAGGCTATTTAAACTCATTAGCTGAAACATGTGAGGGCATCACTCAATGCGAAATTTTCTCACCTTTCGAATGGAACTAAAACATTTAAAATACAAAGTATACTTTTAAAGTTAAAGGTATTTTAAGACAAATAAGTTTTTTACACTAAAAGTTCAATAACTCTGTAACGGTTGAGATTTGATGGTATGTGTAGAACAATTTTTTTCTCCAAATATGGCAGTCTATCACCCCCCGAGAGATTCTTAACCATGAACCAAACACCCTGTATAAGCAATCGACTCTGGTTTATCAAAACAGTTTGTTTTCGATTTTCGATCTGGCAAAAGATCAACTACCGAAAGTGAAGTATTATTCAACAGTATTGAGCAATACGATACGATTACGATTCCGACATAATACGATTTCAATACAAAACGACTCCGCTACGATACGAAATGATACAATTTCTCTCCAACAGCTATTATTTCCGGGTAAAACGAGAGTACTTGGTAATTCCGAGAATCACCGGTACGGTTCCATCGAAGACCATCGACGTCAAAGGTTGGAACATTCCTCGAGAAAATCACCTTGACTATCCAACCTTCTTCCGGGCCGATAGCCTTGATATGCTGATCGGATTAGAACTTTTTTGCAAGCTAATGGAACCAAGATACCTCACTTTAATCGAAGGCCTCCCGAAGTTGCGTGGGTCACACCTTAGATGGTTAGTTGCAGGAACTATCCAACCTGAATCGGCGCAATATTCTCAAGTGGTATCGACTCAATCTATCGAAGATTCGATGCATAGAATTCAAACGAATTCCAAACGCCGCACCCACTTCACCCGAAGTACAACGACTGATGGTCTGCAGCGGTACTTTATCGTCAGCCGCTAATCCAGTCGACATTATTTCGTGTGGTCAACTATCGACAGCACTTATCACGAGTGGGATTTGGTGGGATGGATCGCAGTTTCTCAACGACCCAGTGCTCATCATTTAGATACTTTTGGACATTCCTGACTAGGTTCCTGAGTAGAAACCAGAAATCGTAGTGACAACTGCATTGATCGAGGAACAGCTATCGTTATCGCATGGGTCTGTCGTTTCATCAACAAAAAAGGCAGATTGACCACAATACCTGTAGCAGGTTGACCAGCTCCACAATTCTCTGGTAATTATTGTGCGAGTAATTCAGCATGTGATACTTGGTGACGAAAACAAGCGAATGCAACTGAACAATCCTTGCAATCACATCAACGCAATGGATTCGATCTACACAGATAATCTGTTAATTCTACGAGTCGGTGGATGACTGATTAATTATAATCTACTTGTTCTGGCAGCACTGTACCACTTGCCAAATTGATATTCGATCGCAAAGACCCTGAACACCAATTGACGTGAAGTTTGGCGATATGACAGATGTCAATGCAACGGAAACCCGAGTCGTGAGGTGCTAAAACGTCAAAACGACAGGAAACCAATCGTGGATTTGTTCGGATATGGAGAGGACTGTTCGTGCTAAAAGGAAAATAAATGTAAGAATTAATATTAAATTATATGTAACATTATTCTTGAAATTACACCCTTTTTCCACTTTGGAGCTGTTGCTAAAATCAGCGCTGCTGCAAGAATCTTTTTTAGTCCGAACACCCGAACACTACCAGAAGCAGCAAAATATCAACTCACTGTTTCGAGTACGAGTGACAAAGCTTTTAATACGGACAATGCGCATCGCGTTACTTCACTTAGGACTTTCAGTTGAAATTCAACGTTGCAATAAAGGTTTTGGTTGCACTTTGTCTTCGAAACGTTGATGGCAAGTCTAATCCTGCTTGCTTCAGCATTCAGTCTGATGTACATTTACGACATTGCCTCAAAGTTCCGTGCCATTTGGTCAATGGCATCGGCGAAGCCAAGAAGCTGGATGGGCCGGAAAACCGTACTCTTGCATTATATGCCATAGCTGATCTCCATAGATTGTGTCATATGCCGATTTGAAATCGATGAACAAATGATGTGTGGGCACGTTGTATTCGCTGCACTTCTGCAGAACATGCCGAATTGCGAATATTTGTTCCGTGGTTACGCGGGAACCCATGAATCCCACTTGGTAGTGCCCCACGAACTCCCTTGCAAATGGTGACAATCGGTGGCAAAGAATTTGGGAGAGGACCTTGTAGGCGGCGCTAAGCAGTGTGATCGCGCGGTAGTTGCACCAATCCAACTTGTCACCCTTTTTGTAGATTAGTGCAGCGCTCTTACCAGTGTTTCACCACGGCAGCTTTGTTGTTTTTCAGCCGACCGATCTCCTCCTTGACTTCTTGGAGATCAGGGGCCAGCAGCCTACCTTCAACGCGTGTTCCGAGATCCGTTGCCATACCGCCGTCGTCCTCTGCAGCTTTACCGTTGAGGTGCTCGTCATAGTACTGCTTCCACCTCTCAATCACCTCACACTCCTTCGTAAGAAGGTTGCCGTCTAAGTACCTGCACATATCGGCTTGCGGAACGTAGCCTTTGCGCGAAATGTTCTACTTCTCGTAGAACTTCCGTATGTCGTTTATGCGGTACAGTTGTTCCATCGCTTCGCGATCTCGTTCCTCCTGTTGGCGCTTCTTTTTCCGGAGGACTGAGATTTGCCTATTCCGTTCCTGTTTGTAACGCTTCACATTCTGTCTCGTTCCGTGTTGCAGCATTCTTTACCGTGCTGCATTCTTCTCCTCCATTAACTGCTTACATTCTTCATCGAACCAGTCGTTCTGAATCGCTGTACCTAGTGCCGCTAATTCGTATGACAGAACGGATCTCCCTGCAGCCATCTTCTAGAGTAGCTGCGCCCAGCTGCTCTCCTGTGGGTAGTGCTGCTTCCAGTCGCTGTGCGTAGTCTTGGGCAACCCCTACGTCCCGAAGATAAGCCTTGGCGTCTGACTTCGACGAGTGTTGTACACCGTCGAGAGTTTTGAGCGCATCATACTGCAACTAGGTAATGGTCCGAATCTATATTCGCGCTGCGGTATGTACGAACGATGGTGATATCAGAGAAGAATGGCCCGTCGATTTGGTTTTCGGTGCGTTGGTCAGGTGATCTCCAAGTGGCTTTGTGGATATCTTTGCGGGGGAAGAAGGTACTCGGACTACCATGCCACGGGAGGCTGCGAAGTTCACGCATCGTTGGCCGTTGTCATTCGATACGGTTTTGAAGATTTTTGGCCCGATTACCAGTCTAAACATTACCTCCCGTCCTACCTGAGCGTTCGTATCACCGATGACGATTTTCACGTCCCGCTGCGAACAGCCGTCGTACACCTCATCCAGCTTCGCATTGAACGCTTCCTTCTCGTCGTCGGGTCTCCGATCGTGTAGGCAGTGTACGTTGATGATGCTGTAGTTGAAGAAACGGCCTTTGATCCTCAACTTACACATCCTTGCGTTGATCGGAGTCCATCCAATCACGCGTTGACGCATCCTACCCAGCACCACAAAGCTGGTTCTCAGCTCGTTGGTGGTGCAACAGCTCTGGTAGAAAGTAGCCGCCCGATGCCCGCTTTACCATACCTTTTGTCCTGTCAAGCAAAGTTCCTGCAGTGCTACGACTTCAAAGTTGCGGGGTTGGAGTTCGTCGTAGATTATCCTGTCGAAAGCTGGAAAGCAAAGTGACCTGCAGTTCCATGTTCCGAGTTTCCAATCGTAGTCCTTATGTCATCGCGTAGGTCTTTGCCGATTGTTCCGATTCGTGTTTTCTTCTGCATTGTTCGTAACGGCTAGTTTTCCAGGGCGGCTTGTTGGGCCTTCCCACGTGGACAATACATCAACCGCCCCTAACATGGAGAACAGACGCTCGGATGGACTCACCCTCCGAAAAGAGGAGCCCCCCTTCCCTGTCAGCATACCACCATGGTCTCACCGGGGTTGGTTACCCGATCTTTCCTATGGTTGCTTGTACCCCAGCTGGTACCGCGGACAAGCAGGCACTATTTTCAATGTCCAGACTATGCATAATAAAGGTAAGAAGGGTTGATGCGCGGCACTCTAGAAACCTATGAATAGCGTAAGCTCACTTTGTAATGTTTTTTCTTTTTCCATATAAAAATCAACGAACATTTTTTTCGGTTCTTTTGAATAAAATTTTGTAATTGCAGGTAAAAAATGTTAAAATCTTCAATTACTTACAGTCTTCAACAATATTATGTGGTTTTAAGCCTCCACATTTATTTGGAACATGGATTGCATGAAGTCACAGTGGAAAAAAACGCTTTATAAATCGATAACTTTAAGTCCTACAAGTTCAAGTTGTTCAACAAAATTCTTCATTACTGTTGCATCAGCTTTATGTATTCATTTTTAGTACAGTGTATCGTTACACTGTTATACAGAGTAACTTCGTTTTACTATAAAATGTATCGAAACAATTTACGTGTTGTATGACACTAACACAACGATATAATCTAGGCTTAAAACATCGACCGAATATAGAGCTGGTCTCAGTTAAAGTTTATACCTAAAACTATCAACACCTCTCTTTTTATTTGGCTCGCCGAAAAAACTTTATAAAATATCATTTCCACCCTCTGCCCGTGTTTCCTCCTTTTTTGACTTATATAAAAATTACGAGCATTTCTAAAACTTTGTCGGAGACACCAACTTTCTACCTCGACAGCATAAAAAGTTAATCAGGTTGTGGGGAATATTCTTACAAACAATTCGTCCAAAGATACCTTGTGAATATATTCGATGGTTTGGCCTCTAGTGAATTAAGTTCTCGATTACTTCCGCTTCAATCACGATCACTGTCGCGATCCATCATGACACCTCCCTATCGGTTTTTCGCTGTTTAGCGCTGCAAACATGTTGCTTGTGTTCTTCCGGTTCTGATAATTGGTAGCCGCTCCGAGTCTGGCCGTCATGTCGATACTGCTCGGAATGTTGATCTTTTTCGGATCAATCGGCAGTGAGCGATTGTTTCGATTGGAGATTTGCTGGAAACCGTCATCGTCCGTCTGCATTCGCCTACTCTTCATAGAACCCTGGTTTCCGCCACGTCCTAGTGAACCTTGATTGTATCCGGAACCCATCTTGGAGCCTTGCCCTCCTTGCATATTGTCCATATCGACCCATATCCTTCCGGATTTGGTTCATTGTTTTCGAATTGAGGTCCGTTCGGCGTGGTTACCATCGGTTTCGACGCAAATCGATGCAACATGAACCGAATTCGACTGCTTATGTTGTACTGATCTCTGTATTTGACAATTTCGCCCATCTTTGCAAAATACTTGCCCAGTTCCTGTTTGTGTTCGTCTTCCATCTTCGAGCCGATGGTGGTCAACAGTTTGCAGACACACTCGAGCGTTTCTTCGTCGTAGTTTTTGTCTTCGGTCATCAACAGAAGCTTGATGCATAATTTTCGACGCCAACTGACCGTGTTTGAACAGTTAACCGATGAATCGGACTATTCCGACGGCTCTTCTTCGAACCCTCTGTCTGTCTCTTTGTCGTTGTCAGCCAGCACGGCAATCGTGCCGATTATTTTTACACATTTTAGCATAGGCTTCGGAGAAGTTCGGTTCGGAAATGGCCTTTTCAAAGACGAGCTTGATACAACCGGCTAACCGTTCATCCGTATCGATGACGTACGTTTTGACCTGCTGCACCAGTTTATCGAAATTGTCCGGCGTTAGCTTGTTCAGCACCGAGCGGAATTTTTTGTACAGTTCCTGTGTGCCACGTTCACCTTCGTCCAGATTTTCAGTGGACTGCAAGTGTCTTGAACGCCACGCATTCGCACATTCGTTTAGCTTAACTTCTTCATCAAGCTGAAGGCGAATGATCTTCGATCCGGTTTTACTCATGCTCTGCTGCGATTGTATATTAGATTGTGAACCGGATAGGCCCTGATTGCCCTGTTGAGCGGTACGCTTCACTGGATATGGTTGCCGCATTTGACACATGTTTCCGCCGCCGCCGCCTCCTCCATCACCACCGCCTCACATTTTGATAAAAGTCGGAAGCAACATTTCGGTAAAATTGGCCTTTCCATATTGATTACCACCTCCCATGGGGTGACCACCACCACAGGCCAGTTTGAGGGTTTCTGTACGTTTCTTTGAAAAAAAAACGTTAAAAAATCGACCCCCCCCCCCCCCCCGAGAATTTTCTACGCACGGGCCTGAACGTGGGTGACGTCAAGTAAACTGTCGAATACGAATTGCAAATTACCATAGCTTAATTTAATACATGTAATACATTACACAAAACTGCCTTGCATGAATGGTTTTTGATAAAAAAATTTGAAATTTTGGTTAAGTACGACGTTTTATAAGTTTCTCAGAACATTAAAAATTCGACATTCAATAATAGTAAATAATGTCAGTGATTCGTTTTGCCATAGGCAGATATAACACAACGCGTATGGGACTACTTCAGGTTCGAGTAAATCTACTATTCTTAGATGAGTCTAGGATTCCGCTCGGGTGCCTAAAATGAAAATTTTTTTTCGGTATCTTTGGTTGATTCTCCGTATTAGCAAGGTGGGTTCGGATCGGGATCCTCAAATTTTAAATTTTCGGATTCAGGTCGGGTTTGGGTTTTTAAATTTTAAAAAGATCGGGAACGGGTCGGGTTTTTCAAATTTTATAATTTCGGGCTTGGGTCGGGTTTTTACATTTTTAAGTTCTCACGTTCGGGTCGGGTCCGAAAAAATTGAAACCCGACCATCTCTAATACACTCCCGACCGGCAAAGCGGCTATCGAAGATCATCTGAAGGTCTCAAGATTATAAAAAAGTAATTCGCTACCAGAAAGACTAACATCTGATATGTAGGGCAAGAGCTGGAAAGCTTTCTTTAAAAGTATGTCACCTGAAATGACAACTTTCAGATTGTCAATTGACAGCGAACTGTTGTCGTGAGCACGCGCGTTACCGTAATGGTAACCGATCAATCACCTGAGATCAGGTGGTGGAACTTTGCACAAAGCGAAGATGCCAGTAGCGATTTCAGCCTCCTCGGTAAGCATTTTCGACAGTACATGTCCCGTCGAAGCAACATACGATACTACCACCCTCAGCAAGATTTCACCTCTCTCAGCTTTCGCTGCTACTGCAATCTCCATAAGCTGCCTTACTGGTCTTCGTGTTCCTGCCACTATCGTGGCAACATTTAGCTGTTCGCGCAAACATGTCAACGAACTGCCTTCTCTACGATGGAAATGGCTGATATGATGAGCTACAAGAATGCGATTGTATGTCGTTTCCCGGAATACCATTTCCCGGAAAACTATTTCCCGGAATGCCGTTTCCCGGAAAACCATTTCCCGGAATGTACTGTTTCCCGGAATATCATTTCCCGGAATGTCCCATTTCCCGGAATGTACCATTTCCCGGAATACTATTTCCCGGAATGTACCATTTCCCGGAATACCATTTTCCGGAACGTACTTTTTCTCGGCAATTTGTTATATTATTGAAATCTTAAGTACTTTGAGAACATTTGCATTTAAAACTATGCTGCTACTCAAATATTTGTTTGGTTCTCTTCATAGCTTGTCTTTGCTTGCTGATCATGTTAATGAATTTGAAAAACTAATTTTCATGCATATGTAATTTTATTTGAAAATCTTATCAATCAATCGAAGGTCCAGAAAATAGCTTATGCTAAAAAGAAGGCGATATCAAAGAAGGTCGTAATTTAATTTAAAATAATAGCATTTCAAAAATATGCTACGAAAATTTTAAAGAAAGCAAATCCATTTCGTTGTATTTATTGTATTTGAATCAATGAAATTCTAAAATTATTTCCATTGATTTGTTATTGTTCCAAAGAAGGCTAATTCACATAGAAATTTTTAATACGAAGTGAAATTTACTATAACTGAAGGCATTTTCAATGCATTATTAGTGTAAACAAATATTAGCGAGAATAAAAATCGATGAAAGTCTAAGAGTATTTTCAGAGAAACTTCATCCTAGATTAAAATAACATTCTATACAAAATTCCAAAGAAGAATGCATATTTATAAGAAGGCAGACAAATACATTCACAATCTAAAATCTCAAAGGTTCCAGTAATATTTATGACTAAATTTTAGGAAATGTTTATATTTTTTCATTACCCTTTACCTAATCTTCATGAAAATCAATCAACGTATTCAGGGCATTTTAGAGTACTGTGATTAGTTATCATAAAAATGTTGCCAACGTTGTGGAAAACACTGCCTTTTCAATTTCAAAAATGGCCGCATTTCGAGGCGTTCTAAATTGATCGTTACGAATTTACACTATCTCCTGTAATGTTTGATCTACTCCTAGTGTCAAAAACTAAAGTTTTTTTCGATTCCTTAGAACGATAGCAAATAACTTACGCAGGATTTTTTTTCGCTATTTTCATTTCACGCGAATCGCTGAAAATATCATCTTTCAATTTCATTACTCTCGTTTCTCATAGCCTTAAATTTGCTGAAAATGGCCAAAAAATAGATACAGACATCATTTATTAACTAAAATCCTTCGTACGTCGCTGGAGAAGATAGTTTAGAATATACTGTGAACATTTCAAAGCTAGTGGTTTGAAGTGGATTTGAAAAAAACGCGTTTGAAGTTTTTAGTACGCTTGGAGTTTACCTAAAAACGATAGGACAGAATTAATAATATATACAATTAGGTATTCTGTTCGCCTTTCATTTTCTGTTATATCATTTTATTTCAATAACAAAATTTCTAAATCTTGAAAATTCTACAGTGGTGTATTATGCTTTTCATCGAAGTTTACCACGCGAAGAAATCGATCCAAAATAGAAGAAAAGAATTGAAAATATACCATTTTAACTGAATCCACAAAATTTGGAACAAATATGAGGCAAAATGTAGGGCCTGTTAGTCAGGAATTAGACGGTCGTGAATTTATGGAATTTATTCACCCCTTCACTACCTGCGGTGGGAAAATTGGAAAGTATTTGTTTCTATTTTGGTACCCATTTAATTCATTGACATCCCATCCATTTGGGTGCTTTTTATTCCCCACTCGATTTTTTTAAATCCTCCCAAGTTTCTTTTTGGTTCAAAACCAAAAGTCGTACGCTATTCATATAATGATCAATTTAAATAAATTTTCCTAACATCGCGGAATCGAAAATATTAAATCTTTAAAATGACAGTTTTGCAATCTTGTCGCTGTCTTGTTTTTTTTACCACAATAACCACTCAAGATAAAAAAATTGAAACTTTTTTCAAACAACTTTTCATGTTCTAAAGTAGGTAAAATCTCCTAGAACACAATTAGCTGCATAGCAGATCTTCTAAAAATAAGTTTGGTCGGTGAGGTACGAGTTTTTTTTTTCTTTTCCGGGAAATGGTATTCCGCGAAATGGTTTTTCCGGGAAATGATACATTCCGGGAAATGGTTTTCCGGGAAATCGTACATTTCGGGAAACGATATTCCGGGATATGGTACATTCCGGGAAATAGTTTTCCGGGAAGTAGTATTCCGGGAAATGACGTACAACCCAAGAATGCTACAATCAACATGAACCCAGTGACAAACGGGACAAAGCTCGATGCCCTGAATTCCTTCATGCGGTCTGCCGAACTAGATATTATCTTCCTGCAAGAGGTGGCAACGACAAGCCTCAGCATACTAGGTTTCAGCATTGAGTACAATTTAGACGAGCATAAAAGAGGAACAGCGATTGCAGCACGAAATTTTCCCCCTCACTCACATTGATAGAAGCATGGACTCAAGAATAACCAGCGCACGGATAAATGACGTTACTTTCATCAACGTTTATGTACCGCCGGGAACGCAAAATCGAAACGCTCGGGAGAACTTCTACAACAACGTGCTACCACACTTCTACAATGCGACGAACACTGCAATCATCGGGGGTGATTTCAACTCTGTAGTGAATCAAAAAGATGCCACCGGTTTAAATGCACACAGTCCAATGCTTAAAAGATTTATGTCTACCTCAGGAGTTGACGACAGCTGGGAGCTTATACATCGTCAACATGTCGAGTTTTCATTTATTAGATCTGACTCTGCCTCCAGCATAGACCGGATTCTTCTGACTCCCAATATACGAGGGTGGATAAGAACAGCACATTTTGCAGTAACGGCTTTTTCGGATCACAAAGCATACATTATCCACACCGTGCTCCCCACACTTGGTAACCCACCTGGTCGGGGTGTATGGCGTATGCATCCAAGTCTAGTGAACGATCCAGCAGCTATAGATGAACTTCACGTCAAATGGACAAGGAATCGAAAGAATTTTTGCACCTGGATCGAATGGTGGATCAAGTATGTTAAACCAAAACTTGTTTCCTTCCTCAAATGGAAAGCTTCGTTAAAAAGACGTTCGTTCTGCGACAGAATGGAATTATATTATGCTCTGCTTCGTTCGTCCTATGACAACTATTATGGCGATCCCAGTCAGCTAAGTACTATCAATCATATTAAAGGGAAAATGCTGTTGCTGCAACGGAACTATGCACAGCAAACAAGAAGCTGGAACGAACCATACCTCGGAGGTGAAAGCACATCAATATTCCACGTAGCCAACATAAAAACTCGACGAACCGAAACCTCGATTAAAACGCTGCAGAATGATTCTGATACAATAAGGGAGCCAAATCAGATACACCGAAGCGTGCAGGAATATTTCGCGAACCTGTACTCCTCCACGCACACTACAATAAATGACAATTTCAATCCAACACAATGCATCCCGGATGAGAATGAGGACAATCAGCGTATACTGAGTGAAATTCAATCCGAAGAGATTCTACAAGCAATTAAAGCAAGTAGCTCACGAAAATCTCCTGGTATTGATGGTCTACCGAAGGAGTTCTACCTAAAATCATGGCAAGTAATTCAGCGAGAGTTCACCTTCATCATAAATGAAGCCTTGTTCTCAGAAGCCCCCAAGGAATTTTTTGATGGTATGATTGTACTAGTTAAAAAGAAGAGAAGTAACGACAGCATCAAACCATACAGGCCGATTTCACTACTGAACGCTGATTACAAAATCTTCACTAGGATACTGAAAAACAGAATAAGCCCCCTTCTTGTACTGGTGTTATCAAAAAACCAAAAATGCTGCAACGGAAAGCGAAACATTTTTGAGGCTACCGCCCGCATACTGAACCGCATTTGTGAGCTAAAACAGCAGCATGGGAACTCGATGTTGGTAGCATTTGACTTCGACTACGCCTTCGATAGAGTAGAGTACAACTTCCTTGCAAGAACTATGGGAGAAATGAATTTCAACCCGGAACTGATAAACCTCCTCATGTTCTGTATGAATAACAGTTTCTCAAGAGTGCTGGTCAACGGTAAATTGGGAAGTGAGATCAAAATTCAAAGGTCAGTGCGCCAAGGTGATCCACTTTCAATGATTTTGTTATTTACTTAAAACCTTTGCTCGATAAACTGCGGAGACAATTCCCTCACAATTCCTGTTCATCGAAAGTGAATCTCAGTTACTCGCAATCGTAAACATCTTTGCCGACTTCGCAGCTCTTTCTGGTGCAAAACTCAACCCCCAGAAAACAAACGCCTTAAGAATCGGTATATTGAATATGACACCACAAAGCGAGTGGTTGCAAACGCAGACGTCGGTGGAAATCCTCGGAATACACTTCGCTGAAGACTTTTCGAGCATGGTAGAGCAAAATTGGCTTGCGGTTCTACGGGGAGTACAAACATGTATGTGGATGAACAACTCCAGGAATCTTAATCTCATACAGAAAACAATTTTATTGAACACGTTTATTACGTCGAAAATCTGGTATACAGCATCAGTGATCCCCCTACCGAATAAATGCGCTGAAAAATTCATTTCGAGGATCGGCTCCTTTTTGTGGTATGGGAAGAATTGGACCAGAATTGCCTTCGAGACACTAATATTACAAAAATGCCGGGAAGGTTTGAACTTACACTCACCACCCGTCAATGCAAAGGCCCTGCTAACCAACCGCATGATGCATATTGGATCGGATCTACCCTTTTTGTGGAGTTTTTTGGAGTACAACGCAAATCCTCCAAATCTGTCGTGCATTCCACGAAAATACGAGCACATCCGAACAGTAGTTAAAGAACCAGCATTCCTGAATGAAGAAATATCTAGAGCACCGAACTCAAGCTCAATATACAACTACTTTTTAAAACAGCTTAAAGAGCCCAAAATAGTGCGGGAAAATCCTCAACGTGATTGGAAGACAATATTTAAAAATATTCACTCCAAGCTTCTAAACTCACACCAACGATCAGTGTGGTTTTTGCATAGGGTGAACAGGAGAGCTGACTCTAACTGCAACATTTGTCCTGGCCAGACGGATAACATCGAACACCATCTATTCCAATGCAGCGGAAACAAGCACATTTGGACTTACCAACGAAGCTTTTTTCTGGGCCTGGATCGACGGCTCTTACAGCTGCAACAGGAGGAATGGATATATCCGGTTCTCCAACAACAAACTAGACGCACCCGCCAACAAATCCTTAGAGAATTTTCGTCAATGTTATGCTACATGACAAGTGTACCAGTAAACGAGAAGAGTATTAATAACTATAAGTTTTATTTAACATGTAATTAAAATTAAGAAACAGGACAATAAGTTTTACAAAAAAAAAGATTGTTGGAAGGGTAAAATTATTTTTGACAATTTTGTCTTCAGGGGTGAGAAGGCAAGTGGTGTCATAACTAGTAATCAATAGAAACAGTACAGCTGATTCTTAGAAAGTTATCGACGAGCCTGCCAGACACTTCTCCGTTGTTAGCCAGTAAGGTCAACAATATCCGGCACGCTCAGAAATGTTCTATTCGGAACCAAAATGAAACGCGTCATAAAAACGATTATTCGCCACATATCCACCCCTTCCCGGTAAAGTAATGTCTGATCTTCCGGATGAAAATATAAAACGTTCCCTATGATCTAAGGTTTAACAACTTACTAAAGAAATTAATGATACTCCATGATTACCAACTACTAGAAGAACACATACCTCATTTTGCTTAGCAGACGTCTCCAGAAACTGTGCCTTCCAGGATTCTGCTAGCTTTCTACCCTCATCCGTCGTGACGGCGCGCTCTTGATGCAGATCCGTCTTATTCCCTACTAGTACGACTGGAACACTGTAAAGCATAATCATTCCGTTTAGTAGCCAAACAGCAGCCGCTGCAAAAACAGGTACTTACTAGGCCTTTCCCATTACATCAAGTAACTTTTCGTAGATGATCTGAATCACCTCAAACGACTTATGGCTGGTGATCGAATACACCAGTACGTATCCGTGGAAGTCCATACTGTACTGGGCGGGGAATATGCTATACTCATCCTGACCGGCAGTGTCCACCAGTTTCACCTCGTAGTCGGTTGAATTGACACGGGTTATTTTGGTGAATGCTACAAAAGTAAAAAAAAAACGTTTAAATATGGTGAAATGGGTGAATGGAAATACCAGCGGGTGTTTGCAGTGAATCATCTCGTTATTTACGATGCAATGAATCAAGGAATAAATCCGTCTTATATGAAAAAAATATTTTTCGTTCGCTCTTTGCCAAACGAATGTTAGGTAGATTTGGTCATAACCGCAAAAATGCCATGTCCAACCTTAACTGTCGCTGGCGCCAATTACAATTGCACGAACGTGTCATACAATCGATGACGAAAGGACTCGTGTCGCCACTCAAAGGAAACGTGAACGAAATATGCGACTGCGAACGAATAAACTCGCGATAATTATTATGATTGTCTCCTCCCCCAACTACCGATGTTGATGATAGGTATAGGGCAGACTATACTATTCTGCTACGTATAACAAACCCATTTGCTGTAGAATCCCTATGTAGGTAGGACTGTTATGTATATCACGATAGTAGTTTTTCGTAGAAATAATTTTGTGTTACATGTTTACGTGAAAGTTAATAAAATACACGCAAGGCACTTATGCTATATATGAAGATAGCATGCCGTCGACTGATTATACAGCAATTCAACACTAAGTTGACCCGACCGCCAGTTTACAAATTCGAGGAAGAACGTCTTGAAGTGATAGAATTCAAACACGTTCTTTGGTCAATAAATAAAACTTTATTTATCTAGTTGGTTAGATCTGATCAGACTACTGAAATATAATGTAAACGAAGATCTTTTCGCAGGGTTTTGGATTAATTGATCGGACATTCAGAAAATAAGGCAACATATTATTATTAATTATGGAAGATGTTTCGACTGCCGAGAGTTTTACACACAGAACGATCGGAACATTACCACAATCATGGCATTGTCGGTCAATATACTACTACGTACTAGGTATCAAAATATTATTTTGTAAACATCTCGAAAAGCCTGATGCTGTACTTACTGTTTTCGATTGTCGGATCGTACGAGTCCACAAACTGCCCTTCCACAAACTGAATACTGAGCGACGATTTTCCTGCAATAGAAACCACAATTACCTACGGATTAGCAACACATGTATAGAAATAATCAGCTGATGAACGCCGTCGACAAAGGAAGTTGAAGAGTGGACGAGTTTGGTTATCTGATAACTGGGGCGCTAAGATTTATTTAGACTTCCACTTAGCACTCGCTCCAACTGGTGTCGCCCACAAACAGAGCATTTGCGCGAATGAAGTCGTTTTCAATATTCCTATATGTATAGGAAAGAATTTTCAGGATCGAGTGTGGATGTTTAATTTGGAGTGACCTACGGGAGGCCTTATCGCCTCCCCGTTTTTTTGCCTTCTTGCCTATTCACTGATAACAAAGGCGCTTCTTTTGTTAAAACAAGCGAACATCCCGACAGGATAGTAAAGATCTAATCATTCACGGACAGTATAACAAGCCTGACTCCAGAAAGAAATCAACTAGCCAGATTAAGCTGCGTAAATTCCAACTTCGCAATTAAGTGCTGTCCTACATAGAAGCAAATATCGTACCCACCTACGGATCGGTAACCCATCATGGCAATATTTCGTTCTTTAGCAGGCATTTTCTCTCAAACTTCAAGGCGCACCTACTGGTTATTGAACACACTTTTTTTGCTTCTGCTGGAACCAGAAAACACTCCGGATTTAGATATTGAATACGAATACGTAAATCTTTTGAAGGCCAACCTGCAGTTCACTTCAATTTTGATTAAACACGATGAGAAAAATATTCAGCTGTCCGCTGAGCGAATGGCTTTCATTCTATACACTTTGAGTGGATCGTCTGGTGAGTACCTGCCGGGGTTACTACAAACCGTTGGAATGATTTATTTTGTAGCGCGCAATTTCTTTTTTTATTTTAGCCATAATAAAAATTCACCCGTGCAATTAAGATTAATGGCAAGTTTTTACGAAATTCGTTGCAAAACTGCTTGTTAAATTTAGTTCTCGAATAGTTCTGTGGAAACAAACTGAATGGCACAAAATAGTTTCGCCTGGGCGATTTGTTGTTAACGCATTTTCACATGACGTAAGAACATACAAACACATTCGCGTCGCACGTTTTGATCGTTTTGGTAGAACGTCAGAGACCTGGAACGGGACAATGTCAAAGTAAGTGCTAGCGCGGCATATGTGTAACAAAGAGAATAGGGAAAGAGACGAAGAGTGAAAATCAGTCAAAACGGCAACACGCCCTTTATGATGATTTCAACACTAGAATTTTGGCAACCGCTTCTATAGGCAGCACTTTAAATGACTCCTATTATATTTTGAAAACAAACCGTATGTCGATCGATGGATTTGTTTATCAAACGATGTGCATTTCGAAACAAAGAGATGAAATAATTCTAAAGCTTATTTTTATTCATACATATACTCTAGAATGCACCTTACAATCACGATTGAACTAAATTCTGATGAAAATTCAGATTTCTTTTTTGATAGAAGTACAATACTTATCTCCTCCAACTCAGGCATGAGTAATGTTTATTTACATTGCACGATTGGTCCGCTCAATAAGGTATTTTTGGCTTCACACTATTCGTCTCTTTCCCTATTCTCTTTGATGTGTAATAGTAACAAAATCTCGACTAACATATGATTAGGGCCGTAAAGCCAATGATGTCAAACCGAGAAAAATGAGAATGAAGTTTAGCATATCTTTTTTTATTCATTAATTAAAGTGGTCTATTATGCCTAATGAAAAAATATCGCTATTTGGTAGATAAAACATTATTATTTCACGTCAAAATACAAAATAGAACCAAAACATTACATATCACCACTTTTTTTTAACAAAATGCAATTTACGTCCTTTTTGCGCACTACTGGCATCCCTGGTGGATTATCGGCCGTTTGCTCCACGCCGTTTACATCAATGCAGTAGTTTTGTTTTGGCTTTCAAGTCCTTGCCTTGCGCCGTTTACTTGTCTTGTTTGTTTTGTTTTGGCTTTTGAGCCGCAAGTTAACGGTGCAAAAGTTATGGAAAATTTGCTTGTTCCTGCTTCTGATTACGAGCATTCTGATTGTGGAAACGGCCCAAATCGTCCGGTAGATCACAAGTGAAACCGTACAGTCAAAGAATAACTGGGCCACGGGTTTGTGAATTGTGCGTAGTGCTCGACAATATCGAATGTGCCGAACCGCGGGAGTTTATGCGGGACGGGTTTCCCTGCGTCAAGTACACGGACCATTTTCTTCGTGACGACACTGTTGTACAGTATACTAATGGAATTTCTGGGCATTTAGCGATTCTGTCTCGGTCAGACCGGTATCGGCATCGAAAATTTGCTCACGCTAGGAGGCGTCGAAATCTGGTGGATTGTCGATATCGTGCTATTAATAACGAACCATCTGCTGCCCGGGGATGGGAGTAACTGGAACTGGAGGTGTAGCGTAGGGAGAGGTAAGTGGCTTACGGGTTTATCTTCAACGGAATGGGTGTTGATTGGTTGAATTTCATTTTAGTTATAGTGTGACAATTGAATAGAGAGAACAGACTGATCGACTATGGGAATGGAGGATATGTTTCTACAATACCATGGCTTTCGAGGGCGCCATCGAGGAGCCGTCTGGATGTTAACGTAGGAGATGCCATATGTGCTAATAACCAATCGGGATTTGGAACCGGAGCTGATTTGTGTTGATTCCCGCGGGAAGAAAGGCAAAATTGGTGTACTTCGCGAGGAATACATAATAATACATAACATCTCTCCTTGTCCTGCTCCTGACAAATAGTTTATCCACCAGACTCTCGTTCGCTTAATAAATTTCAAATTACAATTACATTACTTTTTAATGGCACGAAAAATGAGAAAGGATATCGTTACTGACCATTTTGGGTAGCGTCCAAAATCTAGTACTAAATGTTGTTTTTATTCGAAAGTAGAACTGTTTTATCGTTAAATTGTAAATAAATTCAGCTATTTCAAACAACCTTGTCACTGGGATATACCAATAAGTGGTTTAAACTAAAGGGCTCAAACGCGCTTACGTTGTATTTGAAAGTCAGTCAAGGACTCAAGTTAACGGCTCAAAAGCCAAAACAAAACAACCATGTGAAGTAAACGGCGCAAAGCAAAGGACTTGAAAACCAAATCAAAACAAAATTTTTGATTTGGCTTTTAAGGTCTATCCGCACTAGACCGATCCGATCCGATCCGACCCGACTTTTTCATCTTCGGATTCGCTCGGGTTGTTGATGTGATGGTGTTGGTAGCATGTCGGGCGTCCGACGCAAAAAAGAATCGTTGCCAACGATATTCCTCGAACAGACTCTCCGACTTTTTTCTGCTTCTCCACCGACCGGCTCGAACAGAGAGAGAGAGAGAGAACGTGTGAGCCAACCAAAGCAGGTAAAATGATTCTTCTGCTGGTGTGGGACAGCATGTTCGTCCACTCAGAAGGCAATAATATTAAATTTTCGTCAATCACTTTTGCTTCTACCCATGCTTGAACGGCTTGACCAGAGGCGCATATGAGATAGCGGACAGATTTGTTTTCCAACCGGTGCGGAATTGATTCTATGCCGGGATAGCTAGGATTTCTTCCGATTTTACTTTCAGGTTGTTTTTGTTGCCGAGCTGGATGTTCAAATTTGTTTATGAACACCGTAACGTAGGATATTTGTGCTATTTGCGGGTCCCGGTTGTATTTTGTACATCGGTAGGAAGAATGTTCTCGATTTGTTGACAAATATATCATTTTTGCTTGAAGCGAAACTGAGGCATGTTCTAACCCCGACTGCTGTTAAAATGCATGAAATGATAGCGTTTGGGTTTACAACCAGACTCAGTTTCGCGGTCAAACAGCGCATATTTCAATTCAACTAAACATTAATTGTTTTTATCGGGGCATACTATGATGGTCGAACCCTAATATTTCTTAATTCGACCGAACGTTTTATTGATTCTAATAATGGTCTTATTTTATTATTGAAACAACGAACTTCTTTGTTTGCATTGATCGTATCAACAATATTTATGTAAAAAAAATAGACCAGTTCAAAGCAATAAAACAAAACACGAAAATGATGTGTGTTAAAGAATTCTTCCAATCCAACAAAACAAAATTTGTTAACTAATCCTTTTCTTGAAATATAACAGAATCTTTTTTAAATTGAATAATGTGGAATTTTCAGGAAAAGTCGCCGAATGCGGAGCGGATATTAGAAAACTTAAGTTGGAAATACCAACATTCGAACAATGTTTCCTATTTAAGATTTGCAGATTGCGAAGTTTGTAGACAAGACTTATTTTAGTATTTATTTTGCAATTTCATTTAGGCCTCTTACGCAATATATTTTACTATAGAAGTTTCGTGAACCAGTACAGCAAAATCGGTACGTCGTAGAAACCTATGTGATCCTATATAATTTTAAATTACAAACTTCTAGATGTTTTAATAACGTAAAATAAATTGTTTGTAGAAGAAAACACGACGAAATAGGGTGATATGTCACCATTCGTGCAGAGGTGTGGGCGGCGCATTTAACATTTTAAGCCGTCATATGTTTTCGATATGTATAATATATTGATACATATTATATTATATATATATATATATATATATATATATATATATATATATATATATATATATATATATATATATATATATATATATATATATATATATATATATATATATATATATATATATATATATATATATATATATATATATATATATATATATATATATATATATATATATATATATATATATATATATATCTTTTCGGGAACTATTTCTTTGAGGAACGTTTCGTAGTATGGTTTGTTTTTAATATATTTTAATTGCTTTCTCAAATCATCCAACTTAGCTTGTGGCAAAGCGATTGGCTTTCTGTTAATTGGATCCGGTCAAACAACAGTTCTTATATTAGCACTCCGAAATATGAACTGTGACCAGGTTGGATTTGATATATCGTATTTGAGCTCAATACATCCGGGAAGTGTCGTTTGGTACCTGAAGCACATAATTTTTTGGAAATCTTAAACCATTACCATCACTATCAGGAGAAGGCTTTATGAATATTTTGTCCAAATCACTGGCAAAGTAAACCGAGCGTTTGAAGCTTTTTCCAGATATTCGACAGATTCGGGAAGAATTCCTTGATGAGTGGACGGAAGAGATGATATGGTTAAGCTTTGTTTCTGTTCGGGTATCGCCACACAAATTTATCGCCTTTTCCTTTGCTAACTTCTTCGGAGTATTACTTTTCGGCATAGCCAATCTAATGGAACATCGCTAGTCTGGATCGTTAAATTTAAAGGTTGCTCGTTCTCAATCATTGATACTGATAGATCTAGTGGAAGTGTTTGTCGGGATCAGTGAATGTTATGACTCCGCTTCTTCTTATCGGCGTTGACGATATAATCATCGAAACACCTTCGAGGAAAATGTTGTTTGTAGTTTTGTTTACAAATTCTACTTCCTCGAAATTTGCAACCGTGGGAGTATCAGCAACTATACTTGCCACTTCTTCCCCAACAGGAGGGTCAGAAATACCAGCGGCCACTGAAAAAGAAAATAGTACATTGCTTTGTGTATAGACAAAACAGTAAGTTGAGGTAATATTTTCGAAGAAGTAAGTCGAATCCTGTTGACGAGAACATTATTACAAATCGTAAATCGATCAGTAGTATTCGAGAGTTTTGCTTTTCTGCCGATCACTCTGTTTATGTTTGTTTTCATATAGTTTTTGAGCCGTTGACTGAATTTTAAATGTAGCGTAAGAGTTTACTGTTAAATTGTAAAAAATTTAAGCTATTTAAAAAAGCTTTGTCACTGGGATCTACTAATAGGTGGTTTGAACTAAAGGGCTCAAAAACGCTTACGTTGTATTTGAAAGTCAGTAAAGGACTCAAGATAACGGCTGAAAAGCCAAAACAAAACAAACATGTGAAGTTAACGGCGCAAAGCAAAGGACTTGAAAGCCAAATCAAATCAATTTTTTTTATTTGGCTTTCAAGTCCTTTGCTTTGCGCCGTTTACTTCAACATGTTTGTTTTGTTTTGGTTTTGCAGCCGTTAATTTGAGTCCTTGACTGACTTTCAAATATAACGTAAGCACGTTTAAGCCTTTTAATATATAATATTATAACAAAGTTTTACTGTTTTTGTTAGCAATGTTGCACAGGTTATTTACAAAGAAAATAGTGGTGCAACAAGTCCATTATTGTTTGAAGGATCAAGCAATAACAATTATTTACAAAAATTGGAAAAAACGACCAACCACAAATTTCACATATTAATATTAATTTTTTTACATTTGATGCGATAACTCTTTGGTTGGAAATCGACATCAATAAAGTCAATAAAGCCTATACAATAATAAAATCCTCCTAAAATAACTCACAAGATTATATAAGGACAAAAAGTAAAGGTCCGGAATGCCAATTCAAGCACTTAATGCAGCTAAGCCGTAAACTGAAGCAAAGGGCGTGAAAACCATTCGTTTAATATGGATTGTACGCCGTTTACTGTAAATTGTAATAACATAATTTTGATAATTTTTTTCGAATGTAAACTCACAATAGCGTAAAGAATGAATAATAAGGATGCTATTTATACAATAAAACGAAAAACATGAATTTGGCTTTACGGCCCTAATCATATGTTAGGCGAGAAATCTTGTTATTGATTTTTTTTATTAGCTCTAATTTTAAAAGACTGTTAACAAAAGAGATATAACTACTAGAAGGAGCAAAGCGCTACTGTCTCCATGTATTCACGGACTGAAACATGGGGTCTTGCTCTAGCATATTGTGTTCCATTACTTTGGCATGTGTGTACCCGGGGCAAAATGTGTAAACAAATGGGCCTAGCATATGTTAGAGCGAGATAATAAACCATCAGTGTTAACAGCGGCATGCAACCTCTTGTAGTTATAATCTCTTTTCTGTTAACCCAACTGGCAGGGCGTTATTTAAAATGCGTACCTATCATACTACGTTCACACTACGGATTGTGCTGTCCACACAAAATCTAGCTGTACAGTACACTGATAAAATTTGCTATATTGAATCTATTGATTTCATACATTTTTGCAATTTGTGGCAGCACATAAAAATTATCTGCCACACATAAATATCATCAGAAAACTATTGAAGTTCATGTGGCGTACATCAAAATTATAAAAGTTTGCCACATAGAAATTTGTTTCATAGCAGATTTCACATCAAATGTATGTGTGTGATTAATACAATTCTCGACAAACATATGATTACGGCTTAAAAGCCAACTGTCAAAATTCTCTTTGAAAGGAAATTTCGGACAAACCGTTACTGGCTAAACACAGTTCATAGCAGTTAATGAAAGAGAAAACTTTTCTCTTTTGTTTGCTACCAACATCTGTGATTGGTGAGTAACGGTTTGTCCGGAATTTTCTTTCAAAGAGAATTTTGACAGTTGGCTTTTAAGCCGTAATCATATGTTTGTCGAGAATTTATATTTATAGCGCATTTTTGTGCATATGCACATCATGTGTGTGGAATACATAAAATATAAGTTTGAATTTTTAGCAGTGTATAAAAGTGTGATGCATCAATATAGTGTGATCAAAAGTGTAACTTCTTTGACACAGCTTTTGAACATTGACAGGTAGTTGTAGGTTGGACTAAATTGGCTGCATAGGACTGAGCAATTTATTTATTTACTTAGTCCCTTGTGATTTTCGATTTGTTCCCTTACGCTCTTGAGAAATCTGAATATGGTCAACGTACAGAATGTTCAACACCGACATGCCAGTACAATCACTAAGTACCATTACGTCTATGGGTACACACAGAAAAAAAATATTGGTAAAAGTAAGAGTGTTCCGCTCTTAGCAAAAAACAACTAACGCCTACTGTTAGGTTGAAAGTGAAACTTTTAAATTAATCAAGAATAATAATCAAAACAAAAGTTTTCCTTTTAAGCTAATGAAGAATAGTAATCAATATAAAAGATTTATTCTCAAACTAAGACTATGCGTTGGTTGTTTTTTGCTAAGAGTGACAAACTCTTATTTTTACCAACATTTTTTTTCTGTGTGTATTATTTCCTAAGGATAAATACGACTCAATTAGTGCTCATATATATGCTCATTTCCCACGAAGAAAAAAATTAAAGGGTTGTGTACAGGACACGACCACGGCGACATTAAAAATGTAGCTTTTTTCAAGAGCGTGCAAATGAATTTTATCTATCACACATATCGACTCACGTTCTTGCTCACTCTCCTGTTTTCATATGTTACAATTTGCTATACACCCTCCCCATTAAAACATAATTTATTGAAGGTCATTTAACAGTAATCTATTATTACAATTAATCAAGTATCTCACTAGCTTATTGGCATTATTTTGCTGATCCATCTAGTAAAAATAGGCTGGTCTGTCCAGAAAATATATTCAAAAGAAAAGCTCCATATTGAGTACTGTTATGAGGAAGCCCACGCTCGCAAAAGGAAATATACAGATTCTTCAGATTTAAATTTTCAATAATGTACTAATGAACTTAGGTAAACAATCTTAAGGTTAAGTATTTTTTTGATCGATTAGTGGTCGATAAAATGAAATTATTTGATAAATTACATTGTTATACAACGTTCGCACTGCCAGTTAAAACGGATTTTGATGCTATCTTGGTGAAATTTTTCTTGTTGCTAATTATTATAACGTGTTATACCTCTGTAGTGTAAACATTGTATTATTAAACCAATTCTGTAGCGTTTTATTTTATATAGGTGTTTTATGTGGTAATAGGACTGTCATAATTATATCTTCAGTACAGCGGTTTGTTTCATAATTTAAAACAGATTTATTTTAAAATTTAAATTAGTATACCCAACCGTTCTTTTGTTTCGTACTGCACACAACGGAAAATTTTAAAACAGAACTTACCGTCCAAGCAGCAGTTTAAGCGGGTGTTCTTTTTCGATTAAAATTCGAGCCATGTCTTAAGCGTTATTGGACTTAAAATTGCTTTCCCAGTTTATCCAGTCAGAATATCTGTCCTACCCTATGTATTTAAAACACAGTTCTAATTGCGTTTTAAAGTATACAACAAATAGAACGGTTGGATATACTAATTTAAATTTAAAAATAAATCTGTTTTAAATTATGAAACAAACTGCTGTACTGAAGATATAATTATGTCAGTCCTATTACCACATAAAACACCTATATAAAATAAAACGCTGCAGAAATGGTTTAATAATACAATGTTTACACTACAGAGTTATAACACGTTTTAATAATTAGCAACAAGAAAAATGTCACCAAGATTGTTTACTTAAGTTCATTAGTACATTATTGAAAATTTAAATGGAAAATGGAATTTCATATTTCATGGAGAATCTGTATATTTCCGTTGGCGGGCGTGGGCTTCCTCATCACAATTCTCAATATGGAACTTTTCTTTTGAATATATTTTCTAAACAGACCAGCCTATTTTTACTAGATGGATCAGCCAAATAATGCCAATCACCTAGTGAGATACTTGATTAATTAATAGATTACCGTTAAAAGACCTTCAATAAAATATGTTTTGATGGGGAGGGTATATAGCAAATTGCAACATATGAAAACAGGCGAGTGAACAAGAACGTGAGTCGATATGTGTGATAGATAAAATTCATTTGCACGCTCTTGAAAAAAGCTACATTTTTAATGTCACCGTGGTCGTGTCCTGTACACAACCCTTAAATTTTTTTACGCAGGGAATACAGGCCGCGTAAATGAAAACCACGTTTATTTCAAAAAACGCGTAAATGAAAACCGCGCAAATTTCAAAATCCGCGTAAAAAATACCGCGCAAAAAACGCGTAAAAAACCTGAGTGTACTCTCCTATATAAAATATTACGCTGCTGAACAGTGCAATAACTACAGAAGCACGTTGTCAGATGCCTTACTGATAAAAAAAATCATATAACCGAAATATGAAACATATGAAAACCAATAGGCTCTTTACCCTACGCAGCTACAAAGCGCCGTAAACATGGATTAACAAGTTACAACGCACACGTATGCATAAAAATATATATATTTTTTTTCAAACGCAACACTCTTAAGCAGCACACACCGTATTGAATTAAATCCAAACCACCCCGTCCACCCACTTTGCAAATCATTCTGTGACACCGTGCTGGTCTGGTACCCTAAAAATCCGCACACGGCCACCGCTGCCGAAAATGCATAGCGTCTACCGCTTATTGTAGTGCCATGATCTTACCCGTTCGACATAAGAACAAAAACTGATTCAAACGTGTACGCGTCACCTCTATTTATAAACTAACCGTATATGGTTTAGTCACTTAGGTGCGAGTGTGTGCAAATACCAACGTTGCCGAAAATCGATAGCGCTTATTGCATCGCCCGGAGACGATGTTGCTCGCATGGGATAAGAGCAACAACTGATTTAAACGGACATGCGTCGCTTCTATTTATGACTTTTCGTGTGTAATTGAGCCAATAAGGTGCCCTCTATGGACGGCTGTGTCTGAGAAATCTGCCTCACGAATGGTAATTTTCCCGTTTTCGTGAACTTTTTAATTTTATCAATTTCCAAAAGTCTACTTTTATTGGGGAGATATTAAATTATTACCAATATTTAAGTTAGGTGTTTCTGAATCGGTTGGTGTATGAATGATTAAAATCCATCTAGTAATATCGGAGTTATAAGCGTGCAAACCTTACATAGTTTCGTTACATGGGAGATAGTTTAGATTTTAGAATGACACCTAGCCCCAGATAGTGGAGTAAGACATTTTTAATGTCAAAAGATTTCTTTCATTCAACCGCTTGGCTTTTAGCGCCGCACCCCAGGCAGGAGCCCACATCGCAATATCGATGACGAAACACTAGATAATAGACCGACATTTCGCAGGTGTAATCAACGCAGTAATGGTTGTTACAGCTCAACCAGTCGTCGCTTATCACTCCCAATTGCTTCAGTGCACGTTTCGATGCAATCACATGCCATTCGACGGTGATCTGTATCCGCTGAACTGCTTTGCAGTTGCTGACCAACAATACATCGTCTATTTGCAGCTTGACCCCGTTGTCCACGAAACCCACGATTTTCACTTTCCCGGGCAGCCACAGTGTTAAAACCCCATTCTACATTCTCATTCTTCTGTGCAGCGCTGCGGCATTGGCCTATACGAGGCTGGATGGCCCGGTGACTTTCCTGACTTTGGCAGCAACATTAGCCTCTGTACCTTCCACATTTCGGGGAAATCATCTAAAGATTTCAGCAGTAGCATCCTGAACATGTCCGGAAATACCATGATCGCGGCTTTAAGCGCCACGGTTGGTATTCCATCCGGACCGGGGGTTTCTTTGATTTTAGTCACATCGACGCTTCTTTGAGCTCGTCGTTAGTCGCTTGACACGGTGTTAGCTCCTTCTTCCTCGCCGTACGATGTCGGTGACCAGTTGAGTCGTGCTTAGAGAAGAGACCAATCGTTGAGACCTGTGGCTTACCCGGGCATATTTTAACTGGTGTCGATGACCCCTCATCATCGTCATGACAACTCAGCACGCGTCCCCTAGGGTTTGGCGTATACTTCTCAGCACATCTACTTATGGCAAACTGGCTGGCTAAGCTTGATCTCCCGTTCTAAAACGTCTCTACCTTCTCGAAACGTCGCTTGCGCTACTCTCTCATTTTTTTTACTATTTTTTTGTTAACCATTTTTGTTAACGACCTATTGAGCCAATTTGTCAACAGTTGTTACGGCATTTAATTAACAAGGGACTGGAAGGTGAAGTATATTTTTCAACATTAAGAGCCGTAGTACTCAAGGGAGAGCAAGGAGTTGAAGGGAGAAAGTTTAGAAAAGCGTGGAAGGATCATATATGCAAATTTAGAGCTCACCAGCGACTTAACTTTTTGTCTGCTACCGTAGGAGTCAAGATCTTTTGGCATTAGAAATGCGAATCACCTGAGTCTACGGCATGTCCGGACAAGCGTAAAGTAACTTGTTACTTCATGCTGTCGGAACCGACAAAAATTTAAGTCACGGTAAATTTCCACACTAAGCATTTGCGACGTTGAAACTCATTGAATGAGCCAGTTTTGTTTATTTGTTCCATCACCAATTGCCTTGCTGAGTTATTTATCGACTATTGTGACTATTTCAGCGTCTGTGATATATGGTCACATGTGTTGCTGATTCGCACTGTGGCTACTCTCTCGCTCTCTGATTTTGCTCTCTGAGGCCGCCTTCTTGCTCTAAGACAAGCAGCGTGTAGCGTATTGAGTTACTCATTTAACCAGTAAGCTGCACGCCGTCTACTGCATGGCTCCAGTTTTCGTGGCATTGTAACGGCACAATTCGTCACAATGTTTCTTGTTAGATCAGCAGCATCAACGTACTTAATTCCGCTGTTCGCCGAAGTGACTCAACAAAGAGGTTTTTGTTAAAGACTTTCGTCTTCCACTTTAGCTTGCCGGTCGTCCTTCTCCGTTCTGCAGCGGGGTTTCATTAGTCGATGCGGTGCGAATCGCCTGGTGGTCGCTATGGGGATACTTCTCGCACACTCTCCAGTCCATGTTCGCCGTCAATCGAGGAATACAGAATGTGGCGAAATTTCTCTTGGTACCGATATCCGTTTCGTGATCTAATTAGCTCCCAGTTTTTTCATGATACCAGAAGCCATTTAGCTCCTCGCTTCGCCGCGATCTACTCGTTGTAGTCCTCGGCGGTTGAGCTAGCCTCCACAATGAGCGGACAGGCAAATGTCGAGGTCTGCCGCAAATTTTCACTACAAGGAAATATTGTCACAAGATAACTTTTTCAAATGAAATGAATTCATTTAAAATATTAGGCATATTTTTGTTGAACTTATTCATTTTTTTTCAAGTTTCTTCAAAATATTTGGGGGAGGGTGGGGGGTCTTGTACCCAACCCCCCCCCCCCCCCGCTACTACCCCACTGGACGCTTCAATTCCCCTATTGTCTATATTTTCGCTCGTGTAGGGTCCGCACTGTCAACGTCAATACGCCAATCCCATTTGAATTCAGCAAAATCAGAATTTTGTAAGTTCCGCTATTCTTTTATCTCATAAATGGGACTGACTCGGACGCAGAGTTCTTCGAGGCCGAAGACGAGAGGCCCACTCAGGCGGAAGATGTTCGTCACTCGAAACGGCAGACAATGGGTAACACACCACGAAATTTAGAAGATTATATTCTCGATTACCTGGAGGAAACCGCGGCGTGCGCCACAGATGAACCAATAAATGTTCGTGAGGCATTGGAGATTGCTGAATGGCGGGAAGCTATGGAGGACGAGATGCGATCCCACCAGAGACATCAAACGTGGGAGCTCGTGCCGCTTCCAAAAGGTCGTAAAGTTTTAGGATCGAAGTGGGTCTACAAACTAAAGCGCGATGAAACTGGAACTGTAGCAAAAACAAAGCAAGAATAGTAGCCCAAGGATTTTCGCAGAGATTCGGCGAAGACTACGAGGATGTGTTTGCTCCGGTGACGAGACACGCAACTTTCCGCACATTGTTGGCTGTGGCGTCTAAGCGAAAAATGACGGTGACTCATTTGGACATTAAGACAGCGTATCTTTAAGGTTTGTTGGAAGAAGAGGTCTTCATGCGCCAGCCGCCGGGATACGAAGTGCCAGGCAAAGAAAGCTATGTGTGCAGGCTGCTGAAGAGCATCTACGGCCTGCGTCAGTCAGCACGTTGCTGGCATAAGAAATTGCACGAGGTTTTAACAAAACTACAATTTAAGCAATCAGCTGATGCTTGTCTGTATATAAGAGGTTCCGGATCTACTCAAGTGTTTTTAGTTGTGTACGTCGACGACATGCTAATCGCTTCGACATGTTTCACCGAGCTGGAAGATATTACGAATGGTCTGAGTCGTGAATTTGAGCTGACGCGTCTTGGGAAGGTGCGCCACTTCCTTGGCATGGAAGTTCGCCGTGACAATGATATGTATACGATTCGTCTTCAGAGCTATATCAACAAGCTGCTCGAGGATCAAAGTATGAGTGAAGCCAAACCGAACAAGTCGTCGATGGACCCGAACTACATTAAAGCTGAGGACAACAGTGAACTACTGAAAGATGTTTCTAAATACAGAAGTGTCGTTGGAAGCATATTATATCTATCTGTTGTGGCTCGTCCGGATATTGCAAATAGCGCAGCAATTCTCGGAAGAAAATTTGCTGCACCAACGGAACAAGACTGGATGGCGGCTAAGAGGGTGATGAGATATCTCAAAGGGACAGCAGCATACAGATAGCGATTGGGTGGCAACAAAAATCAACAACTGTTAGGGTTTTCTGACGCCGATTGGGCTGGTGATCTAGACAGTCGACGATCAACATCGGGATTCGCCTTCATGTTTGGCGGAGAGACGATTTCGTGGGCAAGTCGTGGCCAATCAAGCGTCACCCTTTCGTCTATGAAGGCAGAGTATGTTGCCCTTAGTGAGGCGTGCCAGGAGGCGACTTGGTTGAGACATCTTTTGTATCGATTTTGTTGGCTATTTTCGGCAAATTTGAGACTAAGAGAAACGAAAGCAATGAAATTGAAAGACGGATAGGTATTCTAGAGCGAATCAGTTATAAACTTAGAACGGAAAACTAGAACTAGGCAGGCTCATATGCCGAAAATAGCCAACAAAATCGATAACATACAAAAAGGCGTAATACATATTTTCCTTTATTTAGGAACCAAAACATTTTTTTCTTAAGACGCATTCATAAACCTTATTTCTTTCGGCTTTTAAATTAGATTTCTAGCTTTTTGTGTTAAAAACTGAGAATTGAAAACGTTCCGAAAATTTTTAATGTTGATTTTCTCGAAACCATGCAATTGTTGTAACGCCCTTCTGAAAAATTGTCCTAGAATTGTTAGCGAAGCATGATACGATGTTCTTTTTGCGTAACTCTATCACCATACATTAAATGTATTTTGTTTGTTGAACCGCAGTTGACGGTAAAACGATATAAGCGTCACTCTCCGACTCTCAGCGCAGCATTGTTCTCTTGAGGTCGGTGAGAAAAATATTTGCGAAAGCTTCGTCATTGCTCACCGAGCGATTCAAGTTCAGAGTGGCAAATAGATCAGCAGCTAATCTTCATCACTTGAGTGTGTCGTTTCGATTTTCATTGCAAATTTTTCTGTACATTTCGCTCGATATCAAAAATGTTTTCTCGCACGCTGAAAACTGTTGCGACTCAGGGAGTCAAGAACTTCTCCACTAGCTCTCAGGTAGGTTCCGTCCTTAAGAACTCGAAAAATTGTCGGTCGAGGTCGTGACCGATTTTTTTTCTTTTGCAATGATTTACGTAACCTATTACAGCGAAGAATGTTTTTCTTTTTAATGTAGAATAATGTCAAAGTGGCCGTATGCGGTGCTTCGGGTGGAATCGGTCAGCCCCTATCGTTGCTTCTGAAACAGAGCCCATTGGTAACGGAACTGTCTTTGTACGATATCGTTCACACACCCGGAGTGGCTGCTGATCTGTCGCACATCGAGACCAACTCCAAGGTCACTGGATACAATGGTCCGGAAAACCTGGAAAAGGCTCTGGCCGGTGCTGCCATCGTCATCATTCCAGCCGGTGTCCCACGCAAACCTGGCATGACCCGTGATGATCTGTTCAACACGAATGCATCGATCGTTCGGGATCTGGCAGCTGGAATCGCCAAGGCATGTCCGAAGGCTCTGATCGGAATTATCTCAAACCCGGTTAACTCTACGGTACCCATCGCTTGTGATACGCTGGCCAAGGTAGGATAAATCGTATTTTTGTTACTAATCAGATGTGTTCAGAATGAGAAAAGCTATATTAGTCTTGAATGATGCATTTGTTATTCGACACTCGGGGTCTAGATTAGATTGCGTGTACAATCCGATAAACATTTCGACATAATAACAGATTGTACCAGATTGTTCACATACTTCAAACCTGTTTAGAGATGAGATTTTAGCAAGTAATCGTTACAAACCAAATGATTATGTATTTTATCTTTTCACTGATTTAAGGCCGGAGTCTTGGACCCGAAGCGCGTCTTTGGTGTGTCCACATTGGACATTGTTCGAGCTAACACATTTATCGGCGAGGCTACCGGAGTAGATCCACAAAAGGTCAACATCCCCGTTATCGGGGGTCATTCGGGTGTCACTATCATCCCGGTTCTTTCGCAAGCAACTCCATCTGTTAGCTTCCCACAGGACAAAATTTCAGCGCTGACCGAACGCATCCAGGAGGCTGGAACTGAGGTCGTAAAGGCAAAAGCCGGAGCAGGTTCGGCCACACTATCCATGGCTTATGCGGGTGCACGATTTGCCCTGGCCTTGGCACGCGCTCTCAACGGAGAGAAGAATGTGATCGAGTGTGCCTATGTGCGTTCCGATGTGACTGAGGCCAAATATTTCTCTACCCCGCTGGTACTGGGCAAAAACGGTCTGGAGAAAAACCTCGGACTGCCAAAGCTGAATGCCTATGAACAGGATCTGCTTAAGAAGGCCATCCCGGAGCTTAAGAAAAATATTCAGAAAGGCGAAGAGTTTGTTAAGAAAAACTAAAGTGCATCTGTTTAAAATCACTATACCAACAACAACGGATTATGTTTTCTGCCAGTGTAGTAGAGTAATCTACTGTAAGTCATTAAAGTACAAGTTTTAGAGCATTTGGCATTCGACAAGACAAGCAACTCGCCAACATCATAAAGTTACGCCAGACGATGGTGCGATGTCGTGATCTTGAAATTTCTTTCTTGAAAAAAAATGAGTTACCACCAGTGTTATCTTGTGCTGCGTAACCAATAAAGTTAAGTAAAAAATAATAGAAGAAACTTCTGCCCAAAGAGATATTAGTGAATTTTCATCAACCATGAAGTAAAACTAGGCTCGAAAGGTACCCTTTAGTCTTGAAACAGAAAAATCGAGCGCTATTAAGCAAAAAAATAAAATCAATATTGTGCTGAAAACTTATGCGTCGTATTTTATTTTATTTTTCAAAGAATTGCGGTAAAACTCATAGTGTGTACAGTTTATGCTAGGCTGAAGGAAGAATCCAAGTTAATCTTGGATCATGTAGAATTGGAGCAACATCAAGCAACATAACAAAACTGCTACACTCACATTACACAGGTCACCGTCAGGATAGCCGATGGTAGGCTTCATCATCCTCTTCAAAGCCATCACCAAGTATTTTCATCATTGTGCCATTATTAACTCCCAGCTTTCCTAGCGTGTCAGCTCCTCTGTGTAAGTTGAGCCAATTAGCGTGATCTACTCGGGCAGTCCCCGACGACTATTATTATGGCGAAGATGGCGAATTTTCTCCAGACACCGATATCCCATTTTTGTTCGACTTTGTTTTACTCGTTCGTCTATTTTTTCCCACGATCAACTTACATCGCCTCTCAGCCACTCTCACAGGATTTTCCACTGACTTCTTCGTTCATATTTGCATGTTAGTTCGTGTATCTATCTCGCTGTTCGTTACGACACTTTCGCTCGCGTTCCGACACTATTCGTGTAAGTGTTCTGTTGACGGCATTCCATGGGCTCTAGTCTCGACACATCTCAGCAACGATATTCTGCACGCTACAGGAATTAAGGAGAGACAAGGACCACGTGATCCGGTGTACCCGATTATTCCGATTTTACTGGAAATGAATGGGTGGACGAATTGGCTAGAGCAGGCTCTGTGACAAAACTCCGCTAGCGAATGACGGATATCAATACTGGCATGTCTGTAATAATATACGTACATGGAACTATTGAGAACCAGAGCTACAGGTCCAAAGCCCTGGTAAAGGAGGATGGTTGTGATGATCGGGGCCGTGGTCACCACGTAAAGCAAGGTAGGTCATAACCCCAATTCCAAGGCGTGAAGCGACCCGTGCCGAGGGATGAGTGATCGAGGGGGTGAAAAAGATGCTCGATCGTTAACGGAGCCTGTGGGGTACCTGGGCAACCCCCACAGTAAGCGTCCCTTACCACGCTAATGCGGAGCTCTGGCGTGGCGGACATTTATTCTCGCGCTACTCGTGGGATCTGATATGGAGAACAAAAACAAAAATAGTAAACAAACGGAGGTGCCAAACCCCTTCGCTAGAGGTGATTTGGCGAGGTCTCCCCCCGTGGGGAGAGTAGTGGAGCGATGAGTGCTGCATCTGAAAGCACCAGTGACCCCCCAGCAGCGTTGGAAATAGCCCTACCAACGCACCGGACGGGCCATTATCGGCGATGCGCAAAGTGGTGGAGCAGCTCGATTCAATAATCGAGTACACTAGCGCAAAGCAAAACATAAGCAAGGAGTTAAAACAGTGTCTCCTGAAACTCCGAAAAATTGTTCGTGTCGCAAGACAGAAACAGCAGGCTTATGCCAAGAGGGTGGAATGTCGGGAGAAGTCCGACAGAGAAACCCAGACAGTGGCCTCCAAGAGGGAGGGAAGCGGGAAGGTCGATACAGGCACTCAGACAGTGGCCTTCACCTTCTATGGAGCAGCCACGTCGCTCGAAGCGGCGGCCGAGTTCCCCTCGAAGGGAAAAGGCAAGGGCAAGGGCAATCGTAAGACGGCGTCAAACGCGAAGCGCCCTAGGAAGTCGCCAGGCGAGGGTGCAAAAAGCGACACCACACGGCGTGCAACCGTTAAGGTCAAACGCCGTCTGGGCGAGGTAAGCGAGGGCGAGAGTGACCTCGCTGAGCAGAGCGTTGGTACCAGCAACCCGGCGCGACCGGGGCAGGGGGACCCAAACCTCTGGATGCTGGGCACCAAGAAAAAGCCGGCACCGACACCGGAGGTACCGCGGCCCGCGAAGAAGGCCAAGGACAGAGGCGAGGCCTTGTGGTTGAAAACCGACAAGGACAAATACGCCGATGTCCTAAAGTCGATGAAGGCGGCCGAAAGACTTTCGGCCCTTGGGCAAGATGTGCGTAGCGTGAGACACACCAACACGGGGGAAATGATTCTGGTGCTGAAGCGAGGCGCACAATCTAGTGCGGTATACAAGGCCTTGGCCCAAGAGGTCCTTGGAGAAGGCGCCCAAGTCAGGTCGCTAGGAGCGGAAATGACTCCAGTGCAAGCACCTGGACGAGTTCACGACCGCAGAAGACGTCGTCGCAGCCGTTAAGGAACATTGCGACGTCACAATCGAGCGGGCCTCTGTGCGATTGAGAGATAGACCCTCTGGCACCCAAGTAGCCTACCTCAGGCTACTGAAGGCGGATGCCAAAAAGGTAATCGAGAAAGGGAAGCTGAAGATCGGCTGGTCGGTATGCCCTATTAGCATACCCCAGCCGCCTTCAGTGGATAGGTGCTATCGGTGCCTTGAGTCCGGCCACAAAGCCTACGAGTGCAAGGGCATAGATAGGAGCAAACTATGTCGTCGCTGCGGCGAGGAGGGACATAAAGAGCGGGGTTGCACTAAGCCACGTAAGTGCCTTATCTGCACCGCTAAGAAGCAAGCCCATAAACATGCTATGGGCGGACCTTCGTGTCCCTTCGGTGAGTTAAATAAGAAGAAGCCGTGAACGTCACACAGCTAAATCAATGGTTAAGAGCAGCTGCTGTGGCAGTCGGTCTCGGAGTCGAGGACAGATGTCGCCCTCTTATCAGACCCGTACCGCATCCCTGCCGGCAACGGCAATTGGGTGTCGGATGGGTCTGGAATGGTGGCAATCTGTACAACGGGACGGTTCCCGGTTCAAGAGGTAATACACCCCTCCGCCGAGGGTGTGGCGATTGCCAAGATCAATGGTGTGTTCTATTGTAGCTGTTACGCTCCACCAAGGTGGCCCATAGAACAGTTCAACCAGATAATCGACAGGCTCTCGTCAGACCTAGTGGGCCGGAAACCGGTAGTTATAGCGGGAGACTAACGCTTGGACAGTAGAGTGGGGTAGCCGCTGTACAAATAGCAGGGACCAAGCGCTAATGGAGGCGCTTGCGAAACTCGATATTGTGTTAGCTAATGATGGCTCCGCTAGCACATTCCGTAGAAACAGGGTGGAGGCATGGATTGACGTAACATTTGCCAGCCCGAGTCTGGTTCCAGGCATGGAATGGAGGGTAGACGAAGGCTACACCCATAGCGATCATTTAGCAATCCGCTTTAAGATCAACTATGGTGTGCAGCATCCGAGGGCGGGAGATCCCTGTCAGGTACGCGGGTGGAAGTCCAATCACTTCGACAGCGAAGCTTTCACCGCGGCCCTGGGACTGGAGGCCAACACCGACAGTCTAAGCGGGGATGCGCTGGTAGCTGTTCTATCACGCGCGTGCGACGCCACTATGCCGAGAAAAACACTGCCAAGAAATGGCAGATGCCCAGTATACTGGTGGAGTGCCGAGATTGCAGCTCTACGGTCAGTCTGCCTCAGAGCTAGACGTAGGCTGCAAAGAGCTCGCACCGAGGATGCAAGAGAGAACCGCCGTGAAGTGTTTCGAGCTGCGAAATTGGCCCTTAACAAGATCATTAAATGCAGCAAGAGAGCGTGTTTCGACAACCTGTGTGAGAGTGCCAACGCGAATCCGTGGGGTGACGCCTGTGGGAACTAACGACCACAACACAGGTTATGCAGCGGAAAGTGGACACAACCGACCGGAATTACTTTCGGGAATTCGCGCTTTTAAATAAAGAGACGGCACACTTTATAATCTGCGTGTTGTTTATTTAACGTACTGGCGTGGATATGACAAAGGTATTTTGTTAAAGGTATAGCACATATTTCTCTATAGGGTTGCCAAACAAGCAACTGATGAACTTCACCAGTGGCGGCGTAAGGAAAATATCGCTCACACCAACACTCCTCCTCGATTTTTTTTTTCATTAAGCTGCGCCGCTGTTACTCTCTGTGTTCACCAAACCCATCGCCTTCGAGAACTTAACCTGTTTAATGCTTCCCAAAGGTTTGGTCAAAACGTCAGCAATCATTTCTTCGGACGAGCAGTACTGTAGCGTAACGATACCCTTCTCCAACAGATCCTTGGTATAAAACATCCGAACGTCGATGTGCTTCGACCTTCTCGACTGTCTCTCGACTTCTACGAAGTCGATACATCCCTTGTTATCTTCGTTAATCACTGTTGGTTCTTTCTGTGTTTCACCGAACTCTCCGAGAAGCCGCCGCAGCCATACCAGCTCTTTACATGCTTCCGACAAGGCAACATACTCCGCCTCCATACTAGAGAGTGACACGCAAGCTTGCTTCCGACTTGCCCAGCTTATTGTCGCATTGCCCAGTTGAAATAAATAGCCCGTGTTCGATTTTCGATCAGAAGTGTCACTGCTCCAATCCGCATCACTGTATCCGCAAAGTTTTACTAACACTTCTCTCTTCGCAATCAACTTCAAACGATAATCACTTGTCTTGAGCAAATAGCGGACTATTCTTTTCAGCTCCATCCAGTCTGCCTCGGTAGGATCGTTCACTCTTCGACTAAGTATCGACACACTAGCTGCCACATCAGGCCGCGTATTCACAGACACGTAAAGAAGTGCTCCAATAAGGCTGTGATAGCGTTGGTTGTCCGGTAGCTTTTGACTTCCATCACGGTCCTTGTAATACCCAGTATCCATAGGCACCTTCGAACCTTTCGCATTTTCTAGTCCGAATCTACTCGCAATCTTCTTTATGTAAGTTTGCTGGTCCATACAGAAGAAACCCGCGCTATCCTTCGTTATTCGGATTCCTAAGAAACAATTAACATCTCCAAGACAAGATAGTTTGATACTCTTCTGCAAATCCTTCTCAATTTTGTTGATTTCATCCGTAACAGTACATGCCACGATCATATCGTCAACGTAAATCAGCAGGTATATCCAAACACCCTTAGAAAGCTTAGTGTATAAGCATGGATCTGCCCTAGACTGCTTGAAGCCGATTGCCACCAGTAGTCCATTAATTGTGTCGTTCCAGACTTTCGCGGCTTGCTTCAATCCATAGAGACTGCGTTCCAGCTTGCAGACGAGTTTTTCGTTCCCCGGTTTTATGAATCCTTGGGGCTGTTGCATGTATAAGTCTTCGTTCAATCGACCGTGCAAGTATGCGGTCTTAACATCCAGGTGCTTTACCGCCATCTGCTTGTGCCCCGCGATTGTAAGCAATATCCTCAACGTAGTTTGCGTAGCCACTGGAGCAAATACAGTATCATAGTCGACGCCGTATTGCTGCGAAAACCCTCGAGCAACGAGGCGAGCTTTAAAACGATTTACGTTGCCAACACTGTCTTCCTTCTTTTTATATACCCACTTACAACTAATAGGCACGCGGCCAACGGGTAACTCTGTCAGTGCCCATGTTCTATTTACTATCAGTGAATCGTATTCGTCCTGCATTGCTGCTATCCATAAGTCACGCTCTCCTCCGCTGATCGCTTCTTCATAGCTTGTTGGTTCTTGTACAATCGCCATAGCCACGTCCACCACAAAGTCCTGAAAACGCTTTGGAAGCATACCTCTCGTTCGCCGCTTTGTGCTGCCACCGGGTAACTCTTCGCTAGGGTCTTCATTTACATCATCGTATTGTAGTTGCTCCTCCTGAATAGATGCTTCTTCCAAACTTAACGGCACATTCTGAACTTTGTTCTCATTGTTTTGCGAATCTATTTCAACGTGACCTTCGTCGCGACTTTCCGCTTTCTCATCGAGCATTAAAGATCCGTTGTTTAATTCAATAAACTGCGCATCCCGGCTGATTGTAATCCTGTCGGTGGACGTGTCTAGAAAACGGTAGCCCTTCCGGTCATCACAGTAGCCCACAAAAACCAGCTTCTGAGCCTTACTATCAAGCTTAGATCGCTTGACGTCTGGGATGTGCACGTATGCCACGCTTCCGAACACCCTCAAATGCTTTAGACTAGGTCTTTTGCCATTCCACTTCTCAAATGGTGTCTTGTTCACCGAGCGCGAAGGGAGTCTGTTCAGGAGGTATGTCGCTGTCATTATGGCTTCGCCCCAGTATTTCTTCTCAAGCCCTGCATCGAGAAGCATGCACGTAGCCATCTCCTGCAAAGTGCGGTTTTTTCGCTCTGCGACGCCGTTTTGCTGAGGAGAATACGCCGTGGTGAATTGAGCCTGAATACCCTCAGTACTGTAGAAATCCTTCAACTCTTGGTTGACATACTCTCCTCCACCATCTGACCGTATCACACAAGGAGTTCTACCAAAACGCGTCTTAACATACGCAACGTACCGTTTGATACACACTGCCACGTCCGATTTGTTTCGCAATAGACACACTACCGTGTAACGGCTGTGGTCGTCGATTAGGGTCATGAAATATTTGCACCCTCCCGGTGTCACGTTAGTCATCGGGCCACATACGTCAGTATGGACCAGATCTAAGACACAGTTGGCTCTGTTTTCCGTCGCTTTAGGGAAAGAATTTCTTGGCATCTTACCTTGTAAACAATGCTCACACACTTGCCTTATTGCACAATCCTGCAAATCAAAACCATCACCAAGATCGTCCGCCTTAATGCGCTCCAAAGCTCGGGGATCTCGATGTCCCAACCGCCTATGCCAAGTGTGCTGGCAGTTCAGCAAGTGATTCGCTTCCTTGCTTAGCTTCGCGTCTTCTACCACTTTCAAACAGTACAAATTTCCGCGAAGTTCGGCTACAGCAAGCACTTTACCTGCTTTTCCCGAAATATTGCACTTCGATGCACCGAACTCAACACTGAATCCCTTCTGCGTGAGCTTTCTCACAGAAAGCAGTCCACTATCCAAGTTTGGTATATATAACACTTCCTTAAATAGGATTTCTGAAACTTTATCTTCTCCGTCAATGCACTGCACAAAACCTTCTCCGATACCAACGGACGTCGTCGTGGAACCATCAGCCAGCACCACTTTAATCTTCACACTCTCGTCCAACTTCGAAAAGAACTTACGATCGTTGGTCATATGACACGAGCATCCGCTGTCAATATACCAGCGATCCTTATTGCGACCATTTCCGACTGTGAAACAAATCGGATTATCCTCCTCGGTAATCTGTTTCGCTTTTGGTTTCCCCTTCTTGGTACCTTTTGATTCGCTTTCCAATCCTTTTTGTTGTTGCTGCAATAAACGACAGTTTCTACGAAAATGACCGGGCTTCTGGCAATGGAAGCAGACTTTCGTGTTTTGTTCCTTCACATGCTGACTGTTCATTGCTTTTTCTTTGGGGGTGCTCGATCGTTCAACCCGTTTTTGCCATTCGTCCGAGAGCTTCTGCTTGACGAGCGCCATAGTCAAATCAGCGTCTGGCCGGCTCTCCAAGGCCGTCACCAATCCGTCGTATGAGTCCGGGAGACTCCGAAGAACCATCGCTATTTTTAATGGCATTTCCAGCTGCTGTCCTGCGCACTCCAATCGGTCGAACAATTCCTCGAGGTCGAAAATGTGTTTATCCATATTCGTTCCATCTGTCATATTGATACTGCAGATTCTCTTCAGGAGCGAAACTCGCGACGTAACGATCGCATTCTCGTGGTATACTTTCAATCGGTTCCACACTTCACGAGCCGTAGTAGCGCCCTTGATGAGATTCATTTGGCTGTCTTCGATAAAGAGAACGATATTCGCCAGTGTCTTTTGGTCAGCCTTAGTCCAAACAACGGTTATTGGTTCTGGTTGCGGGTCGTTCACAGCGAACCACAGTTCATCCCTTTTCAGCAACATTTCCATCCTCACCTTCCAGGTGGAATAGTTTGTGTTGTTAAGGCGGGGAAATAGCAATTTTTCTGCCATTGCAATCTTCTTTTTTTCACTTAGCGTTACATCCGCGCTTTGAACGGGCACCAAACAGCCTACTAGCCGAATTCACGCAAAGTTAATCCGCTTCCCGCAAATGTCCGAAATGCAGGGAAAACAATACCACTTTCACATCCGCGATGCTGGGCCCATAACCTGTGGGAACTAACGACCACAACACAGGTTATGCAGCGGAAAGTGGACACAACCGACCGGAATTACTTTCGGGAATTCGCGCTTTTAAATAAAGAGACGCACACTTTATAATCTGCGTGTTGTTTATTCAACGTACTGGCGTGGATATGACAAAGGTATTTTGTTAAAGGTATAGCACATATTTCTCTATAGGGTTGCCAAACAAGCAACTGATGAACTTCACCAGTGGCGGCGTAAGGAAAATATCGCTCACACCAACAACGCCTACAGGATTGTGATGGCCAAGACCAAAGGGGGCTCCTCACTCCCAGAACGGTCTCCGGACCGGATGGCAACGATTATCGAAGTACTCTTCCCGTCTCGAGTCACAAGCCCCTGGCCACCCGCACTACGAGACAGTGCGGGCACGGCCGAAATGGTGGCTCCAGTGACGAATGAAGAACTACTCGCAGTGGCTAAATCCCTAGCAATGAACAAAGCTCCAGGGCCGGATGGAGTTCCAAACAACGCAGCGTCATAGCGACCCCGAACATGTTCAGGCTAGCTATGCAGAGATGCCTTGACGAGTGCCGTTTCCCCGATAGATGGAAAAGGCAGAAATTGGTGCTGTTGGCGAAGCCCGGGAAGCCGCCAGGCGACCCATCGGCGTACAGACCCATCTGTCTGATCGACACGACTGGCAAACTGCTTGAGAGGATCATCCTCAACAGGCTAACCCCGTACGCGGAAGGTACGGACGACCTGTCAAGCAACCAGTTTGGCTTTCGGAAGGGTAAGTCCACAGTGGATGCTCTCAACTCAGTGATAAATACTGCCGAGATAGCGATCCAACAGAAAACGAGGTATTCGATACTGTGCGTTAGTGACACTTGACGTGAAGAACGCATTCAACAGCGCAAGCTGGGATGCCATAGCGCTCTCGTTACACCGGCTTAGCCTACCAGTGGGTCTGTACCGGATCCTGGAAAGTTACTTCCAGAACCGTGTACTGTTATACGAAACCGATGCCGGTCAGAAAAGGATTCCAATTACCGCCGGAGTCTCGCAGGGCTCGATCCTAGGCCCGGTGCTATGGAACCTCATGTATGACGGGGTTCTAAAGTTCCCTCCTGGGTCTTTGCCGATGACGTGACCTTGGAGGTCTACGGCGAGTCAATTCCTGAGGTAGAACTGACCGCAGAATGGATGAGCGCGAGAAGCCTGGATCTCGCTCAACATAAGACGGAGGTGGTTATAGTCAACAACCGCAAGTCGGCACAACATGCAGTTATCCACGTGGGAGAAGTCGCGATCACTTCACAGCGGAGTCTGAAGTCTCTCGGAGTCATCATAGACGACTAGCTGACCTTTGGCAGCCATGTCGACTATACGTGCAAGAGAGCTTCGACTGCTGTAGCGGCATTATCGAGGATGCTGTCCAACAGCTGCGCGCCAGTGGATGTAGGCTACCGGCAGGCGTTGCCGTATCTATCCTCAGGTACGGCGACCCGTCCTGGTGAAGAGCACTGAGGGTAACCAGTTACCTGCAGAAACTGGAGAGCACCTACCGCGTGATGTGCCTCAGAGTGATATCTGCTTACCGCACGGTATCACACGATGTATCCTGCGTGATAGCGAGCATGATGCCAGTCGGGCTAGTCATCCGGGAAGATGAGGAGTGCTTTGAGCTGCGTGGCATTAGAGGAGTCCGCGAGCGCACCAGGGTGGCTTCGGTCGAGAGCGAGTCCCCTTTTCGGCCACCGATGAGCCCTTTCTAGGACGGGTCGCTACCAATTGGGGCGGATGGAGCCAAACGCCAAGAGCGAGGCGCACTGTGTGAGGGGATCGCTGGCAAAATGCGTTGTTTTGCCTTTGGTAGCGACACTCGATATTTGAAACGGGCGTCGTCTGGAGCGTGCAGGTTCTTCTGCAAAGGGGGAGAAGGCGATGTGGTCTTCCGAACACAAGCGAGAAAAGGAGAGCAGAACATGCCATTTCTGCAAAAAGATCGGCCAACTGACGGACGTTCCAGACCGAGCAGAAATCGGAAGAAAGTTCATCGAAAAGTGGTGCTAGTGGTAATGCGAAAGCAAAAGTCGCTAATGTAGAGCAGAAGTTCATTGCATTTAAGGCATCTGACGATAAATCATCACTGTGGTTGATTGATAGTGGGGCAAGTGCCTATATGACACCGAAGTGATTGGGCAGTGGTTGAACGGATTAACAAGGAACAGCTGGCAACAGGTATGAAAGTTGTCGATTGCGATTTGAAGCTTGAATGTGAAGTTTGCATGGAAGGCAAGTCGACTTGATTGCCTTTCCCACCTGTTACGGAACGTAAGTCGATTCAGATTCTGGACATCGTTCACACCGACCTCTGTGGGCCGATGAGGAATGTAACGCCGAATGGTGACAGGTACGTGATGAACATAATAGATGATTTTAGCAGATTTACTGTGACTTACCTGTTGAAGAGTAAAGCAGAAACCATTGACTGCGTTAAGGAGTATGTGAAGTGGACTGAGACTCGGTTCGATCGCAAACCCAAAGTTATCCGCTCGGATGGAGACGGGTAATTCGATAACAACGATCTCCGCCAATTTTACAAACAGGAGGGAATCAGGCTGCAGTTTACTACACCGTGTTCGCCGCAGCAAAGCGGCATTGCAGAGCGGAAAAACAGAGCTCTTTCGGAAATAGCAACGTGCATACTGATAGACGCTAGCCTGGAGAAGAGGTTTTGGAGGGAGGCAATTCATACTTCTACTTACCTTCAAACTGTCGCGATCACTTCACAAGACACCATTCGAGCTTTGGTGGGTAACAAAAGAAGGAGTTGCAGCATGTGCTATAGATGAACCGGTTGATTTCAAGCAAGCTGTCAAGGTACGGAAATGACGTTTGTAAATGGATGAAGAGATGGGGTCTCACCGGGTGAATAGTACCTGGAAGCTAACTACGCTAACCCACAGAAAGAAAATGGTGGGTTTATAAGATAAAGCGCAACCAACAGAATAAAATTGTTAAATTTAAGGCGCGGATTGTCGCACAAGGACACACCCAGCGTTATGGGGAGGACTTTGAAGAAGTCTTCGCGCCCGTGACTCGTCAAGCAACGTTGAGAATTATGCTATAGGAACGTTGAGAATGTTTTTCACGGTCGCTTCGAAACGAAAGTTAGCTGGTCGTCACCTGGACGTCAAGACAGCGTACCTCTATGGTAGCCGGGACGAAGAGATTTTATGCGACAGCCGCAAGGATACGCGAAGCATGGACAGGAACAGTTATTGTGTAGATTGAAGCGAAGTATCCATGAACTTCGGCAGTCGGCTCGTTGTTGCTCTGATGAGCTACATTGATAAGCTGATTGAACGAAATGGAATGTCTGAAGCAAAAGTAGCAAGAACTCCGAAGGACGTTGGATATACGAAACTGGAAGATAACAGTGCACCGTTGAAAGATCCTATTGTGTACCGCAGTCTCATTGGTGGGCTGCTTTATGTCGCAGTCATAGCCCGGCCGGATATTGCAGCTGCTGCAGCCATTCTTGGTCGAAAGTTTTCGGAGCCAACGGAGAACGACTGGATCGCAGCCAAACGGATCCTTTGATTCTTGAAAGGGACAAAGGAGTGGTATCTAAAGTTAGGTGACGATCCAGATCAGAAATTGATTGGTTATTCTGATGCCGATTGGGCCGACGACCTGGCTACCAGAAAGTCAACGACTGGTTTTGTGTTTGCGTACGGTGGTGGTGTAGTTTGCTGCACTAGCCGTCGTCAATCTAGTGTCACTTTATCCTCAATGGAGGTTGAATACTATGCCCTCAGTGAAGCTTACTGTGGTACCTATCACACAACGTAAGTATAGTAGTAGTATAGTGTACTCGTGATAGTATTAGTTGCAGTTAGAGGTTCAGCGGTACATCGGATGAACACTGAGACTCACTCTTAGATACACTGTAGCGTACATCGGTCATCACATATTGGCGACGAGGTGAAAATTACCGATAAAAGTAAAAAGTTGTGTAGAGTGAAAAACGGAAAATATTTTTGGAAGTTTTAATTTACCGTCCACGTTTTGAAGAGAAGAAACGGTAATTTCGGATCGGGTGTTTCCTGGAATATGCAGTAGAAAAAAAAACCGTTCTCAACTGGGTGGCGTGTTTTATATCGGCCATATTGGCATCGTGATTGTGCATTAATGGAAAAAAGAGAGGTGCAATAATAGAAAAAAATAAATAAAATAAACCGTTAGTTTCTGTGCCAAAACCCATTTGCCAGTTAAAAAGCATGGGCTCAAAAAAAAAAAATGTGTGCAAGAAAAAATTATGTGAAAGTTGGATAGGAAAAAAAATGGTGATAAGTATGAATGCCTGTAATGGAATGTTTGATTGAAGATGCGTGTTGAACTTTCCCCCGCTACTCAGGTATGTACGTAAATTTTCCTTTATTTTGAGACACTGCTGCCCTTGATTGATTTCTAGATAAATCAAGAAAAATTGCAATCTACCTTGGTATATCTCCAAGCAAAGTAATTTTAATTCAAAATGGAGAAGTTATTCAGTGTTAGTGACTTTGATACCCTTGTTTATACATTTGCATGCTTAGATTCATTCTTTCCAATTGGAAATGTGGATTGTGCTAAGAGAAGTAAACATCTACGTACGAAATTATCCGAACTATCCTACGCAGACTTGTTCATAATGAATAACTTTGGCATTAGTATGAATGAATTATGTTGAGCTGGATTGGCGCCACGCTGTTAGGTAGCGTGTATACCAAGCATGCCAAGAGACGTGAGGCGACCGAAGTTAAGAACGAGAGTGAAAAACCAACATTGTAGTGTTGAGTGACCATTAAGCATTATGTACGTCACCCTTCTTACATGCAGCAGGAAATGAGCGTCAATCAATTTTTGCTTACTTTGTGGTTGATCTTTTTCCTATGGCGAAATGGAATGGCATTGGTTATTGTTTTTTCATTCTCGTGTTAATTTTGATTCTTGCAGTAACTGAAAAAAAGTTATCCTAATAATTTAAAACCTATTTTAATCCACCTAGCGGTGCAATTGTGCCTTTCTCAATCATGAATCACGAGAATGTGTGCGTTGTTTATATTCATTAAAAACTTTTAAATGCATATATTACATTTTATTATTATACATCACATGACAACTATATACAGGAAAATATCATTATTCGAGTTCTAAAATTTTGAAAAAGAAAAAACAGCCACGGTAATATTGAACTGAAAAAAGGTGCGAAATCGGCAAAGTCCCAAAAAGTCGATTTTTATAAAAAAATTTTTTCGAGATAACATAAAATCTCGACGTTTCATGCATTTTAAAGATGTTTGGCATCAAAAATACGAATTCGATTTCTGAAATTTCATGAGGTCCCCTCTTTGAAAAAAATTTTGAGTTCCGGCTTATATGGGAATTTCATATGTGACCGGACGATTTAGTCTATATTTCCGGACCCATATAAGCGATCAGTACGAAATTTTATAGACATCTATGGGGATATTATAGCTATCATTTGGGACTAAGTTTGTAAAAATCGGCCCAACCATTTCCGGGAAACTGATGTGAGTTCGTAAATTTTGAAAGATGGCCGCTTTTCCCGGGCACCTCCGGAACCGTCTATGGTGGTCAATGTAGTCAACGAAAGTTTGTTTGGCCGTCGGTGACCTAGAACTGCAAAGTTAAGTTATTTGAGAGACATTTTAGCGAAATTTTTACCTTTTTTGCTTCCATCGGGGTATCGGTTTGAATCACAATTTGCTATGTGATCGCACGCCACAACCCGTAACTCCGGAACCGGAAGTCGGTTGGGGATAAAATTTAATAGCCATTTACGGGGACGCAATACCTTTCATTTGAGGTCAAGTTTAGTCGAATCGGTCTAGCCATCTCCGAGAAACCGATGTGACTGTTACTCTGAATTTGGATACTTCCGCCGGGGCTTCCGGAACCGATGATGGTGGCCAATGTGACCAAAGAGACTTTGAATGGCTGTTAATGACCTAGTACTACAAATCGAAGCAGTTGTGGTCACATTTTGGAAAAATTTTCACCATTATACATTCATTGCAGAATTTCTTAAAATCGACGTTTTCTGCGTGATCGTACTCATCACCCTGTAATTCCGGAACCGGAAGTCGGATCCATTAGAAATTCAATAGCAGCCTATGGGAACGTTGCACCTTTCATTTGGGACTAAGTTTGTAAAAATCGGTTCATCCATCTCTGAGAAAAGTGAGTGAGATTGTGTTCGCGTACACACACACACAGACGCACATACATACACACACACACAGACATTTGCCGAACTCGACGAACTGAATCGAATGGTATATGTCACACGGCCCTCCGGGCCTCCGTTAAAAAGTCGGTTTTCAGAGCAATTGCAATACCTTTCTATTGAGAAAGGCAAAAAGGTGCGAAATCGGCAAAGTCCGAAAAAGTCGATTGTTATAAAAAAAAATTTTTTCGAGATAACATAAAATCTCGACGTTTCATGCATTTTAAAGATGTTTGGCATCAAAAATACGAATTCGATTTTTGAAATTTCATGGGGTCCCCCCTTTGAAAAAAATTTTTGAGTTCCGGCTTATATGGGAATTTCATGTGTGACCGGACCGTTCAGTCTATATTTCCGGAACCATACAAGCGATCCGTGCGAAATTTTATAAACATCTGTGGGGATAATATAGCTATCATTTGGGACTAAGTTTGTGAAAATCGGCCCAACCATTTCCGAGAAACTGATATGAGTTTGCTAGTTATGAAAGATGGCCGCTTTTCCCGGGCACTTCCGGAACCGTCTATGGTGGTCAATGTAGTCAACGAAAGTTTGTTTGGCCGTCGGTGACCTAGAACTGCAAAGTTAAGTTATTTGAGAGACATTTTAGCGAAATTTTTACCTTTTTTGCTTCCATCGGGGTATCGGTTTGAATCACAATTTGCTATGTGATCGCACGCCACAACCCGTAACTCCGGAACCGGAAGTCGGTTGGGGATAAAATTTAATAGCCATTTACGGGGACGCAACATCTTTCATTTGAGACTAAGTTTGGTTGATTCGGTCTAGCCACCTCCGAGAAACCGATGTGAATGTTAGTCTGAATTTGGATACTTCCGCCGGGGCTTCCGGAATCGATGATGGTGGCCAATGTGACCAAAGAGACTTTGAATGGCTGTTAATGACCTAGTACTACAAATCGAAGCAGTTGTGGTCACATTTTGGAAAATTTTTCACCATTATACATTCATTGCAGAATTTCTTAAAATCGACATTTTCTGCGTGATCGTACTCATCACCCTGTAATTCCGGAACTGGAAGTCGGATCCATTAGAAATTCAATAGCAGCCTATGGGAACGTTGCACCTTTCATTTGGGACTAAGTTTGTAAAAATCGGTTCATCCATCTCTGAGAAAAGTGAGTGAGATTGTGTTCGCGTACACACACACAGACGCACATACACACACACATACATACACACACACATACATACACACACAGACATTTGCCGAACTCGACGAACTGAATCGAATGGTATATGTCACACGGCCCTCCGGGCCTCCGTTAAAAAGTCGGTTTTCAGAGCAATTGCAATACCTTTCTATTGAGAAAGGCAAAAACTTAGATTGGCGAGAGGAAGAATATATATACTAATACTTCCAGTCCTTGTCACTGAAGCGGTTAACATTTAACAGACGAACGAGAGTAACAGCGAAATAGATGAGCGAGAGAACATCTCAGACTCAGCTGTCGTATGCGTAAAGTGGGGTGCATGGGCGGTTGCGTTTGACCTGCCGGGCGGCGAGCTTGAGAATGAACGGCTGCGATGTTTTCCGATGGCAATGGTACCAAACAACCACAGGCACAGCTAGATGTGATTCTATACACTATAGAATTGAACGAAGCCATTGGGAAAGAGTTGAATGGGGGAATTAGAGACTGGTAGTGGTGTGATTCAATTCACTGAAGGGTGATGTTCAATGTTTGTATGAATGAATTGAGAGTAAAAGTGTGATTTAATTCACTTGAACACGAGAGAAAGGAAGGCGTTTTTGTCGAGCCAGTGTGGCCAAAACTGTCGGATGAGCAATAATGTGATTAAATTCACTATATTAGAGAATGAAAGTATGAAGCGAAACAGAAACGTGATTAAATTCACTGTCGGAAAACAAATTGAACGAATGTTGCACAAAGCACATGTGATTAAATTCACTGTAATAAAGTTCTAAATAAAAAAAAATGCCTACCAGTTGAGAACCGGCCAAATGTTGGGAGAGGTTTTATATAAAACTGAAACATAAAAAAAAATCTTCCTATAGGCAAAAATGGAACATGCTGAAGAAGCAATAGTCCAGTCTGTATCGTTTTTTAGTCCTGCGTCGTACAACTTACCGCAGTTTAAGTTTGCACACCTGCCATCATCGGAGGTCAGAAATGCTTGGATCGGCTGGATTCGATGGTTTAAGAATGTGATGGTCGCGACCAACATAACAGACGGTAGAAATCGCAAGGCACAACTTCTTGCGATGGGCGGTATTGAGCTACAAGGAGTGTTCTATGGAATACCTGGAGCAGACGTTGACGGTCTGGATGGAAGTGATCCATACGTTATTGCCAAAAGTAAGCTCACAGAACACTTCTCCCCTAAACAACACGAAAGTTTCGAAAGGTTTCAGTTTTGGACAATGACAATGGATAAAGACGAAACGATTGAAAAATTCTTGCTGAGAATCCAACTGAAAGCGGAGAAATGTACTTTTGGTAGCAATGAATATGAATGCCGTCAAATTGCTGTGATTGACAAGGTCATACAAAATGCTCCCGAAGATCTTCGTCGGAAACTATTGGAGAAGGAACAACTAAAACTTGATGATGTATCAAAACTCATCAATGCCCACCAATCAATCAAACATCAAGCGTCTCAAATGACTTCTCGACCGAATTCGGTTGACGTAAATCGTCTGATTGTCAAGAAATCAGGAATTCCATTCTACAAAGATACTGGGATACCTGCATTCAAAGCAAGATGTTCACGCTGCGGTAGACTACAACATCAGGAACGGGAAAAATGTCCTGCAGTGGATAAAATTTGTCATCGATGCCGGCGAATTGGCCATTTCCAAATGATGTGTAAAGCTAAAGTGGAAAAAGAAGTAAGTTTGACGGTAGTGCATTTAATTTCCAGTGATTTTAATTTAGATTTTTCATTAGCCAACCAGAGGGTATAAGCGGACACATTCACCGCAAAGAGTAGGTCATACGAAAAGATACAAATATGTACGACATGTTGACTCGCGCGAGGAAAATGGAGACATAAAGGAGGAAGAACTATCAGTGTATAAGATCGCCGACGAAGATGATGAATATATCTCTTGTCGCGTAGGGGGGGTTGACATAGAGATGCTAATCGATTCTGGCTCAACTTACAACCTCATCGATGACACCACGTGGGAACTTCTAAAACTCAAAGAAATAGAATTTAATTCTCAAAGATTTGATTCCTCCAAACGATTTCTTGCATATGGTCGAGTACCACTGAAGCTCCTCACAGTGTTTGACGCAAAACTCGAAATCAGGGATGGATCCGACGTAATAGTGACAAATACAACCTTTTATGTAATAAAAGGAGGCCAGCAGTCATTGTTGGGAAAGATCACAGCACGAAAATTAGGATTGCTTCGGGTTGGATTACCGAGTACTATAATGGATGGTGTGAATCGTATTGAAGGGACAAAAGCTTTCCCTAAAATAAAAGATTTCAAGTTGGTTCTTCCTATAGATCGAACCGTGCCTCCTGTCATCCAACCACTGGGGGGGTGCCTAATTCCGATTCTTGAACAGGTTAAGATAAAACTGGACGAGCTGCTAGCAATGGGCATTATTGAGCGAGTAACTAAACCAACGTCCTGGGTATCTCCTTTGGTACCTATATTGAAAGATAATGGTGACCTGAGATTGTGTGTAGACATGCGACGCGCGAACCAGGCGATCCAAAGGTTAGACCATCCCCTACCTGTATTTGAAGATATGGTTGCAAAGTTTAGAGGAGCAAAATACTTTACCACGTTGGACATTCAACAAGCCTTTCATCAAGTTGAACTCGCCGAAGAAAGTAGGGACATCACCACATTCATAACGAACTGGGGATTGTTTCGTTATACACGTCTTCTATTCGGAGTTAATTATGCACCAGAGTTTTTCCAAAATCTCATGGAAAGCATACTTGCTGAATGTAAGAACACGGTAGTGTTCATCGATGATATTTTCATCTGGGGCTCTTCAGAAACAGAACACGATGAAGCAGTCAGGAAGACACTGTCTGTATTGGCCTGTCATGGGTTGTTGCTTAACATTAACAAGTGTAAATTCAAAAGGCAAGAGACCGAATTTCTCGGCCATAAGCTGTCAAAAGACGGAGTTCTTCCTTCGGAGTCAAAAGTAAATTCTTTACTGCAGTGCCGTGCCCCACGGAACAAAGAAGAGTTGCGCAGTTTTTTGGGCCTGGTTACTTATGTTTCTCGATATGTTCCGGATCTTGCAACCCTGAGTCATCCGCTAAGAGAGCTGTTGAAGGGCTCGATTCCGTTCTGTTGGCTTTCGGAACATCAACAGTCATTCGAGTCACTTAAAAAGCAACTAGGACGTATTGATCATCTTGGATATTATGATCCTAAAGATCACACTCTCCTGGTAACAGATGCCTCAGGAGTCGGCCTCGGGGCCGTATTGGTACAAATTCACCAGAACAGAGCTCGTATAATAAGTTACGCATCACGCAGTTTATCGGCGACAGAACAACGCTACCCTCCGATAGAAAAAGAAGCACTCGCTATTGTGTGGGGAGTTGAACGGTTTAAAATATATCTATTGGGAATCTCGTTTATTCTTGAAACTGACCACCGCCCTTTAGAAGTACTATTTACGGCAAAGTCTCGTCCGACAGCGCGTATCGAGCGTTGGATGCTGCGACTGCAAGCCTTCAGATTTAAAGTTGTCTACAGAAAAGGGTCGTCTAATATTGCTGACACTCTCTCACGCCTTGCGTCCCACGTAAATGACCCTTCCTGGCAAGAGGATTCTGAGGTGTATATCCGAAGGACTGCTGCTAATGCCTTAGCAATACTGCAACATGAGCCACCGAGCTCTGATTTCGACAAGGATACCGAAGTTGCTATTCGGGCTATTCAAGAAACTGCGGCGATTGATATAACAGAGGTAATTGAAGCAACCAAGACTGACGGACAATTACAAGCTGTATCGCTATCTATCATGGAAGAAGATTGGACTTCGAGTGAGGTCAAGCAATATTTTCCATTTCGAAGTGAACTTTCATTTGCTAACGGCTTGGTCATGCGAGGATCAAAATTGGTAGTTCCGACGATTCTTAGGGAGAGAATGCTACTACTCGCCCATGAAGGACACCCTGGACAAACATGTATGAAGCGCCGCCTGAGAGATCGTTGTTGGTGGCCAAGTATGGACCAAGAGGTAGTCAAACTCTGCGAGAAATGTGAAGGATGTCGTCTTGTTCAAATGCCTGATCCCCCGGAGCCTATGGCACGCAGACCCCTACCAGACAACCCATGGATTGACATCGCGATTGATTTTCTTGGACCACTGCCAACCGGAGAGTATATTTTGGTTATTGTAGATTATTTTAGCAGACATGTCGATTTGGAAATCATGACGATTATAACAGCCAAAGAAACAATCAAACGTTTGACAAAAATCTTTGGATTTTGGGGTGTACCACGAACAATCACACTAGATAATGGGAAGCAATTCGTGGCTACTGAATTTGAAGATTTCTGCAAAGTTAAGGGAATACATTTGAACCACACAACGCCATACTGGCCACAAGCCAACGGAGAAGTAGAGCGTCAAAATCGATCATTGCTAAAACGTTTAAAAATCGCGAACGCTCTCTATGGCGACTGGAGATCGGAAATGGCACATTATCTGGAAATGTACAACAATACACCTCATTCAACTACTGGAAAATCTCCAAACGAACTGTTACAAAATCGGCGACTTCGATTCAAGTTTCCGGAGATAGACGATATATCGACAGCCATCTCATCATCAGAATACAGAGACAGGGATACTATCCAAAAGTCGTTGGGAAAGGAGAGAGAGGATGTCAAACGCAGATCCAAACCCAGTGAGATAACCATTGATGATGTAGTACTCATGCGTAATCTACATCCAACCAATAAGCTCTCAACCAACTTCTTAAAGGAGAAGTTCCTGGTTGTAGACCGAAATAGATCAAACGTACGAGTCCAATCGATGGATACAGGTAAATTGTACATCTATCACTGAACAGAAGATATGTAAACTCCTTATATTAATTTCTCCAGGCAAAGAGTATGACAGGAATGTTTCTCACTTGAAAAAGATTCCAGGTACAGCAGCTGAACACCGATGTAACGATACATCAGGCGCATCAGATACACAAGCAGAACCGGTGGTTCTTCGCCGCTCTGAGCGAATTCGTAAGCCACCTGTTTGCTTCGATTGATATCCTGTTCAAATGACAAATGACATTCTAATAATAAATAATTCTAATTTATAGATGAAGAGTTTTAATCGGTTATAATAATAAACAATTTTATTTATAGAAAGGGGGATGTGGTACCTATCACACAACGTAAGTATAGTAGTAGTATAGTGTACTCGTGATAGTATTAGTTGCAGTTAGAGGTTCAGCGGTACATCGGATGAACACTGAGACTCACTCTTAGATACCTTGTAGCGTACATCGGTCATCACACTTACCAAGAGACAAAATGGCTTCTGCAACTACTGAACGACTGCGGTGAGAAGCAGGAACAGCACACCGTGATTAAGGAGGACAACCAAGGTTGTCTCGCCTTTGTGAGAACAGAAAGGAGCAATAGATGTTCGAAGCATATTAATACTCGGGAGCATTTTGTGCAGGAATTGTCTGAAAGGAGCGGTGGCACTGGAATTCTGCCCCACGGACCAAATATTGGCAGACATCATTACGAAGCCGTTGGGTTCACAGAAGCATCATTTTTTCGTACGATCGTTGGGCTTGGCGTCGAACAGTGAGGACATCGCATTGAGGGGGAGTGTGGAACGGGAGCACTGCTTGTGCCTCACCTGACGAGCAGATACCTTGCGCCCTACTGTGAGCGCACCTTCCCAGTTAAGCTCAGCCGGAAACGATCTGGAATTCTGGCTGGTTCCAGTTCGTATTCCGGCTCCAGTGACACAACCGATTCTAGTTTGAATCAGTTGTGTCACTGGAACCGGAGCGCGAACTGGAACCAGCCAGAATTGCAGTTCATTTCCGGCTGAACTTTACTGGGTTTGTTGTATGTGCGCACCTTCCCAGTTAACTCATTCCGGAACCGGTTCGGATTTCTGAATGGAGTCATTATGGATTCCAAATCAAACGCAACAACCGATTTCGACTCAGAATCGGTTGTTGCATTTGATTTGGAATCCATACTGACTCCATTCAGGATTCCGAATCAAATTCCGAATGGTTTGACCGGGTTGGCATAACGCCAATGATTCCGACAGCTATCGAGTTGCATCATCCAAAACTAAAGCGTGCTTTCCGACCATTAAGATCGTAAATAAAGTTGTTCACTAAAACTTATTTTTCGCGCAGTTTTACCGTTTGAGCTCTCGCCGTCATTCCCTATCTTTTTCCACTGAGAACAGACATTCATGATCGAACAAATCTCGCGTGTTTTTTGAGAAGCGCCAATAAGCATGCTGTCAAAATTCACTTTGAGAGAAAATTCCGCACAAACCGTAACTTATCATTTTATGGAAGAGAAAAGTTTTGTCTTTCGTCTGTAGCTATGATTTATAATCGGCGATTAATGGTTTGTCCAGAATTTCCTCTCAAAGTGGATTTTGACTGCATGCTTTTCGGCCCTTCTTAAAAACACGCGAGAAATATACTAATAAAACGTGTGTAAACATTAGAATTAATATACGATAAAACACTAGCGCCGCCGAACCAAATTATCCCAACTATCCGTCAAATCCATTCCGGAACCGGCTCGAACTACTGAATGGATTCAGTATGGAAGTTGGCTCGAAGAAAACAACCGATTCCGTCTCAATCGGTTGATGCATTTGAGCTGGAATTCATACTGAATCCACTCAGAAGTCCGAACCGGTTCCGGAATGGTTTGACTAACCCAGTTAAGCTCAGCCGGAAATGAACTGGAATTCCGGCTGGTTCCAGTTCGCATCCCGGCTCCAGTGACACAACCGATTCTAACTAGTTAGAATCGGTTGTGTCACTGGAGCCGGAATGCGAACTGGAACCAGCCAGAATTCCAGTTCAGTTCCGGCTGAACTTTACTGGGAAGTAGAAGTATAACCGCTGTTAATTCAGTCGAACTCAACCACTAAAAAACATGACGACAGTAGCGCACATGATGGAAGTATCCCAACTACCTTCGAAACCGTTTGGGATTTTTACACAAGTTGAATGCTGAAGATGGACGTTCTCTGTGGAAAAATCATGGATTTAAATTTTTGGAGTTATTTGGAATTCCTTTAGAATATCAAGAGTTTTGGACGACCCATTTGACCAATTGAACTCTCAAATAGAGGTAGGGTTACTGCATCTAGTGCTACTTTGACCAGAAGAATTTTACTGACCAGGGGTTTGACTTCAAAAGACACATGGGTGCGCTGAAATCAATTAGAATTTCAAATTAAAGTGCTTCCATTACTTTTTATTATATAAAAGATTAAAAACAAATAAATATGCTCTGCTTTATTTATTACTAGCTGTAACCCGGTGCGCTTCGCTACACCTATCAGGACTAAACGAAAAATACTAAAAATAACAAATATTTTTGCTCGCGGATAGACAATGTTCTTAGTTTGACCACCTGGAGCACAATTAAATTAATTGCTCTGTTTTTCTACACACAAATCCCTTGATATCATTCGAATTCGAGGTAGCAGTACATCTGCTCCTTTATATTTTCTAGTTACAATGGTCGCTTAAATGAAATTTTTCAACCAAAGCACAGTTGTGGTGGGTCGATGTTGCGCAGTAACTAATATAATAGGCACACAAAGTTTCAATTGCAACACATGCGGTGCACAGTGTTGCAAAACAACGTTTTCAAGATCAAAATTCAATAACTTCTGAACCATTGGTTTTGGAGAATGGATTTTTTCGAAGAAGTTTCTGGATATAGATGTATCTTTTGATATAATGAATTGAGTGAATAATCCCCTAAAAGTGACATAGAAAATTTATTTCCCCAAACAATTTAGCTAGAAGTTCTAGAAAATATTATCGTGAAAATCTTTACTGAAGATACTTAAGCTCTATATAGTAACAGTAGCGAGATATGTAGGTTTGCTTGTGATAGACCCCTTCAAAACAGTTTTTTCAATATAACTTTTTACGATTACTTTTTATTATTAAAAATGTCTTCTACAAAGTTGTTAAAAGCGATAATATACGCATTTTTTATAACAACGATGAATCCGTAGCTCTCGAAACAACAAAGTTATTGTCAATTTTCGAATATTTTTTATTAATTTACACCTTAAGCAACTTCCTTAATCGCAAAAATTCGTAGAAAGAACTTTATTCTTTCGATTGAATATAAAAACCTTCATCTGACGGAGACTGCTGGGTAGGTTACGTATAAAACCAATACTCTTGAAAGCATGGTGGATCGACTGAATTAATTAATTCAACACGATAATCCATAGATTTATATATGTAACAGAATTACCATCGATTTTATTTTGGATGGAGTAGTGTATGAAATTGAAGTCAATATACGCAATGGATTAATTTTTCAACAGATTGTATTATTTTACAAAATCATGTGGAAATGTGGTGCTAGTTATTGTTGCATCGATTAACATTTTCCCAACCCATATATCTAACTTTTTTTGGCGAATTACCCTGCGAAGATGACTATAAGAATCATTCAATAAAAGTATGCACATATAGTGAAAAGTTCTGTTTTCGAAACATATTTCCAATGATACGAAGACATAACGGAGTGTTGGTGGACGTGGGTAAAGTTAATTCATAAAAAAATGGCACATTTAAAAAAATATTTTGGCGATACAGAGAGTGTTAGTATATTCATTCACTTTCCATATAATAACCGCACAATTGAACAATATTTCTTCAAATATCATACCATAATACTGAAAATTGAGCCAGTGACAGAGAATCTCTCGAGGCATCTCGTTGAAAACTTGCTTTGTGGTGTACATCATAAATCAAAATATAGTGGACCAATCGTTTTCAAGGTTTGCACAGTTCTTCTACATATGCCCAGGTATTGATCGAAGCTTTTATTTTTGTTCTTGATATTTGAATTTTTCATAGCATTCTGCAGCTAAAAATGCAATTTTCGCTAAAAAAATCATGAAACTTATTTTTGTGAACAAAGTTATGATGACAATTTGGTTCAGTAGATTTAGAGTTATGCTATATACATCGTATTTGTTCGAAGTGTCTCCTGAAGATTTTCAATATTTTGCGGTGAACATTAGGGAAAATATTGCTTAAATGTTGCATGATTGTCTGAATAGACTAACACTCTCGGTATCGCCAATTTTTTTTAAGCGCGATATTTTTTTCAACAATAATCGTACCCCCTTAAGCAAGAAGATCGCGGACCATGCCACCAAACATTCGATTAGTTCCTTTTATGAATCATCGTGAATTCGTCCGATATAACAGTGTTGCATTCTTTCAGCATTTTGCTTACATCCGAATTTTGATTGATATTGTAAGTAACGTTTTCCGTAAGCGCAAGATTTAGTGGCTATTTTAGGGCAGAGCTGTTCGTCCATAATCCAGCAATGTTTATTTAACTCCAGATGAAGCGATCGCAAGTGCAATTTTCAATTTAATTTTCGACAAATTCATGCAATTCATCAGTATTATATTATATCATTCGCGTAATAGATCTCTATCAAATGAATTCTTGCCATTTCATGTATGTGCTGGTAAACATACATACAACAAAATTTTAGATTTTTGAAGTAATTGATAGATATTGCATCAGAAACCCTCCCTCTTTTTCAGATTCCGAAACCAACAATCATGTCCACCGTCTTGGTGGAAGAAATACTTGCGAAAACATATATAAAATATATAGTTAAAAAAAGTTCTTCAGTACACCCCCCCCCCTCTCTCCCTTTCCTCAGCTTAGGTACTTCTCCCCATCGTGCACAAAAACTACCCCATGACCATCTCCTTAGTGGAAGGAATACCCAACAAACATTTCGTGGTTTTATAAACGTTAACAGTTGCTTTATTCAGCTCTAGCTGAACATTGGAAGTATACGTGTAATCATATATCGTTTATTCCACCGTTAAACATCCGGGATTTGGAGAATTTATTCAGCTTGTCTGATTAAGACACATGAAAGAACAATTCTTCAGCACGTATACAGCCTGAAGAAAACAACAGTTCAGCTTTATCAATAAACCTTTTCGTTACCGCTATTCAGCTGAGAGAATTATCATAGAAAAATTGTTAAAAAAGACATTTATTTCAAGTTACACACGCCATCAATCTCTTTGGAAGCCATATTCTTTTATTAGTGTTGCGCTACAGTTAGAGAAAAATTGTATTACCTTGTTGGATATCATATCACGTACCTGGATCCGAACCAGCAACCTGTTGAATACTAAGCACTTACCTTACTGTCTGCACCAATCTTGCATACATCGAATGCTTAAGATTTCACCGATGTACCGACAAGTCTAGGCTGCTGAATAGAGTCTGTACAAAGGCTACAGTAGTCTTCTATAGATTTGAGTGAACTTAGTTGGCTTGGGTTCGAATTCCAACCTACGATAATTTTTTTATTTCAATTTTTTTTAATTAATAATTTTTAGAACATTCGGGAATTTTAAATTAGATAATTTATTTCAAAAATGATGATTATAATCGTTTTTGTTTCCAAGGTGAGGATTTATGGTTGTCACAAAACATTTAGATAAGTAAAAATGGGTGTTATATGAAAGTGGTGGTAACTGAATGATGGATTGAAGTCATTTATAATTCTAAGGTGGCAATCTCCTCAATTTATTTACTACTCCCTGCCAAACGATTTTCTTTGCATTGTGATTTTTTTTGGTAAGCGGAAGCCGCTGTTCGAATTCAATAGTTTATTTATTTATATCAATTAAGTTCGCCAGCGTGAATAATCATTTCATTGTACCTTTGTTTGCAAGTCGTTGGATAGAAAATAATCATGGTAACAATGCTGGTGTCAAAAATTTATAGCAACGTTGGAAAAAAAGTTTCTCTTATGTGTTCAATATGAGAATATTCATGTTTCACAAGTAAACAGACCGTTTCGAATTAAAAGGTAAATTTACATAAACGAGGGCGCATGTGATTTGGTAAGCTTGTACATTGAAAAACTGTAAATCGTGTATTTCCCGTGGTGAAAACTCAGTAGATATAAAAAAACTAAATAATTTCTTTATTTCTTTATTCATTTATTGATCTATTGCTCCTTAACTGTAATATATGCAAAACATCTCAATTAAAATATACCGAAATAATAAAAAAATCCTTCACTTAATAGTAAAAAAAATATTATGTGTGTATTGGGACTCGAACCCAGGTCGGTTGCCATTCCTCATGATTTGCTAATCGCGCCAATTTTTGTAGTAGTTACAATTACCTTTGTTAAACACATAATTCAGCTAAAAGTCAAAGGTGGTATAACGGCAAATGTAAAGGTAGAAACAACCTTTTGAAGACATGTAGTGCAGCTTAATGATTAAAGGTAATAGTATTGGTAACAGCATCGTTTATTCAACTCGCAATTCAGTCTAATTAAGATGGTTGAATAAAAGCTTTAATATTGTCGCTATTACATTTATTAGCAGTATAGTTCAGCCTAGTTGGAACTGGCGAATACTGGATTTTCAATAGGCTGAATAAACTGTTAATGTTTAAATAGTTCAGCGAAAGTTTTATTCAGCTTACATAACCTTTAATCTGCTTTAAATCAACACGTAGTCTTATAGTTCAGCTCCTAATGTTTGTTGGGTAACTCAAGCGAGCTTTGCTCTGCTCTACAGTAAACAAACACGGGGCGTGAAATCACACTTCAGTGTTGTTGGTAGAGGCGAGAGGATTCTTTCGGATCCGTATGGCGAAACTCAGGTGATAGGCTAGAGTTTGATTTTAACTGTAATTTTATAAATTTTGATTATGATTGCAATTCAAATTTAATTCATTTAATTTTAGAATAACTTGCATTTCTAATCCTTAATTTTAATGTCTGTCCTCTGTCCAACAATTTTACCGAAAACCGTACTAATTTTAGCTCGTGAGAAAAAAAATATTGTAGCGTTGACAACTGTCTTTTATATCTGATCATTTCACTAGATCGTGAGTGATCTTCTATATCACCTAGGTAGGGACTATTGCAACGGTTTATATGTGTGAGTTTCTTATCTCCTTATCAACCATAGGGTGACCGGCATCTGGAGAGCGGCTGTCCCGAATAAGTGTCTTTCGAGAATCTTTGTGAAGAGCATATAATCCGTTCATCCATTGAAGCGAAGGTCCTGTGAGGTAAAGTAAATCTTAACCTTAATGGTAGTGAACACTTATTAAATCTATTGGCCAACACCGAGAGAGGCCCTCCTTATCGATTATGACCTGCAACTTGAGGATGATGTTTATGATGACTGTGTGCTGGACGAGTTCCTGATGAAGAAAAGGGCAATGCAAAATTGTAAAATAGTTTACTGGATTCTTTCGGGCAAAATCCGAATTACCTGAACGAAGACCCGGAATTCGCCCGGTGTGGCAACCCTTTTTTTTTTTTTCTTCTAATAATCACTTTCGATAATGATCCAGCAATTGCGGAGACTGGAAATTCAATAAATTAGGAAAATCTATTTCATATTGGCAAAATTTTAAGACAACCTCATGACTTCTAATCAAACCATTTAGATTGTTTACCCTAACAAGTCTGCTCTTATTTTTGTTTCGATTAAGCAAATTTTAATCGTAGGGTCATTCGTTTCTTCATTCAGGTTAGAAAATTCCTCTATGTCTGTATGCGGGGTTGGGAATCGAACCCAGGTGAGCTGCGTACATGGCAATCGATGTACCAACTACACTATGCTCGTCCAGGTCTGATCTTTTGATTGGGTACAAATATATATATTTGTTATCAAATATGCAGTATTCTAGTTATATCACTCACAAGATATTGAAGTTTTAATTGCATTCTCAAATATTTTTTTGTCGAAAAAGTATTTGTCAAAATTTTTGTTTCTGTTAAAAACCGGTCCCCTTTAAGAACTCCGGGCCCGGGGGGCCCCTTCTCAGCGGCCCAATACAAGCAATTAAACAACTCAGTAAATCAAATGCTCTTAAAAAGTACACTCAACGTAAAATAGTTATAAATGCATGAAATAAAATGTATCCGAATTTATTGACAACGACTTCTCTTTCCGAACATCTTTTTATTATTGTTTTATAGATGGAAATGCATATTTTTTGCATTTTCACTCGGCGGGTCGACGCCTCAATAGAACAAAACACCAAATATATGCAGTAATGCCTTCTAGTAGAATATATCGAAAGCAACTCAGGTGACGACAAAGAATGTTCATGACCCGCGCGCGGTTGGTCGATATGTAAAGATGCTTTGGTGGATGGATAGGTCGCAAAGGTTAAGCGTGTTCTGTCGTAGTCTTTATTGTATATTAACGTCCATAACATGCCTGTGACGACAACCGCACTTTACGGTTCTATTTTTGAATGAGAATTATAGGAAAATCATAGAAAAAAAACATGTAAAGTAGGTAAAAAGTGTACACTAGCAAAAATATTAGAAACAAAACGTTCGAATTCAGGTTATGTAAATATGCAACCGCGGTGCGTTTAGCGAGCGACACCTCGAAATCGATCGCATCCATCGATGTTCTACAGTGTTCTTTGTCAAATCAAATACCCGTGGTGGTTCAAAGCTTAATGAAAGTAAAGTGTTAATCAGATGCGTGGAATCACTAATCGAAAGTCGCCTCGCGGGGAACCGCTGTCGATCGATCGGTCGGTCGGTCGCATGCTGGTCAAGGGTCATTCCTATAAAATAGCTCCCGCTGCTCGTACGAGGTTCACTAGCTTACTAGTCGCTGTGCCGCGCATTGAGTTCTGAGCTAACGTCCGTCTACTTCTACTTTATTATACAACTGGTGTTTTGTGCAAATCGAATCGATAGGCCTCCAAGTTCGAGGTCGATAACTCGCGTAACGTGTGCCTTCTACCGTGTGGTTCAAGTTCAGTGTCAATGCCTTGCTAAAGGATACCTGCGGAGTTTAGCCGTACACACCGGGATACAGGACTCAGGCGCGAACATTGGCGAAGCACAGGATACATTAAGTGAAAATTGTTTTTAAAACTGAATTGGTGTTGTTGGTGTTTTTACTTATTAACTAACTGGTTTGGAGGTGATCGGAGAGTGATTTGTGTTCAAAGGAATTGAGAGAAGACTAGAAGTACAATAAAAAACAATGAGTTCAAAACTTGATAATCTTGCGATCGAGCATCGAGCCAACCCACCACTGCCTGGTGATGAAATCGTCATTTCCGGCATCGCTGGACGTTTCCCGAATTCGGACAGTGTGAAAGAGTTCGGTTATAACCTGTACAACAAGATCGATATGGTGGATGACTTGGAAACTCGTTGGCGCCACAGCAATGTCGAAATTCCACGCCGTATGGGAAAGGTCAACAACCTGGAGAAGTTCGATGCTACATTCTTCGGTGTACACTTCAAGCAGGTAAGAAACAATAGTTTTGAAATGTATATCGCGTTTTTATTAAAAACCCTTTTCGTCCTAGGCTCACACCATGGATCCACAGTGTCGTATACTGGTAGAGCATGCCTACGAAGCAGTCATCGATGCTGGTGTGAATCCGAAAACGGTTCGTGGCTCGCGAACTGGAGTGTTCGTCGGGGCCTGTTTCGCTGAATCGGAGAAAACTTGGTTCTACGAAAAGATCTCTTCGGGAGGTTTCGGAATTACTGGTTGCTCACGAGCTATGATGGCAAATCGAATTTCCTACACTATGGGATTGAATGGTCCATCTTTTCTTCTGGATACTGCTTGCAGTAGCTCCATGTATGCGCTGGATTGTGCCTTCAATGCTATCCGTAATGGCGAGTGCGATGCAGCAATTGTCGGCGGCTCCAATCTGTTGCTGCATCCATACGTAACACTGCAGTTCGCTCGTCTAGGTGTTCTGGCATCCGATGGTTACTGTCGGCCGTTCGATAAAGACGCTTCAGGTTACACACGGTCGGAAGCCATCTCTGTAGTGTATCTTCAAAAAGCTCGGGACGCCAAGCGTGTCTACGCTAATGTTGTCTATTCGAAGACAAACTGTGACGGATTCAAGGAGGAAGGTATAACGTATCCGTCCGGTTCAATGCAACGTCGATTGCTCACCGAGTTCTATCAGGAGATCGGCATTGACCCCTCTACCGTAAACTATGTTGAAGCTCACAGTACCGGTACCGTTGTGGGTGATCCCGAAGAGTGCGCCGGATTGGACAAAATTTTCTGCAAAGGACGCAAAAAACCGTTACCCGTAGGATCGGTAAAGTCAAATATTGGTCATTCGGAATCAAGCTCGGGTATTTGTTCGATCGCTAAGAGTGTGTTGGCATTTGAAAACTTGATGATTCCACCTAACATAAACTTTACGGAACTCAGGAGTGACATTCCCTCGCTAGTTGAGGGTCGTTTGTTTGTAGTTGCGGAACCAATACCGTTGGATGGTCCACTGATCGCTGTGAACTCTTTTGGTTTTGGAGGAGCCAATGCTCACGCTCTGCTCAGAGGAAACTCGAAGGAGAAGGTCAACGGTGGTGTTCCAGAGGACAACCTACCGCGATTGATTACCTGGTCTGGTAGAACTGAGGAAGCTATCGACGCAATCCTAACCGATATGAGCAACCGTCATTTGGATGCGGAATATGTCGCGCTGTTGCACAACGTTCAGAGTGAATCGATTCCCGGAAATGTGTTTCGAGGTTATGGAGTCTATGCCAAGAACGGGAATGAAAATGCTATGTGTCTGGGCCGTGATTGTCAACATTACACGGGTCTAAAGCGTCCCCTAGTTTGGGTATTCAGCGGTATGGGTTCCCAATGGACTGAGATGGGTAATTCGTTATTGGATATTCCGCTTTTCCGGAACTCGATCGAAAACTGTCACCGTGTACTGGAGAAGAGAGGCCTCAACTTGATGGAGATCTTGACCTCCAAGGATTGTAAATTCGAGAATATTTTGCACTCGTTCGTCGGAATCGCCGCTGTTCAGATTGGCATCGTCGACGTTCTCCGTTCGTTGGATATCGAGCCAGACTTCGTGATCGGGCACTCTGTCGGAGAATTGGGTTGTGCATATGCCGATGGTTGCTTCACGGCCGAACAAATGATCCTGTCGGCCTATTCCCGCGGTATGGCGAGTTTGGAAACGAAAACTGTGTTCGGTTCAATGGCTGCCGTTGGATTGGGTTACCGTAAGATCCGAACCATGCTACCATCGGGTATTGAGGTCGCCTGTCACAACGGACCGGATTCATGTACAATTTCGGGCCCGAAGGAGAATGTGGAAGCCTTCGTGAAAGAGCTTACAGGCAAGGGTATCTTCGCCAAAGAGGTTCCCTGCTCCAACATACCATACCATAGTAAATACATTGCCGAAATGGGACCACGTCTGTTAGCACGTTTGAACGAGGTGATTCCTGAACCGAAGAAGCGTTCATCCAAATGGTTGAGCTCTTCGGTACCAAAGATTCGCTGGGATCAAACAGAAAGCCAATACTCATCGGCTCACTACCACACGAACAATTTGTTGAGTTCGGTTTTGTTTGAGGAAACCTCGGCACTTCTTCCCAACAACGCAATGACAATAGAGATTGCTCCCCATGGTCTTTTACAGGCCATTTTGAAGAAATCGATGCCGAATGCTGTCCACATTGGACTAACCAAGCGCGGAAATAAAGACAACGTGCAGTACTTGTTCAACGCTCTTGGAAAGTGGGTTTCCTTACCGACAGATACGTTTACTATTTACTTACACATTGTTTCGGTTTCAGGTTGTACGTCAACGGGTTGGATATTCCTGTGTCTCGACTGTATCCGCAGGTTCAGTTCCCGGTATCTCGTGGAACACCGATGATTTCGCATTTAGTTCGATGGGATCACAGCGAAGACTGGTTCGTGACGAAATTCGAGATGCAAAAGTCCTCCAAGAGTGGCGAGCGGCGGGTAAAGATCAAACTGAGCGATCAGGACTACAGCTACATCGCAGGGCACGTAATCGACGGACGTGTGCTGTTCCCTGCAACCGCCTATCTACATCTTGCCTGGGAAACACTGGCTATGGTGCAAGGTCCCATGTATTTCGATCTGGAGGTCGAGTTCGAAGATGTTAAATTTTTGCGGGCGACCTCAATCGCAAAAGATCAGGAAATCGAGTTTACCGTTATGCTTCAACCAGGAACGGGTCGATTTGAGGTAAGCCTTGGTAGCCGCTTTAAAGTATAACAATTGAATCGAATCGTTTTCCGTAGATCACCGAGGGATCGGCAGCTGTTGTGACTGGATACGTGAAGCACGTAGAGAACATTCAGCTCTCGGAGATCCCGGATCCACCGGAGTCCGATTACCCGATTCTGCATGCCCGCGATTTCTACAAGGAGCTGCGTCTTCGAGGATATCACTACAACGGAGCTTTCCGATCGGTAAAAGAAGCTCGCGCGGATGCTCGTTGCGGAAAGATCAACTGGGAGTTGAATTGGGTATCGTTCCTAGATTGTCTACTACAGTGTTGCATCGTTGGCAAGGATACCCGTTCGCTTATGATTCCAACAGGACTGGAACGTCTACGAATTGATCCTAAAATGCATCTGGCCATCGCTAACACAATGGACGAAGGTCAACAAGTGTTTGATTTCAAGTACTCCGAAGTGCTAAACACAATACGTTGTGGTGGAATCGAAATTATTGGCATACAGGCCAGTACCGTAGGACGCAGGAAGCCTCCGGGCTACCCTGTACTGGAGTCTTATCAGTTTATCTCGCACATCCCTGCACCGAAGATGTCCAAATCAGATGCTGTTCGAGTGTGTGTCCAGTTGGCCCTGGAAAACATCCCCGTTCCGAAAGTGAAAGCCGTTGAGGTGGACTTCCATAATGACACACCGATCACACCTCTCTTCGCGGAAGCCTTGGGAGATCTTCCACTCGTAACAGCCGATCTTATGTTCCTTTCGCATCAACAAATCTCACTCGCAACAGTACACGTAGAAGACGGTAAACTCTCTACACAGTCCAACTGTCTCTTCCTTGTTTCAGTTAACTGCTTAAGTCGTCCGGAATTGATTGAGGAAGCGGCTAACAGTCTGCATGATAGTGGATTCATTCTCTCGCGGGAGGCACCAAATCTAGCCCCGGAGAGTATAATTTCACCATCCGGATACCAACTCATAGCAGTCATTCCCGTTGAGAACGAAACATACGTGCTTCTGCAGCGTATCAAGCGCAAGTACATGGGAAGTCCTACAATAATCAGTCTTCCAGCTAATGATGAGCAATATCAATGGATCCCTAAACTTCGGGACGCTATGAAACAAGGATCGGTTATCGTAGTATCCCAAGGGGATCGCCTTTCCGGAGTTATCGGACTAGTGAACTGTATTCGCAAGGAACCGGACGGTGGAATGGTTAGCTGCGTTTTCGTAGATGACCCGAAAGCTCCACCTTTCGAGCTCGATAACCCGATTTATAAGGTTCATCTGAAGTTAGGCCTTGCAATCAACGTCTATCGAAACGGTCGTTGGGGAACGTATCGTCATCTGCAGCTGCTGCAGCCGGCAGTCACGAAGCCTAGACGTGATCACTGCTATGCTAACGCTTTAACCAAAGGTGATCTGTCTTCGATGACATGGTTAAGTGGACCCTTCAATCAGCGTCGGCCGAAAGGTGAAATGGTGCGAGTTAGCTATAGTTCGTTGAACTTCCGAGATGTGATGTTCGCTTCCGGTAAGCTGTCAGCTGACTTTGCTAATTTAACCCGTATTGAGCAGCAGTGTGAGCTTGGTTTCGAGTTCTCTGGAGTGGGCGAAAGTGGTCGTCGGATTATGGGTATGATTACCACTGGTGCTATGGCTACCCACGTGGAATGTGATGACACCTTGACCTGGACTGTCCCGGAGAAGTGGACGCTGGAGGAAGCAGCAACCATCCCCGTAGTCTACACTACTGTCTACTGTGCCCTGTTTATCAATGCACATATTCAGAAGGGTCAATCCATTCTCATACATGCCGGTAGTGGAGGTGTTGGACTGGCAGCTATTCGAGTTTGTCTAGCGTACGGTCTAAAAGTGTACACTACAGTCGGTAGTCAGGCTAAGCGAGATTTCTTGCTGCAGACATTCCCACAACTGCAGGCAGAAGATATAGGTAACTCGCGTGACACTTCCTTTGAGAAGATGATCATGTTCCGCACCGATGGAAAGGGAGTCGACTACGTATTGAACTCGCTGTCGGATGACAAACTGCAGGCTTCCTTGCGTTGCTTGGGCAAGTATGGAAAATTCTTGGAAATCGGCAAATACGACATGGCCAATGACTCAAAGTTGGGTTTGAATCGTTTCCTGCGAGCACTGTCGTTTACTGCTGTTTTGGTTGACTTCCTCTTCACAGCTCCACCGGAGGAGAAAATGGTTCTGAAGAATATGCTGGACAAGGATATTAAATCGGGAATCATTGTTCCACTGAAGAGTAATGTGTTTCCGGCGAATGATATTGAGCATGCTTTCCGGTACCTGGCCAGCGGCAAACACGTCGGCAAGGTTCTACTGAAGATTCGTGAGAACCCGAACGACGATGAATCGCTGCCGATAGACTACCTTCCACGTATGTACTGTAACCCGGATCATTCCTACGTAATTGCTGGGGGTTTGGGAGGGTTCGGTCTTGAACTAGCGGACTGGTTGGTACTTCGTGGATGCCGTAAACTAGTGATGAGTTCTAGTCGAGGTATTACTAAACCGTATCAAGCGTACAGAATCAAGTGAGTACATTTTCAAAAGTTTCCTGCTTATATAATTAACAATATGATTTTTCACAGGATCTGGGAACAATACGGAGTTCAGATTGTTGTGAACACCGAGAACATCGCGACCAGAAAGGGATGCGAAGCACTGTTGTTAGCTGCCAGCAAGCTGGGCCCTGTTGGCGGAATCTACAATTTGGCTGTTCAGCTTCGCGACAGTATCTTCGAGAATCAAACCGTGGAGAAGTTTGCGGAATGCATGGGTCCGAAAGCGTTGGCTACCAAGTATCTGGATGAGTTGAGTCGTAAGCTGTGCCCTCGGTTGGAATACTTTATCGTGTTCTCCAGTGTTTCCTGCGGTCGTGGAAACGGTGGCCAGAGTAATTACGGTATGGCCAATTCTGTGATGGAGCGAATCATCGAACATCGTCACGCAAATGGTCTTCCAGCCAAGGCTATCCAGTGGGGAGCTGTTGGAGAGGTTGGTTTGGTTGCCGATATGCAGGAAGATAAGTTGGATATGGAAATCGGTGGTACCTTACAACAGCGCATATCATCTTGCCTTCAAGAGTTGGATCCCTTACTGACAACTCCGGATCCCATCGTTGCTAGTATGGTTGTCGCCGAGAAGCGCGTTCGAACCAGTGGAAAAGATAATATCATCGAATCAGTGATGAACATCATGAGTATTCGGGATATTAAATCTGTGTCGATGGATACTACGCTCTCGGAACTGGGCATGGATTCGCTGATGGCAGTTGAAATCAAGCAGACACTGGAACGAGAGTACGAGCTATTCCTTACGCCACAGGATCTTCGTTCGTTGACGTTCATGAAGCTGCAGGAGTTGACAGAAGCCAAGGCAAGTTCCGATGAAAACGTCAAACTGAAACTGGCTAACGAGAAAACACCGACTGGAGTTGCTATGTTGCTGCGTAATCTGGGTGATGAGTTTAACAGTGAACACACCATTCTTCGATTGCAGTCGGAGAACGACTCAAAGAAATACAACGCCTGTGTCTTGTTAACACCTGGAATCGAGGGAGTCGCTGGTAATGCCTGGCACAATATTGCCAGCCAACTTACCTTGCCTACCTTCATTACGCAGCTAACGAAGACCATCAACATGACCAGTATAGCAGAGATTGGTGAATTTCTGGCAAATGATGTGATCGAAAACGTGTTCAAAGGAGCCGAACACTTCTATCTAGTTGGTTACTCATTTGGAGCCTTCATCACGCTGGAACTAGCTCGACTGCTTGAGGAAACTGGTAAACGTGGACAAATCTTGCTGATCGATGGTGCGCCCAAGTTCCTGCACAAATTAGCCGTTGATCAAATGTCAGAAAACTGGACTGAAGAATCTATTCAAATCGTTTTGATAGCCGGCATTCTTAACACAATCTTCCCCGACGAAACTACCGACGTGCTGCCAATCATTACCGAGTGTACCACATTTGAATCACGTATCGACAAACTGCTCGAGCTGGCCAAAGATCAGAACATCTACTCCGAGGAGTATCTGCGTATGATGACGAAGGCACTGTTCAACCGTATCAAGATCACCCTGCTAACCGATGTTAACAAAATCCAACCCGTGGAATCGCCCATCACGCTGGTTCGTCCCACCGAAGTTTCCGTCGTAGATATTGATGAGGACTACGGTTTGTCCGAGTACACCAAAGCCAGTGTTAGCTTGAAATTCCTGGAAGGTAATCACATTACCATGTTGGAAAACCCGAAGCTCACCCAGATTATTACCGAGTCGGATCCGGTGTTGGAATCGGATCGCTCCTTCCAGAAGTATCTCCAGAGCAATGTTATCGCTGAGTAAACATCCCATCGTAGTCGCATCCTCTTCTATTCGACAGAACATCAACCAAAAAGACAAAAAAGAAATGGCACCAGCAGTAAGATGAACCTCCGATATTTCTCTAAACTCTACATTCCAGGCACCTCAAATTCAGTTTTAAAGTAAAAACAACTATTTATTCGTGACAATAAAAGTTAATTTAGCAAAATATTGTAGTTTTGAGTTGGATTTCCTGCTGGTAACATTTCATTCTCGAATGTGAAGTTTTTCAATAATAATAGTGTAATACTTTGTTCAATTTGTATCCCCGTGTCATTTGAGTAACACGCTTCATTCGATCACCAACATCAGTCGTTCCGACATACTCTCCCTCTCAGAGCCGTTCTCAGGTACCATATCTTTTTATCTGAAGGTTTACAGTACATAGTCTGAAAATTTAGATGGCATCTTAACGCGGTTGTCGAGTTATGGAAACCGTTTCCGGCTAGACTCTGATTCATTTGGTTTCGGGGTATTGTTCTTCAATGCTGTCGATAGCCGCCATTGTACTCTCGGGTAGCCTCTTTAGATGAACTACGTTGCGATCATACGATTAACCAGTTGCTGGATCTTCGACGGTGCATGACAACATACTCTTTCGAGTTGAACGTCGTCAACAACTTATTACCTGGCAGCAGGTTCTGCATAACGACCGTATCACCTGTGGAGAGTAACGACTTCCTTGCACGGCGTCGGAGGTCCTCTACCTCTTTTACTTTCCCTTTCAATACTCGATCTTGGTCTCGCACATCACCCGACGGTTTCCAGTATTTTTGATTTGATCCTTATAGTAATTTCGTCGGAGTTTTACCCGTGATCGAATGGGGTGTGCTGTAGTACTTCTGTAAATACTCCAGAAGATTGCGGCGCCAATCTCGACCTGGTTAGTCTCTCCGAGATCCTTTATATGGAACTTAGCAGACAACCGTCGCTTCACATCATCGATCCATTCTGGTTCGCTCGAAAACATCAAAAGATCGTCAACATATACTGCAATGACAATGATTTGCTTTCCGTCAGATTTGAAGTAGACACACGGGTCGTAACTGGATCCCTTTAATCCAATCTTCTTCAGTGTTCTACACACGACTGACCTGTTTTAAACCATAAAGCGCCTTATGTAAGCGATACACTGTCTGATGATCCCTCGAACTAACACCCCCCCCCCCCCGGTTGTTTCATTTAAATCTTCACCAGACAATTCATCTTGTAAAAAGGCCGTTACAGCATCCATCTGATGAATATAAATTGTAATTGTAATTTTATTGAATACGGTATTCTGTTGGTTTACACCTAGTATCAGGACAAGGAAAAATGCTTTGGACATAAGTTACTTGATTAGAGCAGATAAAATTTGAGTTACAATGTAGAATAAGCTTAGTTTACCCTAATTATTGCATGTTTAAACGCGCCCTGTCGATGCTCTTGTTTGATGGCTAATGGAAGTGCATTCCAGCTTGATACCCCGTGCACTAGCACACTTTTGCCACTGGATGTCGTATGGTTGGGGACAATGAAACTAGCGGAGCGTTCCTGTCGGCCAGGTTGCATGTGCTGCATGATGTAGCCAGGTAGGGACTTCTCATACGCCTGTTTCATGAAAAAGCATTCTCGAAGACGGTAGTTGATCGGCAAGTCGTGTCTTAGGACGGAGTTCCTCACTGCAACGGTTGTGTCGCGACGACGAAGGTTATGCACGAAACGAATGGCTGATTTAAAGCAGTGGTGTAACTGATTACGTAGAGCAGCTGACAGTCCGGGATAATACACAACGTCGCTAAAGGTAAAAAATGGAACCACGACAGCTTACACAAGCTTAAGACGTGTCGATAGTGATAGCACAGTTGCGAATCTTCTGAAAGTCCTGAGCGTGTTGTATACCTTCATCACGATGTCGTTCACTTGGTATGTCCAGGTTAGTTTGTTATCCATGAGTAGTCCGAGGTTTGTGACACGGTTGCCGAGAGGGATTGCTATTGCACTGAACGTGATTTCTACTTCTGGTACGACTTTTTGCTGAAAACTATCGCTTGCGTTTTCTTTGGGTTCGGGAAAAGGCGATTTCGTTCGGCCCAGTCAACGATCGAAACCAAATCCTCGTTAATGGCACGTACAAGTCGATCTACTTCATGCGCAGGTCCAGACAGGTAGATTTGAAGGTCGTCTGTGTACAGCTGCCATTCACATTTCAGCGTTCTAGGTAAACTGTTAATGTAGAGACTGAACAGAAGCGCGCTGAGACAAGAACCTTGTGGGGTACCGTCTGGGACATTCTTTACAGTGGACAGGATGTCTCCAACACGCACAACTTGAGAACGACCTCCTAAAAATGAAGCGATCAGGGTGCATGCAGCTTGAGAAAACCGGAGCTCGTTAAGCAGCTTGTCCTTCAGGATCTGATGGTCAACGCAGTTAAAGGCTAACGAGAAATCTACCAACACCATCACTGTGCAGCGGTTGTCATCGAAGTTGCTGTAGATGTCCTGAACAACCTTCACGAGAGCGGTAATCGTGCTGAATCCTTTCCTGTAACCGGATTGTTTACACGCGAGTAGCGGTGGATTGGCTTCGTTTAAGTGCCCTGTTATTTGATCAAGAAGGATCTTTTCGAGAACTTTAGAAATTGCCGGTAGCACGCTGATCGGACGGAAATCCTTTGGTTGTGTTGGATTTGAGGATTTTGGAATGGGGGTGATGATTCCTCTCTTCCATGAGGCTGGGAATGAATTTGTGTCGATAATTGAGTTGAACAAATGGGAAAGAATAGGAAGGATAAAGGGACATAGGAGTTTAATGAAGGAAATGGGAATATCGTCTGAGCCTGTAGCGTTCGTTTGAATTTCGTAGATTTTCCGGCAGATTTCGTTGACATTGGTGTGTCGGAAATTCAAATTTGCTGCCGCCGGGTCTATTTCTGCTTGATCATGGTGTTCAGAGTATGCGCGATTACGATTTGCTGGGAGCTGTTGGCTATGGCCTTTTGCGAAGAAATGGTTGAGGCTTTCAAAATCCGCTCCATCGGATGACATTTTTTTTTGGAATTGTGAATTCCTTCCCTTTTTAGGTTACTCCAGAGCTTTTTGGCAGGCAGATGTGTTAAAATGCAGTTCCGAGTTTTAACATATAGCTACCCAAGTGGAATGGTCGATGGGGTGGAAAACGAATCGGGTTTCGGTTGTAATAATGTAGTAGTCACTTTGTAAGTTGATAGTAAACTGAGACCAGCTCTATATTTTCTAGATGCTTTTAAGCTAGGTCTGAATTGGTATTGGTGTCAGTGAACACCGTAAATTCATTTAGACATGTTTTATAGTAAAAACATTGTATAACAGTTTTTGTTACACTGTACGAAAAAGCAACTTAATGTTGCTGATGTAACAGCTCTTCCCCCTAACGAAAATGCAATTCAATTAAAATTCGAAAACTGAAAACATTCAGCTATATAGAATCCGAAATTGATATTAATCAACTTTCTTATAACTCATAGTATAATTTTGTTTCTTATCCTATTTTTGTTTTGAACTTAACTATATTTTAGCATTTAACTTAGCTTTTCTATAATTCATTACTATTAAATTCAACTTAATTTTTTTTCGTAGACGAAAACATTATCCACCTTTTTAGTCCTCATTCTCTTAGAACGCCTGAGTTGTCGAAGTGGTGAGTTCACCGCTTCGGTTTTCCTTTTTGTTCCTCTTCTCGTTTCGATCTCAGGGAATCCCCTGAACTCCAGTTCGCTGTCTTCCTGCACTGGAGCCATTATAGGATGCTGCGTTGATGCGGAAATAACAACATTCGGTCGTGCTATCTCAACACCCTCCTTGACTACACGCAGTTGCGTTCGATGGGCTACGACCACGACGCTTCCAACAAGAATCTGGAATGTATTATGAGAATATCGTTTAATAAAATTTGCTTTAACCCATTTTGCATGGTTGTGTGGGTTGTTATTCTTATACCATAGTACATCTCCTTCAATTAACTCATCCAAGAGATCAACAGAAGATTCCCTTGGAAAATTCATTCCAACATTGATTGGTTTGTCTTCTTTATCATATACATTTTGTGTATTTTGTAAAAGAAATTCTTTATAACTTTTCTTTGGATTTATTAAATCAATAATTGTCTTAGGAGTATAAGAGTATATTTTCCCAGATGGAAAGTTTCCATCTGATGTTGAGCAATAATTCCTATAATTTATTAAAAACAAATTGATCTGATCCTCCAAATCCAATTCACTCAGCTCTTGCTCCAATAAGAACTTTTTTAAAACGTCTTTTACTGTTCTCACCAACCTTTCTGCTTGGCCATTACTTGCCGGATGATATGGTGGGCTTTTGAGAACTTTCACTCCTTGCCTTTCAAGGAAAACTGTGAATGAATAAGAATTGAATGGTGGACCGCCGTCAGACACCAAAACATCCGGTAATCCAAAACGTGCAAAAAAGGCTACAAGTTTTTTCAAAACCTTATTGCAATCAGTACCCCTTTTCATCCATTCTACTTCAATCCATTTAGAATAGCTGTCTACAATTAATAAAAAGGTACGATGTGCAAAGTGGAAGAAATCAATATGTATTCTGCTAAATGGTCTAGTAGTCGGTATCCATTTAGATTCAATTTTTTCCCTAGGCACAACCGCCATTCCATTGCAAGCGTCACATCGAGTCACATATTTTTCTATATCAGCATTAATTCCAAACCAATAAACAAAGCGCCTGGCCAGATGTTTCATTTTTACTACGCCAGCATGGTTGGCGTGTAAGAGTTTTAAAATCCCGCTTTGCAGTAGCTGCGGTATTATAACCCTGTCCTGATACAACAAACACTCGTCTACAATTTCTAAATCGTGTTGATTTGAAAAGACATTTACAAAGCGTTTGTCAATTCTTTTTGGCCAACCATTTTGCATAAACCCAATAATATCCTGTAGAAATTTATCATTCTTCGTCTCCCTGGCTACTTTAGCGCAGTCAATTGGCAGTTCTTTACTGAAATTAATGCTTCTTATTAGCTCAGCGTCAAGTTCTATTGGTACCATTTGCGCCAAAGGAAAACGCGAACAGAAATCCGCATTACCCATTTTAGCAGAAGGCCTGTATTGTATATCGAATTCATAGATCGATAATTCCAAAATATAACGTTGTAACCTTGTTACAAATATTGAATTTTTACCTTCCTTTCCAAAAATTCCCACTAAGGGTTTATGATCAGTGTAAACTATGAACTTTTGTCCATATAAATACTTATGAAACTTTTTTATGGTACACACTAAAGCTAACGCTTCTAAATGAAGAATAGGATACGATTTTTGAGCTTTGTTTAACGAGAAGGACGTAAAACATATAGGTTTTTCTACTCCATCCACTATGTGAGCAATCACTCCCCCCAACCCGTATCCGGAGGCATCAGACACGACCACTAATGGCTTTTTTGGATCATAAAATTCCAGAAAGTTTGTAGAAAGAAGCGCCTTCTTACCTTCCTCAAATGCCTTACTACAATTATCGTCCCACCCAAATTTAACATTATTCTTCAAAAGATTATACAAATGATACAATTTTGAAGACAAATGGGGAATAAATTTATGATAATAATTAATTAAACCCAAAAATGATTTAAGCTCTGTCACGTTATTTGGTATTTTGGCATTTCTTATCGTTAATATTTTATCTGGGCAAGGTAAAAGACCATGTTCACTTATTATGTGTCCAAGGTAATCTAACTCTGTCACAAAGAACTTGCATTTTTCTAAATTAACTTTAATGTTTACTCTAGCCAACCGTTCTAAAACTAAATAAAGTTTCTTAGTACAGTCGGCCATATCAGTTACAGCAATCAAAACATCGTCCAAGTAACAAAACACATTATCAATTCCCTCCAGCACTTGATCCATTACCTGCTGAAAAATGGATGCGCTAGACGAGGCCCCCTGTGGCAATCTATTGTATGTAAATAACCCTTTAATAGTATTAATTACCATAAATTTTCGGGACCTTTTAGATAAAGATAATTGTGTATATGCCCCCTCTAAATCTAATGCACAAAATACCTTGCAGCCTGATAAACCGGCAAATAAATCTTGTGCAACTGGTAATGGATACGTATTGGGAATAATACATTTGTTTATCGACACCTTACAGTCAATAACCAATCTAATTTCATTATTTTTCTTTGTGACGATTACCACTGGAGATGCCCACTCACTAGTTTTTACCGGAGTAATAACCTTTTCTCGTTCTAATTTATCCAAATAATTTAAAACCTTCTCCCTTAATTTATAGGGAACGTCATAAGCTTTTTTGAAAATAGGCGCATCGTCTTTCAAAACCAATTCGGCTTCGAAACCGTCTATTGGACTAGAAAAATCTTTGATAAAAACGTTTGAGTACTTTTGTTTAATATCTTGTACTACAGCATCACTTTGCTCCTTGTTCAATAAAACATTATTAATAGACCAATTATCCGAAAAAAATTGTCTCCAGTCTGGGAAAAACATATCTAACCAAGGTCTCCCTAATAAAGGAATAAAATCATTGCTACAATTCAAAACCAATAATTTTAACCTTGCATCTTTTCCTCTAAACTTAACCGACACATCTGCTTCACCTTCAATTGTAAGTTTACTGCCATTTACAACAATTAATTGTTTTGTTGATTTTGATAATGTTTCTTAAAAGTTCATAAAATATTGTCTTTTCCCAATAACTGAAACGGAAGACCCACAGTCTATTTCCATTTTAAGAAGTTTACCATTAACTTCCACGTCAACTAAACAAGGATTACTAATGCAATTAATAGACGAAACATGCATACAATGAAGTTCACCTGAATCATTCCTGTCGTTATCGTCATCATCGTCCGAAGCATTCGTTTCCAAACGGTTGAACAGCTCACTTAAACTGCTTGGTCCTGCTTTAGAATCTACGAATTGAACCGTATCCCTGCGTAGATTTTTCAATTTGAAACATTTTCTCTTCAAATGTCCTCTTATTCCGCAGAAGTCGCAGACACGACTCTCGCTACGATAGCGATCCTGTCCAGCCCTCCATTCAGCCGGGCGAAAACCTGCAAAATTTTTATGCTTGTCCTCCTGTTCTCCATTGTAGTAATATGGTTGAAATCCCAATCGGGTTTTTACCGATTGTCTGGTTCCTGCAGGTCGAGAAGGTCGATCACCCGCCTTAGCATTTGCCAACGTTTTAGCAAGTTTTTCAAGAGTGGAAGGGCGCGGCCTCTTAAAGTCATTATTAAAAGAAGCAATCTGACCAGCATTGACACCGATTCCCAAAGATCTAGCGTTGGCCCCTGCCATCTCCCAAGTAGCAAATAATTTTTCTGCCGATTCAAGGGTTAAATTTTGTTCATTCAACAAACGCTGCTGAAGGGCTTCATCCCTCAGACCAGCAACAATACGTTCCCGAATCGCTTCATGCTTGAAATTTTTAAAATTGCAAAATTCTGCCTGAAGTTTTATCGCAAGGACAAAATCCTCCGCAAACTCATCAGGATGTTGCTTCCGATTATTAAATTTAAATCTCTGTATAATATCAGATTCAACTTTGTCAAACCTTGCTTTAAGTTTTTCAATCATAATTTCGTATGAAATATCGGTTAGACTAGCATTTGGAAAAAGCAATTTAAGTTCCGAGAACACCGATGGCCCGCTAAGGGTTATGAAATGGGATTTCTTTGCATCCTCCGCCACATTGCTCATAGCGAAAAAGTAACCAAGACGTTCCACCCAATCGGAAAAGGATGCTCCTTGGCGGTATGGCTCTATCATAGTAGAGATGGTCGGGTTCGGGTCTTTAGACCCGAAACCCGGACCCGACCCAAACCCGACGGGTTTCGGGTCGGGTTCGGGTTCTATAAATTTAAGCTTCTCGGGTTCGGGTCGGGTTCCGGGTTTTCAAATTTGAAATTCTCGGGCTCGGGTCGGGTCCGGGTTTTTAAAATTTTGAACTTTTGGGCTCGGGTCGGGTTCGGGTTTTCAAATTAGAAATTGTCGGGGTCGGGTCGGGTTCGGGTTTTGAACAAAACTACCCAACCATTTCTTGACGCTGTTTGCGTCTATGTACAAAACCCAGTCTCTTTTTATACTTCGTGATACGAATGGAAGACTTTTAAATCGCTAGAATTCGTCGTATTTTAATTTTTAAAAGAATATTCATGAGAGATCATTCAACAATACGTGTTTCACATCTAAAATCTCAGCGATTTATTTTTTATGATAATTAGTAATAAATCAAGTTAATAGGAATTTATCGGAAAATATTGGTTCAACTTTCTGTTTCAAAATATTAATTTCGACAGGTACTTTAAAACCGATACGTAGGCCGCGGTCTGAGTAAACGCGTAAAACTCGGCTGAAGTGTACAGCAAATTGTATCTAAAGCAAAGCGACTAGAAATCTACGGGAAGTAGAAATAATAAACACCAATCTATTGATCCGCTCCTGATTGGTCGTATTGACAGAGAGATGGTAGTATGGTGGCTATATTGAATAATAATTGTCCACTAACCCTACAACGGTTTCATGATTTTTTCTCTAAGTAACCGGTTTTTTGGGATACATTCGTACCCCAGAACTACAGTCGCTCTAATATGCCTAATTTTTATTAAATTTATAATTAAATTGGATAGTTTTATTCTAAAACATAAAATTTTACACAAGTTTCTCGCTTACTATGTATCGATGTTTAGCTTTTAAAAAAGATATAATGTTTTCGGGATTATGTACACATGACAAAACATTTACGTAAACGGTTTTGTACTTTAACAAACTTTAAGCGGGTACTGTTAAGTTGGTCAAATGCAACAAATAGGTTGTACCTGCTTTAATGGAAGTTTAATAATAATAAAATTGATTGATGATAAAGATTGCTTGCAGTTAAAATAAACTGTGGCGGAATAACAATGAGTGCAAATAGCTCTGGGGTACAAATGTACCCCACAAAACCATTCTAGGGATAAGATTTGCCAATGTATATTTTAAACGAAAATATAAAATAAAATGGTAATTAAATTTTAATGCAGCACGATTTATATTTTTGGCATAGTTGCGATCCACGAGATGCTTTTCAACCATTGACAAAAAAGGGCGTTGTACCCGGGGACGATTTATCAATTTCCATATATTGAAATCACAAATTTGGTGGTACTGCTGTGGCCTATTACCATAGCTAATTTAATACATGTGATAAATCATATAAAACTGCCTTGCAGGAATGGTTTTTGATACAAAATTAGAAATTTTGATTAGGTACGGGCAAGGTAGTTTGAAACTGTCACCATTAAGTTTTTTGCTTCCCCATGAGTTAGCCACCGATTTATCCTACTTTCCGGTTAAGATATCGACGATTTGTAAGTTTCTCATAACATTACAAATTCGACATTCAATAATAGCAAATAAATATGCGGATTCTACTCGCCAGTGATTCGTTTTGCCATAGGCAGATATAACTCAACGCGTATGGTGCTACTTCAAATTCGAGTGATTCTACTACTCGAAGATGAGCTAGGGTGTCTAAAATTAAAAATCTTTGAGATCTTTGGAGGATTCTCCGTACTAGCAAGTTGGGTTCGGATCGGGTTTCTCAAATTAAAAATTTTCGGGTTCGGGTCGGGTTCGTGTTTTCAAATTTTAAAATTCTCGGGGTCGGGTCGGGTTCGGGTTTTATAAAATTTTCATTCTCGGGTACGGGTCGGGTCCGGGTTTTCTAATTTTAAAATTTTCGGGCTCGGGTCGGGTGCGGGTTTTTCAATTTTTTTAATGTCGGGCTCGGGTCGGGTTCGGGTTTTTCAATTTTCAAGCTCTCGGGTTCGGGTCGGGTTCGGGTTCGAAAAAATTGAAACCCGACCATCTCTATATCATAGCCGCCATATTCATCTGAGCCATCACTAATACAAAAGGTCACAAAACAATGATACAACCAAATGGCAAAAAAAGGCTTCCGCTTACCGACTGATGTTATCTTTACCCTCGCGTCCCTATATAATAGCAGCACTCGTCGATGGATACAGCACACACCAAGCAAAACTCTGCAGAGCTCGTTCAGATACTAATGGTCGATACACAAACCGGAACCGTCGTCAGCCAACAAGCTGGAAAATTTTCCTGGTCCTAAATGGATTATATGAAAAAATCACTCTTAATAATTTTGTAAAAAATATGTATATATATATATTACTCTTTACACTGTGATATAGGGCCTAAATGTGACCAGAACCCTAAACCCAAAAGCACAAAAAAGTTTTCGGAAAGCAAACACCTGGTGCACAATACGTGCACCACCCTAGAAAAACGACGCCGCCAAACAAAATGGCTTCCCAATATAAAAGATCGCTTTTATTCGTATATTTTTCATGCACTTCACTTTTTCACTCTACTTACGTGAATACTAGAGTCGATTTTCCGGATCCGAACAGCAATTCAGACGACTCGAACCTTTTCGATTAGCTTAAAAAGCAGTAAATGCCGTTTTATTTGTTCGTCGTGTCCGGAACTTTACCTGCACGTTGTATTTGGTTACCCGCAGTCTTTCCACTCCGGAACTTTGTCGCCGTCGATTGTGTCACCGCTGCTAACTTAACCACTTCCTGTATCACGGATCACACGCGCGTTACCTAGCACAACTTTTTTCTCGTCGCCAGTTTTAACATATAGCTACCCAAGTGGAATGGTCGATGGGGTGGAAAACGAATCGGGTTTCGGTTGTAATAATGTAGTAGTCACTTTGTAAGTTGATAGTAAACTGAGACCAGCTCTATATTTTCTAGATGCTTTTAAGCTAGGTCTGAATTGGTATTGGTGTCAGTGAACACCGTAAATTCATTTAGACATGTTTTATAGTAAAAACATTGTATAACAGTTTTTGTTACACTGTACGAAAAAGCAACTTAATGTTGCTGATGTAACACGAGTAATGAGTTTTTGCTACGAAAATGAGTGAGGAAGCTCTATCACGTTTGCTGGTGTAGTCTTGCCATTGCATGTCGTCGAGAGTTCTGTTTGGGTTACGCTGGTAAAGAGCGAAGCGATCCATCTGGTCTCTCCTTTATCAATATTTGCACTACAGGGCCTTCCGTCCTTGTGGCAACTGGATTAGTTCTCAGGTGTCATTTGATTCCAGCGCCTCTATCTCGGTTTCCATTGCACGTTGCCACCTTCCGTTGGACTGCATAGTATCTCGGAATGACTCTGGCTCAGTACCAACGTACATTGATATTTCCTGTGACAAGGTAAAACTTTGAGGACGAACACTGCACGTCATATCATAATTTATTACTTGCCTTGAAATTGGCTCTCCCTTTCGCTGTGCCTGCTTACATTTTGTGGATCTTCTTGTTGTGGAGGTAGGGCATTCGGTGTCGGTGTAGGTACTGCTGCTGAATCATATGAGCCATCGAAGTAAAATTCATCGCTGTCATTAAATTCCGGAATCACTCGGCCCTATTCTGCGCGGCGTGTGACGTGAGACGACTAATCTCACCTCACTTTCCGTGACTTTTCTCACCCAATTATGAAGAGTCACTTCGGGTGACGTGGGACGCCCATTTAACCGCAATGGGGAATCTCACCTCACCCGAGTCGACTCTCAGAATCGGGTGAGAAAAGTCACGGAAAGTGAGGTGAGATTAGTCGTCTCCCGTCACACGCTGCGCAGAATAGGGCCGACTGCTTCTACTGTCACCGTTGGACCAGCATCGCCGAGAACAGGTTTATCTCCGGCAAGAAACTGCATTGTTGTGCATTTGCTGTGTGGAATAGCGTTTGTTTCAATCATATCTGTCGGAAAGTCAGTAGACATCTTTTCTTCCTTACAAACAAAGATTATATCGCGAGCAACGATTACCTTCTTTGTTTTTGGTATGTATACTCGCATCACTTTTGACAAAGTGGCAAACCCATGAAATATTCCAGATTCCGACTTTGCGTCCCACTTGCGTCTGTGTCCCTTCGGAATATAGCACATCACTTTTGCACCAAACACTAGCAGTTCAGATAAATCCGGTTTCTTGCCGTTAAACTGCCCTTCCGGTGTTACCGTCACACCTTTCGCCGGCGATCGATTAATAAGAAATGCCACCGTCACTATTGCTTCTGCCCGGATTTTTTTTCTCTAATTCAGCATCAAACATCAGACCTCGTGCTGTCTATATATAAAAGAAATACATTGTAAATGTGTTTTAATTAAATTCAAGGTTATCATGTACAGCCTAAAGTACAAATAATTAGTAATGAACCATACTATTGTTTAATGTCCTATATGGGAAAACGGAACATACAACCGGAATAAATAATACAAGGTTCTACAAGCTAAAAGTAATAAGTTTATTCCTGGCTAACTTGTGTGTTCGATAATCACCTTTTTAGGAATGGCGGTCAGCGTGAAGCACGCGCCCAAAGTTGGTCTCATATTATAGCAGAGGCTGCGTACAAAGTAGGGGTAACACCGCAACATAAAATAAGGGATATAGGAAATTGGTACCTTAACAGTCCTCATCTAATTTGGCATAAACCCCCGAATTTATGCAAAAGTTACGGATTTTTCGCGGTAGTAGCTAGCAACTGACTGGACCGCTAACAAGAAACTCAATCCAACACCTCCGCAGTAAATCCAATGTGGTCATCAGAAAAATAAATCAAAACTTCTTACTAACCGGCACATTAGTTCCGACTAGTTTTTTCAACGGACATTAGTTCCGACCAGTTAGAACGGGACTCAGGGGTACGAACGACAAAGATTAAGATTAATAGAAATAAAACATGTACGCGTGTCCCATCCCAGGTTTCAACCTGAGACGAAACATGCGAATAGCAAAAAAATCGAACGTCAAATGCAGCCAGTTCATTTAAAATATATGTGAGGCAGAAAGAGTGGCTATGCGAGACGAAAGGTAAAATGAACAGAAAAAAGAAAACATCTATCCGCATGTCCCGTCCCAGGTTTCAATGCGCAAGCTGTGTGTTGCTTTTTGATTATTCAGCTAGCGCGCCAGTTAGCTGTTACTGTTAGCTACTGATGATGAGGAGAATCCGAAACACAAAAAAAACGACCTAATTCGAAAGCATTTATTGTTCTACACCACCATTCTATTTACTGTTTCTTACGTTGCTCTTGTTTAACGTTTTTAACGACATCTTTGAGCTCCAAGCTGAAGTTAATCGGTTTCATATTGTGCTCCGTTCCAAAAAGCTGCCGTAAGCTATCCCAGGCCGCTTCCCGAATAGCTGTATCGACATCCTCACCGTAGCCCGATCCGACGAATTGTTTATTGCAGTAAATTGCCACGTTGTGCGCGGCCAGAAGTGTATTCTTACCGACCAACCCTATGGAACGAGGTTCCGGTTCGCCAAGCTTTTTCTTCCGACAATATTCCTGAAGCAATGCTAGGGGGTCTTCAATATTCCAATGCTCGTTGACGTCCTGCTGGTTCAGCTGGGTGCAAATAAAATCCCGAATGAACAGATACGCTCGTTCTTCGCCGGATGATTTGTGCAGTACTCCAACAACTGCCTTCAGTGTGTCGGCTAGCAACTTTTCAGTCACTGGAAATTCTGCTGATAGAATTATGTCGGTTGTCCCTAGATGCTTAGAAACGTAAGCCAGCTGATTTTCCGTTGTCAAATATCCCGCTATCGCTTGAATCCCTTCCTCTGGAAGCTTGGGCAGTGCTGTTAACAGAAATGCTTGCACATATCGCTGGATTAGATTTTGACCATGTTCCATTAACTGCCGGTTATCCTGCAGACCCAGCTGCGGCTGATCAATACCAACTTCAACTTGTTTTTGCTCTTCCATAGCAATGAATGATTGGTGGGTAAATGCTTGCTGTAGCAACTTGGTATCGAACTGTTCCGATAGTCGTTTACCGAAGGCAAATATTTCCGCATTATAGTTCCAATCGCTGTGTGTAGACCGAGGTAATACGGCTTCTGGGCCCATTTTCTCACGACGCCGCTTCAGCTCCCGTAGTGTAGGACCAACCCAGCGGTGTACATGTCGGGTTTGCTGGACTGCAAAAAAAACCGCAATGGTTACGATTTTGTGCGACAGGTACTAAATGCATATGCCGTACTTACCGTAATGTAGTGAACGTGAAATGTTCCGCGCTAAGACTGTTGAAACAACAAGGTAGGACATCGTGAGTTATTTGCGTTTAATATTGAAACTTTATATAAAATCAGAAAACGTATCGGCACATTTGTTTTGATTTTGTGATAGGGTCGGAATCGATGAATGATTTTGTCTGTCTGTCAAAATTCATTCATCGATTTTTTTTGACAAATGGCCTCATCGGCCAGGAATATTTAACAAGGATGCCAATTCGACTGAAGTCGCACGATTGTGGGTTCCAAAAAAAATTAAATCCAAACGCAATCCAGTGAACGCCGCCGAATAAAAGTCGTTTTCATCATTGAAATTTAAATTTTGGCTTAAATGTTAAGCTTGGGTTGAGAAATCGGCCCAACATAGATGGATTAGCATTGCACAAAAACTAATACTGCATGTGAAACCTTCTTTCCGTGGTTGGTTCAAAATTTGAAGATACTGACGAAACCTATTCGACGCAAAAAACTTTGACAGCCTATAACGTGCAAACAGCGATCACAGAGAACAGACATATAAGCTAGAACAAACTTTCCCGAAAAACCTGTGTAAACATTTAAATTAAAATACGTTGGAAATCACCATCGCATACAGGTTTGCATGCGTGAATCACCATTGTATCCAACTTTGCATACAGGTCTCATATAGCGATTGGCAAGTTGCTACTTGTTGTCATTTCAAAGCGACAGTTTCATTTCTTACACAAGTTGAAAACATTACTTGTTTGTCAGTTCTCAGTGCAGCGATGCCACATGTTTTTGCGAAATGTTTGTAGAAGAATAATTAAAATGTCAGTAAAAGTCTATAGATAGTTGTGTAAATTCTAGTTACTTCAAAATATTATACTTTAAAACTAGATTGGAAATAGAATACTATTGTGAAGGACTCACTCGTATTTGAATACAGTTAGTCTAGTGCAATTTTGCTAAACACTATTACTCTTTTTAAAGTCTGTAGATGTCTGGCTACGTCTGTAGGAGACTATCGAACGTCTGTAAAATACAGACATGGCTGCAAATCTGCTTCGCTGCTTGCAAATAAGATGCACACGATAAATAATTTTCAAGAAAATCAAGGTCAAAACGTTTAGTAGGGAGATTTTAACTCAACAGATGGTGCTGATGGATGCGAAAACCGTGTCTCCAGTAGGGTATACGGAAAAAGGTATTTTTCTTCTTAATGACATCTTTGATTAAGGACTGTCTATTAGGGTAGGACAAAAATTAGATTCCAGCTCCGAGAAACTTTTTAGGTACCATTACGGTCCTAGAACAACTGTGCAGATTCTTAGCTCGATATCTGAAACTATATTTTTGTGCCCACTGTTTAAAGTTTACATGGGATTTTGTATAGGAAAGTTAACTTTCACAAAACAATTCCTCCAGAAGTCGCTCATTGCTTTCGAAAAATAAATCAATATGTGGCTTTTACAGGAAATTTAACACAGAAACAAAGTTTCGAAGACCACGAAATGATCTGACGCTTGAGAAAAAAAAGTTATTAAGCAGAAACCGATTGATGATCTGACGATTGATTAAACATTAATTTTTTCTAGCACCACTGCTGTTGGTTGTCCAATTATATACAATTTTGCTTTGATTTTCTCTTAATGTGTCTAAATCAATTATCTGTACCGTTAAGTCACTTCACAAGAGTTTTGAAGGATAAATTGAGGCTTCTTTTTTCTTTCTTTAATTCAACCGTCAGTAGCAGTGATGCTATGAAAATTGAAATTTTCTACAATCTTCAGAGCATCAGTCGGTTTTTGCTTAATATTTTTTTCACAAGCCTCAAATCGTTTCGCAGTCTTCGAGACTTTATTTCCTTGAAAAATTTCCTACAAAAATCAGACATCTATTTATTTGTAGAAGGTAACGGGCGACTCTTGGAAGAATTTTTTTGCAAAAAACGATTTCCCCATACGAAATCTCATGTAAACTTTAAACCGTGGGCGCAAAAATATAGTTTCACCAATCGAGCTCAAAACTTTCAGAGTTGTTCTGGGTGCTAAATGGGACCCAAAAAGTTACTCGGAGCAAAATTTTATTTTTTTCATATAACCGTGTCCCACTCTACTGTCTATCTGTACCATTCTTCACTACATCCGGCTTCCCACAAGGAAGCCATCTCGGTCCAGTGATATTCCTCCTCTACTTTAATGACGTCAACATCAAATTACAAGGATCCCGCCTTTCTTTCGCCAACGACATGAAAAAATTTCGACAAATACGGGATGAGATCGATGCCCAGTTTCTTCAGAGTGAACTGGAAAGCTTTAGTACGTGGTGTGATCTAAACAGAATGGTTTTAAACCCAAGTAAATGCTCAATTGTTACGTTCACATGGAAACGCCATTCGATTCAGTTTAACTACCATTTCTTCGACTCGAGTATTCCAAGACACTCTCACGTCAAGGATCTCGGAGTCATCACGGATTCGGCAGTAACGTTCAAACCACATACATCATCCATTGTGTATAAGGCATCACGACAGCTTAGGTTCATCTTCCGAATAGCGAAAAACTTTAGGGGCATATACTGTTTAAAATCACTCTATTGCGCACTGGTTCTGCTGTTTGGAACCTCCACTACCGGGTCTTGCCACCAGATGAAGCATTGTTTCTCTCGTTAACCCGTCGACAAACCGGTGCCAATAACTATGTTTTCAGCATTCGTTAAGTTTTTCATTTGCCATGTTCATGTTGTCATGATCATATTGACATTGTCGCGAATATCATGCAGTAAGATAGATCGGTTATCAACGTCAAGACAACCCTATGGCATACCGTGGGAGTTGAACTCTTCTTGAACCAGCTGAGGTGTGATGTATAGGGGGACAATGTCTGCCTTTGATTCGGACTTGACAACAGACAACTTCAATATTTGGTGCCGAGGATTAACTTGGCCCTGGCGAATACCGTTAAAATTGTAGAAAATCTACGTCGGAAATTAACCAAATGCTTCGTATTAAACTTAAAAAAATCATTGGATTGAAATATAGGGACACTTGGGGTTTTTCATGCCCCATGAAGAAATTCCTGTTAGTTGCAAAGATTTCCGAGACGAGGAGCCACTTACTTCGGTTTTGTAATAGCACCCATCAAAGAAAATTCTGAGGCCTTTACGAGGCAGTTTAGGAGGAAACGATTTTCTTTTTTTTTAATTTATAGGCACATTAGAATATGTTCCCTCAGTGGGATTGTCAGACTCTCGCTCTTTAGTGGACAAGGGAGGGTAGAAATTAGTCATGGTCTCTACGTTTCTAGATTGGATAGCTGTATGGCGCAATTGTTCGCAATGACGGCAGGCTCTGAGGCACAAAAAGGCGAACAGATAGACGAGCCCCCCATAGAAAATTTGACAGGTGTGTAATTTCCCAGTCGACCGACAAAATCGGGTGCTTCGAGGTCGACCGATTAGTTAACCGACTAAGTTGGGTTTCGTCGGTAAACAATATCCGTCGGCATATTAATCACCAGATTTAATCTGTGTAAATCTGGTTCCAGTTTTAAACTACCAAGTAATCGACCGATTTAGTAGGTTGAAATAGACCGATTTGAACAGATTTCGTCGGTCATATTTAATCGGTTGTCGCGTCGGCAGGCTCCCATGTTAAACTCCCATAAGAGTCGGCAACAATCGACCGATTAATTGGTGGCATAGTCGAACGATTGTGCCTACGCAAGCCGATTTAGTCGGTGAGAAAATCGGGAGGATTTTCTAATGGGCCGTTCAAAAGAACAAAGTTTGGAAGAGTGGATCCGGCGAAAGGCTCGACATGAGACCGATTGAAAATATGTTCTTATACTCCTCGATTTATGCTGAATGCAGAATTTTCACTGACTGAAGCAACGGATTCTGGAAGGAGCCAACCCCATATTTCGGAATCAATACCCCTGTCGGAGACTATACCATTAATCTCTACTTCCTGGGCGGGTACGTAGACAAGATATTTCTTCGTACACGGCCGAGTGTTGTTTAGTTAGTTTACGCGATGTATCGATGATGTTAAATAAGTTATTTTTGGTCGGGAAGTACACTTTCCAGGGACCCGTTGCATTAGATGAATATAATTTATATCGAAAAAGCGATTTATCGGCATTATTTTGTCATCGGATAAATATTCACATCGACCGCCATTGAGTCAGAGGGGCTGTCTGTCTGTTTTATCGGAGGAAACACAAAATTAAAGCAACGAAATTTAAAAGAATTAAGTATTGGTACTTAGCTGTGGAATATTTGTAGTATAAGTAATCAACAAACGCATTTTCGCTGAGCACTGTCACACAGCCCGTTAATATCGTGCATTTCCAAATAGCCACCAGGTATTATCCGGAAATTTTCACTTTTACCTATATACACCATGTCTGAACTTTTGTCACTACGAGTAGAAATCATTCCGAATCTTACTACCCACTCGGGAAAAAATGTTTCGCCGGCCCTGGTTGCACTCACTAATAGAAGCTGAGGTTGAGCTGGCTCACGCTTCCTAGAAAAAATGACCAGCTCAGTTTTCTCCGTGAAAAACTCGTGCTGAAGAGCATAAGCAGACAGATTGTCCAAACTATCTTGTAAGGGGCCGTACACAAATGACGTAGCTTTTTTTCGGCGATTTTTGACCCCTCCCTCCCCCCTCGTAGCATTTGGTCACAAAATTCCAACCTCCCCCTCGTAAATAACGTAGCATTTACCTACCCCCTCCCCCGCGTACCATGCAAAGCGGCCGTGTAATGAAAAAAATACATATGGTTTTCAATTATTTTAAATACATGTCCTTTCGAAATGTTTGACGACTTTCATCAACATTTTCATTATAACAGAAAATTGCGTGCAAAGTAAACCCATTTCATGACAAATATAGTGTTGATAGTTTTGTTCTAAATTTTATATGTCAAGGGGAGCATGAAGAGAAGTTCTCTCAGTTTACAATCCTACAGCTGCCAATAATTTTAAGAAGCATACGTTAATCTAAATTACTAAATTTTGTTTGTGTTTTAATTCAGCTTGCAAACTAAGTCTACTAGTTACCTACATTAGCTAACTAATGTAGCAAGTTAAATCCGCATACAAAATCTTTTCGTATTTTTGCGAACTTGTAATTCTGCGAATCGTAAAATTTACCTCATGAAAAACCGCATCAAAAGTAACATGTTTGAATTTAAATTTATTTCTCTTGGGAATGGAGGATCATTAAATTGTTTTCAACAATGGGTTTTAAACTTAATGCTACGTCGCACAACTTCAGACCCTACCCTCCCCCTCGTCACACTTCGTCACAAATTTGGTATACCCTCCCTACCCCCCAAAATGCTACGTCATTTATGCACGGCCCCTAATGGTCCTTGCTAATCGACAGTTTTGGGACCTGCAATAGAAACCACACCGTCATCTGAAAGCTGCTTTAGCGTGCAGGAATTCACAAGACGTTCGTTAATGTTACTTATTAAAAAAAATTGTAAAAATTGTAAAGAAGGGAGCTTAGAAGGGGGAAGACCCATGTAGCTAATTCGTGATGTTGATAAATCATCATGCGAAAAATGCATGTGTTTCTCAGACAACAAGTTTAGTACAAAGTTGTTTAAAATCGATGAAAGACCATGCTGATGCAGCTTCTCTGAACGAACGTTAAAACAAACTGAATCAAAAGCCCCTTTAATGTTTAAGAACACTGATGCCATCTGCTATTTGTTAGCATAGGCCATTCGAATTTCGCTTTGCCTTTGCGGACGCCAAATTGTGTATCTGACAGTAAGCCATTTGTCTCTACCTAATCGTCTAAGCGAAACAAGATCGTTTTCTCAAATAACTTTCGGATACAAGACAGCATTGAAATCGGCCGCTCCGAGTTGTGATCGGAGCGGTTTTTGAACGGCGATTATACTCATTTTTGTCCAGTCATGGGGTTTTAGATGTCCCAGGAAGTGCATAGAACTTCTTTTTTGAGTTCATGCTTTTGAGATCAGGAGCTACTTACTACTTGAAGGAAAACCTTCTGGGCTTAACAACGAAGCTTAGGAAGGGGAAATGTTCCTCTTTTTTTCTATTGTTTCTAGGCACAGCCGCACAGCAGAAGATATTCCCTCCTAGGGGTCATCTGAATAACATTCGTCACTAGACAAGTTAGTAGGGGAACATGGGGAGACTTGACCAAGCGCAAAATTTTATTTTCGGCTATTGCGTCTTCTATTCAATTCTTAATTTTTTTTCAAAAATATTTTTATACTTGTTTCGATCCCTTAAGGTAATTTTGAAAGTTTGGAGTAAAAAATCCTTTCCTTGCAGAAAATATTACGTGATTAATCAATTTGCATTAAATGATGTAATTTTTTATCAAACTTTGTATGGACATATCTACTCAACTACTAATTACTATTAAAGGACTAATATACCATCTTAATCCTTGTGAAGCAGTGAAATGATTTTACATAAACTGGAACATTGGAATAGTTATTACTAGAATTTGTATGACATTAAACGCAATAACTAATGTTGGGGAGAGTTGACCAAGTGGCAATTAGCCGAAGAAAGATACAAAATTCCTGATATTTATTATGCTTTGGTATCTACTGTTAATGTTAATCACGCCATAAAAAAATCCCACCTCAAACAAAAGTCTTGATATTTTAGTATTAGTATACAAAGTTAGCAATAGTAGGACGGATTTTGTGACGTGTGAACACGCAATGCAAGCAGTGCAGTTAATCCTTAAAAAGAAATTCATTAAAAAAATAGAAATTTATCAAATGCAACCCTTTTATATTTTTTACTGCTACCTAAGGATCTCGACAATACAGAAAAAAAATAATTACAGTATGTTTTATGTCATTATTTTTTGTTATGATTTTTCAAAATTCTCTTGGTCAAGTCTCCCCACGCCTTGGTCAAGTCTCCCCGCAATGGGGAGACTTGACCAGAAAAAACGATCACAGAAAAACTTTTGTAACTTTTTAAAAATTAAATTAAAAATTCTGCAAAAAATCATGAAGACGCGCAATAACTTTGCGCATTATATCTGAATGATTTTTGGGGGATTGAAGGCTTTTTTAGAGATTTATGCAGTTTTAACTGAAAACCTGGTCAAGTCTCCCCATGTTCCCCTATAGATATTCGGAGAGACCGATGACGCTATCTTTAGTATATCTGCAAAAGAACGCTTAGAGCGCTCTTGAAGGGAACGGGACATGCGGGTTTCCCCCACAGTAGAGACAACATCTCTTCCACAGGAATCATCCACATGCTTCCCACTACGAACCTTACTGCTGCAATGGGAAGCCGTATGTCGCAAAAAGCGGGTCAAAAGATCAACCTTGCAAATAGTGGAGTTAGGAACAGCATACCCGGCGAAGGTCACCAGACAGGAGTCTGAGCTGACATGCCATCTACCTATCAGCTGCCAGCAGTATCTTTACTGGCTGTATAATTGGGATCCACGCAATTCAAACTCGAATCGGAGACGACCCCATCAATTTCAACCCGATTAACTGGTACATATACTCTGTGCTACTTCGTATCAGGCCCGTAGTCAGCACCCGAAGCTTATCAGGGTGAATTTTCGATATTTCTGTCACGGTCGCATATCGTTCCATCAGAGCTCAAGAAACCTACAATAAATTCAAACATTTTTTTCTTTGACCCGGAAAAAGATCAGTGTGAGGAGCTTGGATATAGCTTGAGCCGGGAAGTCGATTTTATTTCGACATTCATCTGATTTTGAGCCGAATCATTGTCAGGGGAAGTCATTTTTACTCGAACCTATTGTGCAGTGCACGCTAGTAGGAGAACCAAGAAAGGTGGAGGTAATATAATAGCGGTACTTATCTTTTATAACGGTATCGAGGCAGCTCACAAGGTGAGAAACTTTACCACTGCTCTGCTGGTCGAATAACGGTTAACGCGCACATATGAGAAAAAAATCCAATCCTTCGAAGAAGCAGAGAACCCTCAAGATAATCTTGAAAGCGGATTAATTTGCTTTTCACTGCGTTACACTGAAAAAAAAAACATCTACACACTCCGAGAGTCACTGTGCGAATGATGAGAATAGTACTAGTCGTCTGCTGGCTCATATGATAAAATAGCACTGCCACAAGATCAATTTAACGTTTTTCTTTCCATGTTAAATTTTTTTTAATTCACTTAATCGCTACATTACGCGATAGAAATCAACAATTTATTGTCAGCTTAGAAGAAATCTACAACTAAAGTAAGCCAGTCAATTGGGCCCGCCACCTGTGTCGGAGATAAGATTTCCATCCTTGTCTTTCAACCGGACGCGTCCATTCGAGTACCTGCTCTCCTGGCTCCCGTCCGGATAAAGAAACTTAACCGTCCCATCCGGATAGATACGTCGTTTGTGTGCCTTGGTATGAATCTCCACCTGTCCGTTCGGAAGCGTTATCACCTTGTCGTCGTTGCGCTTCACAATCACAGTCGAACCGTCTGCGTATTTCCATTCTTCCGCAATATCTGCGCTGTTTGGATTAGTGGTCCTAATGGAGCCGTTGGGGAAGTGTACCTCCGTCGAACCGTCCTTGAAACGATGTTCTGTTTGACCACTTCAGAAAACCAAGAAATAATTACTCGACTTAATCAATATAATCCAATATACTTACTCCGGAAATTCCAGTATCTCCAGACCGTCCAGATAGGTCGTGTGCCATGTATTTGTCTCAAAATAGTAATATTTCGTAGTCCCTTCACTGACATTCGTTTCTTTGATGTCTTTGTTGAAGTACAACATTCGTATCACCAGTCCGTCCGGGGAGATCTTCTTCAAATTCCCATTTGGGTACCAGATATCTCTGCTTCCATCGTTGTTGACAATCTCTCGTTTGAGGTTTTTGATCAGATCAGCCGTTTCCGAGGAACGATCTGGTTCTTCCGTTGAATTATTTTTAACTTGATCATCAACAGTTTGGAAAAGATTCTTTTTCGCCTTGCCACGGAAATATGAAGAACGAGATGTCTGAGCTTTACTCGGGGTGGATTTGTCTTCTGATGCAGAAGAGTTATCGCACTCGGAAGAAATCGATTCATTATCACTGCTAGACCCGCTTGGAAGGACAGATTTTCTACTTTCAGTACTACCTCTTGGATGGCTGACTACTTTCGCTGTAGCCACCTTACCGACGTTCTTTTCTATCACATCGATTGGTTTCATACGGACAGGAACAATACTTTTGCGAGGTTTTTCCGGTGACGAATTTCTACGAGTTACTTCCGCCGACTGCGGGACTGTCAGTTTAGCTATGTTTTTGTTGATTTCCAGTAGCATCCTACTATTGTTTTGTCTTTTAAGTCTAGCATTTTCCATCTCCAGTTTCCTATTGTCTTTCTTTATCGCGTCAAGCTCCAGTTGGGTTTCCTTGAGATCCTTTTCCAAGTTTTTTATTTGCGAACGAAATCGAGCTGAGGAAGAACCATGCTTTGCTTCTTTAGCTTTCATTTCCTTCTGCATCTCAGCCACCTGTTCCTTCAGTCTAAGTATCTCTTCTTTTTCTTTTTTCGTAGGTTTCATTGCGTCTTTTAAAGCCTTTTGTCTCTGTTCTTCAATTTTTAACCGTTCATCATGAAAATACACTTCCATCTTGATACGCTCATCGTTTAACTTTTCCATCATCTCCTCTCGATCTAACTCAAGTTTATTTTTCTCCAGCTCATGTTCCTGCTTCATTCGCATCAGTTCTGCATTTTCCCTTCGAAAGTTTTCTATTTCGCTCTCCAACTCTGCTAATCGTAGCTTCAGTTGTTCACTTTTCGCCAAAATTTCCTCTCGGATCCGCTCCGATTCAGCGTCACCCGCAATTTGTGGGTTCTTTTCCTCGGATGATTTCTTACCCCCACGAACATCTTTTGGTGTAGACATTTTGCTATAGTTGACCGTCTCCAGTTGGGACTCAATATCTGTTTCAATCTCGTGCTCTTCACCCTCTGCAAAACGTACGTGACCACAGCTGGTTTCCTCGTCGGAAGCGTCCGAATCATCCGAACTACTCTCACTGTTAAACTCAGCTTCTTTCAAAAAGTGTCGTTTTGGATCGGGAATCGGACGAATCTGTAAACACGAATCGTTCGGTTCAGCTTCAATTGCCGGTGCCGGTACTAATGTCGTCGAATTAGTAGTTGTCCCCAGGAGATCAGAGAAACTTATGCTATTATCTGCCAGCAGTCTAAGCAGGGTACTGGCGTCCGAGGCGTGACTTCCATCACCGGCCAGCAATCGCTGTTCTATTAGCTCAAACAAATCTAGATCTTTAAGTTCCTTCAGCTGACGCAGAATATCTGCTTCCTCCTGCAGCTGTTGCTTCCACTGCAGGTTTGGCTGAATTGGGGGTACCTCCGTCGACTCTACAAAAATAATGTTAACATCTAATTTTACTTATCTCTAATTTTGAACTAACCCTTCTGCGCTGCAGTGACTACCTCAGTATTTCTAAGCTTAAGAGATTCAATACTGGGCAATAAACTTTCTTCGCTTATGGTCTGACCGGAAATCGACTGCACATCATCGTTATCCTCGTGGTCAGAAGCAGGAACCAACTTTTTATTCTGAACACAGTTGATATCTAGTGCCACTGTCAGCGGTAAACCGTCTTCCTTCTTCTCCTGTGACCTGCGATCTACCTTCCTTTCCTTCACATTCCCCGTCGCTTCCAACCGAGTTTGCTTCTTTTTTTGCGCTCTAAATTTAGCATGATTAGCATACTTGTATTTAGGAAGATTATCAAGTTTAAAAACATTAGGGTCAACTTTAAACCTAGCTTTCAGTCCTTCGCCTCGCTTGAGAAATGGTCTGGTTGGAACTTGCGGCTTCCTTTCTTCGGTATCACTTCCATCAGATTCCGAAGAGAGATAATTCTCTCTCGCAGTCAGCTGTCTTTGCATGTTGGTCGTTTCGTATTCCTGACTGGGGTCTTCGCTATCATCACTTACCGCTTCCATCTGCTGAGGTGTTTTGACATCGGTTAGTCCCAGAATGGCATACATTTTTCGTTGCTCTTGGGTAAGCAGCTCTCGCTGGGCAATCTGTTTCTGCAGTAGAGCTCGTTGCTGCTCTTCTTGCCATTGTTTCAGTTGTTCCAGCCGGGCCAGAATACTGCGCGGGGAGTCGGACATTGTCTCTCATTAGATAAATCACTGTTTTAGCATAATATTTTGTAGTTTTCAATCAATGATAAAAATATATTACGAGAATAACCGACGTTATGCTGCACTGTTTATCAACACTTTTGACGTTCAGACTTTGGCCGATGAGGGTGAGCGAGTTATCGATCAGGCTAATCTAAATGAGGCGGGCATTGAGCGGGATTGATTCACGCACTGAGAATATTTGCAATCATTATTCTCGTTAGCTATAAACAATATTTATTATGAAACAAAACCTCGAATCATCCCACTGATGGGTTGAAATAATGTTGAATAATAATGCAACACAGCATTCTCATTTAGCGCTCTTCAATAAAGAACATTCTTAAGGGGACAAACCAAAAATGTTGCTCTTGCTTATCCGGGGCGCACTGATTTTTATATATTTTCTCTCCGGCTCTTCCCGGATAGAATTTTACAATAGCATTTACCCTACAAACAATCATAAAATAATAAATATTATAGTTATTACTGTTTACACATTGTTGGATGTAAAGTTCTCACAGTAGATTTACAATAAAATTTCATGTAACATTAAATTTCACTGCTCAGCAAAAAACTGATACAGTGCATCCACATTAAATTTTACTGTTTTCAAGAAAAAAATGTATGGAGAAAAATTGATTATTTTAATGTTAAGATACATAACCACCCCCCCTTTTTCACTGTAAAAGACTATTTTACATTAAAATTTACTGTAAAAACGCTAAAGTTTATTGTTTTTGTATTGTAGTATAACACTAAAACTTACTGTAAATTATTGTAAAATTACTGTACTGTCACAGTGAAAATCATGGTTATGTTACTGTACATTTCTATTCGGGTTACCTTTTAAATCAAATTTAACGTTTCGTTAGAGCATGTTCAGGAGTGTTACATTTCTAGATTCATAATTTTGATAGTTCTATAATATATAATTGAAAATTTTAAAACTAGAACATGCTGTCCCCAGCAGTAGTCTCAGTGGATGTTCTATTTTGTTTAAAATTCATGTCTCGCCATGCCTTCAGCGTTAGTGCATTCAAATTTATTTTTCCCTAGTCTATCGGGTTCAAGTGTCTGTGCTGAGTACTCTGCATGTATGTAAAACACAGTTCTAAACGTGTTTTAAAATCAGCAACAAATAGAACGGCATCGTATAACAATTTTAAATTTTAAAGCAAAGCTGTGCGAAATTATAAAACAAAACGCTCTGCTGGGGCTGTGATATGAAAAATAAGACTCTCCTGAACATGCCCTTAGGTTGTTCGCAACGCGAGATGTATTCTATATGAGCCACAGAGAACAGACGTCCATATTCAGCATTCAACTTGTGTAAAAATCCCTAACGTTTTCGAAGGTAGTTGGGATATCTCCACCAGGTGCGCTACTGTCGTCATGTTTTTTTAGTGGCTAAGTTCGACTGAATTGACAGCGGGTATACCTTTACCCAGTCAAACCTTTCCGGAACCGGTTCGGACCTCTGAGTGGATTCAGTATGGATTCCAGATCAAATACATCAACCGATTGAGTCGGAATCGGTTGTTTCCTTGGAGCCAGATTCCATACTGAATCCATTCAGGATTTAGATCCGGTTTTGGAATGGATTTGACTAGAAAAACTCTAGTAAGAGAACTGCGGAGAGAAAAACAGCATTTTTGGCAACGTATGCCCCGGAATTGTATATGGCAACACGTCCAATGTTATAAGGATAGGCAATGTTCGATTAGATTCGTTTTTTGACAGCTAAATGTGAATCCAATCGATCCAAAATGGAGTCTCCGCAGTTCTCTTTCTAGAGTTTTTCTAGATTTGACGGATAGTTGGGATAAGCTGGTGTGGCGGCACTAGTGTTTTAATGTATATTCATTCAAAAGTGTACAGACATTTTATTAACATATTTGTGATATAGACTGTTCTATTTTACATCACAGACTGAAATAGATGGATCGCAATGCTGAGATGCAGTTCTATTTTTCGAGCACTTTTTTGGATCATATTTAGAAAACCTTGACTATTCTGTTTTAAATTTTCCACAATTTGAAACACGAATAGAACACTGTTTTAAATATTTTAAATTTTAAGTTTGTGTGACGACTGATAGCAGAAATAATAATATGTGTCACATAAGTGTAACAATAACAAAATCGAACAAACAATATTTAGAACAGTTGACCAAATCATCGCATTGGGAACACCGTGTTCTAGATGCATTTTCACAGATCCAAATTAACGACTGCTTGCCATTTTGCAACAAATTTACATCACAGCGTTGCGAACTACCTTAACTCTCCGGAAGTCGTGCAAATGGCTCACTGAATGAGCAGCCGCTGATGCCCAAAGACGATTTCATTTGATTTTAGGGCGGCATGCACTCCGTGCACTAGTACGGGTGACGGAAGATGAAGGAAACCTTTGCTGAACGTTTAAACCAGGTTTAAAAATTAAGCAAGGGTGAAGAAACACATGTGGACAACTCGCTTGCAACAACATTGGATTCGGGCAATCTGTAACATAACACACGCAGAATAAAAATCAGTAAAAATAAAGTATTTTGGTTTTAAATAACAATTTTTCCCGTTTGTTATAGTGATAAACACGATTCAGGTTTGATTCAATTAATGCTGTTGCTTGAATTACTAACAAATCCATTTGTTGGTTTTTCAATAGTTTCAACAAATATTTCGTTTGAAACAACAAAGTCATGATAAGTTTAACCGAACAAACAAGTTCGAAGAAACAAAAGCAAATCTTTGGTATTAACCAAAGGAGAGAACAACTCAAATTTAGTTGAAATCAAACAAAGATTCTGTTGTTTTTTAACAAAGGGATCAGTTAGATCTAACAAATTTTATTTTGGTTCCTCAATGTTTCTATTTAAAATGCAAACAGAAGTATTTGTTGAATTAAACCAAATATATGCTTTCGAGAAACGCCCATTTCAGTTGGAAACAGCCATTTGTAACTTTTAGATTCAACTAAACGTTTTGTTGATTCAAAAAGGCCTGATTCTTCTGCGTGGCACAAAAATACGCTGAATTGTGGTTGCAGTAGCAAAGTTTCCCTAACAAGGAAAAAAAGAGAAAAAGGGTGAAGTAATCGACCCTAAGTGCCGATTTCTTCTCTTTCTCGCCATACGCTTAATCCAGGTTTAAATGTATACTGGTGAACCTGGTTTAAAACTTAAGCGAGGATGAAGTAATCGACCCTAAAGTTGGTTAAAACGTTAAGCGTGGGATAAAAATTGGCGTCGAGTTAAGAATGTTCCAAAATTGTCCAATGTTGGGCGATGTTCAACAGTCGTCCATTATAGGACTCGAGATTGAACTCGCATTGGAGTTTTTTGAGGCAACTTTTGGGCTTCTTAGTGGCGAACATGGTAGCCACAAGGAAATCTAGTTTTAGTCAAAAAAAACCTTGTAACATATGTGATGCCTATAATAGAAAAATGATCTGTGATTATCTGTGTAAAATTTTCTCAGAAGCCTGTAGAATATTGCGAATCTTTTCTTAAATCCACATTGCGACTTTTCAGTCATACGCCACCGGGCCGTGCGTTGAGTTACGCGCCCATCTAGTTTGCATCAGTGCGAGTGAGAAAACGTTTTGACGTTTGTTTTTGTTTCGATCGCACTCGTGTGTAACCCATATAGCAAGAACTCGACGAAATGCTAGATTATCTCGAGAATCTATCGAAATCTGCGAAATTGTCTTAAAAATGCCAAAAATCTATCATCTGTGATCAAAATATGTTAAAAAATCTGTGACATTACAGAAAAATCTGTGAATGTGGCAATCCTGGTGGCAAATCATTTGCTGCCAAGGGCGTGGCCCTCTTTTATAAAAATATTTCAGTGGAGCTCTTCGAGAGGTTGGATTCCCTCAAGATTGCGAAGATTTTACAAAGCTTACCAGATTCGTACATCGAACTTTTAACGGCGTTTGAGAGTCATGCCGACGCAGATGTGACAATGCAGCTCGTAAAATCAAAGCCACTCAATGATGGGTACGGGCGGCATTAAGATCCTTCCGGTGTATCTTCGAGTGTAACCAGAGCCACGAAGACGAGTGTTGAGTCGAGTGCCACAGTGCCACTGCAGTATCAGAGAGAAAGTGTTTCTTCTGTAAAAAAGGGCATTTGTGACGGAACCAAAGATAAACTCAAGATAGAATGGTCACGCTTTTTCATGTACTATTCACATGTGACCCCTCGGTGAATAATGCTCACTGTCAAAGTGACAGTTTGCTAATTGAATAAATGCCATCTTTGCAGACGTCTTCCCGAACATCGGATGCATAGCAACATCACATTTTATCGCATTTCACGTGTTCTGAACCGTGGAAATAATATTTAAAAGTGCTCCGATAAAAACTTCTATTAAGATAATTCTCGACACTGGTGGTAAGAAGACTTTTATTACAAGAAATATTACAAGTCGAAACGCAAACATCTGGACTAATTATAGTTCGGTTTTGTGCCCTTCATGCATAAAGACGGTTTTGAACCAATTTTCTCCTTAGGGAGTAATATACAGCATTTTGCTTGCATTCGTCTGTTTAGCTGAAAACAAGGTTCGAATTCAGTAGGGTAACAGGGGTATTTTGGACCGCCTTAGGAATTCATGAGAAACAAATCTGAAAAAAAAAAACGGTTTGGCTACGTAATTTGCATTATTTAATAAGCTAATATGCACGGCTCTATCATTTTTTGGATATGTAGTGTTCTAAATAGTCAAATTAACGTAAATACTTGGGAAAAATGACAAATCGTGAACGCGCATTTTTCTTATTTTGGAACACTCAACTTTATTTTGGACCGTAAACAAAGCATATTTTGGACCATCGATAATCCTTTCTGCTGCAGGAATGGCACATATTTAATATTTTGGACTGATCTCGAAACAATGCAGAGTAGATTTGCAAAGAGGTGTCAGAGTTAATTGGGAGCATGGCGATAATATGTTATCGTTTGGAAATAGCTAAAATATTTTGGACATGCCCAAAATAACAATTTTAATGCATTTGTTTGCTTTTTTCAACTCAAAATCGACTTCTTATGTATCTTATAAGCATAATAAATATATTTGCATGATTGAAATGTATATACTTTAGAAACAATAACTCTTCGATGTTGGTTACAATAATCCCACCTCCTCCTGATTTTGGACCAGTTCAGCTGAAATGCGAAAACTCGATTAAAAATTTTCAATTAAATGCTTCCTATTAAACCATTTCCCTCAGAATATAACGGGAGTTGCTTTCTAGCATGATAATTTCAGTGTTACATTAGCAAGATTTCCATTTGTTATGAGCTTTATATTGAAAAATGCACAAATTATCGTCAAGTGGTCCAAAATATGGTACTGGTCCAAAATGCCCTCGTTACCCTATGTCTCATCAGCAAACAGAACCTTTTCAATTACGGGACATCGTTTAGTATTCACAAGTAGTGTTTCCAATTTTGAACTAGCGTCAGCCCGGTGTATTGATCAAGTGCCGTGGTTCTGAAGAGACGAAGTCGAAACGCAAACACCTGGACAGTTTCTTTTACTGTTACTACTGTGATAACTGGGATTATATAAAAGATCACGTCTTTACTTTATAACGGTCGTTCACTAAAAGAGACCTTCTTTATTTCGTGTACTAACTAAATAGTAATTTCTGCACTCCTGCACTAGATATGACGGCTACCTAATGACATTTCTCAATCTCCGAGGGTTCGGACCGACTGATCGAATATGTCGACTCCTACAACTCTTCACCCTTTAGTTTTTGTTATGCATTTAGAAAGCTAAATTATTATTCATGATCAAACTAGCTTATTATTAATTTACTATTAAAAATTAATTCGAATGTTCCATAGAACAATAAATCTTTTTCGAACACATTAATTATAAATGTAATCTTCGCAGCGCTTGATTTTCTTGGTTCTTGTTGATCTCCTTATCGTGGGCCTCGAAACGTCTTCACTCTGGACCTCTTGATGTATTCCAGATTGTAATTGGTTCAGATCTTCCATCCGATGATCTGTACATAAAGAGTCCTCCATTCCACCTGGTTGGGAAAACCCACCAAATAGGAATGAATCTGATGCGAACCCGTAAAAATCATCCTGCGAACTTTCTCGTGCAGAATCAATTTCTGATTCATGATGCTGTTGTGGCTCGTTCATCTCGTTAATGCTGTGTTTTGATAGACGGACAGGCGATACTCGGTCCAAGTGTATTCTGGTACGTGGACGACGAGTTTCTTTCGCCAAACGTAACTGCTCTCTGTGTGCTGTAAACGTCCGGCCGCCAAGTGAAACCTGAAAGGTGTTGGTAGACAGTTGTTTAATAAATTTTGCTTTCAACCAACGTCTAATGTCTGTAGGATTATGATTTTTATAATAAACAGGCTCTCCTGTTGTCAGTTTAGTAAAATGGTCAGACACTAAAACGTTAGTACGTGTGCTAGTACGGTGTTTATCATGCTTATGCTGTGTAAGGTGTTTTCTGTAAGAGTGCTTGGGATTTATTAAATCTATTATAGTCTTCGGTTTGTACGATAAAACTCTTTCTGAAGGAAATTGACCGGATATGTCTAGGCAAGTATTTCTATAGTTGAACAGGAATTGAGTGATCTGGTCCTCTGTGTCCAATTTCTGTATTGCCGGATCTAGCAAAAACTTCTTGAAAACATCTTTAACCAATCGTACCATCCTTTCTGCTTGTCCATTGCTTTGTGGATGGTAAGGTGGGCTTTTTAATACCTTTATCCCTTGGTTTTGCAATGAGGTTGAGTTAAAAGGAGGACCTCCATCTGTCACTATAACATCCGGAAGTCCGAAACGCGCGAAGACTGCTGCAAACTTCTTGATTACCTTACCGTAGTCTGTACCGAAGCGCATATATTCCACCTCTAACCACTTCGAATAACTGTCTACGATTATCAGGAAAACCTTTTGCCGAAAATAGAAAAAGTCAGCATGTATTCTACTGAAAGGGCGATTTGTTGGTATCCAAGAAGTTGTTGATTTGGGCTTCACAACAACTGCCATCTGATTGCAAATTCTACAAGATTTAACAAAATATTCAATATCGCGATTTAACCCAAACCAGTACACAGTCCTCCGAGCTAGCTGTTTGATTTTTGTCGTTCCTACGTGGTTCATGTGAAGCATTTTTAAAATGACCTGTTGTAAAACCGCAGGTATTATTACCCTGTCTTGAAAAAGAAGACATCCTTCCACTTCTTCCAAGTCTTGAAAAAGAGCGTAAATATCCCGGAATTCCTTATTCAATCTCTCCGGCCATCCATTAACTAAAAAGTAACGAATTTGTTGCAAAACTGTATCTTTTGCTGTTTCTTGTGCAATCAAAGTGTAATCTATCGGGAAGTCGGATGTGATGTTAAGGGTCTTTATGTATTCTCTTTGTAAACTATTTGGAATCTCCTGAGCTAACGGAAAGCGAGAGCAGAAATCAGCGTTACCCATGTATGCCGATGGACGATAAACAATATCAAAATCATAGATAGAAAGCTCCATCACATAACGTTGTAATCTAGTTACGAATATTGCATTTTTTCCTTCCTTGCCAAATATGCCTATTAAAGGTTTGTGGTCAGTATACACTGTAAATTTTTTACCATATAAAAATTTATGAAACTTTTTCACAGTGCTAACTATAGCTAAAGCCTCAAGGTGTAATATCGGGTAAGATTGTTGAGCTTTATTTAGCGAAAATGATGCGAAGGAAATGGGTTTTTCCACTCCATTAATATTGTGTCCATAACTGCATGCATCAGACACCAATACAACTGGCTTTGTCGGATCAAAAAATTCTAAAAGATCTGCATTAAGTAAACAATTCTTGCAGTCATCAAATGTCTTCTGACATTCATCAGACCACACAAATTTAACGTCCTTTTTCAGTAAATTGTATAAACACTTTAAACGGGATGAGAGCCTGGGAATGAATTTTCCATAAAAATTTAAAAGTCCCAGAAAAGCCTTTAATTCCGAAACATTTCGTGGTGATTTCGCTACACGAATAGTTTCGACCTTCTGCGGACAAGGTTTTAAACCGCTGGAAGTTAAAATATGACCGAGGAAAGGCAAAGAGTCTACAAAGAAGTTGCATTTTTGTAAATTGACTTTTATATTGGCTTTAGCAAGTCGATCTAAAACCAACAAAAGTTTCTTGCGACAGTCTTCGAAATCGATCCCGGCTATAAGAACGTCATCCAAATAGCAGAAAACCATTGGCAAACCTTTTAAAATTTGGTCCATGACCTTCTGAAAAATAGAAGCACTAGACGATGCACCTTGCGGTAGCCTGTTGTATCTGTAGAGCCCTTTAATTGTGTTAATAATCATAAATTTGCGCGATCTTTTTGATAGTTTTAACTGCGTATAAGCGCCTGCAAGGTCCAAAGAACAAAAAAACCTTTGCTCCAGCTAAAGAAGCAAACAAATCTTGGGCTATTGGGAGGGGGTAAGTGTTAGGTATAATTACTTTGTTTATTGATACACGACAATCTATCACCAGACGTATCTGTTGATCTTTTTTTATCACAACTACTACCGGTGAAGCCCACTCGCTGGCTTCCACCGGCTCTATCACTCCATCCTTTTCCAGCATATCCAAATGCTCGATTACGTTTTGTTTTAAACGAAGTGGCACATCGTATGCCTTTTTAAAAATTGGTCTATCTTCCTTCAGAACGAGATCAGCTTCAAAACCAACAATCGGATCAGAAAAACTTTTGTTAAAAATATGCTGAAACTTACGCATTAAATCATCCACCATATCGTCAACCGCTTTATCCGCCACTGCTAATTGATTGATGGAAGAGGAAAAGGTGTTTCGCCACCCTGGTAAGAACGCATCTAGCCATTTCCGGCCAAAAAGTGGAAAAATCTTACGTGAATGTCTTTTGGTTTTCAATACAATTAACTCCAAATTATATTTGCTGATTCCATTCACATCCACTGATACAAAAATTCTCCCCAATACCTCCAATTTAGCTCCATCTACCACAACAAGATTATTGAGAAAAGGCGTAAGCGGCAAATGACTTAAATTCTGTTTGTAAAAGGAATCTTCAATTACGCTGACCGCAGATCCACAATCTATCTCCATTTTCATCTTTCTACCTTCTACAAATACATCAACTAAACATGGTTCACTAATCTGCTTTACCGATTCAATTTTCATGCATTTCTCGTCTTCTGATTCCGAACCACTGCTCCGCATATCCTCCCGTAATCGTTTAAAATAATCCGTCCTGCTAGCCGTCTGTTCCGGCTCCATAAATTTTACCTGTAGCTTTCGTTTTCGTTTCAGCTCAAAGCAATACTTTTTAGTATGCCCTTTTCTTTTACAAAAATCACAAAAGAAATTTCTCCTGCCTTTGGAAAAAGAATGACTCCTACTGCGACTGTTACTTCTACTCCTATTCAGTGTCCTCTCGCGACTTCTCGAGCGATATGAGCCCGAATAAATCTTTCTACCCGCATCCACTTTAGCAACCACGGTCATGTTCCCATCATTAATCAATCTTGCTCGCACCCCAGCTACTTCACGATTCACGATAAATTTTTCAGTTTTTGTTAAAGTTAAATCTTCTTCCTCGACTAATCTTTGCTGTAAATTTTTGTCATAGACACCCATGACAAGTTTATCTCTAATCGCGGTATCCTTAAAAGCCCCAAACGCACAGCTTTCAGCCTGCAGCTTGACTTTAAGGATAAAATCTTCAGCTTTATCGTCAGGACCTTGAGCAATATTGTAAAATTTATACCTTTGAAACATGTCGCTTTCAGTTTTGTCAAAACGTTTTTTAATGAATCCAAAATGGCTTCATAGGTCAAATTCAAAAAATCTATTCCTGGATGCAGGAGTTTTAACTCACTGTAAGTTTCTGTTCCGCATAAAGCCAAGAAATAAGTTTTCTTGTCAGCTTCTGGCACCTTATTACATTTAAAAACCCATTCGATTTGCTCGACATATTGAGCAAAGGGGATTATTCCAGGAACAAAAGATTCAATTGAGCCAATCAAAGGCATGATTAAATAAGAGTAAATGTATATTAAAAAAAACTAATAATGCGCTAACAAAGCTATAATTCCTTTTAATATAAGAAAACAAAAAAAAAATAACCTTACCAAAAAATGCTAGCTAAACGAATAAAATTGGGAAAAACAAATCACGTACCTTTTTGAAGAAAATGGCGATTCCTGTCAGCACTGCCAAAAGCCTTACGTGGCAAATTCCGGTCCCTACAGCCACACAAAAAAAATCCAACTCGCAGCAACACCAGCAACTCGCAGCAACAACAGCAACTCGCAGCAACAACAGCAACAAAAATAAGCAAACGTGCTTTTATCCAGATTCCAACAAAATAGTCACGACAAAAATCCTGCCGTGCTGTTTGGATAAAACAATCGAAAAAATATCGAATAAAAATTGGGTTCAGCTTCGGAACAAAATGGCTAGTCTATTTCTTTGTTAAAAAAAAAACTACAAACAAAAGAAATCGACTAAACAAAAACCCAGTTCCGTAAAAGAAAATGGCTCTTCGCACAAAACAAACGAATGCTTGAAATTTGCCCGATTAAAAAGTACCTGGATTGATATAATCGGTGTCTAGCGAGAGCGTTATCCCGGACAGCAATCCAGCTAAAACTCTTCTCCGTTTTCACTAACTTTATCACTTGAAGAAAAGAAAAACTTATCCCACTCGTCGCCACTGTGATAACTGGGATTATATAAAAGATCACGTCTTTACTTTATAACGGTCGTTCACTAAAAGAGACCTTCTTTATTTCGTGTACTAACTAAATAGTAATTTCTGCACTCCTGCACTAGATATGACGGCTACCTAATGACATTTCTCAATCTCCGAGGGTTCGGACCGACTGATCGAATATGTCGACTCCTACAACTACTTGTAATTTTTGTTAATGTTTATATTGCATATAACTCAGAACTCAACTCCCTTCCAATATTCAGATTCTTGGTATCTTTATTCATAAAAATGTTCCGTTCCGAATTACTATACAGACCTGCTTTTACGAATTGAAAGGTTGTAAAACATATTTTTTGTAATTTGAGATTTGTAATTTGATTACGTACGTAAATCTGGTAGTTTACACTGTACATCAGGTCAAGGAATAGTAACTTACAGGAATGAACGGGCATAGCAGTTTATCAAAGGAAATCAGGATGTGGTCTAATCTGGTAGCATTCGCTTGGATTTCGTAGAGTTTCAGACAAACGGCGTTAACATCAGTAAGGTGAAAATGAACCTCGCCCTCTCGCCGCGCGGTTAATGGATGGTTTAACAGGAACTTCTGTCAGGAGTTGGCGACAAACTTCCCATGAACATCGACAACTTTGTACTTGTGCATAAAATTTCGTGCTCGCGTTCAACCTCAAACTTGCTTCGTGACGATGTACAGGTTCGCCTCGCACATCGAACTCAAGCGAACGATGTACAAACTCTTGTTCAAACACCCGTGTACGTACACCGGGTGCGCACACGAGAATGATTCGCACAAGGCAAAAAGAGTCAACGCTAGTGATAATGAGAGTGAGAAAGAGAAAACTGGTGTCACGAACATATGTGTGCGCACACCGTGTACGTACATGGGGTTCGGTTATGCAGGTGTGCACATGAAACAGCGTGTTTAAGTTTGTACACAAAATGCGGGTTTAATATGAGCACAGCACCAGAGCGAACATTGTGTACGATGTTGATTTGGAAAGACTGGTTGGCGATGGCCTTCTGCGAAAAACTGGTTGATTACATCAGAAATAATAGCGTCAGTTGGTGAGGTTTTCTTGAGTTGTTATGAACCTTTTCTCTTCTACACCAGAGCTTTTTGGCAGGCAGATTATGGTCGAAATGTTGTTCGGAATAGTGTCTCTTGGCTGTAAAAAATAGTCAATCCGCTCTATCACGCTTGCGTGTGTGGTTCTGCCACTGTAAATCATCGTGAACTCTGTTCGGGTTCCGTGCAAATTGCGCGTGGGCCAGGTCTCTGTGCGCTATTACTTGTTTGATCTCATGTATTCTCCAGGCTGTGCGTTGGTCATGAACGATGATTGTCCTTTCAAGAGCGTATTCCTGAAGCAGGGGTTTGAACTTTATTGTTAAGAGTTTGACTTTGGGCTTTGATTTGATGGTATCGGGAAAATAATGCATATTTTTTGCCTGGAAGTCGGCCTGTTAGCTGTACTTGATTAATGCCACATATATTCTGGTTGCAGTTGAAAATCGAAATATTGAACTTGCGCCTTTCGTTTTTTCTCCTATTTGCAGAGTGGAAATCAACACCAGTTGCGCTTTAGTTGCACACGCTGAAAATAGGAGAAAACTCGAAAGGCGCAAGTTCACTATTTCGATTTTCAACTGCAACCAGAATTTTTCTTATACGAATAGTTTGTGCGACGGATTTTTATACTTTGATGATGACTAAAAGGTACACTACTTCGTGATCAAAAATAGTATCGCTATTGTCGGTGATGCGCGTGCGATCGCGTGGTTGGATCGTTAGGTTGTAAACCTCGTTGATCTGGTTGAGGGTAAACAAGTTTACCGTCTATTGAGCAGCTGAAATTGATGTTAAAGTCACCGACAGAACGGTACGGATATTCTGGCATATTTTCCGAATACTGCACAAAGGATATGTTGAACAACTCTGTATAGACTAGGGTGTCCACTGTGGTATGGAAAATTGTAAACGCATCCATCGACAATATATCTTTTTTGAACCAGTTTGAACTTCCAAATGATATGCGAAATTTGGGGTAATTTTAAACTAAATATTCCGTCAAAATGTAATTTTAATTATTCACATGTCTGTAAGTTTGGCATCGCTGCCGCTGTTGGAGACGAAAGCGGGCAAAAACGATAAAAAGCTTCCGCCATGATTTATAGCGGTACGGAAAGACTGAAAGCATGAAAGTTGAAGGAAAACAAGTGTTGACATATGGAAAAGTAAGTCAAAAAATTGTGAAACATCAAAATATTTACCAGGCACAAAGTTCCGAAAATAAAGATTGAACGAGTTTTTCTCGTCTGATACATATTATTTAACAAACCCGATAATATAAACCAACCAACAAGCACAGCAGATTGTTACACATATCGCCGAAAAATCTCGAAAGTTCCGGAAGATTGCTTTCTTTCGGCTTAGGATGTCTTCTCCGCCATTCCACCATTTCGGTTTTTACCACGGAACAAAGAAGATCACTCCGCTGAAGATTCGGTAAGTATAGATAGGCTAATTGTTTATTCCATAGAAAAAGGATCAATCTTTTTTTCAGCAACCCGAGCATTCATCCGTCGCAGATAATGCCCTCACCGAGTGGAGTACCGTTCAATATGAATGACATGCCCTGGTGTTACAACGGAAAACCAGGTCAGTTGATGGAATTCAATGCGGTCATTCGAGCCAGCCCGATAATGCCGGGACAGATGCAAATGGGACAATTCCTATCAGTGCCGCCAGGAGCCACGGCGATGTGCCAGGACATTCGCAAACGAAAAACGGAACCAGATGTGGTGCCAATGTAGGTGTTTTCATTTCGTAATTTTTTTAAGATCAATAACGAATGTTTTACGTTAACACTAGCCCATCGAAGCTATTCCTCACAGAAGACGTAATGGCGTCACACATGAACAATTTGCACTTATCATCGGAGTACACAACGCACAATATCGAAACAACAACCGACGACGTTTTGCCAGCAGCCCCCGGTAGTTTATCGCCATGCTCGTCACTGGATGATGAAATGTCCCTCGGAGAAGCACCAGCAACTAACAACAACCATCACATTTTCATGTCACCACAGGAGCTCGAGGAGCGTCTCCGGAAGGCTCAGCGTATCTCCGTGTGTGAGGAAGTTCGAAAACTGGAGAAACAGGCAGATATATTACCCCAAGCGCTGCTACAGCGGATCGAGAAACCGTGCTCAGCGCTGGTTTTGTGGCAACCGCCACAGCAGCTGGAGAAGCTGGTTACGAAAGTTAGCGAGGCACTGAAGGAAAAAGAGAGCAAAGAAGAAGAGGAAAAGGTCGAATCGCGAAGGCCTACCAACGAGATCGGGATGATGATGATGGGCATCGACGAACCACTGCCAGATCTGCCGGACTACGATGCCGATCTCGACTTTGAGGAGAATAATAACAATGTGGCTTCAATGGGGGATCTCAACAATGTTATGGATGTTGAAATGTAGTGTATGATGGTACCGGAGAGGAGAGTGTGTTGCATGTGTGAGCTTGTGTTTTAGTCTGTGTGTGATTCCGATGACAGTTCGAAGGTGGTAGATCTGGCGGTGTGGACGGTGGATATTTAACATGTCATATATACTGTGCTTATCTCACTACTTGGCGTATGTTTGTGTAAATCAACTTTTATTAAGCAGCATTAACCAGAAGGTCCGTTTATACTTTTTGGTGAAACTTGTATAACTAATAAACATGGAATGTCGATTCGATATCTATTTTCATGTAAGTTTGTTTATCCGAAAACTCCCGGATGCGGTCTTTAGGTCCCAACTTAACTAAAGTCATGAATTCTTTAAGGATCATTCCTCATCCTGGGTGTCGTTCGATGGCAACACTAGTCATTTCCGCGTGGCGAGCGCCCACAAATTTATTCTGCTTGCATGGGTTTGGTCTTCTCAACCTGATTTAAAAAGGCCCGAAGATCTCTGCGTGCATTAAGATGTTAAGCAGCATCTCTTCCTGGACCGACTTGTTGGAGAGCATGTTCCGAATAAAGGGTGCCCCACAACAAATGCATAATTGAAAAAACGCTCTAGAAAATAACCCATTGGGTATTTTCACTTGAAAATTTGGGTAGAAGTAATTTAGAGTGTATTGTTTACACTGTATTTTTATCGCTGTCAGTTTTTCAAAAATTGGAAAAAATGACGTCGACCGAAAAGTAACGTCGCAAATTGATTTTGCGCAAGTATCTGGAAAATCTTTAATTATCTCATCGGGACATTGGAATACAACTCGGCATCGTGCAATCAACGGAGAGCCGTGTGATTAAACGTTACTACCAAACTCTGAACATCGAACGGAAGGAGAAATGCGGTCAGAATGGATGTTCTATTAGTGATCAGGATCACAAGTATGTAGTGAAAGCATTTAAGCGGAATCCCAATGCTTTAGTTAGGGATGTGGCTAAAAAGTTGAATCTGTCTTCCGTTCAGAGGGCTAAGGACCGGGAGGGACCGCATACGTACAAAGTTCTGCACTGCTGAACTCCAAATCGTGGCGAACGGCAAAATACGATGGGAAAGTCATGGGCCCGAAAATTGTACACCCAGATGCTGACGAAGCCACATTGCCTCATCATGGATGATGAGACTCACGTTAAGGCGGACTTCCGGCAGTTTCCCGGGGCTACTGTTCTTCACCACCCAGCACAAGTTTGATGTTCCGGAGGAAGTAAGTAAGCAGAAACTTTCAAAGTTTGTCAATAAATAAATGATTCGACAAGCGATCTCCTCATGTGGCAAACGGAGTGCGTCGTTCGTGAATACCAGGACTGTAAATGGGGAGTAAATTAGTAGATAGCTGTATTTAATCAAAATATGATCAACCATCAACATTTTGCAATGAGGAAAGAAGGATCAACACGAGATACAGGGTGGGTGTTGTAAGTAGGGGTTTGGCCACTAGTCGGGTTCTTGTTTGCCCGGCGGACCCTTCTTTTCAGGGCGGCCTAGGTGCCTCTACCGGAATTTCGGATTTTCGTAACGCAACAAAAAAGAGGTAAACATGAAAGTGGCAGCACTGGCGAATCGCCCGGACGTGTTGTCGTTAACGTCCAATATTTTTAAAAGTTTTTTAGTGATATACAGTCGTGATTCTCTGGTTGGACATTTTTAACTGGACCGCTTTTTAGTTGGGCCTCCGCTAGTTGGACCATTGTCCAACTAAAAAGCTTCTAAACGCCAAAGTCTCATGTCAAATTAACTTTGACAATCAATCTGACAATATTTAGAGATGTGAATAGATGAATTTACACTGCCAACATCTCCTTTGGAGAGTTTTTGACATTTGTTAGTCGGTCCAACTAGCGAATCAAATTTGTTAGTTGGACAAGGTTGTGGCCCAACCAGCGAATCACGACTGTACAACATATTCAACAGGAAAATGAAGTCAATCGTTTAGTAGGTAGTTTTTCCAGTTGAGTTACGTGTTAGTAGGTTGAAATATCGCGAGAAAAGTGCATAGAAATTTGTCGTCACAACTTTGTCATTGAAGTATGTGAAGCAAGACGCGGGAAAAAACGCCGTTCGTTCCGCTTAGCGCCTGCAGCGCCACCAGGACCTGAGTAGCTGATGCAACAATTTCACGGATGGAGGAGAATTCTTCACAGAAATCTCATGAATTTATCTATTCAGAGCTGGTGTGATCGTTCCATGTCATTTTTCAATGCTTGTCTGCCTTCATAGATATTTTCCTTTTGTAAATACGTGCCAAAATCAAAAATATTTTTCATTCTGAAAGTGCGAATATATTGCAAACATCCAATTGGTACGTGGATGTATTCGCGCGGGGCTTATTGTATATGAAGGCGGCCTCAGAATGTACGTGTAGGAACAGGCAATCTTGAAATGGGTCGTTTATCGCCTTTTATTTCCAGGGCCAAAAATGTGTAACAAATATATCATTACATAGATGCATACAAGTTTCTTCCATAAAAGCACTGCCGGACAGTGGGAAATGGATTCTATACACACACATACACACAACAAAAAAGATAAACAAATGAATTACTAAATTTACCAACTTTTATTCACCTCTCTTCTCCGTGCACTCTCCGCTGCTTGCCGATCTGCTGCCGTTGGCAGGAAGACAGCGGTTTCGTCCGACCGGCCGGGACTACAACGGCCGAGTTCTCCCAGAATGACGTTGGGTGCTCCGGCAGCGGTCCTTGGCGGTTAGCTAGAGCGACGAGCTTGGCTCCTTTGTTGGAACTTCCCTAGCGACGTTGGCGAACTATCGCCAGATCGACTTGCTCGCCGCAAGCGATCCCGGAAGTCACTGTAGTGCACTTCCCAGGGCGACTAGACTTTTATATAGAACTAACGCGTTTACATACCCGCTCACAAAGTTGAGATCGATGGTGTAGTTATCGATTTGAACTTGGTATGCGTGGATCTACTGAAGGGCGAATGTTTCAAAGACCTCTTGCTCCAGTGAGCGAAAATTTTGAATAGCAATCGCACCGGATGGGATCTTTGGCGAGACTGCTTTGCGTCTTCTTCTACAAGGATCGTCTGCATGATCGGTTATTTGTGCAACGCCTCATGCATGCAACATTGCACTAGCTACAAGCAAACGGATCTTTGCAGCAATATTTTTTTCTCTCTTGAGAGCCCGTTAATTTTCTCTCTTGAAAGGCCGTCAATATACCAGCAATAGGAAGCTCTGCCACAAATCCAAAGCAAACAGCACAAGGAGTTTCCAACGCTTGCAGGAACACAGAAAATCTCACGTGATATTTCAACCAGAGATTCAACGTAGTGGCAGGAATGAACCTAGGTTGGGAACCGGCATCTTGCTAGGAGTTCCTAGGTCGAGGTATTGCTCCGTACCGAAGATTTAACCTAGACGGACCTTAAGGTTTTACGTCATAACCTTTATCCATTCTGTATTTAGTGAATCACTGACATATAGTACCCTTTTCTGATTCGCTATTCTCGATTGTGTACCAACGTTTTAAGTTTCTTCTGGCGGTTGTATAATAGCCGTAAAGGACGAAATCTAATTCTACACTGAGTAACAGCATATATTAATATACCGGCTCTTCCACGCTACGGTTTAACTTCCAAATCTTTTTTTTTTAAGTAAATTTTCATGTAGGAAATTTATTGAATTGGCCTAATATGGAGCTGTCGAATTGCACAAAAAGTTTTTTATGTTGCAAGCGGTCTGTAGATGTGTTAAATTAGGTTTTTTTTATTAAATCTGGAACCGTCTACCAACAAATCTACATTTACGAATACCTCCAAAAGTGACTTCTTAAGGTCTCATGAAGGCCTGACACTAGTTTTATGATACTTTTGCTTTCCTAAACAGTGATAAAAATCTCATTATTCCAGAACTTCACTTTGTTAGAAAATGTAGGGCCATCGAAAGGTAAAACTTCGTAAAATCGCTCTCCTGGTCCTATCTTCAAAATTATCCAGTGCAGTACTCTACGTCACTCGTTCGAATTTGCACCGCTCATATGGTAGTCGGTATTTGCTAGTATTGCTGTTCTCCCCTCCATTCTTCTTCAGGATCACCAAGGGATCCCCTGTCGTAGTGTTTATTATATTTGTTACGCATAATAAACATGTCGTTTGTAATTATTATGCAATTAACTCAATTATGGGAACGTGTCTGATAGGGAGAGTGGAGATGCCAACTTTCATTTGGGATATCTTTTATACATTTGTACGCTTTCTTTGTACTGCAATCTTTGAAAATAATTATTGAAGTGTTAATAAGAAGCATTACTCTCGATGGCCGGCTGTTCGGAGTTCAAATTGTTCGTTTCGAATTCTCGGAAATTGATCGCGAGCGACTTCGTACATATATCTTAGATCATATTGTCTATAGATGAATAGACCTCTATCATATTCCACGAGGCTTTATCCTTTCATAACACCCCACGGAAGAATAGTTTTTAAAATGCCTATTTGAATGGATTCATATTTCTACTGGAGGTCGCACACCTGAAAACGTTGATCTAAAATGAAAAGACAAAGCGCGTGAGTACTTAGCTAAATCACAATATTTACCAAGATATATCCTGATTCATCTCCCTACCTACTAACACCAATTGTGGGTGAAGCAGAGAATTCCTCGGTCATAATAGCCACAAGTGTTGAACTAACATTCCTTCCCATCCAATAATTGACCTGCATGGGCGTGGCCATCTACGTTATTGATCATACTATAATCTTAGTCTCTTTAGGTTGCACGTTGAGTATGATGAACTACTCCCAAGTATCATACAATTGGTTCAATATGCAATTTCAACAGGCTTTGATCAATCACGGGAAACTCACGGGTGATCAACTAAGCTAAGCTAAGGTAAGCTAAGATAATCTAGCTTACTCTACGATCTATGCTACAGCTTTAAAAAGGTGGCCTGCTGTACTGCCCATGACCACATTTCCGTTCTCCATATTTCTATGAGCGGAAAAAGTGCAATATTTTTTGCTAATTATTTTTGTTGAAATTTGAAGTCTTTGTTTTGTTTGTTGTTGATTCTGGACTAACATGCCAGTAGCGTAGTCTTCTGGCACCTTTGGTAGAGTCCCAGTTATACGCCTTTTTGCCGTTTGCCTTTTGAGGGCCAATTCACATATACCATTCGACTCAGTTCGTCGAGATCGGAAAATGTGTATGTGTATGTGTGTATGTGGAAAAAAATGTCACCTCTATTTCTCAGAGATGGCTGAACCGATTTGCACAAAATTAGTCTGAAATTGAAGGTACAACCTTCCCAACCGCTATTGAATTTTTTTTATCGGAATTCCGGTTCCGGAGTTTCGGGTTGAAGAGTGCGGTCACACAGCAAATTACCATACAAACTGGTACCAACATTATATCCAAATGATGCAATACATATTAAAATGTATGCAACATTACTTGTATTTGCGGGTCTAGATTAATAATGGCCAACTGAAGTAGTTTTGACCACATTGGTCACCTATGACGGTTCTTGATGCTCTCGGGGAACTTGCCAAATTCCTAAGTTAATATCCCGTCTATTTCTCAACGAATTCTTGATCGATTTGAACAAATTTGATTTCAAATGAAAGAAATAACTCTGCCATTATCTGCTATTGAATTTTATTCCGATCTGACTATAGGTTTCCCATATAAACCGTTACGATTGGAATATCTCAGAGGTTCAAAATCTACTGAAATGGACAAAAAATAACTCTGATTTACAGATCTAGATCACTGATGGCCAATTAAAGATTCTTTGAAGTTATTATCCACTATCAACAATTCCGGAAGTCCCGGGTCTCGGGTATATTCCAGAATTAAAATCAAATCGTTTATTCGATGATGACTGAACCGATTTTCACAAACCAAGAATCAAATGGAAGGGATACAATGCGGTTGGTTACACCTCCGATAAACCCTTCCCCCACCATTCTTTCGAAGTCTAGTTGGCCACATTGCCCACCGTAAAATGTTCCGGCAGTATCGGTAAAAAATGTCCATCGTTCAAAATTACCAAACTCACATTGGTTTCTCGGAAATGGTCGAGCCGATTTTTACGAAATTAGTCTCAAATGAAAGGGATGTTATCCCCATAGATTGCCATGAAATTTCGTAGGAATCGGATTTATGGTTCCAGAAATATAGACTGAATCGTTCGGTCACGTATGAAATTCCCAAATAAGTCGGAACTCAGTCGGAACAGTTCGACTCAGTTCGTCGAATTCGGCAAATGTCTGTGTGTGTGTGCGTATGTATGTGTGTGTATGTATGTATGTATGTGACCAAAAATAAGCACATCGGTTACTCGGAGATGGCTGAACCGATTTCATCAAACTTAGTCTCAAATAAAAGGTACGATTTTCCCACAGACTGCTATTGAATTTAATTAAATTCCGAGTTCCGGTTCCGGAGTTACGGGTTTAAGAGTGCGGACACACAGCAAATACACTTTTTTTTTCTTTCTCATATAGAAAGGTTATACAATCACTCTGAGCATCGTCAACCTAATCCTAATTTTTTTTCATTTGCATAGGTTTTCTGTATTTTAACAGGGTCGTAGTTAGTGGGATACGGTGAGGGGCACCCCCCCCACATCACTCACCACCCTTCCCTAAACAGCCCTTCCCTCATCAAGTACCCCTCCACGCGAATAAGATTTTCTAATTCCTCTAGAATAAATTTTCCTAGTGGGGCTGAAAACCAGTGACAAATTTGGTTTGAAATGATTTTGAGTTGAGACTAATTTAAAATTTCTTACCAAGTTGAAATTTTTTTGGTGGGGTCCAAACCCCCGAACCCTCCTCCTGGATTCGCCACTGGTTTCAAGTGTTTCAGCGTCGACACATAGCAACTCAAGTTCGTAGCTGTCGATTCATTGTACGTATGTGTAAATAGCACTCAATATCTAATAGACCGTTCCACCATTATATTAAACACATACAGCCATGGAATCGTAGTTTGGATAAATGAGAAAGGCACAATTGCACCACTAAGTGGATTAAAACGGGTTTTGCTGTCTACTTTGGCTTTCTTTTTCAATTCGACTTTCGAACAATAAATTTGCGTTTACCTGGGAATGATATTCATATCCTGACTTATTTTATGACTCACTTATTTTATAAAGGGTACCAAGTTTTTAGCACCCCCTAAGGTTGGCGCCCTTGGCGGGGGCCAACCGCACGCCACGGCTGTGTATACACTGTCGTCGAACAATTTGAAAAAGTCTTATAAAGCTGATTGCTTTAGACAAAAATAAACTAAAAATTCTCAAACCGACTGAAAGCAGAAAGAATAGCTTCTTCAACATAACAACAATTTCCTACAAAGAACATTGTGTATCGAAATTATATATGCTTCCTTGACCTGAGTTAAGGCATATGTCGACAGGTTACCGTAATATTGTTAATAAACAAATACAAATATTTTATTTTCTCACTTATGACTAGTGACATCTATTTTTTCTACAATCTGTGCCATTCGTTTACAAACATCACAGGCTGATGGCAACGCTGATTTATGCATCACATATAGAGGTTCATTCATGAATCGCCTGTCTGTCATTCATAAGTCATTCGAACAAAAGCCGAACGAAAGCCTCCCGCGCTTGAGCGTACCCTTCTCGTTCATTCATATTTTTGAGCATCATTACGCCGCCAGAGCTCCGCTAGAGCACACGTACGTTTGGCATCGTACGCTCGTGTTGTGTTGTGCCCGGGCAGTACGTCCGATGAAGATGAAGGTACGTGGCCCGTCACGGATGTTGCGAGAAGAGACAGCGAAATGAAAACTGCAAACGATGAGCGAGAAAAAAAACGAGTATATGTTACCGGGTTGCCATTTCTCGGGTATTCCGAGGGAATCTTATTGAAAAAATTCGATTCGTATCAGCTGGTCAAAAATGTCGATAGTTCCGGATTTTATTTGGGTTATCGCATATGTAATGAACAGTATTGCTAATTTTTATTTAGATTTGTATCGTCAGTCCAGAACTCGCTTGTGTGCCTAAAATTTTTCCAAGCCTAGGGGTTGTTTTGTGTTTCAATATATCATAAAGATAAGAGCTATTGCGATGTCTGACTTAAAAACTAATCTTTCGAAGATCACCTCAAATTTTGGCAAGCTGTCTAACGTTCATCAGATTCAGTCGCTGTAGTATATGTTAGGTAATATTCAACAATTTTTATGAGATATAAGCAATCTGTTACTACATTACCCTCACAAGTACAAGCTATGATTTATTTCCACAAAAATAATCAGTTTTCTTATAATTCCTACTAAATAAATCACCCGAAATTTTAAAAATTGGCATTTATCAGCGTTTGGTAATCGTGTACACTATGAATATTGACAAAAATCATAATATCAAACTAGTGAGCTATGATTGCGTATTTTTCGAAAACATCCGACAACACTGCCTGGTGATTCAATTTTATTTTGTACTCTTGCATTTATACCAACACACACGCACGTAAAAACGATAGCAAACAACGTTAGCCCAGTGTGCTGAAGGCACACGAATGCGAAGAGAACGGGAAACGAAGCCTGTGCCTCTGCTGGTGTACATCTGACGGGAAAATGAGTGAGAAGCGGTGGTTAGTGTAGTGTACAGCAGGCAGCGAAGGAGGTTGGTCGGTCGTCGGTTGGTCTTGTTACTTTTGCTTGGAGAGTGAATCGTCGTTGTTCGTCGATCGAATCGAGACTCGAGCGAGGTAATCATCAGCAGAGCTGCCGAGCAGTGTTCAATGTATGACGGCAGGAGTGAGAGAACGAAAGCCAAAGTGCTAGGTTGTGTGTGCTTTTGCTGCTGCCAGTGGAAGAAATTGATCGAAAGGGAAAAAAATCGTGTGGAAAAAGTTCGAAAAAAAAGGAGTGGAAAATTGATAGGCATTTTAAAGTTCTGACCAGTTTAGTGTGTCCGTCGTCCGGGATTACTTTTTCACGGCAGAGCTTTCTGGTGCGGTGCCTGACCCATAGCATACTGCGTGTGATGTTTAAGAAGCATCGTGAAAAATCGCATTAAGCAGCCAAAATTATCAAAGTAGCTGAACATTTCGCGTTCGATCGGTCTCGCGGTCAAATTCCGGACTGTCAATTGACCGTGTGGAGCGCACACGGTCGGAGCGGTATAAAAACAAGTGCAGTCTAGGTTGGGCGCATAGCACCGGAATATCTAATAATGTCTGATAAAGTGTCCATATCGCCGTCCAAAAGTCGCAGGCAATTAGTAAGTGATGATTGTTCTTTTTTTTTATTCGCCCTTCCCTCGTCCATTTTCCATCCCCTCGTGCTAGGCAATGCAGAAAAAGGCCGATTCCAGTTTCTATCGAATCGAAGTGTGCCTAGCTAGGTGTTGTTTAGGCCAGGATATAACGACATAAAATAAACGATTAACAAGTGCATGCAATGGGGCTGGTGGGGACATGATCTTTTTCGTAAAGTGTGTCCACAGACGCCATAGTGGAAAAAGTTAAATGCAGGAAATCAAAACCATAAAACCAAATAATTTGACAATGTTATATCTAGCTAAAATTGAGTATTGTTTAGGTCTTCCCTAGCTTAAAGCACGACCAATTCGTAAGATCCGCCGGAATCGGCAAGAAAATCAACATCACAGTCAGTAGAAAAAAACTTCGATCCGCCATCACATGCATTGCGGCATTTCATTCATTTTCATCATGCTTCGACGTCGAGTGTGAGGTGAGCCTAGCACAGCAGCAGTAGCAGCACATGACGAACGAAGCAGTGAGAAGCTGTTTTGGTCGTCGGGAAAGAGCAATGTGAGGGGGTGTACGGGGTAAAGACGGAGCGAATGGATGGGAAAAATGCCAAGCCTTGTTCATACGAAACGATGGACGGAACTTGATTCGCAGAGCTGGGAAAACAACACATCCAACATTTAGCAAAGACGTAAGCAAACTGATTACTGAATCTGATCGGTTTTCTAGCCTGCTCTGCTTTGGTTTTGCACCATTCACCGAAAACCGAAGACAGCCGAAGGCAAATACGTTTGCGAGTATGCGTAGTAGTTTGATTACCGACGGTTCGCAGTGTTGCCAGAGATAGTGAAAATTGTATGAACTAGTGTCTGGTTTTTTTTGACGATTAAAATACCCTCAGAAATGTCCTGTAAGAAAAAATATAGCCATTCTTATTAGTTAGGTAATTTGCGTTTCGCCTTCGTCTCATCAGAATTAGATGCTAACATAGTGTCGGGACTAAGCTAGTACAGGATTGATGCTAGCTCCAAAAGCGGCCCTTACACGTTCAATATTTTTATCAATACTAGAGAGTATTGACAAAAGTATTGTACGTGTAATTGAAAAAAGTTGTATTGACGATGTGGATTTCAAATGGGATTGAAATATAACAATATTGTTAATACTAGTATTGACAAAAATATTGAACGTTGAAGGGCCGTTAAAAACGAAAACACTTTGTTTTTTTTTACTTATTTTTATTTACGTGACTTTGATTTTTTTTTCATTCGTCACCCAAACACTGTGTTTTTCAGAAACCCTTAGTATTGCGTGACCAGAGGCAAGAAAAGGAGTTCTTTTTGGGCTATTGAGAATTAATAAAGTCGAAACTTGGTTTGGCTTAGCAAGGTAAGGCAATATGCGCTATGCTACGTTGCTCCTGTCGCTAGGTTAGTGTCAGATTCTAATGAGACGAAGTTGAAACGCAAATTGTTGCATATGTGTAGCCAATCGATGAACCACGGATTTTTTTTCGTTCACTAAACCTTTACACTTTGTTGCCTTATCTTCAAAATCGTGACCATTTTGCGAGTAAATCGTTACCAGGATTGGTTTGTCCACAAAATTCTGAAGGAACGAGTACACAAACATTCTTACTGGTATCATTCTTACCAGTACAGGACAACCACAGCACACACTACAAGACGGACCCCTCTTCGACTTCACTAACACGCAGATACTTGAGCAAGTAGAAAATCAGGAGAGCAGAACGACGGCTGAAATGTTCCATATCAAAATGCCAGCCAGGCAGATAGAATTGTAAACCTCCAGAGAGAATGTTGAACGTTCTTCGCAAAGTATGACGGACTAGTAACCAAGCTTCGACAGTGTGTGAATAGCAAGCAAAGCAGACAGCCAAACAGGATTAATCGTTCAGTCATTCAGTGGAATGTGTTTGAAGCGAATTTATGCTAGTTTGAATGTTAATGTGTAATGTGTTGTGAATGTGCTGTAATCCTTTATGAATTATTGTAACTTGGTGTGAATAATTTTTCGAAATATTTGCAGGCGTCAGACAATGTCTGAAGCGCCGAAGTGTAGTAGGTCGAAACGTTACGTATTAATTAAGATAAGAGGTTTCGTTTTTAATTTCGCCGAGAAAATTCAGCATAACATAAAATCACTTTCGGTTTGAGCACTTTACACCAGACGAACCCCTTAAATGTCGTTCCAAGGGCTCTTTCGAATCAAAAATTTCATTTTGATGCCAATTTAATCCAGAACGCATGAAAAGTTTAGAACTGATGACAAAGCCAAAACACAAATTTTGAAAAAATTCTTGAAGCCTTGGTAGTGAAAAACCTTGGCAAATAAAATTTTCTTGATGGACTTTGAACATTTTTTTAACCATCGAATTTTCCAAACGAACTGAACTGCGAGACGAAACACAACAAACAATTAGCAGGGCTTTAGGATTTCTATTAAAAGGAGAAAACAACAGACAGACTTGTTATTTGCTCACACATTGCGCACAAAGCGCGATAAACACCAAAGAAATATGCCAAAAGACGGCCTGCACATAGACATCGCTGCACTTGATATAGATAAGGCGTACAATACTGATGGCGCGAGGGAATCCTCTGACAACTCGATCGCTGGGGAATCAGAGGATGCCTGGTCTTCTATATTGAACGTTTCCTTCGGGACCGTAAATTTCGGGTCGAAATCGGCGGCAGCGGTTCCGGAATCTACACAGAGAAAACCGGAGTACCCCAGGGATCTGTACTGGCGTTCACCCTTTTCCTCATATCCATGAATTCGATATTCGCCACCCTCTCCGAGCGGATTTTTATTTCCGTATACGCCGACGATATTGTGGTAGACGTGACGGGACGACCAAGAGCAGAACGCGCATTAAGCTCCAAGCCGCCGTTAATGACTTCCTCAAGTGGGCAACCGAAATCGGATTCCGGCTATCTGCCAGCAAAATCTTTTACATCCACCTCTGCGGCTCGTTCCATCGGGCCACCGATCGCCCGATTTACACATCGGATACCCCGATCGCGTACAGGAAAGAGCCGACCATCCTCGAAATTACCCTAGCATAGCATAGCATATACGATTGCACAAATCGTGGGTGGCTGTACTATGATCAGCTAATAATTACCAAGATATCCGTCATATCGTGTCGCAAGAAAAAAACATTTGGGATTAAAGCATTTTCTTTATAGTAGAACAAGCATCACAGTGTACACCTGGCCACTTCCTTACAATCGTCGAGGAAGCGAAGGAATGTTAGTTCAATATCTACTTGCGAAAGGGCAGGGAACCCATACTACTTTCATAGATGATTCAGGAATAGGAGTTTGTGTTAGTAGGGTAGGTTATTTATGAGGAGCTTATCAAACTTTTCAGTGCAAAATAGATGTAACTTACCTCGTTTAGCCCGTAATTACAATAAGAAAATTATTTGGACAAAATCTATAAACATTAAAAAAATAACATTACACAATTTCACCTGCTCTCAACTAATTAGGGTGCAAAAATTCGCCTCCATCATTAGTGAATTCGTTGCATCAACTCACATTTGTGGAGTTTTCTGTGGTACATCCCTGAAATTCTTTATTTTCAAAATAACTTTTCTGGGTGATTTTCTAGAATTTCAAAATGTTCTAAGATTTTGTCCGGAATAAGAAAATACACAATTTTTGTTATGCAAGTTTTTTCTACGCGTAGAACCGTTCGGACTACCTCACCCTTAACCAGCTACCATATACTTCGTCTTGTCTGAGTTTATAGTCAATCCGATTCTAGCAGCTTCCATTTCAAAATGCACAAGTGCTTATTCGATTGCACTGCGACCAACGCCAAGATCTCGTGCTAATGGTGCTGTTCCTTTGCACATTCAAGTTACTTAAATTTTGTAATGCGGTATCAATGTCAGCTTTATTTTGTAAATCAAGGTCATGATTAAAATTATTCTCAATATAAGTTTTGTACCTTTTCCAATTCGCTTTGTGATAATTGAACACTGAGCTAATGGGATTGGAAACAGCTTCTTGAGAAAGTGAAAAAGTTACTGGAAGATGATCAGAATCAAAGTCTGCATGTTTAATCAATTCGCTACAAAAGTGACTTTGATCTGTCAAAACCAAATCAATTGTTGATGGATTTCTTACACACGAATAGCACGTAGGACCATTGGGGAACAAAATCGAATAATAACCAGCAGAGCAATCATTAAAAAGTAGTTTACCGTTGGAATTGCTTTGAGCATTATTCCAGGCTCGGCGTTTGGCGTTAAAATCATCGATTATGAAGAATTTCGACCGATTTCTTAAAAGTTTTTGTAAGCCGCCTTTCAAGAAATTAATTTGCTCGCCACTGCACTGAAAAGGCAAATAGGCTGCAGCAATAAAAATGATACCAAGATCAGTTTCAACTTCGATACCCAAACTCTCGATCACCTTGGTGTCAAGAGACGGCGTAACGGAATGTTTGATCCTGCGAATAACCGCTATTGCGATTCCTCCGCCGAATTCAACAATTCGATCAAATCGATGAATAACAAAATTAGAGTTGCTCCTCAATTTAATATTTGGTTTTAAAAAAGTTTCGGTCACAACGGCTATATGCACATTATGTATCCTCAAGAAGTTGAAAAATTCGTCTTCGCACTTTTTAATGAATGAGCATTCCAATTTAATAGATTTAAATGATTATTTAAAGTCATTGTTAAACTTTAATTGCATTACAATTTTGTCAGCAAATTCCCACCCCGCTAGAAAAGCTTCAAACATGGAGGTAGAATTTAACATAGCAATCATCGTAGGTAACATAGAGTCTTGCAAGTATTTTAATTTTTCTTCCGTTACGCTACCTAAATCCATTGGACTAATGGAAGCGTTGGGTGCAAACGAGTTTGTAGGCGTGGTACCGGTAGCCGTTATTGTAGGATGGTGTCACGGAGGTAGAAGAAGTCGTTAATCTATTTTGAATCGGATTAAGACGTTTGGACGTGTTTTCTTGAAGTGTATCTGAAGAAGTAGGTATATTTCTTATTTGTTGTTTTTGTTGTCTAGAACGAGAATTTATAACTTTTTCTCGAACAGGGCAACCCCAGAAATTCGATTTATGAGTTTCGCTACAATTAGCGCATTTGAAACTTTTTGTGGCTTTTTTCACCGGACAAGTATCTTTCGTTTGCGATTTATCACCACAGATCATACATTTGGAATCCAAATGACATTTTTTTGTGCCGTGCCCAAAGCCTTGGCATCTACGACACTGGGTCAGATTTTGAATTCTGCCCCCAGTAATGTTCCCACTTTACTAGCACGTGGAACATAAAACGTGCTTTTTCAAATACTTTCAAATTATTAACCTCATTACGGTTAAAATGAATTAAATATAGCTCCTGGATAATTCCAGAGCGTACTGGCGTGTCATCGTCGGTAGCCTTTCTCTTCATAAGAATAACTTGTGAAGGAGAAAAGCCAAGTAAATTTTTCAATTCGTTGGATATTTCATCCAAACTTTGACCTTGTGGTAGCCCTTTCAAGACAGCCTTGAATGGTCTATCTGTCTTGAAATCATATGGATAAAATTTATATAACTTCTCCGTAAGATACTGGAGTAGTCGTTTGTGGCCAATCAATTCCTCCGCTGTAACTCGACATTCTCCTCTTCGGCCAATCTGAAAAGAGACTTTCACGTCCGGAAGGAATGTCGAAAGCTCAGTTCGAAAGGCCTTGAAGTCGGAGATCATCACTGTTATCGGCGGAGGTAATTGCGTTTTCTTCTCATTGGTATTGTGCACAATGCGAGGAAATTTACAAATTTCGTTATCTTTCGATAAAACATCGAATGAGTTGCTGCAATCAATTGAATTTTCGGGTGGAGAAGATACTCTTTTCCGTTTAGTTTTAATTTTTGGTACACGGTCTTTCTGGGAGGACACAGACATGTCGAAAGAATTAAATATTTCTTTAGGTTGAATTATTCTTGGAAAATGTTTTTGTCTTGAAAAAGACTGATTGAGTAGAAAAAGTAGGTTGTCTTGAGACAGACTGATTGTCGAAAAAATATAGGTAGTCTTGAGACTTGAGACTGATCGAGCGAAAATATAGGTAGTCTTGAGAAAGACTGTTGCTGTTAAAAAACTCTAAGCTATCAGGAGCTATCAAGATTTGTGGCCGGTTCGAACGAAGGTTCAAGCCGGTATGTTCCATGAACCACTAAGAGGAAGTTTACCAAGTGTGTTCGTGCAGTTCTTACCTTCTTCTATCTCCGTTAATCATTGTTGTTGTTTTTATTTTCATTTTTGCAAATAACTTGGGAAGAAAGTGAACCCCGTAATTTATTGATATATTGGTCTTTTGAAGTAGAATACTTCTAACGTTTCAATATGGGGGTCCTTTTTCAAAATTTTTTGCTGAGATATTTTCCCAGTCTTCAAATGCGATTGACTTCCGTTGTACTGATCGGAATCGCTATATTTTTGCACTATCTGATCGGAAGTATGTGCACGTATATTGTATTTGATCCCGTAAAATGTACGTCTATTACTGATAACGAAAATAATGTACTTTGTAAAGGTGGTAATTATCTGCGCTGATTGGTCCGTACAATTCAACCAAGCAGCGAGCGTGGTTAGGACTGCCTCTTTTTTATCAAATGAACTTCGCCAGGTATAAAAACGGCACATAAGAGAAAATTTTGCTTTCTGACCTCGTAGTAGTTGCTACATTTTGTGTCAGCTCAAACTCTTCGGTGGGAATGTATTCAATGACTGCCGCCAGGCATCATTCCACCCAATGATGCACAGGCGTAGCGGAGTTCAATGTGCAGATTGCAAGTGGGCGCGTGCGAAGGGGTGGTTGAGTGCGAAAGACCCCACTCTCTTGCTCTTTAAATTATGCGTGGCGGGCTCAGATAAATTCCATATTAACTTTTGAATAGGGCTAATAAGATTTGTAAACGAACTATTGTTTTGCTGATTTTTCTTATTTTGTTATAATTTCAACACAGAAGACATTATAATTTTTTACCAATTTTACCAAGGGTAAATATGTTGATTCAAGTGTATTTTTCATGAAATTCATCTCGGCAGCGGAGTAATGAGCAAAAGAAGCTTGTTCACAAAAATCTCATTAGCCCTTTTGAAGAATTAATATTGAATTCATCATTTGGTTAATTTTCTTTTGGCAAGCGGTAGTATGATTGACGATGACGATTTTAATAGCATTGGTTGTTATGTTGTGTGAAGGAGATGATGTTGGCTTATTGGATACTGATATAACATGTTTCTGCCGTTGATTTGATACTCGGGGCACACTGGGATAACTTTTTACATTTCATCTATGTATATGCTGTTATAAACACAGTTTAATTGTATAACTGCTGCATGTTCGACGGGATTTACAGACATGTCGGAATTCTACAGACTTTTGATAGACTCCTACAGACGTAGCACGAAATCTACAGACTTTTAAAAGAGTAATAGCATTTAGCAAAATTGTACTACAATAACTGTATTCGACTACGAGTGATTCCTTCATTAATAGTATTGAGGGATTCCATGAGAAACCGGCCGACCGCAAAATATGACCATCGTCGATTCGAACGAAACTTTGCAGGTGTGTTCGCTGTATGAATCTCCATGATATTCTCTGGCAATTGGAATATTTAATACAAGAGTAATTTTTCAAAAGGGCGTAAACGTTTCTACGCGTATGAATTTCAATTTTTTTTTGTTCGATTACTGTATTTTATACAGCAAAACTATCTGAGAACAAGTTACAGGGAATGAATCATTTGAAAGTTACATGAAAGCAACCAAAATATATTTCAACCATAGGGTCTGTTGATTAAACTATATAGTTGAATCATATGTTGATTGTTTTCATGTAACTTTAAAATGTTTCACAATATCGCCTTGATGTCAAAGAGAAAGTTGCAGGAACGTTTACGGGCTTTTTGAAAAACCTATTATTGTTGATGGAGAAACGCGACTAACTTATGAAAAGGTCGTAATGAAACAAAATAATTGTGTTGTTAAAACAAAAGTTAAAATATCTCGAGAACTACTACATTTTAGAAATTTGTTGTTAAGAGCATTTCGATTTAAAATGGCGTTTAGAATCATATTCAAAAAGAAAATTCTATTTTTGACTGTAAATAGTAAGAATTATAAAAAAATGTCAAAAGTTGTTGTTAGGAAAACTTTTTTATTGAAAGCTTCTCCAGGATCCAAATACACTAAAAAAATTGCTTTTACGTCTTTAAAACGATAAACATTAAATTTTTGACATTTTTTGATGGGGTAACGCGAATAACTTTTAAAAAGAGCATAATTACACGAATTAATAGTTTTTGAAAGAGCAAAATTTCAAATATCTCGAAAACTATCGCATTTTGGAAGATTTTTGTTAAATGCATTTTGATTTTAAATGGTGCTTAGAATTATATTCTGTAATAGAATTACAATTTTGTATGTCTATTAGTATGAAATTTAAAAACATGTACGAAGTTATTGTTAGGAAAACTTTTTTACCGATTTTTTCTCCATCATGCAATCACATTCAAAATGTTTCTTTTCTCTTTAGGTTTTTGGTAACAAAATATAAAAGATTTAAAAAATGGGTTTTTTCGCAATTTAAATTTTTATCATAAGTTTTTGTTTTTTTGAAAAATGACACAACATTTTTTTCAGTGTATATTTTTTTCAGACAAGTATTCATTCCCTGTAACTTGTTCTCAGATAGTTTTGCTGTATAAAATACAGTAACCGAACAAAAAAATTTTGGAATTCATACACGTAGAAACGTTTACGCCCTTTTGAAAAGTTGCTCTTGAGTCAAAATAATCTTATTACCTGTGGAAAATATTTAGTCTTGCATGACGGTGAAACGTGTAAAGTTTCATTGGAATCTAAGATGGTCGGTCACGATTTTAAAGAATTTCGGACGGATCTTCGTGGAATTCCTCTATTCTAATTTCAATCTATTTTTAAATTAATATTCTAGTGTAATTAGGATTTACACAACCATCTAGAGACATTTACAGACATTTTAATATTCTTCTGCAGACATTTCATAAAAAATGTGGCATCGCTGCCTGACACTACATTCGTTGTGGGTTATTATCATACGTGGCAATTGCAGGGTTATTGCGAAAACTCCACGCTAGGAAACCTGCTTGGTGAAGGTTTGAACATATTATGTATAGGGTATTCGTCTTAACTCTCTAATGCTGACATTCCACGACCAAATGCCCTTCTGCTGGCTCTTAACTGTAAAGTAAGTACAATTTACAGTAAGTCCAAAAACTATTTGTTATCCCATTTGGCCCTTATGCTACGTTCACACTACAGAGTTAAACATGTTATAATAATTAGCAACAAGAAAAATATCATCAAGATAGCGTTAAAACACGTTTTAGCTCGTTGTGTGAATGTAGTATTAATTTACTTTATTTGTACATGCCATACTTTAAAGTGGCCTATTTCTAAAAATATTCAGCAAGTAAATGCATTTTGAACCCATTATACATATGTGTAATGAAAGATTCAATAATCAGGGCCGGTGGGTAATATGAAACCTTGAAACAAACCTAACATTTGAATTTTGCAACGCATGTTTCTCGGGTGCACGTTTGAAATTTTCAAGGTATGATCAAGATTCCATTTGCACAAACGCGTCCCAAGTGATTTATGTGAATGTAATGCAAGCGTATGTAGAGGTAGATGGGATAAAATACATCCCTAAGAAAATATAATCATAACTTAGCTAAAGACCATCAATTGTAAGAATTTAACTAATGATATCATTTAGCCAACATGTTACTCTGAAATCACAATCGCTTTGCAAAATATTCAGGAACATGAAAATATTCAATTTTTCAAAATCAATGTGTATTCTACTTCACTTCGCTTATGTCTCTGACATTACCTACCCATCTTTTTTTAAGAAAAATGTCAAAATTAATACATTTTATCGGCTTTAACAAATGATAAGCATAAAGTAACAAACATATGAATAACTTAGTTGATCTATTGGTCTTTTTATATGAAAAATGCCAAAATTATACATTTTATCGGCGACTTTTTTATTTTTTCTATACTAATGGAGGCGCATGGTACTTCGCTCCATATTATTATGTAAACATGATTTCAAAAAGTGCTTTAACAGATCATTTAGCACAAGGTAACAAACATATGAATAGTTTAGTCAAATGAAATAAAAGCACCCAAGGATTAAGTTTGAAAGTATGTTTACAAAGTGAAATGGGTGTCAAGCACCATGCGTCTCCAGCAGTATAGAGACAATTCTGAAAACCGCCGCTTTTACTGAATACTTTAAATTATATTAAAAAGCCCGCTGAACAAAAAGTTTTCCACATGCATCTTTTAAATTTATATTGTTCGTCTTCTAGAGCTCCGCGCAAAGCAACTGGCAACAACTTAGCATCGACTGCCCCAGTACCAGTCAGCGACTCTCGACACGAAATTTGTCTGACCGGTCCGGTGCTGATTCACTCCCAGTGGAGTACGTCGAGTGAGGTGGACGTGTTGTCCGGATCTCGCCGCATGCTATCGATAGAGCACGCAGGCAGAGCTCAGCGTTGCAGGTTATTACTTCCCAAAAGAACGAATTTCGGCGAACATCGAGGCAGAGAGAGCGATAAATAAAAATAATTTTCTGTTTTCGTCATTACCGGGCCAGATCGAAGGGAAGGAAGCGAACACGGATGCGGGTATCAAAGAAGTTGGGTTGCGCCGAAAATGTAGCACTAATAAACAGAATGAAAAACACACTTCGATCGAACAACCATTGGCGGTTTGAACGTGGTGAGCCGCGGATGAAGGCAGCAGCTATGTGACTGGTTTGCAGGTATCGCGAGCAGTTTCAAACTGTGGTCTGTGCTGGCGTAAAGCGGGCGGTCATTTCTCAGAAGGATAACTAACAACGCTAAGGGAAGAGAATGCGATACAACATACAATCAAGATGTGCGTTGTAAGAAGAATGCCGATCTTTTTAGCAAGTTTTTAAATATGTTTCAACGAAGATAAGCGAAACAACGAATGGCGCGAGAATGTAAAACCGAACATTAGAATAAGACAATACTTCTGATAATGCCACTTATTTTGAACAATCCCCCCGAGTAACGCCGGTATAAACTATGCCGGGACGGTGATCAGTGAGCCGATCGGGACTGGACGATGAGGAAAGTGAAATGTAAACAGCGATTACGTGTTCGCGTCCATGTGCGTGCAGCAGGGGCACAGGGTAAATTGTGAGAGGAAGATGCGGCATGGCCCGTAATGTCTGACTGACTAGTATTACTGTACAGACCTCGCCACCTATTTTGCTATTGATGGCAGTGCTGTTTTATATTTCATATAAGTATGTTCGCAGAATAATCATAGAGGCTTTTATTATAATCGACCGAGAGAGACGATATGCATGTGTCAGTCTGGAAACATGAAGATCGCGATCACGTGCTTGTTTCGGAAAACTGGACGTTGGCTCTGTTATGGATTCGTTGTTTATCTGTACAAGTTGTTTGAAAATTAATTTGCGTTCAGTAAACATGAGTGTTTGGATTGGCTGTGATCCAGAGATTCTAAAGCACGATGAGTAAAACACAAGTAGTATTGTCTCCGGAATTATAGTTAGCAATTTTTAATTTGTTTATTTTGCAACTGACAGATTGCGATACCCTGTAAAAATAAGAGCTAATTGTATTGTTCTTACATCCAATCAGTTTTTTCTCTTTTAATGTCGATATCTAGTCCTGCTTTTGAGTACATCTCCAAATGACAGGAGAAAGTTCTTTGCCAGCATGTGTCATTTGTGTGGGATGGTAATAAAGTACAATACAATATAGTACGTTTTGCTATTTAGAATTTGGTAAAATATTGCACAATGAAATTTCGAAGGCTTAGCTTTGCAGAAGTATGGCCACCGTAAGAATACTTTCTACTGAGCCATTGTAAATATAGCATTGTAGTGCTGAAAATAAAATAAAACCAACTAATGAAAGGTCGTTTATTCAGCTATGACACCATCGACGTGTATTACCACGGATTCGTCATCGGTGACATAAATGTTTAATTTTACAATCGTGAGAAAACAATCATCTACTAATTGTACGAATAATTAACAAGTCATCTCACGAAAAGGCTGTAATATAATTCTTACTGGAACATCTTTTCTCTGAGCAGTATGTGTCAGATTTGTGTCATGCCTAGAAAGTTATTCTGGACTCGAGGATCGTTTCTCGTTTTCACCATTGAAGACTGTCGCTATAAAAGAAAATTGAAGTCATGTTTTGCTATTAATTCCAGCGCTAGTTGTCAATCCTCGAGGAATATCGGCTCTTCCTGAATTTCCTTCAGCCATACAATCATCATCCTTTAACCCCTATCATTTCTTCAAAGCTACAAACATCATTTGGCACATCCCCAAATTCATACCTACAGTGAACACTGTACATACACCAAATTATATACCTACCCGAAACTAACTCGAAATTTTTCGCTGTTTTTGTTTCATGTTTCGCCTCCTTCGGATTCGCGGTACCCATTCTGTGCTCCTGCAAACAAACAACAAACCACACCACAGCGCGAACGGAAACAACGTAAACTGTACTCGGAGGAGTGGACCCTCGGTGACGATGATTACGAGGGAGCGCGCGGATTCAGCGTCGCCGAGAAGCTAGAATCGGCTCGTTTCGCGCAGTCCGGAATGGTGCGCGAGATGAAAGGCAGCGATCTCACCGTCGGGTAAGTGGATGTGCAGTTTTCGCTCTACGCTCTCTTAAACACTGTACACATATAGTATGTAGCATCATGCATAATGTTGATGATAGAAACGTTTGGGGGAAAGTATGTTGTTATGAGCACTCTAGGAAAGATGGATATTTTGCGTATTTTTTAACGACACTTAGTTTTGGAAAATCTTCATAGGTTGACATGGTCGGTATGGTTATTTATCCAGTTAACTGAGGAAAAACAAACTATTTTCAATACATCAGGATTGTTTAACCGTTGTGTCCAACAAAAAACACCTTTAACACGTCGACAGGTTATCAGGGTACCTGCTCATTACTATGCCAATTTCTAACCGATTGGAACGGTTTTTGATGTTTTGGATTCAGGAACTCATCCTCTGATAGAACTAAATGTATAATTGCACCTATTTTTGGAAAATCCCGATTATCGTGGATTGGTCAAGGAGCTGATACTATTTATGAATGTCATCAGCTTACTTGCGGTCAAAATGCTGGGAATTTTCGCGAAAGCCTGTTTCTGGTCGTTACAGCACACTCTGAAAATTTGTTCCACAAAGATAACATGTAGTCTCTTGATGCGGTTCCAAGAATTTAGATCAAGAACCAGTAGCGACTGACTCAAATGGCATGTTCCCCAGGTCGATCGAAGATTTGTACCTTGCCGTGATTTGTCTTTTCACCATTTCCTAATGGGAAGGATTGAATACAGGGCCGGCGAAACACTTTTTTTCCCGAGTGGGTAGTAAGATTCGGAGTGATTTCTACTCGTAGTGACGAAAGTTCAGACATGGTGTATGTAAGTGAAAGTGAAAATTTCCGGGTAATACTTGGTGACTATTTGGAAATACTGTTTGTTAACGGGCTGTGTGATCGACGGCTCAGCAAAAATATGTTTTTTGATTACTGATACTACAAATGTTACACAGCTACGTACCAATTACACTATACTTCTAAATTTCGTTGCATTAATTTTCTGCTTCCTCCGATAAAATCTTTGCGCGGGTACTGATGCGCGCATGATAGTGTTGACTATAGGTATATCCTACAACAGACATCCCCTCTGGCTCAATGGAGGTCGATTTGAATATTTCTCCGATGGCAAAATAATGCCGATAAATCTCCTTTTATATATAAATTATATTCATTTAATGCAATAGGCCCCTGGAAGGTCTACTTCCGGACCGAAGATAACCCATTTAACATCATTAAAAAATCGCGTAAACTAACAGCAAAAAAAGTCGTGTAACTTTACGTCTTGCCAGATGCACATAAAAGGAGCGTCGCAATTCACATAAATTTACATGTAATTACATGCAAAAATGTGAGTTTTTCGGTTTTTCATCAAAAGAGTCACAATATTTAATTTTACATATCATAGCATGTAAAATCCTAATATCGGATGGAAAAATATGTCGTTACGTTGTTTACGTCAAATGTAATTTTTATTTTTTCTTAGAGTGTACAAAACTCGGCCGTGTACGAAGAAGTATCTTGTATACGTACCCGCCTGGGAAGTAGAGATTGATGGTGTGGTCTCCGACAGGGGTCCTTAATTGCGAATGGGTTTGACTCCTTCCATAACCCTTTGCTTCAGTCAGACAAAATTCTGGTTTGCAAGCAATTGTGTTCAGCAAAAATGGACGATTAATTTCTACGCTCCATTGTCCGCTAAAGAGAAAGAGTCTAACAATCCCATTGAGGGAACATCTTCTAATGTTTCTATAAATCCTCTATAAATCCTCCTTCAATCTCATTATCAGAAGGCAAAAATTAAGCCCGCACGATAATAAGCCTGTTCTAATGACCCTGCCACTTCTAGCTTTCCGATCTGTTTACTTCACATCCTTGCTCTCACTTGAGTACTATGGCTCTAAGTTTCATAACTTTCCCTACCCAGTAATCTCTAGCTAATTGAATGTCGTTAAAAACGTAAAAAAATTTCGAAGAAAGAAAATCATTTCCTCTCATAAGCTTCCTCGTAAAGGCCTGAGAGTGTCCTTTGATGGGTGCTATTTCTGTTATATTTCATTCCCATGATTTTCCTAGGTTTTACACGATGTATTTGGTTAACTTCCGACGAAGATCTTCCACAATTTCAACATTATTCGCCAGGGAATAGTTAATCCTCGAATATTGAAATTGTCGGTTGTTCGAATCAAATCGTACCTCAACTGGTTCAAGAAAACTTCAACTTCCACGGTATGCCATAGGGTTGTCTTCGCGTTGACAACCGATCTATCTTACTGCATGATATTCGCGACAATTTCTATATGATCATAACTTCTCCACCGTTAACAAGCTCGTTGAGTTAGTCATTGTAATCGACCTCAATTAGTGTACCTATTGATTGGAACAGCTATGCGTCCACCAGGGTTATCATATTCACAGAGTTTTCTGTAATGTCACAGATTTTTTTCATAGTTTTTTATCACAGATTCTTTTTCAATGATGGCAGATTTTTGACATTTTGATAAAAATTTCACAGATTTTTGGAAATATTGTTGCTTTTTTCACAGATTTTTTGGAAATTGATACCAGATTTTTTTCCTTTTTTAGTCATCACAGATGGTAAAAAGATTTTTTGACCGAAACACAGATTTCAATGTGGCATCCCTGGCGTCCACTGTATTCGAATCAATCGAATCAAAACAAGAAATTCCTCCGATGGTTGACTGGCTTGATTATCGACACTGCGATTAAAGGCCAGACGAAACAAGATCCGGCTCGAACAGCAGTGACGGTCTCCGACTTCGTGGTGGATAGAGAGCACTCAGAATTGTACGTGAAAAGGTCCTATAAGGACTTTTTGAATGTCGGATCGTTCGATTTTTACCGAATATACGCAACGTTAGAAAAACAAATAAAAAAAATCTAATGAATGCTGAAAACGCGGTTATTAGCACTGGTTTGTCGACGGATTAACGAGAGAAATAATGTTTCATCTGGTGGCTAGATCCAACGTTGTGTATTCTATTCAACCGAATACACGGGACCAAGAATCCTATTTCGGCGACAACAGCATTCCATGTAGATCTACACTCAAAGAATGGATGTTTCGCGATGAAATGATAATACTTTATTTAAACATAATGATTGCTCTTTGAACACACAAATTTATCTGATGCTCACGCCAATCATTGTAGTGCGCATGTCACTGTAGCGTTCGTTAGATGATAAGAGCTATGCATCGCTTCTATACTAATTATTATGACAGTAGTGGTGAGGGTGATCATAAAAGAGGCTGTGCTGCATATATTTACCCTACAAAACTGATAGTTTTATATTTACCCATCAACGGCCATGTCCACATCGTTACAGTTCTAAGGATGTCCTCCATTCAATGGAGCATGGAAAGAACTCCTTGCATTTCTTGGGGAAACATGGCAGTTCCTTAGTTCTTTTCTGAAGAATCATATCAGATTGCCTTAGTTTGACTTCTGTTGCATTGCTCCATTCCGGGTAATGAGAAGGCGGATATTCAGAATAGAATGGTAATGAGAAACCTTTTAACGGCATTTAAAGATGATATTCATGAAATATCACGTATCTTCAATGAGTTTTTCAATATTTATTGTCAGAGGATGCTCGAAAATTAGCAAATTTCGTGGAATAATGGAAGTTTGAGAATCCCAAAGGCACAAACAAGCCTTGCTTCAAGGGGATGGAAAAGGCTCGTATCTTCATTCGGATGGTATCTCGTATCATGTCCAGTCATTATACGTTGCATCTCCGGTATAGTGAGGTCGTCGAGATCAGTCTCTGTGCTTATGGTGACGATTATTGCGACATTAAACATGTTGTCTGGTCGTGCACCTAGTGCCCTAGAACCAGATTTCCGCTAAACGAATCCCTTCGGCCTCGTTCCAGTTCGAGATGTGCTAGCTATTGTCGATCTCCCTATAAATCTCTCATATATAGATTTTTAAAGGCGATAGATAGCCAAATTTAGTTATCTCGTCTCATTTGGTTGATATGCTAATGGCTACGTCTAAAAAGAGTTCCCAGCGGATCCAAGGAGAGCAGTCGCCGATCCGGTTCATGATTCTTCCATTTGCCATAAAGCTACAAATTTAATTTCTTTTTTCCCCTGTAGTTGTTGCCCGCCATCATTCCACTTTCCCTGATACGGTCTCTGCTACTCTGATGTCGAAATCAATTCGTGTATCTTTTGCCTTCCTTATAATAAGCCTAATAGTATTTCTCCTTATTTCAAATGTCAACCAAATAATAGTTCGCGCTAAGAAAAATAATATATATCTAGTCTTTGAAAACATTTCTAATTGCATCCTTTAGTCCGACTAAAAATTGATTAATATTTTTTCTGCATTTTGTTCTGAATTCCTTGTTTTAAGATGTAGATTTGTCAAAATATATTACTAAAAAAATAAGTTCAAATTTTTAACAGATTTTCATTATTATACCATAGGTATTTTCAATAAATTTAAATTCTATAGAAATTTGCATCTGAATAAAAAATGAAGCTCTTTTCGCTACGGTATTTAGGGAAACAAATACTGCATCCATTAGTTCATTCACGATAGTTGATCATAAATGCGGAATTCTGTGCCACCAATAATGGGAATCTTTCCTGGATGGCGCTCATTTATGCGATGGCAGGTGGATTAGACACTCTGTTATTCCGTACTGCGCTGTGATAAAAAGTCAAGTCAAAGGAATTGGCGAAAACCCTCATACTGAAGAAATTTAGGATCTGGCCAATTTTCTCTGTGGTTGCCAGAACCAGTCGTCACAGGATACTACAAGAAAAACAAAAAATGAATTAAATTTTCAAATGATTTAGTATGGGTTGTAAGTCTAGTCCCCAATATAACACAAAACCACGTTTGTATATCTTAATATTCCCTCAAAATCATAATTTATAGCAAAAAACTATTTTCTGGGACCTCCGACACCAAACAATTGATTAGGGCATTTTCAGGAGCGTTTTATTTTGTATAGGAGTTTCAAAGTAGAACTGGAACTGAAACATTCACATCCCCAGCAGCGCGTTTTGTTTTATAATTTCGAACCGTTTTGTTTCTAAACTTAAAACTGTTATACGACTCCGTTCTATTTGTTGCTGATTTTAAAACACGTTTAGAAGTGTGCTTTAAATACATGCAAAGTTTTCAGCACATTCATGTCTCGCCATGCCTTCAGCGTTACTGCATACAAATCTATTTTTCCCCAGTTTATCGGGTCTAAGTTTTTTATTTATTAACAGATTAAGGCCGAAGCGGCCTGTGCCGTATAAAAAAGATTCCTCCATTCCACTCGGTCCATGGCCGCGCGTCGCCAGCCACGCAGTCTGCGAAGGGTCCGCAAATCGTCTTCCACCTGGTCGATCCATCGTGCTCGCTGCGCGCCACGTCTTCTTGTACCGGTCGGATTGCAATTGAGAACCGTTTTCACCGGGCTAGTGTCCGACATTCTGGCTACGTGCCCGGCCCACCGTAGTCGTCCGATTTTCGCGGTATGACAGATGGGCGGCTCCCCCAACTGCTGATGCAACTCATGGTTCATTCGCCGTCTCCATGTGCCGTCTTCCATCTGCACTCTACCGTAGATGGTACCAAATACAAATATGTATTTGATGGTACGCAGCACTTTCCGTTCGAAGACACCAAGTGCGCGTTGGTCCTCCACGAGCATGGTCCAGGTCTCGTGCCCGTAGAGAACTACCGGTCTAATCAGCGTCTTGTAGATGGTCAACTTCGTACGACGGCGAACTCTGTTCGACCGAAGTGTCTTGCGGAGGCCAAAGTAAGCACGATTTCCTGCCACGATGCGTCTACAAATCTCTCTGCTGGTATCATTGTCGGCGGTCACCAGTGAGCCCAAGTATACGAACTCTTCAACCACCTCGATTTCGTCGCCACCGATGCAAACTCGAAGCGGGCGGTTCTCATTCTCTTCTCGTGAACCTCTTCCTATCATGTACTTTGTCGTCGACGTGTTGATGGCAAGTCCGACGCGCTTGGCTTCTCTTTTCAGTCTGATGTAGGCTTCCTCCATCTTCTCAAAGTTTCGTGCAATAATATCAACGTCATCGGCGAAGCCAAGTAGCTGAACGGACTTTGTGAAAATCGTACCACTCGTGTCGATCCCTGCTCTTCTTATTACACCTTCCAGCGCGATGTTGAATAACAGACACGAGAGACCATCACCTTGCCGTAACCCTCTGCGTGATTCGAAGGGACTCGAGGGCGTCCCTGAGACACGTACTACGCACATCACCCGATCCATCGTCGCCTTCACTAATCGCGTCAGTTTGTCCGGGAATCCGTACTCGTGCATAATCTGCCATAGCTGATCTCGATCGATAGTGTCGTATGCGGCTTTGAAGTCGATGAACAAATGATGTGTGGGCACATTGTACTCGCGGCATTTCTGCAGTACTTGACGAAGAGCGAACACCTGGTCCGTGGTAGATTTCTTGCAACTATTAGCGCACAAATAAATGGTGATAATCACAATTATTAGCTTTACTTTTTGGTGAGGAAATCTTGTCTAACCCCAAAGTTATAACTGTTCGAAAACGTAGTTGTTCATAAATAACAGGTGTAAGTAGGGTGTTCGAGACGACACTAAGAAATTTTTACGACGCGGTTCGCGGCGGAAGGTTTGTAAAACGATACCCAACACGTGGGAAAATGAACTCGGTTCGGAGCAATGACGAGATATGAAGTGTTCTGTTCAATTGATTCGACTGCTCATTTGCACATTCGATAAGCGTGGCCGGCGGGTAGCAAAGCGATCACAATAGGGTATTGTTCTGTTGGATTGGATCCAGCTATGTATTTTTATATGTACGTAGGGTGGATCTAAGCCGTTAATAATAAGATTATGTATTGCATGTTTAGCTTTAGTAGAATTTAAGTATAATTTGAAATTTAGAATTTAATTATAAGTTAAGTATTTAACATAGGGGTTAGCCCACTACTCGGGTTCTTGTTCGCCCGGCGTACCCTTCTTTTCAGGGCAGCCTAGGCGCTTCTACAGAATTTCGGATTTTCGTTTCACAACAAAAAAAAGGTAAACAAACAAATGGTCGGTGTTAAGTCAGACCGGACTAAGTGACAAAATATTGATTTCGAGAAAAACGGTTTAAAGGTTTTAATCGCAGCATCCTCTATGTTATAATTGGAAATTATTTTTTGTAATAATTTTTGTTTATGGTTACATTTTTCAAATCTGGCAAAAGTCGAATGTAGCTGAAGAAATTCTTTATCCGGTGTTATCGTTATCTCATTTTTTGATGTTTTGCGACTTAGTCCGGTCTGACTTAACACCGACCAAATATACTAATAGATTTACCGACTTTTATTCCACCAAATCTCCTCTTTGCTGCACTCTGTCGATGAAGTTGATCAGCTGCTTCTGACGATGGCGGGCAGTTTCTTCCGACCGGCCGAGAACACAACGGCCGCGTTCTCCAGCTGGTGTCGTTGGCTGTTCCGGCAGCTGACTTTTAGCTAGGGAGGTGAGCTTGGTTCCTTTGTTGGAACCTCCCTAGCGACGATGGCGAATTTTCACCGGATCTACTCGCTCCCCGCGAGAGATCCCAGAAGTTACCGCAGGGTACTTCCCAAGGAGCACCTTTGGCCACCCTGCTTCGCTCTCCTTGACGTTTAGCTGTGAAGGAGAGCTGGGCTCGTTCGGCTGATCCTTCACAGCGAGAGCGGAAAGGCGTCTTCTAGGTCCTTTATACTTATCCGGGGAAGCGAGTTGCTCCTTGGCGCTTAGCTTCCTTTTCCGGCGACCCTACACCAAAACACTTGAGTACCCGAACCACGGGTCGGCACTTTTCGAACGGGATTGTCACCGTCGAAGACGCGCACTTCACCGCACAGGTTATTGTGGCGGGAAACTGTCCCGGAAAAACAAAAAAACTCGGGGCGTCTGTTCGATGCCGTGGTCCGTCACTATCTAAAAACTCGATGGCCGCCTCTTCCGCTCCACCAAAACAAACACCATCACCACAAAACCGCACCGCCGCATAACTGTCATCTCCCTATAATTAGCAATCACTTTTACAGCGAGAGGAGAGCGGTGACCTACCTAAACCTTATGTTTATTATATACAAATGTTCAACAAAAATTACTACACCTATCATCACAAACAAAACCGTTCACAAACGAGAAAATGAACAAAAATTTACAACTTTAGTGTGAACGGTACAAAACAGCGGTGAGCATAATTTTTGTAAACAAATACACTCTACGGAGTGTATAGTCAAAAAAAGGTATATTTCCACCCAGTGCTAAATTGTTACCCTGACGAGTTACACAGGGTATGCAGAGGGTTAATAAAATCAATAAAATGAATAGAATGAATAAAAAAACAACATGAAGAAAGTGATAAAATGAATAAAAGTGATTTCTTTCTATATATTTTATCATTTTTCATTTAGTTTGCTTTTGAACAATAATATGATTGAAATAAAAAAAAATCCGCTATATTAAAAAGTAAGAGAATTAATAGAATAAATTAAGCTGTGTTTAATTAATGTACTAGATTAAATTAATAAAATTAATTACTGAACAAAGTTAGTTTGATTATTAAAATGAATAAAATTTTTTAGCCCGAAAAATAATATAAAATTGCATAACACGAAAAAAGTGAATAAAATAAATTGAATGAATGATACGAATAAGATGCATGAGATAATAAACTGATCGGAATGCATACAAAGAATGAAATGAATATAAGAGATAAAATGAGGTCAAATGAACAAAATGAATCATCAAAATGCTAATAGAAAAAAAATTAAAATGAATAAGTCAAATATTTAAAATTAAAAAAATAACCATTTTTTTCATCCTCAAATGAATGATCTGGAAAAAATCAGTATATAGAATAAAATTTAAAAAAGTTAGTTAAATAAAGTAAATGAATAAAACGAATTTCACGAATTCCAAAACCATTGTTTCCGAATATTCTGAGTGTTTGTGAAAATCTCATTGCAAATATCACGTTTTCGTTCTTTTCTTGACAGCGTTTTAAGATTATCTGGTGTTTCTAGTTTATTGGTGGGCCTTAAGGGGCCGTACACAAATGACGTAATTTTTTTCGGCGATTTTTAACCCCTCCCTCCCCCTTCGTACCATTTGGTCACAAAGTCTAACCTCCCCCTCGTAAATAACGTAGCATTTACCTACCCCCTCCCCCTCGTCACAACCAAAACGCCCGGGCGATGAAAAAAAAAAATTGCATATGTTTTTCAATTATTTTTAACCCTCCGGAAGTCGCGTATATGGCCCACTCAACGAGCAGCCTCCGGTGCCCAAAGACGATTCGTTAGCTTTTCAGAGCAGTGTGCACTCAGTGCACCAGCGCGACTGCCGGAAGGTTAATACGGTTCAAAATGTTTGACGACTTTTATCAACATTTTCATTATAACAGCAAATTGCGTGCAAAACAAGCCTATTTCATGACAAATATAGTGTTGATAGTTTTGTTTTGTATTTTATATGTCGAGGGGAGCATGAAAACAAGTTCTCTCAGTTTACAATCGTGCAGCTGCCAATGATTCTAAGAACCATACGTTCATCTAAAGTACTACATTTTGTTTGGTTGAATCCGAAGTGAAAATTTAATTCAGCTTCCAAATTAAGTCTACTAGTTAGCAACATTAGCTAACTAATGTACACACAAAAAAATAATGAAAGTTAAACGACATGTAAATCAATACGAATGTAAACAAACAAAGATTGAATCAAAACTTTGATTGAAAATTGCGTCAAAATCAATGCACTCAGTTGGAGCATCAAGGAGCATACAATTTTACACATTCATTCGTGTAATATTACATGTCATTCATTTTACAGCAATATGCGTGTAAACAATACATTGAAGTGCATTGGTTTTCCGTTTGAAGAAACTGTAATTTTAAATCCACGTGTAGAATTATAATAAAATTCGTTCAAGAAAGCACGTGTGTGGCTTTTGGTGGAAGTTAATTTTACATTTATATTCATGCTCCAAATATGTGCATGAAAATAAACTTAAAATTACAAAATATTTTTTTCTGTGTAGCAAGTTAAATCCGCATACAAAATCTTTTCGTATTTTTGTGAATTTTGTATTTCCGCGAATCGTAAAATTTACCTCATGAAAAACCGCATCAAAAGTAACTTGTTTGAATTTAAATTCATTTTTCTTGGTAATGGAGGATCATTACATTTTTTTCTCTAAACAACGGGTTTTAAACTTAATGCTACGTCGCACAACTTCTGACCCTACCCTCCCCCTCGTCAAACTTCGTCACAAATTTGGCATACCCTGCCTACCCCCCAAAATGCTACGTCATTTATGCATGGCCACTAATTACTCATCAGGAATTAGTCTTGGAATTAAAAGATGTTTTTTGGTAACAGATATCTGAAAAATGATTTTTGTACAGAATAGAATTTTCAGGTCAGCAATCCTTATCACTTGAGAATTGTTTCGTTCGGAATTGTTGTTCTGGAGATATGAGTCCTACACAAAACAATACCATAACAAATGAATGGTTCAAACTACCAGAATAAGTATTCAAATTCATCGAAAATATATAATAAATATGCTTTTAGTCACATTGATCATGAAAAATGTATATTGGAGTTTCCAGTACAACTTAGTATCAGTTATAGTTACACAGTAATATGTATGACATGAATTCGGCGATATCAACTCTCTGTCCAATGCACAAACTGTGATTGTAATCCTTGCTAATTTACTTATTTTTGAACACAGAATCGATGCGTATGGCTGGAATAAAGAAACGAGAAGAAATTGGATTAAACTAAATATAACCGAAAATTGGTTGTCCGATTTTAAGTTAATTTCTGGGACCCGAGTATTTACTGATTGATACAACAACCGATAAATCGTCGAAAATTTAAGACAACGGGCTACCCCGAGCATTCAATACGAGATAGTATAGGGTTTCACTCTTAGTAAAAAAATCCTGTATCCCGTGTTACATGTGAAGAGACAAAGGATTTCTAGGACTCTGGCATAAACATAAGTCGGACTAACATTCCTTGACTTCCTAGCAGAAACCTAATTGTTTCTGGTCAATAATAAAATAGCAACGCATCTCTTATGTTTTTGCTTCAATCTGAACTAGGGTAACAGCTCCCTAATTCATCTTAGCACCTCTATTCATCCCACCCATTTGAACACATTAGTTAGAGCAGTGTCTGCTATCTCCGTTCAACGCATTAGCTTAAATGGTAGGATGAATAAGGGTGCGTTGTACTCGACTTTTCACTTCACTCAAACGTGAGTATTTTACATTTTCCAGGTCCGATTCTTCAATGTATTACCAAATACAAATTAAATACGCCAAGGTCCCATACAAATGGGTCGTCAGTTTATGGCTCACCGAATAATCCAATTACGCTACCCAATTCCTCTGATTTGATTTGACAGGTTGTAGATTCTGAAAAAGAAATAAACTGGCAACGCTATGCGATCAAAGTATGCTGTTTTTCCTCCCCACTCGAAACCTTAAGTCAAAATAAAGATTGCAACCTAGGATCTAAAACAACTTACCGGTCCGGCATCGACTAACGGTCAACGGCAATAAAGTAAATCATTTATATTTATAAACCAACTAAAGAATTAAGGATTGAGTGGTGTATATGTCTGATACAAGATAGGTAAGAACTTTGTCAATCAGAATCAAAATTCCTTTAATATTTTTTTGAGCCGGGAAAGTATAAGATGGTATATAGTGCTATTTCTGGTATATGAAACATACCCGCAGAGATCTGCTCTTGTTGCAGCGTGGCAATTATGCAGCCGGATGTACACCAACAACCGATGATGCGTCGAGGGCAGCCGTTTAACCTTGGCATCCGGAGAGTAAACTATGTAACAGTCTAATCGTACGCGAAAGTTTTAGGACGTTCGAGATGTTTACAGTTCAGTGCAATTCATCCTCCTGTTTGCACAATCGCATATCAACAATCATTGGAATGACTAAAGATTTTTCGCCGGAAATCAGGATTCGAGCTGGATAATAAGGATAACAATGACACTTATGCAGATGCCGATAAGACGCTTATAGCTGATAGTAGCAAAATAAAGATTCAGAGTGGACTGCAGGTTGTTAGAGTGGAAGCGATGTGCCAGTAAGCAAGTCGAATGTATTCAGTATTGCTGAGAGTAGAGAACGACATCTTGCACCTGTCTGGCGAACGAATGAGCGACCAGGAGGCCGGTCAAACTCGGTCGAGCAATGAAAGTAACGAGGTGGGATCTACGTGCACGATCCAATGTTTCTGAACAAAAGCAACATGTCTTTATCCTTCGTTTGGCAATATAAATTGAAATGAAAACAAGGATAAGATGGCGACTTGATTTGGAGTGAGTGATTTAAAGTGCGAGTCACATTGTACCAGAAGCATAGCTACAGTGCAATAGATGTATTTCATAATGTTCTGTATTAAATTAATTTTCTTGTAGTCACAATACCCGTGCGCAAAAGAAGGGATGTAGGGGTTCAAACCCCTCCCATAAGGGTTTTGACTCACGTTTTAAAAAATATTAACTTCCTGCTTAGGAAAAATAAATAAACTGCGAGTCGTTGTTATACATAAAACCACTTGAGTTCGGTCACTCTAAAAACAAGTCATTGAAGTAGCCAAGGAAGAAGCCAGGGTGGCTGAAAAGGGATGTAAGTCAAGTTGGTCAGCTTCTCTGGATCGGTTCACATTTCGACAAGTTTCTATATTACAACAGTTGTGAGCACAATAGCACAGCAAAGTCGGTCAGCGCTAAGCAAGAAAAATACAAAGTCGGAGAAAGTAGGGATATCGTAGTTTGGAAAAATTTCACCGCTAATGATTTCTCCGTTGGAGTGACTGATAGCTAAATAACTCGTGGAAATGGACATAGGTGTCGGAAGCAGTACCGCCGTCAAGGAAGTGAGGAGCTTTCAGCACCAGTTAGCAAATACATAAGAACGAGTAGCGCCAAGAACCCTACCCTACGAAGACAATTGCTAAGAAATCATTATGGTCGACAAGTCCAGATTGGTTTGAGTCTCCACAGGCGACGATATTTGCCGCAGACCTAAGCAGGACCGATATACCGCGAAGGTTGGACAGCAAGCAACAAAAAGCAGCAGTGAAAAAAAAAAACACGAACGATTAACACAAAATAAAATGAGCTACAGCACACTCGTTATTAAAATAGTACCTAATAGTTGCCCCGGATGAATGAGGATTGCAAGATACAAGAGATTTAGGTTTAGTCGTTAGGCTTAACTTAACTACTACAGATCAATCGCGGACGAGTTAGCAGACCGCGGTGTCTGTTCAAGATTCCTTCCCGATAACAAACATTTACTAAATTTGTTGAGCTGAGTCGATTGGACACAGGACTCGGCCCTCTAGGTCTCGAAAAAATCTCCAAAGCTTGATGGTTTCTTTGTCATTCTTTTATAAGAAACGAAAAAAAATCAAAACCCTCCCCTTGAGAATTTTCTTCGCACGGGCCTGGTCACAATGAATACATAAATGATAATAGTAGTATTAGCATTACGTCTAAACATATTTTGTAAAATAAATGAATATAGGTATTCGATTAATTATTAGTTTCTTCTTATGAAGATACATGAAATACGATTTTTCCTGTTCAATGCTTGTCACATATCGTCACAAGCATCGTTACTCACGATCTAAGCAAAATTTTCTCCATTTTCGTTTAATTTCAATTATATATCTTCTTGTAGAATTCAGCCATTTTTTCACACCTGAATTTTCGCTTAGCGGTGGTGCGTTTTCACTTCTAATGCGTAATGATAGTAATGTTTGCTTTTACCACTCTATTTGGAAAATGGAAACCTCTTGAGTTAACCATGACGGTGACTTCGAGAAGACGACCAACGGCCAAGAGAAATTCGGGTTATCTCCAGTAGAAAAAGAAAAAATCAACCTACCAGTACCATTGGTCGCGTGTCTTACTGTATAGGTCTCACGTTGTACACAAACTTGACCTCCTCGGCTTCGGCAACCAGCTGTCGGATTGGCTCATAATGCTGATGTAGCATCAACTTCTGGCTCAGAGCAGCATAATACTAGACAACAGCTCATTTGCTTCTCCGGTTTTCGGATTAAAAAGTGAAACAGAAGACCGTATCCTATTCTTTGAAGCTGACGCACATTTGTGTATCGGTTGAATTGCATCTCAGTTTGCATTTGCATTCGCACAAATTTTGCAATATCCGTCATCGACTAGGACATGAAAGGGTAGATCGTTCGTTTTTACTTCCAACGGGTGCCGGTAACGGTCCAGAATATTTTCATACTGCTGCAAGATGTTAGCAGATTACCTGCAGCCATCCAACACAGGCTACGTGAAATTTCCACCCAAGCCAGTTGCGCAGATATTTCAAATCATCCATTATCTTACATTTAAATCGATGATACTGATGAAAAAACGTTTGTACGGCACATATTTGAGCAATACATGGCGCCGCCCTACACTTTTTTCAAAGGATCAACTCTATATCATTGACAAGACCACACTGCCCAAGATCGCATATTAGTCCCGTTTTCTATGGGATTTGCGATCATGGGCAGCACAGTGATGGTATCGACAGTACATTCTGGTTCGAGAACCCACATCGAAATGTTTTAGAAATAAAATCAGTGCCGCCAATCGAAACATTGGCAAATTGTAAATCTGATTTGTGCAGTTTTTTGTTTCCGCTACAATAGGCTATCGAACTTATTTCTAGGATAGTTGCTGGCCTTCACTAGTTGTATGATGTTAAGACACTGGTGATACTGTTTCCGATCAAAATAAACCACTGAATTGTTGGTGTATTCCATTCTTAGATCTTCCGAGTAATCAGACGCATGGCTAACACATTCATTGTATAACTTGAGAGCTGCATCAAACTCATCCGATTGTTTGGATAGTTCGATAGATTTCTCGCGTAGTGTCCTCCCGATCTACATCCTTGTCCGAAAGTGTAAAAGTTCAAAGTAACAACCGTCGATCAATTCGTCATTCGCGTGGAAAAGCTCACAAAATTGCACTACGACGGTACTACAACGTAATGTCGTATATCTATGCAGGTACTCTGTCGGTGAAAATCTGTTCCGTAGGACGTACAGCCTTCGTATCTATAGATGAAATCAAAAACGAAGATCTGAAGATGAAATGAAATCTATAGATGAAATCAAAAACAATCGAATTGAAATGTCATAAATTTTCAACAAGAACAACAAAGCAATACCTGTGTTGCTAGTTTGGCATTATTTCATCGAAGTACGCTGTCACTCTGACAGTGTACCTTTGTCGGTGTACCTGGGTTATAAAATGTGTCCACGAAAAATTGTTAGAGCATGCCGTATTAACATATTTGTATTTGGTATTACTTCTTAGGAACGAAGCAAAGATGTTGAAACATATTTAAGTGCAATCCAGTTACAGTAGGCCGAGTTATCAACGAAATAGTGTGACATCCTGACTAATGAGATGAATAAGGGCTCGTTTACCCTATCTATAGTTTTGTCCAAGTACGATATATCTCGCTGCACTGTTCGGTGTGGAAAATACGTATATCAACATTATTATTAGTAATTACCTGGGTACTTGCTCGACAATCGATTCGATAATAACCATAATTTGAGGATTCGCGACAACGCTAATCTCTAGCTATCGTACCAGAGCAATTTTTTCACCACATTCAGCTTGTCCACTACTCTCTCGAGTGGGACCATTGCGGGGAAATTAGCGCAGCGCGGAAAACCGACGAATTTATTTACCTCGCGGCAAGTGGGGCAAAAACATGTTTTGGAATAGGGCGATGAACGAGGGAAGTATCTCTTTGGATAAATGGTGGAAGAAGCACTTGCATCACCAACAGAATCGTGTGCGGATATATAATCGCCAAAGTCGTTTTCGTTTCGATGATATCGAAAGGTGGGAAAAGCCAGCACATTGAAACGACGAAGAACAGGCAAGGCAAAATAAGGAATTACCGAGTGGGTGGTTATTATCATATGCATATATTGAAACTCAGCAGAATTAGCCAAGCAGGTGTTAGTTTGATTGATTTTTTCTTAACTTAGATCATTAACGCAATTTTTCTGGCCCGGAATTCGATATTTAGAATATAATTTTCACACATTTTCTCGAAAATTTGCGCCATTGTCACTTTCATCGGATGTGTTGTGATTGACGTTCATAACTCCGAAAAATTGAATACCAAGATAGTGCAATTTTCTCGCATAAATAATGTACATTGGTACAACGACAATCCATTAACACTCGACGATGATAACTCATATCGCTAATGATTGTTTACTGTTCTCTTTCTTTCACTCTTCCAGTTTTCTCCAGCAGTACGGCTTCAACATCCCGCTGCTGTTCAAGGAGAAAACCGGTCTCGGACTGCAAGTGCCATCTGCCAACTTCACCATCAACGACGTGCGAATGTGCGTCGGTTCCCGGCGCATCCTGGACGTGATGGATGTGAACACGCAGAAGAATGTCGAAATGACCATGAAGGAGTGGGAACGGTATTACGCCGATCCCAACAAGAAGAAGTTACTGAACGTGATATCGCTGGAATTCTCCCACACCAAGCTGGAGAACTACGTGCAAAGTCCGCATATTGTGCGCCAGGTCGACTGGGTCGATGTGGTTTGGCCGAAGCAATTGAAGGAGTCCCAGATCGAGTCGACCAATGTGGTGAGCGAGATGATGTACCCGAAAGTGCAAAAGTATTGTCTGATGTCGGTGAAAAATTGTTATACGGATTTCCATGTGGATTTCGGTGGGACGTCTGTGTGGTATCATATCCTAAAAGGTAGTAAAGTGTTTTGGTTAATTCCACCGACGGAGAAGAACTTACTGTTGTATGAAAAGTGGGTGCTGTCCGGGAAGCAGTCGGAAGTGTTTTTCGGTGATGCTGTTGAAAAATGTGCTAGAGTGTATCTCACTGCCGGAAACACGTTCTTCATTCCAACCGGTTGGATCCATGCAGTTTACACACCGACCGATTCGTTGGTGTTTGGCGGTAATTTTCTTCATTCCTTTGGAATTGTGAAGCAGCTCAAAATCGCACAAGTGGAAGATAACACCAAGGTTCCACAAAAGTTCCGATACCCATTCTTCACCGAAATGCTGTGGTATGTGTTGGCCAAGTATGTATATACCTTATTAGGGCACTCACATCTCGAGGGTGAGCCTGGTCGTGAAGCGGAACTGGTCGGTAAATCGCACGTACATTTAACTCACTACGAACTGTTCGGACTGAAAGAAATTGTAATGTACTTGTACGATCTGCCACCACAGAAGAAAAACGTTCCCGATCTGATTAAGGATCCGGTGGCACTGATCAAGGATGTTCGAACGCTTGTCGAACGTCACTGTAAGGACATTCCCGAGCAGGCAATTACCGGAATCCCGGTACTTCACCCTGATCTCAACAAGAGCAATAATCCATACCTTCGTGAGCGTTACGAATACTACACGGGCGAGGGAGTAAAAACGCCTGGTATGCTCGAGGATGAAGGTGAAGGTTCACAAGCCAGCCAGGAAGAAAATACACAAGATTCGATGGTCACTCCACCGGATCAAAGGTTAGCACATTCTACGTCACCGATGGAAAGCAGCAACGCGGCACCCCAGCTGAATGTCAGTCAGGATGATCAGCACCCGAACAGCAACGGTAGCACTATGGCCGCACCATCCAATCAGCATGACGACGATCGTAATTTTGTATCGCCGCAGCCAACCCGCCCGGGTGGTGGAGGCATTCGTGGCCCCTACAAGAAAAATAGTGGTAATGTTGGCGGTGGTGTAGGTATGGGTGGTGGCCGATCTAGTGCAGAAAAACGTGACGGAAATGGTCCTAGGCGGAGACGAACTCGCTGCAAGAACTGTGAGGCTTGTCAGCGGTCGGATTGCGGTGAATGTAGTTTTTGTCTGGACATGGTGAAGTTTGGAGGGCCAGGACGGGCAAAGCAAACCTGCATGATGCGGCAGTGTTTGCAACCGATGCTACCGGTAACTGCGCAATGTATTCACTGCCATCTGGACGGTTGGAGACAGGCTCCAATTACTGCGCCGGCGCAGGCGAAACTGCAAGCACAAATGCAGGAAGGACCTTCATCGCTGATGGAGTGTTCGGTCTGTTATGAAATTTCCCACCCGGATTGTGCTCAGCGGCTGGCTCCAGAGATCGGTGGTATCGTAAACGAGGATCTTCCGAACAGTTGGGAGTGTCCGAGCTGCTGCAAGTCGGGAAAGAACACGGATTATAGGGTAAGTGAAATCTCTTTACACATAAAATAAGTTCATCGTCTTCCTAGCGTTAGTGTCTCCAGTTAAAAACTGTGGAGCCACAGGTAGTTTATCTATGCAGCGTACAAACAATGCACAATGTAAAATTCATAACTCCTTGAGATAACTTCCTAGAGATCCAATCCTTATTTTGTAAAAAAAGATTTAGTGTGGACACAGGTGGTTAAATTTTAACGATGAGTCCTAGAGATGTGGTGTCTTCGGCAAAATTGTTTATCGTGAAATAAATGAAATTGTTGAAGAAATGAAATTACCGCGGGCTACTGATTTCAAGATGCAGTTATTAAGGAGAACGGATCTAAAAGCAGTTTTTTTCAATTCTTTCAAATTATACTCTATGGGTCATTCCAAGTCAGATTTGCAATCAACATTTTGATTCCTTCCAATTTTTTTTATTGCATTCTTTAACTGAAAATAACTGACACGTATTTTTTTTTGTTGAATATGATATTTTTTCCAAGTTATTAGTTTTCTAACTTTCGAAGTTTAATAATTTGAACTTTTTTCAATCACTGATCTTGAGATACTATGTGTCGACACTGAAATATCGCTTGCAACCAGCGGCGGATCATGGAGGAAGATCCGAGGGTCCGGACCCTGCCGAAAATTTTCAACTTGTTAAGAAATTTTAAACTAGTTTTAATTTTAAAGTAGCAACTTCTCCTGCCTACTCCTACCTAAGCCTTTATAGGTCAAAAAAAAAATTGTCCGGGATTAGGTTGACGATTTTCAGGGTGATTGCATAACCTTTCTATATGAGAAAGGCAAAAATATGCCAAAATCCAAAAAAGTCAATCTTTGTCAAATTTTTTTTTCGAGATTTCATCAAATCTCAACGTTTTATGCATTTTAAAGTCATTTGGAATCAAAACTGCAAATTCGATTTTGAAATTTTCCCTTGCTCCCCCCTTTGAGAATCTTTCATTTTAGTTTATATGGGAATTTGCTGTGTGGTCACACTCTTCAACCTGTAACTCCGGAACCAGAAGTCCAATCAATAAAAAAATCAATAGCAGCCGATGGTAAAAAAAAATCAATAGCAGCCGATTTGGTCGATGTTAAGTCAGACCGGACTAAGTCGCAAAACATCAAAAACGAGATAGTGGTAGCACAGGATAAAGAATTTTTTCAGCTGCATTCTTCTTTTGCCAGATTGCAAATATGTAACAATAAACAAGAATTATGGAAAAAATTTATTTCCAATTATAATGTAAAGGATGCTGCGATTCAAACTTTAAATTCGTTTTTCTCGAAATCAATATATTATCACTTAGTCCAGTCTGACTTAACACCGACCATTTGAAGCTAAGTTTGTTCAAATCGGTCCAGCCATCTCTGAGAAACAGAGGTGACATTTTTTTCCACATACACACACGTACATACACACATACATTTTCCGATCTCGACGAACTGAGTAGAATGGCATATGAAACTCGGCCCTTCGGGCCGGGATTAGGTTGGCGATTTTTAGAGTGATTGCATAACCTTTCTATATGAGAAAGGCGAAAAATCGAAAAACCGTCATAAATCCACAAAACGAGGAAATAGTTGTATGATGTATTCTTAATAGTTTCATCATTAGCGTTTCTGCATTAAAATCGGCAGACAGTCTTTGTTGATTATAAGTCTAGGGAATATGTATAAACTGATATAATGTCTTTTTTGCTTCAGATAGTTGTTGGTATTCGCGTGGGTAGAGCTCCTTGAGCGTCTCATATACGAGCTCCGAAGGCGGATTCGATGGCAGAGATCTCGATTCTATGAGAAGATCGAGGAAAGGCGTTGAAATGCCGAAAGAGATGAACAGCGATAAGCGAGTTTAACAAGAGGGAATGAAATACTTCAGTACGAAACTGTAGCGACTGGTTCAAATGACGCGTTCTCCATGCTGTTCGGAGATTTATGCCTTGCCGTCATTTGTCATTTCCTGATGGGAATGATTTTGAGGAAACGGTAAGGTTAAGTATAAGGAAAATAACGACACAGAGAACAATACAATACTGAAGTATTCTCGCTTTCAAAGGAATAAAGACACTGAGCGGATATATCAACAGGGGATATTGAGATCACAGAATGACAACATCCCGAAGAAATATTGTCATTCAAATACGGCTTATATTATAGCTCCTTACCACACTGAGTTAGGAACAATAGCATATCCTTTTGTTTAAGCCCTCTATAATTTGTAATTTGTAGTTTTATTGCGTACGAAAATCTGTTAGTTTACACTCTACATCAGGTCAAGAAAAATACATAGGTTATCTATGCATGGAGAACCAAAAATCTGAAAACGCAATTGCATTACTGCAGGGCAATTACATGTCAAATGATACGAAGCTCCGTAATCGGATTCACAAAGATCATATGAATAGTACTTAGCACGCAGAATAGTAGCCATGTGATAATTGAGATTGCAATGTCCAGTCAATGTCCTGACTAGAATACTGCAATTGTGCTTGAAAAAATGCAACAAATTCTTTGACATTTTCGGACTCATATCCGGCAGAAAAGCTTGCAAGCTACGCCAATGGTTGGTATGTTCGAATGCAGCCCAAGAGCGAATCTTGTACTTTATTCAACTTATCGAAAGTGGTAGAACTGGTTCTGGACCAAAAATGTCAGTCGCTAGTTCTAGCCATTTCATTTTCAATAATTCTTCGATTTGAGTTCGACATGCGATTACTAATTTCGATCTCGAATCTGCCGAACTAGGTGCTTTCAGGGCAGCCTGACTGTCAGAGCGAAAATAGATTTTTACCGCAAGTTCCCTGTTGTGGTGTCGATTGTATGCCACACAGAATCGCGAAGATTATAAAGAAGGAATGGGACACTTACAACCACTAAAATAAAATTTGTAAGTAGCACTACCACACATCTAATTTTAGCTCAAACAATTCAGGAACTGTACGAGATGGCGTTGGACCTGTTGCCTTCGACTGGCATGGTCCATTCTCTTTGGTTCGGAAGTCTTCTTGTCTGGTTGGAAGATGTGAGCTCCTATTAGCAAGTGGATAGATCAATTCGTTTGGGTGGGGTACCGGTGGATTCTGCTAGTTGTCGACTCTTTTGACTTTGGGTTTTAAGCTAGTTTGGGAAAGCATTGCAGGACTGGTACCTATAAGTAGCGGTTTGACCACTATTTATTTATTAACAGATTAAGGCCGAAGTGGCCTGTGCCGTATACAAAAGATTCCTCCATTCCACTCGGTACATGGCCGCGCGTCGCCAGCCACGCAGTCTGCGAAGGGTCCGCAAATCGTGTTCCACCTGGTCGATCCATCGTGCTCGCTGCGCGCCACGTCTTCTTGTACCGGTCGGATTGCAATTGAGAACAGTTTTCACCGGGCTATTGTCCGACATTCTGGCTACGTGCCCGGCCCACCGTAGTCGTCCGATTTTCGCGATATGACAGATGGGCGGCTCCCCCAACAGCTGATGCAACTCATGGTTCATTCGCCGTCTCCATGTGCCGTCTTCCATCTGCACTCCACCGTAGATGGTGCGCAGCACTTTCCGTTCGAAGACACCAAGTGCGCGTTGGTCCTCCACGAGCATGGTCCAGGTCTCGTGCCCGTAGAGAACTACCGGTCTAATCAGCGTCTTGTAGATGGTCAACTTCGTACGACGGCGAACTCTGTTCGACCGAAGTGTCTTGCGGAGGCCAAAGTAAGCACGATTTCCTGCCACGATGCGTCTACGAATCTCTCTGCTGGTATCATTGTCGGCGGTCACCAGTGAGCCCAAGTACACGAACTCTTCAACCACCTCGATTTCGTCGCCACCGATGCAAACTCGAAGCGGGCGGTTCTCTTTCTCTTCTCGTGAACCTCTTCCTACCATGTACTTTGTCTTCGACGTGTTGATGGCAAGTCCGACGCGCTTGGCTTCTCTTTTCAGTCTGATGTAGGCTTCCTCCTTCTTCTCAAAGTTTCGTGCAATAATATCAACGTCATCGGCGAAGCCAAGTAGCTGAACGGACTTTGTGAAAATCGTACCACTCGTGTCGATCCCTGCTCTTCTTATTACACCTTCCAGCGCGATGTTGAATAACAGACACGAGAGACCATCACCTTGCCGTAACCCTCTGCGTGATTCGAAGGGACTCGAGAGCGTCCCTGAGACACGTACTACGCACATCACCCGATCCATCGTCGCCTTCACTAATCGCGTCAGTTTGTCCGGGAATCCGTACTCGTGCATAATCTGCCATAGCTGATCTCGATCGGTAGTGTCGTATGCGGCTTTGAAGTCGATGAACAAATGATGTGTGGGCACATTGTACTCGCGGCATTTCTGCAGTACTTGACGAAGAGCGAACACCTGGTCCGTGGTAGATCGTTCGCTCATGAAACCCGCCTGGTACTGCCCCACGAACTCTCTTGCAATTGGTGATAGTCGACGGCATAGTATTTGGGAGAGTACCTTATAGGCGGCGTTCAGCAGGGTGATTGCTCGGTAATTACAGCAATCCAGCTTGTCGCCCTTTTTGTAGATAGGACACACGACACCTTCCATCCACTCCTCCGGTAAAATCTCCTCCTCCCAAATCTTGGTAATCACCCAGTGCAGCGCTTTAGCCAGTGGCTCGCCACCGTGTTTTAGTAGCTCGCTTGGTATTTGGTCAACCCCAGCGGCTTTATTATTTTTGAGCCGGCTGATCTCCTCCTGGATTTCTTGGAGATCCGGAGCCGGTAGTGTAATGTCTTCCGCGCGTGCTCCCAGGTGCGTTACCGTGCCATCCTCGTCGTCTGCTGCATCGCCGTTCAGGTGTTCTTCGTAGTGCTGCCGCCACCTCTGGATCACCTCACACTGGTCCGTGAGAAGATTCCCGTTTGTATCTCTGCACATGTCGGCCTGTGGTACGTGGCCCCTGCGCGAGCGGTTCAACTTCTCGTAGAATTTCCGTGTGTCTTTAGCGCGGTACAGCTGCTCCATTGCTTCGCGATCTCGGTCTTCCTGCTGGCGCTTTTTGGTCCGGAAAACCGAGTTCTGCCTGTTCCGTGCCTGTTTATATCGCGCCTCGTTCGCCCTCGTGCGGTGTTGCAGCATTCTCGCCCATGCTGCATCCTTCTCTTCGACTAACTGCTCGCATTTGCCGTCGTACCAGTCGCTTCTTCGGTCCGGGCCCACCGTACCTAGTGCAGTGGCTGCGGTGCTACCTATGGCGGATCGGATATCTCTCCAGCCATCTTCAAGGGCAACTGCGCCTAGCTGCTCTTCCGTTGGTAGTGCCACTTCCAACTGCTGCGCGTATTCTTGAGCCACTCTGCCATCTTGTAGCCGCTCGATGTTTAGCCGCGGCGTTCGGTTTCGACGAGAGCTATGCACTGTCGAAAGTTTTGAGCGTAAGCATACTGCAACCAGGTGGTGGTCCGAATCTATATTCGCACTGCGATAAGTGCGGACGTTTGTGATGTCCGAGAAGAATCTACCGTCGATTAGAACGTGGTCGATTTGATTTTTTGTTACTTGGTCCGGTGAACTCCAGGTGACTTTGTGGATATCTTTGCGAGGGAAGAAGGTGCTTCGGATTACCATTCCACGGGAGGCTGCGAAGTTCACACATCGTTGGCCGTTGTCATTTGATACGGGATGCAGGCTGTTAGGCCCGATCACCGGTCTGTACATTGCCTCCCTTCCTACCTGTGCGTTCATGTCGCCGATGACAATTTTCACGTCTCGCAGAGGGCAACCATCGTATGTCTGCTCCAGCTGCATGTAGAACGCTTCTTTCTCGTCGTCGGGTCTCCCTTCGTGTGGGCAGTGCACGTTGATGATGCTGTAGTTGAAGAAACGGCCTTTGATCCTCAACTTGCACATCCTTGCGTTGATCGGCTGCCACCCGATCACACGTTGGCGCATCTTGCCCAGCACTATGAAGCCGGTTCCCAGCTCGTTGGTTGTACCACAGCTCTGGTAGAAGGTAGCCGCTCGATGCCCGCTTTTCCACACCTTCTGTCCCGTCCAGCAAAGTTCGTGCAGCGCAACGATATCGAAGTTGCGGGGGTGTAGCTCGTCGTAGATTATCCTGTCACATCCTGCGAAGCCGAGCGATCTGCAGTTCCATGTTCCGAGTTTCCAATCGTGATCCTTTATTCGTCGCCTGGGTCGTTGCCGATTGTTCTGGGTCGTATTCTCTTCTGTATTGTTCGTTATGTGGGTTATTCAAGGGGCGGCTTATAGGGCCTACGCCAACCACCTGTCTCGCCGGTGGGCCGTCGTGCCAGGACTGCTTAAGGTCCCACCTGGACACCAGGACAGGTTTATACCTTCTGAAGAAGGGTAACCCCCCTTCCCTGCCAGCATACGACCAAAGTTCCCACCGGGGTTGGTTACCCGATCTTCACTAAGGTTACTCGTATCCCAGTCGACGCCACGAGGAGGCCAGGGCTAGGAGTTACTGGGCAGGACGCTAAGGACCGCAAGTGGGGTCTATTTTATGCCTTCAGGTACAAGAGGCTTACGCACTGCCCAGTCATTGTCGACTATTTGGTTTGACCACTACTCGGGCCCTTATTTTCCCAGCAGACCCTTTCGGTGGACTAGGTGTTGCAAATTCAACCGTTGCACAAATATTTCAGTTTAAGTTTCAATTTATTTTGAGCAAAACCAAGGAAGTATATAAAGTTCGGAAGGGACCGAGCCGTAGCAACAAATAGAACACGATGGCCAAGAAATCTCTATCTGGCAAGCGTTTTGCGGATGTGGACAAATGATTTGATTTTTATCACATTAAGGACCGTCAACTGGCAAATCTACAAAAGTAAACCCCTCTAAATTCTACTCTTCCACTATGCCTGGACCCTCTTAAACTGGTACCGAACCAATAATGTTGTTTTTGGCCTAAAAGAGGTCAATTTTCAAACATTATAGAACTTTGCCTTATCGTGCTCAAAAAGAACGATCCCATTCATTTTGTCAATAATAATGCTTTTTCGTGATACTTTGTGATCCTGAAATAAAATGATTTAAATTTTACGATTTAGTTTATATAGGTTAAATTTAAAAGTTCAGTTTACAGTCAAACGAAAAACGCAATAAAATGTGAGCCACTTCCCTTACGGAGTATGGCTTGAATTAAACTTAGACACGCTGTGGTAAACGACAGTCAGGTCTATTAGTCAACCACCGTCGTTGCCTATGAAATGTGAGTTGGTAGTTTGTTATTATCAAAAATATATCATTTAGTTCACTTTCTACATAACGTATTTCCAAGTCGGTCATAATAAACGAGTATACAAGTCGTCTATTGAATTATTAAACAAAAAACTTGGCTCGACAAAAAAATCGTGCACAAAGGGATATTGCAAAGAGCTGTTATTTCTATTCTTACAGCGAGGATGGAACATGAACATGATTCATATGAAAGATGGCAAGACTCGGCGTAGTGGAAAGTTCAATGGAAGAAAACATTTGGCTTTTTCCAAAGTTGAATGTCGACTCTGACCAGTTCCATCACATCAGGAATGTTGTATTGCTCACAATCAAGAAGTTCCAAACAAATCTAAACGGGACAATGTTTCTGCATACTATTTTAACTCTCGTAGTTTGATTTATCTTAACATTCAAATTTATTTTTTGCATTTTTGGACCTAACATCGCGATCAAGATGGCTGTCATACGCTAATCAGAAGAATTCGAAACGTTGAATCCAATTTATCATGCGCGGTCAAATGGTGTATTTGACTATTCTTTCTTGGCAAATGCATTTCCAATTTCAGTTAGTTCAGTTCGAAGCAAAACACATAGATTGGACGTTCTTTAGCTTTAGATCTATGAGAAGCGAAGAACTCCGAAAAAATAAACAAAACAAAAAATATAAAAAATGAACAACAAATACTTCTAGAATGTGTGATGCGTTACTTAATCTCCTAAAATATCAACGTTCCCCTATATACCACGCTTGGCAACTATAGTCTCGATGTTAAAATGTTCAGATTGAACATGTGAATGCCGTACTATTAAAAATACTCAATAAATAGGGAATTTCGCGCTTTGTTTACTATAGCCATCTAAACTCATCAGGTAATACAATGATTTTTTTACTGGTCAAGCCAACGTTCAAATGGTGGACACCATACTTTGGTGGACGCCATACTTCAGCATTCCCCCGTGGCTAAAGCAGTCTTCATTCTCAAACAACATCATGCAACTACGAAGGTCAGAGTACCGCATGTTAATTCTGCCATTCATTTATTTAGCTCAACATCAATTTCATGATAACACTGAATCAACAATTTGCCTCCACAATACTCGTTTTGTAGCTGCAGCTCTCCAACGTCGGTTACGCCCAACACTCGCCAAATCACGTTCCACCTGGTCCGCCCATGGTGCTCTCTGCGCTCCTCAGCTTCTTGTACCAACCGGATCATTAGCCAACACCATCTTTGCAGGATTGTTGTCCGGCATTTTTGTAACATGCACTGCCCACCAAATCCTTCCAGCTTTGGCCACCTTTTGGATACTGCGTTCGCCATAGAGTGCAGCGAGCTCGTGGTTCATCCTTCGCCGCCACACACCGTTCTCCTGCACACCGCCGAAGATCGTTCTTAGCACCCGTCGCTCGAAAACTCCTAGCGCTTGCAGGTTCTCCTCGAGCATGGTTCAAGTCTCGTGCCCGTAGAGAACCACCGGTCTTATAAGCGTTTTTCACGTTATTGTCAGCTGTTAATAAGGATCCTAGGTAGACAAAATCCTCCACTACCTCGAGGGTATCTCCGTCGATCGTAACGCTGTTTCCTAGCCGGATCCTGTCGTTTTACCACCAGTCCGACCTTCGCTGCTTCGCGTTTCAGGCGGGTGTACAGATCTGCCACCGTTTCAAATGTTCTGGCGATAATGTCCATGTCGTCCACGAAGCATACAAATTGGCCGGATTTCGCGAATATCGTGCCCCGGCTGTTGAGGCCGGCTCGTTGCATCACACCTTTGAAAGCGATGTTGAATAGTAGACACGAGAGTCCATCACCTTGTCTCAGTCCCCGTCGAGATTCGAATGGACTGGAAAGTTTACCCGAAATCCTTACGCTGTTTTGTACACCGTTCATCGTTGCTTTGATCAGTCGAGTCAACTTCCCCGAAAAGCTGTTTTCGTCCACGATTTTTCATAGCTCTACGCGGTCGATACTGTCGTACATACTGTCGTATGTCGTTTGAAGTCGATGAACAGGTGATGCGTTGGGACCTGGTATTCACGGTATTTCTGGAGTATTTGCCGTACGGTGAAGATCTGGTCCGTTGTCGACCGGCCATCGATGAAACCGGCTTGATAACTTCCCATGAACTCATTTACTTTAGGTGATAGACGACGGAAGATGATCTGGAATAGCACTTTGTCGGCGGCATTCAAAATGGTGATCGCTCGGAAATTCTCACACTCAAAATGGTTGCCTCTCTTGTGAATGGTGCAGATCACCCCTTCTTTCCACTCCTCCGGCAGCTGTTCGGTTTCCCAGATACTGACTACTAACCGGTGCAGACAAGTGGCCAACTTTTTCGGGCCCATCTGGATGAGTTCTGCTGCGATACCATCTTTGTCAGCTGCTTTGTTGTTCTTGAGCTGTTGGATGGCATCCTTAACTTCCCTCAACGTGGGAGTTGGTTCATTCCCGTCTTCAACTGCACTGACGTAGTCAAATCCTCCGTTGCCTTGGTCATCTGTACCAACATTCTCCTTGCCGTTCAGGTGCTCGTCGAAGTGCTGCTTCCACCTTTCGATCACCTCACGGTTGTCCGTCAGCAGGCTCCCGTCATTATCCCTACATATTGCGGCTTTGCGGGATGCGTTGAGCTTCTGGTAGAACTTCCGTGTATCTTGAGAACGGCACAGCAGTTCCATTTCCTCGCACTCCGCTTCTTCCAGGCGGCGTTTTTTTTTCTCCCAGAAGAGGCGTGTCTGCTGCCTCCGCTTCTGTCATTCCACATTCAGCCGGGTTCCATGCTGCAGCATGACTGCTCGCGCTGCATTGTTCTCCTTCAAAACCGCTCTGCACTCTTCGTCGAACCAATCGCTCCGTCGTCTCCGTTCCTCGTACTGTTTTACTGTTCTCCAGTAGTCCTCTAAAGGGGCCACGTCGAGCTGTCCCTCGTCCGGCAACGCTGCCTCGAGGTGCTGCGCGTATGCAGTGGCGACGTCTGGTTGCTTCAGTCGCTCCAGATCGTACCGAGGCGGCCGTCAGTACCGTACATGATTAATGACGGATAGTTTTGGGCGCAATTTAACCATCAAAATGTAGTGGTCAGAGTCGATGTTAGCGCCACGATAGGTCCTGACGTCGATAATGTCGGAGAAGTACCGTCCATCGATCAGGACGTGGTCGATTTGCGATTCCGTATGTAGCGTTGATCTCCAGGTGTAACGATAATGGAGGCTGTGCTGGAAGAAGGTGCTACGAATGGCCATGTTCTTGGAGGCGGCGAAATCAATGAGTCGAAGGCCGTTCTTATTCGTCAGCTGGTGAGTGATGAATTTTCCAATCGTCAGTCTGAATTCCTCCTCCTGGCCTACCTCAGCGTTTAAGTCGCCAATGATGATATTGATGTCGTGGCTTGGCCAGCGGTCGTATTCTCGTTCGAGCTGCGCGTAGATACCGTCTTTGTCATCATCGGTGCTTCCGGAGTGAGGGCTGTGCACGTTTATTATGCTGATGTTGAAGAAACGGCCCTTGACCCTCAACCTGCACATTCTTTCGTCGATCGGCCACCAACCGATCACGCACCTTTGCATATCGCCCATCACAATAAAAGCTGTCCCTAGCTCATGTGTGTTGCCGCAGCTCTGGTAGATGGTGTGATTACCTCTAAACGTTCACAACCATGGATCTTGTCCAACACACCTCCTGCAGCGCTACGATTCCGAACCCGCGGTCCTTGAGAACATCGGCGAGTACGCGGGTGCTCCCGATGGAGTTGAGAGATCTTCAGTTCCACGTTCCGAACTTCCAATCGCTAGTCCCTTTTCGTCGCAGCGGTCGTCGCCATTGGTATCGGTCCGCATTCGTATCTTGTTGACTTTGCGCTGCAATTGGTTTTTTACGGCTGGCTCGCAGGGCCTGACACCAACCCCCTAACTTTCTGGAGGCTCCTCCTGGAGATCAGACGCTCAGGCGATCAGGCTTGCAGCAGCAAACCCCCCATTCCCTGTCAGCCTATGACCAAAGTTCCCACCGGGGTTGGTTACCCGATCTTCCCTAAGGTTGCTCGTTGTTCCCGGCCAGTACCACGGGGAGGTAGGGATAGGAGTTGCTGGGAACAGGCATTACCCAGCCTTTACCGACCGTTAATTCTGCCAGGTTTCTGCTATATTTTGCAACTGCGTCAGGCAATATTCTATTATTTCTAACCTTCAAATGTCCTTTTGTCTTTCCAATGGCTTTAACAAGATCTCTTTTTAGAATTTTTAGATCGAAACAAGTTTCTTCTCTGCCATATTCTGCTTTATCATTTTAAACACTGCTAATAAATTTTCAGATCAACTCAGACCATCTTGCGTGTATAATGGAATCTATGGCTATATATTTTCTCCATTTATTTTGATGGGTTGTTGGCCTACTTGGCTCAAATTTGGAGCTCTTTGAGTGGCATGAAGAACCATGCTAATATACATCTGTTTACACGAGTGGTCCAAAGACTGCCCTGGTCTCGGGGTCCCCCAAAACATCAATTGTCCCCGAAACACTCTGGCTCTGGCCAATTCGTCAGCCCATTCATTTTCAGTAATACCGGAATGTCCGGGCATCCAGACAAGGTAGGTAGTGTTGACAAAGCTTAGTTCTTCGATTTGGGCTCAGCACGCGATCACTAGCTTGGACCTTGGGCTAAGGGCCTTGATTTCAGCCTGACTATCGGAGTAGAAGTTTATAACTCTGCCGGACAAACTCAGTTGAAGGGCCGATTGTACCCTGTACATGATCGCAAAGATTTCTGCTTGGAATACAGTACAGTATCTGCCTAGTGAGTGAAATTGTTCCAATCTCATTTCACGACAGTAGACACCAGCACCAGAACGTCCCTTCATCAGAGAACCGTCAGTGTAACAGACCACGTGCGTTTGTTGTTGTCTTTCCATATAGCCATACAACCACTCCTCTCGAGAGGGAATCTTCACATGGAATGTCCTGTAAGGAAACCTACATGTGAGTGTAATAGCGCTGGGAGCAAGAATATCTTCACCCAATGTAACCATTTGTGACCACAATTGTGTAGCAAGATCAACATGATTACTGTTCCAAAGTCCAGTAACCTGCAGTCTGTATGCACATGATAGTGCTTCTTGTTTGAGATGTATGTGTAATGGTTTGATATTTAGAAGTGCGTCAAGAGCTGCTGTCGGAGTCGTGGTGAAAGCACCAGTCAACGCCATGAGCGCAATTCTTTGCAGATGGTTTAGCTTTGACTGGACTGTCACCACCTCTCCCCTCTGCCACCACACAAGGTATCCGTATGACGTACAATTGTCATGTAAATCCAATAGATGTAACTAGGTTTGAGACCCCAGGTCTTTCCAAAAGTTCGTCTGCATTGCCCGAAGGCCACGCACGCTTTCTTGACTCTGAACTCAATGTGAGCAGACCAATTCAGTTTGGAATCCAATATAAATCCAGCGTATTTGACTTGATCTGCACACAGTAGCTCAGAATCAAAGAACCGCAAGGGACGAACCCCGGATGTTATTCGCTTCTTCATGAAAAGAACCATTGAAGTTTTGCTTGGGTTAACTGATAATTTAACTTGTCGACACCATTGTTCGACAGCTCTTAATACCTGTGGCATTAAGTCAACAACTAATTAACTTAATTCTAATCATTCTGATTATTCTCGTTCCAGCCCCGCCACTTTCGCGCACGGCAAAAGTCGTCCGAGATCCGTCGGATGTCGGTCAGTAGTGATGCTTCGTCGGCTCACAATGCGGACATTGGCCGGATAGGTGGTACCGTGATACAGCAAGCCGTGAGTAGTACCGCTACGGGAGGTGTGCACGGAACCGGCGAGATGCCCAGCGGATCACCAGTTGTGGCGCCACGTTTCCAAAACGATATGCTGTACGATTTCACCTCGACGGGTAATGCGGTCATCGTCGGTGGCAACGGTGGTAATATCCTGCTGGAGAGGAAACCGAAGATTAAGGATGAGGATATGTCCAGTGGTTCGGAGCATGATCAGCACCAACCAAAGCAGGCGATGGGTGGTGGGTTGGTGATGCCGTCGAGTAGTTTGCCTGTTAAGATGGAGTTAAAGGAAGAACCTATGGAAGCGGGTCACAGTAGTGGTTTGGTTGGGCTGAAAAGCGGAGATGGAACTGCCGGAGGACACCTGGTTAGTGTGATGCAAAAAAGGCGGAAGAGTGATGATGGGAATAGTATGTGTAGTAGTATGCAAGATTCAGTGGACATTAATGAGCACAATCACAGTTTACCGAGGAAGAAATCGTCACTGCGGACCCAGCTGGCACATCAAATTCATAGTTCGTCTACGAAACCGATGAAGAAACCCCTCTACCCGGTACGGCCTGCTCACGTTCATCAGCCCGTTCTGTCTCAACCTGGGAATTATGCTTTAGATCCTACCTGCTTACTAGCTGTGTTTCGATACCTGCCTCCGGAAACTTTGGTGACATGCTCGCTTGTGTGCAAAACATGGTCGAACATTTCGGTAGATTCTTCTCTGTGGAAGCGCATGAACTGTGCTGAGTACAAGTTAACCGCTAGTCTACTTACGGCAATCGTACGCCGTCAACCAGAGCATTTAATCATGGACTGGATTAGTTTGGGCAAGAGGCAAGTTACATGGCTGATCTCGAGAATTCCTAGTCTGAAGCATTTATCCCTACAAGGAACACCAATTCAGGCGGTTCTCGGACTACACACGTGCTTGTGTCCTCCGTTTCAAATTCTCGATCTCAGCTTTGTTGCCGGACTGAATGATTCAGCCATTCGTGAAATATTGTCCCCACCGAAAGATTCCCGCCCAGGTTTAGCCGATTCCAAATCCAGACTACGCAATCTTAAAATGTTGAAACTAGCCGGAACAGATATATCGGACGTCGCACTACGCTACATCACCCAAGGGCTACCCAGTCTAACTCATCTGGATCTGTCCTCTTGTCAGCGAATAACTGACGCCGCCATAGCCCAGATCGGAACGTCCTCTGCGGCCATAAAAACGCTAATCGAGTTAGATCTCAGTTGCTGCAAGCTAATCACCGAACTGTCTCTAGACCATTTGGCCAAGTGTGATGCCCTAACCCGGCTAGATCTAAGTCATGTCCCCCAGGTGACGACACAGGCGGTCATCAAATTTGCATCCACCTCGAAAAATGACCTGCAACTTCATGACATCAAATTGGTGGACAAGCGAAAAGCGACCCAGTAGAAATGGACAAGAGCACAGCACGCTTCTTAATCTGCACCTGCTGCCATCTGTTTATAGGAAGATATATTTTAGGTTTGCAACCGTCCATTTACGGATGGAGTTGCAGTTCAGATAGGAACAGTACACCAACTGTAAAGTTGGTAGCATTTTCCCCACAAATTTGTCATCTCATCCACAATAATAGTACTGATAAGAAATACAAGTTTACATTGTATAAGTGGAACGTGATTGAGTCCGACAGAAAACAATGCGTTTTTTCGGTTAGAATCTAAGGTCCACAAAAAAACTGAAACCAAAGACTATTTTAAGTTGAGAATGTTTAGTTCTGCTTACGATTCATCTGGAATTATGCTAACAAAACACTAGCAGCTAAGGTTTAGCTTATGTTTAAGTGAAAAGATTTCCGTTTTTCCGCGAAAAACCGTCAGATTAGGATTACAGTTTGGGCGCTTTTGAAGCACGCAAAACTGTAGATAGTTAGCTCCCTTTTGTAGTGTAAGGGAATGAGTCGTATTCATGTAAGATGCATGTGTTGCCAACACAAATGAGTAATAATAATCGTCTGTGGAAATAGTGAGATAGTCTTCGCGGCTTGTAGAATTTCTGTGTCAGTCTTTTTCCGTCTTCTATTGTGTATCGTCTCCTTAATCTTGGTTTGCGCCGAATGTCATTTGTTCTTGTAATTGCTTGCGACCTTGGTGGAACAATTGACGCATGTTACGTGTATATCACTAGTAAGAGAAACCGTTGTAACGTAGTGATAGTTTATTTTTAACTTTATCCGTTTAGGCGATAATAAAAACTGATCCCATTTTTTTCTAAGTAACTTAATGGCAGCATTCGACGAAGTAATTTGCTACAATCAATGTCACTTACGAAACATTTCCCCTCACGTTCCGCGTTCATATGCAACATTAGTGCGATCTGTTTTGAGAACAAATAGTTGAATCCCCGAAAAAAATCGAGTAGTGCAAAGAAATCGTATCCAGTGAGTACCATGACCAACCCACATGAAACAGATGTTACGAGAATTCTCTTTGCAGAGCTTCAAGAGACACTTATTTGTAAATAAATTGAAAGAATATTTATCGACTTTTTACGGAGAAGAATAATGAGAAGACCGTATGGAATGCAGTTTGCAGTTGGTTCTAGTGCGAGTTTGATGTCCCGTAAGTGAAGCAGTCAGTATACAATCATCGCTTGATGGTTAAATTGGAATGATCATGGGAATACAAATTGACAGCACATTCTGTAAGTAATCAACGGTCCCCTTTTTCCTACAATAATCATCTGCTAACACGATTTCCACAACCTGGTAATAGTTTGTTGATTAGTTATCAAATATCAAATCATTTTTACGGCACTGTAGAATGAATTGTAATAATTACTAATACCGAAACGTCTTGCTCCCAATGCAATGGGGACAGCTGCTGCTTCCACCAAGTCATTCAAAGATGTTCAGTTCCTACTTGTGGAAAACGATGAAGGATTGTTCCTGTCAGAGTCAAATATACATCAATGAAGTTGAGAATGCTGCGAGACTATTCTCGGCGCAGGCAATATGTTCGATATCGTGATAACCGTTGCCACAAGCGCAGATGCCGCTACTCGCGAGCCCAATACGTCGGAGATGAGCATCTAGCATGTAGTGATTGGACATGGACCAAGACATCATATGGATGAAACCGCGAACCACATCCATTCTTCCATACCAAGGCTTCTTTGATACCGCAGGAATTATGGAAGGTAGCCACCGTCCTAATTCTCCATCACTCTACGGAGTCTGCCAACTTTCTAGAGTTCTCTGAAAAAAATATGGTCATTTAAGCAGATTGGTCTTTCGTAATATCACAATCCAATGCGCCCGCCTTAGCTAGAGAGTCCGCTTCTTCATTACCCGGGATGGAACAATAGGAGGGGATCCAAACTTAAGTAATCTTGTGCGTTCCTACAGATAAGGTACACAAGAGCTCCCAAATTTTCCCCAGAAAATACGGGATGTTCTCACTAGGTTTCACCGAACGGAGAATCTATTGAGGCTGTCCGAAACGATAAAGTAATGATTGGTGGGCAAAGTATCAATAATGCCAAGGGTATACTGAATAGGAGCAAGTTCTGCGACGTAAACTGAAGCAGGACCATTGAGTTTGGATGAGGTTTTGATTGAATATACCGTAGAGCCACCGAGATATGAAATATCTTGTTGAAGTCGATTTCGCGAAGGTTACTATGAAAATAGTTGGGATCACTTACGAACGTATGCGATCCAGGATTCCACGAATATCTTCTTTCATGGATTTGTCGAAGAATACAGTTGAATCAGAAGCATGAGGGAGATTGACACGGTTGGAATAATACGCAGAATTGATATTGTGTACCATGTAATAGAAGTACAATTATCAACGGGCTCAAGATATAGCATCGGATGAGCAATCGATATGAGAGGTCCCAAAATCGGTTTTTCAGCGGAGGGACGCCCACCAGCACTGATAAATTCATCGTATGGGTCGGGTACATGCATAACCCAAAGCAATACGCAAACAACAATACTGGGTTCGCTCCAGTTTGATGAAGTGTATGTTCGCAGCGTAGTGAAAACAGAAATATCCGTACTCCGTCACCGACAATATCGTTGTTTGGTACAGCCTGATCGGGACTCCTGGGTTATTGTACCTGGCCAGGTTCTGGTTATTGTACGTAGAAAGGGGGTTTCAGATACCTAATGTGATATTCCCAGGCACCTAAAAGTCGAACCAGACCCGAGATATTTAAAATCTGTAGTTGCGTCGGTTTGAGCTTCCTTTGAAAATACGACCAGCTAAGTTTTATCCGTGGAGAATTCGATACCTAACTGGAGGGCCCAAGCAGACAAATTTAGCAGAAAGTTGTATATAATCGGTGAAAGACCATGCTAGTGCAGCTTCTCAGAAAGTATGTTTATAGAGACTGAATCAAAAGCCCCCTTTAATATACAAGAAAACTGATACCATCTGCTTTTTGCTAGCATAGGCTATTTTAATTTATATTGAGAGGCAGTGATGTCCCTATCCTCTGTGCAGTAAAGAGAAATTGAAATTGCTCCCCACACTCTGGCAAGCAAAACGAGAGCGCTTCTCTTTCGTTCATATACACCACCGTATTTGATATGTGTAAGCGCACGTTGATGGCAGAGGTAAATTTTCATACACCCAACACTGGAACGATCTAGAGTGTGGAGAAGAGCTCTTGAAATTCTCTGTGGCGCGCTCAGATAAATTCGCCACCGCGCGCGCCCCAGAGTCGCTGTGGTGTATTCACTGGCGTGGTTTCACTGGCGTGTATTCACTGGCGTGTGATCTTTGGTTTGTTACATTTCTTATAAAAGAAATGTATAGAATTCGCTCAAACTTTCAAGATTTTTTCCGAGGCCCGGAGGGCCGAGTCTTATATACCAATCGACTCAGCTCGACGATTTGGGACAATGTCTGTGTGTGTGTGTGTGTCTGTGTGTGTGTGTATGTAACGGACAAATTCTCATTCGTGTTTCTCAGCAATGGCTGAACCGATCTTATCCAAACCAACTTTAAATGAAAGAACTAAAAAACAGTATGAACGCTATTAATTTGTTTTTGATTCTGATGTTTACTTTCCAAGATATGAATGTTTGAATGCATAAAAATGGCGTTTTTTGCAGTTTTTTTGAATTATCTGCCGAAATTGACAATATAGATTAACAATTTATATGTTTTTAGACAGCTTTAACGAATACCTTTCGAACAAGCTATAGATTGTTGAAATCGGACTATTATCAAAAGAGATATTTAACATTAAATGCGGACGAAAGATTTTTATCATTTCCCATTGCCAGAAATATGGCCAAAAACATGTAATCTATTATTAACGCCAAAACGGCTTATTTTAGGTCAATAGTATCTTCGGAGAATTTAATGGAGGAAATATTCCCTTTCTTTTGGTATTGTGCTTTTGCTGATTAATCCCCCTATGAGTGAGATATTTTCACAAATTTTCTTGGAAGTGATTATATCGAAATGATGCCTTCTACAAATTTGTAGCTCTTACTTTTGCGAATAACTTTACGAAAGACTTTAAATATCTATTTTGAATACTTTAAAAGTTATGACTTGTTGTTTGTGGATTACTCTTTGTCGCCTATTTATTGTTCAATATAGAAATAATCCATTGAAATAAGCCAAACATTATTTCGACAAATCGAATTTTGTATTTCATTTTTCTATCTACAACCGCTAGAAATAATCACCGCACCGAACACTTCCAAGTTGTCTGGAAGGAACTTGATAACTTATCAGTGCAAAAATGTTCATTTGTGCGAACCTTCTGACTGCAATTTTTCTAACTAATGACAATCAGATCGATCTGAAACATATCGGAAAATGAAAAGCCAAATAAATAACTCCAAGCAACGGCGTAGCCCAGAGAAGGTTTTGGGGTTTAACACCATACAACGCCCTCCACCCCCCCCCCCCCACCACACCCAAAAAAAATATTGGATTGAAGTTGAAAATTTATTGATGCAGACTGATTTAATTCAATATTACAATAACAATTATCTGATCCGTAGATTGAAAACCTGTTGTTGTAAACATCATGAGGACTTTTGATAAATTGTCGGAATGGGGTCCTGATATGTAACTGATCTATTGGTCTTGATTTCACAGTTGTCTAATAGCATCAATATCAAATTCCTGCCTGAAAACATTCCAATAGAAAATTACAGAGTTTTGTAATCAATCATAGTCCTCAGATTTATTTTCAAATTGATCTCGTTTTTGTAGAGATGTACTGTAATAAGGGTCTTTATTTAATAGGAAGAGAAGTGTCTATGAATCATAGAACTGCTCACCAAAAAAATTCATAACTTTCAACATTTGCTAAAAATGTTCTTGCCTTTCTCATTCATTCTAAAATTCGTCAATCTAATCCCGACCCGGAGGGCCGAGTGTCATATGCCAATCGACTGAGTTCGTCGAGATCGGAAAATGTCTGTGTGTGTATGTATGTGTGTATGTGGAAAAAATGTGACCTCTGTTTCTCATAAATGGCTAGACCGATTTGCACAATGTTAGTGTCAAATGAAAGGTACAACCTTCTCATCGGCTGCTATTGAATTTTTTATTGATTGGACTTCCGGTTCCGGAGTTACGAGTTGAAGAGTGCAATCACACAGCAAATTCCCATATAAACTGAAATGAAACATTTTCAAAATCAAATTTGTATTTTTGATGCCAAATGACTTTAAAATGCATGAAACATTGAGATGTTTGACAAAAATTGACTCATACCGGCCCAGAGGGAGTATGCAGTGAGGGGTTGCTACTTTAAAATTAAAACTAGTTTAAAATTTCTTAACAAGTTGAAAATTTTCGGCAGGATCTGGACCTCCCGGACCTTTCTCCATGATCCGCCGCTGGTTTCAAGCGATGTTTCAGTATCACATAGTATCTCAAGATCGTGGCTGTCGATCCATTGTATGTATGTGCAAATCGTACTGAACATGTAATATTCATTTCCACCATTGTATTGAACATAACCAGCCATGGAATCGTAGTCTGGACAAATGAGACAAGCACAATTGCACCACTAGGTGGATTAAAACAGGTTTTTATTTTGGGAATGCGTCGAGTTGAGACGAAAACGTAATATGATTAATAACGAGGATAACACTTTCCGAATGTAGAGAGAAATTTATGAAAAATGACGATTTCCTTTCGATTCTAGCAGGTTCTGATCGATTTTGATGAGCATTTGATTTTTGTTGTATGACCAATTATATGTATAGATCAAATGTTCAAAAACAGTAATTTAAGGTCAAGATAACATCATTTTGAAACCGCCAATTTCGGAGGTTTCGTATCTTCAATGAGTTTTACAAACGTTAAACAGCGCATCATTTGATAAAATAATTTTGACGGCATATCGTCCAAGAAGTATTTATGGTGAATTTTCTCAGGTTAATATTCATGCCTACAATAAAGTCTCAACAAATTCGCTAAAGGCACGAACTCTGTTACTATTGTCTGAAAAATTAATTCTGCATAATTTTAAAACTTCAAATATTACGGTTTCGGAACTATGCCGTTTGGACAGTAAGATCGATTTTCACCAAACCCCCACCAATTGTAAAATTGGTATTGTAAAAAAACGTAAGGGCGATACTTCAATGCTGATAAGTGGGACCGAAAAAGTAAACAATCGTCAAAGGGGCGATACTATCATTTTGTCAATTTCAATAGCAAACACAAATTTTAATTTAATAATTTCTAATACTTCATGAAGTTTTGGGTTTCGATCACTGAATCATGCAATCTAGGATGTAAAAAACACAATTGTTCTTAAAAAGGAAATAAAATCAAGTCTGGAAATATTCACTGTTGATTTTCTTTTAATGGTGTCAATGCTAGTATCGCTTTTCTCAAGAAAAAGAGTTGATTTCTTAGTTCTCAGTCACGTTGGAAATTTGAGTAAAGTATAAACTTCAAGTCGATTAAAAAAAATCGATTTTTTTGGCTCAGTACAATATATAACCCCTTTAGGAAAATTCAGTTTTCCCACTACAATGCATTGATTAAAGAATTTAGATATTTTATTAACAGAGCATTAGCAATAATTCGTTTGTATGTCTAGTTTATGGGCCATTTTTTCGCTTTCCCATTGATTTGGTTTGAGATCTATCCCATGTAGTATGTGTTATCAAAAACATCGCGAAGCATCAAGTTCTAAATGTTCTCAAACGATGTAATATCCGAAGAGAGTGATAAGAGTTATAAGAAATGTCTCATCACACTGTTAGGTGGATTAAAAGCGTTTTTTCGTCTTACAAGCGGCATTGCGGGTGAGTGATTTAATTTGCACAGGTTATTGCGTTGTGTTGTGTGGATGGCGGTGGCTTATTTCAAGCTTATATATTTTCTACTGAAGATTTCATAGTTGCTTGGTAAAGCTTGCGAGTTTATAGAGTGTTGTTACACTACCGTGGGAAACCTGAAGTATTCGAGCCTAGGGGCAAACAAGGAAAACGTTTTACGTATCAATGTATCGGCTGATATAAACAAAGTTTTATAATGATCTGTAGTATCAGATTAATCGTATAACAGATGTAAGACGGAATTTGTACATCCACATTAGGAACGGCCTATTTTTGTTCGACTGAATAACTCAATGGTAATTTAACTTATTTTGATTGCGAATTTGGCGACGCCAAAAAGTAAAGTGATCCATTACAAGTAATGTCCTGGTATTACACACGTTTTCGATTATTATCATACGCAGGCATTGTAATTCTCTCTCACTCACGCGAGAAGAGGCTTATCCGATGTCCAACTTTTCCGAGATAAAGTCCACATAAAACAAAATAACGTTCACGAGAATTCACATTGTTACTTGTTTTTCTCTGTAGCGCGTTATTAAAAATAATGACGTGCCAATTAGAAGCGCTTCTATTTGACCGGTACAGTGCTTTCAAGGGGTTACAACACTGTAGATTTTTTAAAACATTTAATTTTTATTTATTGGTTGAATTTTGTTTACTGGTGCTTTAGAATGCTGAAAATGATATTCCAAAAAATTAATCGCGAAAACAATAAATAAATATTCAATTTTTTTCGCAACGCCTCTTATGTATACCTCGAGTATACTGAAAACGTTAACCGTATTTTTCTCGAAATAATTTTTTTTTGATCTGGCCGGAAATGTAACTCGAACAAATGATTTTTGATGAGTCTAAAATTTTTACAGCATGTTCAAGATTACTTTCTCCAGCGATGTACGAGGGATTTAATTTTTTCATTGCATAATTTTTTAATAAGCAAATTTTGTGTCGATTTTTAACACATTTTCAGCGTTTTTCGACTAAAAAATGTGCCATTTCGCGAAAAATCAAGACATAGAAAAAATCTTACGTATGCTGCTTGCTGTCGTTCTAAGAAGTTTAAAAAGCTTTGGTTTTTGGCTCTGGATCAAAAATTACGGGACATAGAGTTCCGGCCGTGGACCGCTTCCAAAAAAAAAAAAAACTCCCCGACGGGAAAGTGCTGCACAGCCGCCAACTTGTGACGAAATTACTCGAATAAATCATTTTTTTTTGCAATAATGTTATATATCTCATTAACCCTCTGGAAGTCGCACTTATGGCCCACTGAACGAGCAGCCGCTGATGCTTTAAGACGGGTTCGCTAGATTTTCAGAGCAGCGTGCACTGCCGGAAAGTTAAACAAGATCTCGATTCATCTCATTATTGCGTCAAGATAAATTCCCGAAATATGCCTATTTTTCGTGCTCTATAGTGGTGTAACCCCTCAATAATTAGTTCTGGAATCTTTTGACGGCATTTTTCTTCTGTGCCATCATTTACATAAATTAGCTGGTTTTCTCTCGAATTTCCATGCGATGGAATAATAAGAGAGAGAATTAAAATTAAAACCTAACATGTTCGGGTACGAGTATAGCAAAGAAGTTCAAAATGGCAAATCCACCGTCTTTGCAGTGCATACTAAATTGTTCCAAAGAACGTTTATCTGTTTACCGTGATTTTATAATTTGTAAAACTTATAATATTAAGTTTATGTATCAGAGGATGTTTATGACCTCACCGAATAAAAATCTTCTTGTGTAAACCTTGAACCTATAGTTGATTTCGTGACGTGAGGATGTGCTTTTGTTTTCATTTCGATCCGAAAAAGGAATACGATCTACGTTTATCCCAAAAATTAACGTAAACTTCGTATTCTATACATATATTAATCAATTCACCTGTAAGTATTCATGCATACACGTTATCGAGTACACTTCCGTGATTTTTATTCTTAGTCCATGATTCAAATTTTCTGATAAACAGAAATATAGGATTTGATTCCTGATGAAATAAGTTTTTATGGATATTTAGTAAAATTATATCAGACAATACTAATTATCCTCAACATATTCCATTTTCTTCTCAAAATTTATCAATTTCGAATGCTCTAGTAATGCTAACAAAGTAAATACATAATAGTTTAATAGTTCCGCACTTAAGGTGTGAGTCGCATTTTAGTCATGCTTGGGTCAGTAAAAGCCAAATATTTTACGCTTTTTTGGCTATTCTCGAGCGACATAGCGATGCAAAAAAAATATTTCGTTCTAATTCTAATATATTTTTTTTGAAAATCTACACTTGTACTGCATTACAACGATAGCATTAGTTAGACTAATAATATAGTGCAATAAAAGCAGAATGTTGAAAGTTGTTCTACGTGTCTTATGAACTGCCCTAGAATTTTAATTGCAAATATGGGAAATCATTCAACGTATCTTTGGTATGTGTGCAAAGAACTAGAATATTTGAGTGAAAATTCTGCTAAAAAATCGATGAAGTTCTATGGGCGATTTCAATATATTAAACGAAAGCATTTAATCCCAAAAATGATAAAAAATGTTAAGATTGTTTATTAACCAATTTATGTATGTGAAACTTCTTGTACCATTACCACTACCATGTATCATTAATATAGCCATTGCTAATTACGGCTCCTATGGGACATGCAACTATAGATACATTAGCTCAACTATATATAACTTTCATACTCGGTCATACAAACACCGTTTTGTTAAGAACCGGCCACCATACCAGAATTTGCCTTTTTCCATATATATACACACATATATATATATATATATATATATATATATATATATATATATATATATATATATATATATATATATATATATATATATATATATATATATATATATATATATATATATATATATATATATATATATATATATATATATATATATATATATATATATATATATATATATATATATATATATATATATATATATATATATATATATATATATATATATATATATATATATATATATATATATATATATTGACAACATACCATTCAAGCACCATTTTAATTCTGTCGATTGATGTTTTTTTTACACGATGGCTTCTGAAGAAAGCTTCGTTGACACTGAAGTAGCCTGACGCTTTCTCCTATTGAGCTGTCGCCGCAATATTATAGAACGTAGTTTTTTATATCATGTTAATCTACAGGTTTTTGGAATCTTTGAAAATCCCTCGGAAATCCCCTGTTCGAAGATCGTGCAAGATGTTTTCATAAGGCGAACTTTTTTCTATATTTTCGTTGACATAAAAGTTCGCAAGCGATCTTTTCTTCTTCCGATATTTGCTTGAACCGAATAATGTTCCCAAACATCGGCACTCTTGAAGCTCACTGACGATTTTTTTCCGTAGCGATATTTTATATCAGTGAACTTTTTATTAGAAAATCGGCGATGAAAAGATTCTGTTGTGAACATTGATATTTTGATATTTTCCCAACACTACCTTTTTGATAAAACACCTCATTCAAGAAAGTTATAATGAGGAATAATTTATCACACAAAAATCGCTTGTTTAAACTTGAGGAAACACCTTACTTGTTACTTGAAAATACGAAAATTTCATAGAGATTGACAGAGATTCCGACAGATACTACCAGATACCTAATACTTTGTTTTGCTGTTGATATTACGTGCAATGAATCCGTGCATTATAATTACGGTCTAAAATACTAACTGACGCAAAAATCTAGAATACGTATAATAAACATTGTTGCTGCTGACCCATTTATAACATCCTTTTATGGAACACAAGATTCATTGTTCATTTAAAATAAGCGTGAACACTAGTGACCTTTTTTCTTGACCCCGAAACTGAGCCAATTTATTTCGCTCATTGACGCGCAGAATCCCGGTCCTAGCTCCCATGCTCTTGAAACATTCGCTTTCGCCTGCTGTTTAAACTATTTCCACGCAAAATAATAGACAAATAAAAAAAATGAATAACGGGTGTACGCTCAATTGTGATGTTGTATGTAAATTAATTATCGTCACAAGCGTATACCTAATTTTAAACTTGTAGGATTAAGTTATAATAAAACTATTAATACTTATAACACGAGTTTGCATATCAGGTGCCTCTGGTCATTATAAAACTCTCTATACGATGATACGTAAAAAGTTTTCCCAAATTGCTCCGAGGACTGAGTACTTTTAGTTTTGCAGGTAGTGTAACAATACTTTATAAACTCGTTCGCTTTACCAAGCAACTTGTATGAAATCTTCAGTAGAAAATAATATAAGCTTGAAATAAGCTACCACCATCCACACAACACCTGTGTAAATCAAATCAATCGCAACAACCTGTGCAAATCAAATTAATCTCAGTCGCAATGCTGCTTGTAAGACGAAAACAAACCAAAGATCACACGCCAGTGAATACACGCCAGTGAAACCACGCCAGTGAATACACCACAGCGACTCTGGGGCGCGCGCGGTGGTGACTTTATCTGAGCGCACCACAGAGAATTTAAAGAGCAAGAGAGCACGGTTATCTCGCACCCAACTACCTCAACACCAGCGCACACTTGAAATCGGTCTATACAGCTCCGAAAGAAAGAGCGTTCTGCTTTTTTCTGTGGTGTGTGATCATTGTATCCTCTGTGTAGGCATCACACTTACGCGCCAGTGCATCACTAGGGTGAAATGCCATCACTGTTGAGAGGAACGCAAAACAATCGTTGGTCCCTTCGCCTTTGTGGAAGCTAAATTATGTATATGGCAGTAAGCCATTTGCTTCGATCCAATTGTCGAGACGGAATAGGATCATTTTCTCGAACAACTTCAAGATAAAGGACAGTATTTGAATCGGTCGATACGATTTGTGGCCGGAGCGGAGGCTGGTTTTCCTGGTTTTTGGATGGCGATGACCTTCAATTGCCTCCAGTCATGAGGGACTATGTTACCCTCGAGAGATTCAACAAGCTTCTCTTGGCAGATTCTTCAACAAGTTGAATTTGATTCTGTCTGGCCCTGGGGACTTATTGTTACGGACAAACCTTCTTGGCGAAATGGTGTATCCAACGGTTTGAATATTCCACGCTTTCGTTAGTACTGTTTTGGTTTCGCATACGCTGGGCCGTTCCCCAAAGATTGTTACGTTTCAAGTGGGTGAACGGTAATCATAAGTGCAATAATGAGGTATTAGACGGGAGTGTGTAGCACGCGCGTGAACGCACCCCATCCGCGATGGGTTGTCAGTCGCGGGATGATGGCAGCACTGAAGCTGCCAAGGAAAAAACCGCATAGGTCAAAGTTTTCTGAACCGGTGGAATGCGGAATGAAGTGAGAAGCACGTGGCAACCGAGTTGGTTCGACATGAAACAGGACCTACAGTGGTTATGAATTGCGCTATCTGGAACGACAAAAAACGTACAATTTGCTCGTCGGCCAAGAAAGCCACTGCGAGGTGTACCTGGTAAATACAATTATTAGTTTGTCGGAAGAAGTTGTCGGTGGAAAATCTGCCACTGTGGAGGAGTGCCCCATCAGCCTCAAGCAAACGGGCATGTCAGCCCGCAACCACTAAACCAGAAAATGGGTCAACACGACAAGGACCTGGTCAGAAAACGAATCAGATTTCAAATCAAAACGGGCAGACAGATTTGAACATAGATGGGACTGGTGAGGATATTGATAATTTCGACAAGATTTCCGGCGGGAGAGCAACCCCAGTAGCTGTCTCAACGCAAATGCGAGCCGCGGTGGCTCAGCTTAGTCAACATGGCGGCACTCTGATTCTCCCAGATCCGATGAGCATCGGAATCAGCACGATGGTTGAGTGGTAAGTCTGCACAAATTTCTTCCCCTTCCTCATGCACTTGGTTCGCTTTTGTTGGTGGGTCAGCTAGCCTTTTTGCCTTTCTCAATAGAAAGGTATTTTAATTGCTCTGAAAACCGACTTTTTAACGAAGGGCCGAGTGACATACCAATCGATTCAGTCGATTCGCCGAGTTTGGCAAATGTCTGTGTGTGTATGTATGTGTGTATGTATGTATGTGTGTGTGTATGTGACCAAAAATGTCACTCATTTTTCTCAGAGATGGCGGAACCGATTTTGACAAACTTAGGGCCCTATTCTCACAGTCACGTCACTTGGTGACTAGAAGGAAATTTTCCTCTAGTCACTAGGTGACGTGACTGTGAGAATAGGGCCCTTAGTCTCAAATGAAAGGTACAATGTTCCCATAGGCTGCTATTGAATTTCTAATGGATCCGACTTCCGGTTCCGGAATTACAGGGTGATGAGCACGATCACGCAGAAAATGTCGATTTTAATAAATTCTGCAATGAATGTATAACGGTGAAAATTTTTCCAAAATGTAATCACAACTACTTCGATTTTTAGTATTAGGTCACTAACAGCCATTCAAAGTCTCTTTGGCCACATTGGCCACCATCATCGGTTCCGGAAGCCCCGGCGGAAGTATCAAAATTCAGAATAACAGTAACATCGGTTTCTCGGAGATGGCTAGACCGATTCAACCAACCTTAGTCTCAAATAAAAGGTGTTGCGCCCCCGTAAATGGCTATTAATTTCATCCTGATCCGACTTCCGGTTCCGGAACAGGTTGTGGCGTGCGATCACATAGCAAATTCCGATTCAAACCGATATTCCGATGAAAGCAAAAAAGGCAAAAATTTAGCTAAAAACAACTCTCAAACAACTTAAATTTGCGGTTCTAGGTCACCGACGGCCAACCAGACTTTCGTTGACTACATTGACCACCATAGACGGTTCCGGAAGTCTTTCAAAATTAACGAACTCACATCTGTTTCCCGTAAATGGTTGGGCCTTAGTCCCAAATGATTGCTATAATATCCCCACAGATGTCTATACAATTTCGTACGGATCGCTTATATGGTTCCGGAAATATAGACTAAACCGTCCGGTCACATGTGAAATTCCCATATAAGCCGGACCTCAGAATTTTTTTTCAAGGGGGGCCCCATGAAATTTCAGATGTCGAATTCGTATTTTTGTTGCCAAACATCTTTAAAATGCATGAAACGTCGAGATTTTATGTTATCTCGAATTTTTTTTTGTTTTATGAAAATCGACTTTTTGGGACGATTTCGCTCCTTTTTTCAATTCTATTCATTACCGTGGCTGTTTTTTCTTTTGCAAAATTTTAGAACTCGCATAATGATTTCTTTTCTTGTATATAGTTGTCAAGTCATGTATAAAAAAATTGTAATGTATACATTTCGAAGCTTTTGATAAATATAAGGAACTAAAAAAATCTCCTCTTCACGATTGAAAAATGCACAATTGCACCACTAGGTGGATTAAAACAGGTTGTTTTTCTTTAAAGATAACAAGAGTTCTCATCGATGTTTCATTCGTTAATCCCTCAACTAACTGGCGCCAGTAACTTTGTTTATTGGCTCTAATAGAACACTTCATCCGCGTTTCTAACGATAGTTAGCGTACTGTCGAGGTACACGCTGGGGCAGCCGGAATCCTTGTAATTTCACCAGTGTTCAAAATGGTCATATTGAAGCTGTCGCAAAGATCGAGGAGGTAGATCGACTATCGTCATGAAGGAAACCTCATGCCGCACCGTGGGAGTTGACGTCACCTAAAGCTAGCTTCGGTGCGGGGAGGAGTTCCTCAATATCGCAAAGTCGTCGGTGGCCAACTGAAGCTCTAGTGGGAATGTAGGTGGAAGCAATGCAAAGGTCTTTGCCTTTAATTCTAGTTAGGCACGCGAAAACTTCAATGCAATGTCGTGAGAAGGTCGATTCGATTGCGTTGCGTTGCGTTGCGTTGCGAAGCACGGTGCTATTCGTAGATTGCATACTAACGATTATCATGTTGCCTATAGGTAGCTCAATTCATCTTGCTTGTGAGATAAATGATCGGGAATGAACTTTATCTCTTATGAGTTCAGTAAACCAATAGCATGAGAATCGTTATTGCCGGCCACGACCATCTTCACCGATACTTAGGATAGGGTAGGAAATGTTGATGTAATACCTACTTAAGGAAGGCCCCCGACTCAGCGACGCTTCCATAGGTATTACGGAGTTGGATTGAAGGGCAGGTACAGGTCTAGGATTCGCCACAAGCAGGCAATGCGACCACAAAATGAATATGTTTTATGCGGTGGGATGGTTAATCTTCGAGTACACGTATACACAGAGCAAAAAGATATTTAGTTATGATTTTTCTTGTATTTAAACTCTGGATAGCCGGCCATCGAGAGTGATTTAGTTTTTCCCTAAACTACAGCAATTTGAACTCCAAACAGCCGGCCGTAGGAGTATTGCTAAAAGTGCGAGCTAGTCTGATATCAATTTTCGTTTGAGAATTGTTTAGTAGGAACACAAGTCAAGAGTATTTTTAATATGCACTTTCATTGCTTTTTTCTCTACTAATGATTGAATAAAATGCCAACTCTTATGCGATCAATGTTTGCGCGGGTTATTATGCTGACTGAACTACACTTGACCGGTACAAAATAAGCACTACCCAAGTACCCAAAACAACCGAGTTTGTACGTCGGACATACAATCAACGACGCACGCATATAGTTTTTACGCTAATAGATTTTTTAAATTTTGTTTCGTGTCATGATAGCGTTTTTGCACATAACATGTTAATCTTCTAGATTTGGGGTTATATGCACTTGTTTCCGCGCGCGATTCAGGTGTTTATTGCAATTCGACGGTCTGAAACGTATCTTGGTAAGAGAAATAAATCTTAGCTTCAAATGCCTACGGTGGAATGTGGACAAAAAACGACAAAAAAGAAAAAAAAATTATCTACAAAGCATATGTTATGTGGCGTCATACTAGATTCATACAACTCCGATCGAAATAATATCTAAATTTTGAGAAGTTGAACATGAAAAAATGTCCATTGTCTCGAAATTCTTTTGAAAAACCTGTTAAAAAAAAAAAAAAAAATAATAATAATTTGTTTCAGTGTATGTAGAAACTAAAAATAATCTGAAATTTACAGGCGTAACCCGTTGCTTTATTCAATCCCGATATCTTTCAGAACTTATCGACGTCATCTACTTTGTACATCCAGAAATTGGCTGAATTTATAGGAAAAAAATCAAAATCAAGTCGTGTTCATTTTAGCATTGAGCTAAGCATAACTTGGCTTAGCTTAGGTAAACAGTTCATAGTTACACATCGTGATTGACCGAATAGATGGAATGACAAGGAATCAAATCTCAAACTCCCGAACTAACGACTCGAGATTTCATCGATTCGTAACTACTATCAACTGAATCAACGAAAGAAAATTACAGAAAGAACTTATCTTATTGGTGATCCATGATGTACTCCGATTTAAATATTTTCAGTGGATCCGGCACTATATTGCTTCCTCTGTTTTTTCCTCACTATTTCCACCAATTTATCAGAAATATAATAAACCAAAATGTATTGGAATTCCTTGTGAGCATTTAACTTCACAAAAACGGTGACAGCTATAACTTTTTCACTTCCTTTGTCGATGGTTGCTACGATCGGACTCCTGAAAATCAGTCCAACTTTTTTTTCCCAAAAATGATATCTCCGTGAGAAGGTCGATTCGATTGAAAGAATAACACTTTTTACTCAAAAGTACATTTGGGTCGAGAAGACTCTTACGAGTCTCCGTAAGAGTCATCTCGATCCAAGCGAATAATATTTAAATCATGGAAGTTGAGATCTTTTTCAGGAGTAAGCCATGTTTTGCATAATGCAAATGCATCGTATTTCAAATTATTTATTAACATTTTGAAATAATCGATTTTCGGGATAACGCTTCCGCAATTCTACTCCCAGAATAGTGATCAAATCCGTGACCTCGTTCGATGAATTAGCCATCGAAGGCTACAATCGCTGATAGGAGGGGCCATTTTGCAGTCAAATGCATCAAAAATGTTTTACTTCGGGGAGAAAGCGTATCAAAATGCTTTTAAGAGAGTCACAAATATTAAATGCTGTAAAAATACGGTCCACAATGTCAGAGAAATTTATTAAGCCAACGCTGGTTTCTTTCTCTGACTGAGATATGGGAACACTTGGGTTTTTTCATGTCCCTGGAAGTGCTGGGAGCTCAGACTTTTGAGACCGGGAGCGATTTCCTTCGGTTTTGTACCTGTACTTCCCCGAGAAGTTATTTTTGGGGGACCTTAAGGAGACAACTTCTGGCCTTTACAGCGAAGCTTGGGAGAGGAAATGTTCCTCCTTTTTCTATTGCTTCTAGGCACAGCAGATGTTCCCTCCTGGGGCTCACCACAGTCGCCTTCGTCAGTTAGTACAGATGTTAGAAGAGGCCGGTGGCATAGCTTTTTTAGCATTTTTGCAAGATTACATAGAGCGTCCATCAAGAAAACGCTTAAGATTCTCCTGACGCGGTTTGTACGCGGGACATGTCGGGAGATCATGTGGGTTTCTCCCACAGTAAAGACACTTTTCGACATCTCTTCCACAGGAATCATCCACATGATTCCCACAACGAACCTTATTGCTATAATGGGAGGCTGAGTCCCAATTGTTTGCAATTAGCACAGTTCATGACCCGCGGCACAAAAAGGCAAAAAGGTAGACGAACCTTATCAAAGGGGAGGTAGTTGGGTAGGGCAGACTCGGCGAAGGTCACCCGATAAGAGTCTGAGTTGACTTATTTTCTTCCCGTTAGCTGCGACTGATGCTGAATGCAAACGTTTGCAATACAGTATCTTCACTGGCTTAAGCATGGGATCTTTGAAACAGCCAGTCCCATGTTTCAGCAGGTCCTCGCCACTAGACTCGAATCGGAGACTACCCCGCAGACTTCAACCCTGTTAGCTGGAGTATACACTCTGTAATCCTTCGTAAAAGGCCCGTAGCCAGCAAATTCGTTTGCCTGATTCAAACTATTTTCCACCACCCGAAGCTTATCAGGGCGAATTTTCGATATTTCTGTCACTTCCGAATACTGCTCCGCCAGAACTCGAGAAATCTGCAATAGATTCAAACAGCCGATTTTGTTTCGACATCCATCTTACATTGAGATGAACCACCGTCAGGGGAAGTCATTTTTGTACATTGCCCAGTGTATGTTAGTATGAGAACCAAGAAGAGGATACGTAAAACGGTATGTACTTGTGTGTATAACGGTATCCAGACGGCTTACTAACAAAACTCTGCTTCACTGGTCACTGGCCGGATAGCGGTACTCAGAAACAGAAACACAAAATAAGGGAAAAAAACTGAAACCTCGACGAGGCGAAGGATGTGCCACATAACCTTGACTGCGGATTAGCACTATTGTTTGTCGCTATACACTGCACGAACTGGAAACAAAACACTTGTGTCTCGATCGAGCGCTCGAACACAAACGACGAAATCTAATTATTTCACTTTCAATTTGCTGTAGCTTTTTTCCATTATGGATTATCTGTTGAGGTTTTAGGTGCGTTTAGTTCAATGTGTATTATTTACATTGCGTAAGTTTCACTAACAGTTGTGCACCCATGACAGACATACAGTCAGAAGAACATCAGCACCGCACGTACCTTGGTACTCCGGATATTTCTCACCGTGCATTAGCAAGAGGCCGGGAATGGTATAAATCTATGGTGAGTAGTGCTTGGAAACGGTATAACGAACGTTCGAGCGTCGAAAAGACGGAAAAAGTGGTCAAATAGATCCCCATACAGTGAGAAACGGGTCGTCTAAGCTTTCAAGAGGACTCCCAACAACAGTTCAGTGAGAAATGTGGTGGAAAAACTGCATTAAAACAACCTTTTGTGGAAGATGCCAAAAACGTGCAAGACTACATACGTACGATATTTAATTGGCGCCACATCGCGATAAACAACAAAATACTGTGGAGAAATCATGTGTGCGGAAGCTCTACACTCCACTGTTGATGAAACCGTATCATCTCTTCATGGATGACTCGACCTTGGTGGAAGCACCTTTCCGGCAGCTTCCTTTTCTTTACACCTCGTCATAAGTTAAACATTTTTGAGGAAGCTGAGTAGTTAATATTTATGTTTGCTAAAAATGCATGATTTGGCAGGCAATTCGCTCGTGGGGAAAGCTGAGCACCCCGTTCGTGACAACCGGAACGGTTAATGGCAGGTATATGTGCTAAAATGCCTCCAAAAGCGTGTACTTCATCTTTTGAGGTCTCGCGATGGCTCTACGCTTTTCTGGCCGAATTAAACCTTGTACCATTACTTGAAAGATGTTCTGGAGTGGTACAAAGCCAAGGAAGTCAATATCGTCCCAAAGGATAAGATCCTTCAAACACACCGAAATTGCTGCCAATTGAAAAATACTGGGCCCTCCAGAAGTATCCAAAGGAAGCGAAATCGAAAGCAGAAATGAAGAAAAATGGATATCTATACAAAAATAAATTTGTCCAAACGTAATACAAGATCTTATGAGCAGTGATAAATAAATTGTAAGGAAATTGAAAAAAGAACCCGGGAAAAATTCAATAATTCGCTTTATTTTATTCCCTGAACGTTTGAAAACGATGAGGAATTTTGAAGAACGTTTTCTTGTGATGTCTTTTGAAACAACAGCATGTACCTTTGTGGTGGGAGCTGCTCCGTAAATGTCATCCCCAGCGATTCTTATCTCATGTGATCGACCAATTTTTCCTTCACATAAACAAACTGGAAAATGTAACTAAAAGCAAAGCAAAGCATACTTGGATCAGATAGTGATACCAGCTTCATCTATTTTCGACGACTTTGACTAGTCAAGGCGAATCAGACGAATTGAGTAGTTCCTTGGTGAACCAAAAATTATTGATTACAATGTTAGTGAAGCCACATTTAGTATGACTGTGAATAAATTCCGTGCTATCGTATGCCTACAGTGTTGTAGTATTGTATTGACTGTGCTCTCGAGCATTATGGATTTATTATTAAATGTTCATGCAGACAATGCTACAGATCATTTCGATTCACTGAATCATACGTTGCCTTGAAATCCACAAATAGATGATGCATTCGCAATTTTTCTATATGTTGTGTTGGATGTGTTGTGACAGAAGCGCAAATTTGGAACGATGACACACATAGGCGAATGTATTTATTGCTTCCCCTTAGTGAAACTGTGAGAATTTGAGCGAAGAGAGAACTGCTTGTATGTATGCGGTCAGACTCAAGATCCTTTGTAGCGTCTAGTTGTAAGCTCACCCATTATGGACTCGAGATCACCTTTATAGACTCTTCGATGGGGACATATTTCATCCATGGATAGGGTGGATGCAACTAACCCGAATGCATTTCTTTTGTCGTGACTAATGACTTACCTTTCAATATAGGGGCCCCTTTTCAAAATTTCGGAAGAAAAATGATGTAAGGTTTTGAACGCTTATATCTTTTGTTGTACTGAATGGATTTAATCAATTTATTCGGCGTTTTGTCGAAAATATTTGTACCAATGATGTATTAAATTTTGGAATATGTAGTATTCATTATCAATTCTATCCCGCACTGAGCCGTCAATATGGCGCAGCAATCGAACAATAAAATGATGAAAAGTTTTAAATATAGGTCCACTACATGTTTGTTCCTATGATTATTCGTATTGGGTTGCTTGACGAGAGTGGGGGAAAGCCGGCATATTCGTTTTGGTTATGCCATTAGTAGCCGGACGGAAAGGAAAGGCTCATGCACGGCACGAGAACGAGCGAGAAAGCGATAGTAGTGCATATTAGCGAAAGCGTTACGTACATTTTGAACCTTAATAACTTTCCTTCTAGTAAACGGATTGCTCGTGTGTGTGTAAGACGCAGTGCATAACGGATGTGCGTGCTAGGTGTTAGGTTAGGTCGTCCATTGAGAAGCTGCATCGGACGACCAATCAAATCGGTTACCACCGGAGAGAAAAGAAAAACGTTGGTGGAGGTGGTGGCGGTGAGAAGGCCACCAAAACATCGAAGGCTGCAGCGAACAAGCTGAAGACTCCAAAGCCAAAGAAGGCCGCCAAACATGCCAAGAAAGCTACCCGAAGAAGATAAGTAAATTCACACGTCTCTAATGTTGCCAACAGTCCTTTTCAGGACTAATAAAATACTTGTAAAGAATTGGTGGTGCTTATTTTCCGTCAGCGCTGTTAATTGTGGATGGATTTGTGTCATAGTTTTATGCAAACCGTCCTTAGGATGAATATATAATGGAAAAAGAATTTTATTAGGAAGTTCCTTTTATTAATTTGTATAATTAAAAATAATTATCATATAAGAAATTATTTTCCGAATTAATCTACAAAGCCGATGGTTTTTGCAAATTCTTCCAAGAAAATCAGTGAATGTGGCAACTCTACCACTAAGCGAAAGTTACACCAAAACGAATGATGAAAATATTTTCATTTATCGCACAAAAGGATGGCCTTGCATCTGCACCGAAAAGTTAATAAATAGGAACGCCTTGGTGCAAAGCGTGCTTATTCGGTATGAGCTGCGAAAGGGGAATGTTCGTATGTGTGTACGCAGTAAAAACAAATCGTCGGCATGGTTTGAATCGTTTCAAAAGATTCTCGTCTTGTGTCACCATAGTTATCTACCAACCATCCTTATTAAGACGAATGCAAAATGGAAAAAGAATTTAATTAGAACGTTTCTTTTATTGACTAGTATTAAGTTTGCGCTTGTTAATTCTGTATTTTTACCAGTGAATCATAAGAAAATATTTTTCAAATTAATCTACAAACCCGAAAGTTTTTGCAAATTCTTCCAGGAAAATCAGTGTATTTGGCAACGCTGCCACAAAGCGAAAGCTACACCAAAACGAATGATGAAAATATTTTCATTTAGCGCACAAAAGGATGGCCTTCCATCTGCCCCGAAAAGTTAGTAAATAGGATTGCCTTGATGCAAAGCGTGCTCATTCGGTATGAGCTGTGAAAGGGGAATGTTCGTATGTGTGTACGCAGTAAAAACAAATCGTCGGCAAGGTTTGAATCGTTTCAAAAGACTCTCGTCTTGTGTCACCATAGTTATCTACCAACCATCCTTATTAGGACGAATACATAATAGAAAAGATGGGTTGGTAATGTATATGACATAACAGGGGTGTCGTGACCACACTTCGAAGGTATTTCAAATCTTGCAAAGCATAAATTGACATAATTTCAATGATTGTTCCTATATGAACGAAATGACAAATCATCTCTTCCAAACAACTTAAGCCTCTGCTGCCAACCCCGTGGTTTTGCGGGGTTAAGGAGAATCATTGTAAAATGTCCAATATACGATTTTATGTTGTTACCTCCACTAAAACCACATCAAAACACTCCCACCTGTCATACAAGTACATTGTCTGCTTGTTGAAATCATATGAAATTATCGGCCTGTATTCAATACGGAGAACTCGGTAATAAAATTGTTTTACTGAATAGACTAACGAACGGGATCCCCAGGAAAATTTCGCTGAGCCCGTTGAATCGAACTTAATGCGTAAAATTTAACCATTTAAAAGAGATACAAGCAGAATTTTAAGAATATGATCATCGCGGTTATGTCCCGGACATTACCCGGCCCTAGTTTTTCGCTAAACGTGATTCATTTCTGTACGCTAGGAAAAAGATTCCGATGGATGTTTCGAGAGATTTTAACATTGTTATTTCAAAGCAAGAAAAATGAAATTTGTTCAAATCATGAATGAATGTCTCAACGAACTTAGAATCCAGTGCATCCCCTATCAACGCAGACACCAACAACAAAGGTTCTTTTCAGAATCACCATAATTATTATAAAGAATAACTTGCAACATTCCCACATATTTCATTGAGTATTATACGATTTGAATTACAAGTCAAACGAGTAGTCACGACACTCCGGTTATGTCCTAGACATTATCCACCCATCTTTTTCCACCTAGACTATCCCGATCACGCAGTGCGCAATGGAACGATTTTGAATGACAAAAACAAAGGCATACAATATTCAAAAATGCTATATTTCAGTATAATAGTATATTTCTGACAAAATAAGTATACAGAAGCTAGTAACATAGACCAAGTGAAGCAGAGGCAACGAATATTACACGAGATTATATAATTTTAATTCAAAACAGTTTTTCCCTACAGCAATTGTTCGAATTTTTATCAACTTGCCTTTGCAGAGATAGTCATTTTGGATTTCGTATCGGTTTCTGTGTATTTCACCTTACAGATTTCATTTCAGTGGCTGTTTTTTTTTAGAATTGACGGACATTAATTAGCATTCGCACAGATAGTTGGCTGGCATGGCTTTCGATTAAAATTACTCTTCCGGCATTCCCAACGCTCGCATTCGCATACTAGGCACTAGTCGTAGAACGGTTTTTTTTCGGTTTCTTACATTTATTTGTGTTTATAGTTTGGCATCTTTTTTGTTTTTAAACAAGAAATAGAAATTTGTGAAAATGCATCACGAAATAGGTTCATTATTGATGCTCAAATCCAAGTTTTGAGCTTTACAATTAATATGGTAAGGCAGAGACTATTATAAGTTTTTCTTTCTTGATTCTAGCTGGTAATAATTCAGTTGTGAGTAGTGTGCAATTTACCATTATTAACAGCACTATAGCTCCTGAGAGCTTGGTTATAGGATGTGGTGTTAATAAAAGCCACGTTTTGCTTCGTATGAATAACATTTCACAATAATTTTGTTCCTACAGTAAGGATGTGCGTTTTTACTTTTCTTATTGAAGTATTATTCTTACAGACTAAAAAATGATAAGCGAAAGTTTTATGTTTGAAGCTGCGCTTAAAATTCAATTATACAATCAGTTAACGAATGAAAACATAAACACTGTAAAAAGGAATAAAGAAACTAAACAAAACTATCAAATCAGTTGTGGATATTTTAAGCGATTGCACCTGATTGTGTGATGTTGTGCACCGAGATTGTTTTTTTTATCGTTAAGCAGGATGCAGTCTACAGATCAGACGGTGGCGCCGATGGCGTAAAAGCATACGTCGGGTAGCGCGGAGCATACTCCGAGGGTCCCACAAATCGGGTAAACTCGCTGTCGTTTTTGTTGGAGATGTTCGGTGCTTTGAAGGATGCCTCTGCGAACGTTGGAGGTGCTGAAAATGGCCACGGAAAGTCTAATAAGTATCATGTGATCGTGATCGGGTGAAGATTAAAAAATACATACGTATATTTGGATACAAGCTATCCCCACCATTGGCAATGTTCCATCCGAGAGCACCGCCAGTACCGTTCGGAGGACTAGCCGGACTGACCGGTTGAGTTGGCAGCATCGAAGGATCAGTCTCGGGAGGATTATCCGTGTATGGTCGTGGTGGTTGGAACGATTCCAACGGAACCGTTCCCAGCACAATCGGAATATTTCCGTCCATGTTAGCATGGGGTCCAGATACGACGGCTTCCATTTTGATATCGTAGTCCACATCAATTATACCACAATTTACCAGATTGGACGGTGGTAGGGGTGGAATAAGGATGTGCTGATTCCATGTCTGGCTGTTGCCGCCCTCGACCGGTCCGACGGATACTTCCGAGATTACTTCCTTTTTCTTTTTTGTCTCACGACGGGGGTTCATTACGTGAAATGCTAACAGCTTACGCAGAGTAAGCTTGATCGATTCTACTCCCACGTTACTCGCATTATCGCACTCGATAGTAAGTGGAATCGTTTGTCCGGAGACGAACCCAGTCACCGGAATGTGCACAATGACGCTCAGTGGTCCGGATGCACAGCAGAAGCAACAGAAGGTTTTCTCCCGTTCCAATTTGAATGGGTCCTTCACGCGTGGATTTTGATTTAGGTCCACTGGCGATACGACGGTGAAGGCCATCTTGAGGTCCTGATCAAACTTCCATGGTCGATCTAGTGTTACTTTAATCGTGTAACGTACAAAACCCCATTCACCCTCGAACGAGGACGGAAGCGTTGGGGGAAGGGCACACGTGAACGGGTAACTGTGAGTTCCAGCCGGTAATTCGATTTCGTTGCTGTTCTTTCCACCCAGTAAGTAATACTGGATTTGGAAGTATTCCTCCTGCCCGGTCAGATTGGTGGTCGACTCATATTGTTTGCCCTCTTGGTCGGTTTTCGTTTCAGTTTGGCTCCACTTGGTTTCTGCCTCGCCAGTGAATTTAATCACGATTCCTGTGGAAGATAAGTTTTAGTTTAATTACTATATATATATTGAAACTAATAGAGGATTTATTTGAACACTCCTTTAGCTAGGTCATTCATAACAAATGTTCTCTTTTCAATGTTTTTTTTCAGTCGAATAGCGGACTAACGAACTGTCTTTCGCTTTTTCAAATATAATTTACATAAAATACTTTTAGAAAATCACGAACTTAGCTCACTTTTTCGCCACAACTTTGTATATAACCCCTTAAGGTCCCTCTATTTTGGACTTGGTACACGAAATTGTTTGCTAGGTGCAATCTGGGCACCACTTCACGAGTCGTTCCGACTCTAGCGGTCGCCAGTGATCCCAAGTACACGAACTCATCGACCACCTCGATATCGTTCCCATCAATCGATACCCTGTGGAAGTCGACATCAAGCTCAATCAAAAAATCGGACTGTCGACATTCGAAAGTTCACCCTTTTTGCAGTCGACAAAGTAGTCAGCGACTTTCAACGACCAGTGTACTGTCAACAACCAAAGATGGCGTCAACGGAACAATTTTTTCTTGAGGTAAGTAATCTAATGGCAATTTCGTTTTTGACAGTGCACTACACCGGTGTAGTCGGTGCTACACTCATTCAAACTTGGGTGTAATCAGTCTATCTCTTTCTTTGCACTACACCGGTGTAGCACCAAGAAAAAACGAAAACGCCATAATTGCAGCTGAAAACAGAAAAATTCAACCAGCGACAATCATATTTTCTCTTGTTTATTGATAATCCATCACGGCGAAAGTATTGCGCATTACAGTGCATCATTGTACGAATAATGCACACTACCTTCGACGTGATCCCCTTGCTTAGAACAAGAAAAAATATGATTGTCACTGATAGAATTTTCCCGGTTTCAACTGCGTCCAGAAAATTATCAATTGCAGACCTTGACAGTTGGTCGGTTTTTGCACTTCGTCTAATCACGCCACGGTAACGATAAATTTTATGCTTTCAGATGACGCGGAAAAGGACTATGCTGAAAAGTTACCCCAGCCGGGACTGCTGCTGGTGAACCGATTCCAGAACGGATGCTGTAGCACGAAATTAATAAAGAAACGGTTTCCAATCCTGCAGGTGATCGTTGCAGGTCTCACGGTTGGATTGACTGTAATCCCGCAGGGAATCGCTTACACAGTGGTGACAAATCTCGAATCGTGCGGGCTGCATTTTGCCTTTGTGGGTTGTTTTGTATACGAATGCTGCAAGGACCGACGGGCATAATGTCACTGATGATACAGATCCGTGTGGCTAATCTTGGGCCGACCTTTGCAATACTGTCTGCATTTCTTAGCGGTTGTCTTGTGTTGCTTGGGCTTTTGAGTTTGGGTAAGTAATCAAAATTATGATTTGTGCTATGTAATAACGTCATATTTTTCCGACAGGTTTCCTGGTTCAGTTCATATCGGTGCCTGTTACGGTCGGGTTTACTTCGGCCGCTGCAGTGTCCATTGCCACTGGTCAGGTCAAGTCACTACTAGGTCTAGCTGGAAAGTCTAATGAATTCATTGAATCGTGGGTCAATGTGTTCCGTTACATTCATCTCACACGGCTGTTTGGTTGCCTTTCTTGGAATTAGTTCATTCGTGATTTTTCTGCTGATGATGCAATTGAAGAACCTGACTGGTCGGTGGAAATGCCATGATCGTCATTGGGGCTACCCTCCTGGTGTATCTGCTGAACAAGAATAGGCATTCTCCATTGCAGTTGACGGGTAGATTATTCATCATTGTGCATAGAATTAATGATTAATTGTTTATCTTTTAGATAACGTAACCTCCGGCCTTCCTCCAAAACAACCTTCACCATTGTCAACGGATGTCAATAACCAAACGTACACCTTTGTGGATATGATCACCTGGCTGGGAACATCGGTGATCGGATCGCACTACCAATTATCGCCATTCTTGAGTGTGTTGCGATCGCTTTTGCTAAGGGTAAGACCGTCGACACTTCGCAGGAAATGATTGCTCTCGGGTTGTGTACTATAGCTGTGTCGTTTTTTCTTCTATGCCAGTGACCAGGTCCTTCACGCGATCAGCTGTCACCAACATCAGCGGGGTAAGTGCTCTTACGGGGGGTGTTACCACTGGCATCCTAGTTGGGCGTTGGGACTACTGACAAGCACTTTCTGTTACATTCCGAAAGCTAGCCTAACAGGTAATTATTCCTGCCATGTTCTTTATACTGGAGTTTCACGCTGCTGCCGATATCTGGCGAACGAAGAAAATCGATATCATTCCATATTGCGCCACCCTAATGTTTTGTCTTGTTCTTGTGTTAGAGTATGGAATAATCGTCGGAATCGGGATAAATCTTTGCTTCGTACTGTATAATGTCACGTCCACAAAATTTTCACCGGATCGAACTGATCAACAGCGTTGATCTTTTCATCGTCACACAGTGTCACCTGTTCATACAAAGTTGTGACAAAATTATAAAAATTGGTGTATGTGGCTAAAAATTGGGGTTCCAACTAATTTTGGGTCGCTGAATCCATTTCTGCCATCAGTTTTGAAATTCCATTTTTTTTTTCCATTACTATTGTGTAAACCCATTTGAAGGCGTTGGTCGTTAAAGGGTTAATATATACGTTAATCACAGTAGCCAATCACATCGGAAGTGATTGACAAAGCTGGTACAAATCACTAATTTTTCAGTAATATGATGTTGTTTAGGCAACCAATTTGTTAGGAGATTTATGAGCTACAGCGCGTCTCCATAAGAGTATTTTCAAAAACATTGATGTAAAAACTTCGGCGCAAAGATGCGCAAGATGTGGCCTGTATATCTTGAAACTACACTAAATTTTGAGTCAGAATCATGATAAGTGACCCATGGAAGACCATCTCAAAAATTGGAAGACGTATAAAGATAAATTACTGATATGACATTGAATTTCTAAATTAGTTTTTCTTGATGCAGAACAAACCTTAATCATTTCTGCACAAAAAGCTCACATCTATAGTATAGCATATTCATTCGTCTTTCCAAAGAACTCAAAATTACTCTAATCGGCCGTATAGTTCTTGAGAAGGTACTGAAGTTCTAAGGTACTAACATTGACTGAATTGAATTGAACAGAAATCCTCGACATCACTTGCTTCAACGACATGTTAAAAATTATTTTTCATCCTATTATCGTAAAATTTTGAGTTACTTTTATTCAAACTTAGAGAAAATAAAATAAATATTTACGAAAAAATTACAAGACATTGAGAGAGCAATTTATTTTGAACAACTTAGTTTAGTATTCTGCATCATGACGTGTTGATTTACTAATGGACGTTCTATAGATACTGCGAAATATCCATACATTATACAGTATAAAAATGCATGAAAACTAAAAAACCCGGAAAGTCCGGATTGTTATACTTCGCTTACATATACTACATAACATGGCAAATCTAATCATGCTGAGTTTTGGTTAACAAAGTTTCACAATTTAGAGAAATTTTGTAATGAAAAAGTTCATTTTTTAGAGAAAAATCCTCAGAAAAGTTATGTGTTTTGACGATATCTAAAACTTTCTAGAACATACCAATGTAGAAATAATTAAGTTGTAGAAGAGAAAGTTAAAAAATAGATTTTAAGGTGCAACGTACATATCTCTTAAGGAAAAATTTATAGATGGCGGATATGTTCACCAAAGTTGTTCAAAATAAATTGCTCTACATGATTCCGCGCAAAAATATTTTTTTTGATGCTGAGCTAAAATTTTTTTTCTTTAAATCACAGTTGCACCTTAACAATAATCAAGGTGCTTATCCTAAAAGATGTAGGATGTAGTCCTAGGAAACTTTCATGAAGACATCAAAGCATGAAAACATCTGTGAAACTCAGGAAAGACTTTGACCGTCTTTTTTCAGTTTCGCCCCACTGTGCAGCGCCAAAATTCTTGCAGGAATTGTGGATGATCTGGGTGTCCCGGGGCGACCAGTGCACTTGACGAACTGGAAACGCTCGGTTCAACACATCGTTTTCCGATTAGATACGCAGCGGTTTGTCCCACTATTCAAATGTGATGAGACACTTGTCGAGAACGGTACTAAATCGGATCAAATAGGTGCAAATAGTACCGTGCTGGACACCAATATTCTTTCATACACTTCAAATGGGAGTCATACACTAATTACGCAAGAGAATATAGGGAGAGGAGGACTTTTAAAATATCGTACAAATTCACATATTAGGGGAAGGGAGGGTTTATCCTTTCTTACGTTATATCATAAAACAAGTATGAAAAATTGAATCACTAAGAAAATATTCTATTCATAAGAAAATGAAACTATTTCTTAATTGTGCCATGATTTTTTTGTATATCAAAAAAGTTCATACATCATGGTCAAGGAAGGGAGGGGACCTCGAATTGAAGTGATTTGCAGCAGCAGGATATGATTGTTAAATTTGTAATGGAATTTAGTTGATTGTTGCCAACGTGAGGAGCGGCTTAATTGTCGATGATGTTGGAGCAGTTACAGCAATTTCTTGTCCATTGGAGGGTACATTGTTCTGTTCGGGAACTGGGGTCACAATATGTCTTACAAGTTAAGAAGTGTTGATACCCTTCGTGTTAGGCCAAAATTCTTCTTTTCAAACTCTCGCTTCAAACCCGTAAGATATCGGGGACATATTCTGGCATGCGATTGTCAAAGATCCTGTAGACCGAATATTTCTAGAGTGTGAACTGTATTCTACTTCAAGAAAAATCGAATAAGGCCATGTGGGAGCTATGCGTGCAATAAGCGTCACAGTTGGCAGCTCAGAATAAATTCACGCCAGAAGAAGTTATGAGCTCTTTTTAGCTCTACATCACAAGGAAATGGATTCAAAGGAAGTGGAATACAGCAACAGATAGTGTGGACCAAATCGTAGATTCTGAATATCTAAACAGTTATTCTGTAACTTCTTCTGGGCGAGATTAGGGTGCAATTAAAATTACAGCAGATGATTACAATTAAATTTTGTCATGAATTTGTTTGTTATAATTCTATTCAAATTTTTTTTTTAATTAAAAATTTATTGGTTCAGTGTAGTATTTACATTTTTGTATGTTATACATTGTCAGTGATGTAGCTTATTTTTCCGATTTTCATCTTTGGTATCTTCTTGCGGCTCATCGTTGGTAGTTTGGAATTTTTATATGCATTTTTTGTTTAGCTGTGAATAGCTATAGCATGAATTTTATACGTATCGTTTTTGCTATCTTATTATTTAAAGAAATGCCAATATGATTTTTAATTACGAAAATCATGATAAGATCACAGAGAACAGACGTCCATCTTCAGCATTCAACTTGTGTAAAATCTCTAACGGTTTCGAAGGTAGTTAGGATATCTAAACCAGGTGCGCTACTGTCGTCATGTTTTTTTTGTAGCTAAGTTCGACAGAATTGACAGCGGTTATTCCTCTACCCAGTCAAACTAGTCCGCAACCGATTCGGACTTCCAGCATGAATTTCAGCTCAAATGCACCAACCGATAGAGTCGGAATCGGTTGTTTTCTTTGAGCTAGATTCCATGCTGAATCCATCCAGGATTTCGAACCGGTTCCGGAATCGATTTGACGGATAGTTGGGATAGGTTGGTGTGGCGGCGCTAGTGTTTTTCGTATATTAATTCAAATGTTTACACACGTTTTTTAAATATTTTTGTTCGATCATGGATGTCTGTTCTCTGTGATAAGATCTTATGCAGCGGGGAGGACGAGTTCACCAAAATCTTACGAACTCTTATCTGGGGAGAAAGGGATGTTGAAATATTCTAAAAAAGCCTTATGTAATTAGTGTACAGCCCCATGCGAGCATTCACACGATTGGCATAAAGTCATTTGGCATAAGGTCGTTTGGCATAAGGTCATTAAGCATAAAAGTCGTTTGGCATAAAGTCATTTGGCATAACGGTCATTTGGCATAATGGCCATTTGGCATAAAAGTCATTCGGCATAAAGGCCATTTGGCATAATAGTTATTTGGCATAATCACTGCACTGAAACGAATACACTCAAGTTTTTTTTTACGCGGTTTTTTTTTGCGCGGTATTTTTTTACGCGGATTTTTTTTACGCGGATTTTGAAATTTACGCGGTTTTCATTTACGCGGATTTTGAAATTTACGCGGTTTTCATTTACGCGGATTTTGAAATTTACGCGGTATCCATCAATGAGGTTCCCTTTATCGCGGATTCTTAAATTTAAGTGGTCTTCATTTACGCGGATTTTGAAATTTACGCGGTTTTCATTTACGCGGATTTTGAAATTTACGCGGTTTTCATTTACGCGGATTTTGAAATTTACGCGGTTTTCATTTACGCGGATTTTGAAATTTACGCGGTTTTCATTTACGCGGATTTTGAAATTTACGCGGTTTTCATTTACGCGGTTTTCATTTACGCGGCTCGTATTCCCCGCGTAAAAAAAAACCTGAGTGTACTTTAGATGGAATATTTTTTGCAAAGTACTTTCGCTTCCGATACTATAAATAAATTAATAAAATACTTGCCGCCGCCTAATGTGGCTACACTACATCGCTTTCCAACAGTGCTGTCCCACTTCGCTGCCGCTCAGTCGGACTTAAACTAGCTATAGCCCCTATGTTTGAGTAATCCGAGCAAACGAGTGGATTACAGGTTTGCTTGCAGAGTACTTTCGCTTCCGATACTATAAATAAATTAATAAAATACTTGCCGCCGCCTTATGTGGCTACGCCACATATCTTTCCAACCGTGCTGTCCGACTTCGCTGCCGCTCAGTCGGACCTAAACTGGCTATAGCCCCTATGTTTGAGTAATCCGGGCAAACGAGTGGATTACAGGTTTGCTTGCAAAGTACTTTCGCTTCCGATATTATAAATAAATTAATAAAATACTTGCCGCCGCCTAATGTGGCTACGCCACATCGCTTTCCAACCGTGCTGTCCGACTACTAACTAGCTATAGCCCCTATGTTTGAGTAATCCAGGCAAACGAGTGGATTACAGGTTTGCTTGCAAAGTACTTTCGCTTCCGATACTGTAAATAAATTTAAAAAATACTTGCCTCCGCTTAATGTGGCTACGCCACATCGCTTTCTGCCCGTGCTTATGCCAAATGACTATTATGCCAAACGCCCGTTATACCAAATGGCCATTATGCCAGTTGACTTTATGCCAAATGACTTTTATGCCAAACAACTGTATGCCAAACGGGCTTATGCCAAATGGCTTTATGCCAAATGGCCTGACACCATTCACGCAAGTCTTGTCCGGCACGGCACTGCGCCGGACAAGTGTGAATGCTCGCATTTACTGAAAATAATCCACATGAATGAAATTTAACATCACTCTCATGTTCGTTTTCATGTTAACAAGTAAAACAAATAATTTTTCCTTTGAATTTCATACGGAAATCCATTAAAACGCATTTTGTGTTTCAAATTATATTCAAACAAATTCAACGTGAATGACATATTTTGTTTTTGAATGTCGATTTCCATACTATTGAGTCGTAAAGCATAAACTTTCCACATGACTTTCACGTGAAATGCATTTCAATTTGTAAAACGATTCCTCCGATTCTTCTGCTATTTTTTTTATTTTATTCAATTCGTTTATTTGATAAGGCACGTTTGCGTTAGCTTAAAGTTGCCATTTATTTAACATTTTGAATTTCTTAAAACTAGGGGGTTACACTTTTAAATATTGTTTTGTTTTTATATAATGAAACTGAAGAAATTTTACAGCTAACTTACACATATACAAGAGGGGATAATATAATATTCGTAAGATTAGGGGGCGTCATTTTGTATGTTTTTTGTATAGTAATGCACTTTAGGTTTTTCAGAAGGGAGATTATTGGAGCAATTAATTATGAGCTAAACGGAACATTTTTCAAACATAATTAAATTAGGAATAACTAGAGGGAGTGATCAAATTTTATTAAGAGTAGGAGTGATTAATTAGGACTATTTTTAAGTAGTGGTACTGCTGGTCATTTCTTAACGAGATTATATATTGATCAACTAAAATTAGAAAAGACAGGGGGTAATTAAGTTTTGGGAAGATATTCAGGAGGATTAGGGGTGGGGGGAGGGGGTGGGGGGTGAAGTTCTACATCTGTGTATCAGAGACAGGAGAGAGAGGGTGGGCGAAGCTGTCAGGGTGGAGTAAGATATTAACTTTCAGTTTCCGACATCGGGAATCAACGGTATTAAGGATTACAGACTCGGACGGTCTTCATCAGGATGTATTCGAAGGCCGGGCGGTCTTCTTCGAGCCGACAGGGTTTCCTCCAGACAATTTCGTAGTACAGCTCGGATGCGGGTCGGCAATACACCGCGTGTGATGTTGTGCTGTAGGTCTCGTGTTTGTTGGGTCATTCGACAGAGATGTTTTGTATCGTCTTGGAGTCGCATTAAACCATCGTTGGGGTACGGTAGGCGGAAGAGGGCACTTCTGAGAATGACAAGAAAAATAATAGGGGCAATTAAATCTGAATATTGAGGGTTTTTAGGAAGGTGTATACGAGGGACATATAGAGGCGATCGCGGCTTGCCAGTACGTCTCGAACCGAAACATTGGGTGATCTTCCTCGGGCGCGAAGGGAATCCAATAGTTGAGATCTGGTAGAACAGTACTCGGCACATGCCCAGACAATATGTTCAATATCGTGATAACCGTTGCCGCAGGCGCAGATACCGCTGAGTCAAACCACGTCAAGTGGGCCTCGAAATTTCCACAAAATCACCGATTTTCATGAAAAATATTTTTTTGTGTAGGGGACATGGAGTGTAACTTTTGGTATAAATATTTTTTTTAATTGCTTTTTTTGTTTAAATTATAGGGTTTTAAACTTTTGAAAACAAAATTGTATTTTTTTCAATTTCTTATATCTCAAAAACTACTCCAGATATTTGAATGAAATTTTGCACACTTATAGAATGATGTTTACACTATTATATAAATATATATTTATGGAATATTTGTTTTAATAGCAGTATTTTACATACATTTTTAATAAACAATTTAAAATATTTTCGTGTTCTCCGCGCTATAATAAATCGTAAAATATGTAAAAATGACGCGGAAAACGTTCACCTTCAATAATCTGTAAAGATATTTTTGTCCTTTTGTTTCTGTCCAGAGATACAACGTTTTTTGTCACGCGCCGCGCTCTTTCAACATGCCGCGCATTTCGATGATGCCCACGATAACGTACTAGTATCAGCCCACGCGCACTCGACCAACGGGCATGTTCAAACTTGCGTTCAGCACCTTGCGGTATCTATCATTTAGCACGCGGCAACTTCTGTTGTATAGCAAATAGCAACTTTTATTGTTTAGAATGTCGTCAGTTCTTCTTTAGTTTAACATGTTTTAATTAAAATTGTTATCATAAATGAGGTTTTATAGTTGTAACGAGTACGATACATATACAACATGTAGGTATGCTTTAGTGCACTTATTGCAAGCCTGAATGTTTTCCATATTCTCAACAAACTTACAAACGTCTTTGCCAATGTACTGTTCGTACCTTTCATTCCACCAAGAAGTTACTAAGTTCAAATCGCAACTACTTGTAAGTTTAATTTACCTGTTGTTTATTTTGTGCTGTTATTTTTCCCACTCTTCCAATTCTACTTCCATTCTCCTCCTTCTCTTTTCCTTCTGCTCAGGAAATGTTGAAAAGACACGACAAGGCACAAATCTCCGGCTACATACGGGGAACGTACCAATTGAGTCAATGTATATCCTGGATTGAAAAAAATCCGAAGTCAAGCGAGTAAGCCTAAAGCTCTTTCCAACTTTGTATAAGAAACTTTAGCACTGAAACTCTGAGTTTCAGTGTCCAAACACGGTGTCGTCTATGTAAGGACGGCCGAAAACTCGAAATCGTAATTGCACTACTGCTGGGCATTTGCATATCAGATGATATGAGGTTTCGTAGTCGGATTCACAAATATCACATGAAAATGACTAAGCGCGCTGAATAGTTGCCATGTGATAATTGAGTTTGCAGTGGGCGGTTAAAGCCCTGGTCAGTATGCCGCAGTGGAGTTTCGGAAAATGTAGGAGATTTTTCGAAATCACTGGGCACGGTTGTTCTAGAACCGCCTATGTTTGGTGACACGTTTGTAGATTTCTCCAATAATTGCGATGCTATCGTATTTTTTCTCTTATCCAACTTGTCGAAATTGGCAGGGCGGGCTCAGGACCAACGAAGTCAATCACTGCACCTGCCTTGGCCCATTCGTCAGCCCATTCATTTTAAGTAATACCGGAATGTCCGGGCACCCAGACAAAGTAGATCGTTTTGACAATGCTTAGTTCTTCGATTTAGGTTCGGCATGCGATCACTAGCTTGGACCCTCCGTGAAAAATTTAGTTGTCATCGTCTTTCAATTGTAAATTTTCGATATTTTGGATCATTTGTGGTTGTCCCGATTAAATAATAGAACCTGCAATTCCAAATCCGGTTTCATCGTAGTACGATTCGCTTCATAGCACGAAGTCAAGCGAAAGGTGCGTTCCGGTCATCAAATTGAGTTGCAGAGAGAGAAAGTGACGTGCAGCCCATTACACTTCCGGAAGCGACGTAGGACGTGTTTTTGTCAGTACATAGGATATAGAAAGGATCTTCACATACTGGGTACCGGTGAGACCGTTTCATGAACCATTTCCAAGTATTTTAAATATCATTGCAATATTGCCTGTATTAAGCAATAACATTTTTCAGAGATTCGTATGATATGAATTTATATAATCTCCAGCTCACATTTTTTCGCCTTTTGATATGTCCGTCACCTATGAAAACTGTTTCGGTTCCGAGCGTTTACCTTAAGTAGATGATAGGACTATTATGAAATAGAAACGCTTGTAAGGATGTGGCCAGGTGTGTGGAGATGAGGGGGTCTACGTCATTGTAGATCGTAGCCAAGTTTGATATGGCAATGGATATGCTCAATTCTGCAACTCCATCTATGATTTGTGCAGGTGTTCGTGCTATGCTATGCATGCGATCACTAGCTTGGACCGTGATTCGTCTGAGCTAAAAGCTTTGATTGCAGCCTGACTATCGGATCAGAAGTTTATAACTTTATCGGACCTCAGTATCTACCTAGCGAGTGAAATTGTTCCAATCTCATTTCACGACAGTAGACACCAGCACCAGCACGTCCCTCCATAGGAGAACCGTCAGTGTAAAAGACCACTTGCGTTTGTTGCTATCTCTCCATATAGCCAGACAACCACTCCTCTCGAGAGGAGATGGTTTAGCTTTGGCTGGACTATCATCGCCTCTCCCCTCTGCCACCACACAAGGCATCCGTATGACAGTATTGGGCATACAATTGTCGTGTAAATCCAATAGATGTATTTAGGTTTGTGACTCCAGGTCTTTCTAAAAGGTCGTCTGCACTGCCCGAAGGTCATGCACACTTTCTGGACTCTGAACTCAATGTGAGCAGACCAATTAAGTTTGGAATCCAATATAACTCCAACGTATATGACTTGATCTGCACACTAGCTCAGAATCAAAGAACTGCAAGGAAAGAACCCCGGTTGTTATTCGCTTCTTCGTGAAAAGAACCAATGAAGTTTTGTTTGGATTTATTGATAATTTAATTTGTCGACACCACTGTTCGACAGCTCTTAATGCTTGTTGCATTATGTCAAAGATTGTTACGATGCAAAGTTTAGTAATTAGTATTTGGTAATCATCAGCAATCTCGTAGGTTGGAAATCCAACCTCATTGAGTTTCTTCAACAAGCCGTCGGCAACCAGGTTCCATAGCACAGGTGACAGAACGCCACCCTGAGGACAGCCGCAAATACTCAATTTCCTTATCTCTGCCTGTCTCAGTAGCGCGAGCTTATCATTTACTAGTAAACAAGGACAACAAAAAGATAAATAAGGCATATGAATTAACGCTAACATGAAAAAACACCGCGAAAGTTAGAGGAATTCAAAGTACGGTCACTGAAGAGGAACTCCGACCGCCACTCACCCCAGTTGGTCTGGGTTCAATCCCAGCCGAGGTCGTTAAGATTTTTCTGAAGTGAAAAAAATCTGTGGTCACGCCTTCCTTCGGAAGGGAAGTAAAGCCGTTGGTTTCCGGTCCTTTAGTTAATGGATCCATATCTAGTCCAGATAGTGGGAGTCACCTCTCTTGGCGTCGGTGTTCGGGCTTGTAGCGGCAATAGGCCGACGGAAAATAACTAGAACTAGAAGAAGAAGAGGAACTCCGAGGCTAGATAGAGAACCTGCGAACGACCACCTCCGCCTCGATTCTGAAAATGGTCTGTCACACGCGGCACAAACCCTGCAACATAAACGCCCTCAGAGTAGTACTAGCATACTGCCTATCCTGGACAGTTCCAAGGAACAATCGGGTCATCAGCTCCCAAGATACTTTGAAAGCAACATCGATCTCATTTCAGTAAACGGGCTAGAAATCATCAGCCGAACAATACACAGTAATTTAAAATAAAACAACCGATGAGGCCTGCCTACAAAGTGAATGTTGTTTGTGCAGTTCGAAGATGTTTACAGTCACATTGAATTTAGTAAAAAAATTTGCGAAGTGAAAGTTATATCGGTTAGGTTTGAGGTAATTTTATTCACAGTACAAACTAGTATTCAAATTGCAATCATAATTTATTATCAGACATGCACGTCTCTTACGTATGTTTATCCGGTGCGAGGATGTGTCGTCTTGAACACGCGTATCGTATGGTAAAATGTATGTAACCTAAGAATACTACTATTATGATCTGCGTCGGAATCTATCATCGTCGTCAGCTCATGCACAAGTAATTTTGGCAAGATGTACAACGTAAGCAACGTAATGAGTCTTAGACATACTATTTCGAGACACTTTGTTGTGAATATTGTTTTTGAAACTTATTGTTCTCGTTATATAGAAGTTTCCGAACAATCAGGATTCTAATTAAATTATTTATCTTTTTGTTTTGCTGGTCAGAATGGCGACGGCTCACTAGAACAAGTGAAACCGCAGTGCGATGAGCTCGAATTGGACAATGAAACCGAAAATTAGAATGAACAGAACAAGGTTATGCCCAAGATCAATATAATACGGTATAGAATCAACTCTATTCTCGCCCCATCAATTGGGCTACAGGTAAATGTCCGAAGTGCAACTAAAAAATAGATAGCCCGAACTGTAAGTATAGTACATTCGATAGTAATAATTAAAATTTTTTTTGTCAGATATTCGACGATGCGATCATTTTACTTGACGCAGGCGTAAGCCATGCACCGATCGGTGATATGAAACGTTTCGATTGTAAATCTTGGTCGTTTAACGTAAAATGGTATGGAATTGATTCGATCCCCTTACCATCTACTATACTAAAAGTATGTGCTTGAACCGCTACGAGTTGAATAAGACCTATTGCCGATTCGAAAGATCATGTTGAATCAGGTGCGATGCTTTGCGCAACAAAACATTACGCCAAGTTCCGGTAGGCAAAAGTCTCCATATATGATTAATTCCGGTCAATAGCTTTCTATTTTCATGTTCAGTAAAATGGATAATGCCAAAAAAAACAAAGTTTATCCCTGCCGTTATTAGCGAGATTAACAGAAAATTTACCAGAAAGCAACATTCATCACAGATCCAGTGTAAATCGGATCGAGTGACTATTAATACGTCGCAGTATGGATCGTATAGATTCGTCAATTAATGCGAATCCGCACCCGCAAGGCAAGTATACATTGATTGGCATCGATATTTATACGATTGGTCTCAGTTTACACACCGGTGCAGCAGTACTCGCTGTATATTATACCACTGGTGAAACTGAATTCGCTTGCGCCACCACTGTCGGTTGTTTCCGAATGCTGAAAATCCTATTATAGGGAGGTATCGGCTCTAAACGGAATCACGAGGAGCACAAATTCGTATCTGTTAGAAATCAACTCTATCCTCGTCTCACCACCTAAGCCAAGTTAAATGTTCGAGTTTTATAGTACGTCATACCATAATAATTAAATTCTTTTTCTCTTTGCTAGGTAATCGACGCATCAGTCATTTTACTAGACGCAAATGTAGATTGCAAATCTGTCGAATCGGTGGATGCCTTTTCTACGCGGTATGTTGGTACGGTCTGGGTGCAACATCATTGGTAGTCAGTGGGGGTTTAGTGGATACGTAAGAAAACCCCCATTTCACAATCAATTTGACTCTCGTGTCACAACTGAAACAAAGGTAAATCGAACTGCATGTATAGTACATCGATATGCAATAATTTAATTATTTTTTTTAATAGTTATTCGACAATCCGGTTATTGGACTTGACACCGAATGTAAGCCATTCACTGGTCGACGACAGGAAGTCTCCATTGCATACTCGACCAAATAACGTAAAACTGTATGTAGTGAACTCGATCCCCGTACCATCAAACAGACCAAAGGTAAATGCCTGAACTGTAACACATGCGACCACAATAAATAAATTCTATTTTGTTAGGTATTTGACGATCCAGTAGTTCGTTACTGTTATCGTTGCAAAGAAGCGTGTACATGCAACGCAGGCAAGAGTCGTATAACATTTCAAACAGCACGATGGTGGACGTTGTTGGTATTATGCAGCGGACCAAGTTCGACTTCCGTATATGTACCAGCAACCATCTTCCAGTGAAACGATAAGCACGGTCGGACGAGATCTATTGCCGGTTCGGAAGGTCACGCTTAATCTAATCCTGTGCTTTCTGCAGCAAAAATTACAGCAAAGGACAGTTCCGGTAGGTAGAAGTCTCCATATAGTATTTATTCCGATTAATAGCTTTCTATTTTCGTTTTCAGTAAAATGGAGAAGAAAAAACAAATCCCTGCAGCAGAATTGACAAAGTTTACCAGAAAGCAACAATTACCACAAAATATTGATGCGTCGCAGTATCAATTGACCAGATTCGCCAATTCATACGAATCCGCTTCCGTATGGCAAATATACAATGACTTACATCGATTTTGAAGATTGGTCTCAATATGCACACCGGAGCAGCAGTATTCGTAGTGTGCCGCTGATGAACCTGAATTCGACTGCGTCACTCGGCTTCTTCCGAATGCTGATAAACCTACAATATGATATTAAACATCAAGACGGAGGTATCATCTCTAAACGAATTCTTCCACTGGATGGAAGGAAAACGCTGCGAAGACGAATGGTCATCGAGACACTAAAAAGGTATCAGTTGGACCGGTTTTCTCCAATGGTCAAATCGTTTGCCAACGGCTTCCAGCTGGCCGAAGGAAAAGTGATCCACGACTTTCAAATATTTTTCGGTCCGACGACTGATCCAGTTGTTGCTGGACTAGAGAGCAACGCGGTCTAGTTGACCCGATTGGTGCAACGACCAGTGACACAATATCCGCAACCCCAGAATATTGCTGCTGAGATCTATTTGGCCTGACAAGGATGAGCGATCAGCATACTACATAATAACGTCTCGTTTGTTCTCGGGAAGTGTATCATTATTTAAAAAAAAAAATAAAAACAGATTGCATTATTTATTTTATTTTTTTGATAAAAAAGAAAACATCTGAAGTATAAGAAAATAAGAAGAAGAGTACCAAAATAGAGAGCACGACGGCGTCCGATTCTCCATAGCTTGACATCGGAGCTACGTAGCTCTTATACCGCCTGACGAATTTGACAACTTCGAAGCCCAACAGTCCGATTTCGATGGTGCAAAATAGCACGATATAGTTCTTATATAAAGCGCGGTATAGCTCTTACGTCGGACCTCATCGGCCTGACCATCAGCCCGATCGTCAGGCTGACTCGGCCCGACAAATTTCACTGGGTATTCGAAGCTCGGTTTCGAATATCGAATCTCGGTTTCTTTCTTCTTATTGATATTTTTGACTCTTGTCAATCCTCGATCTTCTTATCACACCTTCGAGAAAGCAATATAAGACAATAGACAAGAAAGCGCATCAGCTTGCTGTAATCTTTTCCGAGATTCAAAAAGATTCGGAAATACCCGTGATACTACACACTTAATTTAAATTATTGGGTACAGTAAAATTTTGCTGGGGTTTTGAACAGCATACCGTTCGGTAATGAATTCAGTAAAACAATTTGGTACCGAACTCTCCGCAATCCGTTCTATCCAAACGTCAAAAAAACTGGTCAGTCAGCAGTTTCCTCGGAAAATGGCGTCTTGACAGATGATTTGCTGTACCTGTTTTGTAAGTTTTTGACGAGGTTCGGTAACGTTGGTACAATTTTGCCGAACAATTAGTCAGTATTTTACTGGATAATGTTTATGTACTGAAAAAAAAAACAGAAGAGCTGATAAATTCAGTGAAAAATATTGCGGGAGTTAGTAAATTATTCGAAAACTTACTGAAAATCGCTAAAAAATGAAAACTATTCCGCGAATTTTTAAACAATTTGCTGACAGCTCCTTAAAAATATCACTTTACTGAGCAAGTCGTCAAAAGAAATTACTGAACAAGTTTGGGCTGGGTTAGTGTGTACGAAGCACATCAGTAGATCCATTTTCGCTTCTCAATCGTCAGTATGTCCGGAAAGTCGTATAAATAGGTGATGAGTGCTCACGTGTTATTCGTGACTCTTTTGTAGGACTTGCGCCAGTGAAAACCGCTGTATATTGCTCTAAGAACTGCCTTACTACGTGAGATATGCGTTGACAAATAATTTAGCAGGGCACCTTACAGATGGCGTTCAGCAATGTGATTGCTCGCTAGTTCCAGCAATCCAGTTTTAATCCTATTTGTAAATGGTGATAACTATTCTCACCGCACAATCACTCAATAAAGTCACTTCCTCTTCAATTTTTGAAATCACAGTGCAATGCTCTCGCTAGTTAGTCTCTTCCTGGACCTTAACCAGCTCTGGTGTTGGGAATCTGTCGTCGGAAGCGCGCGTCTACGGGTTGATTCGCGTGCTATTATCATCGTCTACTGATTCGCCATTTAGATGTTCGTCATAATACTGCTTCCACCTATCGATCATTTCAAACTCGTTCGTTAGAAGGTTCCTATTCCTGGCGTCTTTGCACATATCGACTTGTGGCACAGAGCCTTCGCGAGAACGATTCGCCGTCTCGTAGAACTTCCGTGTCTCATTATCGTGGTACAGCTACACCGCCTCGTTATCATGATCTATCGCTTTTGGAATACCGAGTTTTGTCTGATCTGTGCTTGTCTGTATCGTTTCTCGTTCATCCTCGTACGGTGCTGCAGCATACCCGCCTATACTGTATTCTTCTCTTGAACTCAGCAGTGCTACCGTTGGTGGTTCATATGTTGGCCCAGCTATCCTCATGAGTAGCACCGTCGATCTGTTCTACCGTTGATAGTGCCTTCTCCAGCTGCTGTTCGTATTTCCGCAGCACGATCGTAGCTGTTAGATGTTGAACCTCGGCGTCCATGCTCGAGAAGTGTTGTATGCCATCGATTGTTTTGAGTTCATGTAGATCGTTGCCATTTAGTGATTTGAATTTATGTTCGCACTGCGATAGACGCGAACGCTTATGATATCGAAGAAGATTTTGCCGTTGATTAGAGCATGGTAATCTATAGATGGGCACTATCACTTTTTGGACAGCTGTGAAGTACACGCATCGTTGGCCGTTGTCGTTTGTAACGAAATGCAGACTGACTGGTTCTATCACCGGTTTGTATATTGCCTACTCATCTAGCTGGTCGTTCATATCGCCGTAACTGAACGTTGGTGATGCGGTAGTTGAAGAAACGAGTTTTTCTTTTTTACTACATACATTCTCTCGTTGTTACTATATCAAGCGTGTGCAAATCTTGTCCAGTACAATGAAGTCCAATTTGTTTGTGGTGCTGCCGTTCTGGTAGAATGTGACCGGTCGATGCCCGCTTTTTCACACCCTCTGTCCTGTCAAGCAAAGTTCCTGTAATCACAGAGAACAGACGTCCATCTTCAGCATTCAACTTGTGTAAAATCTCTAACGGTTTTGAAGGGAGTTGGGATATCCAAACCAGGTGCGCTACTGTCGTCATGTTTTTGCTGTGGCTGAGTTTGACTATTGACAGCGGTTATTCCTCTACCCAGTCAAACTATTCCGGAACCGGTTCGGACTTCCAGCATGAATTCCAGCTTAAATGCATCTACCGATAGAGTCAGAATCGGTTGTTTTCTTTGAGTAAGATTTCATACTAAATCCATTCAGGATTTCGAACCGGTTCCGGAATGGATTTGACGGATAGTTGGGATAGGTTGGTGTGGCGGCGCTAGTGTTTATCGTATATTAATTCAAATGTTTACACACGTTTTTCAAATATTTTTGTTCGATCATGGATGTCTGTTCTCTGTGCTGTAATGCTACGACCCCGAAGTAGCGAGTTTGCAACTCGGTTACAATGCGGTCGATCCCCTGGAAGGCAAGCGACTTACAGTTCCGAATTTCGAATAGCAGTTTTTTTCGTCGCATTTTGGACCTGCACCAACCCTCTGTATTTGTTTTTGTTAGGGGAAACTATGCCACAGCGACCACTATTCAAATAAAACAGGGGCGTTTGCTCTACATGTTACAAATTGCCCGCATCCAATGTAGTTGGAAGTGAGTTGTTTGTTTGTCTATATGTGTCGTCCTAACCGGGTAGTACATTATTAATGTAGCTAATGGCGATTTCGCTTGAACCTGAAACTGAGTCAGGTTCTAACCCCATCCGCTGTCAGTTCATACATTTTGACAGCAGTTGGGGTTAGGAACTGACTCAGTTTCGCCTCAAACAAAAACCACATAAGTATCCGTTTGCGACAGGTATGCCATACCTCGTGAAACGTCATTGAATGCCTTCGGAAATATCGCTTCCATCGAAGAAAAAGTACTGCACAATGGCAGAGAATATGTTCCGAGCTCTCGGGCTCGTAGCTACAGAATCGACATATCTCATCTTGACTTTTGTCAACTTTTTCAGATGATACTTGGCAGGATAATGTTCCGTAAATAAACCTGTGATTATACGTGTCTTTACGTTTAGATCCATTAGTTTTTTGGCTCTCGTTATATCTGGATGTATGAATTTCTTAGCTTGTCGAGTTCTAGTTTGATGGCAAAGGTAAATATGCCTAGAAATGGCTCTGGTCCAACAAGCATATTTGATGAACCACGCCTGGCTAATTCGTCGTCCACTTCGTTACCACTGATTCCTTGGTGGCCTGGTACCCAGAATATCATTACTTTATTCCGAGTTGCCAGTTGTTGTAGAGATGTGTGACTCCAGTCTAGATTCACATTTCGTCGATCTTAATGCCAACAGTACTGCTTGGCTGTCTGAGAAGATTGCGATTTTTTTGCATACCTTTAGTTTCGTTTCCCACAGACCACCGGGCAGGTGTACATTGCATATACCTATGCCTGGAAAACTTTCCCATTGAAATCGCTTCTTTAATTCTTGGTCCGCAGACTCCCGCGCCAGTCAGCTCACCCATTTTAGAAGACTCCGTATAGAATTTGTACCTTGAGTTAGTATGGGACCCTCTACATCCCATATCTTATGATCCACTATGTGGACCTCATATGAAATATCGAAGGTCGGTTTAGACTCCATGTTATCTTGAACTGAAGTACCCTCTGTATGACCAGAGACTTTTGCTACTAGAGAAGGCAACGGCAGCCCTCAGATTAACCGTTGTGTGTCCAACAAAAAGAAAACAGGCCGACAGGGTACCCGGGTATCCGCAAATTTTGCAAATCCATGACTATGGCAATTTTGGCCCGATTTAGAAAAGTTTTGGATATTTTGGATTCAGGAAATCATCCACTCTTATAATCTGTGAAATTGAACCCGATGAATGTACCTGGGTCCCTAAATTAGTTATGGAATTTTGTGTTTCCACTTCGTCTCATCATCAGACTCTGATACTGTAACGGATTACTTGCGCACACAACAGTCGACAACTTAAGCGCCACTTCCGTTAGGAAGGTTGCCGACGCATGACGATAGTCCGGCCAAAGACGCTATACACAAGGCGGGTATGTTAAAGTGGCTCAAACACCGTTCTTACTCAGCTAATCCACCGATGAGACCCCAAAACAATAGCCAAACCGAATAAGTTTATTGAGAAAATCTTTCGCGTAAAAATCTAACAATCAAAAAGTAAAACGAACGAACCGCGCACTTTAATCGAGATGGTCATCAACCCTCAGGGAGATAGATAGATATATTCCTATGGATGCGTTTTCTAGTCCCGGGACGTTTAGATCTAAGTACAATCTGGGCCTGTCTCTCTTAGCTTCTAACCTGACCTGATAAGATCCAGTTCGATGAGGATCGTTTCCTTCCCTCGCTGACGGTGCAATTTCGGTCGTACTTACTGCTCGCTTAGTGAGGTATATATATAGGTGTGGCAGAACACACGGTTTGCTAGTGTCACAACGGGTCGACGTCATAGCGGTCACACGATTAAATGGGAGCGGAACGACCGGTATGACGAAAGCAAATCGATTTATACTGTGATCACTCACACCACTCATGTAAGATTCATCTCACGAATACCAAAGTGTCCTCTTCGCCAGACCTGTATATACGACATTGTGCGTGTGTAACATATCGCCCAGTTCTGCCTATAACGGTTGCCGATTTACCTGGACGACGAATGTGCTCGTGGGGTGGCAATGCGCACGAGATTTTGTCGGACTGTTCTCCGTCGTATACGCCCGTCGGTATGCTACCGGGCGAGGTTCCTTGGTGAATTTGGCGACGTTGGATCGGCGCGTAATTGCGGCTAGGCGGCGATTGGCTGGTTGGCGGGTTTTCCAATCTGCCCAGGCTGAAGTTGGCTGGGTGGGGCTCCCAGAGAAAAACCCACGTTGAGCGGGTTGCCTACCTGTTCAACGGTTATCATTAACGGAAGTCTAATTTCGTGACAATTACAATTTTACCTGATTTGTACCACTAGGGTTGCTCAGTGATCAATCGGTAGGGTTTTTTAAACATATTTTTCAGCCTTTTTGATCAAGAGGGCGATCTACAAACAGCATCTGTGCACTAAATATGCTGTTTTATCAGTCTTCTAATTCGCGGATTCTATTTCAACACTCGCTTCTTATAGTTTTTCGATAAACTTTCATCGCTGACCATCTAATAGTTTTTTGGTAACGCTTCGCACTTATCCCCAACTGATGGCTTCAGCAATCTCTTTTAAATTCAGAACAAATACCTTTTTGGTATAGTGGCGTGATTCCCGAAACACAAAAGAGTTGCCCATCTCACTCACTCTATCTGGCAAGTCTACCATACAATGATCGTTTAGATCCTCGTTGGAGTTATTCTCTTGGTGGTTCATCGGGTGGAAAAGGCAACTTAATTTGACTTAGTAAGCCAATGCAATATGCACTATGCTATATTTCTCCTTAGCGGACTTTCGCCTTCATTAATACTTATCAGCTTAATCGAAACTCCCTTTCATGCGGAACGTCACAATGGACTAAGGTTTTGCTCAGAAACATAAATAGTGTTATCGTTTTTGGAGCTACACGTGTGAATCATCGAACCCCGAACGGAAAAGAGTCGAACCGGTACGCGTGTTCGGAGTGACCTTTATGAGAATGACGTGACGAACCCCAATCGACTTAAGCTTTGCTAATTGGTACATGTGTCTCATTCCTCTAGAAGTGCGATTGATTTCCTCCTAGTCATAATGGTGTGCAATGCAACAATTGAAATCTACAGACCCAACAGGCAGAGTTGTTAACCAGCAAACAAGTAAGTCCGTCCATTACGCGTAATGCTGCGCAGTCCATCCGCCCGGGGGTGGCGATTAGGGCGAGGAACCTCCCCCTTGGCTATCCTTCCAGGGCTACATGAATTGCGGGGACCCAGTAGCTCAGCTGATCCTACTATTAATTTGCGCCTCCAATAAATCGCCCAGCGACTTGTACGCGTGTGAAGTGGTGAACCCCACACGGAAAAGAATCGACCAGTGCGCGGGTCTGAAATCACATGTCCGATAGTGTCGATACGAACCCCAACCGACTAAAACTTTGCTAACTGGTGCGTGTGTGTCATTTCACTAGAAGGGCGATTCGTGCCTTCTAAGCTATCAAATTGCTATGCTCTCCAACCCTCGGTTTGGGCGCGAACCCTCCCTCTTACTCGATCTTTCCCCGCTCTTTATAAATTCTAGAGATTTAATAGATCAGCAGACCCTATTATTGATTATCAGTCCGTCAGACTGATTTAATCGAGAAAATGTGACATGACATGTCGCGTGATGGAAATCTGAACTGATCATCCGGAACCGGACTCCGGAGTTTCCGGTAACCTAACATCCGGCAAGGTAAGCGCTAATGTCTGCTAAAGCAATTGAAGCATTCCTGTATGATTTCAAAAGAAAAACCTGTTTTAATCCACCTAGCGGTGCAATTGTGCCTTTCTCATTTCTCTAAGCTATATCTCGGTAGCTGGTTATGTTCAACATAATTGTGGATATGTCCATTACATTCTTAGTACTTTTTGCACTTATACACAATGGCTTGCCAGCCACGAACTTGATGAGCTATGTGTCGATGGTGAAACACTTGAAACAAAAAAATATCATTCTTAATTAGCTCAATCAGCATTAGTTCAATGTTATCTGCTTGCTAACTCATTTTGTCATGCGGAGGTGGGTGTGTGAGGAGGGTGAAAATCCCACAAACGAACGACTTCCCAGCTTAATTTGGTATGCTTTGTGATATAGTGGTGGTTTAAAGATGATGGGGTTGAGAGGGGAGAGAGTATGAGGGTTGGATGGGGTGGTGGTCTTATGAATGATTTAAGGGTATTTTAAAGGGAGGGGAGTGCACAGTAGAGGGGAGTAACCCCTTTCCGTATACCCTCAACTACGCCCCTGTTAAAAATTCAGAAATCTTATGCCAGCCAAAACAAATTTGGTCGGGATTAGATTGACGGTTTTCAGAGTGCTTGCATAACCTTTCTATATGAGAAAGGCAAAAATGAACCAAAATCCAAAAAAGTGAATTTTCGTCAAATTTTTTTTCGAGTTTGCATCAAATCTCGACGTTTCATGCACTTGAAAGACATTTTGTGTTGTGAAAATCGGTCCAGCCATCTCTGAGAAAAATGAGTGACATTTTTTGACACATCTGCACATTCGACTCAGTTCGTCGAGATCGGAAAAAAGTCTGTATGTGTGTGTATGTGTGTGCATGTGTGTGTATTTGTGTGTATGCACACACACAACTACACACACTGGAAAGATTTCAGGAAGCGAAAGCGGTAGCCCGAAAAGCGATTAAACAAGCAAAGCAGAAGTCATGGGAAGAATTCGTGGAAAAGATTTCACCGACCAGCACAACGACTGCACTATGGCGTACGGTGAATACACTGCGTGGTAACCGACAGCAGCGAACTGTTGTACTCAAGCGAACGAACGGTTTTACGGATAACCTTGTTGAAGTAGCAGAAGAGCTGGCAAAGAAATACAGCGAAAAATCGGCAACAAGTAACTACCCGCAACCTTTCCAAAGGAGAAAGGAACGAGCCGAACGGCAGCGCATAGATATCTCACCAAATACCGCCGATGTGTACAATAATGACATTAGCCTAGGCGAACTACTGTGGGCGCTTGATCGAGGACGAAGTGCATCGACAGGACCTGATAAAATTGGGTACCCACTGCTACAGCGACTTCCCCTCGCTGTAAAAACAACGCTACTAGGGATATATAATGATATTTGGCATAGCGGTATCTTTCCAGTCAGTTGGCGCACCGCTATTATCGTGCCAATCCGGAAACCCAACTGTAATGGCAGCAGACCCGAAGATTTCCGACCGATTTCGTTAACTAGCTGCATGGCTAAGGTGTTCGAACGCATCATGAATCGCCGACTAATTACCGAACTAGAGTCGAATGGGCGACTCGACAAGCGACAGCATTGTTTCCGTACTGGACGCGGAATAGATTCGTACTTTTCAGAACTCGAGAGATCACTTCCGATGGACAATGAACACCGTCTGATCGCATCGCTGGACCTCTCCAAAGCGTATGATACTAGCTGGCGGTATGGCATACTACGCACCCTCAAAACGTGGAAAATCCGAGGTCGTATGTTCAATATGTTGCAGAGCTTTTTCTCTGAACGGACGTTTCAGGTACGTGTAGGGGGACACCTGTCGCGCCAGCACTGTTTGGATTACGGAGTTCCACAAGGCTCCGTATTATCGGTCACCCTATTTCTGGTCGCTATGCAGCATATATTCCGGGTAGTACCGATTGGAATAGATGTGCTCCTATACGCCGACGACATACTTCTAGTGATTCGACGACGCAAAACGGGATCACTTCATCGAAAACTACAGGCCGCAGTGAAAGCAGTTGACAAATGGGCAAAAACATTGGATTTACAATATCCGCTACGAAGTCCCAAATTTTTTACTGTAGTCCCAATGCTCGTCGCGATCCCAAGCGCAATATAACCATCGACCGTGTAATCGTCCCGAGAACTAATCGACTGAGAATTCTTGGTATCACACTGGACCGAACCTTGAACTTCAAAGCCCACTGCATGGCGACAAAGAAATCGTATGAATCTCGACTCCACATTCTAAAGACAATCGGAGCAAAACTCCCGCGTGGTAACCGAAAAAGGCTACCAGAAATCGGATCGGCTATCGTTACATCGAAACTGCTGTATGGAGTTGGTTTAGTAAGCCGAGGAGGACAGGCACCCCTTCAGATCCTTGCACCAGTGTATGATCGCACAATCCGTTATGCATCCGGCGCCTTTGTTACAAGCCCGATCTTATCGATAATGGCAGAGGCAGGGACTCTTCCACTTGATCTGCTAGCAACACAATGCATTTCACGAATCGCAATCCGAATGCTGGAAAAGGATGGTAGCAATAATGATCTCCCACTCGTACGCCGTACGTCGGACAACATCCAACAGCTCACGGGAACACTACTCCCGAGTGTAAAGCAATTTACAAGACGAAGCGATCGAGCGTGGAACATACCCAGGCCGATGATACTGTGGGACATAAAGAAAATTGTGCGAGCTGGTGACCAGCCAGAGAAAGTTAGACCAATTGTCCAACAGCTACTAGACAGTCGTTTTAGGAATTCAACCATCATCTACACCGATGGCTCGAAATCCGGCAATACGGTTGGCGCAGGGCTCTATGCAAACGGTATCGCGATGAATTCAAGCCTTCCACAATTCTACAGCGTCTTTTCGGCGGAGGCATTCGCCTTAAAAATGACTGTCAGCATCCCCAATATAAACGGCGAAATAGCGATTCTAACGGATTCAGCAAGCTGCTTATTGGCTCTTGAAGGCATTTTAAAAACTATTCTTCCGTAGGGCGTTATAAAAGGATAAAGCCGCGTGGAATATGATAGAGGTCTATTCATCTATAGACAATATGATCTAAGAAATATGTACGAAGTCGCTCGCGATCAATTTCCGAGGATTCGAAACGAACAATTTGAACTCCGAACAGCCGGCCATCGGGAGTAATGCTTCTTATTAACACTTCAATAATCATTTTCAAAGATTGCAGTACAAAGAAAGCGTACAAATGTATAAAAGATATCCCAAATGACTGTGAAAAAATTCACTGCGAAATGTTAATGACAAGTTGGCATCTCCACTCTTCCTATCAGACACGTTCTCATAATTGGGTTAAATACCAATTGCAAACGATATGTTTATTATGCGTAACAAATATAATAACACTACAACAGGAAACCCTCGGTGATCCAGAAGAAGAATGGATGGGAGAACAGCAATATTAGCAAATACCGACTACCATATGAGCGGTGCAAATTCGAACGAGTGGTGTAGAGTACTGCACTGGATGATTTTGAGGAAAGGACCAGGAGTGCGATTTTACGAAGTTTTAGCTTTCGATGGCCCTACATTTTCTGACAAAGTGAAGTTCTGGTATATTGAGATTTTTATCACTGTTTAGGAAAGCAAAAGTATCATAAAGCTAGTGTCAGGCCTTCATGAGACCTCAAGAAGTCACTTTTGGAGGTATTCGTAAATGTAGATTTGTTGTTAGACTGTTCCAGATTTAATAAAAAAAATACCTAATTTAACACATCTACAGATCGCTTGCTACATAAAAAACTTTTTGTGCAATTCGACAGCTCCATCTTAGGCCAATTCAATAAATTTCCTACATGAAAATTTACTTTTTGGCGTGGAAGAGCCGGTATATTAATATATGCTGTTACTCAGTGTAGAATTAGATTTCGTCCTTTACAGCTATTATACAACTGCCAGAAGAAACTTAAAACGTTGGTACACAATCGAGAATAGCGAATCAGAAAAGGTGACAATATGTCAGTGATTCACTAAATACAGAATGGATAAAGGTTATGATGTAAAACCTTAAGGTCCGTCCAGGTTAAGTCTTCGGTACGGAGCAATTCCTCGACCTAGGAATGTTCTTAGTCGCCTTTTACGACATGGGAGCAGTACCCAGAGGTTCTATTCTTGACTGAAATAGTGCAAAAAGATTTTAGCCCGCCGGACACCACACGGCTTAGAAACCGATTGACCGAAATGCGACACAAAAATTAAATTAGTACTTTTACACGGAAAGCCAATCAATGAAAAAATGGACATTATTTTCTATTGTAAATATGTAGTTGATCTCTACAGATTTTTTTTATTTCGAATTTAACACCTGATCAGTAATCAAATGATACATATACATTTCATTTGATTTGAGCATCCACCAATTCGTTCTAAATCTAAGCGGCATGCTACAAGAACGCACACGGGGATAGCGCCACTGCCATCACCTACTACCATTCAATAAGTTGCTGCCAAAATAGACAAGACACACTTGAGTGGCTGAGTTATTTATAAAAAGAATGTATCATCCCACTCGAACACTCGCAGTGTGTAATAATGCATTCTCCCTGATTGTACCAGTTGGTATGACTACATATTTCTTATCTATACAATTAAATTATTGTCCCTATCATTAATCAATCTTTGAGATATAAGGATCCTGTAAAGGCGTCGCCCGGCCAAACCCGCTTTCGTCATCAATTGTGAGAAGAATTCAAACATGATCATTGTGTTAGTGTCAATCCGTATTTAGGAATGTTACTGAATCATATTTTTCTTACAATTTCGACATTGACAAATCGGATGGGAAACTAAAGGCTAAGGTTACTAGATTAGTTAGTATTCATTCGGTTTGATTTCCGTTCCGTTCGTGCAATCGAAATCAGCGCTGACCGAATGTCAGTGTACGTATCATCACGATGATGTCATCTGAATGCTATTTACGGCATATATATTATATTCTTAAATCTCTGCTTATGCACCGCGCACTGCTGCTTAAACATATATCGATTTCACTTGTAATCATCGGCATAATTACCTCGAACTTTTTTCGGCGAGTCAAACGTGATGGTTACTTTTCCATTGACGGTCTGACCGGCGTAATACGTGTTCCATGGATTGTCTAACTCTATCTCGCAGTCTTTCAGGCCCATCCCGGTAGCACCTCGTTTTTTTTACCACCCGCAGACACAAAAGTTCTCACAATATTGTAGCACTTTGTACGTCTCTAAATGCGATTATGAAAATTTCACCGAATTAGTCCATTTATTACTAGTGAAAGTAGGTAAATTAGTTTAGTTATTAACAGTTCTGTTTAACAAATACCTAAAAATCGACTATTATGCTTTCCTGTCGTCTGTCTACACACTACTGGCTGAATGTTCTCCGTTCGCTATATGGGTGGGTGCATTGCTGTCATTTCTGCTGCTTGACTGATGGTTGTGTATGTACTGTCAGTTGATGTGTCATGTGCGGGCGTTTGAAAGCACTCATTATAATTTTCGTTTATTGTCACGGATCAATAAGCAAATCTAACGATGTTTTTGTTTTTATCGTTGTAACGTCAATTACACTCGCTCACATTCAGCTGTAATAAGTCTATCACTTTCTCTAACTTCACTGGTGTAGCATCAACATTAAAAAGAAGGTTAGAAATAAATCCATTGGTGGTGGTGTAAGTAAGCCCGAAAGGTAAAGAATCGGACAGTAATGACTGATGACGTACGATTGAAAATAAAACATTCTAGCCAATCCATCGTGTTTCGAATAGTTTGGGCTATCATTGAAAAGTAATATAATAGCACCGTAATAATAGTAAAAGAAAGCTAACATCGAGAAATTTTTCATGTCTAATCATAAGTCAGAGGATAGCATTTGATATGGGATTGCATTTATTCTCTGAAAATTGAATTTAGTATTTATTTCTGTCAATTTGCTGTAACTGTTTTTTTTTCATCAGGGCTGTGAACCCTTTGGTGAAATTCTTAACTTTTGGTTAAAATCCGACACCTTGAAAGGTATTTGTAAAAAGATCCTGCTCAAAGTTAAAAAAAATCGCCAAATGGTTCACAGCCTAAATATATTCTACTAGCTAATACCCATCGCGCGTTGCTGCGACTTTCATCGAAATAGGAGGAAAACACAATTTGTTCCGAAGCGCCATCTGGCGGGCAGATAATCCCCAACCAATAGCACACAAACACGCTAACAAACGCCTACTATGTACAATTTTTTACAAAATGTAGATAGATAGATTGAATTTTTGTATGAAATTAGTTCACTGTGTATTGTTTACATTGTGTAAGTTTCACTAAAGACGAATTTCGCGCCAACTCGAACAAATGTTGGCAGCACCCTCTCAGATTGAAACTTTCTGTACATGAGAACTTTATCAAAAAGAGCTACTTTGCATACTTTGTTTTTTTGTAATTTAATTGAGCACGACAACCTGTTAGTACAAACTTTGAATCAGGTCAAGGAAGCTGTGAAAAAAAGTGAAAAAAATTGCTAAAAAAACTTTCTGTACATGAGAACTTTATCAAAAAGAGCTACTTTGCATACTTTGTTTTTTTGTAATTTAATTGAGCACGACAACCTGTTAGTACAAACTTTGAATCAGGTCAAGGAAGCTGTGAAAAAAAGTGAAAAAAATTGCTAAAAAAAGTTTGGCCCTTTTCAAAAGACAATCTATATAATTTTTGGAAAAACAAAATATGCAAAGTGGCTTTTTGTGACAAAGTCTTCATGTACAGAAAGTTTCATTAGAATCTGAGAGGGTGCTGCCAACTCTGAATACGATTTGGCGCGAAATTCGTCTAAAGAGACTAGAATAGAGGGATTCCATGAGAAACCGGTCGACCGTAAAATATGACCATCGTCGATTCGAACGAAACTATACATTTGTGTTCGGTTTATGAATATCCATGATTTTTTCTGGTAATTTCAATATTCCCTGTCAAAAAAAAATGCAGACGAACATGGTCAGGCGATTTAAACAGTTTGACGTTTAACTCAACTCGGCTGTGCTAATTGCCACTAGGAACAAATGCAATTTGCGAATGCGATTTAAAGGCAATTTCAACACTTAGACAAATTTTCTGGCGGCTGAAAAGGACTTGGTTGTTTTTGCGTTTTTCAAACATGGCGGTTCATGTTTGCCTTAAGCTTAAAATAGTTTTTTTAACGATTGGCGTGTTCTCGCTTGTATTTTGTTTGTCTAGTCCACTTCATTTAACCAACGAATGTGGGAAATTGTGGAATCGTGTGTAAATATAGTGGAACAAGATCTCTGGCCTAAACTCTTAATAAAAGTCAGATTGTGGTAAGTTTTGGTGTGCAATGCAAATTTCACCATTGATTCTTCCTATAGTTTGATGGTGATTACCCTGTGCAGTGATAACTTTATGTGAGTAGATAATGAATCCGAAAATAAGTATTATTTGTAATTTTCATATTAGGCAATTAAGGGCGAATAAATGGCGCGTTCCCTGGGCAATTTAAGGGCGGGTAGAGCGGCTAAAAAATGACGGCGGCAACTCGCCCAAATGTTGCATTTGAAATAGCCCCCTAATTACTAGCAATTTGTTGGCAAATTGAAGGGCAATTAGCGCATCCGAGTTGGCAAATAGCCCCCCGTTAGCCAGCAACTTGCCCTTTTTGACTGGGTTCTGATACAAGAGCAATTTTTCAAAAGGGCGTAGACGTTTCTACGTGCAATAATTCCAAAAAAATTTGTTCGATAACATTATTTTATACAGGAGAACTATCTGAGAACGAAATAGAGATAATAAATACTTCTGCACGAAAAAATATACACTGAAAAAATGTCATTTTTCACAAAAACAAAAATTTATGTTAAAAATTCAAATTGCAAAAAACCATTTTTTTAATGTTTTATATCTTGTCAACAAAAATCTAAAGAGAAAAGAAAAATTTTGAATGTAATTTCATAATGGAGAAATTATCAGCAACAAGGTTTTTCTAACAGTAACTTTATACATGTTTTTAAATTTCATAATAATTGACATACAAAACTGTAATTTTATTTCAGAATATAATTCTAAGTATCATTTTAAATCAAAATGAATTTAACAAATATTTTCCAAAATGTGATAGTTTTCGAGATATTTGGAATTTTGCTCCAACAAAAACAATTAATTGATCGTTAAATCGTTTAAATCGTTTTAAAGGCATAAATGAAACTTTTTCAGTGTATTTGGATCATGGAGAAGCTTTTAATAAAAAAGTTTTCCTTACAACAACTTTTAACAAATTTTTATCATTCATACTATTTGCAGTCAAAAGTACAATTTTATTTTTGAATATGATTCTAAACGCCATTTTAAATCAAAATGCTCATAACAAAAAAAATCTGAAATGTAGTAGTTCTCGAGATATTTTAAATTTTGTTTTAATAACACAATTATTTTGTTTTATTACGACCTTTTCAGAAGTTATTCGCGTTTCTCCATCGACAATAATTAGTTTTTCGTAAGGCCCATAACATTTCCTATAACTTTGCCATTGACATCAAGACGATATTGTAAACCGTTTGAAAGCTATACAAAAACATTCAAAATATGATTCAACCATAGGATCTGATGATTAAACCACAGACTAACAGACATAACACTCAAAAACAAAGCTTCGCCCGCTTTAACGGCCATTTTAAAAATATTTGTAGTTGGGACTGTGGCCACATTTGAAATTATGGCGCCACTGACATATAAACAAGCATATGGGGTTAGACCACTAGTGAAAAATTGTTCACAAACCTGAGGGGTAACCCACCAGTAAATGAGTGTTTGGGACTGTGAATAAAAGGTGGCGCTAGTGTGCTGGGAAAATTGTTGGATCGATGTTTTTTGAGGGAATTCCCCTATAGTCTGGGGCCCTATTCTCACAGTCACGTCACCTAGTGACTAGAGGAAAATTTCCTTCTAGTCACCAAGTGACGTGACTGTGAGAATAGGGCCCCTGGTTGGTAGTTGAATTGTTTTCACTGAATTAAGATGACGTCTCTTTGTTATTCTAGTCTCTTTAAGTTTCACTAGCAATTGTGCAATCGTTCTCTCTCTCCCTCTCTCTCACACACCATGCTAACTGGGAATGGTCTGGATAAGTCGTGTTTTGAAATGGTACAACGAAAGTTTGGCAAAATACAAATATGTTACACTTGTCACTATAAAATGAAAAAAAAAATAAATAAAATGAAAATTTCAATCATATATGAAATGCATACTTTGATCGAACAGCGTTTCCAGTTTTATTTTTCTTCTACAATTCTGACCTGTGAACCCGAAAGAGATGAATAGGGTAGACAAATTTGATTGTTTGGTGAGTCAAAAAATGATGACGCTTTTTTATGGCACCTTAGCGTATTTAATTTGTATTTAGTTTGACCGTCGAAAGCAAGGAAAAATTGTGGCCAAAATTGATCTTCGTATAGTGTGAATTATTACAAGCAGGTAGTTGAAGCTTTCAAAAGGAATTTCAATATTTCAGCGTGAGAAGCCGCAAATAAACTGCATTAAAGAAAACCTTTTACGCAAGATCCAAAAATCGTGAAGGACTGCACTTATACAAAGCCCAAAAGGCGATGGACGGAAGAATATCGCATTGTCTCGTCATGGATGACGAGACTGATGTAAAATAAGAGTTCCGGTAGCTTCTTGCGCTTCTTTTCTCTACTGCTCTTCATATGGTCTACGTCCCCGAGGAAGTAAGAAAACAGAAGATGTTTAATTTTGCCAAATAATACATGATTGGGCAGGCAATCAGCAATTGAGGAAAGCGGAGCACCTCGTTCGTAACAACCGGAATGGTCAATGGGAAGGTGTACTTGAACGAATGTCTCCAAAAGCATCTGATTACACTTCCCTACACTTTTCTGGCTAGAATCAGCCTCGGATCATTTCTCAAATATTGTTCTGGAGTGGTACAAGGCTAAGGAGGTTAAATTCGTGCCAAAGGATGTTAATCCCTCGAATGTATCGGAATGAGCAGTGCTAAGAAGAAAGTAAGTACACACCTAGAAAAAAATAGTGTAAATTTACGTCTCCTGACCATGACATATACGAGCATCAAAAATGACTTAGTTTTACGTTTGATTTTAATTTTACATGACGTTTAATTTCGTAAATCATGTAATTTTACTCCACATACAGCGTTTGTTCTGAATGGCAGGAAGTGTAATTTTAAGTCATTGCGCATGTAAAGTATATGTTTCATGTAAAATTAAATAGAACACGGTAATGTTCTGTCATTTCGTAAATTACGGTTTGTTGAATTGTGTCATGTTTGCAATTACGTCAACGATAAAAGTCAGATTTTTTTGGTGTGTACATTTGAATCTGGCTATGAAGTTGGGTAAAACGAACATGGAAAATATTTGATAACAGGGTTCATTTTATTCCCTCAAAGTTTGAAACCGATCGGTTGAACAGGTGAATTTTAACACCAATGTGATTAAAAGAACGCCCACAATGACATACAAACACACGAGCCTTTCGCGGTAATACAAACCCAATCATTCACGCAGTGTAGGTACACCGGAACACCGATGATCTCGCAATTATAAAAATGTTCCGGCGATTAAGTCAACATGTTAAAACTTACGAATTCATAAACGCGTCTGGAAACTTCCTCTCTAAAATAAGGAGCCTTTATACATTAGACAACAAGCTACAGTCCGAATCAGAACCTTCCACTTAGAGAATCTGAGGGGGTCAATAACTGCTTCCATAACTGAGACATCGAGAAACATATTTATTGCCCGAATTTCCTCCAACACATTTGGATCTACTTGCGGTTGCTGCGGCCATAGCTCTTCGAAATGATTTAGGAAGCTTGTCCCCTGGAACCATGGTGAGTCGGATTCGAATCGGCGTTCTGCTTGCCACTTAGTCACGTCGTCTGCTACATTGTGCTTTGTAGGTAATCAGCGCCATTCTTCCGGATTAGTAAAAGAAAGGATCTCTCCAATTCGAAAAGCAACATACTGCTTGTATTTTCGCTGGTCGGAGTGAATCCAGCAAAGAACAGTTCTAGAATCCGTCCAGATGTACCGTTGCTTTATCGGCAGCGAATGTGTTTCGATAATGGTGTTTAACAGCCTGCATCCCAGCACCGCCCCTTACAACTCCAGTCGTGGAATCGTCAGCTGCTTTAGTGGAGCTACCTTGGACTTCGCCATCACGAGAGAACAACACGGTTTTCCAGCGACCAAAATCCGGAAATACGCTGCGCACTCATATGCGTTTGAGCTGGCATCGACGAATACGTGCAGCTGTAAAGTACTGTACTGAAGTCCGCCTTCTGCCCTTTCACGAAATATGATAGCGAGGTATTCTAATTTGTTCAATCTCCGGTAATCGTATCCAATTTTTTCACTTAGCTATTGATTCCTCATCTATCTCCTCATCCCATTCACAGCCCGTTCGCCAGAGATCCTGCATGAGCATCTTTCCATAGATAGTGAATGGGGCCATCAGCCCTAGCGGGTCGAAAAAACTCATCACACAACTCAGGACTGCTCTTTTGGTTGGCCATTGCTCACCCGTTATAAAAGGCATCAGCTCATTACCTTGTTAGCCTTGTCGTGAAACAAAACTCGTCACTTTCCGAATTCCTAGAACTCTTTCAGTCCCTGTACGCTTGCCTTCGTTAAAGTGTATTCGCTGTTCTGGTTTGGCTTCACCCAGAGCCTGAAGGACTTCACTAGAACTCGCTACCCAGTTTTTTATTGCGGTACTGTCAAAATAATCGTCGACATAGTGGTTATCCACAATGGCCTTCGATGCCTCCGGATACTGCGTGGAGAATTCGTCCTTTGGTGGTACATCTCTTTTATACCACCTCCAAATCCGACTTCACGTTCACGGAAACGACATATAGCAGAGGGAAGAGATGTCAGCATGTCTGGTAATTGGGAATTTAACGAGACACCACCCACCGCTGCTGCCGCGTCCCACACTAAACGGAGTTTATCCGGCTTCCTGGGGTTGATCACGATGTTCAATGGCAGATACCACACGTTGGGAGCTTTGTGGTCTTGCAATTCTTGGAACGTTGCTTTGTGTGCGTATCCTTTCGATAAATATTCAGCAATCGTGCTTCGTACCTTGTTGAACAGATTTTCATCTCTCACAAGACGCTTTTCAAGGCCTTTCAATCGTCTTAATGCCATAGAATAGCTGTCCGGAAAGATGGGCTGGTCCAACTTCCACAGCAAACCCGTCTCAAAGCGGTTTCCAATCCTTACTGCAGTACTGTCCAAAATTTCTCTTGCTCTTCGCTCCGCGCCCGATTCCGGAATTAGGGCTACTGAAACGCCTGCCTCTTCCAAGGCGTAATACTTTTTTAGGATGTCATGTAATTCTTGATTCGATACGCTACTTCAAGAATGATTACCAACAAAATCTTCTTTTGGATCGTCACTCCGTACCGGACCGTATACCGTCCAACCCAACTTCGACTTCACCGCTATGGGCTCATCGGGGCGTCCAACCCTAGTCTCGAGTGGAGCGTACAAGTCTTTAGCCCGATTAATATCGTTGGAACACCTTGCTTATAGTCCATTAAAGGTATGTCGCGGAGATGCTTGAACCGATTAGCAATTTCTTCAAAACACAGGCAGTTTCAGCTCTTCTACCGTGTGTGCATTCTTAATTTGGAAGCGCTGTGTAGAATCTCGAGCTGAAATCGAAACACCTGCAGTCCACGTTACACGAAGCGGTTGCACAACTCCCTTCGCCTTCAGCTGTTTTATCAAGGCTTTCTCTACTAACGTATATGAAGAACCTTCGTCGAGGAACGCGATCGTGTCTACCGCATACAGTCCATTGTACAGTGTTACTGGAACCATTCGAAAGAACACCGATTGCTGCTGGAATCGATGCACATTGCAACTAGCGTAGAGTTCTGCCGGGTGTAGAAGCGGATTGTGTGATTCACTGCAGCTGCCGACATTGCAGCGAAAACTGAGTTTGCAAGGGGAATCCCCATGGTCATTTAAACAGGTTTTACACAGACTCCATTTTCGTACAGCCTCCCAGCGCATCGCCAGATTCAATTTACGAAATTCGTGGCAGTTACGGATGCGGTGATCTGACCGAGAGCAGATTTTGCACGGCTTCTTTCCTTCTACCTCGCGCCAAGTATCAGTTTCCGATGCGCAATGAGCAGCGCTCTTTCGGTTTACCTTTCCCGCTTCTTGGATGACTTTCAAGTTGCGAATATCCTCCGCAGTACAACGTGGCCTCGCTGGCATCCCTCACAATCTCCGATAGAAAATCGGATAATGTTCGAAGAGTTACGCGGCGCTCTCTTCTTTTGTAGCGCACCCATTCCATTTTTGTACTAGCTAGTAGTTTTTCTAGCAACTCTTGGATCTGCATAGGGTTCACCAAGTGGTCTTTTAGATCAGTTGCTTCCAAATGATCGACGAGTTGCTGCACCGTCATACCGAAACCAATGTATGTCGCCAAACGATCGTCCTTGGGTGGTTCCGCCTTCCGAACTTTGACAAACAGCATATTCAATAATTGCTCGGGTCGTCCGTACAGCATCCGAAGAGATTCGATGATCTGAGGCACGGCATCTGGCCATAGCAGGCGACTTCAGACTGCTGCTAATGCTTGACCTCTCAAGCTCTCTTGCAACCGTCCTAGGTTTTCGACGTTAGAGAATCCACAAGCCTGGTTTGCCGTCTCGTAGCTGGAGATAAACATTGGCCATTCTTCTGATCGTCCGGTAAATATTGGAAGCGTTTTGGCTAAAAACTGCGCTGCGGAAAGCTGGACTCTCGTTGGCCCCCTTACCCAGGGAGCACCTCGCTGGGATCACGTTCGTATGGAGTACTCGCTCTCCGCTTCGGACTCTGAATCTTCATCGAGATTCGACTGGGTAAGGGGGCCTAGTTGCGGCTAGTTTTGGAAGGAAACACCGTTTTGATAGTCCTGTTATACAGCGGCTTCAAAGCTGTAATAGTTTTATTAATAAATTCACAAATTCAAATCAACGGTTTCATTTAATAAATTACATTTCATTGTTCTTTCGGTTCCCTGAACTAGTTCCGCTAACATTTAATTCCGAGGACTACGACATTTTTCTATGCCATCTCTGTTTCGTCCTATAACACTTCTAGCACTCAATAGCAAACTGGCCCGTATTGACAGATGCGCGAGGGAATGATCATTAGTTTCACTGCCATATATTTGCGTATAAAGGGCGTCGCAACACTGTACATCAGCGAAAACAGCAAGAGCGAATATATAATCAAACTTCTAAAGAAAAAATGCATATGGCGAACAACGAGGATAATGACCAGTGATGCGAAATTTATTTACAAGTGCCAACTTCCTATTGTATCTATCACAATCAACAATCAAATTCAAAACCTCCCTAAATCATTCACTTCCAAATTGACGAGAGTTTCTTGCAAAAACGAACGCCTATGCGTTTATTTGAAAGCAATGGGTTTTTATTCAACAAACAAAACCTTCATTTACTCTGCAGACAATATTTTGGTAAAAGGTTGAGCTATTCAGCTCTTTCGAGTATACACAAACAGTGTAAAGTATGCTGACGACATTTTTGCTTGAAAAACCAAGTCATTACCCATAGGGAGAGATATTCATATCATCACCGGAATTGAAAATTAATGGCAAAGTATTGAGCGGCTCAGCTGCAGTATGAGGAACTGTGACATGAGCATAGTAAGCCATGATTTGAGATCTTCATCAAAATCAAATAAACCTGTCATCATTTAGTAGCTTTGGCGATAACTATAAATAAACCAATAAAACAAGAATTTGAGGCATTCTATCAAACACCTTAAGAAACGTTACCTTTTATAACTATTCTAAATACATACTTTCATATATTAGTTCATGAGGATTATTTCGTAAAGATCTATGGAAGTAATGATTTTTTTCACTATGGTTAGGCTGAACATCCACAAAAAATGTTTAAAATTACATCTTTTTTTATTCAACAAATTTCGACAAATTGGAACCACCGTGGCGCAATAGTAACTAAGGACTACCCTAGCAAATCAAAATGTTTCTGTTCACTTACAAAGTATCTGGGTTAGAAAGTTTATAAAATTCACTTTTTCGAAAATTAAATTAAAAACTTTTAGAGCCATCCTAGGCTATCTAATTTCCAATTTTGCGTCCTAATTTAAGGGGTTCTTTTATATAATTAGACAAAAAGTACCTAATGTTTGGTATTTTTTTTAAGAAGTAAAATGACTTAGACATGTGCGCTATCATGCAAAATGTTTATTGAGGTTCCATCCGTAAAATAAAAATTTTTGAGTGTAAGGTGTCAACAATGGCGTCCAAAATGGCGGCTCCAGCCAGAGGTGTCTCGAAAACCGACCTCCTCTGCCGGCACGATACAGGTCGTAATTCGTCGTTGTAGACGGCAACAAATCAAAACGATCTTGAAGATAGCATTCCGTAGAGGCGCCCCAACCTAAACAACATGAAAAAAATTGATATAGAAAATGGTGGCCGCTTGAAAATAAAGTATCATTTTTTCGCATGATTTTTCCACTTTGGCTGGCTGTAAAAAATCGGTAATTTTCTAAATATTGCGATTTTGTAGGTTAAGCGCCCGAGAATGTTGTCTTCTTTTAGGCGGGCAAAACCCGAAGTTGATTGGTTGAGTGGTTCAAAAACGAGAATGCCCGCAGATTCGAAAAATCTTGTTCCGAGAAAGTCGCCATTTTGGACGCCATTTTTGATCCCTTACACTCGAAAATTTGGATTTTATAGATGAACCCTTAATAAATATTTTACAGAATAGCGCACATGTCTAAGTCATTTTAGTGCTTCCAAAAAAAAATAAACATTAGGTACTTTTTGCCTCAATAATATAAGAGTACCCTCTTAATGAAAATCGAGTTCTGCGTACCAAAATTATTCGTAGATGATATTTTCAGTCATTTTAAACTACTTTTGAGGTTTTGTCCAGCTTTTGTATGGAGTGGATCCACTGTGCCTAGGTCCGAGCAGCTTCAGTTGAACTATTCTCAAAAAATGGCGTTCATATACCCTGGAGAACAAGTTTCAAGGTTACATTGTTGACTAACTTTGTTCTAGCATCCGAACTGTACACAAAACTTAAACCTCAGACTCGCGGTCCACAGGAACATTCAAGAAACCACTCGAATATGCAGATATAATCGAATATATATAAACTCATACATACTAGCACGCGCGACGTACAATCGCCTATGCAATAATACACGTTAGCATGCAAACGCTCGCACTCTTCGCGATTATTCAATTCTTTCTTTCAATTTTGCAGGGCCCTCAAACAATGGTTAACGATAATTATTATTGATTTTGATTCAAGATGCACATCATACTGAATAAAGTGTATAAACTGGGTAAAATTAACAAAATTAATGTAAGGGCGGGTATAGCGTAGTTAGTAAATCGAAAAAGAGGAGAATGACTCTAAAATTTAAACCTCTATTATCAAGTCAAAGAAAAAAGAATTAAAATATTGAAATGAACAAAATAAAAAAATGAAATGATTAAACATGTGTGATTTAAGGAACAGTTACCCTATAATGTAATTATCGTAGATAATAATTGACACTTGAATTGGCTGGAGCGCAAAACATTTTTCACTATCCAACGGTTGCGCTCGATACTTCTATTGAAACTATCTACACTTCCAAAAATGCACACGACGCCAACGTCAATGAGTAATATATGCTGTGCACCCGCCGCCTTAAGTAGGCTGCGCCTATAAAATGTCTCTCAGTCGACATGGAGTGCACTATTCTGTAGTGACAGTATCCATTGCGGTGATAGCAAGCTACGCAGACCAGTTGATTACCCGATATAAAAATATTCGTGTTTGATAAGATTAGTTGTTTGAGAGTGTCGTCAGAGCAACAACCAGAATGTCGTGTAAATGCTGTGGTAATGCTAGTGAGTAACTTTATAATCAAAAATTAATCTTCGCTCCACATACTAGTGATGGGATTGTAACTACTCTGTTCGAATTCTCCATAGATTGCAGATGCACTACGTGCTGTGGAACAGACACACCATGCGGATCAGGATGTACGTGCAAATGTGAATGCAAGACCGGAAAGGCCTGCAGTACACCCGGATGCTGTTAGAGAGAAAAGTTTCGCTGTCAGAATCGTGGAAGATTTAAAACTTTGAATGAAAAAATTGCTCTTGTCCAAATAAAATGTGTTTGTGAATAATAATGCCCCTCGCCTAAAAGGTTACGTCAATTTCGCAAGAAAGCCTAAGTTGCCCTAAAATTTATTAAATCTTCGTTTCGGTCCACAATGTCAGAGAATTGTATGAGGCCTGGTTTCTTTCTCTGGCTGAGATATGGGGATTCTTCGGGTTTCGGATGTCCCAGAAAGTTCTGGGAACTCCTTTTCTGAGATAAGGTTTCTGAGACCAGGAGCTGCTTGCTTCGGTTTTGCACCAGTACTTCCTCGAGCTATTAACTTTAGAGGATCTTGAAGGTACACCATTCTGACCTTTACAACGAAGCTTAGGAGAGGAAATGTTTCTCATTTTTCTATTGCTTCAAGGCGCAGCGTCGTCTTCGTCAGTAGACATCTTAGTATAGATACAGTCGTGATTCGCTGGTTGGGCCACACCTCTGTCCGACGAACGAATTTGATTCGTTAGTTGGACCGACTGGCAGATGCCAAAAACTCTGTGTAATTGCATCTATTCACATCTCTAATAATTGTCAGATTGATTGTCAAAGTAAATTTGACAAGATTTTGACATTCAGATGCTTTTTAGTTGGACAATGATCCAACTAGCGGAGGTCCAACTAAAAAGCAGTCCAGTTAAAAAGTGTCCAACCAGCGAATCACGACTGTATTCGTAAAGACTTGTGCCGTCATATCTCTAGCGACTGATGCTGAATGCAATCGTTAGCAGTATGTTCACTGGCTGAAGCATGGGGTCTTTAAAACAACCAACCAGCAGCAGATCCGCACAATTCAAACTCAAATCGGAGACGACCCCGTCACATTCAACCCGATTAGATGGTACATATACTCCTTCGTAAAATGACCGTAGCCAGCAATAGCATTCGCCTGCTTAAAACTATTAATCACCAGCCGAATTTTACGATATTTCTATCACAGTCGAATATCGCTCTCCGTAAGAAATCGAGAGATTTGCAATAGATTCAAACATTTGTTGTCTTTGGTCCGGAAAAAGAATGCAAACGGCCCGGTTGCGGTGGATGGGTACAATTTCAGCCAGGGAGGCGATTTTATTTCGACATCCATCTCGCCTTGAGGCAAATCATTATCAGGGGAAGTCATTTTTGTATGGGTCTACTGCCTAGTGCATGGTGATATAGAAGACAAGAATGGGGAAAGTAATATTATGTGATACTTAACTTGTATGTAGCGGTATTCATGCAGCATACTGGAAAAGAAACATTGCTGCTTCACTTCACAAATAAATAACTAAATAAATAAAAGAAGGGAAAATAGTGGAACAAGACGGAGAATGCGCAAGATAACCTGGACAGCGGATTAGTTTTAATATTTATAAGTTTACGCTGCGCGGACTCGAAAGATCGACCTATCGGTCCGAGAGTCACCGAACGAATGTGAGCGAACGCAGTTTAACCAATATAATAGGATTCTTTATGCAGAGAGATTTCTTTATGCAAGTTTCCATATCTAGGGGAGGCGATTGTCCTTTTCTCGGAATCAAAAAATAATGTTGAGCGGTTCAAAGATTTATGTAATGTTCCGATTGAGTATTCAATGTATAAATGCCTTTCTATATACAACATAAAGTACATAATAATTATAATTTTTTTAAATAATCCTACTTAATAATGTCTTCAACTTTTAAGGCGATTTCTAAGGGATAGAGGAGCTCAGACGGGTGCATATCTGCGCCAATGTCCATGTTTAGTGCATTGCCTGGTGCGGATTATTATTTATTGTTATATTTTTATTTTAGAATAATATACATACATATATACGTACAAAAATAAAAATAAGAGACAGCCTTCAGATCTATTATCGTTTGATTTTAAGTGTCACTTCAGATTGTAAACAGCATCGGGGAACAGATTGAAGGTTGCAAAATGCATCTGATCATGGTGTAATGTAAGAGAAACAAATGGATCCTACTTCTGGCTGGGCAGCATGCTGCCATTTATCAGAGACGTCATTTTTCGGTTTGTAAAGTAAATAAAATTGTTTTTTTTTTAGTTTAAAGTTACAAAATAAAAAAAATGTGCGGAGTATTTAAATAAATAGAAGGGTACCCGATCGGATACCCTTATCGATTCGATAGTCTTATTGCATGTTTGAATCCTAGTAAAGTCGTTGTCAATGTTGCTTACTCTGTGCTTATTTGTAAAACAGTTATATGCGTCGACATGCTCATGTATAAATAATATCTTCTTTAACTTTTTAAAAATAGTCCAAGAACAATCGTCTTCTATAGGATCAATTAAAGAATATTTCCAAATTGCTAACCTCTAGACATAACATCATTTTTCGTAACTGTGGTTTAAAGCTAACAGCGGTGTATCCGAAGCGTTTAATTGCCAACCAATACAGTTGGATTGCCTTCCGTGCTGAATGTTGATAGGATTGGCATTCATCGCTTCCTCGTACGTCGGAGGAGCTGTTAAACAAGTGAAAAAATATGATTGCGTGACGAAATCAACTAAAGAATATACTTACATGAATCAACTGGGAAGCTTGATGTACTGGCCACTCCGGAAGGTACAGGAAAATCATCAGGTAAAGGGGCACTCGCGGACGTACTGGCCAGTGGTTGCTGTACAACTGGAGCTGTCATGGATTCGAATGAAGGAATCGTCATGGCGACCGTTCCCAAGGTGATGGGAATTCGTATTCTGAGCTTTTTCAAAAAACCTCCAAATTTTCCTACTACTTCGATGCTGTAGTTTACATGTAACACGTCGCATACTGTGCTGGTCGGCGGTGTTGGAGGTATTAAAAGGTATTGTTCGTAACTCTTCTTCGACCGCTTGCACACACCTGAACAGCGTGTTTTCACGATCACTTTAGGAACAATCTTCAGTCTCTTGTAAGGAGTTTGGCTGATTAAGGTAATTAGCTGCACTAGCTTGGTACTGATTGCATCCATGTCCGTCATACTTCGATTATCGACATCGATCTTCACAGGTATGGTTTGTCCGGAGACATACCCGGAAACTGGTATGTTAACGAACATGTTTACTGAACTAGAACCGCAAGGAAAGCAATAAATCGTCTTAATATTCTGCACCTTGATCGGTAAGCCAGCACTTCTCTCGTAGTTGAGATCCACAGGCTGCATAACGGTGAAAGGCATTTTGTAAGATTTATTCAGCTTCCACGGGCGCTCCATAACGACTTTCAGTGTGTATCGGATGTGACCATGATCAGCTTCCACTGAGGTTCCGAGGTTCGGTGGAAGAACACAGGAAAACGTGTAGGTGTGCGTACCGGGTGGCAGTTCAATGGTGCTGCCGTTTGCTGATCCAGCTAGATATGTTGTGAATTTCATAAAATCCTGGCGACCGTGGTATCGAATGATGCGTCTGTTTCTGTTCGACCACCGTCGTACCGTCCAATTCACCTCTGCTACTCCTTTCACACGTATCACGAGACCTGGAAAAAGACGTATATATTGCATTTTATGTATAAAGTTTAAATGTATAGCCTGTGTCAGTACAACTACAGTACAGTACAGGCTCAACCAGGTCACAACATATCACATACACACTGCATTTAGCTCCTGAGTTGCCTGTCTACAAACACTTCTGAATACCCAGTGTGAATTAGAGAATCGGAGATTAATAATAACTTTATTGTCGCGACTTGTTTCCTTATACTACGCCATTCTACGGATGAGTTTCGCATTTGACATTATTAACGGATAACTCTCTGGAGACGATGCCATTTTCAATCAACTCAAGTTCTTATGACATGATCGTAACAATTTAGCTTCTAGTATTTCTATTTCTATTTTTAGGATGGAACTAGGTTCAAGAATATCATGCGTTTAGTCAACGAGTCAAAGGGAACGGTAAAGCAGCACAAAAGATGATTTGACTGCTTTAGTTCGCAAGATAAAGAAAAAGACACAGACTACTAGCAGCAAAAATAATCAGGAAGATTATTTTTCGGCCATATGATGTTTTAGATCTTATCCATGGAGCTGGTGTTCACTAGGCGGTTATATCACTATTATCTTGCTCCGGAGAACCCCGGCATAGAGACTGTGTTGCATGGGCCGGCAAAAGCCAAGAATTAATCCACTGAATTCCTTCTATCATGTCGTAAAGCGGACCCTACACGAGCAGAAATATTGCCAATAAATCAATTATTGATAATATATTGATGGTGTAAGGGCATCTTTAAAATATTGATCATGTGGAAATCAAATGGGATTGACATAATGAAGCAATTTTGTCAATATTTTTATTGACAATATCCTTATCTCGTGTTAAGATGCGACAAAAACCGGAGTCTCTTCCTCATTTTCTGCATCGTTTAGACTTTCTATTTTGGCACTAAATTAGTAAATGAATTTGTGTCATTCTTTTAATTTATTCGTGATGAACAAGCTTGCTTCTCTTTCCAGGAGGAGTTATAATAATAATAACCTTTGCACGAGTGAATTTGTTAGTATGCTCGTCATACAGAGTAAGGTTTTACTTTTAAGTACCGGTAATGATTCTTTGGCCGCTCAAAGTTATTTCAAATTATTATCATCGCGAAAAAAATTGAATTTTTTTGTCATGGCCTCAGTTGGTTTACTACTATTAATTTTTTTTCGATTTTTTTGGTACTGTACCTTTTGCTAGTTTGTTATGTGTAAAAATAATATTTGAATTAAATATGTTTCACTAAGACACGAGACAGGACGCAATACTTATGGCGTTTTCGATTGTGTGTGTGTGTGTTAACCATCCTAACTCCCACTAGCTGGTAGTGATTTACAGAAAAAAAATGTTTGCATGTATTTTAACATATCCATGCAAATAACTTGGTTCAAGGATTTAGGTAGGTGTTAGCTCAATTGACTTTCCGATGACCCGTTTCGTGTACAGCGCCAGACATGTTCCAAGGTCATCGTTCCATCAACCAGCCCTGGCTTACTGTAATGTTTGTATCAAATGGATTATAACATTACAATAAGACTTTCGATTCCTTACATGAGGTAAGAAATCGAGGCGTATTTAGTGTATTTATTTGATTTTTGTACATATAAATTAGAATAAGTCTGTAGAAAAATATACCAGTTTTTCTATTTCCTTCCTCATCTCCTACTTACGCTAGTGACTGATACTTGCTTATTCATTTTTCGTCCCATGCCAAACCTTCTCCAGATATCCTCAAAATCTCCAGCTTTCTCACGCATCAAACAGCTCGAGCAATCCTTTCTCTTTCTTACGTTTGCAAGTACAGCGCAATTTATCAACAACAGTATGCATGCAGCAGATACAGAAGACTAGTCCAGGACTATCGCAAGCTGTACCGCTCCGTCCGTGTCCCCCACCCATGCAGAGCATTAACCAGTTTGGCACCTATATACCGTGTTTTGCCAAACTGGTCAAACCAATTGAGATATCTGGCGTTTAAAGTACGCACATTGGGGGCCCTTACACGCGCAATAAAAGTGTCATTACTAGAATTGTATGGGAATTCCGTCATTACTCACCTTACACGATCATTAAAAGTGACATTACTGCTCAGTAAGGACACTACTAGCGCCTCATGTAGGGGGCCCTATTGAGATCTCGCATTTCAATACTATCGCCCTCTTCTTAATCCCAGAAGCGGTTTGTTTGCCTCCCAAGTTAACGTCAGAATGGCACAATACCAACGCAGCTGGTTAAGCTGGAAAATCCATGGACGCCCCACAAGAGCGAAAAAGACAGAGAAAACTATACAAACCGCGACAATCACAATACAGTCCTCTGCATCTACTATGCATACGCACTTTTCAGTCGGTTCGCGCATCTCGATTTCGCAATAGCTCTTCTCACTCTCTCAGCCGCTGCAACAGCATTTGTACGAAAGTGCGGAGTGACGAATGCGGAGGTATATTCTCTCGTCCCACTTGTATGCTCAACTGAAGCTGCTTCTGCGGGGATGCAAAAACCTTCGGAAAACGCTTCGTGAATCCATTTCCTCCGGTGTATGATGACCGACTGTCCGACGGTCCTTTTGAACACTTTCCGGCGAATAATCGCGTACTATACGACCCGAAAAGCAGGTATTTATGGGAGAATTTTCACTTCACACTCGACGAAGCAAACCTCCGCGGCGGTTCTATAGGTTAGTTTACATTCCGGATACAAAACACTTCTAACGTCTTAGTGGCGTTGCGGAAAATCACGACGCGACCGGGAATCGATGTCTTTATACTTAACTACGCTTTTGGAGATAGCAGATATATCCATTATTTACGATTTTTTCTATAACTTTTTATTGAAAGTTACAAGAGCGCAAAAACCGCGGCTGTTTTCGATAGCAGGGTTGCCATCTTCCTTGAATACGTTCGACAAAAATGTGCCTAATATTTTAAATGGAATTTTTTAAAGTTTCTTGTTCAAAAGTTATCTTCTGAGGATATTTGCTTGGCGATAGACCTCGGCACCTACCAGTTGGCTCGTTGTGGAGGCTAGGTTTACCGTCGAGGACTACATCGAGTAGATCGCGACGAAGCGGAGTTAAATGCTTCACTTGTATCGTGACAAACCTAGGAGCTAACTTGTTCACGAAACGGATATCGGAACTGAAAGAAATTCCGCCGCCAGGGAACTTTCAGTCGGAGTAGGGTATTTTCACCTGCTGGGAGCTAAATGGCTCAAGGAAACGGGTATCAGTTTCAGGAGAAATTACGCTGCCGAGGAATTCTCAGTCGGATTAAGGTGAGTTAATGCCGGTGATTTTCCGACTAGACCGCGATAAAGCTAGGAACTAAATGATTCACGGAAACCGGAGCTAAATGGATCATGGTATCAGTAGCTAAATGGATCACTGAGATGAAAGCTGAATAGCTCACGAAAACGGGAGCTAAACGGCTCACAGAAATGCTTGTGGTAACTTATCATTGAGTAGTACCAGAAAGTAACTTCAGCAAACTCGTAAGCTTCGTGATAACCAAAATCAATGGGATCTGCTAAGCGGACAGTGGTGAAGCTCAACCGAATTTTCAAACCGTTAACCGAGCAGTTGATCGTCTGAAAGCCGGTAGTCATTGGTGGTGACTTTAATGCCTAGATTGTGAAGAGGGCGGTAGAGTAACCAACACAAGAGGATGTATCCTGCAAGCCGCTCTAGTGAAGTTAGATGTACGATTGTGCAATGAAGATTCCGTTAGCACATTTCGGAGAAACGGGAAAGAGCCTATCTTCGACGTCACATTCTCTAGTCCTTCACTAACGGCGAACATGGACTGGAGAGTGTGAAAGAAGTATACCTATAGCAACCATGATTGGCGAGCGAAAGTGGAAGACCTCTTCGTTGAGGAACCGAGAACGTTGATTCGGCTGAGCTAGCCAGAAGGATTGTGATGGCTTATGATGCAGCGAAAGCTGGTGCCATGCACTAGACGGCGTCCAGCTCCGGTCCGGATGGAATAGCAAACGTGGCGCAACATGCTCAGGATAGTGCTGCAGAAGTGTTTAGGTAATGTGAAAGATCGGTAGTTCGAGAATCGAGAAGCAGCACAAGACGTCTTTTACCTAGTGTTTCTTCATCGATACGGTGATATGGAGTTCCGGCCTGGGGTGCAGCGTTGAAAATCATGCGGAACCGCGAAAAGCTGTACAGGACGTCCCGGTTGATAGCCGTATGGGTTGCGAGCGCATATAGAACAATATCGTCTGCATCACCCTGGCCGAGGATATCGAGTGCTACAATCGGAGACACACCAGAAACGCGTGGAAGATGGTGAGAATAGATTTGATGGTGAAATGACTGCAGAAATGGGACAATACTGAAAAAGGTGGACCTACCTATGGCTCCTCCTAAACCTGTTAACGTAGTTCAACAGAAAGCAAGTAGAGCTGGTATACTTCCACCTGACACAGTTCCTGTCGGGCTATGGCTGCATCAGAAAGTATCTTCATCGGATTGGACAAGCAACGTCACAGTTGTGCCCTAAGTGTGAGAACATCGAGGAGACACCGGAGACAAGTGGCTTTCGAAGGTCCGAGGTACGCAACGATACGCGGGGAGATACTTGAAACAGGAGGGCAGGACATCAACCTGGCTAATGTTGTCCACAAAATGATAAACGACGTAATTACGTGGAACGCAGTCAACAAAGTGGTGACTTAGATCATGACTGCCTTACAGCGGAAATGGCATGATAGATAGCGAGCAACGGTTTCAGCGGCCCCTATTCTGCGCGGTGTGTGATGTAAAACGACTAATCTCACCCCCCTCTACGTGACTTTTCTCACCTAATTCTGTAGAGTCACTTCGGGTGACGTGAGACGACCTCACCCGTGTCGACTCTCAAAATCGGGTGAGAAAAGTCACGTAAAGTGAGGTGAGTTTACTCATCTCACATTACACGCCGCGCAGAATATGTCCGCAAGAGAGCAATCATCGCCGGAAAACTCTGCTGGAGTATGTTTGATCTATCGCTGGAGATTAGCCGAGTGGACTGCGATGGAGCACTGGGTAGCGAACCGAACGCCACGCTCCACCCACAATCGCCAGACTGACCGCGGTACCCTACCGGTAGGCCCGAGAGAAATATAGCGATGACAGAACAAGAATCGGTACCTTGAGAACTTGGGGAACTCTTTGTCGGCGTAAGCAAGATTCAGCGTCGGGGACTAGACTGTATAGATCGCGACGAGACACCACCAGTTTTGCGTCATCGGGGCACCAGCGAATCGAACGCCTTGCTCCACTGGAATCACCGGACCGACCCCGGAGCCTGACTGGTTGGCTCGGTTTCGGAAGAACTTCTCTCGCCGGGGAATTCTCCGTCGGAATAAGCTAGGTCCATCGTCTGGGACTAGACCGAGTAGTTTGCGAACAAGTCGAGATCTCAACGAGAATGTGGTACTAAATGGCGCTAGACGAGAGCCAAAGGGCCCATAGGAGTTGCGGTACTAAATGGCACCGGATAGAGAGTCAAACGGTCAAGAAGCTGCGACGTTGAATGTCACAAGGGAACCGAGTCGTTGTGTTGAATGGCAGAAGGAAGCGGAAGGGCTCAGTAAATTAGACAATATGAAGTTTGCCGGCCAAATTGTCCTCGTTAGGGAAGAGTACTAATTCAGCTAGCTTTCCTTCTTCCATACAGAAATTACCACGTTGTGGTGATGGTCGACAGCTGGTAGTGTGTCGAGGATGGATGCTGCATGCACATAGAAAAAAAACCTCCCCGAAGTAATGCTGTAAGGTAGTAACGGGGGGTAATCAGGTTCCGAAGTTGTTTTAGCGGGTAGGGTGGCTGCTCAAACCAGTTTCCTGAGTTGTTGATTTTGTAGGTACCTTGTGGGCCAGCTCAGGGTGTTTTTGAACTTTTTCTGCTCTCTAAAATAACAAATATACATATCCCCCACCGAAAATTTTGCTTACTACGCCACTGCCATAGACGGTTGAAAAATGTGCAAACTTACATGTTTAGGAAGGTAGATATCATAAACGGTAGCTTAGTCGAGATCGACCGCGTGGAAACCTTCGGCCGAACCATAGATCACTTTCAGTCGAGTCTGCTCTTCCACGGTCAAATCGACGAGCAGCGGACGGTGCATCAGTTCACCGAAACTCATAAATTATGGCGTTTTCGATTGACCCCGAAACTGAGTCAGGTTCTAACCCCAACCGCTGTCAGTTCATACATTTTGACAGCAGTTGGGGTTAGAAACTAACTCAGTTCCGCTTCAAGCAAAAACGACATTATTGTTGTTTTCTGTCGACCGGCTTCGGGCTCGATGTTGCTCATCTACAGGACAATAGCCAACATAAAACACAACATAAAACAATACAATTATTTTCCCCAGTTTATCCAGCCTGAGTTAGAGGTGTGCGCCGATGAAAAATAGCGTTATCGGCGGCATTGGTGCAATTAGGCAATCCACCACCAAGATGGAGAGAAAGGTGGGAACATTTGACACCTTTCAGTCTATTAATATTATACTTGCAAAATTAAGCATGGCGGCTGGGGCCCTTGAAGTAAATATAAACATCCGAACGAGCATCCTGATTCTTTTTTTTTCATAAAACGTTTATTTGACACGGCATTTGCAAAAGCTTTTTTACGCCGGGGTTTTTTTACATAACATGTTACAAAAGTTCTTAAGACTATCACGTTATAATAAAAATTCACTTTCTAATGCTAACACTGAGGATAATCATCATTTTGAATATTTTTATTTATACTCTATTTTCTTGAATTTCATTGTAAACCTATTGATAGTTTTTCTGTAATTTTTGTTTATTTTTTTCTTTATTTATATCGTTTTATCTAACTTAACTAACTGCGAAGAAATCTAAATTATTTGTGGGTAGCAAGGGAAAAAAAACTAGAAACATTGTGGGGATAATTATATTTGAATATTTATTGTTTTCAAACAACATGTTCAATGTCTTCGTAACCCTCTCCGCAAGCACATTGATTATCTTCTGCGATCCCAATACGGCGGAGATGCGCATTCAACGTATAATGGTTGGACATGAGCCTAGACATCACACGAATGAAGTTTCGACTTACATCCAACCCTTTGAACCATGCCTTCGTTGATACTTTAGGGATAATTGAGTGCAACCACCGTCCCAGATCTCCATTATCCCATGATGTTTGCCAACTAGTAAGCGTCCTCTGACGAGAAGCGCTATAAAATTCATTGAAGGCAATAGGTCTTTCATAGATGTCACCGTCCAGTGCTCCTATTTTGGCTAAATTATCCGCTCTCTCATTACCCGGTATGGAGCAATGAGCGGGAATCCACACTAAGGTAATTTGATAAGATTTATTTGATAATTTAGTTAAGTATTCTCGTATCTTTTTCAAAAAGAACGGAGCGTGATTGTCAAGCTTTAATGAGCGTAGTGCCTTAATTGTGCTGAGGCTATCTGTGAGGATGAAATAATGGCTCGGAAGTAAAGTATCAATGACTTCCAGACTATAGTGAAATGCTGCTAGTTCGGCTGTGTAAACAGAGGCAGGTTCTGCAAGCTTGAAAGAAATCGAAGTGTTATTGTTGAAAATACCGAAGCCAGTGCACTATGGTCCCAAAGCTGTATTTAGGAAGACAAAACTGTTTGCGCCTAAACCGTTGGTTTTAGATATATAGTATCTTCGGCAAACTTTCTTAGAACTTTCTTGCCGATTTTTTTATCTTAGTTGAATTAGGGTGGTCCTTGTGGTTAGGATGTTCAACGTATCAACTTCATAGATATGTAAAATTCAGCTACATAATGTTCTACAAAATTATAAATCCATCAAATTGAAGCAACTTTTCTGAAAAAACTATGTGGCTATCTCTAATGGTTCATGTAATATGATTTTTGCAATATTTAAGGTAGGGTGGCTCGTTAAAAATTGGTTTTCTATTAATATCTTTTTATGTGTTAATTTCTCGCTAATACTTTGTTCTAGAGGTTTTTAGAACTTTTGTAAATACACATTTTTTCCGAAGCAATGAAGTTTCTATCTCGTTTGTTTGCATAGTTACAGGCGATTTTCAAAACAAAAATGGTGTTTTTCAAAGCTATATATCTTCCAACATTGCAAATGGATTTTCAATCTTCTAATTTCATTTGAAATATCGGAACTTTTCTAGTTTTTGGTGAAAAAACTGCGGGAGCGTTATTTCTGTAAAATAAATAATTATTTTTTGAAAATGGTGTATTTTTCAAAAAAAAATCGTTCATAACTCTTCAAATAGACGAGATAATCACTTTGTTACTTCAGCAAAAATATTTGCCATACAAAGTTCTAAAAGTGCTGCAAACAAAGTATTTGCGATAAATCAATGTATGAAGTGACAAATGAGAAATAGTGATTTTAAGGGGTCACGTTTTCATCGCTCAGTCTTTGTCAGCGGCTCCATCTTGGTAGTGGTGGTTGCGCTGTGTTCAACCCGAGCGTGACAGAGGGAGACAGCGAGAATCTGCAACTCTTCGAAGGACAGGTAGATTTTAATATAATTTTGCTAGTGTTAGTATTTAATTTACTTACTGTGTATGGTAGGCGAGATGGAGGATAGTGAGATGGAATCCTCCATTTCACAAGAGCAAAATTCTTCTGATCCCCCTCCCTCAACTCCCCTTAGAATAAAATTATACCCTCAAGGGTCTTCTGGACCTTGGCAGGTTTTCTTCAGGCGGAAAGGAAAGCCATTAAACCTTGTGCAAATTGCACGGGATCTGACTTCACGATTTTCGGCTGTAACAGAGATCGTGAAAATAAATAAAGACAAACTTCGAGTTAGCATTGATAACATTAGACAAGCTAACGAGATAGTAGCCTGCGAACTCTTCACGCGTGAATATAAAGTTTATATACTTTCGCGCGATATAGAATGCGATGGAGTCATCTCCGAACCCAGCCTCACTGCCGAGGATATACTTAAGCATGGTGTTGGTTGTTTCAAGAACACCCTACTTAATAAAGTAAAAATACTCGATGTTAAGCAATTGTACTCAGTATCAATTGAAGAAGAGAAAAAAGTTTACCGACCATCCTATTCATTTCGTGTAACTTTCGCTGGGTCTGCTTTGCCTAGCCATGTTCTCATTAATAAAATTCGTCTCCCCGTTCGCCTTTTCATCCCTCGTGTGATGAATTGCCTCAATTGTAAACTGCTCATCAAGAGGATACATGCAATAAAAACTTAGAAAAATGTTTACATTGCGGAGAAACTTCACACGAGCTCCTTGCATGTCCCATATATAAATTGCGGGAGGAGAAAATTAAACGATCCTTGAAGGAGAGATCTAAGCGCTCTTATGCAGAAATACTGAAAAATGCTACTCCTGAACCCACGGTCCCAGAAAACAGATACGCTATTCTATTGTCGAAAGAGTCTGACTCTGACGAAGCGTCCGAAGGTACATCATTTGTTTTACCTAGAGGATCCAGGAAAAGAAAACAATCCTCTTTTCCCAAACTGCCAAGCAAGGGCCTTAAAATTTCTCCTCCAACAAATAAATTGCGGCCAAAGCTAAAGAATTCCGATGCAATACCGAAACCAGTCCCTCCCGGTTTTGGTAATGTACAATCCAAACAGAACACCATTACTGGAAATAATAAAACTTCAACTTCCTCCGAGCCTCAACCGGGGATAGGTTTATTGAAATTTTCTGAAATTGTTGATTGGATTTTCAAAGCATTCAATATTTCTGAACCACTACTTTCAGCGTTCCTCACTGTTTTACAGTGGAATTGCAGAAGTATCATACCTAAAATTGACTCCTTAAAAATTTTGCTGCATAATTTGAAATGCGATGCTTTTGCTTTATGTGAAACATGGCTTACCTCAAACATTAATTTCAACTTGAATGATTTCAACATTATTCGCCTAGACCGAGACACCCCATATGGAGGAGTGCTTCTAGGAATTAAAAAGTGCTATCCTTTCTATAGAATTAACATCCCCTTGTTTGCGGGCATTGAGGCTGTAGCTGTCCAAACGAATATTAAAGGCAAAGACATGTCTATCGCTTCTATATGTATACCTCCCAAAGCTCAAATTGGACAACGTCAGATTTTTGAGGTAATGGAATCCATGGCTGCTCCGCGGCTGATACTGGGAGACTTCAACTCGCACGGAGTATTGTGGGGTTCCCTCTTCAATGATAATCGATCCTCTTTGATATACAATGTTTGTGACGAGCTCAATATAACAGTTTTAAATACAGGCGAAGCAACACGCATTCCCAGACCACCCGCACGACCAAGTGCATTAGATCTATCTCTATGCTCGACATCACTTCGGTTAGATTGCACGTGGAAGGTTGTACCTGATCCCCACGGTAGCGATCATTTGCCAGTCGTTATTTCAATTAACAGTGAATTAGGCCTCACGAATTCAATCAATGTCCCTTATGACTTGACACGAAATATTGATTGGGAAAAATACCAATCTTTAATTTCCACTTCTCTTGTTTCGACGGAAGAGCTACCACCTACCGAAGAATATGAATTTCTAGCGGGTTTGATAATTGAAGCAGCAGAACAAACCCAAACGAAATGCAATCCTGGCATAATAATGAACAGCCGGCCTCCTAATCCCTGGTGGGACAAAGAGTGCTCGGATGCATATGAAGCTAAACAAGTTGCTTACAAAGAAATTATGAAACGGAAAGGGTGTACACGTGCAAACTTTGAAAATTATTCGATTTTACAAAACAAATTTGACAGTCTCCGTCATGCCAAAAAGTCTAGTTATTGGAGACGTTTCGTTGATGGCTTGTCAAGAGAAACATCAATGAGTACTCTTTGGAACACAGCCAGAAGAATGAGGAATCGAAACGTAACTAATGAAAGCGAAGATTTTTCGAATCGCTGGATATTTAATTTTGCCAAGAAAGTTTGTCCAGATTCTGCTCCTGCGCAGAAAATCATTCGCGATGCTCCCACAAGTAACGATTCCATAGATTCGCCTTTGACAATGATGGAATTTTCAATTGCACTCCTCTCATGCAACAATAATGCTCCGGGTCCAGACAGAATTAAATTCAACTTGGTGAAGAATCTACCTGACCTAGCAAAAAGACGCTTGTTGAATTTATTCAATAAGCTTCTTGAGCAGAACATAGTCCCGCACAAGTGAGAGTTATCGCCATTCCAAAACCGGGAAAACCAGCCTCCGACCATAACTCGTATCGACCGATTGCAATGCTATCCTGCATCAGGAAATTGTTGGAAAAAATTATCCTACGACGTCTCGACAATTGGGTTGAGGCGAACGGCTTGCTATCAGATACCCAGTTTGGTTGTCGGAGGGGAAAGGGAACGAATGATTGTTTGGCGCTACTTTCGTCAGAAATCCAACTAGCTTACGCAAAAAAAGAACAAATGGCGTCTGTGTTCTTAGACATAAAAGGAGCATTCGACTCAGTCTCCATTGATGTTCTCTCGGAGAAGCTACATCAATGTGGTCTTTCACCGATATTAAATAATTATTTATACAATTTATTGTCAGAAAAGCGCATGCATTTTTCATATGGCGATTTGGCGACACTCAGAATAAGTTACATGGGCCTCCCACAAGGTTCTTGTTTAAGCCCCCTTCTCTACAATTTTTACGTGAATGACATTGATAATTGTATTGTCAGCCCATGCACTCTAAGGCAACTTGCAGATGATGGCGTGGTTTCTGTTACAGGACCAAAAGCCATAAATTTACAACAACCACTGCAAGATAGTTTGGATAATTTATCAAGTTGGGCTTTGAAGTTAGGCATCGATTTCTCTACGGAGAAAACAGAGTTGGTTGTTTTTTCAAGGAAGCGTGATCCAGCTCAGCTTCAGCTTCAGTTGGTTGGTAGAACGATAGCCCAAGTCATGACCTTTAAATATCTCGGAATTTGGTTCGATTCTAAAGGTACATGGGGAGGCCACATTAGGTATCTGATAAAGAAGTGCCAACAAAGGATAAATTTTCTCCGAACAATAACCGGATCTTGGTGGGGTGCTCATCCAAGTGACGTGATAAGATTGTATCAAACAACGATACTTTCAGTAATGGAATATGGCTGCTTCTGTTTCCGTTCAGCTGCAAACACTCACATTATTAAATTGGAACGAATACAGTATCGTTGTTTACGAATCGCCTTAGGTTCCATGCAATCGACACATACGATGAGTCTTGAAGTTCTAGCGGGAGTTCTTCCCTTAAAAGATCGATTCTGGGATCTCTCCTCTCGTTTACTTATACGATGTGAGGTTATGAATCCACTTGTAATTGAAAATTTCGAAAGACTTGTCGAGCTTCAATCCCAAACCAGATTCATGACAGTGTACTTCAATCACATATCACAAGAAATTACGCCTTCTAGTTATGTTCTAACATGTGTTAATATACTAGATACTCCCGATTCCACTTTATTTTTCGACACGTCCATGCAAGAGGAAATTCGTGGAATTCCGGATCACCAGCGCTCTCTGGAGATCCCTAAAATATTCATAAGTAAATACCAACACATTGACTGCCATAAAATGTTCTACACTGATGGGTCACGAATCAATGAGGCCACTGGGTTCGGTATTTTCAACAATAACACCTCGATCTCTTTCAAGCTTGCAGAACCTGCCTCCGTTTATACAGCCGAACTAGCAGCAGTTCACTATAGTCTGGAAATCATTGATACTTTACTTCCGAGCCATTATTTCATCCTCACAGATAGCCTCAGCACAATTAAGGCACTACGCTCATTTAAGCTTGATAATCACGCTCCGTTCTTTTTGAAGAAGATACGAGAATACTTAACTAAATTAACAAATAAATCTTATCAAATTACCTTAGTGTGGATTCCCGCTCATTGCTCCATACCGGGCAGATAATTTAGCCAGAGCAGATAATTTAGCCAAAATAGGGGCGCTGGACGGTGACATCTATGAAAGACTTATTGCCTTCAATGAATTTTGTAGCGCTTCTCGTCAGAGGACGCTTACTAGTTGGCAAACATCATGGGACAATGGAGATCTGGGACGGTGGTTGCACTCAATTATCCCTAAAGTATCAACGAAGGCATGGTTCAAAGGGTTGGATGTAAGTCGAAACTTCATTCGTGTGATGTCTAGACTCATGTCCAACCATTATACGTTGAATGCGCATCTTCGCCGTATTGGGATCGCAGAAGATAATCAATGTGCTTGCAGAGAGGGTTACGAAGACATTGAACATGTTGTTTGGTCTTGCACTGAATATCGTGAAGCCAGATCCCAATTAATAGACTCCTTACGAGCCAGAAGAAAACCACCCTATGTACCTGTTCGTGATATCCTCGCTTTACGAGATCTTACATACATGAGCCATATTTATCATTTCCTGAAAACAATAAATATTCAAATATAATTATCCCCACAATGTTTCTAGTTTTTTTTCCCTTGCTACCCACAAACAATTTAGATTTCTTCGCAGTTAGTTAAGTTAGATAAAACGATATAAATAAAGAAAAAAAAATAAACAAAGATTACAGAAAAACTATCAATAGGTTTACAATGAAATTCAAGAAAATAGAGTATAATTAAAAACATTCAAAATGATGATAATCCTCAGTGTTAGCATTAGAAAGTGATTTTTTTATAACGTGATAGTCTTAAGAACCTTTGTAACATGTTATGTAAACAAAAACCCCGGCGTAAAAAAGCTTTTGCAAATGCCGTGTCAAATAAACGTTTTATGAAAAAAAAAATGTCAACAATATCGACTATTTATCGATGCCCAAAACTATGACCGCCATTGCACACACAGTATCTATATACAACAGGGCGCAAGGAGTAGATACAACAGGGCGCAAATAATTGAAATAATAGGTTCAACCAAAATTGATATTAGGCGACTTGTAAGCAATATTTCAAAATTTATATTTTTATTTTATTTTTTACAACTTATGGCACATATTACGTAAGATTTATATCATTGTCCATCCAGATACGCACAGATGTACGAACAACAAACAATATCTCAGACATTCAGCTTATCAAAGCATTTAGACAAAGGACGAACTATATTTTAAGTACAAGAACTATGTGTCAACCCAAAACCAGACTAATCATGACATTATAAACTAGTTTCCCCTGAAGATGATGCCAAAAAGCATCGAAACGTCGGACAAATACTAAAATTCGTTCCATTATTTATCAAAAGACTGACAAAGCCGTTAAAATAAATCTTATATTTATTTTCAATGTTAACCGATTTTCCATACAAACTTCCATATAAACTTTGAAATTTTTGGAGGGTCCGTAGACACAACCGATCGGTACCAAAATTTGCACACTTACTAAGGGCCATAAAAGGAATCAGTAGAGCCTGGTGGAGCTAAAAGTCACAAATTGGACCAGTCATGCAAGCTCAAGTTCAAGCACTAATTTTTCGACCTTTCTTTGCATTTATTAATGAACACCCCAAGCAACAAGAAGTTCGAATAATACTTAAAAAGTACACTTTAAAATTCCTAGCGAACTTTCAAGCTGCTTAAGCTTTAATGCAACTTGAAAGCTGCTTAAGCCGCTATTAGAAGATAAAACTAGTGGCAAAATTACTTAAAACGGGAAGCTTATGCAGCTTCCTTATGCGAACTTTTGGTTACACGGGACGCTTGCTTAATTCGTCGCACTAAAAAGTTTGAAAGACGCGTTTACAGTTAAGCAAATAATTTGAAAAATAAAAACATAAACACTTCACAACAAGCATGTTTATAATTTGGTACTAATAGTGATGTTTATGTTTCTGTTGTACCAGTCCGCACTAATACCAACATGCTCGAAAATGTCTCAACCTCTGCATATAACCCGCATGTTTTCTCATTCGACCGAGACGCGCCGCCCACCTAGTTAATGTTGAAACATTGTGCTCTTTATTAGGCGGAATGTTTGGTCTGAATTCAACTTGTACCAAAATAGTTTAGGCTAGATTGAAAAACATACGTAGGTTACAGTGAACTAATAACTATTAAGAAAACTGAACATATTGTTTTGGAATGACAAAAGATTAAATACTAGATTAGACTGGATGACAAAAATTAAGTGACAAAAAGTAACCAGTTCATTTTAGCCAAAAATATAAAGTAATTGCGTTATACATCTTTTTGAAAAGTGTAGCCACTTTTTGTACGAATTTTCCCATCATTTTAGTTGTGCTAGTTTAAGGGTTAAGAAGCGCAGAACAAAGCGAAACACGTCTGCTTGGAATGTACGTTCATAAAAAATTACCTACGGGCTGAAAGAATCTCCAAAAAAATCCCTCAAACCTGCAGAGCAACACTTTGAATCTCTCAAACCAAACACTACCGCTACCATGCTGATGTCATCTCGAACCAAATTTTTTGCTCATAACTCTGACAGTCAGTCACAGTGACAGTGATCAAAGTAGGCCTTTCTGCATAACCATTACGTTGTTTTTGCTGAGTTGCAGCAGAAAATGAATTACCTTGAATCTTTTTCGGTGAATCAACAATGGTCAAGACAACCTTCCCATTGACGGTTTGACCGGCGAAGTACGTGTTCGAAGGGCTGTCCAGCGCAATGTAACAATTTTGCAGTTCCAACATGTTGACTGCGACCATCTCCCTGCACAAAAAAACACTTCAAAACACTCGATTGGCAGAAGTAAATGCTAAAACATTAAGGTTCTCTTCGCTACGTTAACTGAATCGGTAATTACAAATCGACTATTTGATGATAAATATTTCAATCAAAATAATGAATGAAGGAATGTGAGCTTGCTAGAAACGAATGCTGTAGTGTATAGACAACATGCAATTTTGTTTTGCATGTTTCGCTATACACGCCTATACAACTACTACTGACGGAATGAATGGTTTACCTTTTTGGCTGCTTTCGCCATCAGCAGCGTTGCCACGTTCGTTGATTTTTTAGGATAATTCGACATAGATTTTTCATTAGGGCTTAAAGCGCAAATGTAAACAAACTGCGTTTTCGCTATTACGACATTAAGCAACAAAAATACTACAAGATTGAGGTGAAAATTAGTTAAAATGGTTTTTAGTTCGATGTATAATTAAAGAAAACAAAACGGCGAAACATGCATTTTCTTCGAGATTTCGATTTAGGCCCTTCTTCTCATATGGAATATAAAGGCCAAACTTACATTTTTAGACAGAAGCGGGCGTACGGTTATTATTCACAAATAAAAGAATAAACGGCGATTCTGTTATATAAATGATAAGCAATATCTACTATGATCATGTCTACTCGATAGTTGTTGCACATAAACATTCGAATATTTCGATATTTTCATGAAATTTGAAGAAAAGATTCACGCGCCCTTTCTTTTACATTGGGTTTCTATGCGCCCATTTGCTGAGCCCTATTAAAAGGTATACTGTCAAGCTCGCCCATTTACCCAGCCCTACCCAGCAAGACAGAGTCAGTTTAGCCCATTTACCGCGCCCTTCTGAAAATTATGTACACGGTTTAGCCGTTCCGCAAATGGTGGTTGCTGAAGGGTGAAATCACGACTGGGATGCAAATTGGGCGTAAGCATTTTTTTAGTTTCTACCCACTAAAAGCACATAGGAAATAAATTCTTTGTTATATTGTCATAAGGTTTAACGAAAAATGCTTCCGGAAAAACACGGTCATAAAGTAATTTATACCTACAATAAAAACTACATTTAGAAAACCTTCGCCGAATATTGAAACTGATTTTTCTCCATTTGAGTACATTGCGACTTAGGCCCTAATGAAAGATCTGTGTCGAATTTAGCAAATAAAAGACTCATATATTTAAATCTCAGAATTGTTGTTTTGGGTTAGCAAAAATAGGGAGGTTGAAAATGTATTGATAATTCGAATATACTGAATTGTATGTCAATGCAATTGAATATTATTCAGTAACAATAATATTCATTGTTTACGAATAGTATATTTATGACACTGTTCAGGTCTCGGGTATGGACGCTTCAATTATAAATATTTTCAAATAAGATTTATTTAGAAAAACCGAACCATTATCACAAAAAGTTCACTTGTCTGGATAAGATTTTTTATAGACAGCATTCGAAGCAGACTCAGTCACTTCCGTCGTAGGTGATGGAGGAGGTGGTCCTTGTTCTGGTACACCAGCATCATTGAACCTGTAGACCATATAACGAGGCGTAAAGTCTCTCCAACCAATTTCGTTAGATTCTCCTTCGTCCTGAATGTTGATACGGGTAGCATTAACCACTTCTTCGTACGTGGGTGGTGCTGTCAACAGACACAAACAAAATGTGGTTAAAGTTTTAACGAGTTCTCGGAGCATACTTACGGAGTTCAGTCGGAAAGGTGGGATTCGGGTTGGAGTTATTCATCGACATATTTGGTAGTTGCTGTTGAATAACTATGTTCATCGTGTTCGCTAGCGTGGGAATCGCATTCATCGATAGTGGAATCGTTCCCAAGGTGATTGGAATTTTGATCTTCGGATTTATCGCTAGACCTCTAATTTTACCCTCAACCTCTATACAGTAGTTAATGGTTAACACTTGGCATGTCCTGCTTGACGGTGGCAGCGGAGGTACGAGTAAGTGCTGTTCGTAGCTTGCTTCACTAAGTCTGTTAACTCCGGCGCAACGTCTTTCTGCTATTATTGAGGGTACATCCTTCACCTTGCAGTATGGCGTTTGGCTAATGAAGGACACTATTCGTATCAGTTTGGTAGATATCTCATCTAGGTTTTTCTGGCTTTGATTGTTAACATCGATTTTCACTGCTATGGTTTGGCCGGGAACGTAACCGGATATAGGTACCTGTGCGGATATGTGCATAGGATCCGAACTACAAGGACCACAACAGAAAGTTTTCGCCTTATCCATTTTGATAGGTAGGCGTACATCATACTCGTCGTTCAGGTTCACGTGGCGCAGAACAGTGAATGCCACCTTGTACGAGTGATCGAGCTTCCAGGAACGCTCGAGAATCACCTTCACCGTGTATCGCACGTGACCATGTTCGGCTTCTAGTGAAGTTACCAGATTTGGTGGAAGCACACAGGAAAATCGATATGTATGAATACCGGGCAACAGTTCGATTGTGTTACCCTCCTTGGACCCGGTTAGGTAGGTAGTGGAATGCATGTAGTCCTGACGACCGTGGTAGTGAATGGTTCGTCGGTTCTTACCCGTCCCGGTAGTTTCGGACCATTTTACCTCTGCCGCACCATTGATTCGTAGAGCAATACCTGGAATTATTGTAAGTTCATCAGGAATCGGAATAAATTGGTTGTTTTTAACTTTTTTCTGCGAATATATCTTTTAGAAGTTTATTGCGAATTGCAACGTCGGATTATGTATCGGTCGACACAGTGTACAGTGGTCGGAAACACCAGCCTTTCTATAGAAGAGCTCACTACGATTTGTTTCGATAGAAGGCAGGCATAGCGTAGATGATAAATCGATTGCCTTGTATGCAGCTCAACTGGGTTCGTTTCCAAACTCCGCTTATAGGGTTAGAGATTTTTCTAGTCCAAGAAAGGGGAAAATAACCCTATACAGAGAAAGCGGGCATAGCGTAGTTGGTAAATTAATTGCCTTGTACGCAGCTCACATGGGTTCGATTCCCAACCCCACACATAGGGTTGGACATTTTTCTAAAGAGATTTTCTAACCCGAAAAGAGGCGAATAAGGTAAAAACCTCTATAATCAAAATAACTGCACCAAATTTTCAAGATTTATGAAGAACTGATAGAATGCTTTTCGATTATAGCCGAAATATCACACGTTCCTTACAACAAGGTCAGAGTCGTGTTGGTAAGTCGTAGAAAGGCAAACATTATTGCTTGTTGCGAGTTCTCCTCGAAAAACTATCGTGTCTATGTCCCCGTTCGGGAAGTCGAGATCGACGTGGCCTTCTATGATAATGAAGTGCGAGGATCTGCTTAACTAAGAAATTTCAGCAATTGATGTGGTGCTGTTTTAGGGTGAGAAGAATGCATTGCAAACTATTGCATTCAGTGTTAACCTGTAACCGGTTGTTACAAAAATTCGCGTTGGCACAATCTGGGAGGGACTTTTTTCAATTCACCTTGGGTTGTGAGGAAGTATAAGTTCATTTTCTAAAGACATGAATGAGAATGAGAACGGATACACCCGTACACGGAAGACCGGATTTAGAAAGCAACATGATTCTCGTCATACGCTGTAGAGGGCCAGTTAAAAGAATGCAGTATAGGCTATTTTATTACCCTCTAGTTGCCACGATTTTACCGATCCGTTCTATTTCATGCAAGCAAGACTTTAAGCAAGTTAGCAGTGCGTTGCGCGTTTTTAACTGTAGGTACTAAAAAAAATTGAAGTGTGAGATTTCAATAACTTTGATTTTCGTTGCTTTAGTAGATTGTTATAAGTTGTAAAATTTAAATTAATCAGCTGTAAAAAATTGTTTACAAATTTAGTATATCGTTAGGTTAGGTTAGGTTAGGGTAGTGGAACTAAGCGGGTCAAATCCCACGCGGATCGAGCTCAAGCCAACCGAGCGAAAATGGTAATTTCTCGGGGATACTCTGATTAACCATCCAATAGAGTCTAAAATCATGGGATTAATCTGTACATGTATAGGCCAAGTTTAGCCTTTTTCCGTCTGTTAGTCAATTTCGGAGCAGCTTTCCTGCCAGACAGACACCCTGGTATAATATACGACGGAATGGCAAATTTCCCTAGTTCTAGATCCAACCCTGCTCATGCTTCAATTGGAATCATCGACACGAGAAGATTGTCGACGGCTAAATGATTGCACGGGATTCGAAGACTTGCCCAAGAAGACACCCAAATCCGATATATGGTCCATTCAGGCCATAATAGCAACCGGGTGCCATTGTGTGACGCTCAGGTCGCAACTCGTTTAACCGACACCACCACTATTTCCCTTGTCAGATGCCTACTTCCTGCATCAGTGCCGGTTCAGTAAATATTGGTAAGTGTGGCCCAACATCGTCGACGGCCGAATCAGTCGAAAGCCCGGATTGGAGCTCTCTTTATCGACACCATCACTATTTCCAGAAAGACTGCATGAAACCTTCTTCTTATACTAAGATCGGTTCAGTAAGAATTGGCTAAGATTGCTAACCCTCATTGATGCCCGAATCGCCAAGTCAATAAATTGCTGAGCAATTTCGTTTGTCATATCCGAAAGTACTAGTTGGTTCCAACCCTGTTGATGGATCTTTTTGCGGAAGGTCCGATAATATGTTTTTCCTGCTGGAAGGTTAAGCTTTCGTGTACAGTCAAAATGGCATAGACCCTGGAGTTTTCCTATCAACGTCTGAAGCAAGGGACCACTTTACCGAACTATATCCTTTTGCACAAAATTTGTTGGCCTGTTCGTCTGTTTGTACCACGAGTCATGAACTGTCTTAACTGCGAAAAATTGGGCAACCCCGCGCTCCGTTATAGCAATAAGGTCCGCTGTGGAAAGTGCAGTAAGAATTCTAAGGATGCTGAAAAGTATCCTTACTGTGGAAAGAATCCGCATGACCTCTCGCCATGTCAACTAAAATGTTCCTCTAAGGAACATTCTGAGCAATCTTTGGCAAAAATGCTAAAGAAAGCTATGCCACATCCTTCCACAAACTTCATTTCATTGCCTTCTAGTGACCCACAAGAGGGAACAACTATGAGAGTGTCTTGAAGTTATAGGAAGAGGAAAACATTTCTTCTCCAATACTTCTTGTAAGTGCCGCCCTTCTGACGCACTGTAAAAAAAAACAAGCAAGTAGCTCCTGGTTTCGGAACATTCAATTCCGACAAGGAAGTCCTAGCACTTCCCGGTACGCCGAAAATCCCATTTATCTCTTTGTTTCAGTCCGAGAATGATCTCTGTATTGGTATTATTAAATTTTCTGACATTGTGGACTGGATAGTAGAAACTTTCAATATTACTGATTCTATTATAAAAAACAGTTATTACCTTCTCCTTTCAACGTTGTATCGATCCGGAGCTAATCAACGTTCACAGATCTCATTCAGGTGATTCGGACTCGTGAGCGTTGGCACGCACATTGGTTGGCCCTGCTCTATAGAAATTGCCAGAAAAGATAGAATCTTTCCCGTGCTGCTGAAAAATAATTTTTGATGTTCTCATACATGTCTTGAAAAAGATTATGCTGACCAGTCATGCTATTGGTTATATCCCGAAAGCATGGCCTGAGATGACTGTTAGATTTATTACCAAAGGGGGCGAGTTTTAGGCCTTTACGATCACTATATTAGGAACTTAGTTGAATATCCACTGCACAAAATGCAACACACCTACTAGTGTGGGAAATCCACAGTCACTCTGCTTCACGATGCTGTTTACAACATTAAAAAGGCCTTCTCACTCAAGCAATCTAGTTTGGTTGTATTCCTAGATATTGAGGGTGCTTTTGATAAGGTGTCTTTCCAGTCTATTCTGGTAGCGACAAGTGGTCATAGAGTATCTGCATGTATCTCGGGTTGGATAAACGCAATGCTTAGTAACCGCTTATTGAGGAAACTTAATTAGCTTGGATTTCCAGCCTAAGTGTTTGCTGACGATTGCTAAATGTTAATTACTGAACTTTGCATCGGAACAATCTTTGACTTAATGCAACAAGCATTAAGGGCTGTCAAACAGTGGTTTCGACAAGTTAAATTAGCAGTTAATCCAAACAAAACTTCACTGATTCCTTTCTCGAAGAAGCGAATAACAACCGAGGTGCGGCTCTTGCAGTTCTTTGATTCTGAGCTACTGTGTGCAGATCATTCGGGTATTACTGGTATTACTGAGCCCGCGCTGCCATTTTCAACAAGTTGGATAAGAAAAAACCCGGTCCTGGACTTCGTCCGAGTACTGCAGTTGTTGGAGAAATCTACAAATGTGTCGCCAAACAAAGGCGTTTTTAGAAAAACCGGGCCGTGTGATTTCAAATTTTTTTCTGTATTTTTCGAAACTCCACCTCAACATGGGCTTTAACCAGCCATTGCAAACGCAATTCTCACATGGCAACTATTCAGCGCTCTGAGTCATATTCATGTGATCTTTGGGAATCTGCAACCTTCCAGCAGTAACGCAATTGCAGTTTCGTTTTTTCGGTCGTCCTTGCATAGACGACACCGTGTGAGTTCAACTTACCAGCAGTTCGTTTTTGTTGTGTCATTATACCCTTTCAATTCTACTTCCTCCCTTCTCTTTCTTCTATCCTTCCGATCAGCAAATTAATGAGAAGACACGGCAATGCACAAATCTGCGACTACACAGGGTGACTCCCGGGGGTGGGCGTAGCGTAGTTGGTAAATCGATTGCCTTGTATGCAGCGCACCTGGGTTCGAGTCCCGACCCCGCACATAGGGTTAGAAATTTTTCATAAGAGATTTTTCTAACCCGAAGAGGCGAATGACCTTAAGGTTAAAACCTCTATAATCAAAATAAAAAAAAAAAAAAAAAAAAAAAAGGGTGACTCCCTTTTCTTCCTATGGTAGGAATATTTTTTAAGCAATTGACTGCGCAATCGCCTCTTATTTTAGTGATCGCACCTTCCGATGGCCAACTCAACGAACTTCATTTTAATTATTAGCATTTATTTCCAGGGCTACTTACAATTTACTTCTACAGTATTGCTGTATACAAAAACAAACATTCAAATCAGTACCGGCGGAAGCCTTGCTGGTAGTATAGCAAACCCCAGACCCGAAATGTTTTCGTACATATCAGTCGAATGCGTAAGTGACTGCACACCATCTGTCAAGCGCTCACACGTCGGTATGCTACTCGGACTATTATGAGTTCCTCTCTTCCGAATGCATTCATAAAAGTCAGTTTAGTTACACTTCTGGAACTTGGGTCAGCTCAGATTTTTGTTCTAGGTGAAAATTTTAAAACTTTCACCAAAAATGGCTTAATTTGGACATTATTTAGAGGTGTCTACAATCAAAAATCGTATTTTTGCTATGTTTCCATAGTAATGTCACTTATTTTGAGGTTTGAAAAGTTTTACTCTTTCACAAAACAACAGACATTGTTCGAGGCTCTTCGTGCGGTGAAGCCTAAAAAGCAATTCTCGTATTTTCTGGGGAAGATACAGGAGTCCTTGTGTACGTTATCTGAAAAATCTTATCAGATTACCTTTGTTTGGGTCCCCTCTCATTGTTCTATCCCGGGCAATGGAAAGGCCGACTCATTAGCAAAGATGGGCGCATTAAATGGTGACATATACGAAAGACCAATCTGCTTCAACGAATTTTTTAGTATTTGTCGTCAGAGGACGCTCAACAGTTGGCAAACCTCGTGGAGCAATGGGGAACTTGGAGGATGGCTACATTCGATTATCCCAAAGGTATCAACGAAGCCTTGGTTCAGGGGGATGGATGTGGGTCGGGATTTTATTCGTGTAATGTCCCGACTTATGTCCAATCATTACACCATGGATGCGCATTTGCGGCATATTGGGCTTGCGGAGAGTAGTCTGTGCGCTTGTGACGAGGGCTATCACGACATCGAACACGTTGTCTGGGTATGCGCCGGGTATTGTGACGCCAGGTCTCAGTTAAAGGAATCCCTTCGGGCCCGAGGTAGACCACCCAATGTACCAGTCCGAGATATGCTGGCAACTCGTGATTTCCCCTATATGTCCCTTATTTATACCTTCATAAAAACGATAAATATCTCAATTTAGCCCCTCTCTTTTATTTCTCGTTTTTAGAGTTTCCTCCTGCCTTGTGGAACCGATCAGCTCCAGAGTGCCACTATGTAACCGCCGTCCCCCTTACCACTACGCCTGCATAGAAGGAAACTAAAGCTAGAGCGACTCGAGGTCCGATGACTTTTGAAGGATTCCCCGCGGGTCCGAACAATACCATCCACCAATCCGGTACTCGACGACTTACCAGACTGAGGCGCAAATTTGTTTCGCTGAGACCCCCCCCCCCCACCCCCCGTTTGAGCGAAAGTTGCAAGTTTTGCTCTTCTTTCCCTGTCACCATACGCCTTCTCTCCCCTGTCCTTAATACAACTGCTGCTACACTGATGTGGAAATAAGCCACCCTCTGAATATCTTGACCAAGCATAAGTTTTCGCTAAAAAAATCAAATTAATGTTCTGTATTCCTAGTTTTAAGATAGTTATAATTTTTACTCTTTATTGAAACTCTTGTCCTCCATCTTGTAAATAGAATTGAATCCCTAGTTTTGAGATTTCTGTGAAATTTCTCATAAATATTTGTTCCCCCTTTTGTGTACTAAACTATATTGTTAGTTTTAAGATAACCGTAAAATATTTCGTAAAATACTATTACTCCCCCTCTTGTATTTCAAAGTCATTTTTTCATAAAAAATCTTTTGGCCCTCTCTTGTATATTGAATCTTATTTCTAGTCTTAAGATAGCTGTAAACTTTCTTTTCCTTTGTAAAAAAAATATTTCAATATTGTAACCTCCTAGTTTTAAGATATCCAAAATGTAAAAACAAAAGCATTTGGCACCGCCAAGCTAACGCATTTGTGCCTATCAAATAAATGAAATGAATAAAAAAAAGAGAAGATCAAAACAAAATTGTATATAATTGAGTTCTACAAGATGACGACACGAATGAACTCATGATGAATGAAGTTCATGTTTGACAATTCGCGGTGGGTTGTTTACTTTGCCAGTTGCGTGAGTGCGAGTGCAACGGGTGCTCATCTGTTACATTCGAACTCACGTAACTTCCATGTAAACAAACCACCGAGAATTGTCAAACAAAGTTCATCCGGCTCATTTTGTGGGGTTATGTCGGTTGGTCTAGTTGGACAACCAACAGCAGTGGTGCTAGAAAAATTGAATATTTAATCAATCGTCAGATCATCAATCGATTTCTGCTTAATAACTTTTTTCTTAAGCGTCAGATCGTTTCGTGGTCTTCGAGACTTTTTTTCTTTGTTAAATTTCCTGTAAAAGCTGATTTATTTTTCGGAAGCAATGGGCGACCTCTGGAGGAATTGTTTTGTGAAAGTTAACTTTCCCATACAAAATCCCATATAAACTTTAAACTGTGGGCGCAAAAATATCGTTTCAGATATTGAGCTAAGAATTTGCACAGTTGCTCTAGGACCGAAATGGTACCTAAAAAGTTGCTCGGAGCAGGAATCTAATTTTTGTCCCACCCTATTGGACTGTTGTCCAACTAGCGGAGGTCCAACTAAAAAGCGGTCCAGTTAAAGAGTGTCCAATCAGCGAATCACGACTGTAGTAAAGTGTTGTATGGGAAAACTTCAAAATGATATAAACGAGCGAGCACAGCACTTTTTGAGCTCCTTTGTGGTCCCAAATGCCTGTGCAAAATTTGAGAGCGGTCGGTTGCTTCCCGGGTTTGCGCATTGCGTTTGCGCATTGCAAAGTTTGTATGGGATTTGTTATGGGGAAATCAATTATTTTGCATTTATGTTATTAAAGATCGCTATTTCACTCAATATAAAAAACCAGCTTCAAACCTTGGTTAACAACTTTGTCGAAGATGGTAACTAGCTACGAGTTTTCAAAAACTATTTATGACGATTTTAAAACTTGCGGTTAAATTCAAATGCAGAAATTCATTATTTCTTCCAACACTGTCGGCATCGGCATTTAAGAGGGAGGTAAGGGTTTCAGCGTGAAAAAAAAACACTTTTTTGCGATTTTTTTAGAACTTTGCGTGAAGCGAATTGATCTAAACTTTTGTATATTATAGTATATCATTTCAATAACATGCTGTAATTTTTCTATGCAAAAATATCGACAAACAACTCTGTGGCGAAGCTTTTTGTACAATGTCTTTGGAAAAAACATGATTAGCGGTGTTACCTGCCATTCAAAAACTACATAACTGATTTCTTTCAAACTTTGCATACACATTCTATGTTAAAAATCAGACTTCCCAAATGACCATCGAACACCATGTTCGCTCTAGTTCTGTGCTAATCTTAAACCCACATTTCGTGTGCAAACTTGAACGCGCTAATGCGTACCAAAACACGTACACATGTTTGTCTGCGCAACCGAACCCCATGTACGTACGCGGTGTTCGTACACACAGGTTCTTGACACTAGTTTCCTCTTTCTATCTCTCATCATCACTAGTGTTGACTCATTCTGTTTTGTGTGTGCCTTTCTTGTGTACGCACACGGTGTACGTACACGTTGTTTAAACCTAAGTTTGCACATCGTTCGCTTGGGTTCGGTGTTCGAGACGAACCTGTACACAAAGGCAAAGCAAATTTGAGGTTGAACGCGTGCGCGAAATTTTGTACACAGGTGCAAACTTATCGATGTTCATGGGAAGACTTTAAAAATACCTAACCCCTACGTTGAGTTTTTGAAATTCAGGTTTTGCAATTTTAAAATGTTCGGGCTCGGGTTGGGACGGGTTTTTCAATTTGCAAGCTCTCGGGCTCGGGTCGGGTCGGGCCAGACCATCTCTAGAACACTACTTTTGATCAGCGGCATTAAGTCTTCTTCCGAAATGTGAAGTAAAGGAAATCTAAAAACTCAATATTTTGGGAGAATTGGGGTAAAATAGATTTAAACGTTTTATGCAGACAATCGTACTATCTTGCTTAGAATCTTTGGTCTTTTGCCTTTCTCATATAGAAAGGTTATGCAATCACTCTAAAAATCGCCAACCTAATCATGTCATATTCCATTCGACTCATTTCGTCGAGATCGGAAAATGTCTGTGTGTATTAGGAAAATAAATGTCACCTCTGTTTCTCAGAGATGGCTAGACCGATTTGCACAAATTTAGTCTCAAATGAAATTTCAACCTTCCCATCGGCTGCTATTGAATTTTTTGTTCATTGGACTTCTGGTACCGGAATTATGGGTTGAAGAGTGCGACCACACAGCAAATTCTCATATAAACTGAAATGAAAAATTCTCAAAGGGGGGAGTAAGGGAAAATTTGAAAATCGAATTTGTATTTTGGATGCCAAATGACTTTAAAATGCATGAAACGTTGAGTTTTGATGTAATTTCGAAAAAAAATTTCTTGACGAAAATTGACTTTTTTGGACTTTGGTACCTTTTTGCCTTTCTCATATAGAAAGGTTATGCAATAACTATAAAAATCGTCAACCTAATCCCGGCCGGAGGGCCACGATTTTTTTGACTTATTTAGGCGTAGGTAGGAGTATGCAATGAGGGGTTGCTACTTTAAAATTGAAACTAGTTTAAAATTTCTTAACAAGTTGAAAATTTTCGGCAGGGTCCGGACCCCCCGGATTCTCTTCCTTGATCCGCCGCTGGTTTCAAGCGATGTTTCAGTATCGACACATAGCATCTCAAGATCGTGGCTGTCGATCCACTGTATATATGTGCAAATCGTACTGAATATTACACATTTCAACTGTTGTATTGAACATAACCAGCCATGAAATCGTAGTTGGGACAAATGAGAAAGGCACAATAGGGATCTTTAATTTGGAAAAATTGTGCTAGTTTTTCATATGTATTGATAGCGGGTGTCCTTACGAGTACACTCATATCATTCTTAAACCTTAATTATTCTTTTATGATTTTTAAATTTAAAAAAACCAAATTAAATTTAACCGGCAAACTGACAGTTGTCCTACTAAATGACGTATCTGCAAATATCTCGTTCGCCTCATTGTTAACCGGGACAGCACCCCACAAAGCATGATCTGGTATTTTTCAATCCGCTAGCAGTCTGCCATCCCAAGTTTCATCTGCAAACTATGGTAGCTCTGATAAGGCAACCTATAGAGTCGTGCAAGTCGCATGGGTTTGGATGTGTTATTGTCCTAAAAGGAAACAAACTAAAAAATGTTTTTTTCAATAGTTTTGGGGCCAAAAAATTGAAAAAGGACTGAGATATTAACTCACGGTACTAATCTGCATCAGAATATGCCTTAACCCGCACACTCCTAAAGATCCCTATTACACCCCTAGGTGAATTAAAACAGGTTTTTTTGCATAAGAAACACTAACAATGGTACCCCGCATTTAGTATTCTTCCATGGTACATAGCCAGTAATTAAAATAGACAGTAAAAAAGAGAGATTAGGGCTAAACGAGCATGAGAGCGTACTTTACGGTCATTTTAGATACCTGCAATCGATTCCCCAGACATTTTTACATAAGGAGTATGCATTTTGGATGACAATACTTAGCCTTCTATGAAGCTATGGAGTAAAGTCGCGTTTTGGGTCCATTTTTTCCAGCTGTGCGATGTGGGTGCGGTGTGTCTACGGGAGTTCGCAGACTTCCAGGAATGCCAAATTATGGTAGATATCAAAATGGCCCATAATAGCTGGTAGGGTTCCACTTCACCTACTTTTATATCGGAACTGGATTTTACTAAAAGGCGCCTTACGCACTTGCTCGCCTTACTCAAAGTGACCGACGACGACTAATTGATGGCGGTTCCTGCTATGTTTCCGAGGGTTCGACCTTGGTAGGGCTACTGACGATCCCCTTTCCGGGCCTTGGTAGCAGTTTCAAGTGAATTTTGTGTAAAAATTAATCAATTAGAATGTTTTTGATTCATGATTATAGCTACCCAAATTATTTTGATTTCTGTAACGTTCGGTTACAAGCCGGCAAATTGTATTCTCGTAATATATCTAGAATTTGTCACAGGGTAAACTTCTGATCCGTCGTTGATCGTCCTTCTCCAAACCCGCTTTGGTATTCGCCGACAAAGAATACCGGGCTAATAGGTGTTGTTTGCTAAACAGAACATGGAAGAGTACCTTATAGGTGGCATCAAGGATCGCTATACCTCGACAGTTATTACGCTCGAGCTAGTGGTCTTTCGGGTATACATAGAATATGAGGCCATTCAACCAATCCGAATGCATTTCCTTTTTCATTCAGATCACGCAGTGGTTTGGGTCGTAGAGCCGGTCACTGTCGGCTTTTAGAAGTTTAGCCGGGATTTCGTTCTTTCCAACCGCCTTATCGTTTTCAGGTCCAAAATCGCCTTTCGCACTTCATCTTGTCAATCAATATTCTGTTTGCCTTCTTTTGTCGTTTGTCCGTTCAACAGCAACTCAAAGTGCATCTACCATTTGAAAAAAAAGTTGACAGTCCTTCCTGACAAAGCCTACTTCTGCCTCAGCGAGCACATTTTAATCGTCACGATGTTATTTACGCCGATGTAGTTTTTTTTCGGTTGCCTTCAGCTTGCCTTAGCCTCAACTGTTTGAGTCAAACCACGTGTAACAGTTTGAGCAGATGGCAGTAGTGAGGCATAGTTTTTCAAAGTACATATATCGATTTGAATGTTTACACAGGTACTTAAATGATTGTTATTTGTGATAAAACACTTCTATGACTATACTATTGTAGCATCATCGACTCTCGTCTATTTAACGCTGATTTCGGTTTTAGATTCGAGTCGCTCCAGCCTTCAGGTTCGCTCTAATGTTGAAAAATCATATCACATTGATCCAAAACGAAATCACCATAAGGATCAAGAAGCAGAAGCTAACTGTAAAACTTCCGGAGAAACTGTGATTGGACAAGCCCAGTAAACAACAACGAAATAGAAATCTTGTTTACTATCAACAGCTGTGCTTGGCGAGTAACAACGGTTCATTCTGAATTTCCCCACAAAGTTAATTTTGTCAAATGATTAATCCTAAGGTTATTCGAGAACAGCATCGTTTCCCCTTCACACATGACTCATTTCCTCAATGTCAGCGCACTTGGTCTTATGATACCATACCTTTGACTTTGGTCAGTTCCGCCAATCGAATTTCCACACTGCCGGACAATGTTTGACCGGGAAAGTACACACCGTACGGATTCTCATCGAACTTAATGTCACAGGTAGTGGACATTGCGGAATTCCAAAAACGTTGGTCACGGGCGCTTTTTTCTGCACTTGCTTCGGTTAATTGCCAGTAATTGACTGACTGTCGATCGTTTATCGCCGTCCGTAGACCGAACGACGCACCGTAATTATAATGATAACCACTTATCAGATAAGATAACATGTTTTTGAGAGGTCGCTGAGGATGGGGCTTGGTCATGCTGGGGTAGCGTACCAATACCAACGGATTGTTTACTAACAGTGCACCATACAACATTTATTAAATAGAAATAAAAACAAGTGTGTTTGTGGAGGAAGCCTAATAAAAATCACTGCTGGCTAGGACCAGAACCATCGAAATTATATACTGGGTATCGTGGTTTGAAGCCGGTTAGGGTAGAGTCTTCATCCTCTTGGAGATTCGTGGTATTAGCGTGCATTGCCTCCTCATATGATGGTGGAGCTGTGGAAAGTAATACAATGAAACTTAAAAATCATTACCTAAAAAGACATGGACTTACGAAGATCGATTAATGGAGTTTCAGTTCCTCCTGGGGGAGAAGCTGTGGTAGGTTCCACGGTTTGAGATGTTGTAGGAGCGCCAGCCTTATTGCCAGGAAAATCGGACTGAAGTCTTTCTACGTTGAATCCGTATGTTGGAGGGTGAGAGGGACGATCAACGCTGGTGTCTTCTGACGGTGCTCTTATCGGAGGTAATCCAGTTAGTGGGATAGTTCCAATGGTGATTGGTATCTTAAACTCTGGGATCTCTCCGGTGGAAATGTGGATGTAAACTACCAGGTCGTATGATATCGTTATCAATGGACTAACTGCACTCGGTGGAGTGGCTGGAATAGGGAGATTCCTTTCAAATTTAACCAGCCCCTGGGTGTGGGCATCGCGATTCTCAATCTTGGCAATACTCTGCGTATCGGTGCGTGATTTTTCAAATGGATCCGTTGCAAAGTATATCTCATTCTTATACAATTTTATTCGAATTCCCTGAATAATCACTTTGCTGCCGTTATTCCACTGTACCAACACGGGAATACTTTGTCCTGGAACGAATCCGGTGGACTGAACTTCCACCGTGATATCCAAGGGGTCCGATTTGAAAACCCACCAGCCAAATTGTTTGCTCAGTTCGAGCTTTTTCATTCCCCGAAGTGTCGGATCGTCGTTGAGATTGAGCTGCCGGAGAACGGTGATCGCTTCCCGGTAGATCGTATTCTGCTGGGTCGGTCTCTCCACACAGATTGTTATTGTGTAGCGAACGTGTCCATACTGGCCCTCGAATGAGGTTGGTAGTGTGTCGGGTAGTGCGCAGACGAATTTAAAAACGTGTGTACCCTGGGCTATCTCGAGCGGTGCCCCGTTCTCACCACCTACCACGTACGTGAGTGTGTTGAGGTAGTCTTCTCGGCCGCTGAATTGTTTCGAGCCATGTCGTTGTCCCTGCGGTGGACGTTTTTTCCAGTGGACCGCCGTGAAGCCTTCGATTTGGACGTAGACACCTGGTGATAGAACAAAGGTTTGTTTTCATGAATGATTGCTATGTAACATTTCTCGGGTTTGGAACATTTTGATAATTTGTATCATACTACACTTTTTAGACCGTCCATTCAAGTAATAGAATTAGGAAAAGTTAGTACAGCAGAATGCGACGATTGATCAAGATCTCAAGTTTTCTAAATAAAGCGTAATTTCCTTAATTTCAGTAGAATCAGTAGAATTATAGCATTAACAATAATGCACTGTGAATCGGTCGGTAGAGCCAAGTATACCTCGTAAGTAGAAGTTATCTGAACCTTCTGTTTGGCGGTCTCCTATCCGTAACACACCTTGGCCAATGCCGAGCATAGAATCCAAGCGAAGGACGGAAATAAACTGGATCAGACACCTGACAGGTAGGCTCCTGTAACCCAAGGTGAGTAAGCGGAAAAAGAATGTTGAAAGTGGGTGATGTCCATTAAATTAAGTCCCATACGTTGAAAATTAAATATGAGATTAATCAACATACGTTGGACAGCCGTAGTTCACGTGAGTTCTGGGTACGAGTGGTGTCTACGTTAAACGTCGTTTCTACTAAGGTGATTAAAGATGTGCAATCAAGAAAGCCTTGCCCTTATGATGACCACGACCTTCATTACCTAGATTACAAAAAAGGGAAAATTTCCCTTTTAACTCAAAGAGGTAGTATTTATATACGCATTTCGTCGACTTCTATCCAACTTCCTCAGTATATGAAGTCGACGAAATGCATATACGTCCAATTCAATAAATACTACCTGGTGGAGTTAAAAATTTTCTCGTCAAGTGGAATATTAAGAATATTCGAAAGACAGTCAACAGCAAGATGCAGTTCAAGGCAAACTGGCGTTCTGCGGCAAGAAAAATGACCAAGGAGGCTGTGCAAAACTGAATGGAAGGAGTCAAATGAAAGGCCCAGATATTCGCTGAAAAAGAAGCTTGAGTGAACATTTTGCTTTATTCTGTATGAATTTAACTTGCAAACGAAACATTATTTGATTTTGAAGCAAAAATCTGACCGTTTTTTGTTTCGATTATAGAGGTTTCACCCTTAGGGTTATTAGCCTCTTTTTCGGGTTAGAAAAATCGAACCCAGGTGAACAGTGTACAAGGCAATCGATTTACCAATTACGCCATACCCGCCTTAAGTTAGACCGTTTTACACACGTTGTTGCTAGACAAATTTTTGATCATGACACCATCCAGACCGCATGCGTTCATTGTTGCATAGAAATTAAGTACATCCTTCCTTTTTTTGTTTTGATAACGTCATGAAATATAAGCCCTAATATACAGTACAAAAACACAAAATAAGATTCAGATGTCGCCACGTATACCAATAACTAAGCAACCCTACATCAAAGAGAATAGGGAAAGAGACGAATAGTGTGAAGCCAAAAATACCTTATTGAGCAGACCAATCGGGCAATGTAAATAAACATTACTCATGCCTGAGTTGAAGGAGATAAGTATTGTACTTCTATCAAAAAAGAAATTTGAATTTTCATCAGAATTTAGTTCATTCGTGATTGTAAGGTGCATTCTAGAGTATATGTATGAGTAAAAATAAGCTTTAGAATTATTTCATCTCTTTGTTTCGAAATGCACATCGTTTGATAAACAAATCCATCGATCGACATACGGTTTGTTTTCAAAATATAATAGGAGTCATTTAAAGTGCTGCCTATAGAAGCGGTTGCCAAAATTCTAGTGTTGAAATCATCATAAAGGGCGTGTTGCCGTTTTGACTGATTTTCACTCTTCGTCTCTTTCCCTATTCTCTTTGCCCTACATCAACTCAACCAACTGTCATCGCAACAGCTACATACGTGCACCACCCGTCATCGAAGAAAACGATTAGCAATGGTCAAACCGTAGGATATTCTGGTTGCAGTTGAAAACTGGAAAATCCAACCAGCGACAAGCGTTTCTCAATCGGTAGGTTACTGGCAATCAGTTTTAGATAGTTCATTAATTGAAATTTCTGCTATGCAGATACGAAATCAATTCTGACACACTGTCTCCAACAACTCCAAAAGTTTGCGCTCTTGTGGACACGAAAAAAGGCCTTCCAAAGAAAGTAAGTGGCAACAAGCTTGAGGACCAAATGGAGGCGATGTTACCCCACGGCCTTTATTAGCAGGTCTAGATCGTCTCGTTCCAGTGACAAGACGATAGCAAGCTGTTTCGGTCAGCGGCATGCAAAGGAAAACGGGCGGTGGGAATGAATTGCCCTCGGAGCTTGATTATCCACGAAAACTCGTCTGTTCGCGCGATCTGTATATACATGTGCCATCGCGAGTGTGAGTGGTGGAAGCGCATCCATAATGGGATGTCAGCGGACGAATATGTTCACCGGGAAAAAGCGGTGTGGTGGTTATAGCTGGGGTGTTCCCACTGTAAGCGTGAATAGGAAGAAAATAGCACGGCTAGAATAAGCAAAAAGAAAGAGAGGTAAAAGTAGAAAGAGAAAGAACTGGTGCATAGTGCACTCGCGGCATTTTCCTGGTGATTCACGCACGTTGGAATCGACTACTTCGGGTCACAGGAGGTCGTCATCGGTAGAGAGTAAAGCGATGATCAATCAAAAATAATACCCTAAACGACGCCTTCTTAAAAATTTCTAAGTTTTCGCTATTTTTTAATCTCATTCACGAAATTTCGGGAAAACTTCCAGTGAAAATGGAAAGAAACAAATTTAGCTTCTAGAGCTGAATAATAACAAAAAAAACCTGTAGCGTTGCGACGGAAAGATTTGTAGTCTGGAACGCGTTGGATTCCACCTTCAAAACTACCACCAAAAAGGAACTCAAGCCCCAAAAGTATCCTTTTTAAAACGTGATGAACGTTTCGCGACGGGGGAGACTACAGCAGAATACTTATTCGTCACATGGAAAACAATTCTTCCCAAAATCGTGAATAAAGTACTATGAATTCTGGAACAGCCACGTTTTGCCTTTCTCAATAGAAAGGTATTGCAATTGCTCTGAAAACCGACTTTTTAACGGAGGGCCGAGTGACATATACCATTCGATTCAGCTCGTCGAGTTCGGCAAATGTCTGTGTGTGTATGTATGTATGTACGTCTGTGTGTGTGTACGCGAACACAATCTCACTCACTTTTCTCAGAGATGGCTGAATCGATTTTCACAAATTTAGCACCAAATCAAAGGTGCAACGTTCCCATAGGCTGCTATTGAATTTCTAATGGATCCGACTTCCGGTTCCGGAATTACAGGGTGGTGAGCACGATCACGCAGAAAATGTCGATTTTAATAAGTTCTGCAATGAATGTATAATGGTGAAAATTTTTCCAAAATGTGACCACAACTGCTTCGATTTGTAGTACCAGGTCACTAACAGCCATTCAAAGTCTTTTTGGTCACATTGGCCACCATCATCGGTTCCGGAAGCCCCGGCGGAAGTTATCCAAATTCGGAATAACACTCACATCGGTTTCTCAGAGATGGCTAAACCGAATCAACTAAACTTAGTCTCAGATGAAAGATGTTGCGTCCCCGTAAATGGCTATTAAATTTTATCCCCAACCGACTTCCGGTTCCGGAGTTACGGGTTGTGGCGTGCGATCACATAGCAAATTGTGATTCAAACTGATACCCCGATGAAAGCAAAAAAGGTAAAAATTTCGCTAAAATGTCTCTCAAACAACTCAAAATTTGCAGTTCTAGGTCACCGACGGCCAAACAAACTTTTGTTGACTACATTGATCACCATAGACGGTTCCGGAAGTGCCCGGGAAAAGCGGCCATCTTTCAAAACTAGCAAACTCATATCAGTTTCTCGGAAATGGTTAGGCCGATTTTCACAGATATAGCTCCAAATGATAGCTATATTATCCCCACAGATGTGTATAAAATTTTGTACGGATCGCTTATATGGTTCCGGAAATATAGACTGAACCGTCCGGTCACATATGAAATTCACATATAAGCCGGAAATCAAAAATTTTTTAAAGGGGGGACCCCATGAAATTTCAGAAATCGAATTCATATTTTTGATGCTAAAAATCTTTAAAATGCATGGAACGTCGAGATTTTATGTTATCTCGAAAAAATTTTTTTTTTATAAAAATCGACTTTTTGGAACTTTGCCGCTTTCGCACCTTTTTTCGGTTCAATATTACCGTGGTTGTTTTTTCTTTTACAAAATTTTAGAAATCGAATAATGATTTCTTTTCTTGTATATAGTTGTCATGTCATGTATTATAATAAAATGTAATATATGCATTTGAAAGCTTTTAATGAATATAAACAACGCAAACATTCTCGTGTTCATGATTGAGAAAGGCACAATTGCACCGCTAGGTGGATTAAAACAGGTTTTTACATTGGGAAAACAAGAGCATAAACTAATATCATGTGATTTATAATCATATTCAATTTCTCTTCCGTAACGCCTACATAACGCTTTTATTGGTGGCGCTATTTGTTGTTGTTTTGTGAACATCATTCACGGTTTTCACCATGTCATTACCAAATCCATTTTCTACACGTGATATTCACAACTTAATGAACTCTATTCAGAAGGTTGACTCGTGATTTTGATCATTGATTTAGGAACATTATTTAGAGTCCGACTATACGACGTGAACTAATACATAATCAATTACATCTTGAACATCTTGGTTTGGTTTTCGGGGTTGTGAATTAGTTCACAAAATCAAATAATATTTCTTCGTGGGCTTTTTCTTGCAACTCGGAATATTTTCCATGAATCCTTTCAATCATTGTGAGCCAGTGCATGATTCTTAATATATAGCGATTCAATATCTGTGCTCGTGAAATAGTTCACAAAATCATCAAATATTATTCATGTATACGTCAAATGATTCACGATTCCTAGCAATTCAGTCATGACTCACTATTCGTGCTTGTAAAATAGTTTACGAAACCATAAAATGTTATTCATGTATTCGTGAACCGGTTCATGATTCCTACTGTATTAGTTACAACTCACCTTTCGTGGTTATGGCATAGTGCACAAAATCTTAAAATAATTTTCATGTATTCGTCAACTATTTCATGATTCCTGGTAACATAGACACGATTGACCATTCGTGCTATTTCGCGAGCAAAATTGGAAAATATTCATGTATACGTGATTCATGAATCCTAGCAATTCAGTCAGTCCAGCTGCTAGCTACTAGTAATAGGTGCGAGCAGCAGACATAAGAAAACTACTAGTACCTCGAACATCGTCATTGAGTTGATAAGGCTCAATGTGATGTCTGGACAGAAAACGAAAACTGCGCTGTGCGCCAAAAATACAACATACAGCCACAAATCGTTTCGAGTTAGTCAGTTCACAAAACAAGATACCGGAAATCAGTCACACTTTCACTATCCAGTTCATATTGTCACGTCACTCCGAGTGAAAATCCGATAGTAATTAAAGAAACATCGCGATAAGACGAAAAGAAATTACGAGTATCAAGAACATGATTTACATTATGCCATGTATCAAATTCGTAAGTGAACTCAAGAAAATCGTGACTAAAATCCTGAAATCATGAACATAAAGCACACCATTCTGCCCGAACAGTCCGATAGTACATCATCAAAACAGCACAATTACGTGAATATGAATTACAAAAATCGTGAGTAAGGTACTGAAATCATCAATATAAATCTCTGCCGGAAAAATCCGATAGTAGATGCATGAATAAAGTATCACAGCCCAACAAACATTTCGTGGTTTTATAAACGTTTTAACAGTTGCTTTATTCAGCTCTAGCTGAACATTGGAAGTATACGTGTAATCATATATCGTTTATTCCACCCTTAAACATCCGGGATTTGGAAAATTTATTCAGCTTGTCTGATTAAGACACATGAAAGAACAATTCTTCAGCACGTATACATCCTGAAGAAATCCACAGTTCAGCTTTATCAATAAACCTTTTCGTTACCGCTATTCAGCTGAGAGAATTATCATAGGAAAATTGTTAAAAAAGACATTTATTTCAAGTTACACACGCCATCAATCCTCTTTGGAAGCCATATTCTTTTATTAGTGTTACGTTACAGTTAGAGAAAAATTGTATTACCTTGTTGGATATCATATCACGTACCTGGATCCGAACCAGCAACCTGTTGAATACTAAGCACTTACCTTACTGTCTACACCAATCTTGCATACATCGAATGCTTAAGATTTCACCGATGTACCGACAAGTCTAGGCTGCTGAATAGAGTCTGTACAAAGGCTACAATAGCTTTTCATAGATTTGAGTGAACCTAGTTGGCTTGGGTTCGAATCCCAACCTACGATAATTTTTTTATTTCATTTTTTTTTATTTAATAATTTTTAGAACATTCGGGAATTTTAAATTACATAATTTATTTATTTCAAAAATGATGATTATAGTCGTTTTTGTTTCCAAGGTGAGGATTTATGGTTGTCACAAAACATTTAGATAAGTAAAAATGGGTGTTATATGAAAGTGGTGGTAACTGAATGATGGATTGAAGTCATTTATAATTCTAAGGTGGCAATCTCCTCAATTTATTTACTACTCCCTGCCAAATGATTTTCTTTGCATTGTGATTTTTTTTGGTAAGCGGAAGTCGCTGTTCGAATTCAATAGTTTATTTATTTATATCAATTAAGTTCGCCAGCGTGAATAATCATTTCATTGTACCTTTGTTTGCAAGTCGTTGGATAGAAAATAATCATGGTAACAATGCTGGTGTCAAAAATTTATAGCAACGTTGGAAAAAAAAGTTTCTCTTATGTGTTCAATATGAGAATATTCATGTTTCACAAGTAAACAGACCGTTTCGAATTAAAAGGTAAATTTACATAAACGAGGGCGCGTGTGATTTGGTAAGCTTGTACATTGAAAAACTGTAAATCGTGTATTTCCCGTGGTGAAAACTCAGTAGATATAAAAAAACTAAATAATTTCTTTATTTCTTTATTCATTTATTGATCTATTGCTCCTTAACTGTAATATATGCAAAACATCTCAATTGGAATATACCGAAATAATAAAAAAATCCTTCACTTAATAGTAAAAAAAAAAATTGTGTGTGTATTGGGACTCGAACGCAGGTCGGTTGCCATTCGTCATGATTTGCTTAACGCGCCAATTTTTGTAGTAGTTACAATTACCTTTGTTAAACACATAATTCAGCTAAAAGTCAAAGGTGGTATAACGGCAAATGTAAAGGTAGAAACAACCTCTTGAAGACATGTAGTGCAGCTTAATGATTAAAGGTAATACTATTGGTAACAGCATCGTTTATTCAACTCGCAATTCAGTCTAATTAAGATGGTTGAATACAAGCTTTAATATTGTCGCTATTACATTTATTAGCAGTATAGTTCAGCCTAGTTGGAACTGGCGAACACTGGATTTTAAATAGGCTGAATAAACTGTTAATGTTTAAATAGTTCAGCGAAAGTTTTATTCAGCTTACATAACCTTTAATCTGCTTTAAATCAACACGTAGTCTTATAGTTCAGCTCCTAATGTTTGTTGGGAGTAACGTGATGATAAATGAAAATCGCAATCAAGCTTCTGAAATTATGAATATCGTTTAAATGTCGATGTTTCCTTAAATTATGAACGAGAATCATAACAAAAACTAAATATGTCCAGGGCACAACCACAATAACCCAACCAAACTAGTTTTTTGAGAACACATGTAGTTTCATAAATAGGAGGTTTATTATCCACAATGTTAGGAACTTGGTTACGATTTCCGTGTATCCTTCAGTTCACGAAATCGTGATTTTTGCTCATGAATTTATGAACAAACATTTTTCCGTGCATGGATGAATTGTTCGAGAGATTGTCTAGTGCTGCATAGGATTTAGAAGAAAATCTCAGAGTAGCGTTGATTCTGGGAAGACTGCCGAGTTTTTATAAAATTCTGACAACTCCACTAGAGGGTGTTACAGATAATCTTTTAAAGATACGGCGATGAAGAGAAACATGGTTCGCGATAGCAGCAATAAGAAAACAACCGTCAAAAAGGTGGGTCTCAAGATAGACCGCTGGAAATAAAAATGAAATGCGTAAAACTGGCCGACGAGAAATTAGGTTGAAGGGCAGACATGCGGTACCATTGAGTGTTGTGACGAGAACGGCCAATCCAGATGAATGAGCAGTAGCCCTGTACACATCTATCTTTGCCGTGAACCTAGCGGTACTAGCGCTGATATAAAAGAATGCGAAGGTGATATTTGAAACTTGCGGATGCCGAATTTTGCGGGTATAATTGACAATTGCCAGTGCGGGCTATGCACACTGAAGAAGCCTGAGGAAGTCGTTTTGGCGCCGCAGTCCGCAATTAGCCGGATGGAACAGGAAATAATAGTTAGCGGTGCTAGAATGTGGCACCATAGAGCTATCTTCAAGGAATCGTTCTCGTTATCGGAGCGACAATGGAACTGCAAAAATGAGAACCATCTGAATACAGATTGTTCTGCCATGGAACAGAGTACCTCGACCATATTCCACGTACTACCTAATGCTTTCATGTCTAATGGCTTTTCTCATCAAGGTCTACCAAGATAGTTCGACTGGTTCCTGAATGGTATACTTTCGATTAAAAACTATATCGTTGAACTGCATAACTGATGGGTTGGAGCTGATAAAATGGTTCTCGCCTGTGACTGAGTTTGAAAGGTAAAGTCAGTGCCTGTCTTCAAACAAGGTAACAATATCACTAACAGAAAGTACGTTGCATTAAAGTGTCATATCTACATTCCAGCTCACGATGTGGAGATCGACGGTGTTGACAGCGAAGCAAGTTTCATAGTGTCTGTTCTGATAAAGGACGGGGAACCTTCAATCAATTAAAATACTAGAGTGCTAACAATTGCACTCAACGTCAAGCGAAGGTGAGTTACGCTATAGTGAAAGGGAGGAGTGTAACTATTCGCCTGCAAGTGTTTTAGAATGCGACTAATATAGGAAAATCATGCGGACCATGCTTGAAGGGAGATAACTGAGAAGAGTGTTCAAACGACGTAAAAACTGCGGGTGGATAAACTGAAACGATCCGTCAAAGATAGCTTCGAACACGCTGACTCTGAAATGCTTTAAAGCGTTCTCCCACTTATCATTGAAACACGGTACGTTATCTTGCTATTGCGATAATACCTCTTACGACCCTCGTGAACACCTTCGGTCTCGCTTGAAAACTTTAGGAAAAATCAATAATCTGGCCTCTGTGAGCTTTCTCGTAAAGCTCCTAAATTATTTCAAATGAGGGTAAAAGCTCTGTTACAAATTCGACGATAATACCTCCTAGTTTTGGAAAATGAAATACAATCCACGTTCCCAACATTTCCTGGAACATCAAAAACCCAAAAATATTACATTTTACGATGGATTGATCCCCTTAATAGCGATCATTTGCCGATTGTCATAACAATCGCTACCGGTACAAGACCATCGCATAGAATTAATGTTTTGTATGATCTAACAACGATTTCCAAAAAAATCCAATTTAGACACCGGCTTCTTCCTGAGAAGGAATAAAAGTTTTAGGCTGGTTTTATTCTCAACATCGCGATTCTAAATCAAATGAAGCACGTACTCGACGCAATGGTGGGAGTATTCAGACGTGTACGTAAAAGAAACATTTGCGTTTATACTTCCTGTAGGTTAGAAGGCCCGGAAACTTCAGAAAGTACGTCGCGTTGGAAACAAAAATGAAAAGTTTGATATAAATAAACTAGCCAATTCGTCGATGGGTTAACGAGCGAAACACAAATGAGCACTCTTTGGACCACGGCTTGACGTATGCGAAGCTGAAATAATAATAACAAAAGCCATATTCCTTTCGTTGAATATTCTATTTGTCTAAGAAGGTTTGTCCGGATTCGGCACCCGGCACAAAAGTCAATTGCTCTGTCATCGTGCACCAATAACGCCTCCGAATCAGACAGAATCAAATTCAACTTGTTGAAAAACTTGCTTGACTCTGCCAAAAGACGCTCGTAGAAACTTCTTGCGAATAATATTCTTACTCATGATTGAAAGCAAGAAGGGTCATCCCCATCCTTAAATTCGGAAATCCAGTTTCCGAGCGCAATTCATATCGTTCGATATTCAGAAGTTGTTTGAGAAAATAATCCAATTCCAGCTCGACAATTGGGTCGAAGCTAATGCTTGCAGAAACACAATTTGGCTTTATTAGAGTGAAAGGTGCGAATGATTGTGAACTTGGAATATCTCGTTTAATCTGTAATCTATTCTGTTTAATATTTGTAGTGTATATGAACTTAATGGTCGTTTTCGAGGCGATATTTGTAAATTTTCTTATAGTTATAAAAATCTGTACTCAAACCTTTTGTATAGTTAAAATTTGTGTTGTGTTAATGGAACCTCTTTGCAACATTCAATTTTCGTTTTTATTGTTCTCGAAATCGTGTATATTTTTGAATACCTTTGCTGAAATTAGTGGTGTGTAGCAGCCGATAAATATCCCGAATCGGTATAATACATTGTCAGTTTATTGTCAAAATATTAAATATTCTGATCTTCTTGCAAATAACAGCAAAATTGTAGAGCGTGCATAGCCTAGTTGGTGAGTCGACTACTTTGTACGCAGATATCCTGGGTTTGTTTCCATACTCCGTATATAGAGTTAGAGATTTTTTCAACCCAAAAAATGAGGTGAATTACCCTAAGATTAAAACCTCTATAATTGATAATTAAGATGAATGCTGTAACACTAATCTTAATCCTCTTAACCACAAGACAAACAACACTTCCGTAATTTTATCCCCGCGTCATACATTGCGTCACACAATCCATCGGCGACTGCGTGAGTCACCCACCGAACCGACAAAGCGGAGATGTTTTGATTTCTGCGCGTCGCGCTTGCGAGCCTTCGATGATCAAGGTCATACACCCTGACTCGAAAGTTATCACCGGTTTCGACTTACCAGTTACCGATTCGGCCTCGGAAAGTTGCAGTACTGCAGTTCCGTTCAATGTTTGACCCACGTAAAATATACTTTGAGGGTTGTTTTCAAACTTGATTTCACAGGTCACCGTCATTGTGCCGAGCTATCGAACTTATGGTTGATTTTTTCCGAAATAAACGAGGAAACAACAAATATCACTTTAGACTGCTGCATAGAGTTACTTATATCCGACTTCTTCGAATATCCAAGAATGACTGTTGAAAACCTAATTGGCAAAGTTTATGTTCACTGGTAGTAGCACTAATATTGGTTCAAAAAATATCCAGCATGAGGCGCGTGGTGCATGTATACTGGATAAACCAAATAAATGTCTGTTTCTTTTTCGTTTGACGCTCACTATTCCGGCAAGCTCTGAACACGTACACCAAAGCCGCCACCTGATACTATCAACCTGGCTATCAACGTGTACCTATATGATACAGACGCGCCGCTGCAAAGTTATTTCGCGATGAATCTCATTGTTGCACATCACCGCATACACATCAGGGTAGGCGAGAAAACCAAAATTCACGAAAAACTCGCTGAATCGCGAAGGTCAGTTATTCGAATAATGACGTCGATTGAAGTGATTGCTTTTGGTGGTCCTTTGTTTATGTTGTCACTTAAACATAAATTGTGGTGATAACTCATCCAGGGTTATTGGCCTACTTTGATCCTGTATGCTAATTACTACTCGGCCTGCAATCGTTGCAATGCGTTGAAATTGGTGTTTATATATTTGCTTTGGGTTAGAGTCAAATAAAAATGATCCGATTTTCTTCCTACCTTTCCTTTGAATGTATAAAATGCTTTGAATATAAATGGCAGACGCTGGTATCGCGAGCTTCAGATGACTAGGATGATAATAGGAACTGGATGATGATGGGCTCAAGATCCCACATTAACTATGATATTGTTAGCAAGTTGGAAGCAAAACCTTCCAACCGCTAATTATTGCGCAACTTCCAGTCATCTAATTGAGCTGTTTCCACATACAGGCACTTTGGCTGTTATAATGAATTCTGTAAACATAATTAATACTGGTGTTTAGAGGTTTTTTGGTTTAGTGGAGCTATTTTATTTCCTTTGCATGAATGAAAACCTTTTGGAATCGGAGATAATTTTATCACCACATTGGAATATAAATCTTAGTTTTATATACATATATTAGATCAATTACACAAGTTTACAAAAAAAACTAAGTTGCGAGAAAAAGTATTTTCTAGGCTTAGTTTGGGTAACTGAGTACGAAAACAATATTCATTCTTTTTTTCAATGAAACATTTTAGAAATTTTTTAAAAAAACATTTTTTTCTTCTTTTAATTAGTTCAGTTCAGGGGATATGTCCTTTCTAAAAATATATAATATCTGTGGATTACATGTATTTTAGACTGGTCCAATTTTTGACTTTTAGCTCCACCAGGCTCTACTGATTCCTTTTATGGTCCTTAGTAATAGTGCAAATTTTGGTACCGATCAGTTGTGTTTATATGGAAGTTTGCATGGAAAATCGGTTAACATTGAAAATACATTCCTAAAAATTCACCTCATCAATCAATTAATCAGAATTCTATTTATTTCTAGAGGTATTCTTCTACTGAACACATTTGGGGAACATAGTAAGTTTATGAAAATTCATTCAGAAAAGTTATTAACTAAAGAAGCAGCACGATTTCAAAACAAGTGGATTTTATTATTAATCATAGCAACCCTGCTTGAATAGCTCCATCGTTATACAAGTGTAAACTAGACTTGCCACCCACCGCTCGCGAATGGAAGTTACAGCTTTTCGAACAGTGTTGCTATGATAAATAATAAAATCCACTTGTTTTGAAGTCATGCTGCTTCTTTAGTTAATAACTTTTCTCAGCGAATTTTCATAAACTTACAATGTTCCCCGAATGTGTTCAGCAGAAGAATACCTTTAGAAATAAATAGAATTCTGATTAATTGATTGATGAGGTGATTTTTTAAGAATTTATTTTCAATGTTCCATATAAATTTCCATAGAAATTTTGAAATTTTTGGATGGTAGACACAACCGATCGGTACCAAAATTTGCACAATTACTAAGGACCATAAAAGGAATCAGTAGAGCCTGGTGGAGCTAAAAGTCAAAAATTGAACCATTATAATGTATATCTTCAAGGTTACAAGCGGTCGCAAATTATACTTGTTCAACTTTGGTTGCTACAGTCTACTTGCTACTTCGGCCGGAGTCAGACCTACAATCGAGCCAAGTGAACAACAGGCCTCTCGATCTAGTGTGCAATGTTTCGAGAACAAAGGAAACAGTTGACTATCCTTGTCATCATGAGTAAAGTTAACGAAAAAGCTCTGCTCAGACCCAACACCGCGGTCGTTGACTTTACATTTTGTTCGATACAACCGAGTTTTCGTGAAGTGAAAATGCAGCTAGGCGTTCGGAAGTGGAGTACCTTCAGTATCGTCATCTTCGCAATGCAGTATTAATATCATTCAACACGTTAGCCCAAGCCGAGCGTTTCGTTTGACAGAGCAACTTAAAACATGTGGTTGAAATTGACAACGTTGAAATAAAGATTCCCGTCTATATTGAAAATTACTATATAGATGTAAGGTTACATGACCTATCACCCCGTACCCCTCCTGAGCAAGTTGCACAAGTTGAGTTGCTTCTTCCTGGGTACACCTTACGGCGTTTTGTAGGACGATGTGTGTCGAAAGACCTGTTCCCTCCTACTTTGCTACAAAACTCAAAACTCATGGAACTACAATTAAACAAACTACGCCATCGGCGGATTCAGGGGGAGGGTCCTGGGTAGGGTTATTTATGAATGGTCCCTAAGAGGCAAATTCCTACATGCAAGGGCTGTAATTAGACAGCACATCATAGACAATATTGTACGGAAGATGCAGAGGAGAATGTATCTCAACCAATTGCCAACTCATCTACGCCAAACCAACCCAAAAAGAGTTCAGGCAACCACAAACGGTAGCCAAATTGGTTGCAGCAATTTAGACCACAATAAACTGCAAAAGAAGCACTCGGCACCTCAAAATCAACTCTAAGCAATGGACATGGAAGGCAACAACAATGACGACGGATTTGCACTGGTCTACCATAAGTGAAAAACAAGAGAGAATTAAATGACCCCCTGAAGCAGCACAACATATAAAAGATCCAGGGCACCGTAAAGCTGCCGCTATGAGTCTTGTCAATAATCTTTGTTTGCTCGAACATTTATGGAAAGGGTAGATCACTAGCTTTCGAACTGTTGTCGATCGGATGTTCACACGAAACAAATGAGCATCCAAAACATTTTTTCAAAAGAATCTCGACCACGTTTATTTGGAGAAGGAAACAAGCATTATCTTCGAGTTTAGCGACTTTAATTTGATTTAGAAAGCTTCGTTTTCTTAGCTTGACGTGATTACCTCAAAATTGTTATTGGATTTGGAATTTCAGTTTTGATGCATGCTCAGTAATTTGCGATTCTCATTCATTAAATGAAATTAATGCAATGTGCATCTAATAATGCAACTAGAACATAGTTTAAATGAGAAATATGCACACCGATCAGGCTTCCGTCTTACAATACCACCATTAGCTCGCAAATTTACAGAATCGAGCATCGACAAATAAATATCATTGCTAGTGTATTTTCGTTTCCCCAGCAGTAAGTTCAATATCTAAGTTACCAATATCATTCTGAATCTCAAAGCGAAAACGAGCGTGCGGAGAGAATAATGAAAACGCTCTGCTACATGCTTGCTTTGTCCTGGCCCGTTGTCTCATTTTCGATTTCGCAAAGTGCTAGTGGTATGGATAGAAGCTTCGTTCTTTCGTCAGTTTCGCCTGATTTTGGCAAATGAAAAAAAAAACATTTTCCGACTCTGGTTGTAGTAGATCCATTTTCCTTAGCAGTTTTGACATATGGTGCGACTCGTGGGCGTCTACCCTGGGTATGGGCACAGGGTTCTTTAATGTAGGTGATACCTCGAGCAGATTTGCATTCGTAGGTCAAGTAAGATGGAATAAGTTGGTAGCTGCATTCTAACCATATGAGCCCTGTTAAGAATACCGGGGAAAAACTTTCTCCAGGGGATTCCACTTATCTTTATTTCGATATGATTTCCTTTTATTATTTTAAAAATGCGCGGTGCCAAATCATGTAGGCGACTTCCCGTAATATCCTTATCGATATAAACAGGAATCTTGGTGATAATGTTATCGTACTCGATGTATTGTTCCATGTTATTCACCATGCAAAAAAAATCTGCACCGTATAGTATACTAAACATTATCAGTACAACATTTTTGTATGGTGTAGTTGAAAGTGTGTCACTGTGTAAGGTTCATCGGATATTCCTGGCCGTATTTCAAAGAGTACTTATCTTGTTCTGGTGCTTCCAGAATCAAACCAGCGAAGTACTCATATTCTTCGGTCGGAAGCAGCTCTTTCATCGAAACAAGAGTAGAGGAAATCATCGCATTTCTTTCTAATCAATAGTTAGTGTCGAGAACGTGTGATAAGGCAATCTGTACCTGTATTTAAAATTACCGTATTCAATTTGTCGCATGTATCCCAAGCAATCAAAAGTTTGTAGAGAGCTACTGAAGCTTCTGGTGTTAAGTAATTCTCCCAATTAAACGTTATTATTTATAATAGCGATTTAAGCAGCTTTCAAATATCATAACAGCTTAAGTATACTTTTGAAGTATTTTCCGAACTTTTGCTTGTTTGAGATTGTATATCATAGAGGATCAATTTTCATTGAAAATGGTTACCCATTAAACGTAGTGTGAGTTACGGTTTCCTAAAACCAGCTGCGGAGAAGGCAACAGGCGGCGGGGGTGGGTGGGTGCACAGAACCAATACAATGTTTGTTGTTCGTTTGACAAGCAACGCTATAGAAGTCAATGGGAAGATTTTCCCCTACAAGTAATACTGAGCACAACTGATTACAGTCCAATACATTGGTCATCTTAAGCATGTTGTCATTGGTCACACATATCCTTGCCAGTGACTTGGTCCGCTGACAACACCGTCAATCTCAACGTTGTGCGATGATATGTAAACGCGATACACACGCGTAAAAAGCTTATAGAGAGGGGCACCTAGTTATCTGGTCTAGGATTATCAAAGCTAAAGCAAAAAATATATTAATCGACTTTTACTTTATCTGGCCTTTCAGATAATCGAAAAGTCAGACCCCCAAAAACTGGTATGACTGCTACTTTATGACTTTAATTTAAGTCAAAAATAACCATAGGACGACTCGAGCATTTTAAGCCATTTAATATTAATTAAGGCTTGTGTTATTTTCTATTGAGCATTTCCGTTTTTGAGAGCATTGTGTTTAGACTACCTGAACTTGTTAATAATTATACCAGTATAAGACAGGACTTTCGAGAAACGAAAACGAAAAAGCTATCGTATGAGCAGTGAACAACTGACCTGGTGGTCATAGCCTCTTCATAATATATTTATGTAAATATACACTGGAATGAGCGTATTATGGTTATTATTATCATTGTGACACTTCAACATTAACAAGCAAACGTGACAACACTTTGCAAAATATCGCTATAAATAATATGTGTATGTATAATGTTAACAAGCACTCCAAAAACAAATAGGTAACTATAACCTAAAACCAGACTTTCACTGTTGATCGCTGCGTATTTATGATTCCAGTTCCATGATAGTCGACTCACGCCGGTCTCCGTTGAGTGGAATCGTTCCAATGACGACGGGAATGGTTAACTTCAGCAGCTGATGCACTGCACCAACCTCCAGTTCCGCCACCAGCTCGTACTCGATTTTAATCTTTTTGCAGCAACTATCACTTCCACTGGAAGCCGGTAGCTGGGGTACTATCAGGCTTTCCTCGTATTTCACCTCATCGCTTTCGTCTGTCTGATCGAGTTCAATCTGAACTACATCCTCGCGGTCGATCTTCAGCTTCACTCGAGGCGTATCGCTGGTGTACGTAACCACCATCACCAGCTTGAGATGAATGGACTGAATCTTCGAATTGCTTCCATTGTTAACCTCCAGCACCAGGGCGATTCTCTGTCCGGGGACATACCCTGTAGCGGAAGTTTGCAACGTGGCTATCAAGGGACCAGTTCGGCAGGGCCAACAACGGAACGCCTTACTGATCTCAACCCGTGCCGGACCACGAATCGAGGGTGGTTCCGCACTCAGATCCACCCTTCGTAACACTATAAATTCAATCGTGAATATCTTATCTGCCTTCCAGGAACGTTGTAAAATCACAGTGATTATGTACTGGATGCGACCTTGCTTCCCTTCAAAGGTAGCCGGCAGTGATTCCGGCAGAGGGCAATCGAAGCTGTACGTGTGCTTCCCGGCTGGAACGTCCATCGAGTCACCTAAAGGTAAATTAACTTTAAAAATATTTAATTGAATCAAGGATTTTCTTCCCGTACCATCTGCTCGCAGCAAATCAATTTCCGAGTGTAGGCAAGCTTCACTGCCCTTAAAAGTGGTACTATAACGATTGGGGCCTCGGTGCTGTATCCATTTTACGTGAGCAACGCCAGCTATAATAAGTTTTATTCCTGTGAAAAAAAAAATAAAACAATAATCCCTAAATTTTTGGCATTCTTTTTACATTATACGCGTCAACCATTCTATTGCGTTCTAGTGCGCCTGGTAGGTATGCCGTTTGCGAAGCAAACCAGACAGTCGCGCCCATTTTCTCACCCCACCCCTTAGAGCTTTCACACAGCAGCATCTGAACTTAACAAAGCAGGAAGGAAAAAAAACTTATGTTTACCGTTCAATTTCTTGGTCTCAGAAAACGTTAGGTCAATGCTGCCGTCCAATTTTTCACCACAGTAGTACACCTTGTTGGTATCGTTTCGTAGCCGAAACTTACAGGTGGTTGGCATGGTCGCAAATGCCTATGGGGACGCGTTTAGCACAAACAACACGATCGGAAGGCTGAAGCCTACTGGGTGAACACGATTAGCAATGACTTTTATGTCTGCCTCGATGGTTGCGCCAGCCACGGAATCCTAGTAAACACTGCGAAGGAGGTCAGAGTGGGTATACCCTGGAGGCGCAACAGTGCTACTACGTTAGGACGCTTTCTGTGTTTGCTCAAGGGAGAAAGGCTCGTCTGTATTGGTGTGTTTGCTGTTGTCAACGGTTGGCGAAAACTCAATTTCACACCTTTCCGCTCGTTTCATGTCTGTCGCACAGGGTAGAGTGGGGTAAATCATTAAATCGTAGTTATTGTGGATGCAATTTTAAAAATTACAACCAAAACAACTGAACAATAGGATTACAGTGTAAAGTACTGAAATCAAACTATTTGGACGGAATATACAAAATGTTACCTAAGACATTTTCAGTATCTATAAGGAGTAGTTCCATTCTACGCCCAAAATGAGGAATAGTTTCCCTACACCCCTTTTCTCGACGTAAAAAACTCGCGCATGCGCAGTACAAGTTGCATATCTATCAGGCGTGAGGAGACATTGTACTGGGTAGCATGGAGTAATTCATTCAATTTAACGTTACATGCTCATTCACTTTCGGTCGTGCACTATCTGATAACACATATATATTGCACATATTTGTTGCACATAATGAAGAAATTTTGTGATGAATGGAGGCACGGAATGCAACCGAAAAGTGGTTAGGTTGTAGTTAGAGAGAGTTTGAAATATGAATTGAGTGTTTTTGTTCTATGATATTAATCTATTGAAGTAGAATACTTCAAATATTTCTATTTATTCGGTTCATCTAGTTGAATGTAAATGACGTTGAACTGAAGGGGCTGGAGTCCTCCCACTTTGCATGTCGTGAGAATTTCCTACAATATTCAGACTTTCTACTTTTTGTAGTGAATTCATAAGAAATAATTCATTTTTCTAATCTATTTGTGTTAAAACTGCGTGCTTGTTTTTCTAGTTGCTAAAATAGTAACAAAGTAAGCGTGCGCCAAGTTGCTAGTATATCCGTCATACGAAATGAGATTTTCAGTACACTAAATGCTTATTTTGGGCCGCTCAAAATTATGTCATTCTTGTCGCGAAAACAATCGATAGTTTTGAATTGTAACCACACTTTGTTTACTACTGTTAATCATTAGTTTTGACCTTTTTGTACACTTTTCTTTTTGCTAGCTTGTTGTGAGTAAATATTATTTGAATTAAGTATGTTTCTAGACATTTTCTTGCTTATCGCCGTTACGATATTCCTTAAACATAGTTGAGGTACCTAATGAGTCTGCTTGAGGCCGGGCTTGTGGAGTACGGTTTCTAGCAAAAACAAGTGTCGGACTAACATTTCTTCGTTTGCCTGTTGCGAGCTACGTTCGGGTCTGACCGGTGTCGGAATTGATGAATAAACAACTTGACTGGACCAGAAGTTCTACATAGAAGGATGATTTGTTTTACCCAGACATTATCATATATTGATCCTCTGTGCAATTTCAACTACTACCGATCAATAACGGAGTAGCAACCGGGGGTTATCGCACAAGTTCACCTTCATGCTCAAGTGCCTAACTGTCATTGAACTGAAAGAAATAACTATTTATTTAATTCTTTTTGCCTTTCTCAATAGAAAAGGTATTGCAATTGCTCTGAAAACCGACTTTTTATCGGAGACCCGGTTGGCCGAGTAACATATATCATTCGATTCAGTTTGTCGAGTTCATTATTTCATGAAATAACGAAATTCTTGTGTTAAATGATCGGGATTATGCACTGATAATTTTGTATTATACTTTGAAATATTCTTTTGAAATATTTTTTTTGCTTGATAATATTTTTGGTTTACATTACATTAAATCTGCGCAATTATTGAAACTTTATCGGAACATAACCACCAACTACCAGAGCAAACGAAAAGCCCATAATACCCCCATGGTCATGGTCCAATTTCACCCCCACTGCTTGGTGTTTTGATAGTGTTTTAAATGGGGTCAATCCATGAAAACGCCAGCACCATGGTCCGATAAATCCCATATAAAAACCATATTTTGATGTATTTATGGTTTATTGAGACCATTTGATGGTGTTTTGGTGGTTGTGAAACTTGGTACGGACCATATTCATGGTCTTTTCAAGAGCTTATTTGGTGTCTGAACCCATGAGAATTTGCTCGGTTACCCGGCCGTGTTCGAGAAAATAAGGTAAATGTGATAATGAATGTCTTCGACCAGGCAAACCAGATTGCTCGAAGCAACTCTCCAACGTGGAACTATCGCGCCGACGTATCTGCACGAGCAGTGGAGATTGATGGTGTTGTCTCCATAGCGCTAAATACTGACCTGCAATCTGATTCGTGTTGGGAACATACCTGATGATCCACAAAAGCGAAAATCGTTTGTTAATCCGGATACGTCAGTTAGCTATCGCTGAGTACGATAACAATACTCAATAAAACCAAAGGATAGCGTCTTAAAGCCGTAGCCAGTTGCTCTCGGACTTGCAAATTTGCGTTCCAACAACGAGTACCCATCACGTCCAGGGATACCAAAAACCTCAAGTGTTCTTTTTTTTGCAAAGAGATACTTAATTTAGCACTGGACTAATGAAATTTTCTGACTTTTTGGACGTTGGGATTTTTTGTAGGGATCACGCGCAGTTCACCGATTCGATCACCGACTCATACGATAAATCAAACCGAGATAAAATTCTGTATCACCTGTTAGAAAATCTTTCGATATCGACGTTAACCTTCCAGCAGACGCACTAGTACACGGAGTGCACACCACTCAGAAAATCAAGCGAATTCGTCTTTGAACACCAGCGCCTACTCGTCAGGTAAGCCATTCAGGCGACGTCAGGAGAGCCACACATAAAGATTTCAATAGTGTATGACTTCCGAACGGGTATTAACGGACAAATGGTTTTACCTTCGTTTTGTAGGTGAAACCGAGCCCTACCAGAATAATTTATAGCGTAATTACAATTTCTACCTACAGCGAAGTTGTACGGCTTCAAAAACAGCCTACATTAAAATCAAAATCGTCCATAACTCTTCACAAAGTATCCACAACTAGTTGGTCTCTTCGGTAAAGCTGCGTGTTTTATAATTGTAAAAGATATCTTCGAACATTTTTAGCGCGTTGTGTCGTTATATAATTAAAAATAAGAATTGAAGGAGAAGAAGAGAATCATAGAAAACGTCTCATATCTCGATTACTGTAATTGGCAGAGTCTTCAGCAAAGTTTATAAATATATTCTTCTCTACAATTTTGTCGAAGACAGCCAAGCGCTATCTCTTTTCGTTCCAAAGTAATATTTTATATACCTACTATGAAAATTAAAAAAAATATATTACCAAAAGATGTCGCTTTTTATACCCACAAATATTGTGGAATATCTAAAACCGTCAATATGAACAGATTTGATTCCAATGAAGTAAGTACCTCAATACGCTGCTTTGAATCACTGCGCGAGCACCGAAAAACCCGATTTCAAAAAAAAAAAAATGTTTGACTGTCCGATCAGAAACATATAACAGAAATATTTCAAAACTATATCTCGCATTGTTACTTGTTATACATTTTTGTTATTTTCACTACTAACGAGACCTTATTTATAACGCAATATGTTACAAAACTTGTGTTCTGTTATAATCTTGTTATTTCATTCTGATCGCATGTCGCTCATTTCAATTCCATTCGCCAATCTAGAGCTGAAGAGTCGTAAAATCAGCTGACGCTATGTTTTGAAGGCAACAGACGAAGTATCCAGTGGAGTCACCTCTCTGGCGTCGCACAGTGGCACCTGTTCATAAAAAGTTGTGATAAAATTATAAAAATTGGTCTATGTGGCTATACCTTTAGGTTTTAACTAATTTTGGGTCGCTGAATCCATTTCTGCTATCAGTTTTGATATTCCATATTTCATTTTTTCGACTAATTTTATATAAACCCATTTGAATACGTTGGTCGTTAAAGGGTTAATATAAACATTAATCATAGTAGCCAATCTCATCGGATAGCAGAAATGGTTGACAAAACTAGTAAAAATCACTAAATGATAAGTATGTATGATGTTGTTTAGGCAATTAATTTGTAAGGAGATTTATGAGCTACAGGGCGTCTCCATATGGGTATTTTCAAAAACATAGATATACCAACTTCGGCGCAAAAATGCGCAAGATGAGCCCTATATATCTTGAAACTACAATAAATTTTGAGTCAGATTCATGATAAGTGACCCATGGGAGACCATCGCAAAAATTGGAAGACATATAAAGATAAATTACTGATATGATATAAAACTTTTTAATTGGATTTTTTTGATGCAGGACAAACGTAAATCAGTTTTGTACAAAAATCTCCCATCTATAGTTTAGCATATTCATTCTTCTTTCCAATGAACTTAATATTGCTCCAATCGGCTGTGTAGTTCCTGAGATATCGCCATTTGAAACTCGAAGGTACTACAAATTCTAATGAATTGAATTGAACAAAAATCCTTGACATCACTTGCTTCAACGACATGTTAAAAATTCATTTTTCGTCCGATTATAGTAAAATTTTGATATATCTCTATTCAAACGGAGAGAAAAATAAAATAAATATCTACAAAAGAATTACAAGACATTGATTTCTGGGGTTTTGTCACTCGTCGTGCCACTGTGCGTCGGTAAATAATAAGTAGAATCCAACTATACTCACTAACAGGCATTGCATTTATCGTTCATATGAGTAAATGCGTCCAGATAATTTGCTACTGCGACTATAAAAACTCTCATTTTCACACGAAAAGTTATTGGCACTCACACAACATCTCCGGATAAATACAACGTGCTATTTCTCCGGATAAATAAAATCGCCGGAGAATGAGCGAATGAGTTTATCGCGGTATCCTTTTTGAGCTCACTGCCTTGCTGTCGCTATTCCAAAACACGAAAAAACAAGTCTATCATACTTCTTTGCCGCTTTTCTTTGAAATTAAGTGTATATTTTGATGCATTTATTGATTTTCACGAAATTAAAATATTACCACCTTCTCCGATGAGAAGGAAAAAATCAAATAAATTTTATCCGGCAAAATATGCTCACGCGATTTGTGGAAACGGAGAATTTTGCGACTCATCTTATCTCGGAAAAGTTGGACATCGGACAAGCGTCTTCTCGCGTGAGTGAGAGAGAATTACAGTGCCTGCTCACTAACAAATATCCATTAGTATATACGGCCTCTAGCAAAAGCAAGTATCGGACTAACCATTCCTTCCTTTTCCTTCCGCGATTTACGTTCGGGCTTGGCCGGCGCCGGTATTGATCAATAGACACTTTAGGATTACCAGGAGTTGCACATTGAAAGATGTCTCCCAAGTAGTTATCTACTTATTCCCTGTGCAACTTTAGCTAGTCCAGATCGCTAACGGAGTAGCAGTCAGAGGTATACTGTTGCGACATCTTTTTGGAAACTGTGACCTGGTTGGTGGCTTGTTGATTACAGTATATGCCATTTGATTTTATTTACCAGCTCAGATGCCGTGACGACTTTTGCACAAGCGAGTATAACAAAGATTAAAGCTTTTTACACACTATTTTTACCATTTGCTATTGGTAGCATCTTGGGACAACGGAAATCTGCGACGGTGGCTACACTCAATTATCCCTAAAGTATCAACGAAGACATGGTTCATAGGGTTGCATATATGTGTCGGGACTTCATCTGTGTGATGTGTGATTCTTTAGATGCGCATCTCCGCGCAATCATTGTACTTGTGGAGATGGTTACAACGACATTGAGCATGTGGTTTGGTCGTACGCTGAATATCGTGAAACCAGATTCTAATTAGTAGATTCTTTACAAATCCGAGGAAGACCATTCATGTTCCTGTTTGAGACATCCTGGCTAACCGCGATCCTCTATACACTCAGGTTTTTTTTACGCGGGGGATACGAGCCGCGTAAATGAAAACCGCGTAAATGAAAACCGCGTAAATTTCAAAATCCGCGTAAATGAAAACCGCGTAAATTTCAAAATCCGCGTAAATGAAAACCGCGTAAATTTCAAAATCCGCGTAAATGAAAACCGCGTAAATTTCAAAATCCGCGTAAATGAAAACCGCGTAAATTTCAAAATCCGCGTAAATGAAGACCATTTAAATTTAAGAATCCGCGATAAAGGGAACCTCATTGATGGGTACCGCGTAAATTCCAAAATCCCCGTAAATGAAAACCGCGTAAATTTCAAAAACCGCGTAAATGAAAACCGCGTAAATTTCAAAAACCGCGTAAATGAAAACCGCGTAAATTTCAAAATCCGCGTAAATGAAAACCGCGTAAATTTCAAAATTCGCGTAAAAAAAACCGCGTAAAAAAATACCGCGCAAAAAAAAACCGCGTAAAAAAAACTTGAGTGTACATGGAACTTATTTATCATTTTCTAAAAACATGGTCTGTCAAAATTTAATTAGATTCATCTCCTCATAGTCTCGTTCTAGTCTAATCATTCACCATTTAAAGTGTCCTAGAATATTCAGTTTTGCTGTAAGTTCAGACAAGAGCAGAAAACAATGTTAATAAATACACTCAAAAATACTAGATCATTATGAAATACACGAAGCTAAGAAAAAAAAGCAAACATTAAAGTGATGATAATTATAATGGTGTTACTTTACATACTTTACATATGTTTTCTACATTTAATTCCACTATGTTTGTTTATAGTTAAATGTGCTTGCACTTCACTATTTACCTGGTATTTCGATTACTACTTGTAATCTTCTTAGGTGTTTGTATAGTTTGTGATTAAGCTGTTAGTTTTAAACAAATTACTATTATAATAATAGTTAAAATTAGTTTTAAAACTTTTGGTAGCACTAACACTTTTTAACTACGTAAAAAAACAGAAACTACGGTGAAAAAAGCTTTCGCAGATGCCGTATCACATAAAAGTATTAAACAAAATATATTTTCCAAATATTAGTACGCAGACTTTGAATAGCGCATGTTTTGTACGTTTCGTGAAGCAAATTTTCTAAACAATACGAGCGTTTTGGAATCAGTTTTGTAGAAACTTTCGTTCATAAATCGATCCGTTTGCCATATTCTAGTCGAAATAATAGTCCTCCAATATGTGTCTGTGGTCCACTAGGAGGTTGATAACTCTATTATCTTTTTCAGGACAAAACCAGCCTAGAGGCCGTGTAGCATCCGGCGGGTTCAAGTATCTCAACCAAGAATTGATCCACTGGGTTCCTTAGCTTCCATAGCTTTGGTTCAAGAACCGTATTTCCATAAAGGAAACTTCTATGCTGGAAAGCTACTTAACCCCGTCTTCGTAGCTTTCAACAAAAATGGCATGACAAATCCACGTGAAATGCCTCGTGCATGTATACTTGCGAATAGTGCTATTGACGCTTGTCTTATATCCGACCTCACAACTCGCGATATTTGTGCTGTCACGGTAAATATGACTGTGATGCAAATGCCCACCACATAATTTAGTGCAGCTCAGATATCAATTTGAGATGCACCGAATTAATGGAATACTTAGGTAGTCCAAATCTGCACATTCTTAATGCAGGAAACCGCCCAACATTTGCACGTGCTGGCAGAGAAGAACTCGAGCTCGAACCGTCGTTATCTGATCATAAGTACATCGTCTTTGATCATTCAAACATCTCGCTAGATATCGTCACCTATCGTAACCCCAAATCTACGAACTGGGATCTCTACGAAGAGGGCTAGGCGATTGAATCTCCAAGTGACTTGGATGAGGTCGTGGATAAAACAAGCTCACTCATAGTAGCAGCATACCAAGAGGCTTGTCCGCTTCGAGTTATGCGTGCTTCTAGAGAAACACCTTGGTGGAATACCGAACATGTTTGACTCAAAAAGTTATGTAGAAGAGCTTGGAATCACAGACCCAGAGACGTGTCGGAGGCATTTAAGTTGGCTCGCAAAGCATACATAAATGCCCTTCGATCCTCTGAGCGAAGTGGTTGCAAAAGCATCTGCACAAATGTCTCAAGTCTCAACGAGACTAGTAGATTAGATAAGTTACTTTCGAAATCGAAAGACTTTCATGTCAGTTCCATTAGAACTGCTGCTGGTGAATACTCAGCTGACGAAGATGTAGTACTCAACTGTCTTTTTGACACAAACTTCCCAGGCTGAACGGAGCCATCACTGACGACTACCCCTGTGTTCTTTTTTTAGGTAGTTCTGATTCTTGGGTCGTAGAATTGTGACAACCGAATTGATCAAATGGGCGATTGAAAGTTTTGCTCCGTATAAGTGTCCGGGAAAGGACGGAATTATTCCAGTTCTACTACAAAAAGGATATGAACACTTCAAACTTATTTTTAAAAAGGTTCTTACTTGTAGTCTTGGCAAAGAGCTTTAGACCGATCAGTCTGACCTCCTTCCTGACATCAATGGTGCTGTTCACGCAACGAGGGATTGCTCGTCCATTGCAGTTTTTTACTTTGAAATTATTGTCGTAGATCAAGTTAAGTACTTTGGGGTAATTCTTGACTCAAAACTTAATTGGACAGCTCAACAACCCATGTACATTCATTGAATCTACACAACAATTGTTAGACCAATACTGGCATACGGGTGCCTTGTTTGGTGGCAGAAGGGAGAAGTCATGACAATACAATCAAAGTTAAACCATCTTCAGAGGATCGTCTTGATGGCGATGACTGGTGCGTTCTCGACAACACCTACTGCTACTCTCGAGGCATTCTTAAACATAAAACCGATACATGTGTTTCTGAAACAAGAAGCACTTTCTTGTGCATACCGTCTTAAGATTATTTAGTTCTGGAACAGTAACCCAATAGATCGTGTAACTAGCCACACAAGACTGTGCCCCCAAATGGTTACTTGGGATGAGTTTACACTTGCTCCCAGTGACCTTACACTCACATGTAGTTTTTCTTTTAGAACTTTCAATGTGAGAATTCCTCTTCGTGAGGAATGGCTGTCTGGCTGGATGGAGCGACAACTTGAAGAATACGTAGTTTGTTATACGGACGGTTCTTTGTTGGAGGGCCGAGCCGGTGCTGATGTCTATTGTCATGAAATGAGATTAAACCAATCTCATTCGCTTGGTAGATACTGTACCGTATTCCAATCAAAAGAATCTACTTTTGCTCTGACAATCAGGCTGCCCTGAAAGCCCTTAGTTCGGCAGATTCGAGATCGAAATTAGTAATCGCATGTCAAATTGGACTCAAATCGAAGAACTTAACATTTCAAATGCAATCTACCTTCTATGGATACCCGGTCATTCCAGTACTACTGGAAATAAATGGGCGGACGAATTGGCTAGAGCTGGACATTGCGAACTCAATTATCATATGGTTACTATTCAGCGTGCTGAGTATTATTCATGTGATCTTTGTGAATCCGATTACGGAACATCATATCATTTGATATGCAACTGCCCTGTAGTAATGCAATTACGTATCCGGATTTTTGGTTCTCCATACATAGATGAACCTATGTACAGAGAGCTGAAATTTAAGGATATGGTATTGGTCCTAACTTAGTGTGGTAAAGAGCTAGAGTTTTAGCCGTATTTGAATGACAATATCTCTACGGGGGTGTTGTCGTTCTGTTATCTCAATATCCCTTCGGGGGTGTTGATTCATCACTGCTTAAATAAAAATTCTAATCCACTCGAGGGTTGGAAGTTTTATTCCTCCTATTGTAGCACCTGCAGATCGTTCAGCATCCCTCCGGGGGTGCAGAATGCTTTGTTTTAATTGTTCTGTGTCGTTATTTTCCTAACCTTACCACTTTCCCAATCCTTCCCATTAGAAAAATGATGAAAAGACGATTCTTGGCAAGGCACAAATCTCCGATCAACATGGGGAACGTGCCATTTGAGCCAAACGCTACTGATTTCTGATTCCTCCAATATGTACTGTACAATTGTTGGAAAGTTTGTGATGCGACTATTAGAATAAGGTAGCCAGATTTATACTTAAACATGACACGTGTTATTCGGTTGGTTGAATTTAGAAATCAAAAAATGGAATGCTCAAATGAATTATATCTGATGACTTGGGATAATCACTGAAAACTAAACGAAGTTTGTAAAACAATTCCCAAACAAAATGAAAAAACTAAAAATCCTAGAAATGTATTCCCAGATATATGAAAGTATATTGTATAAATATTCCATTTGAACGTGATTTGTGATTATTTACAATAATATTCAGATATTCAAAGACTTCAATGTATTAACGAAAATTGTTTGAAAAATGCTGATCTAGTAGGCAATTTGTGGTTGTGGTGAAACAACTAACCTCTGTTTTGGCCCGATCTGCCGTCCGTCCTATTAACGATTCTATGACATCATGCGAATTTGATGCTAGTGTTAATGTTATTTCAAATTTGAAAAAAAACGAAACTACATTCAAGACGTGTGTAGTTCCAATACCGGATAATAATATCAGATTAGTGAAAAAACTTATGTTACCTTAATAACAACTGTTAATTTGACAATTTACGTAAAACTTGTTGAATGTTACAATAATAACAACTCCAAATCAACTCGAATCTATAAATATGGGTAACAGCAATAATTTAAATACCAATCGCTTCTCACGCACCGAAGAATGTGTCATCGGTGCACTTGTTTGCCGCAGATACTAGCTTTTAGAATTGCCTGTTTTCAAATTGGCGAAATATATCCGATTCCTATGAAACTCTTGCATTATCCTTGTCCACTACGGTTTTTGTATCCAATTTTTCTGGCAGTTGGATTTGCTGTGATAGGATTTACGTGCCATCAAGTGGCCTCATCAACCTCAAATATGTTTCTGACATTACCTAACGCTAGTTATTACTGTTGGGAGTAATACACAAATGACGTAATAATCTCATAAACATTGAAATAGTGCACCTTAGTTGATGTCTTATCTTTCGCGTAAAAAGGGATATTGGAATTTCAAGTACACAACGGACTGAAAATAATGTATCTATAGAATACAAAATCGATGCTGAAAACTGGGTCTGCAATAACCCAGGGTGATTTCGAAGGGATTCTTGGTACGAAAAGGTTGAGAACCAGTGCACTGCTCTAAGAAATAGGCACTAATCTGTTCAGTAATTGTTTTTCTTTAAAGGTAAAAATAATAAGCTCTTGATTTTTTTGTTCATTTAATAATTCTTTGAGAAAAATTTCAATTAAAGTTGTGGCCCATTACACAACAAAGTCTTTGGAACAGCGAAAACGTAAAATAACCACTGGTTAGATTCTTTTCTCTCCTTAAGAATTCCTGGAAGACATCGCAGGATGCGTTCTACGTCAGAGGTAACAACCCTGCACAGGAATTACAAAAAATGCTTAGGACGACGATTTATCAAATTTTTATTATGACTTAGGCATTCATCCGAATCATATTTAATCAAAAGGTCGAATAAAAGAGCATTGTAATACAGTTCAGAACCACATTTTATTTGTTCAAAAACAACTTCCACGATTCTGACAGTACAATTATTGCGTCTAACAGCAACCAGGTTTAGTGCAAGTCTTTCCGGTCTTGCAATTACATTTACATGTACATCCTGACTCGCATGGTGTGTCCACTCCACAGCAAGTAGTGCATCGACAATCTATAGAAAATACGAAAAACTTAGTTACAATCCCATCACGAGTAGAGTATAGTTTGATCAATTTTCGACTATAAAGTTACTCACTAGCATTACCGCAGCATTTACACGACATTCTGGTTGTTGCTCTAACGACACTCTCAAACAACTAATCTTATCAAACACGAATATTTCTATATCGGCTAATCAACTGCTCTGCGTAGCTTTGCTATCACCACTATGAATACTGTCACTTCCGAATGATGCACTCCATGTCGACCGAGAGACATTTTATAGGTGCGATCCACAGCCTACTTGCGGCCGCGGCGGGTGCACAGCATATATTACTCATTGATGTTGGAGTCGGGCGCATTTTTTTGCAAACCGATGTTTCGATACAGTCCATGCCTACTATACGAAATGGAAGTGGCGAGCGCAATCTTCGGATAGTGGGAAGTCATTTGCGCTCCAGTCAATTCAAGTTTCCATGCGTAGCTACGTTAGTTATATACATTATAGGGTAACTGTTCTCGTAGTTCAGCTTATAACTCTTAAAGACGACAGATTTTAAGAATGTTTCAATAATCATATAGTGTTAGGGCACGTTTTAGCTCGTAGTGCAAACGTAATGTTAGTCGCTATATCCATCTTGCCTATTATAACAAATTAGTCAAAGCAAGATCATTTTAAAAAGATGAATAGGAGTGCGCCTGATTTATTGCGTCGCACAAACACGTTATTTTTCCCTAAGAGCTTCAAAACTTTCTTTTTAATGTACAGTAAGTGGAAGAAGGTACATTACAGTTTAGTGAAGGTCATATTATGGAAAGAATTATACATGGTAACGGAACGGATTTCAAGAAAGTTGTTATCAATAAATAATAGTGAAATCTGTTCTTATGTGTTTCACCATCTGCAGTAGAACTTATGCTGAACAGTTCGTGAAAACCGTGTTTAACAAAACTGTCTTTTTCAGGGCGACTATTTTTTTATAAATTGAATATCAAAGATTTATTTTGATTTAGTTTTTTGTTATATGGCATGGAAATTAATTTTACGTATACAAGATATGCTTTGTTGAAATATGTGGAAATAGAATGGTTTTGAATTTATAATTGTGATAAAGCCGATGGCATATATGTATACCAAGAGAATCGATTGTATGATTGGTATCTCATTAACTGTTAGCCTTGGAACATTTTTATAGGAGCAAAGATTTGACGAAAAAGGAGGCGAAGATTTGAAGGCACCCGCCCAAAATGCATTTGACATAAACAGTATTCTGGCAAACTGGCACAATAAAAACTAGAGGACTTTCGTTAACAATTGAAAAAGAATTACACTTTTCGATATTCAGATAATGATAATTTATTGAGCATCAATCAAATTTTATAATACTTTTTGAAAATTGCAGTTTTGCATTCCTTACAACGGAGAATCTAGCCAGTCAAAAATTAATTAGTACATTGAAATTAGCTTAGGTGGTAATACAACATGTTCAGACATAGTCTTTTCCTTGCACCAGAAATTTAGAAAAAAAAATAATGCAGGAAAGTGATTAATCAGTTTTTCCAGCAGTCTCCAGCTGTTTATATCCCCCATGGCCTTCTCAGCCGATCGAAACGCCATACACGCACCTACGAACTAGTTATCCGACTTCAAGGACCAAACGTGTACGGATTCGTTGTCCGACAATTCCGAGTCACGTTCGGACAGCGTTCCGATCACAATCGGAATGGTCAGTGTCACGATAGGATCCTGCAGAAAGCAGGTGTCAATTTCCATCGTTACCCTCAGTTCGTAGGCTACTTTGATGATTCTCGAGAAACCGCTGCTGGTCGATGGCAGTACGTACGGCACCTGGAGATTATCCTCTGCCAGCACACCACCTTCGGGTAGAGTGATTCCCGGTGACACATTTCTGCAGATCATCGTACTTTCGATCCGTTGGCGCCGTTTCGGTGAGTGAGCAGTGTATGAGATTTTCTGCATTAGGACGGTTGTGATTTTGCGAATTTTTACGTTTCGTCTGCTGTCGACTATTACCAGCGCCGGGATTATCTGACCGGGAACAAATCCGTTGGTTGTCAGCTGCACAGACATCGATAGAGATCCTGCCGACATACATGGCCAACAGCCAAGTGTTTTCGCGTAGTTTGCTTTGAGAGGTAGAAGAATTTCGTTACTTATATCGAGCTGTCGGGACACTTGAAAGTTGAGTGAGTGTGATTTGGAGTGTTTCCAAGGTCGCTCCAAGGTAGCCGTGAGGGAATATCGAATGTGTCCATCGTTACCTTCGAACGAGGCTGGTAGTGTTTTCGGGAGGGGACAAGCGAATCCATACGAATATCCACCAGATTGCATGAAATCTAAAAGGTAACGCATAAGCTCTGACACACCAATTCGAATAAAAAATTGAATTTCGTACCATTCACTTGACACAGCACCAGTTCCGAATAAAGGTACCGCTCCTTGCCGCTGTACACTGTACTCGATGCCGTATCATTGGCTTGAAACAGGAATTGTTCCAGACTCAAAAATCTCGCACCATTCCCATTAGCCTCACTCCATTCCGTCTTCCCGACACCGCAAATGAGCAACTTCACGCCTGAAAAGGAAAGTTAATGACAACAACACAGCCTCAGAATGGACCAGCGGCAATCACACATACGCGAAACCTTAATCGTCTTGGTCAACCCCACAATCACCTCTCCAATCACTTCCTGTCCGGGATAGAACACACCGTCGGAACCACTGGTGAGGACAACTTCCACTTTTATACGCATCTTTCCGCAGGATTTACATCCGAACCGTAGTGAGAAAGAAAAATTACACCTCGGTTGACTTTTGCCATAGAAACACCACTGCACGTGGTTTGGCTCTCCTTTCCTCAATGTCGATGGAAATGGATGCTGCTTGGTGGCGCCAGTCTGTCCCGGTTGGATGTTCTATGTTGTTCGATTTTGGCAACGAAGTAGGCGCACTTATTTTGTTGCGATTTGTTTACCACACTATCTTGTACGCATTGATGTATGAAAATATGCATTCAGCGGTTAACGTGTTTAACAAATAGATGGTGGATTCACATTCAGTACAGTTCAATAAATCCCAAGAAGTTTTACTGTTTGTATATCTCGAAGGGGTCAAAATTCTATCTTCTATCGCTTTTTTGGCAAACTTGTGCTACAGCTTGCATATGAATATATGGTAATGATTGTATTTTCACACTAACCATTTGAAGACTAGTTGGTTAGAGCAGTGTTTGCACCTTTGTTCATCACATTAGCTCAAATGGTAAATTCCGAATTGGGCTATTCGATTCGACTTTTTGTTGCACTAAACCGCGAGTATTCCATAATTTATATGCAATTTTAGATATTGTGCTGATCATAGGAACGAAGCAACGATATTGATACCAAAATTTTGAGGTATTTCATCGACTGTATCCCAAGTAAAGAACGAAATAATGCGACATCCTCCATAATAGGGCCAAAACAGGCCCGTTACCCTACATATAGTAAGAGTGACTGAAATCTACTTTTTTCGTTTCTCAGATATCATGTGTGTGTCTATAATATCCTTAAGCATGTAACTTGTTCGTATCCACGATTTCAAATAAGTGCTTCTATTGAACTCACTCATAGTTCGATTTGTCATTCTTTTGGACATAAGTATATATCTGTAAACGAAATATGTACTAGCACTTACATCAAATGAACTGTCACTTTAATTTAAAATAAATTCAAATATTTAGGACAATTCTACCAGAACTTTGGTTATTCATTCATATAATCATTATACAAGTGAAGGTTGTTCCAAAATGTTAATATCATGGTTACTCAAAATCCAAGCGCGTAGTCATTAGAGTAGGACATGGTTACATGAAAAAAAAAATTTTTTCATAAAACGTTTATTTGACACGGCATTTGCAAAAGCTTTTTTACGCCGGGGTTTTTTTACATAACATGTTACAAAAGTTCTTAAGACTATCACGTTATAAAAAAAATCACTTTCTAATGCTAACACTGAGGATAATCATCATTTTGAATGTTTTTAATTATACTCTATTTTCTTGAGTTTCATTGTAAACCTATTGATAGTTTTTCTGTAATCTTTGTTTATTTTTTTCCTTATTTATATCGTTTTATCTAACTTAACTAACTGCGAAGAAATCTAAATTGTTTGTGGGTAGCAAGGGAAAAAACTAGAAACATTGTGGGGATAATTATATTTGAATATTTATTGTTTTCAGGAAATGATAAATATGGCCCATGTATGTAAGATCTCGTAAAGCGAGGATATCACGAACAGGAACATAGGGTGGTTTTCTTCTGGCTCGTAAGGAGTCTATTAATTGGGATCTGGCTTCACGATATTCAGTGCAAGACCAAACAACATGTTCAATGTCTTCGTAACCCTCTCCGCAAGCACATCGATTATTTTCTGCGATCCCAATACGGCGGAGATGCGCATTCAACGTATAATGGTTGGACATGAGTCTAGACATCACACGAATTAAGTTTCGACTTACATCCAACCCTTTGAACCATGCCTTCGTTGATACTTTAGGGATAATTGAGTGCAACCACCGTCCCAGATCACCGTTGTCCCATGATGTTTGCCAACTAGTAAGCGTCGTCTGACGAGAAGCGCTATAAAATTTATTGAAGGCAATAGGTCTTTCATAGATGTCACCGTCCAGTGCTCCTATTTTGGCTAAATTATCCGCTCTCTCATTACCCGGTATGGAGCAATGAGCGGGAATCCACACTAAGGTAATTTGATATGATTTATTTGTTAATTTATTTAAGTATTCTCGTATCTTCTTCAAAAAGAACGGAGCGTGATTGTCAAGCTTTAATGAGCGTAGTGCCTTAAATGTGCTGAGGTGAGGCTATCTGTGAGAATGAAATAATGGCTCGGAAGTAAAGTATCAATGATTTCCAGACTATAGTGAACTGCTGCTAGTTCGGCTGTGTAAACAGAGGCAGGTTCTGCAAGCTTGAAAGAGATCGAGGTGTTATTGTTGAAAATACCGAAGCGAGTGGCCTCATTGATTCGTGACCCATCAGTGTAGAACATTTTATGGCTGTCAATGTGTTGGTATTTAATTATGAATATTTTAGGGATCTCCAGAGAGCGCAGGTGATCCGGGATTCCACGAATTTCCTCTTGCGGGTAACTTTTTGGGCCCCATTTAGCTCCCAGAACAACTCTGCAAACTTTAAGCTCGATAATGAACTACGAAACTATATTTTTGCGCCCGCTTTTTTAAAGTTTTCATGGGATTTTGTATGGGGAAATTATCTTTTGCAAATTAATTCTTCCAAGAGTCGCCCGTTACCTCCTAAAAATAAATGGATGTCTGATTTTTATAGGAAATTGGTCAAGAAAACAAAGTCTAGAAGACTGCAAAACGATCTGATGCTTGTGGAAAAAGTTATTAAGCAAAAACCGATTGATGCCCTGAAGATTGATGAAAATTTCACTTTTCATAGCATCACTGCTTCTGACGGTTTTATTATATACAAAATTTTTAACCTTCTCTTATTATGTACAAAAGAAGCCTCAATTTATCCCTCAAAACCTTGCGAAGTGGCCAAATAGTGTAGATAAAGAATTTAGACACATTAAGAGAGGATTGAAATATTGCGTATAATTGGGTAATCAACAGCAGTGGTGCTAGAAAAAATGAATATTTTGTCAATCGTCAGAGCATCAATCGGTTTCTGCTTAATAACTTTTTTCCTAAGCGTCAAATCGTTTTGTGGTTTTCGAGACTTTGTTTCTTTGTTAAATTTCCTATAAAAGTCACATAACGATTTATTTTTAGGAAGTAATGGGCGACTCCCGGTGGAATTATTTTGTAAAAGTTAATTTTCCCATACAAAATCCCATGTAAACTTTAAGCACTGGGCGCAAAAATATAGTTTCACCGATCGAGCTAAGAATTTGCACAGTTGTTCTAGAACCCAAATGGTACCTAAAAAGTTGCTCGGAGCTGGAATCTAACTTTTGTCCCACTCTAGTAGTCATGCCTAGTTGCATGCTCAAGTTAGTAAGTTAGTTTCAGTATGTGGTAGCCAACATCTTTAAATTATCGTTGCTTCAGAGAGCAACGATACGTTCCGATATTTACATATTTACAGAATGTTTGATTAGCAATCAGTGATTTAGACCTTCCAATCGAAGTAATTTGGCGACCATTTCAATAGGTTTTTACCCTATGATGTATTACGATTTTAATAGTTTATATGAAAAATTCCAATGTGACCTTACTAACCACCCTGTAATTCCGGAACCAAAAGTCAGAACCGCATGAAATTCATAGCAGTTATTAGGACTATATCTTCCATTTGAAATCAGGTTTGTAAAAATCTGTCAATAATTCGCTAGGTAATAGTGTAACAGTAGCTTAGGAAGTTGGCGAGTTCCCCGGGGGCATCATGTGCCGTCATAGGTGGCCAATGTGGTCAAAGCTGCTTCGATTGATCATTAGTGATCTAGACCCGCAAATCCGTCTAATGTTGCAGCCATTTTAATATGTATTACACTATTTGGACATCATGGTGGTACCAGTTCATATGGGAATTTGCTGTGTGACTGCACTCTTCAATCCGTAACTCCGGAACCGGAAGTCGGATCAACTAAAAATTCAAATTCGGTTGGCTGTCAGTGACCTAGAATTGCAAATTTAAGTTGTTTGAGAGACATTTAAGCGATTTTTTTCCTTTTTTGCTTTCATCGGAGTATCGGTTTGAATCGGAAATTGCTTTGTGACCGCACGCCACAACCCGTAACTCCGGAACCGGAAGTCGGATCGAGATGAAATTTAATAGCCATTTATGGGGATAAAACACCTTTAATTTGAGACTAAGAATCAATCAATCAAGATAGGTCAAGCCATCTCCGAGAATCCACGTGACTGTTATTCTGAATTTAGATACTTCCACCGGGGCTTCCGGAACCGATGATGGCGGCCAATGTGGCCAAAGAGACTTTGAATGGCTGCCACTATTAGTACTACTAATTCAAGCAGATGTGGCCACACAGACATTTGCCGAACTGAATCGAATGGTATATGTCACTCGGCCCTCCGGGCCTCCGTTAAAAAGTCGATTTTCAGAGCATTTTTTATTGAGAAAGGCAAAAAGAGAGAAATTTCACCTTTTTTCGCTTTTTTGGGTTTTTTTATCAAAATTTATTGAAATTAGGTATAAGCACAGCGTAGTTCGTAAATCGATTGCCTTGTACGCAGCTCACCTGGGTTTGATTCCCAACCCGACACATAGGGTTAGAGATTTTTTCAAAAGCGATTTCTCTAACCCGAAAAGAGGCGAGTGACCCTAAGGTCAAAACCTCTTTAATCAAAATAAAAAAGGTATAAGTCATAAAAAATTTAATCTATTTTAATAAATTATGTCTATTCCTCATTTAAGCTAACTACGAGAGGCCCTGCACTTGACAAAGTAGAACGATGTTTCGCGCGCAAAAGCCGATGAGATCCGCCATTTTGAAGCCACACTTAGCTCCTCCCCTAATATAATCTTGGTTTTCTGACCGCTCTTTTCGTGATCTAATTCATCTCGCTATCGCAAGATTTGACAATGCAATGCTCGGCCGCAACCGATATAACTATGTTTCGGCAAGATAAACTAAGAGTGACTGTGAGTGACCATGAGCTGTCAAACAAGATTGGTCGCTGTAAGCATTTTACTTAAGAGTATCGTGTCTGCAAAGGCAGTTTAAATCGGTGGAGTAATACCCACTGAAAATTCTGAATTGCAAGTAATTGCTTCCAGCAATTAATTATCCATCGGCCTTGTTTCGTATGATCTCCGCGGGGTCTACTTTAAGGCTAATTTACAGTTCGGAAAACGTGTCACGGGATTTGGGTCCCTGTGTATTTTAAATGGAGCTCGGGATTTCAAATCCCGTGACGGGCAAAGAGTAAATCCAATCGCGGGAAACATCACGGGATTTTAAAACTCTCTACACAGAAATCCGGCCGGGAACAGTTCAACACAAATGGTTTCCGACGGGTAAAATAGTATTTTTATAAGGTTTGCAATTCGCTGCAAGTTTGATACTGTTTGTATTTTTAAGAAGCAGCAGAGTTCTTGGTTTCACAGTTTGGAAAGATCTCGGCGGGAAATTTTCCCTGATCAAATCCCAAAGCAAATCTCGTGCGAAATCCATTTCCTGAACTGTAAACTATCCTTTACCACACTTTGTCCTCATGATCGGCTTCGAGCTAGCCTTTTTGTAGCGTGGGACATGAACTGCCTTCTTTGCAAACAATTAGGCCATTCAGGTACCCAATGTAACAACAAAAAACGGAGAGAATCAATAGGATGATGGGACCATCCATAAATGACTTAGCATGTTTTGCGTGATTTTTAACACCCTCCTCCCCCATCGTAGCATTTCGTCACAAACCTCTAAATACCCCCCTCCCCCCCTGTTAATTACGTAGCTTGACGGTAACCCTGCCCTCCTTGCCATTTTTAAAAAAAATCTATTCTATTCCCCTTTAAAAAAGCTACTTAGCATGACATGACCCCCTACCCCCCCCCCCTGTCGGCACACATCATCACAAAATACAAAACTCCCCCTCTCCCATATAATGCTACGTCATTCATGGATGATCCCTAACTCGATTTTGAAAAAATGAGCAAAAGCAAGAAATTTGGGAGGGACAAGTATAGCGTAGTTGGTAAATTGATTGTCTTGTACGCAGCTCATCTGGGTTTTATTTCAAACTCAGCACATAGATTTTTCTATCCCGAAGAAGGCAAATAACTCTAAGGTTAAAACCTCTATAATCCAATTAAAAAAAGAAATTTCGGTTGTTTTTGCCTTTCTCCTATAGAAAGGCTATGCAATCACTCTGAAAATCGGTGTTTCAACCAAGGCCCGGAGGGCTGAGTCTCATATACCATTCGCCTTAGTTCGTCGAATTAGGTAAATGTCTGCGTGTGTGTGCGTGTGTGTGTATGTATATGACCAAAATATGCACATCGGTTACTCAGAGATGGCTGAACCGATTTTTTCAAACTTAGTTTCAAATGAAAGGTTCAACGTTCCCATAGGCTGCTATTGAATTTCATTTAATTCCGACTCCGGAATTCCGGTTCCGGAGTTACAAGTTGAATAGTGGGGTCACGCATGAAATTCCCATATAAATCGGAATCAGCATGGTATCTATAAGATGCAAAACTTCATAAAACGTGTTCAAAAGTGTTTGGATTTATAATTTCAGCTCATTGATGCCCAATCAAATCCACGTTGACCACATTGGACAACTTCGGCGGAACCGGAATCTTCGGGAAAGTAGTTATGTTCGTGAGTAGAATTCACATCTGCTTCTCAGAAATGTCTGATTCGATTTTCATAGAAATAGTCTCGAATGAAAACTAGAACATCCCTATTGAATGCTACTAAATTGTCCTTTGAATCGGAGTTCTGGTTTCTGTGTTACGGGTTGAAATATGCGGCCATATTCGAAATTCCTATACATAAACCTGTAGTCAATATATGTATAAATGATCCAAAGAATTAAAATGAGTTACAAATTGCTTGAAATTGTTGGCCGATTGGATTTGACCCGGCGTAGCGCATTGCGTTTGAAATTTGTATGGAAATTAGTATGGGAAAACCTACTTTTTTGCATTTTCAATTTTACAGGCTACAATTCTTCCTGCAGTATACCAACAATTGGATAGAAGTGTAGTCCTGGATATGCTGAACAACTTTGCCGAAGAGTGCAGGGTGCTAGAATATCTCTACAACAAGTTATAGCTGTTTAAAGTTCGCTAGATCGAATTAATTGCCAAAAATTATTTTTTTTTGCCAACACTGCGGGTGTACCAATGACATTTCATATAGCGTACCAAAATAACATCATATACTTTAGATTTACCACATTGGTATGTTTGGATGAATTATTCAAAAGCCTCAGCTCAATTTCATGGGCATAGGTAGTTTAGCAATAGGGTGTAGTGAGGAGAGAGGGGGTGGAGACTTTTAAATGTGGAAATTTGAACTAAAATAACTGAAATCTTATCGAGTTGAAATGTTCAGATGAATTATTTTACAACATTTACACAATCCACAAGAGCCCCAGTTCAACAGCAATTTTTACTTCAGGTGATCGGACAACATCGAAAAGAGCATCCTATCAAATCGTAGCGCGTATTAAACTGAAATATTATCAATGCATTCCTCTGACATATCAACTCGACATCAGTTGATTCAGTCTGCAACTTTACTTCCATTGATATGAAGTCAATGTAGAGGGATACAGTATGTTTCGTTTCATCTGCATTACTATTATGCATAGGACATTGTGCAAATGCTTAAAAATAATTCATCTGAACATTTCAACTCGACAAAATTTCAGTTATTTCAGTTAGAATTACTATATATTGAAGCCTCCCTCCCCCCCCCCCCTCTCCTCTCACTACGCCATTTTGCGAAACTTCTTAGGCCCATGAAATTGAGCTAAGGCTTTTGAATAATTCATCCGAACATACCAATGTGATAAATCTAAAGTATATGATGTTATTTTGGTACGCTATATGAAATGTCATTGGTACACCCGCAGTGTTGGCAAAAAAAATTTTTTTGACAATTAATTCGATCTAGCGAACTTTAAACAGCTATAACTTGTTGTAGAGATATTCTAGCACCTTGCATCCTTCGGCAAAGTTGTTCAGCATATCCAGGACTACACTTCTATCCAATTGTTGGTATACTGCAGGAAGAATTGTAGTCTGTAAAATTGAAAATGCAAAAAGTAGGTTTTCCCATACTAATTTCCATACAAATTTCAAACGCAATGCGCTACGCCGGGTCAAATCTAATCGATCCCAAATTTTGCACAGTTGTTTGGGACCCCAAATGGAACCAAAAAAGTGCTGTGCTCGGTTGAATAGGTTATGATTACGTTTTTCCATATAACAATGCCCCACCCTAGTGCGTATGTGTGTGACCAATAATTGCGCATCGGTTACTCGGAGATGATCGAACCGATTGTGACAAATAGCAAAGTAAGCACGGATGCCAAATTTCATATCATTTGGGCAATTTTAGACCTCCGCCCACTTTGCTTGAAGTTTTGGGCATTGGTTCCATGGGAAAATACAACATGTCCCACATTTTTACGTTCACCCTAATTTTTCAGAATAACTTTTTTTCTCAAACAAACAGCACCATATTTTTAGCGTTTGTTTTAAAGCTTAATCAACGATGCTTCTAGAAATTTAAAAGCCCTGGTGTGTTTTGTTCGTTTGTTATGGTCGTTTAAGTGAAAAGTGGTCCCATATTTATAAGTTCACCTTACTTTTTTGTCTTTCTCATATAGAAATGTTATGCAATCACTCTGAACATCGTCAACCTAATCCCGGTCTAATTTTTTTCACTAATATAGGTTTTCTGTATTTCAACGAAGGCGTAGTTAGGGGCATGCGGTGAGGGGTTACCACCACCCTCCTTCCCATCACACACCATCATTCTCTAAACTGTTACTGGCTGGCATATGGCCAGTCTTTGAAAAGCCCCTAGTCCCTGGTCAAGCCACGGGGACCGTCTGGGGTGGACTCTCACGGTCTCTTCTCTGGCTAGCTCGATTGTGAAAGCACGAAGACTTTCAGGGTCGGCTCCGGGGTCTACTTTGGGATCAAGAGTTCGGATAGTAGTGATTGAAAGGCTATTCCTCACTTTAATCTTATGTATTACTCACAATTGGTGTGTGTGTGTGTGTGTGTGTGTGTGTGTGTGTGTGTGTGTGTGTGTGTGTATCGGGATCCACTCGTCTGCACGTGGTCGGCCGACCTGCTGCTGCTGCTACTGGTGGGTATTGGCTGAATGTGCGCTGTACTGCTCGTTGCTGCTGTAGGTGACTGCTTTTGCGTTGATACCTTCGGAGGGTCTCCCGCCCTTGACTGCATACGACTCCGAAAGCGGGAAAAGAGCCGCGAGTGCGGTTATACAGTGATCCAATTAGCTAGTAGGGATCGACTCTTGGTCCTTCTGGGAGATATTGTGTTGCCGCGGGTTTACTCCAAAGGCGTAGCTTGGAAAGGGCTCTAGCCCGTCGCAGCTCCGAACTTGAATGCGTGCGACCTCGAAAGCTGGAGAGCGTCCGCGGGTGCGGTTATGTTTAATTAGTCGGTCAAAGCCCGACGCTTTGTTTTCCGGAGTCCGGAATCAGTCGGAAATTTAATGGGTCCTAGCGTGGTTTTGGAGAAGCTTGGGGTTAGGTCACAATATTTTTCGCTTGTTGCAGTTATATTTTTATCTTCATTTACCTGACTGCTATGGTTGAAGCACGTCCAATATACTTCGACTTGAACTACCGGTTATGTAATTTTCACTTTTAAAATCAAACTTGCTAATCTCGATTTTTAGCGACCGTTCACGTTGGTTGTCTAGATGATAAGACCTTGGCTTCAATAATTTACCCAGCTTCTCCCCACGGATGTTCTATAGAACGTTTTCAGGTGCATAGTGCAGCAATTTTCGCGCAGTGCATTTGTGGTGTGTATAATGTCTGTTTTAGTACAATTATTTGAACTGCTCGTTATACATATTCCTACGGAGTTTTCAATTTTAGTTTATTTTATCCCTTATTTTTAATTATTTCTAGTTCTCTGACAATTTTAACCTATTAGACTATAATCGATTTTACAATTAACAACAATATAATATTATAGATGATATCAATAATAATTAACTCATAAACGCATGCCCAACCTAACACGTATATACATGAAATTCACCATGAACGCTAGTATGACTGCTTTTTTTTTGATTTTTGCTTCTCCTATAAGGGCTTCATAGGGTGTACGATTCGAAACGGTAACAAAACCCATCTCAAATTCCTCCCTCACCCCTCGAAGAAAATTTTCTAGTTCCTCCAAAATAAACTTCCTTAGTGAAAAAATTGGTTTGAAATGATTTTGAGTTTTAAAACTACTTTAAGATTGAAACTATTTTAAAATTTATTAACAAGTTGAAATTTTTGCCGGAGTCCGGAGCCACTGAACCCTCCTCCTGGATCCACTGATGGGTTCAAGTGTTTCAGCTTCGATACACAGCTTCTCAAGTTCGTGGCTGTCAATCCATTGTATGTATGTGCAAATCGTACTGAATATGTAATGGACATTTCAACCATTATATTGGACATAACCAGCTATGAAATCGTATATGGAGAACAAAAGGGACAAAAGGTCACGATTGCGTGAACTGAACGATTTACGAGAACCATGACCAAGTTCCTGAAATTATGAATAATAAACCTCAAACTCATGAAACTATTTGTGTTCTAAAAACTAAAGGGCGAACACGAAATTATTGCGACACATTCAACAGGGTATAACTTTTTTACCATTGGGTAAAAATCAACCAAATTTTGCATACTTTCTCATTGATGTGTATTGTTTACATGCTGTCAAACTGGAAGTCGAGAGAACAAATTCTTTCAAAACACCTGGAATTTCCTGACCTGTCGTACCGGCAGTTGGGAAAAATGTTGAACATTCAACCGTCTCCAGAGTGTTGAAGCGGTACCACGAGCGGTTGACGTTGGACCACGGCAAAGAAGCTGGAAGAAAACCGGTACCGGAGAACAAACGGAGGGAAAGGTGAAGCGGATGATTAAAGCAAATCCCAACGTCTCAAGCCGTGATTTGGCTAAAAAGATCGGCATGTCGCAGAGCTACGTCCAGAATGCAAAGAAGAGAGCTGGACTACATACATACAAGGTACAGAACTTCCCAAACCGCTATGAGCGGCAACAATCTACGGCAAAAACTCGTGCACGGAAGCTCTACGAGAAGATGCTGACAAAATATGGCTGCTGTGTGATGGACGACGAAACGTATATAAAAGACGATTTTAAGCAAATTCCGGGGTTGGAGTTTTTCACCGGCAAGAGCAAGTTCTATGTGGACGACAAATTTAAGAAGAAGAAAATGTCGAAGTTCGCCTCCAAATATCTCATTTGGCAGGCCATCTGCTCTTGCGGATTCGTGACAAAGAGCACAGTAAATGGCGAGATCTACAAATCTGAGTGCCTCGAGAAGCGCCTTTGCCGTTCTTGCAGCAGCACGACGAAGCTCCGCTATTTTGGCCAGATTTGGCATCATGCCACTATTTCAAAAGTGTCCTGAAGTGGTATGAAGCCAATTCTGTCCATTTTGTTCCAAAGGACATGAATCTGCCAAACAGTCCGGAGCTGCGCCCGGTGGAGCAGTACTGGGCAATGATGAAGCGGGAACTTCGGAAGAGCAGGAAGACAATCAAAGACGAGAAGGACATGTTAAGAAAATGGAAAAAAAACTGAGAAACTGGTACCGGATGACACTGTAAAGACTTTGATGGAGGGCATCAAGCGAAAATGCGTTCAATTTTACACTCAAGGCTCCATCGATTGACTTTTCTTTTGATTTTTGAAGTAAATATATGTATAAAACTACCCTAAAATTTTGGTTTGATTTTAAACATTATAAGAAAATAGGCATGACATTTTCGGTGTCGCAATAATTTCGTGTTCGCCCTTTAGTTCGCCCCGAATATATACACAGCGTTACATTAGAATGCTTGGTTAGGCTACTGTTGTTGTTCCCTGGACACGTTTAGTTTTTGTTGTGATTCTAGTTCATGATTTGGCAATACTCAGCCGACAGTCAAATGTTGATTCTTATGATCTCTCGTCTCGTTATTGTGCTTTCTTATTCATGCGTTTACTGTCGCATTTTTCTGTTAGACTAATGATTTCAGGATCTTAGTCGCGAATTTTGTATTTTCTATTCACGTTATCGTGATTCATGTTCATGATTTCAGGACCTTAGCCATGATTTTCGTATTTTTGCCACGAGTTGTGTGATTTGTGTTCATAATTCAGAATCTATGTCACGATTTTTGTAACTGCTGTTCATGTTATCGTAATATTTGAGTCAGAAAATAGAGTAATTCATATTGATAATTTCTGGATCTTAGTCATGATTTTCGTAATTTCCTTTCATGTTATCGCAATATTTTATTTTAGAACTTACTTCCAAATTTAACACGAAGAGCAATATGACTAATATGATATTATATCAGCAGTTTTATCATGGTATTCGTAAATTCTCTTCGCCTAATTGTGATCTATTACTTTTTGGTTATTATCGGTTTTTTCGGGATGACGTGACAATTTGAACTGAATCATAAAAACGTGACTGATTCCCGATATCTTGTTCTGTGAATTATATCACGTACACTATTTAGAATTCGCAGCGCAGTTTTCGTTTTCTATCCAGACATCACCATTAACTTTGTCAAACGAATATCGATGTTCAAGGTCCTATTATTTTTTTTTTATATCTAATGCTCGTGTCTATTACTATTGTCGCTAGCAGCTGGGCATTTCATAAAACAGTGCATGGAATAAAAATGATTCCACGAATAATTCTCCAAATTTTGAGAGAGTTCCCGGGGAAATACCCTTATCATGTTACATGAAATTGTAAATGATTAGCTATATCTTCTAAATATCACCAGCACACATAATAGATTGTAAATCATGTACTAAGCATCATGAACCAATTCACGAATACATGACTAATATTTTAAGATTTCGTGAACTATTTCACAAAAATGAACGTTAGTTGTGTCTTATTCTAGGTATCATGAGTTTACGGATAGATGAATTATATTTCTTGATTTCGTGAACTATTTCACGAGCACGGATATTGGATCGTACCTAATATATTAGAGACCATGAATTAGTTCACGAGAATTGAATCGATTCATGAATAAAATTTTCAATTTCGTGAAATAGTTCCCGAGAACATATCCAGAATATTTCGATTTTGTGATCTAAGGCTCTTACATCTATGAAAATCATCCTGAGTCAACCTTTGATTTTATGAATTTGTGCATAAAGTTGTGAACTGCGTACTGAAAAGCGCATTTGAAATGACTTGGTGGAAACCATGTCTGAAGTACACAAAACAAAAACAAATAGTTCCACTAAAATAAGCGGTATACGGGCATTACTGAAGGAAAATTGAACATAATTATAAAACATATGATTTTTGTTCAAGGTTCTGTTTTATAAAACATATGATTTTTGTTCAAGGTCCTTTTTTATAAAGCATATGATTTTTGTTTATGGTCCTGTTTTCAGGATTCCAAGGTTCATGGCACTTTATTCACGATTTTGGGAACAATTTTTTTCCGTGTAGATTGGATAAATGAGAAAGGCACATTGTCCCACTAGGTGGATTAAAACAAGTTTTTCATTAAAACTTTAACAGGAACCACTCGCGCAAGTCTTATTAAAATTTTCCCATTTTAACACTTTCACCGAATTTACGATTTTTATTTACGTAAAAAATATCGAAAAGCGTTAGGGACAATCCATAAATGACCCCCCGTCATCACACATGATCACAAAATACAAAACTCCTGCCTCCCCCATATAATGCTACGTAATTTATGGATGGTCCATTACAGTTGTTGTTCATTGCATTGAATATTATTTATTAAAACTTTTTTGGTGCTATATTAGCTAGTAATAATCAGCACAATGGTTAAACAGTTAAAAAATGGCCACTTTTAGTTATTTTTGAAAAAACACTCATTACGTAATATGTACTCCCAAAGGGATAAAATTGGTTTGAACCAATTTGACTACTTCAGCACTTTGCTTAGTATACCGTTTTCTCAGCTTTCAAATGGACCAAAAAGAATGAGTATTCATGAGGTAGATGTATTATAAATAAACAAGTTATTTACGGAAAAAGTTCAATAACACTGCTACAGTTGAAATTTGACGGTGTGTGTGTAGAATAATTTTTCCCCAAATACGATCTTCTATCACCCCTCGAGAGTTTCTTAACGACAAACAGAACACCCCATATGTTTTGCAGTTTATACATCTTTTCATAATTTTCATTTTATTTGTTTTAATCTTTATATCACTTTTTTACGTTTTATTTTTTAACTGATTTAATAAATTTTGCGCTTTTATTTATTTTATTCATTTCATTATCGATTATTGATTTTGCTCGTTTCATAAATTTCATTATTTTTTGTCATTTTCTTCTTTATTCTTTTTATTTAATTTTCATTTTGTTGATGTTGATCATTTATTGATTTTGTTAATTTATTAATTTTTAAATAATTCAATGTCGTTGATTTTATTGATTTTGTATAATTGAAGGCTTAGTTTTTGGCTGTTTGTGAAAGATTTCAGAATAAAACTGCAATTTAATTCAAAATTTAATAAAAAAAAATGTCATTTTGCAACGTCTTCAGTTGTGGGATACAAATGTACCCAGTCTGGCACCCCTTGAAACCGTCTACGTATGGAAAAATTCACAAAACTGGTGCAGGGTTAAAATTACATTCGCGTACAATCATCTGAGTGTCACTTGTTTCTAGTGTTATAATAATTAAGTGCACCGAGAACTTCCGGGCGATTCGGTGGAAACATTCACTTTTATCACACTTTTAAGAAATGTGTACACCTCTATTACAGGCGTTAAACGTAAAATATTCGAAACTGAAAACGAAAAAAACTGATTAGGACTACAATAAATTTAACTCTAGGACGACTTAGGTTTTCATCCGAATTTTATTTAACCAAAATATTAAATGCACTGTTTAAAACTACATTTTATTTGGAAAAGATCAATTTCGTCATTCAAACATTTGTATCTTCCATGATTCTGACAGCGCGACTTCTGTGTTTAACAGCATCCGGGTGTACTACAAGCCTTTCCGGTCTTGCATGCACATTTGCACGCACATCCTGATCCGCATGGTTTATCTGTTCCACAGCACGTAGTGCATCTGCAATCTATGGAGAGTTCGAAGAGAGTAGTTACAATACAATCACTAGTAGAGCATAGCTCAATTCTCGACTATGAAGTTACTCACTAGCGTTACCACAGCATTTACACGACATTTTGGTTGCTGCTATGAAAATACTCTGAAACAACTAATCTTATCAAACACAAATATTTCAATATCGGTTAATCAACTGCTCTGCGTAGCTTGCTATCACCACTATGAATACTGTCACTTCCGAATGATGCAGTCCATGTCGACCGAGAGACATTTTATAGGTGATTCCACAGCCTACTTGAGGCGGCGGGTGCACAGCATATATTACTCATTGATGCTGGGGTCGTGTGCATTTTTGCAAGTGTAGTTTCAAACTGATTTTTCGAGGCACTCCATGCCTACTACGGAATAGAAACAGCGAGCGCAACCGTTGGATAGTGGGAAATCTTTTGCGCTCCAGTCAATTCAAGTTTCAATGATTATCTACGTTAGTTACATTATAGGGTAACTGTTCCACAATTCATCTTATAACTCATACAGACGACAGATTTTAAACATTAATTAATTAATTAACAGTATGTAAAATGTCATCAGGATAGTCTTGAGATATGTTTTAACTCGTGCGATCATAATGTAAGCTACATATTAGAAAAAAAATGTTAAAGCAAGTTCTGCTGTGTGATTTCTGTTGAAAAGCGCTTGATTCAAGTTTCTGCTTTGCGCAAACACGAGTATTTGACATTTTAGCTTTTCATCTTTACAGTAAGGCGAAGAGAACACAAATGACAATGTCACATTATAAAAAAAACAAGTGTGCAGTAAAAATGGAAAAATATTATTACTTTAAAAGCAATGAAATAATAAAACTACAAGTTTTTGTTATCGATTCAGAATTCAAAAAATCGAGGCCAATCACCATTGGCAACGTTAAATTGAAGTTGCCAACGAAAAATTCTGAATTACAAAAAAATTAAAAATTAATTTGCATGAATAGATAGATTTAATCTTTATTAAATAAATATCTGCACTCCCATGGACAACGATAAATATGCTAGAAGAAGTGAAGCATGAAAGACCGGTACGCATAATCCCTTAGACATCTCAACAACAGCAACAGTAATTGATAATTACGCCTTTCGCGTCCAAAGCCGCATAGCATTGCTCTCCACGATATCCGAATCCCGGGCCGGAATAACTCCGATCACCACCGGTACCCGAACACTCTGATTGGCATTGAAGAAGCAGGTGTCAATCTCGAACTCAACCACCAGCTCGTATCCGATTTCTACTACCCGTGCGTAGCTGCTGGTAGGAAGAACCCAGGGTACCTGCAGATTTTCCGCTGCAAGAACTCCCCCTTCTGGTAAGCAGATTTCCGGCGTTACGCTTTTGCATACCACCAACCGTTTCACTTTCTGGTGTAACTTCGGACGTCGCGCATTGTAGGTTATCTTCTGAACTAGCATGGTAACGATTCGGGAAATTTTATTGCCCCCTTTATTGTTCACCTGTATGACCGCGGGTATGTACTGACCCGGAACAAAACCGGATGTTGGCAACTCCACAGAAGCGTACAGTATACCACTAGGGACGCATGGCCAGTAGCCGAGAGATTTGGTCAGTTCTGATCTCACTGGCAAAAGAATTTCGTTATTTAGATCCAGCTGTCTAACGATTTGGAAATTTAGTGAATGTGTCTTCGATTGCCTCCAGGGACGCTCGAGTGTAGCTTTCAGCCAGTAGCGGATGTGGCCCCGTTTTCCTTCGAATGATGCTGGTAAAGTTTCCGGCAGCACGCAAGCAAACCCATGATTGTATGATCCAGGTTGAATTTCCGCTTGTTTTTCTGTGGATAGAAAACGTTGTAGAAACTCTGGTAGATAGTCGTATCGTTTGCCTAATTACCATTGGGTTGAAAAAGAATAAGCTCAGAGTAAAGGTACCGTTCCTTTCCTTTGTAAGCTATCGAACCACGACCTTGCCGTTCGTACCATTTCGTTTTGCCTACTCCGAATATCGTGAGTTTCAGCTCTAGAAAATAAACATGCTTTAATAATCCAGCTAATCAGAAGAACTTCGTGCACATACTGGACACATTACAGATTTTTCCTAAGGTCACAATCACATCGCCAATCACTTCCTGGCCAGGATAGAAAATCCCGTCCGCACTGTTGGTAAGAACGATTCCAAGCCTGGTTGGCATCGTAGTAGCCACACAAAAAAACGACGTGGTCTTTCGAAATGAATGAGGAATGAGAAGTATAGATACAGCATCACAGCAAGCGGCGCCAGTCTGTCGCGGGTCTTGCGTCAATCGTACGTGTGAGATGACATCCTTCTATTGATTTCTGCCATTGTGTTGCACCTATTTACGCTGCCACACAATAAGCGCGGTTGATCAATTTACACTAAACACTCATGAATACAAAGTCAATACTCACGGAATCGGTGTTGTTAGTTTGGCCTAACTCGAAGGGGCTGGCGACCAACCAACCACAGTGCGTGTGCAGGATATGAATAATCGCACATTACTGCCTAGTTCGGCAGGAGCATCAAATTAATGCGAATGGGAGCAAACGGTTCGTTCGACTAGTTTCTCACACAACATTAGCTTTACACCAAGGAGCCTTTCTCTCTATTGCAGCGTATTTTAATTATCTGAATTCGTTGATTGCGAGCTATTGCGCCTAGTAATTTTTTTTCTGATAAAATGACTAAGAAATTTTTGCTCGAAAACTACCATATTTAATTGTGAGCGCTAATTTCTTTCATTATAAAAATATTAGTTCAACTGCTGCTGCTTTTATACACTGATCGAGAACTGGTACGATAAAAATAAGCAAAGCAGGAGTTTACTAACGCCAGCAACAGCTTCAATCAAACAGTTTTTTTCTATTCCAGACATGTATCGAAATTAAAATCTCATCATAAACGAAATTCAAAAAGCTGTTGCTTTTGTCAATGGTAAACGAAAGAAGGATATGTTTTCTTCCAGTTTCTTGCACATGAAAACCCTCCTCGTCACATTTAGAATCTGTGAAACATTGTTCAAGTGTGCGCAATTTGTGCCACGTTAAAATTGATCTTCAACAAATCTCGTTCACAAACAGTGTTTTAGGATGCCCTAAAAGTGTTTGAGAATGTTTTGAAACATACACATTAACAAACCGATCCACATAGATCGACAACTACGAATTTGGATGAGCGTTAGTAAATACTATCTATATGGATCTCATAGCGGAGTTTGCTCATGTCGAACTCTCTCTATTGTCTGCCTGCAAAGATTGAGTTGCATACCTGTGAAATTGGGAATCCATTTGTCATATAACTATATAAACATGTCGGAAGTCTCCCAGGGAAGTAATCTCGAACCCTTACTTTTTTACTTGTACTTCAATGACGTTTTCTTTATCTCATCGACAGCAACTTATAATCGCTGATGATGTCAAACTATTTCTTCATATGTTGCCTAGTATACTGCATCGAACTATAACAACATTAAAATGGTTCTGTTCTTTTTTTTTTTTTCAATTTGTTTATTTGATAAGGCACGTATGCGTTAGCTTAAAGGTGCCATTTTTTCATTGTTTTACATTTTGAATTTCTTAAAACTAGGGGGTTACACATTTCAATATTATTTTGTTTTATATAATGAAACTAAAAAAAAAAACTTTACAGCTAACTTATACATATAAAAGAGGGTATAATATAATATTCGTAAGATTTGGGGGACGGGTCATTTTGTGTGTTCTTTGTATAGTAATTCACTTTATGATTTTTAGAATGGAGATTGTAGGAGAAATTAATTATTAACTAAGCGGAACATTTTGCAAGCTTATTAATTAGAGATAACTAGAAAGAGTGGTTTTCCTCGATCCGGCAGGGGTTCCTCCAGACGATTTCGTAGTACGGCTCAAATACGGATCGGAAACACACCGCGTTGCGCGTGTGATATTGTACTGTAGATCTCGTGTTGTTGGTTCATTCGACAGATGTTTTGTCTCGTCTTGGAGTCGTATCAAACCATCGTTGGGGTACGGTAGGCGGAAGAGGGCACTTCTGGGAATGATAAGAGAAAAGATAGGGGCATTTAAATTTGGATATTGATGGTTTTGAGGAACGTGTATATAAGGGACATGTAGAGAATATCGCGGCTTGCTAGTACATCTCGAACCGGGACATTGGGTGATCTTCCTCGGGCCCGAAGGGAATCGAATAGTTGAGATCTGGCAGAACAGTACTCGGCGCATGCCCAGACAACATGTTCGATTTCGTGATAACCGTTGCCACAAGCGCAGATACCGCTATCCACGAGCCCAATACGCCGGAGATGTGCGTCCAGCGTGTAGTGATTGGACATGAGCCGAGACATCACGCGAATGAAATCCCGACCCACATCCATCCCCCTGAACCAAGGTTTCGTCGATACCTTAGGAATTATCGAATGTAGCCACCTTCCTAGTTCACCATTGCTCCATGAAGTTTGCCAACATTCGAGGGTTCTCTGATGAGTAATACTGAAAAATTCGCTGAAGCTAATTGGTCTTTCATATATGTCACCTTGTAAAGCGCCCGCCTTAGCTAGAGTCCGCTTCTTCATTACCTGGAATGGAGCAATGCGAGGGAACCCAAACTAAGGTAATCTTGTACGATCTTACAGACAAAGCACGCAGGCGCTCCCAGATTTTCCCCAGAAAATATGGAATGTGCTTTCTAGGTTTCATTGAACGGAGAGCCTCGATTGAGCTGAGGCTATCCGAGACAATAAAGTCATGATCGGTGGGCAAAGTATCAATGATCCCAAGGGTATACTGAATAGCAGCAAGTTCTGCGACGTAAACTGAAGCAGGATCATTGAGTTTGAATGAGGCGGTGAGGTTTTGATTGAATATACCGAAGCCAGTGGAGCCGTCGAGGCTTGACCCGTCGGTGTAAAACATCTTGTTGCAGTCGACTTCTCGAAATTTACTATGAAAGATGCTTGGGATCACTTGCGGGCGTATGTGATCCGGGATTCCACGAATCTCGTCTTTCATGGATGTGTCGAAGAATACAGTTGAATCAGAAGCATGAAAGAGATTGACACGGTTGGGATAGTATGAAGAAGGATTGATATTTTGTGCCATCTAATCGAAGTACAAGGACATAAATCGGGTTTGAGAATTGAGCTCGACAAGCCTTTCGAAATTTGCAATTACTAACGGGTTCAAGATATCGCATCGGATGAGCAATCGATATGAGAGTTCCCAAAATCGATTTTTCAGCGGAAGGACGCCCGCCAGCACTTCTAAACTCATCGTATGTGTCGAGTGCATGCAACCCAAAGCAATACGCAAACAACAATATTGGATTCGCTCTAGTTTGATGAAATGTATGTTCGCAGCGGAGCGGAAACAGAAACTCCCGTACTCCATCACCGACAATATTGTTGTTTGGTACAGCCTGATCAGGTCTCCTGGGTGGGCACCCCACCATGTTCCGGTTATTGTACGGAGAAAGTTGATCCTTTGCTGGCACTTCTGTTTCAGATACCTAATGTGACATCCCCAGGTACCTTTAGAGTCGAACCATACCCCGAGATATTTGAAAGTTGAAACCTGAGCAATAGTTTGACCCATTAATTGAAGCTGTAGTTGCGCTGGTTCACGCTTCCTTGAAAATACGACTAGCTCAGTTTTCTCCGTGGAGAACTCGATACCTAGCTGGAGGGCCCAAGCAGACAAATTGTCCAAGGTATCTTGCAATGGTCCTTGCAGATCGATTCGATCAAAATCGAATATCCAACGGTTTGAATATTCCACGCTCTCATTGGTACTGTTTCGGTTTCGTAAGCGCCGGGCCGTACTCCAAAGAGTGCTCATCGATGTTTCTCTCGTTAGTCCGTCGACGAACCGGCGCCAGTAGCTACGTTTTTTGGCTTTTATCAAACTCTTCATGCGCGTTTCCGCCATCGCGTTCTGTCGGTAGCTAGCTGGCAGCCCGTCGTCCCGGAAGGTCTTATACGCAGCGGCCTTCTCCGCGTACACGTCTGAGCACTCTTTGTCCCACCATGGATTGGGAGGACGCCCGCGTGAATTCGCGTCTGGTACGCGTTTAGTCTGAGCTTGAATCGCGGTATCGAGAATCAAGCCAGCCAGGAACCCGTACTCTTCCTCCGGAGGAAGCTCTTGTGTCGATTCTACTTTTTCGGATATCGCGGACGCGTAGCTCTTCCAATCAATATTTCGTGTGAGGTCATACGAAACATTAATTGTATTCGGTGGCCCTGAACCGTTAGCAATATTAATTACGATTGGCAGATGGTCGCTGCCGTGGGGATCAGAGACTACCTTCCACATGCAATCTAACCGCAGCGATGTCGAGCAGAGGGACAGGTCTAAGGCGCTTGGACGCGCTGGAGGGGCAGGAATCCGTGTCATTTCACCCGTATTCAAAATGGTCATATTGAAGTTGTCGCAAAGCTCATGGAGTAGGGTAGATCGATTATCGTCATGAAGGCAACCCCATGCCGTGCCGTGGGAGTTGAAGTCACCTAAAACTAGCCTCGGTGCGGGGAGGAGTTCCGCAATATCGCAAAGCCGTCGGTGGCTAACTGAGGCTCTAGGGGGATGTAGGTGGAAGCAATGCAAAGGTCTTTGCCTTTAATTCTGGTTTGGCAAGCGACAACTTCAATGCCTGGTGTCGAGGGGAGGTCGATCCGATTGAAAGAATAGCACTTTTTGATCCCCAACAGTACTCCTTCGTAAGAGTCTTCTCGATCCAAGCGAATAATATTAAAATCGTGAAAGTGTAGGGTTATTTCTGAAGTGAGCCATGTCTCGCATAGGGCAAATGCATCGCATTTCAAATTATTTAGTAAGATTTTAAACGAATCGATTTTCGGGATAATGCTTCTGCAATTCCACTGTAGAACAGTGATTAAATCCTTGACCTCGTTCGATGAATTAGCCATCGAAGGATACAATCGCTGAAAGGAGGGGCCATTTCGCAGTGAACTGCATCAAGAATGTTTTTACTGCGGGGAGAAAGCTTATCAAGATACTTTTAAGGGGGTCAGAAATGTTTAACGCTGTAAGAATACGGTCCACAATGTCAGAGAAATTTATTAAGCCAGCACTGTTTTCTTTCTCTGGCTGAGATATGGGAACACTTGGGGTTTTTGATGTTCCTGGAAGTGCTGGGAACTCCTTTTCTGAGCTCAGGTTACTGAGACCGGGAGCGACTTGCTTCGGTTTTGCACCAGTACTTCCTTGAGTAGTTATTTTAGGGGGACCATGAAGAGACACCTTCTGGCCTTTACGACGAAGCTTGGAAGAGGAAATGTTCTTCCTTTTTCTACTACTTCTAGGCACAGCAGAAGATGTTCCCTCCTGGGGTTCATCACAGTCGCCTTCGTCAGTAGACAAGTTGGTAAAGATGTTCGTAGAGACAGGTGGCGTAGCTATCTTAAGCATTTCTGCAAAAGATCGCTTAGAGCGTCCCTGAAGGGAACGCTTAAGATTTTCCTCGCGCTGTTTGTACGCGGGACATGAAGGGAGATCATGTGGGTTTCCCCCACAGTAGAGGCACTTTTCGACATCTCTACCACAGGAATCATCCGCATGATTCCCACCGCATTTCCCACAGCGGGCTTTATTGCTACAATGGGAGGCTGTGTGTCCCAATTGTTTGCAATTAGTACAGTTCATGACCCGCGGCACAAAGAGGCGAACAGGTAGACGAACCTTGTCGAAAAGGAGGTAATTGGGCAGGGCAGAGCCGGCGAAGGTCACCCGATAAGAGTCTGAGTTGACGTATATTTTCTTGCCGTCAGCTGCGACTGATGCTGAATGCAAACGTTTGCATTCCAGTATCTTCACTGGCTTAAGCATGGGGTCTTTGAAACAGCCAGTCCCATATTTTAGCAGGTCCTCGCAATTCAGACTCGAATCGGAAACGACCCCACTGACTTCAACCCTGCTAGTTGGAATATACACCCTGTACTCCCTCGTAAAGGGCTCGTAGCCAGCAATATCGTTTGCCTGAGTTGAACTGTTAACCACCACCCGAAGCTTATCAGGGCGAATTTTCGATATTTCTGTCACGGCCGAATACCGATCCGTCAGAACTCGAGAAATCTGCAACAGATTCAAACACTTTTTTTCTTTGGTCCGAAAGAAGATCACAAATGGCCCGGTGGCCGAGCTCGGATATACCTTGAGCCGGGGAGCCGATTTTATTTCGACGTCCATCCTTGAGGTGAACCGCCGTCAGGGGAAGTCATTTTTGCACGGGCCTATTGCCCAGTGCACGTTATTAAGACAACCAAGAAGGGGAAGCGAAAACTAATACTTAGCTTGTGTATGTAACGGTATCCAGACGGCTTACTAGAAGAACACTGTTTCACTTCACTGACCGGCTAACGGTACTCAGAAACAGAAACACAAAAGAAGGGAAAAAATACTGAAACCTCAACTAGGCGCAGAGTGTGCAAATAACCTTGAACGCGGATTAACACTATTTGTCGCTATAGAGTGTACGGACCGATGACAAAAGACTTCTATCTCGACTGAGTGCTCGATAACGAATGATGGTTCTGTTCTGTTATTGGTGAACTCGTAACTAACTAAACCCTTAGTGTGTCCGAATGCTCTGTGATCTAATCCACCTGCAGAAAAAAAACCCATTTTCATGGAGTAACACGGTCTAAAGAAAATCACTCGAGAGAGTATTAGTTGTCCGGGAACTTAACGTATTGCTGGACTCACAGCTGACTGTCACAATTTACTATTCGAGCCTTATACCCTAAGAAAGCAGAAACCTTGGTTTCATCGTTAGAGTCACCAAAGAGTTTACCGTTTGGAATTCTATGTATTTCTCTTTCGTCCGTTCAAAGCGTCAGCTATCTATCTGGAACCAGATCTGTAGTCTTCAAAAAAAATTCTAAGAAACCGAGGGCCGAGTATTATATGTTAATCGACTCAGTTCGACGAATTGACATAGTGACTGTGTGTGTTTGATTTTTTATAGTAAGGTTTAAAAAACTTCCAGGCCTGTAGTGTATAAGACTCATTTTCGTACCTAACCAATAAACGCACTCATTATTTTGCTTCCTACCTTTTTCCCGCGGTACTGCATCAAACCACTACTTCAGTCTATTTTCTACTTCTGCTCAAGTCAGACGTACAATCGAACCAAGTGAACAACTAGCAACCTCTCGATCTAGTGTGCATTGTCTCGAGAACAAAGGAAACATTTAATTTATTCTTGCCGTCATGAGTAAAGTTGACGAAAAAACTCTGCTCCGACCCAACACCCAAGACTTTAAATTCTGTTCAATAAGATTGAGTTTTAGGGAATTGGAATACCTTCTGAAGGTGAAGATGCAGCTTAAGCTCAAGGAGGTTATGTATCTTCGCAATGTAGTACTCATATCATTCAACACGTTAGCCAAAGCTGAACGTTTCGTTTTGCAGAACAATTTGAAGCACGTGGCTGAAAGTGATAAAGTAGGAATTAAGATTCCCGTGTATATAGAAAAAGACTATGTAGATGTAAAGCTACATGACCTATCACCACGTACCCCTCCTGATCTAGTTGCAGAATACATGTCGCAATACGGAGAAGTAGAATCCGTTACACCTGATACGTGGAGAAATTTCTTCCCCGGGATACCTAACGGTGTTCTTGTGGTGAGGATGCGGATTGAAAGACCTAGCCCCACCCACTTGACTATAAAACTTAAAACCCGCGAAGCTACTATTAATCAAACTACGTTATGCACCCATGAGGGACAAACTCCTACGTGCAAGTATTGTAATCAGACAGCACACCACGGACAACCTGGCGCGGAAGATACAGAGAAGAATGCATCTCAACCGATTGCCAACGAATCCACGGAAAACCAACCCAAAAAAGAGTTTTCAATACCAATACCCGAACCACAAACGGTTGCAAAATTTGTGGCAGCTGTTCAGTCCATATTGACAACTGCAAAAGCAGCATCCAGCACCCCAAAAATCACTGTAAGCAATAGCGGCGAAGAAGATAAAAACAACAAGACACCTTTAACGATAGAAGAGAATTAAATGATCCCCATGACGCAGTAGGCGTGCCGCGAAAGAAGGTCTCCGCTCGCAATAAAAAGTTGCGCGCACGAGATCCAACGGGTAATCAATAATATTTGCTCTTTTATTTTTATTTTGCACATATTGTAAACACATGAAAGATCCACAGCTCCGTTAAGCTACCGCTATGAGCCGTGTCAAATAAACGAAATAAAAAAAACATTACTTAGTGGGGAGGCATATTGTGCTCCTTCGCACATCTTCCTTATGCTCACAAAACATCCGTAGTTAACTCGGAGTCTCGTTTGATCATTCACGATTTTTGAGCCATTTATCTCCCGAATTTCCTCTAGTACTTCATCAGTCTCTACATACATTAGACCGCTTAGATCTTCTGCGTACTTGGGCCATTTAGCTCCGAACATCTAATCCGATATTCCCCGGTGATGAACTTTCGTGATCCATTTACCTCTTGCCTCAATGAGCCAGTAACCTCCTGTTTCTGTGAGCTATTTGATTCCAGTTTTCATGAACCATTTAGCTTCCTGCTTCATCCCGATCTACTCGGAGAATTACCAGCGGTGATTTTACTCTGCTCTGGATTTCTCTCGGTACCAAAACCCGTTTGCGTGAGCGATTCAACTCTCTACCTTGTCACGATCTAATTAAATTTCTTTGGCGGTGAAACTAGTACACTCCGACTGAGAGTTTCCCGACGGCGGAATTTCTCCCAATACCCATGCGTGCCCATCTAGCGAGCTTTTTAACTCCCAGTTTTGTCGCGTTCTACTTACATAATCCCCAGCGTTAGACTTATCATACCAACTAGTCCTACCAGTAGGTGCTGGGATCGATCCAGCAATCCTTGATGGAGCGTATCACTTCACTGGCGCCCCGACAACCCGCCGGTGGCTCTTGGACGCGACCTACTCGACCTAGTCCCCAGTGGGGGATCTAGCCTACTCACGGGCTTCTGATATTCTGCAAATGTAAAAGAATGACGAACTCACGTGTGGTAAATGTAATGATTGCTTCGTCTGTGGGAAACTGTTATAATTTGAGAAGTACAAATGTGTTGTTTGTACAAATAGAAGTGCTGTAGGACTTTCTATATATGCATTTGTGGCGTGTAGTTGATAACTTGTACGTTAAAAACTGGAAACTTTTTTACTCTTCGATGGGGGCCATATTTGACCTTTGATCAAACCTTTCAATATAAGGGCCTATTGCAAAAAGGTTGATTGGCAATGTGGTATTATATGTATAACGGTTATGTATAACCTCCTTCATAATGAACAGAATAGCCATCGAAAGTAATTACAACGATCTTGTATTAAATTACAAAGTATTTACAATAAATGGAAAACATGATTTTTTGAGAATGTTGCATAAGCAAGGTTCTGATTGGTTTCCCGCTGTGTGCCGACATAATTAATTTGTGGCATCACGTCTGATTTCGATTTCGAAATCGAAAAAAGTAGAGCCGCTTAAAAGCGCGCTAAAGCACGGGATCAAAAAAAGTGTCGCCTAAGAAAAAAAAATGTAAAATGTGAGATGTCGTTCCAGAGTAAGTGACACATTAAGCATGCTTTGTTGATCAGAATACTTGCTAAAGCATACAAAATCTGATCAATAAAATCATGATTTTGAATGATCAAAGTTCCTAAGTCATCTCTGGGTTCTGATATCCTGGAAAGAGCACATGATTATCACATTGCTGACCCTTTCGTTTTTTTTTTAATTTTACGCTCAACAATCCTTCTCTTAGGTACAAGGAGCAGTCGTTGGTCGAGAAACAGTGGTTTTTAAAAATTATTATTATATGGTACTAGATGATTTTTACGAACACATGTGCAAGGCTTTCTCGACTTGACTGATCTAGGGCACGTAGCTTGGTCTGAGCAATAACAAGGACTTATAATTTGAATTCGCCAGGTCTGGTAGTAAGTTATTTGAATGGGTTTGTTACTTACTCATCACTCGAAATACCTGTAAGAACATCTGCGAAGAAGTTCTTTCAATTCTCAAATCGCATTCTTTAGTGCAACATCTTTGACACGTAGAAGAGAGATAGTATATCCAGATGTTCGGAAAAAATATTTCAAAACGCTTGTTCTACAAGCGTTTTGAAGAAGACACCCCAATTCTATCTCTCCCCGTTGAAAAGTTAGTGTTGGTGCCCTCTATGCGGTCACTAAAATCTTTTAACCAAAACATGACTCGTATTATTTACTATAATTCTCATGAATATATTATTGAGCTAAACCTAACCATTATTTCACAGAAATGTATAGTTCGTGGGATTCGAGTACTGATACTCAACCAAGCACTTTTAGGTCCCATGCAAAACTGACTCAGACATCACTTCGTTAAAAGTTTAATAACTTCTTTTATGCAAAATTCCCAAGCGGGAAACATTTTGGACAAGACCAATTTTTTTTGTGAATAAGAACACAAGACCTTACATAAAGTATGGTTTTTTTGTTTTAGTGTTTCGGATTCGGATTTAACAAAGCAGGATTGACTAGCAGTCTTCGATAAAGTTATAGGTAATTGAACTTCCTATTTTCACTTACAGTGATGATACGATGCATACAGTGCCACCTAGCGACGAAAATGCGAGCTAATGGATTTTCTCCATGTAAATTGTCTAAAAATCCCATACAAACTTCAGACACGTTGATCCGGTAGCTAGACTTGTCCGATTTGCTTCAAAATTGCAGCAAGTACTCCTGGTGCGACTAGGAATTGACTCAGAGATGAGCCGATAGGGGTAATTTTTTCTTGTCACTCCAATATACACTATTCTATATTTCTCCTTAGTGGAGAATAATTAGGCAAAAAATTATTTTTCTCCACTCAGGAGAAAATTGTTTTAAACCAGCATAGTGCAGATTGCATTGGCTTGCTAAGCCAAACCAAGTTTCGGTTTATTAATTCTCATCAGCTTAAATAAGAATTCCTTTTCTTGCGGAACATCACGCAGGACTAGGGAATTGCTCAGAAACAGAAATTGCTTTTATATTTTTCGGAGCTGTCGTCAATCCGGTGCTGACTAAGTCCTGTCAAGTTATCGTTGGTTTCTGATGAGACGAAGTCGAAACGCACCCATGACTTTATTAAGTTAGGATTTGTGCCCTTCGTGTACAAAGACTGTTTCATTAGAAATTTTCGCCCTAGTGAGAAATTTTGGTGTTCACCCAATTTTTCTCCTTAGGGCGGAATATAGTATAATTTTTTCGATCCTAGCTCACAAATGGAGGGATAATAATTGTCATTGAAGATTGTCAGCAACCCACATTTTCTTCCACGCCAGGAATAGCCCAGGGAAGCCACTTGAGACCGCTGATGTTTTTCTTTACTTCAACGGCGAGTATTTAGTGCTAGAGACTCTTTGCTGGTCCTTTACAGACGATTTCTAACTACTATGGCTCAATTGAGGGTTATAGATTTCTTCAACAACCTGGCTGATTGAAGTATAACTAGAACTGCATGTGTGTAGTTTTGAAGAAGTGCTCGGTGATCGAATTTTTACGAAAGACATTCTGGCAGAGCTCTGCCAGCGAGACCTCCAGGAAAAAATTTACATCTGTCGAAAACCTGGAGCAACTTTTGCACATTCGAGTGAAAAGTAAGAATGCACATCGGGGGTACACTTTCGACTGTCCTGGGTTTTTACTCATCTGACCATGGGTGACCATCACCCTAATTTAGGTAGAGTGAACATACTGAACAATTTTAAGTGAACAACTGAGCAGTTAAATCCACCTAAAATTTGGTTTATCAAATCCTGGCAAAATTTCTCTACAAATAATTAAATATTATAGGGATTGGCACCATTAGTAGGTGCCTACTAGGAATCAGTAATCAGAATATATTGGCTCAAAGGTCACGTTCCCGGTATGCAGTCGAGGATTTGTGTCTTGCCGTGGAGCAGGAGCGGATCTAGAAAAAAATTTCGTAGGGGGTCCGAAATTTCGATTTTGAAATATTCATTGTACATTGTAATATGTAATACCCTCATTCAATTAAAATCAGCTATGGTGGTCAAATCTGGTTTGGAATGTTTTTGAATTTAGAATAAATTTGAAATAGAAAATATTCTCAAGAAGTTAAAAATTTTCGGGGGGAGGAGGTCCGGACCCCCAGGACCCTCCGCCTGGATCCGCCACTGCCGTGGAGGGTGGAAGTAGTACTGGAAGGGTGGGAAAAATAACACCACAAAAACTAACAGTAGGTAAGTTAAACTCGCAAGTAATTCAAATTGCCTGCGAGTAAGCCTAAAGCTCTTTACCACATTGGATAAGAACCTTTAGTATATCTCTGAGTTTCAATCGTCCAAACACGGTGTCGTCTATGTGAGAACGGCCTAAAACTCTAAATCGCAATTGCGCTACTGCTGGGCAGTTGTATATCAGATGATATGAGATTCCGTAGTTCACAAAGATCACATGAAAATGACCCAGCGCGCTGAACTGTTGCCATGTGATAATTGAGTTTGCAGTGGCCGGTTAAAGCCCTAGTCAGCATGCCGCAGTGGAACTTCAAAAAAAGGAGATTTTTCGGCATCACTGTGCACGATTGTTCTGGTAACGCCTTTGTTTGGCGACACGTTTGTAGATTTCGCCAATAATTGCTGTGCTCGAACGAAGCCCAGGACCAACCCGTCGAAATTGGTAGGGCGGGCTCAGGACCGACAAAGTAAATCGTCAGCCCATTCAATTCTAGTAATACCGGAATGTCTGTGTACCCAGCCATGATAGATAGTGTTGATAATGCTTAGTTCTTCGATTTGGGTGATTTGGACCGTAATTTGTCTGAGCTAAGAGCCTTGATTGAAGCCTGACTATCAGAGTAGAAGTTTATAACTTAACCGGGCAAGCTCTGTTGAAGGCCCGATTGTACCGCGCACAAAATCGCGAAGATTTCTGCTTGAAATGCAGTACAGTATCTACCTAGCGAGTGAGATTGTTCCAATCTCGTTGCATGACAGTAGACACCAGCACCAGCACGTCCCTTCAACAGACCACTTGCGTTTTTTGTTGTCTCTCCCTACAGCCATACAACCACTTCTCTCGAGATGGAATCTTCACTTGAAATGCCCTGTAAGGAATACTACATGTGAGCGTAATATCGCTGGGAGCAAGAATGCAAGCAGTGAAATTCAAATATAATATGGTCGGTGTTAAGTCAGACCGGACTAAGTCGCAAAATAACAAAAAATGAGATAAAGATAACACTAGATAAAGAATTTCTTCAGCTACATTCGATTTTTGCTTGATTTGAAATATGTAACCATAAACAAGAATTGTAACAAAACATAATTTCCAATTATAACGTAGAGAGTGCTGCGATTCAAACTTTAAACTCGTTTTTCACGAAATTAATATTTTGTCACTTAGTCCGGTCTGACTTAACACCGACCACATGTAAATAGTGTAAATACATCGTCGCTGTTGTGCTATCTTATGACAAGCGCCATTTTGGGGTAAACTGAGTTTAATATGCCATATTGTTGGTCTAAAAAATCTCTACAAAATGGCGTTTTCGGAATTGCGTTGCGTTGCGTTGCGTTGTGACGATGATTTTGGCGGATTGCACACTGACTTCATCATGTTTGACTGCTGATTATCTAATAAGAGTTGCTTAGGAAGTGGTAAGTAGGAATTCATACCAATCCGACCCATATTAAAACCTCAACAGCATGATAGCCATCATTGCCGGCCGCCCCCATCTCCATCGTTCACGACGATTCATCAGACTCTTCCATAGGTGTCGCGGAGTTGGTGGTTTGGAAGGGTATCAGGTCTAGGATTCGCTCCAAGCAAACGATGCGACCTGTAAAGCATATTTTATTAGGTAGTTGTTTAGTTAGTCTTCGAGTGCACGATCACTCGAAAAAGAGATGATCTTGTTTAGTTTTTGGTTATTTTTAAACTCTGGGCAGCCGGCTACCGAGAGTATACTATGTTCCCTAAACAAAAACAATTTGAACTCCACACAGCCGATCGTGGGAGTATTGCCTGGAAAAGCTAATCTTATCTGCGTAATTGGGCCGGATCACTATTTATTGCAACAGTATTTGGACAGAACTCGCTACTTCTTCTCTACGATATATTTATTGGCTTGAAAACTACCAAGTGACAGCATATTATACTGGCAAAAATAGCGCGAGATGTTATAAATCAAGGAAAGTATTTCTTATTTTCCATATCGGATTGTTTGTGGAATACAAGTATACGAGCGATAATACCGAACACTGAAGGGAAATATAAAGGATTGTTAATCTGATGCACGGGCTTGTTAGCAATAACGGAGCTTTAAATTAGGTTCATAAAAACAGACGCGGCGAATTTTCAATACGTATTGAGCCGTGTTCATAGATACTAGTCAGATTAGTCGTATTGGGGCTAATTTCCGATCAACTATTCATTTTTACGGCAATGTTTTCTCGACTAGATCTGTTCGCACCCTCTCATTCTGTTCGCACCCTCTCATTCTGCGGTCTAAGGACCAAATGTCATCAATAGACTTAGAATCGCGTGGAGGCATGAGATAGGAAACTTGTAAGAATTTTGCTATCCCACCGTTTGACTACCAGAATGGATGGGAGAACAGTAATACTAGCAAATACCGACTACCATAAGAGCGGTGCAAATTTGAACGAGTGACGTAGAGTACTGCACTGAAAAAAGGACCAGGAGTGCGATTTTACGAAGTTTTAGCTTCCGATGGCCCTACATTTTCTGACAAAGTGAAGTTCTTGAATGTTGAGATTTTTATTACTGTTTAGAAAAGCAAAAGTATCATAAAGCTAGTATCAGGCCTTCATGAGACCTCAAGAAGTCACTTTTGGAGGTATTCGTAAATGTAGATTTGTCGGTAGACGGTTCCAAATATAATAGAAAAATACCTAATTTAACACAACTACAGATCACTTGCAACATAAAAAGCTTTTTGTGAAATTCGACAGCTCCATCTTAGGCCAATTCAATAAATTTCCTGCATGAAAGTTTCCATTTTTTAAAAACGGTTTTTAAGCCAAAGCTTTGGAAGTTAAACCTTGGCGTGGAAGTGCCGGTATATTAATATATTCTGTTACTTAGTGTAGAATTAGATTTCGTCATTTACGGCTAATATACAACCGCCAGAAGAAACTTAAAACGTTGGTACACAATCAAGAAAGGCGAATCAGAAAAGGTATATGTCAGTGATTCACTAAATACAGACTGGAAAGAGGGTAATATGGAAAACCTTAAGGTCCGCCCAGATTAAGTCTTCGGTACGGAACAAAACCTCGGCCTAGGAACTCCTAGCATGTTGTTAGTCGCCTCTTACGACATGGGAGCAGTTCCCAGAGGTTCTATTCTTGGTTGAAATAGTGCAAAAAGATTTCAGCCCGCCGGACACCACACGGCTTTCTACAAAATGGCGTTTTCGGAATTTTGACATACTACTTGGTTACTGAGATATAGCGAGAAACGTGCTGAGAAATTCTGTGATATTTGCGTGTCTGGTCATTGGCACAAGTTATCTTGATGGATTAGATGTTTTTCTATGTAAAAATGTCTGAGAAACACAATGGCAAAATCATTTTCAAAATAAAAATACACGAAATGTGAGAAAACAGTAATTTTAGATTTAAACTGGAAATATAGCATATTTGGCAACACTGTATCCAAAAATCATTATTTTTTCTAGTTTCCCTGACTCATTTCCTTTAAAATGCATCTCACCGATTGTTTATAGACCAAATAAAGCCAAAGATATAAATAAAAGTTAATAATTGATGATTTTTTTCTATGGAAAATTTTCCAAGCACGATTATGACACGCCATACAAATTTTGTCATCAATACACACCTATGACACGTATGAGTGCGACTTTTGTTTACATGTTTAGCGAAAACTCGTAATATAGTCAACCGATCTTCATAATATTTGAGAGATTAATACAGAATAGACAGAAGCATCAATTGTATTCTCGGAATTGTTTCTACTATTTACCAATTGCAAGATATTCAATCTCAAACTTTAAAAATCGTTTTTCTCGAAATGTGCAAAATGGCGATTGTCATAAGATAGCACAACAGCGACGAAATGTTATTTTGTAAGCGACTTTCTGGTGTTGTGTGAACTGGAAAGGTCCGAAGGAGGCGGAAAAGAACGCCCTTTTGCTGGCCTGTGCGGGGCCAGCCAAGCTTGTTTTCGTTTCTGGTGCTGTTCGTCCGCCCTGTGTTTCACTGCTTTTCTCGGACTTGAGTATCGGCCAGATCCCGGCGTAAAAAGCACCTTCAATATCTAAGAACACACCCAAGCTAGATTACTTAAGCGAGAAGGCCTTCTTTATTGTGTGAACAACATCGTGAAGCTGAGTGATCGTGGCTTTTACACACTGATATGTGTAATAACCCAGACTTAAGACGTCAGATACGACCAAGAGTGACTCACTGAATGATGATTTATTAGCAATCCATTTCTTAGCCTACTTGACCATATCTGTAGACACTACATCTCTTCTTCGTTTTTATTAGTAATTTAATCTTTTATCATTCAATTATAATTACATTCATATACTGAATAATCGTTCAATTAAATACTCTTCTTAGTTTGGCTTTTGGTTTCATGAAGCCTGCTTCAGTTCTGTCTTCATCTTGTTCTCTTGCTTCTCAAACGGATTTGGTGGAAAAGGTGTTTTTTTTATTTACATGCCTGCCCTGCTCAACTCCTGCTGCCATTTTTTTCACATTCAATCTCGTCCCGTTCTTTTCAGCAACGTATGGGATACATATGGATTGTAATTTGTTGCCAATTTGTGTCGGTGGTGCTATTTTAAATAACTACATGATCGCCCATCCTATTTGAATATTTTGCCTTTCCTTTGGATATTCCAATGCTTTTCTTTTCCTTTGTTCGTCAGGTATTCGGATCAAAGATAACTTTTGAAGATAATCAAAAATTTTGAGTATATCATATTCTAAGTATGTGGAAGAAGAAGGTCATCCTATATCTCTAAACTCGAACGATATTTTAACTATAAAATTCGATCAATTTGTTGTTCAATTGTATTGATGAACTTTATCTTGATTCCACCTACGTCAATCACAAATGATTGTTTTCCTTCTAGGTGGAACAAATAATGGATTTCGATCTTCTCTGTAATATCATGAACTTTCCGAATATTTTCCTGTATCTTAGTTGCGCGTCAGTTTTGATTAAGACAAATGTATGGCTCAACTCCAAGTATGTCTTTTTCCGAGTTGTTTTGAGGATCATTTCCGATTAGTCTTCCAACATGTTACGAAGTATCCGAGTTTCCACATAACCGGCACGACTCAGAACGTGAGTAATTCCCCAAATGGTTTCCCAAACAGCTGTTACACTTAACCTTCTTTCACAAATATCTTTCGAATCTATTTATTTTTATTTATTTATTTCAAGTCGTCAAACAGATGTAGACCGGTTAGATGTAGGCTTGTTTCGTAGTTCTTAAATTCGAGCTTTAACGAACTGAAGTGTGCGACCAATTTTCATCATCTCATCCATATGTCTATCGCACTAGAGATATTTGGTACGTGAACCCAGTTAATCTCCAAATCTATAATAAACAACTTATGATCGTAGACGTTCAACAAAATAGTCCAATTTGTTATAAGGTTTGAATTTAATTTGATGAAATTCAACCTCTCATAAGAGGCATATGGTGTGAGGAATAATCATCCAAAACTTCTATTGTTGTTCGAAAAAGATTAGTCTTTTCACGATTTTCTGTGAAAACTTGTTTTCCTTGCGCTATTTTCCACAAAGTGCATTGAAATCTATTTGCATTATGATATAAACTTAATTAGTTTTCTTCATTAGGTTTTTTTTCTTCTAAATTTTAGTCAGACTGTGGTTGTCAAACGACTTATATATTTAGTGCGTACCTAACATCTCACCTTGGTCCAGCACTTTGCATCCCGTTTTTTTTTAAGTTTTGTTTAGTGCGGTTCTATAGCGATAATTGGGTTCGGTCCAGGTGATGTTGGTTACGAATCATTTGCTGAACAGCGTCCTTCTGCTTCTACCCAGAATACATATCATAGTAACCATCGCATAATTATTATGTTTTATGTTTCTTAGCAAAGGTTGTCAAGGGTGTGTTTTATTAAAACTTCATTTTCATTACGGATCGACCTGGGACCCATATGGTAGAATCAATCAAACGAACGGATCGTTCTGATTCTAGATGGACCTGAGTCCCATCATAAACAAGCCAATCAAACGAACGGATCGTTCTGATTACTAGGGACATTCTGTCAAAGTATTTTCCTTCCCAATTAGTAATGGAAAACTGGACCGCGAGGAAATTCTTAAGTACTCAGCGCATTCTTCAAGCTCCCGCTCGTCGCCAATGTTATAATCCAGACTTAAGACATCAGATACGACCAAGAGTGACTCACTGAATGATGATTTATTAGCAATCCATTTCTTAGCCTACTTGACCATATCTGTAGACACTACAATATGCATGTTGAATTTTGTGCAGTGGATATTCAACTAAGCTAACGTTTCGGATGTGATGGTCGATTATCCGTTCCAAAGCTTTTAGAAGAAAGAAACTTAAGCTGATAGGCCTAAAATTCTTGGCTTCTTCATAGCTTGAGCGCCCCCCTTTGGGAATATCAAATCCCTTTTGCAGTAGCACGGGAAGTATTCCATCTTTTCCAGGTGATTTTTATGGAGTAAAGCTGTTAACTGCCCACTTGACCGATTCAGTGGTAACCGATATGCGTGCTAACGCCCACGAGTCCGAATCACTCGAAAGAGATCTGTGAACATTGTTCAGCTCCGTTACGTTACAACCTGGAAAGTGTGCGTCGAAGAGACAATTAAGAATATCTATTTCGTCCGTCACAAAAACACATTCGATTTTGAGAATTTTATTTAATCTGCTAGCCTCGTTCAGACTAAAGACATTAGTGCATAAGTTTTGTCAGCCAGCCCATTCTGCAGATCTAAGACATTTCTGATATGCACTACGAGCTGACCTGATCATCTCATAACCTTCGTCATTTTTTCAAGCTCAGCCCTCCACCAAGAGATTCCCCTAGTCGATTGAACAGTCCGAAGTGGACAAGCTTCTTTGTAAGATGCTACTATGAATGAGTTTGTCGTATTCACGACGTCATCGTCTAGTTGAACAATTGTTGGAAAATATCCATGAAATTTGTTCGCCAAGTTTTCCAAAAAAAAGTTCCAGTTTGTACATTTAGGATTTCGATATGTTACCATATTGAGCGTGACATCAAGATAATTGAAAAATATATGGTTATGGTCAGATAGAGACGGTTCAGTATCATTTGGAACTTCCCAATTTCCCAGCTCATGCGAAATTCTTTCTGAGTAAAGCATTATGTCTAACATCTCCCCGCTCCCAGACCTCGCCAAAGGTTTGGGAGATAGGAGGTGTTACACATAACGCTTTACTTTGAAAGAATTTCGCATAAGCTGCTAAATCGGCAGGTTTCAAACTGAAACTGAACCTTCTCTATCCGATCATACATATATATTTTTCGATCATCTTTATGTCATCCTCAATATGGTAACATATCGTAATCCTAAATCTACAAACTGAGACCTTGTTTTGGAGAACTTGGTGACTAGAATCCGCCTAAAATTTGGTTGAAATCAAATCCTGGCAAAATTTCTCTAGAAATAATTAAATGATATAGAGATTGTTACCAATTAATAGGTAATGTCTACTAATTTTGAAGGTACAAAGTTGCTAGGAAACTTAATCGCTAAAGATTGACGACTGTTCTCTTTGACATGTCCGATAATACGAATTTTACATACATTTCTTTAAACAAAAATGTAAATCATGGATTTTGTTACCAATAAGCATTTTTATGTAGGATTAAATGTATAAAATTGAAGAGTTGACATAATTTCTTTTTACAGTTCATTTATTACAAAGTCTAGCGCATCAAGTGTTTTGTTACTTTTCATAATTTTATTTAAAGGTAGTACTTCAGCACGATGCTCATTTGAATCTTTTTTTAAGCTGATGTTTTGAATTGCCGTTGAAATGGATACTGGTTATGTGCTGTGCTATTTAAAAGCAACCATGGGAACAAGCACATCATCATCTACCGGCAAAATCCTCCCTTTCGTCGCTCTGGGAGGTTCGATCCAAACGGGAAAAGCTAGATGAAAGCGTTTAACCATTCCTATCTTCAGCGAAACTTCAACTTCGTAGCCTACTTGTAGATCTTTGACGTCGTTGCTCATCCAACCAACAGTGGACCCATCGATGGCACGCGGAACAGGCAGATCCATTTCATACGTGACGTGCTGTCGATTGTTACTCACGAGATGGTTTGATTTTATCTGAATCACCGTCTGCTTCTTTCCGTGGTTACTGTATTGGATCAGTTTGATGATAATCGCAGTGATGTTCCCCCGGAATTTATTTATCGTAATTGGAACATGCTTACCAGGGATGAAGCTAGTGAAGGGGACTTGAATAGTCGCTGAGGTTGGCGGACAAGACGCTGAACAGTGGTACGTTAGCATCGATTTCTGTTCCATTATTAAACACCTGAAAGAAATAGAATGAACATTATTTTTAATAGTAATATACACTCCTAGCACTGTTTAAGTACTTGACCTTGAAATACGCGACACCACCGAAGGTTCCACAATAATCACGACTTATGGGAATCAACAACGCTGCATGAATGTGCAACGTGCTGCATATTGTGCAGGCGTGAAGCATGCTTGCGCCCGATTTACATACGTGTGTACCTAAATTTAGCACCGGACGGGGCATTACGGTTAATAAAACTAATACGGCGTGGCTGAGCTCAGTCACGTCATCTTTATACCGCAAGCTCTGGTCACTTCTGCTTGTTATCTTGATTATACGTGATACACTATGCTACCGTAATAATACCGTGAAGTAGGGACACGCAATGTTTAGCGTAAAGGTGTAATCGGATGGAGGTGACCATTTAAAAAGCGAATTGAATTTTCTAATATTTGTAACGGCCTTGCCGCTTCAAATATGCAATGTCATCTGTATGGAGGGGTTCTTCCGTATATTACGTGTGCAAATCGAACATAATGAAGGAAAAATCGCTTCACCTATTAACCGGCATACCTCTTTATTAATAAGCATTTCCTGCTCGCAGTGAATTTTCTAATCGATGCCAACATGTGACAATTACTGTTATCAGTCTACGATCTTCGCCTCGATGGAAGGAAAGTGTCTCGAAAGTGTCTCATTTGCGATAACAACGAGGAAGTGATATCCAATTGACCCTTTGGAGCGCGTTCTGTTTAGTCATTGATCATTGCTATATCAAGCTGTATTTAACTTTCTAAAGCTGACATTTTTTAATGTTATCTGCAGGAATTGAATATAACTTCGTTTTTCTGTCAATGAGGAAATTCCTATGCAAAATAATCAAATTCAAGTTGATACCATAAGACAACAAAATATTCACTTCATATTACAATTCAGATGAGCAAAAATGGAAATCTTCATTAAATAAACTCGTTTTTCTATCGATTCGCAAATTTAAAAACAAGGCATTTCTAAACAATATGTGACTTTTTTAGTATATAATATCTCACATGTCACAAACAATTCGAATTTTAATTCACTTCAATTTGGGTCTGAACTGAATTATTTATGAATGCGCCATAAAACGTCATGTTCCAGGCACGTACAGGGCCGGCGGAATGCGTGGGTAGTATGGGTAGTACTACCCACTCGAAAATTACCGATAGGGGAATTACCCACTCGAAAGTTGGGAACAAACCAAAACCAGAGATTAACCACGTATGTGTCTTGCGCACAAAATTCTTGCGTTGGAAATCCTTGATGTAAAACAATTGCATATTTTTATTCAGATACAAATTTATTTGCTTTACAATTTAAATTTCTGGAGAATAATTAGGATTTGTTTGAAATTTGGAATTATTTATTATATTTATACTCATGGGAATAGGGTAATTTGGGGAGAGATGCCGCACATTTATTAAAAACAATCCTGCATCGAAGTTAACCATTCAATATTTGATAAAATTTTTATCAATTGCGACAAGTTTCGAAAATACTGTGAAATGGTTTTCTTCATAAAAAAATCATCAAATTTCCATGAAAAATTTTTAAAAAAAAATCTTTGCGGGAGAGATGCCGCATGTGCGGGTAAGATGCCGCACCATGCTCACAAACTGAAAAATGGCGAACAAAAGTATTTTTAGCTATCATTAATATTTTTGTGATTAAGGGTCTTCAGTTGAGTTTCATGAAGTTTGATTACACCTATAGTCGCGACCAGCATCTTCATTTTTCTTAAGGGGGTAATACCATTTCTAGAAATATTTTTTATTCAACATTTTAAAAATATTTTATTTTTGCAACCTTGTGTAACGGTTTAGTTGGAGTAACTTAATTAAGGGTACAGTTTATTTATATGTTTGTACGAGCGATATATTGGTAGGGGTTCTTTAAAAGCAGTTTTTGGTTTCTTCCAACAATGTATTTATATAACTTTGGTTTGTTCTTGAGAGATTAATTTTAAAAAGCATCAATTCGTCGAAATTTTCATTTTTATCCCAAGATTGATATCACTACAAATCAATGCGTTTACTAAAATTAGTGCCTGAAACTTTAAAGAATTAACCGAAGTAACTAATACTTAGATACATATCGCCCGTTCAAATATATAAATAAATACTAATATTCCTATATGACGCTGTTTTAGGTCCGTTTAGGTTGTGTATATACCTTATTAATAATCTATACCTGACGCAAACGATCATTTAATGACATTTCGAAGTGAAAAAAATACATTTAAGCTACGTATCCTCCGCCATCGAGTGCGGCATCACACCCGCAATTTTGATGCGGCATCTCTCCCAATTGTATGGGAGAGATGCCGCACGACGACATTTTCCTCTGAATCGACATCGTTTTTTTATGATTGATCCAACTGAAGGAATGGACCTGGGTTGGAGTAGGGACTTTCAAACGTGACCTATTCATTCACGCAAATATGGGACATACAACCTCGATTGTGACTGCGTTTATAAATACATCAGTGCTCAAGCGTTCACTTAATCGCCGTAGTGTTGTCATATTATTGAAATTACGGGCTTTGATGGTCGCGAAGAAATCAAGCGATTGTATGTTAACGTGCACATCGCGTGTGCTAGTGTGTACTTCGCGTGTATAGATTCGATTTTATAACCGTGTGGCCATTCACATATACGCGTGTGTTCTTGAATCATCGCGCGGGCCGCGAATCTGATTCCCAATTTTCATAGAACGGCTCAGATGATAGAAAAAAGTGAGTTCACCTATTTCACTAGAGTGTCCGGTCTTGCCGCTATGGAACGCATTATTTAGTGATAAGAGCATTATTTGAAGGCCTGCACTCAGACTGCTGGGAGCGAGGGTAGGGACTTCGATGTGATCGATTCTTGATCGCGCGAACACTTGACACTTAGACCTCGTTTCTAAGTTGTGCTAAAACGTGCACTTAATCCTGGGGCGTTTTCTTGATTGCGAGATGGCGAGTCTAGGTGTGTGATAATGAATGCGAAGCATTCGAGCGAATGCATTTTACCGTGTTTGATCGAGTGGACGTTTGTATGTCGTGTGAGTACAATGCGTGTACAACTTCGATTGTATAACCGTGTTGTAATTTGCATATTCACGTGGATCGCGAGTAAGATGTAAGATTTTCTAATGTTAGAACTGAAGGCATGGACCTAGGGTGATATAGCCAGGGCTAGGGATTTCCTTAGGTAACCAATTCAGGTTCGCATAGGAAAGGACACTGGAATAATCGCAATTGAGACGGCGTTTTTAAATTCGTGAATGCTAACATATTCACTAGATCCTAGACGTTTCTATGTATGCGAGATGGTAAGTGTGCGCAGATGATCGCGATGACATGATCGCATGCGCGATTTGATATGTCTTATCGCGAACGACACAAACGTTTCTATGTTATCGTGTTTAATCGCGTGGGTGTTTTGATGTCGCGTATGCTGCACACACCACTTCTTTTACATTACCGAGAAGCCGTTTGTATATTCTCATCTCACTGGAGTTTCCAGCTATGGTACTTTGGATGCTGGTACATGGGATCACGTTTATAAATTCATAAGTGCTACGACGTTGTCATAATCGCCGAGACGTTTATATGATTGTGAAATCGTGGGCGTAGGAATACGTGAGTAGTCGCGTTTGCGACCGGGTTTGTATTATTGCAAAAGATTCGAGCATTTGTATATAATAATGCATGCCTAAAACCGTGCAGTCGTTCGAATATTCGCGTGTGTTTTCAAGTGTCGCCGAAAAAGAAACAACACAATAAATAAACATTAATGCAGTAAAGATTGGATGGATTTACGACTCGTATGCACCAATAATATAAGAAAAAGATATTGAATATTGCGATACTCAGACTCAGAACGAGAAAACTTGAAATGAAGGGTGAAAAAGGCCAAACCACAAAAACACATGGACAAAAAAGAACATTAGTATTCCGCACACAATACAAATACTTGAATGGCTGAGTATGCAACATAAAAAAGTCCCAAAAAGCCCTCTCAGCCTCCTCGATGCACCACTATCGAGTTATATTGCAACCTATATCTTAAAGCTACAATTACGTTTAACAGAGTATGACACTTGTAATGAAGATTTACGAAAAACTAATATTAATCGTTGATAGTTGATGTACTAAGTTTGTTCAAACTGATACATGTAATATTGCTCAAAAATGTTTGCAATACCATTAATCCAATCAGTCTAGGGGAGGGACGTAATCAAAGTTGCTTTTATATATAGGAATAAAGATGGTTCTTCAAAATAACTGGGAAGATTTTAAATATTTGAATTGGCTAATCTACTAAAATGTAATGCGTTATGAAAATTAAATACTACTTAATTAAGATAGGGGAACCCGGGGCTATTAAGACAGTGGGGGTAATTAGGACCCTCTCGATTTCTCAGAAAATAGCAAGACTTTCTAACTATCATGGAACCGCTATTCTGAAACATTAATTTTGAGAGCTAAATTTGATTCTTTGTTCTTTGTAGAAAGGAGATACAACGTGTTCCATTTTTCAGAGAAAAATGACAGGAAAGGGATCATCCATAAATGACGTAGCATTTTTTGAGTGAAACAAACCCCCAAATACCCCCTGGTAATTACGTAGCTTAACGGTAAACCTCCCCCCCCTTGACCCCGTAAAAAAATTTAAAAAAAAAATATAAAACGATGTTAGTTAGATGAGACGGGTAAAGCTACGTAGCATGACATAACCCCCACCCCCCTGTCGTCACACATCATCACAAAATACAAAACTCCCCCCTCCCCCATATAATGCTACGTCATTTATGGATGATCCCAAAAAGAAATTAAACTTGTAACTTTGTGGCAAACGGAAGATCACTATCAGGACATCATGAACCGGATCACCGACTGGCCTTCTTGGATCCGCTGGGAACTGTTAGGATTACATTTGACTAACTCTAATTTAATCCAATTTGGAGGATAGCCAGCATATCTCGGACTAGAACCAGGCCAAAGGGATTCGTTTCATGTAAAATTAAACTGAACACAGTTATATTTCGTCATTTCGTCAATTACGGTTTGTTAGACTGTGGCAAGTTTCGAAATATCTCAACGGTAAAATTCAGTTTTTTTTGGTGTGTAGGCGCACGACCAGACAACATGTTTGATGTCTAGCGATAGCCGTCACCACAAGCGCAGAAAATGCTCTCCACGACCTCAATACGCCAGAGATGCGCATGTAACGTATAATGATTGGTCATGAATCTACGTGGAATGCTGTTGTCGCCGATAAAGGATTCATAGTTCCGTGTAGTCCGATCAAAGGTCGAATCGAGTACACAACGTAGAGCCCAACTACTAGACGAAATATTGTTTCTCTCGTTAATCCGTTGACGAACCGGTGCCAATAACCGCGTTTTTCAGTTTCCATCAAGTTTTTTATTTGCGTTGCTAACGTCGCGTATATTCGGAAAAATTTGGGCTATCTGATGTTCAAAAAGTTGGATACCGTCCACGATTATTTGCGCCGGGTATTCGTTTCGTCTGACCTTTAATCTCAGTGTAGAGAAACAAGTCAGTCAATACGTTGTACACTGCCACCGGAGGAATTTCTTATTTTGATTCGATTGTTTCGGATAGAGTGGATGCGTAGCTCTTTCAATCAATGAGAATACTAATGAGGTAGAGTACAACGATAAATCTAACGCGCTTGGTCATTTCCACTGTATTCAAGATGGTCATACTGAAACTGTAGCGAATATCATGCAGTAAGATAGATCGGTTATCAGAATGAAGACAATCCCATGACATACCGTGGGAGTTGAAATCTTCTCGAACCAGTTGAGGTGCGATGTATGTGGAAAGAATATCAATAAACCTTTGCGTATGATTTGGATTTAACAAGCGACAACTTCAATACCTTCAATACCTTTGATCCCCAAAACGTTCCTCAATATTGTTTTCTAGACCATGACGAATAATGCTAAAATTGAGGAGGATCTATGTCGGAAGTACACCAAGTTTTGCTCAATGCAAATGAACTGTGTAAAACCTAGAAAAATTACATGATTGAAATATAGAGACACTTGGAGTTTTGGATGTCCCATGTGGACTTTCCGAGACCAGGAGCCACTTACTTCGGTTTTGTAACAGCACCCATCAAGGTACACTTTCCGTCCTTTACGAGAATATCTAGTGGAGGAAATGATTATCCTCTTTCGAAAACTATTAGGCACATTAGAAAATGTTTCCTCAACGGGATTGTCAGAGTCTCGCTCTATAGTGGACAAGGAAACGAAGAAATTGTTCGTGGGCGTTTCTCAAAATAATGCTTCAGTTTTTCTACGAATAATTTATATGCGGGATATGTCGACAGTTCATTCGAAGTCTCTCCACAGAAGAAATAGTTTTCTTGATCCTCTCCGCATTTTCCACACCGTGCCTTATTTCTACAATGAGCCCATTGTTTGCAATGACGGCAGTTCATGCCCCACGGTACAAAAAGGTGAACAAGTAGACGAGCCCCGTTCAAAAGAACAAATTTTGGAAGAACAAATCCAGCGAGAGGCTCGAAATGAGGCTGATGAAAATAAGTTTTTTTGGTTTTTGCTGAACACAATTGCTTGCATACCAGAATTTTCACTGACTGACGCAACAGAGATCTGGAAGGAGCCACCCCCTATATCGCAATAGAGGCCCTTTTTAGAGACTACACCATCAATCTCTACTTTCCGGGCGGGTACGTAGACAAAATTCCTTTTCGTACACGGTCGAGTGTTGTTTAGCTAGATCACGCGATATATCGATGACGTTAAATGGCTTGTCTTTGGTCCGGAAGTAGACTATCCAGGGAGTAGTCCAGATTCAGGAACTGGTCCGGAAACTGGTCCGGATTTGTAACTGGTCCAGATCGGGAAACTGATCCAGATCCGGGCGGTCCAAATTTGGGAACTGGTCCGAATCGGGAGCTGTGTCGGATCCGGAAACTGTCTAAAATTTTTATTTCACTATCCATCTTACTCTGTAAAAAATCCAAACACTCCTCCAATTTTGCCAATGTTGGTGCAGATTTCAGTCTAAATTCGGGCAGAAATCCGCCAGAATTTGACTCGATACTAATCCTACTAAAGAAATCGACCGAATTATCCTACATACGAACAGAGCCGAAGTTGACAGATACTGAAAAAGTGTTTGGTTGTGTGATGCACATACATGAACAGCTACCGAAATTCGTCATTCCACCTTTGCGGTAATATGAGTTTAATACCGCAATGCGCAATTGTGTGGTCTGTTACCAGAAACCATATTTGAACTTTCGTCATTACGAGGAGAAATCACTTCGAATCTTACTACCCACTCGGGAAAAGGTGTTCCGCCGGCCTTGGGCTTGGTGGCTTAAGCCCCTCCCTCAAAATTTTGAAAATACATTTCAAAAACATTATTATCAGCGACTTTAGCTTGTAGCTCGTTTGGTTTGAGATAAAGTTAGAAGATTGCTGTTTCCAACAACCAAAATCAATGGTCACGAAATTCAGTGTGGTTTATGCTTCTGTCCCAGCCAGTGTAAAGCGAAGGACAAATAACGTTATTTTTATATTGTGTTCTTGTCTGAAGAACAAAGGAAACTTCTACTATACTATGCCCCAGTAGTCTGTCGAGATGAGTGAATCGTAGAAGCAAGAAGTGGTGCACCGGCCAAATACTGTGATTAGTGGTGATTCGCATAAGACCAAGTATTTGTGATGAGGAACATTTTCTGAAGGTGAAAATGGAAGCTATACTTACGATAGCCACCTTTATTGAGGTCTACCACCTCAGGTATTCTACGCTCATAGCGTTCAACAAATGTGATCAGGCGAAATCATTGATTTTGAATGATTTAAAGCCATTAAATTTTAATGGTTGTGTGTGACAATGCTGTAATTAAGATCTTCATATAAATGGACGGTGAGAGAATCAATTTTTCGGTTACAAGATCGGATACCGCTTACTTGCAGATACATATTACATATGGGAGAAATGCATTACAAAACATAACGCGATAGTACAATTATACATAGTATTCTTTGCACATATCAAAGGCAAACTAGTACGTTCCAATTCTGTGAAAAAACGTCACATTACGATTTATTTACCACTGAACACAAACAATTACCAAATATGTGGCACATGTTCAGGTAATATTGACAACGGCAAAAGCTGCGCCAATATCTCAAAATCTACAGCCAGCACAATCATCGAGGAAATTCACAATCATAAAGGCAACAAGCAAGCAAGTTTGCGAACATAAAGGCAGCAACCTCGATTATAACACGGAAGTGTTCAATAGCGAGATAGATATGAACGACCCCCTATACACAGTTGGTGAGAAAAATATTTCCCTGCTTCGTAAACTACGTGCAATGGTTAAGTGCTCGCGTGAGATCTGTTGGGCAACCAGTAAAACTCATTTTATTATTTTTATTGCTGGAAATAGATACAACTAGATAACAGAACCACTGTTTCGATTGGCTAAAGCATTGAACCGAGTTCACTGATGAATTATTTAAAAAATAGTAGAAGAAGTTTAATGGACGACTGAGTACTAAAACTCTTCAAAAGTGAACGCACCATCGCAAGTGATTGTCCAGTTTAACAAAACTCAGATGTAATACTTGATATTGGAAACTCTATTTCAAATGTAAATGACAGGTTTTTGAATTTGAATTACTGTATTAGGTCTGTGCACTCTGTACTCTTAGTATAAATACTAGACATCACATTCAAGCGAACCAGGCAAAACAATATTTCAATTTACTGAGAACGATATAGCTGAGGCGTCAGTTTTTGCTTTCGCGTCATTTTAACGCATCATCATTTTCATTGGCACTTAATTTCACTTTCAGGCGAGGAATTCGTTCCGTTCATGCGAGCTCGCAACACTGTTGCGACTAAAATGTTGCGACTGGTTGAATCTATTAGTCCAATAATTTCGATTTTATGTCTTCAGTATATAGCAGTCTCACGATCTGTTTTTTATTCGTTTTGGACTAAAATATGAGATGATCAGAAATCACGGAGGAGAAAAAAAGACTCCGCTAATCTAAGAAGTCTCAAGAGCACCTCTTCTATCATTTCTATGCACTTAGAACGAGTGATTTCTGAATTTCGCTCTGTTCCTCTCAATTCGGTTTGAAATAAACGGCATTTTCGAAAACACATTACGTATTCGTTATCCGCACAACATTCAACGGTAGGTGGAACAACGTTGATTGAAATTGTTTCCTAAATTTTGGTAAAACAAACCTGTAATCAAAAAGCATTACAGCTTTCTTCAAGAAGTCATGCATCTCTTGCAATCTTGATGATGATTGTAAAAAAAACTTGAGCTAATTAAAAACGAACCAATTACTGAGCAGATTGTTTGAATTGATGTGTTTTCTTTGATTTGTCGGAAGCAAGTGTGATGCTAAAATTATTTAGCTCATCCATATTTATAGTTTCGAGTAATTCCAGTGGTGTCATCAATGTTACATTCAGTGCTTCGAAAATTCAACATCAGTTAACTATTTCTGCTTATCGAAACTGACAGTCAGATTCAACGCCTCGCTCATTCAACTTTCCAACTGACTGAAATTTCATGCAGAACCCGAGCAAACGGAAAGTCCATAATACCCCAATGCTCTTGGGGCTTGACATGGGTGTTTGAAATGGGTTCAACCCATAAAAACACCATTATCATGGTCCGGTAGCTCCCATATAAAACACTATATGTTGGTGTTTTTATGGGTTATTGAGACCATTTTATGGTGCCTTGATGGTTGGGAATTTTGGCACGGACCATGTTTAAGATCTTTTCAAGGGGCTGTGTGGTATTTGAACCCATGAGTATTTGCTCGGGAATCGAATGTTTGAGGGCAGAGGAAATATAAATCCTTTCACCAACCAAAGCATTCATTTGTTATTATGTGGACAGTTCGAGCATTAGTGAGCTGCGTAATCTATGTCTAGTGCATTTTCGCTCAATAATCCCTCTCAGAGCTAGCATAGAAACAAAATTCAGTTTGCTTCTGAAACCGAACGTATGCGAATCCGAATGCGCTATGTCGGGAGAATGAATGACGAGGGAAACGAACCAAACATTTCATTCATCGTGGCGGGCAGGAATTGAATTTCGGTTCTCTTTCAAGTTCACGCAGGGATGTCTATTTTTAAGCTCTGGTTAGATTAGTGAACAGTCCTATAGTAGATAAAATTCCGGCTAGTTTAGTAAATTAATTCATTGAAACATCTCTTTTGTATTGTCCATAGTTCTTATTTATCCTTTGTAGAGAAATCAGTAGTATTTTTTGTACACCCTTTACATGTCAACAAACAAAATTACTGGTCTGTTTTTAGTCATAGTTTCAAGGATCTAGTAGAAGAATTGCCTAGAAAAATAAGCCTGTCTAACCCAACAAACAACGAAAGATGAACAAGCTTTTGATCAGATAGAATAAGCTGAACAAGAACTGTTTAAGCCATTATCCAGATAAATTGTTTGTTGGGAATAATATAAAAAGTATCAATTTCATAAAAGAATAGGATCTGTGAAAAATCTGAATACTTAAATAGATAAATAATTAGTTGTTCTCACTTGTCTGAATATAGTCTTTAATGTATCATCATTTAAATTGAAAATTATTATAAATTTGAGTTGAATAGGAGTTGAACCGTTCCTGCGCATCTACAAATCGCCTGCCTAAATAGAAGATTTGGAGCGAATTTCGACATTCTCTTGTATTTGTATTTGTATTGAAATAAATGAGTCTTAATGAACTATGCTAAAAAGAAATTACCTAAAGTAGCATGCGCGGAACTAATGACGAAGTCGAAGATGTCGTTATAATCGTTGAAGCGACGGGTCATTTCTAATATCGGTTGTTGGCAGCGTAGTTAGTGTTGTGCATTTCAGAGTGCAGCAGTGTTCGATAATAAAGGACACGGGTTGGTGCGTAAAGGTTAATTTGTGATAGAAGATCGGGAACATCATATTCAGCCATAAGAAGCTTAGACGCGAAGGTAGTTTACGACGCGGGTCTACGATCTTCTAAAGTGTGTAGTTCTAATAATCGACAACGATCTTCGTATGTTTCAGATTCAGCGGATCGTTCCAAGGCAGTTGACGTAACGCATATCGTATGAATCTGCGCTGGACAGCCTCACTTCGTTGGCTTCAAGTTATATGATGGGAGCATCGACCAGACCACGTTTGCAAATTCCAACGGTAAAATGGTAGTTTATAAATTGATAATAAAAACCAAATTCAAAAGCAAGAATTCGTCGATGTACTATACCATTTCTTGTATCAGACAACATATTGTCTATTGCCTTAGTTTTGGAACTGCTTTCACTAAGAAATTCTCGAAAATTACATTCAGTTTCAAGTGACTATCTCAAGTCACCAATGTATGCAACAAGTTTTAAGCACCTCCCGAAACAAAATCCTGGCTACGGGCCTGTCATGTTCACATACGATTCAGGTCCTATCTTCGGCAAATGCCTAAAAACAAATCATCAGCCTACTGTGTTCGTTATTGATCGGTAGTGGTGGCGACCACTCGGCTGCTGCGATTAAACGAGGAATTCCCCACAGTTTTATTTTAGAATCGTTGGAAAATAGCACTTTTTTAGCGTGTGATACAGCACAGGCGAGCTGTTGTGTATTGAACGGAGGACTTCGAACAGACCGGGTAATCTCAACGGTCAGCAGATCCTTAAAAGTGACTTAATAGTCGTCGGCAAACACTAGTACGGTAATTATATTTTTCCGACTATGTGTTAATCATTGGTGTTATATACCCGTTGAGTTTTTTTTTCTAGAAACTACAAACTGCTTAGGATGGATATTTACAGCAAAAAGTTCAACAAAACAGCCACTAGACAACAAATCAGTTGAAGTATCCCACAATCGGTGCGTTAGGATGATTGACCCCGAGCCTCGCTTTCATGCTCATTTCTATATGCAAAAGACGAATATCCATCAGAACAAAATATTGACTTGCAGAGAGAATGCTTATCCTATACCCTCCACCAAGTGCACAAAACTGGAATTTCACTGGAGGTGGCGACTGGATGGACTGAAGTGCCAAACGCAAATTGACGATTGTGTATAGCGCCCGTTACCGGTGCGGCTTTAGTAGGTAACTACACAGGCATATGCTGGGTGTGGGCTACTGCGATGTGCGGAATATGCGATTGCACACGACACCAACGCGCATCGGCAAAAGTGCGGCGTATGTTTTGAATCGTTTGCACTCTCCCAGAGCCACTAGAAATTACCTATAAAAGTGTACCGGCTCGCCACTGTCTGTATCATTCGGAAGCTGCAGTATTTGTTTGCAAGTTGGAAAGCGTATCAAACAGCTGGTAAAAGCAACCTACATAGGTGCAGTTGTAAGTGCGAGAGTAACAACGACAGAACATTATCGAAATGCCGTGCAAGTGCTGTGGAAAAGGTGAGTGTTGTGATTGTGCGGTTGCGTGTTATATATTTGAAAGATAACGAAATGTATTTTCACTTTTGGGCAGATTGTAAGTGCACTACGTGCTGTGGTGTAGATAAACCATGCGAGCCAGGCTGCACCTGCAATTGTGCATGTAAAACGGGCAAAGATAGTGATCATTCAGCAGGATGCTGCAAAAAGTGATGCAAACGAAGTGTGATGCGAAAACACGCTTTAAATTGTTTATTTAAGTTATTCTATTGTTAGATAATAAGAGTGAGTGAATAAAACTTAAGAAATACACAGTAAAAAGGGAGATTTTTTTTATTGTTGAAAACATCTGTTATGTGATATTACATCGAAAGAAATTGGTTTTAGCAAATATTATGATTTTAGAACAAATCAATTGGCTGGGGGTCCGCGAAGAAAAATATATTTTCTGAGTGCAGATTGGACAGTCTTTTTTCCTAACAAACTGAAAATAACATATTGATAGCATACAAAATCGATGTTTATCCGTGGGGGTCCGCAGCAATCCAGGGCAATTTCTAAGGGGTCCGTGGTACGAAAAAGGTTGAGAACCGCTGCTCTAGAAGTATGTCAATGTATGTCCTACAAGGAGGGAACCGTAGCTGGCAGTGAAAAAAGTGCACAGAACGAAACATTTTGTCATATATTTTCAATCGCATATTTGCGGCAAGAAAATAGAAGTAAAATTAAATCGTTCCCAAATACAGACAATTAGTCGTGCTTTCTTTAACGGATTTTGTTAAAAGTTTTATACGTTGATTGAAAACTGCTGTTTCATTGATTGAAACCCCAATTAATATTTTTTTATATCTAAATATGTTTATTTAGTCCCAAATGCGGCATTATTCATTTTTTAAAGTACATTTCACATGTTAGTGGGGAAAGGAATAGGTAGGAAGTGGAATACATATTGTATAATTGACATTGTCGTTGGCTGGTTGATCATTGCGACGGATATGCAAACTTTGTTGTAGTGGTTTCCTGTAACCACAGGGGCGATGGGATGGTCAATATTTGGGATAATTGCTAGCACTCTTATGCTGTCGTGATGTCTCCATGTCATCTACTTGGATGGTATGGTCATTCATGCTAAGTGGCTATTACAGAAGGGTATGCATCGTAAACTGCAGTAAATGAGAATAAAATACACTAAATTTGAATATTAAATGTATATATTATATAGTTTTCAAAAAGATATAGATTAGAAAAATATGGGGGGAGAGCACGGCTTGCCAAGATATCCCGGACTGGCACGTAGGGTGATCTCTCTCGGGCGCGAAGTTAATGTATTAGTTGGGACATATCAACACAGTATTCTGCACACTGCCAAACAACATGCTCGATGTCGTTATAGCTATTCTCACAAATGCAATGATTACTTTCGCAAATCCTATGCGCATAAAACGTGTAATGATTGGACATGAGCCTTGACATCACGCGAATAAAACAGTACGCGGGCATAGTAAATCGATTGCGTGAGATTTCTCTAACGAAACAGAGGCGAATGACCCACAGTCTAAAACCTCTATAATAAAAAATACGAATGAAGTCCTGGTTCACATCCAAGCCCTTAAACAAAACTTTCGTCAATGCCTTCGGTTCGGAATAATGAAATGTAGCCACCGACCCAGATTCTTGTTGATCCATGAGGTTTTCCAACTTCCGAGCGTCCTTTTACGAGAGATCCTGAAAAAATCGTTGAAGCAAATTGGTCTTTCGTAAATATTGTTTTCTAATGCACCCACCTTGGCTAGAGAAAGAGGCTTAGGCATGAACCCTGGGGAAAACCAGCAGAGCCAAAATCCCAAAACTCAAAAAAAGATCATTAGTAGAGTATTCCACGTACCTTAATGATTAGTTGAATGAATATTTTTTTCCTGCATACAGGATCGTTTTTCTCTAAAAACCGATGTTTTAAGCACTAAAAAATACATTAAAAAATTCTTACCAACAAAATGAAAATTTATGCATCAATATGGAATCGTTAAGGTACAAGAAAAATCAATTACGAGCAATTGAAAAAAATAGAAGAAGATAGTTTGAGTAGTTTTTCGGCAAAAGTGATCACGGAAATGTTATTTTTTTGGAAAACAACATTTCGGGATAAATTTCAAATTACCACTGCTTCTGGACGACGAAGTGTGCTTCGAAGCGTTGTAACTTTCGATCTATTTTTAGGATCGCTTTGAAAATTTTAGAAAATATTCTGAAGGAGTTGTGCTTTCAAATAAAGCTTTTTTTGATTTCTTGAAATATAAGAAGGTTGATAGTTATCGATATTTAATATATTTCTGGGTTTCCCTATTACTTACTGTAGAGTCTATTTAACTACGCATCTGTTTTTATTAGCCAGAGTTATGGAGAGTTTAACACGGAGAGCGCATCAAACGAGAGGACAGCACGATCGAACTGAAACGGTGGTAAAACCGAACGGCAGAAAGCACACGACAGTCACGGGAGCAAGACGCACACGCACAACCGAGCTGCAGAATAACGCTAGAGGGACCGGACACTTACCTTCTCAGGGAAAAAGATTCAATATTGAGAAAAATAATAACAAAATTAAATGCGAATGACCTACTATTGATATATTCATTGAATGAACCTATTCTAAATTCCCTAATCTAAGTTCCCGAATCCTAAATCTTTTTTTCACATTTCTGTCCAATTTCACGAAAAACGATTTTTCACTGCACATGTGGCTCGAGCAGCCACTATGAATATACTAGTAGCCACCTTTAGGATTATCACCGACTGTGAAACACACCGGAGGATCTTTTACGGCTGCTTGTTTAGCCTTCGACCCGCGCTTCATATTCCTTTGCTCACTGCCACTTTTCTGTTCTTGCTGTTTCAACAAACGACACTGTGCGTTAAAATGTCCCGGTTTTTGACAATGAAAACATACTTTGTTCTTCTTGTCATTTGCCTTCATTACTTTTTCGTTCGATCCACCCGACCGTTCGTTTCTTCGTTGGAATTCGTCCAACTTTTGTTTAATAAAATCGATCGTTAGATCTTCGTCTCGGCGACTTTCCAGTGCTGTAATTAATTCACTATACGAATTGGGCAAACTGCTGTGAATCATCTCGATTTTCAGGGAATGTTCAATTGCTTGCACGTAAGGGTTCAAAGAACTTTGGGTGAGTGTCTATAAGAATTGAACGCTTGATAGTATGTGTTGTAAAAAATGTGTTCAGCTTTGCCATCGGATTATCCATATCAAACTTTTTCAAAACTCTAAAAGAAGAAAATCAGTCGATTTATTAGATCATCATGATTCAAATCATGCTAAATAGCTGCTGGAAAAACGATCGACTTAGCTGAATGGTGCTTTTGAAAAAGTAGCTGCGATATTTTGCCACACTACCACAACGTGCTGGGGTACGCAACACAACTGCGCAATGAAAAAACCACAGCCACTTTTTCAATAGAAGCATTCAGCTAAGCAGATCGTTTTTCCAGCAGCTATTTAGCATGATTTGAATTATGATGATCTTTAAATCGACTGATTATCTTCTTTTTGAGTTTTGAAAAGGTTTTATGTGGATAATCCGGTGGCAAAGCTGAACACATTTTTTCCTATGCATACTACCAAGCGGTCAATTCTAACACATGCTCAAAAAAGGAAACTTCAATAGAAATTCTTCAAAAGGGCTAATGAGACTTTTGTAAACAAACTTATTTCGCTCATTATTCCGCTACCGAGTTAAATTTCATGAAAAATACACATGAATCAACATCTTTATCCTTGGTAGAATCAATTTCAAATGTTTTCTGTGTTGAAATGATAACAAATTAGGAGAAATCAGCAAAACAAAAGTTTGTTTATAAATCTTATTAGCCCTATTCAAATGTTGATATAGACTTGAGCTTTAAACGATCAAAAAGAATTTCCAGCTCTTGCAAATGCTGATCGAGAATACCGCCCTCACTCATGTTAAAACTACAAATTCGCTTGAGGAGCGACACACGCGACGTCATCGTTGCCTTCTCGTGATACGTTTTTAGCGCATTCCACACTGCTTGGGCTTCGGTGACATTCTTCACGAGATTTAGCTGGTTGTCTACAACATACAGCACGATTGTTGCAACACATTTTCGATCTGCTGTCTTTCAAGCTCTTATCAGCTCGCCCGGTTTTTCATTTTCGATCACAAACCGTAAATCCACACGTTTGAGGAGCATTTCCATTCGTATCTTCCACGTTTAATAATTTTGGTTGTTTAACCGCGAAAACAAAAATTTCTCAGACATTTTGAATTCGCTTTCGAAACACTTAAACTTAGTTTCGTTTCCATACAATCATTCGCTCTGCGCCGTCGAAACGATCACGCCGAAACACACACCAGCAAGAATTTACCTTCTGTCGCACCAACGCCATCGGTTACCAACCAAGATGGAGCAACCCAAAAAAAAACACTCGCTTTTTTCACACAGCTCTTCTTCCACTGTCCCGGGCCCACAACATGTGGGAATATTTATATCACCTGGCTATGCAGCGGGCAATACCGACGGAACGGACAAACGACTCTACAATCCTTTCGATGGCTACATTCGATTATCCCAAAGGTATCAACGAAGCCTTGGTTCGGGGGGATGGATGTGGGTCGGGATTTTATTCGCGTAATGTCCCGACTTATGTCCAATCACTACACCATGGATGCGCATTTGCGGCGTATTGGGCTTGCGAAGAGTAGTCTGTGCGCTTGTGACGAGGGCTATCACGACATCGAGCACGTTGTCTGGGTATGCGCCGGGTATTGTGACGCCAGGTCTCAGTTAAAGGAGTCCCTTCGGGCCCGAGGTAGACCACGCCAGTGGCGTAGCCAGGGGGGGGTTTTGGGGGTTAAAACCCCCCCCCAAACCAAAATTATTTGGATTGAAAAAAAAATTGATGCTGACGAATTTAATTTAATATTCCAAAAAATATTTTTGGAAAAATATTCTCTGATCACTACATTGAGAACTGTGTTTAAAGCGTCATGAGAATTTTTGGAAAATTGTGTGAAGGGGATCTTGATTTCTTAGCCGAAATCCCATAGTTGTCAAATTACTGTAATGTAAAATAATTAATTATTATGAGCTCATTTTCGGAACGAGTCTCCAAAATATGGATTGAAGATAATTTTTCGAATGGGAATCTAAATTTGAATAGGTTGATTGCTTATAAAACATATACTTGTTAACCGAAAACTTGCATACATTTCAACATTTGCTGAAAATAATTTTTTTTTAGATTGTGTAGAATTTAGATAAAAATTCAATATGGTTAACAACATGAATAACATTTCAGAAACTAGTTGAAAGTTGATGATAAATGACGTTTATAGTTTGTTTCTAGCAAGTCAGGATCGGTTTTATGAGCATTTGATTTTTGTTGTACTATCAACTATATGAATAGCCTCTAAGCAGGATTGGAATTAATGAATATGTAGATATATTTCAAGTTAGTGGTTATTATTGGTGTATATTTGAGTGCTGCAATGAATGGCGTACTAAAATGTTGTGTGCTAGGTACTAGTACTCGTTTGCAAGTTGTGAGGTTTACTAATGAAGAAAAGTAAAATTAATGCTCGATAAATTTTTAACGGTCACGATCACATTCATTCGAAACTGCCAAATTTCGATGTTAAGTAAAATTGAAGAATTTAAAAACTTAAAACTGTTCATCTGCTAATGAAAGAATTTTGACGGTTAATCCTCCTAATTATAGAGAATTTACTTTTCAAGCAAATTTGGGTCGAGACTTAATGTCTCCAGCAAAGTTTTCGAAAGTGCTTTTTCAAACAACTTTGTCAAAGACGTAAATATCCCACATATTCAGAGTATCGAAATATAGTAGTATAAAATCTTTACAACAAGCTATTCTGAAATTACTGTATTTGATAAATCTCTTCTGCGCCAATTAAACAACAAATTCAGATTGCGTTCAAGGTGCCTCTGAAGCTAACAAAAAAAATATTTAAGGGAACTGGATTTAAAAAAAAATCCCAGATATTAAAAGGACTAACAGTTTGCCCAAAAAACACAAAGAGTGATTCCATTTTTAGGAACTAGCATCAATTCTGCACTAGCTTAGTCCGCCCACCAAGTTAGTGTCGAATTCTGATTAGATAAAGTCGAAAAGCAAGTTCCAGTTCTATCCATCCATAATTTAGTTATAGGATTTGTGTTCTCAACTCGCAATGATGGTTTCAAACAATTGTCTCCGTAGCTCAGAAAAATAGTTTTCACCTAAATTTTTCTTCACTAAGGAGAAATATAGCATGTCCATTTAAATCCCAATATGCTGCAGTCATGTAGCCTTCATATTTTCAACAAAATTGTTTAAAATGACATTATCAAAAACTTTGCTGAAGGCACCATGTCTCTTAATATTTTTGAAGAATTAATTACCTCTATGAGTATTAAACACTAAAATTTCTTTATCAAAGCATGCGCTGTTTTTTGTTGATAACTTCCCAAAGTTGTCAAACCTTCAAAGTCAAGGATAATTAAATTAGGTGATCTTCAACGTTGAAAATGTTTTCGCTCATTTATCCCACTTTAAAAGATCGCAATTTTTGACTTCATTGATATATTATACAAAAAAAAATCTATAGAGGATTAAAAACTGTTCCATGTTGATTCTTTTTGTTTGTAGATTGAAATGACATCTGTTAGACTGCTTATGTTTTTGAGTTATGTTTAATTTATCAAACTTATATTACATTTTAGCATTTTTCGGAAAATTTGCATTTTCATCAACCCCCCCCCCCCTCTTCATAGAACATGAATTTATCGAATAAGACCTAGATTTCCAAAATTTGTGTGATACTACTTCAATAGTTTAAAAAATCTGATAGAATAAGAGATTTGACTTTTTGCTAGAAGCTTTAAAAAAATCTGGCATAATGGTTTCCCCACTGGGTTGTAACGTAGAATTCAGAATATCTGGAAAAATCTGGCAAAATTTAAAAAAATCTGGTAAAACATCTGGCTTGAACGAATGTCTGTTCAGTTGAGAAAAATCTGGAAGATTCCAGATAAATCTGGAACATTGGCAACCCGCATTCCATCGGCGCCGTTAAAACGGCCGACAAACTGTTTCTCTTGTGCAGTGCTGCCATAAAGTATAGGGTAACCAACCTAATTTGGACCCCTACATATTTTGGACTGTTAATGTACTTGCCTCCCACACTGCCAAGTTTCTTTGCATTTGTTTGGTTTGATGCAGTAAATTTAAACAAAATCCACAGTTTTCAAAAATATCACCGAAAACGTTTCATGTTTCAACGATAGCCAAAAGGAACCGGTGGAAATTATACATTTTCAAATTGGATTTAAATGCACAATTATAATATTTTTTATCGATTTAATTAGTTTCTCTGATTTGGTATTATGCATTTTACGTGTATGAAAAGGTTTCTTCCTAATGTTTTATCTAAAAAATCTTAAATAAATGGTGTCTACAATATATCTTAAAAATTGATATCAACTTATTTTGGACACCCTTCGATTTTCTTTCTTGACAGCTATTTGTTTATCGAGTTAGAATAATCAAAAAGTGAAAAATTTCGTAACGGTAGGACGCCTGCTCTCTTTGGTCAAATTATTTTAAAATGTTCAAACCGATGTCGAAAATCAAACGATTAAGGAACATTTCATTGAAGACCATAATATGACCAAAGAGGAGACTTCTGAAATCCACGTTGAAGAACATTTGTAGTTCGAATTTGTTGAATTCGACTAGCTATATGTTAACAAATGTAAGAGGCATATCACAGCTAAATAATGATAATATGAGTGTGCGTGCTGAATTCCTAAAATCGCCTGAAACACTCACACGAACAGGAACATGTTTTAACATTGCGCCGAACAGTTGAATACTACAAGTCAAAAACTGAAGAAAAAAGGAAAGTAAAGGAAGAGAAACAAAGAAAAACTGAGCTTAGAAAGAATAACAAGAAACCACCTCGTAAACAAAAGAATTAAAAATTAATATTTAGTACAAGAAGATTCCTGACGAACTTTGAACCTTGATTTATCATCCACTTGAGGATGTAACTCCATGATACTGTTACAGATGAATTGTTACACGAAATATATTATTGGTAACTATATTGCATAACATTTCATGCTGCTTTGTTAGGTCTGCAGTAACCTAATTGTACCGAAAGCTTTTCTATTTCTCAAAATGATAGAACTAAAAAAATACTTCATGCAGTCAGCCTTCCATAGAAAGATTAATGTACCATTTTGATTGGCAGTCGCTGATTTGCTTATGTTCTTCTTTCATGCATTAAATGTACTGCAAAGAGAACGAGTCAGTAGGCCAGTTTAGTAGAAAAAACTTCACTGTTTCCAAAATATATTCAGTTACATTCAGTGTGTCCAAAATATGCTTGGAACACTGTCCAAATTAGTGTGGAAGGGTCCGAAATGTGAAAAATTCATGCTGTGAAGAAATGTCATTTTCAAGTTTATGTCAATGTATAAAACATCCATTAACAGTTTTCTTTCAAGAACAGTAATTTTGGAGCAGACTCGTGCATGTATTGCATTGAAAAACATAGGCAAGCAAATATTTTTTGACGTTCACGTAAATTCACTTCCTCTAGGGGTCTTAAATTGGTTGGTTACCGTACATTATGAATTTCCATTTTGATGGAATTAAATGCCCGGATATAAATCTACAATAACTTTTTTGCCTACAAATAATTATAAAACAATAGATATTATGGTTATTACTACTTCAACATTGTTCGACGCAGAGTTTATCTAAATTTTCTAATGGGAAACGGACATATTTATAAAATATGTGACAAGATTATGATTGCAACGTTGGTTGAAAACCACTGAAAGTGAATGAGTTCCTCGCGAAAACCAAGGGGTCCAACCTTTTGAAGCGAAAGCAAGGAAAATCTGCGCATGAACTGTGAGTGACTCCAGCATAAAAAAATGCTGTCATCGCACAGATTTATGTTGTCAGCAGAGATGCCAGATTTGCAGACAAGTCTGCAAATTGGCAGACTTTTAATTTAAGCTGCAGATTTTTTCGATGACGCAGATTTTTTAATTTGGTTGCAGATATTTGCAGATTTCTTAGTTTGGTTGCAGATATTTGCAGATTTTTGAATATAAAGGCTTTTGGTTACACTAGCTTTCCTGACATTTTTTGTTCTTTCCAGACTTTTAAAATTATTATCGCAGACATTTGAAAAAAGTACCTGGCATCTCTGGTTGTCAGTGTCTATCTCTTTTCTGGTTACCTTTGCAACGTTTTGGCCCGCATCTGGAATGGAAAAAAATAAAGTGAAAGAATTATAGGTCAATATACATTGTACCTGCGATAGTTCATTTCCATTCAATGCCGCTAGTGTAGAAAAATGGACAAAAAAGCATTCTAATTCCAATTCGCCATTCATTGAAGGTATTTGAATAACAATAGAAAACAGCGAAACCGTATTTGCTCAAGTGGAAAGATTGTTTTTCACCAGTTCGGACACTAAGCGACCAGAATCTGCTTGTGCAGTGGAAAATATTCTGGTCCTGCAGAGAATAATTTAGATTCAACCATCAACCTCGAGATGTAGTGGAGTTACGTCGGATAGCCCGGAAAACTGACAGCTGTTATCTATGCAGTTTGGTTTGACTTGATAATCTGCCTACTTTTCGATCGAGTACACGTCACTGAAGCTGAAACGGAATACGATTAAACAGCAATGAAACCTAATCGGCATGCAAATTTATATTAGTTCCTACCGAATAACAAGTAGTGTCAAAGTTTTATAGAATTAAAGTGGCAGTAGTTGTAGGTAAACGCAAAAATAAACATGATTCTCCGACAGCTGACGGGTCTGAATAATTGGGTACGTGTGCTGGCTGGATTCATAGCAGTGTGGGTGATTCTTGTAGTGATCTTCTACTCCAAACTGAATACTGGCTACGGCAGCGATGGTGAAGATACGGAGCGGAGGTTGAATCAGGCGCTAGCCTATCTGGAAAAATCCAAACAGGTTGATCAGGAGTTGAGAAATTTAATTGACGAATATCTCAGTGATACGTCCTACAATCGGAAGCAAAAGTTTGTCGATGAGCTCGGCAATAAACTTCAGATTCAGGGCGCAGGAGCCGGACGCTTTAAAGGTGTCCCATCGTTGGAGCAAGAACAGCTGAGACGAAGGGTTTCTAGCAATATAGAAGAGCTGTGGAACTATTTACATTCCGAGGTCGTTAAAGTTGCCAAAGTTGCACGACGGAACTCACCGGAGGTGGCTGCACCATTGGAGAACTTTCTCTCGCTAGCGAGGGAGCATAAGCACTCTTTGCTGAATGATATCAATCAGATGCGCGCCAGTGACGGGTACGAATTTTGGCGTTTCAAAGAAGCAAAAGATCTGAGCGAATTGATACAGAAGCGACTGACCTACCTACAGAATCCGGAAGACTGCAGTTCGGCTCGGAAGCTGGTCTGTAGGTTGAATAAAGGTTGTGGCTATGGCTGCCAGCTGCATCACGTGGTTTATTGTTTCATTATGGCCTACGCCACCGAACGGACGCTAATTCTCAAATCAAAAGGTTGGCGCTATCATAAGGCTGGCTGGGAGGAAGTTTTTCAGCCCATTTCAGATACCTGTGTGGATGCGAACGGGGCTACCCATGGTAGCTGGCCGGGAACCTCGGACACGCAGGTTCTAACGGTGCCGATTATCGATTCGTTGAATCCGCGTCCTCCCTATCTTCCACTGGCAATTCCAGCCGATCTGGCTCCACGCATGATGAAACTGCACGGGGATCCGATTGTCTGGTGGATCGGACAGTTCCTGAAGTATCTGCTGAAACCATCCGGCGAGACGCGGCAAATGCTGGAGAATGGAATTGAGAAGCTTGGTTTCCGGAAACCGATTGTTGGGTGAGTTTGGGGTGAACGGTTGAGCGAGGAAAGAAGGAATTTTAACGAGTTTTGTTATATTGTAGAATCCACGTTAGACGAACTGACAAGGTCGGAACGGAAGCGGCTTTCCACGGAATTGAAGAGTACATGATGGCGGTTGATGACTATTACGACCAGCTGGAGATGGTGGAAGCGGTCGACAAACGAAGAGTTTTCGTCGCCAGTGACGATCCAAAGGTGGGTGGTTTGATATGTAAATCAATTTAATGACGGAACAAATTTTTAACTTCATGGCAGGTCATCGACGAAGCTAAATCCAAGTACCCACACTATGAGGTGATCGGTGACCCGGATGTGGCTAAGGTAGCAGCCGTTTCGACACGATACACTGACTCATCACTGAACGGGATCATTCTGGACATACACCTCCTCTCGCTGAGTGACTATCTTGTGTGCACTTTCAGCTCACAGGTATGCCGCGTTGCGTACGAGATCATGCAGAGCATGTATCCGGATGCATCCCAACGGTTCAAATCGCTGGACGACATCTACTACTACGGTGGTCAGAATGCTCACAATCGGGAAGTGGTACTGCCCCACAATCCGAAGAATCACGAGGAAATACACCTTCGGAAGGGAGATCTGGTTGGGGTGGCCGGAAATCACTGGAACGGGTTCTCCAAGGGTAAGAACGTGCGCCTCAATCAGGTGGGTCTGTTCCCATCGTTCAAAGTTAACGACAAAATCGAAGTCGTAGACCTGCCGACTTACCCTAACGTGAAGTAGAGCCGGTTTACGCCATACCAATTGCTAGGAGACACTGATTGATTCGTGTGAACTCCATCAGGATGTGATAGAGATTGAGGCAGAGCGACGTTGGCATTTAAAACATTCTTTAGAAGTACGATCCGAACAAATCAATTTGACAAAGATTAACATTTGTGTGTATGTTAGCAACCGAGAAACAAATCAGGCAAAGTAATAGAACAAACATAGATTTACTAAATTTTAATAAGACATGATAGAGAGAGAGTAATTTGTGTGGAAAGCACGAAATTGAAAACGACCTACCAACTAATTAAGCATTAATTTATACAAACCAACAAAAATGTGCAGTAAAGCAATTACCAGATATATAAATTCAAAATCACGCGCTAAGGGATGCAAGAGTGAATACAATAATTAGTCTTCTATATAATTTATAATCTCCACTTGCTGACAGGTGCTCATGGAAGATGAAACATTATTGTTGTATTGCTCCTTGTCCTTTATGTACAAAATTTACTATGTGTTAATATCACATCCAGAAGCGTGACATGAAAATTGTTCCTCACGCGATAGAGATAAGGTTGCCGAGGTTTTTGGCATGAGGTGTAGAATGGTTCACAACATCACGAAACGAAAGTAGAATAAAACTAATTTTTGATTAGAGGCAGACAAGCGTGTACATAATCGTGTTGCTACTACAGGCAACACTGTTCGTTCACTCGGTGAAAATGAATCGTTATCGGGCACTCACGGTTTTGTTTTGATATTGAATCGACTGTCATAAAAAATCTGCAAAGTGTTTTTGTTTTGAATGCAATTGCTAGTGAAAGATCACCACGTCTTTTCAAGTTTAAGTTCACGGTAGACAAGAATCCCAACAAAATGCTATCGGCAATGATTAAGGACCACCAAGCACGACAAGCAGCGAAAAAGGAAGAGCAAGGTACGTAACAGGTTCACGACGTTTATGACCAACAGGAAACGAAATCATTACTTCTTTCAGAACGTAGAAGAAAGGAAGCAATCTTATCCGCAAACGAACTAACACAGAATTTGGTTGACCATCTGAATGTTGGGTAATTGTGTTTTTTATACGTATCACTGTCAGTTCAGCAAAATACTATATTTTAATATTTTTATTACATCTAACCGTAGCGTTGCCCAGGCATACCTCAACCAGAAACGATTGGACGCGGAAGCCAAACAGTTGCACGTAGGCGCGACAAACTTTGCCAAGCAGACGCAGCAGTGGTTAACGCTGATTGAAAACTTCAACGGATCACTGAAGGTAGAGAAAGTATAAACTAACTGCATACACATAAATTAATACGATTTAAATTGTGATTCGTAGGAAATTGGTGATGTCGAAAACTGGGCCAAAACCATCGAAAATGATATGAACGTGATTACGACGGCTTTGGAGATTGCGTATAAAACGAGTAGAGATAAATAAATTTCTAATCTATTCAATTCTTGCGTATAGTTTTGTTTACAGCTCGTAAGACTTCCCTCAAATTTGAGGAAATTCCCTGAAACTTTGGGATGTTTTGAATCTCGTCGAATATTAAAAAACGGTGAATTTTTGGAGTACCACTCCCTCGCTAAATAATATAGGAAATTGCACGAAGTTCGTACACGATTTTCGTGAAGTTTGTAGAACTTCGAAAAAAAAAGTTTTGCGGAAATTTTTCTGTTTAGTTAAGCTTTTCCCTTAAGTGGCTTGTCCCACTAACTGGTAGGTCTACGTTCAGGTGGACAGAGACAGTACATCAATCTTTTGAAGTAGAATAGTTCTAACGTTTCAATATAGGGGTCCCGTTTCAAAGTTTCTGCTTAGATAATTTCCCAATTTTCAAATGCGAATAACTTCTGTTGTACTGATCGAAATCGCTATATTTTTACACTATCTGATCGGAAATATGTGCACATATATTGTATTCCGTAAAATATAAATTGCTATAAATAACAAAAATAATATATTTTGTGAAAATGGTAATTATCAGCGCTAATTGGTTCGAGCAATTCAACAAAGCAGTGAGCGTTGCTAGAATCGCCTCTTTGCATCCAATGAACCGCGACTCACATATAAAAGCAGCACATAAGAAAAAATCGTCAGTTTGCTTTCTGACCTTGTAGTAGTTGCTACGTTCCGTCAGCTCGAAGCAATAAATTCCATGACTACCGCCAGGCATCATTTCAAAGATGTACAGGCGCGCCTGTTTCATGCATACAATGATCACAGACCACAGAAAAAACAGAACACTCTTATAAACGAATTTCAAGTGTTCGCTGGCGGTGGGGTAGTTGGGTGAGAAAGGCCCCGCTTTCTTGCTGTTTCAATTATGTATGGCGTTCTCAAATAAATTCACCACGGCGCGCGCTACAGAGTACACTTTTATTAGTTTTCTTCTAGCAAACGGTATTGTGGCTGCGATTGACGATTTGAAGGAGATTATGTTGGCTTGTTGAATACTGATATAAGTTTCTGTTGATGGTTTGATACTGGGGGCAAACTGGGAAACGAGATTTTCATTTTACTTATTTTGTTTGCGAATTTCACTACAAGTGAAATGCTCCGTTAAAATTAATGTCCTGGCACTACGTTTATTGTTGGTTATTATCATACGTGACAATTGCAGGGTTATTGCGATGAAACCTGGTTGGTTAAGGTTTGAATATATTATTTTTATTGGACATTCGCGGATTCCCCTGAACTCTCTAATGTTGACATTCCACGCGCAAATGGCCTTGTACTGGCTTTTAACTGTAGAGTGAGTTCAACTTCCAGTGAGTCCAAATAGTATTTGTTATCCGATTTGGCCTTTAATTTATTTCAATTGTGCATGCCATGCTTTAAAGTGGTCTATTTCTAAAATCGAGCAGCTAGACGAATGCCTTTTGATCTCACGATACATATGTAAAAATTACAGCAATCGAATTACCAGCCTAAGTGTATTCTACTTCACTTCGGTTATGTCTCTGACATTACCTATCCATCTTTTTCATGTACGCCAGGGTTAGGATGAGGGACAGGGATGATATAGGAAAATACGCAGAGAAAATAATTATACAACCGGTGACATTGGTTGTATTTATAGAAGTGAATATAGAACAGAGTATTATAAAGGTTTATACATTGCAAATGTGTTTTAATTAAATTCAAGGTTATCATGTTAACATTCCCCCTTAACCGGTAATTTAGGCAATACCCAAAGCATTTTGCACTTGTACAAATCTGGGAGCCGCGACAGGTTTCGTAAGAGCATCGGCCTTTTGTTGATCTGAGCTGATATACTGCAACTTTACCATTTTATTCTCTAACTGTTCCCGCACAAAGTGATGCCTGACATCGATGTGTTTACTCCTGGGTGAGTAGCCGATCTCCTTCTCTGCCAGACAAATCGTACTGCGATTATCACAATGAATTGGAATCGATTGCACATCACCTAATAACTCAGCACAAAATCCGCGGCACCACAGAGCTTCCTGTGATGCAGACGACAATGCCATGTACTCAGCCTCTGTCGTAGAAAGCGCCACTGTTGGTTGTTTGCGACAACTCCAGACACTGATCCGTCACCACATTGGAAAACGTAACCGGCAATCGATCGTCTTGAATCAGGGTCATTGCCCCAATCAGCATCACTAAAACCTTCGAAAACTGCACAGGCCCGTAGCCAGGATTTTGTTTCGGGAGGGGCTTGAAAATTATTGCATAAATGTATAAATTCTGATGACTTGAGATAGTCACAGTAAACTGAATGTAATTATGAAATGTTCTTAGTGAAAACAATTCCATAACTAAGACAATAGACACTAAAAACCCTAAAAATATGTTGTCTGTTACAAGAAAAGCTATAGTGCATCGACGAATTAAATTTGATTATTATTAGTTTATAAGTTAGAAATTTCTCTCAAGATTCATCAAGAGATCAAAGTATTTAGGGCTGATTGAAAATGCTACGCATTCTAGACTACACGTTTACAAGGTGTAGAAGACGCTAAATTGGAATGAGTACAAAAATATCCAAAAACCCGCCTAACGAAACTTTACACGCATTTGCTAAACAGGAGAACGAAACCAACGTCAAGGTTGTCTCCATGGATAGGAATATATCAGTGTGAAATCCAAGTTTATCGTTGCAAAGAATGTCCGAACAAAGTAAACTTCAACTCCTATTTTCATGATCAGGCTACTATTACTAGTTCTGTGACTTCATCCGAAGTATGCGTAATTATAATCCTGAGAAAAACACATGTTTTTTCATTTGACTCTCGTGGGGAATGGGTTAAACGCTATCTTCGACAATATTATCAGGCAACTGAGAATAACTATCTATTTATTTATTTAAGTAGATTCTTTTTAGATACTTTCATATCATTGGACTTACGAATTAAAAATATCGTAGACTGATTTTCCTAGATCCCTGAAACTATAGTAAAAGTCAAAATGTAAAGTGAGTGCAAAAAACTACTGATTCCACTACAATACAAGAATAAGTTCATTAGCTCATTGACGTTCAGAATTTTGCAAAACCGTTGGAACTTGAGAAGATTACCTAGATTAAGTAAATATTATATTTGAACATTTGAAGGTATTATTTCGGATTTCATGGGTTTTTGGACAATGTAAAATATATATTTCAATGATTTAATCTACTAATGAAAACTACCCAGAATTTAATCTACTGAGCGAAACTGCTCAGAACTTGTTCACTAATCGAAAGAAAATTACTTAGCACTGATTCTGAATGCTTCTAATTTACGTAAAATTAGGTAAATACATCACCACCAAAATAACTAGAAACTATAAACACAAGTGAGCTTAATAATTTCAGCATCACTTGCTTCCGACACATGGAAGAGAACACATCGCACTTACATCTAATTTTCAAAAGAGGCTTTCTTTTAGAGTTGTCTGTTTTCAAATCACAGCAAATTATCCGTTTCCTGTGAAACTTTTGCAAAACTTTATGTCAATTCGTCAATTTTGACTTTATGTTTGCGAATGTCTGATTTGTTCCTTGCTTCTCGCTCTCAATAATTATCCTTCCGAATGGATTCCATTTCTCCCAAATATGACATTAATCTGCGAGTAAGCGATATCCGATCTTGTAGCGGAACATTGATGTTCTCATCGTCCATATATAGGAGGATCTTAATTATAGCATTGTCACTTTCAACCATGTGTTTTAAGTTGTTCGAAATGAATGGTTTCATCTGGGCTAATTTGTTGAGCGCTAAATGCCTGACATGGTAGAACTCGCTTCCGAAAGTCCAACCTCCATTTACACCTTCAGGAAATGTTCCACATTATGAATACTCGGTCCTAAGCGAATCATCAATAATTTTATAATCACCGTATTTGGCTGGAGCACCACTTCTTGCTTCTCGACAGATTACTACAGCAACAATTATACGTCACACTGGCTCGAGCAAAAGCATAAAGTGACTGAATTTCGTGACCATTGCCTTTGGTGGTTAGAAATAGCCTTCTTCAACTTTTTCTCAAAGATTTGTTCAAACCAAATGAGCAACAAATTTTGTTAAACATCGCCGGTTTTTGAAATTCATTTTTGAAAAATTTCGGGAGGGGCTTTAGCCCCCTAGCCCCCCCTCTGGCTACGTGCCTGAAACTGCACCAGCTCGCTTTTGGTAGACCAACTTCTTCGTCTTTGTACCCTTGAGAAATCGTAGAATGCGCTTCGCTGCTGTCCAGTGAGCCTCACCAGGATGCAAATGCAATGTCTGGTCAAGTACACTGCGCTAAGAATTTTAATCCACCCACCAATTCACGATAATTCACGCAGAAAAATGTATTGTAGATATAACAATATTCTGGTTCAAATACAATAATAATTATTATTATCTCAGGGCTAATAATATTCAACAATTGATTCAATTCATAATATTGTTATTTCTACAATAAATTCTGGTTCTGACGTTTCAATATTTAAATCACATTATCGGTTGAATTAACAATAAAATTGTTGAAACGATCGATAATGTGTAATTACTCGAATGATGCGAACATGATTAGTTCAATAATACAGTAAACAATTACTAATGAAATGTTTGCTTGTTTGCAATAAAAATAACACAATTTTTTTGTGGGATTAATTTTTATTTATATTAACACGTTTCAAAAGCTTACTAATTCATTTGCAAGACATCTTTCAACATTTTAGGGTTGTTCTGAAAGTTAGAAAGGTAATGTTACTGCCAATATATTTAAATTATTTTACCCAGAGAATATCTTTTTACGTCAGTATATAATTGTAGTACTACCCCCGCAACTGTCCTATATGCTGTGAAGTCTGCGGAAATTTAGTAAAGAAATTGTGAGGGTTTTACTTTGCTTTTCTTATGTCGTTTTCGCTTGAAGCAGAAACTAACTCAGTTTCGGACCTAACTGCTGTCAAACCGTTTGTTTGAAGCCAGTTTCCAACCTAGGTTATGCTCCACTGAACTGAAAACCGGGTTGGGTTCCAACCTGAAATATATTTCGGGTTCGCTCACACCACCGCTGTTTGGCGAGAACCCAACTCAGTTTCATTAAAAACGTTCGTTTGAAGCAACTAACCTGGGTTAGTTTCTAGGTTCTCAATCGAAAACGACATTACTTACATAAATAAAAGAAGAATGTACGGTGCATAGAATACACACAAAGAATACACAATACACGCTGATTTGGTAATATGCAATACTTACATAAAACACAATTTGATTGATGTAAAAATATTATTGTTCATTCAACAATAAAAAATGTACATTTAATATTTCAAGAGTCAATAATAGAGTGACGATTCAAATAAAAAATCAATTTTGTTGGTTTAAGCGTTTGAAATTTCGCTGCGTGATTACAACGTTGTGGTCGACATACTAGTCGATTTAGCTAGATGTGTTTATGCAGATATTTCGAAGCTAGCACTATTGGAAAAATTACTCCTTAGGCGACCACTCAACCCAAAACGGACAAAACAACAACCCGACACGCTGTTTCTTGCGGATATAGTTTTGGTCCCATGAAAAAATTCTAAGTATAACACAAAATGACAGTAGGAATCTTTAATTTGGAAAAATTGTGTCAGTTTTTCATATGTATTGATAGCGGATGTCCTTACGAGTACAGTCATATAATTTTTAAGTCTTAACTATTCTTTTCTCATTTTTAAAATTAAAAAAAACCAAATTAAATTCAGTCAACAAATTGACAGTTGTACTACTAAATGACGTATCTGCAAATATCTGGTTTGCCTCATTGTTAACCGGGACAGCACCCCACACAGCATAATTTGGTACTTTTGCAATCCGCTAGCAGCCTGCCATCCCAATTTCATCTGCAAACTATGGTACACGGTAAAAAAAACTTTACCCATTTTATGTATTCAAATTGCCCATTTTCGGAAGTTATTCGAGCTGTCAAAAAATGGGTATTTTTTTGTTTCTAACAATGAGTACTTTTTATCCATTTCACAACTACTCGATGAGGTAATGTCAATGGGTATATTGATCTTAACAATGGGTGAAAAATCCTTTAGAATTATTTCAAGCTAGTTAACCTGCAAATTAAGGATCGTAGCGGAACCTGAAAATTATCGGCCTGCATCGGAGTCCGTCGCGGAAACGGTACATTTCGGCAATGCTCCGAAAACAACGGCTGTTTAGACTACTGAGGATGTTGCAAATATGCACCAGTTCGGCATTTTTAGAGCAGCCAAAAGATCCAACCATCAAAAATATATCCAGTTGGCGAATTTATTTGGTTAAGGAGCTTTGGAGTAGGATCTCTACCTAGATTCCTATACTTTTTTAAGGAAACAATAATGTGAAATTAATGTTATTTTATGTTTATTTGTTTAATTCAGAAATAATTCTATTGACAGTATTTTTCCTTCTGGCGCGATTTTCATGAATGGGTATTTTTACGCATTTTGCTATAACAGTTCTGCGAAACATAATGGATAAAACATACCCAGGTTGACGTACAAGGTCTGCACTCATTTATGGGTACAAACTCTTTACCCATAATGGGTTATTCCACTTTTATTGAAAATGCGTAGTTTTCTACGCATTAATGGGTACTTTATTTTATCAGTGTAGATCTGATTAGAGCACTCTAGTTAGAGTGTGGCCTCTTGGCCACATTCTAACTAGAGTGCTCTAGATCTGATGAGGCAACTTATAGAGTCGTGCAAGTCGCATTGGTTTGGATGTGTTATTGGAAACAAACTAAAAAACTTTTTTTTCAATAGTTTTGGGCTTAAAATAGAAATAGGATTGAGATATTAACTCACGGCACAAATCTGCATCAAAAAATGCCTTAACCCGCACACCCCTAAAGATCTCTGTTCTAAAGACAATGTGACAATATTTCTCTCCGCGGAAGACTTCGATTGGCAAAATCCTGCAGAAATATCATCTGAAATACATGCATGGACCACTAAAAGCTCAAAAGTAGTCAAAGTTAAGCAATAAAACCACCATGATAAAAAGAAAACGCCCGATTTTTAACAATAAGTGGAATGATTTTTTTTTATTTCTTAATGTCGGTGGTTCAAGCAGTGTAGTAAAACTTTTACAAAACAGATTATTAGAGTTAATCAGTTTGAAATTTCTCTTGCCATCATTTACACTGATTTCAAAATCTTAAAACGTCCGCTAAATTTTACGTTTTGACCCGGTGCAATTCCGTTCAAACCGGCTCTACTATTTAAATATTCTGGGTTACGCTTTGATATTTTGCTATAATACTCTCAGATGATATGACTATGTACATACGAAAAATAGATAGTTTTGGAAAGGTTTATATAGTTTCGTTCCCTTAATCGAATATAGCAAATTAGATTATCTAATAATCTTGAGAATATTGGAATTTGTACACGAAAAGTGAAATTTGGGTGCATGTTTGGTTTAATATTTCAGTCTAGATAATACTAAACATCAACAGCACAATTTCAAATTGTTTAATAAAATTGGTAATTTTTTAATGCTCCACTAATGCTCGAAAAGTACTTGCTAGCTTGATGTAGGTTGCATTTCGGCTAAAGTTGAATTAGTTATAGTAACATATCTTTTGAAATGTTCAATAGAAACTTACTTTGAAAACAAATATTTGAAAGAACTTTTAAATTTACACTCCAACTGATAGTAAAATGAAATTAAACGGAAACCTTTTCCCAAAGTTGTACACCCAAAACGTACCCGGTAAGAATCGCTTACATGAATGCAATAAATACGAGCGAAAACTGCAAGCGCTCTGGCAATGCCTGTGCTAAGCTTCTAAACGTGATCAAAACACAGTTTTTTACGTGGTGTAGCTGAATGTACGTAACTTCAGCGAGTTTAAGCTCCATTTTAACCTAAACTAACTGTTCCACTTCCTGAACTGTGGGTCTAACACGAGATTTACTAAAGTCGATCGAAATCGTATTATCCTGTAGCACGGGCACTTTTGTTTCATTTGGCAAACTCATTTCACTCCGCAGCTGGGGGCAACGCTACAATTTGATTATGCACTGATATAAAACAAAAGCTTGCTTGATTCACTGATGCCTATAGCCTGCTAAACTGCCGTGATCCGCATAACAGTCCCATTCGCTATGGGTTTCCTATGCAGGTGGGACTGTTATGCGTATCACGGCAGTATAGCGTAGCGATTTTTTTGCTTTTGCCTTGTGCAAGGTCAGAAGATAGCCTGAAACAATAAGTGATAATACAAAGCAAGTTTATACCCCGGTGGGGGCAAACTGTGTTACTGTTGACTTCTCGAAACACCCGGTAAGACCACCGATTCGTGAAGTGAAGCAGAATCATTGGCTTCTCAGAACAAATTGAAACACGTCGTCGAATGTAATGCCATTTTATACAGCATCCCAACATGTACAGATAATAACAGTATTGAAATAAAGCTTCATGACCTAACACCACGTACTAGACTATCAAACAACGCATGTCAAAATACGGAGAGGTGAATAGTGTTAAGGAAGATACTTGGAGGAACTGGTGAGAATACATCCGACAAAACCTACACCCTCCTACTTTACCGTCCCATGCAGATCATCTCAAGGTATTGCCGATTTCGAGATTATTCAAGTTTAAAGTTTCGCGCCACTCCCTCTGCTCTCGTGAAAAAACAAGAGGAACAGCGCTATAGCTTCTACTGCGTAGACCTCCCTAAAAATTTGAGATGCTTTCTTAAGAATCTAAACTTTAAGATAAAAGAATAAAAAAGTTTGACTTTTTAACCGATCTCATAATATATAAATCATGGTTAACGCATTAACGAAATAGTTCGAAACCCACTAATAGGCTCATTACCCACATGTAATTAAGCAAATCAATTGTAAAACAAAATCCGGGCACTTTTAACACAACATGTGGCTTATTTGGATCAAAACGTATTGTTTCTTGTATTTTTGTGAAAAAGCGTTATATAATCGAAACAAAATCGTGATATAATCGAGGGTGTTATACACAAGTATTGATTTAAACGCATAGTGATATAATTGAAACAACACTGTACCGTCAATTAACATTATATGTAATTTTTCCTGAAAAAACTACAAGAGGCAGCCCTATTGGGTTGCACGAGCTGTAGACGTAGGACTATACTACTTAATGTAAAATATTTGTTTTCTTAGTACATTAATAGTAATAATAAATCAAACATATTTCTTAAGTATGGTTTAATCACAACCAATCCACATCGAATATTACATATTGAACCAAACCTTGTTGGTTATCATGTCCTTTCATTTGTAGTAGGTGATCGAATCCGATTAAACTTATTTAAGAAGATCTGAAGAAAGAAGACAGAAAACTGTGATTGAACTAATATCTGGAACTAAATCTTTATAGAATAAGATTAGCTTGTAAAACCTTTTCGATTGTGTGTGGTAAAAAACCCGGACCGGTGAAGAAAAATCAAAGTTTAGACATTATAATCACATTTCATGTATAGACCAAGCATTCTAGTTATTTTTTGCCATTATTATAACTTTCCTAAAGTGCGCATACAAATATAGCGAATGCAGTGTCCTAATCATATATCGAAACTATAAATATATAAGAATCGAAAACAATTTTATATATGCACAAGATGCGTTTTTGCAACGGTTTTTCAAGTGGCAGTGTATTCATTCATAAATAGGCTAGTATGTACCTATTAGTAGAATCAAAGAACTATAGGCTGAGTGAAAATGAATCACGTGATGGGGAAATGAATCAATGAATTGATCGAACGTAAATAATAAACTTTCGTAGTGCTATTTAGTAACAAATTAGATCTATCTACCTACACATTCGCCTCAAACATTAAACCAAAGCTCACAAAGCAAAATGAATCAACGCTGATGATGATGGGTAGAGCGAAAGAGAAAACTAATACCACGAGACTATGTTAACCGTGTTTGCAAATGGAGGTCGCATGTACAAACTATTTTGTGTACGAACAATTATTCATAAAAGTATGCTGGAATCGAGCACAACACAAAAGATAGCATACGGACAAGCTCATTCGCATTCACTGGGTAGCTTACCTCCACAGGCAGTGTAACGGACTTCTAACTCAGCTACACTGGCTGTAAAAGCACACAGCGCAGTGATCTGCTTCGCCTGCCGCTCAACAGGCGACTGAGCTGCTTCGGCGAAATCCGTCCGTTTAAATAGTCGATGATGACGTCATTCATAGAAGCGTAGCGCACTAGGTACACAAATCTGTCGTGCTGGACTAGGGAAGCGCTATCTTCTGTGTGTAAATGCGCGATATTTTGACTAGGTTGTTCATTATTTAAATTTTTAATGCCATGATATTAAAAATCTTTGGGTTTATCTATTGGAATCTATTCTTAGAAGTATTTCGGGGCGACATGTGCCAAAAAATTGAAAATTTATCGTGAGATGGCTGAATTATTTGCGTTTAAAATTGGACCACTTTTCGTTACATACCATTTTTGTAGAATTTGCAACGTGCACCCCTATATCGAAAACAAAGACGTAGTCTTACGTCAAAAAAATTAATGCACGAAATTGATTTTTTTCTTCATCTTAAAACACCCTTTTTTACTGTAAAAGTAAATTTTAATTAAAATTTATTGTAGAAGTTTCAAAGTTTTAACAAATACAAATATGTTAATACGGCATGCTCTGACGATTTTTCGTGGACACATTTTATAACCCAGGTACACCGATAAAGGTATTGTATTGTATTTGGTTTTAACATAATATTCCACTTTAATGTAAATTAGTATAAAATCATCTTACTGTAATAATGAAAATATTGATTTAGTTAGAGAATTAGTCTAGGTTTAGGTTTAGTTACATTACCTTTCTATTCGGAGATTTTTATAATCAGTTATAATACAACAAACCTTAAGAATCCTTTTATAATCAGTTAATTACTAATTAGGTATTTTAATTAATTCCTTTCATAATTATAAAAAAATCATAATATTTTGTAATAAATCGGTTATTGAACGTTCAATGTTATATTGTGCTCTTGTCAAATGTTTGGCATGAATTCATACCACACACTCTTGGTACTATGAAAGTCCTCTGAAATGAGTGCTCGTATGTGTAATCAGAAAAGTCACCGAACACCGACTGCCAAACCATCAAAACGAACGGATCACTCTCGAAGTAAAGACGTCAAAAGTGTTCGCAGCTCGTTCGTTCGACGAAGGGCTCGAAAACTGCACATACACGACGACGATGATCACAGTGTCCATTCAGAAAACGGAAAATTGGAACTTGAGCCCCGTTTTTTTCGCAATATAATATCGGAATCGAACTAGTGCGGTTTGTATCTCGAAGGAAGTGCGTAGGTATTTTCGTGTACGTGTTCTTTGTCGATTTCGAGGCCGGAGTCCGTCGCGAATGATTTTTGTCAACTCCGGAACATATCGATGGAAATGTGCTAGAAAACGTAGTTTCGTGTGGCAGAGTGGGATGCAACATACGATTGAGTGCGTGGATGAATGCAAAAGAAGTGACAAGTAAGAAAGAAAAAAGTTTCTTCGAGGCTGCCTGGCCGTGGATTGTGTATGTGTGCAGTTGTGCACATACGTTTTTGATTAATCAAAACCAATAATATTTGTGAAATTCCTGGTCGGGTAAAAAGTGACCATTACCAGTGGTACGAGGATTTTTTTTTGGCTGGGTCGAGCTGGCTAGATTAGATAAGGTGTTTGATTAAGGTGAACTATTTGTTTCCCGGAAGAAGACTTAAAATCCCCAGCAGGACGGTTCACCTTTTTGGCACGGAGCTGGAGTCGAACGGAGATAAAATTTTGCATCATCAGCTCCAGCAGCCCGAGGACGGTGGAGTTGGCGGAGGTGGAAGCGGCAGCAGTAGCAGCAACAGGAGGGAAGGCCGCAAGACGAAACCAGGTGGTGAGTAATCGTCTGTCTACACGTAGTCATATTACGGAGGTTTGCAGCTTTAGTGTAAGATCCGAGTGCCCGCAGATGCTGACGAGGTTCTCTGTTCTTGAAGCTTTGTGCTGAAATTGTAGCTCGTGTTGGCTCTGAATTTTAAGTTGTTTTGCAAAATTGGCAGGTTTGTTCTACAATGTTCACCACATGCCAATTCCAATAATTCATTCCAATTACAATAACATTTCAATGACCTTAGCAAATTAAATAGGAGCTAACATTGAACATAAACACTCATTACAAAATTTAACACACCTCCTTGGAGATGTTTTGTTTCCCTATACGAGAATAGTAAACAAACTAAGAACCGTCACAGGGAGCATAGCAAGTAAAAAAACATAAGATCAACAGCGGGAGACATTGGTGAGTAATTCGTCATCCATGTAAATATTGTCGCCTCCCGGCTCGCGCTTTAACTTCTTTGCTGTCTGTTCTCTGTCGCCTTCCTAATACGATAAACGACGTCCGCCCGCATGCCTCCCTCATCTTCAAGTAGTGGCTCTTCGACTGGCAGGAGCGGGTGGTACTAAAACCGTTCCCCATGCAAAGGAAATGATACTCATATTGGGTTGGCCTTACCAAGCCGCCCAAACAAGGACAGGTTTCTTTGTTGCACACGAGGCGTGAAGGTCTCGAGTGCTTCCAAAAAAAGTATTGCGACAGTAATTTTAGGAACTGGTTAGTTTAGGAAGCACATTCTTTATTGTGATTGATCGTGTTCCGAAGGAGCGACTGTTGGAACGTCGCGCGAATGTAAAAATTAAAGATGACTAAGATGACGATTCCGATTTGTGGCTTATGGAATCAAGAGAGTTCAATGTTCGCTAGGAATTGTACGATTTGGAGTTCAATTTTTAGTCGTCACCAGGAATTCGTTGTGCAGAATACCACATGTGCAGGCAATTAAACAAATTCCTTATTATTTAATTATTTAAATTTATTTTGCAATACAGTGTAGTTAATATAATAATTAACTGCCGTTGTATGCATGTTTCGCTCCTTTTCTAAGAATCTATAGCTATCAGTGAGATCTTGCTGTTTATTCAAATAAACAGAATTCTTAATATACCCAAAGAAAGTGAGTTCCACGCAAACAAACTTTTCAAAACACAAAATCACTAAACTCAAGTCTAGAAGCGCAAATTCTGAACCAACCGCTGTCGTTCAAATTTCATTGTTCCGTCTTTTATTTACATTCCGCCGTTGTAATACCCTTCATTTGGTACCACTACGGCCAAATTCATGTTTCGTAGGTCGTGAAACTTATGGAGCAGCCTATTTGGTGGTAGGTCATTTGCCAGAAAGTCTTTTGGCATAAGTCGTTTCATATCATAATACTTCGGCATAATGGTCTTTGGCATACGTATTTTAAAACCAAAGTATTCTTTCTCGCAAGCAAATCAGTGATTCTTTCGTTAATCCAGTTTACTCAGACTGGGCTAGTTTCAGTTTTTCCACCTACTAAAAACGGATTAGGTAATCAAAGCTATAATAGAAATAAAAGAAATGCCGTAACAAAATTGAAACAGTACAACAGACTATAGAACAGTGGGTATAAGGCCAAGTTCCCGCGTCCTCTGGCCAAAATATATTTTGGCTTTGTTCAGATTTGAAATTAATAACTCTGAACTGATACCTGGCAAGTTTAATAGGTATTGTTTGGTCTGAGTAGGATCATGGCTAATACTTCGTGTTATCAAAGAATTTGACCAAATAGGGCTTTCAAAATGTTAGGGCAAGGACATGTAATTTGTGATTGGTGTATTTCTAGTAGTATAGCAGTTCAGAGGGTAAGACTCTCGTCTCATAAGCCACTCGTCGTATGTACGAATACGACCTTGGCAAATGTTCTGCACATTACGAATCAGCTGCGCAGTCTGTTTATATAGAAGGTCGCATTCTGCAGAGGAATGTAGTACAAGTTGTTAGAACTGATCCAGTGGCCTTCGACTGGTATCCTCACTGGTTCGAATGTCTTTGTGGCTGGTTAGTGGATGTGAGTTTCTATTTTCAAATTAATTTGTCATTTCGCTAAGGTGGAGAACATGTGGATTTTGTCGACTCTTCGAGTTAGCTAATTGTTGAGTATTTTTCTGTTGATTCGTTCGTCGTATTACCCTGGCTGCTTTAAATGGCTGGTAATTTCCCCAAGCTCTTGCGTGTTATTTTTAGAGTCGAGATTCCTTGTGCGGTTTTGTGATTGATAGCTGGGATCAAATTCATGTTTTTGAAGCTGTGTGTTTTGACATTAAAAATGTCTTACTTCACTATCTGGCGCTGGGTGTCATCCTAAAATTCGAAAAATCTCCTATGTAACAAAATTATGTAAGGTTATATGGTTATAACTTCGCAATTAGTTTGATTAGATTTGGTTAAATGGATTTCAACCATTTATACACCAATCGATTCAGAAACACCTTTTTGCCCTTGCATTCAATGTTTGATGGTCGACGAGTAGTGTACGGACTGTAGTACGTCCCTAAATGATTCTCATACACCAAACGGTCAATAATTGCTGCAGTACTGAACGGAGCAAATAGATTTGTGTTACAGATTTCGTAGAGGATGCGATTATCATAAATTTGTTTTTCAACGTCAACTATTGCCACCAAGCTTCAAATCATGAACAGAAAAAATTGTGATTTCAGCCAGTTTCCACAAGTCAACCTTATCAGATGACAGAAGACTACATTTCCACATCGGGAGAGAAGGTGATTATTAGGATTTGGCCAGCTCCATGGATTTACTGTAATAATTAGATTGTGCCGTGCTAGTAACGAGGTTCAATTGGAACAATTATCTCTCAGAGAGCAAATTAACCCTTATCAGCGCTATCAAAACATCAACTAAACATTAAATTTGAACTTATTTCCTTCAACAACATCTATTTTAATTCCCGACGGGTCGAAATTAGCATACACATAGGGAAGAAGCGATTTTAAATTATCTGTCTGAAGCTCATTCCTGATTGGTTCCGGCTAATTACATGCACCGAGCCGCAAATCTTGAACAGTTTACGTTCGAAGATCATCTTCTTTGACGATGGAAGTAAACTGGTTTAATTCGATGGCCAGCTCATTTGGCGTTTGACACTGTTAACCATGACATACTCTTAACGAAGCTTGATAAACTTGGCTACACTGCCCGATTCTGCCGTGCACAAAACGCGCGAAAAATTATTCATAAGAAAACGGTAACGCGTACAGCAATGATGTTTAAGATGATCCAAGACCTTTATTTCACGATATAGTCATCAAGGATGCAAAATGTCTACCTTTTCTACGACTGTAATATTTCTGCCTACATTCTCCTTTCTCATACGATGCTACCCGTGTGCAATGCAGTAACATGACAAAAAATACTGCCCCCAGTACAACCACCAGACGCGAGTGGTACAGCTTCTCTTTCCTTTGATATTTTTAATCAAAAATGACGACAATGAATGCAATTCATTTACGCCACGGCCGGCATCAACGCTTTCGTGTGCGGGTTTCTCCCTTTGACTATGCAGAGAAAAGTGTACAAAGCGAGAGGGCAAACTTTACTACGCCACACTCTCACTGAGCAGTCGGAGTACAGCAGCAAAACAAAAATGTATTCTACTGCTGTACGGAAAAATGTATTCGGTTTGGCTACCGTTCTGGCAAGAGCAGTAGTGATGCGTCGCTGTAGCGGGCTGTACGGCTTGTGCAAATGTAAATATACCGAAAAAATGTAGTTTAACGGTACCGTTCGCATCCCTGATAGTCATAGTGATTATTCTCCCTTGAAATGCGATATTTTCTGCAATTTTTCAATTCAAAATCTCTTTTTATAGTACATTTGAAGTTATCGACCGTTGTTTGTGAGCGACCCTTTAAAAGCCTTTATTCAACATAACTTCTTAAATATCGTAGATAGAGCTTCAGTGTGCTCGAAAAAGGTGTTCGTCTTATCAAGATACATATCTTTCTGGAAAGGATCAGCAATAACTTTTGAACGGGCAGCCAGCTCTGATTGCAATTGGAAATGCTACATCAACACCTTGAAATGAAATAGAGTTCGCTTGTCTCTCGTTGTCTCTAGTAGAGTTATAGATGATTTGAAAAAAACTATTGTTTTTCAAAAAATGTTAAATGTCTCCGAAAATACTCGAGATAAGAAAAATTATGCATTGAAAAAAAATTGTGAATTTGGCAATTGAAATAACTTCGTAGAATATATGAAACCCGTAGGAATGATAATAGAAAAGAAATTTAAAAAAATATTTCTGGGGTCGTCCAAATATAACGAGCTATAACTTCATAAGCATTTAAAGAAGAGACTTTTTGTATTCAACAAAGATATTCGTAAAAGCAATCTACACAACTTTTCCGAAGACGTTGGATCATTTCTTTTACTAAAAAAATTAGTTGGAAAATCTCACTAATAGGAGGATTAATGACGAAAATCATAGCAGTAAATGATAAATCTTGCGATTTTTGATGAGTAGTCCGAAAACACTATTGACGTAAACTCAGCCGTTTTCCCGTTAACAACCAATTACCATTTGAAACACTTCATTTCTCAAAAAATGTCAAATTAATTTGAAAAACACATGAAATAAGCCATTGTTGTAACATAGAAACAATCTTGAACTTGTCAGACTGATATTTCAAAAGCTATACTATTAAATTGGCTTCAAAGAGACCATCCACAAACAACCAGCCATAATGTCAAAGATATTAAAGATAAAGACATAGTGTCTTCAGCAAAGTTGTTGCCATAATTTTGATATATGCGCTTGCAAGAAAGTAAATATATCTCACTTTTTGGGATATTTATCATTAAAACAACAACACCATATGAAAGGGCTTACAGTTTCAACAAAATCCTCCGAAGACGTCATTGTTTCATATTTAACGATTTAGGTGTAATTAATAGATCGCACGATTTTGCCCTCCCCAAGGTTGAGGGGTTTGATGGTATTGCAAACATCATCAGGCATATTGCGTGCATCAGCGCTAAAGAACAACTTCTTTAAGCAGGTTATTGCATTACGCCTCGATAGTGGTGCATCCAGGAGACCGAGATGGCTTATGAGCTTTTTTATGTTCTATGTTTCTTCATACTCTGCACCTGCGCATATAAACGCTCAACCACTGATCTGTGCGTGGTGATGTGGCCGACTGGCGGGTCGACGTGCATTGTCTTTTGCTGTGTTCCGCGTTTGCAAATATTGTTCCACAATTTGATGGCGGTATTCGTGGACGGGTCTTACAGTGGGAGTCATTGTGTGTCCATTTATCGGTCGATATCATCATTGTGCAATTACTAAATTAATCTAATCTAATAATTAGATTAATTTAATAAATACATTAGTAGAAACCTATTAGTTGTCGCTTTCTAATAATCGTAGTTTTTCGTACTAGTGTACAATTGTTATGTGCTAGTCGTATGTCTATCTAAGTATGTGTTCGTCTGAGTATTTTTGGCAGTTGGGTCAGTGAATGGATGCATAACTGGCGCATATGATAGAATAGTGGCATTTGGTTCTATTCATTCGGGAAACTCGGATTGAATAAATTAGGGTACAATGAATTTATCGACGCACGTGAGTCATTCATTCCCGGCCAGCATAGCATGATGAAAGTCTAACAGCATGCAATTATCGTCAATGGTAAATATACAACATTTGCTGCATTTAGACGAGTTTGATTGAATGTTACATGTGTTTTTCTATTGTTCTTCGCTAGTCTGTCTTTTGTACATCTTTTAGTTTGCTTTTCTATTATTGATGTATACCAAAATAGTATCGGTCAATTTATACACCTCTAATGAAGTTTTTTGTATCCTTTTTTCTTTATTCGGCATGCTATGATTCCTTTTATTGGTATATCTCTACTATACGCTATCTATACTCATATAAGTACAAACGCTCGGGGCCTTCGCGATAACACAAACCTGGCCGCAAACGCGACCATGTAATTGCAATAATCCACACATACTTACGCCCGCGGTTCTTTAAACTTCCAAACGCGGTCCCAAACATTAACCCACCACTCGCGCGATCATGAAACGGTCACGTCCGGAAGTCTTACCTCGGTCCTAGCAGTCTAGACTAATGTCTTCAGTTGAACCAATTCAAAAAGCGACGCTCATATTCACTACACAACACGTTCCATGGTGACAAGACCTGGAACACTGGTGATATGGGGAAACGGACTCTCTTCTACTATCTGTACCATGCACTAAAAATTAAGCATCAGATTCACGGTCCGCGCGCGATCAAGCAAGAATACACGCTTCCTCATCACAAAATCGAAATTATACACGCGAAGTCATATCCACGTGACAAACACGTTAATATACAAATGCTTGAACGATTTCGCGACCATCCACGGCACCTACACCCGCGATCTCATGAACATGATAACATCTCCGCGATAAAGTGAATGTCTCAGCTCCTATAAATTTTCAAACGCGGTCTCACGCGTGAACCTAAAAACTCCCGCGGTTGCACGATTACGAATCGGTCACTTCCGGATGTTTCTATCCTTGATATCAGCAGACTAGGTCCATGCCTTCAATTGGCTCAATTAAAAAAAAGAAAGCTCTCATATCCACTGGACATCACGTCAACATGGCGACATTAGCGGGCACTCTAGTGATATGGGGTAACATACTCCCTGTCAGAATGTGAATTGTACACCGAAAACTATCAGAATTAAGTTCCGCGTGACCATCCAAGAACGCACGCGTATGTAGGAATGACCACACGGTTACAAAATCCAGTTTTGTACACGCGAAGTCACATGCACGCGAGCACACGTGGCAGACACGTCAACATACAAACGCTTAAGCCCTTCGCCATTAACTACCCACACCTACGCCCGCGATCGTGCAAACTTGGACCCCGGTAATAAAATGAACGTTTTAGCACTTACGAAGTTTCAAACGCGAACCTATAAACGTCCATCGCGATCACGTCCGGAAACCATTACCCTCTGTCCTAATAACTCAGGTCCATACATTCAGTAAGACTGATAAAAAAATAAAGCTCATATCTATTTTATCTCACTGAACGAAACTATTTGGCGAACTTACTTCCCTACTCACAGCAAAACGAAAGTTTTTCACTAACTGGATTTCAGATAATCAACTTTACTTGTCAATGGTTAACTGTCAAAAGACACCTGCTCTGTGTATTTCGTAGTATTTATGTTGCAGGGCTCGACTTATCGAGCCATGCACGCTAATTACTTGTCCCCCCTAATTGGTGTATATGTTCGATTTCGAACATTACACATTTATCTTTGTTTAACCTCTTGAAGGTATATAATTATCGAAAGCGTTACATAACATCCACTAGACAACACGTTCCATGGCAACATGTCCGGGAACTCTTTCTTTTAGCATCTAAGCCGTACACTAAAAATAAAGTATAGTATAGATTCACGTTCCGTGCGCAATTATCCAAAAACACACGCGAATATGCGAAAGGCACACGGTTATAAAATAGAATTTATAAACGCGAAGTTACATTTACGTTAGCACACGGACATACAAATGCACACGCGTTCGAACACGTTAACGTACAAATGCTCGAGTCCTTCGCGATGATACACGCGATTGCGAGTCCCTACGCCCGCACTTACCTGAGCCGTACAATGAATATCACATTCAGAATCACGGCCCGCTACAATTGGCCTAAAGCAGTGTTTTAGTGGGCGCCATTGCCTGTCTCATCTGCAAATTGTAGTATGTGATTCTGACAGGGAGTCCTTCCGAGAACCTAGCTCTATAGCTCCAGTAAGACAACTCTCGAAAAAAAAAGAAAAAGGAGATCAAGTTAAGTACGTTGGGGTAATTCATGACTCAAAACTTAATTGGACAGCTAACGTCGATTTCAGGATCAAGAAAGCTTGCAATGGCCTTCGACCAATATAGACGGACTTTCGGCAAATCTTGGGGACTCAAACTCAAGTACATTCAGTGGATCTACACAACAATTCATACTATGTTGCGTTTCGGCTTCGCCTCATCAGAAACCGACACTAACACATTGTCGGAATAGATTAGCGCCGGCTTGACGCAAATCCATTAAAACTAAAACACACTATGTGTTTCAATCAAACGACTGATCAAACGTGATGTCCCGTTCAAGCAGAAGTTCTGTTTATGCCGATGAGACACAAGTGAAGCCGAAACTTGTCTTGGCTTAGCAAGCCTATGCGAAAGCCGAAACGCAACATAGTATGAAATAAGGATTTGTGCCCTCCTGTACAAAGACTGGTTTTTACCATCAAATTTTCACCCTAGTGAGAAATTTTGGTTTTTACCAAATTTTCCTCCTTAGGGTGAAATATAGCATAGTGCTTTCGCATAGGCCTGCTAAGCCAAGACAAGTTTCGGCTTCACTTGTGTCTCATCGGCATAAACAGAACTTCTGCTCGAACGGGACATCACGTTTGATCGGTCGTTTGATTGAAACACATAGTGTGTTTTAGTTTTAAGGGATTTGCGTCAAGCCGGCGCTAATCTATTCCGACAATGTGTTAGTGTCGGTTTCTGTTAGTGTCGGTTTAGTGGGAAAACCAAAATTTCTCACTAGGGTGAAAATTTGTTGGTAAAAACCAGTCTTTGTACAGGAGGGCACAAATCCTTATTTCATACTATGTTGCGTTTCGGCTTCGCCTCATCAAATCTATTCCGACAATAAGTTAGTGTCGGTTTCTGATGAGGCGAAGCCGAAACGCAACACAGTATTCTAGTCAGGGCACTGACTGGACATTGCAAACTCAATTATCACATGGCTACTATTCAGCGCGCTGAGTATTATTCATGTGATCTTTGTGAATCCGATTACGAAACATCATATCATTTGATATGCAACTGCCCTGTAGTAACTAACCCAGTGTGGTAAAGAGCTATAGTTTTAGCCGTATTTGAATGACAATATCGCTATCGTGTTGTCCTTCAAATAAAAATTCTAAATCCCTCCGGGGGTTGGAAGTTTAATTCCTGCTACTGTAGCACCTGCACAGCACCCCTCCAATCAACATGGGGAAGGTGCTATTTGAGCCAGACGCTACTGATTCCTGATAGTTATAGGTGTTATGACCCTTCCGTGCAAAAATTGTTTTTGCTTCGGATCTATCCATAAATAACGTAGCATTATATGGGGGAGGGGGAAGTTTTGTATTTTGTGATGATGTGTGACGACAGGGGGTAGGGGGTCATGCCATGCTACTTAGTTTTTTTTAAAGGAAAATAGGAGTTGACCTGATGTCACGACAATCTTACCCGTTTCATCTAACTAACATTGACTTTTTTTTACGTTGGCAAGGGGGAGGGTTACCGTCAAGCTACGTAATTACGGGGGGGGGGGGTTATTGAGAGGTTTGAGACTAAATGCTATGATGGGGGAGGGGGGTGTTGAAAATCACTCAAAAAATGCTACGTCATTTATGGATGTAGCCTTAGTGTAGAAAATTTGGTTTCTACCCACACTTTTCTGTTCAGGGAGAAATATAGCATGATTTGATTCGTGTTCATGATTTCAGTATCTTAGTCACGATTTTTGTAATTTATGTTTACATTATCGTGTTATTTTATTAATGAGTTTACTATCGGATTTTTCTGGTGCAGTAATATCAATCATGGTCATGATTTCAGGATTTTTGTTGCGATTTTCGTAATTTATATGCACGTTATTGTGATACTTCATTCTTGAACTTACTACCGAATTTGACACGCTGAGTGATGTGCTCATGTTCATGATATCAATACTTTTAATATGGCATTTGTAATTTGAATTTCTCTGTGCGTTATCGTTATATATGATTTTTGCTTCCTATCGGATTTTTTACTCGGAGTAACGTGATCATCTGGATCATGAAAGTATAACGGAATGGAGATATCTTGTTCTGTAAACTATTTCACGAATGCATATTCATGACGATATAATATATTTTTACGCTGAGCAGCACAGTTTTTTCTTTTCTTTCCGAATATCACACGGAACCTTGTGAATTGATTAACGATGTGCGAGATTCTAATAGTTTTCTTATATCTACTGCACGAACCAATGACGGGTAGCTAGCAACTGGATACAACTGTTATTTTTATGAAATAGTAATGAAATAGTGAAACAAAATTGGTTTTATACATAATATTCCAAGTTTTGTTACTTGTTTCACGAGTACGAATGGTCGTGACCAATATACCAAGAATCATTAACTAGTACACGAATCAATGAATCAAATTTTATGATTTTGTTAACTAACCGAAACTAATATACCAGGAAACATGAACCAATTCTTGAATCCATGAATAATATTTTATATATGTATGAACTATTTGACAAGTACGAATAGCGAGTAGTGACCAATATACTAGGAATCATGAAACAAACAAGCAAATGCTCTTGGTTCGATTTCAAATCTGTCTGAACATTTTTGTGAAACCCGTTTTTATTTTAAGTGAAATGCTTTTCCCGCTTTATCGATCAGGGAGGCGGTTTAGCCTCGTCGTTCCCTATGCTTTTCGCGGAAAAAAAATGGAGAAAAATTAAACAGACGTTTGCTCCACATTGCCTTGTTCGCAGTAGACACAGGTCTGCATATTTTTGGCCACAAAGACGCCAACAGCTCAAGCCCTAGTTCAAATTCATTTACCGTTTTCCCATAGTACCGATTATTTGTTTACATTAGACGAAATTATTGCAGTAATTAGTTGAAAATGTGTTGCTCTGGCAAATTTATCTATGCGCTCTCTTAGCAATTCAACGGTTTTGCAAATAATTGCTCTCCTCTGCAATCCGCGCGGTGTTATTTTTTAACCTTTCCTGTTATCATGAGAGACAATGGCGAATGACAAACTTTTGACCATCTCCCACTCAACCACGCGATAAGCTATCTCTTCCAATTTGACGGATGACAATGACGATGATCGTGATTATGATAAATTTCGCATTAGTAGTAGTAGTACAAGTAACTACGTAAATATTTATGGCTGCTAATATCTGCAATCCGCTCTCTTGACTTAGTTCGTTAGCACGTTGTGTAAAACCCAAAATAACCTTGACTAAACTGACTCCGCCTCATCAAATCGCACCCTGACGGCCGATAACAATCAATCTTATCTCGTACAACACACAAAGCATAAATCGATACGATTTTTCCTCCGAAGGCGGCCACTCTAATGCGCAATCCGATCAATTTTCCCACAGTTAACAGATTTATTGGTTGACAGGTGCTTTGACTGTACATAAAAGGGATCAATCAGTTCCAGCTGATACTTCCTCAATCCACTCCGGTGACACTTTTACAACAGATGGCACTATTTTGTGACAGTTCTCGAACGGATACGTTTGTTGTTCACGCATCAGCAATGCATCAATGAGTATCGAATTGAAACAGAAACACCATTTAGGAATGTCAGCAAATAGAGTTGCAAAACAAAGCAGTAAAGTATATAGAGGTAGGTAACACCATTTACAGAACATGTGTTTTTAAAATGCAATTCTGACAATTGGTACAATGCAACGTTCGGATGTTCACTTTGTGCGTGGTCGCGTCACCGCACACTTGGATTTCGCGGAAGGCGTTCGATACGACACTGCTCAGATTCACGCTGGAGGTCGTTCGTTTGTCGCTCGCTGGGATTAAATAAGGAGGTCCAAATTTGGAACAGTGTGCGGCTTGTTATTTATACCTACTGTGTTGCTTCTCCCCTACCGATGCACCGATGCCTTGGTCGGTGTGATTTATTTCCTACTTTGAAGTTGATCTGAGACATTTTCGCCATTAGAGGTAATTGTTGTGCAGTTTGGGGGTTTAAGTCGTGATGCGTTAATGATTTGGCTCTTTTATGAAAAGATGAAACGTGAGAAAGTTTTGAGTTGTTTTCTTCTGTCATTGTTTACTTTTGATACCTAACCTGATTTAGTTATTTTTTCGTTTAATTCAACGAAATGCAGCATTCAATTTTCGCAACAATAGAAAGACACAAAGTCTAACCCATTTTGAAATGCATAGAAGTCATGAGACGTGCATACAACGGTTACTAAAATATTTCCGCAATATATGACATCACGAAGCCATCTGAGGTGATTCGACCCAAGTAACGCACGTAGCTATCAATCGAAGAGCCTGACAGTCATAACATTCCGCATTTGCACGTGCAAAAACTGGTAAAGACATTAATTCAAAGTTTCTATTGGTAATGCGCGTTAGTTGTGTGTTCGAAACAGTGGTATGGATACAACATGGTTCATATTGAGTATGATAAACCCATGAGTAGAGGTAATAGGATTCGATTTTTATTTGAAAGCCGAACCGAACCGATTTCTGGTCGTTTTCGGTTTTTCCGATTTAAGAAATCTCGCATTGATAATCCTTAAATTAGGGTTTTTTAACCCTTCATACCCGTATTGTTTGTTAAGTAGGGTGATGAGCCTATTTTCACCATACTAAGCAAGGTGCCTCACTAATTCGGTAATGTCTTGCCTTACAATCAATGGAATGCGTAAACATTGACATCAACCGCTTTGCTTCGTTGTTAAGAACCAATATAATAACACAAATGCGTTGAAAACAGTAAAATTCTCGTGTTTGAGCACAATGAAAACTCGAATCGAGTGCCCCTATTGTTGCGCTACCATTGAACTCAATGCGTTGAACAAAGATGGCAGACACTGCTCTAACCAACGGCTTCAAATGGGTAGGGTGATAATAGAAACATGGCGCAAATAGGCTCATCACCCTATATTTATATACAGCTTTTATAATACTGCATATGATCGCCAATCAGTCTAATAAAGACAGGAAATCCCATAGAAAATGGGACAAATATGCGATCATGGGCAGTATACTGCCGTGATATGCATAACAGTCGTATAGCATATTGGGCTTAGTGTATGCAAGTTTTACTCAGAAAACCAAATATTTTTCTTATTTAGTAGTATGTAATACTTGGACAGTATCCGCAAGTGGATACTCTACCACAAGTTTCCTACACACATCGAACCATATTGTTTGTGCGGAGTAGGCCTTGCATCAAGCGGTCGTGGAAAAATTTGTTGCTGTCACAATTCTCTTTTTTTACCGAAGTTGAATCTTTAGCGAAAAATTGAGTACTCAAATTCATCATGGAGATTGATTACTTGCTGTTCGTGCTTTATGGACGAAGAAATGGATTTCACACAGCCTGGAAGAAATACTTCAAAAGACCTGGTAGAATTACTGCAGAGATTCGATTGTCCTGTTAATGGTAGAAGGAAAACAACCCCATTCGGATCGGCTAAAAGCAGCCGATTTGACTATGCTTTCGGCTCGGAATGGACTACTAATATTGCTAAGTATCTGTAACATTTTCATTCTTTATATTGTGAATTCATATTAATCGTCTGGGTAAATAGCGAACGTTTTGGATCCGGAAAGAGCAACGACTTGTCCATCTCAGAGTGCGTTGTGTTCTGGATATCTCCATGTAATGTACCTTCGTCTGTCTCCATTGATTACTTCACCTAGATTCACCTTCGTCTTTTTGCTGCCTCCTTCATTACTAACTATATACATACAAAGCAAAAAAAGACAAAGCCGGCTTCTTCTTTAAATTCTATGAAAGCGAGTAGCAGAAGCTGATTAAGTTTTTGAATAAGAGTCGCTCTAGGTTCACTAGGCTGTTTTTCAATATGGAACTCATGCTTTTATGGGCAGTGTATTTAGGGCCTGATTTATGACCCATTCTTTGCACAGGTTTTACACCTCCACTATCAACATTTAGTTTGTTCTGTGCCGTTTTGGAAGTATCTAGGATAGCGAAGCGGTTTTTCTTTCAGCCTTTCTTCAACGTAGACGGGGGTGTTTTGAGCTCCTACCCATGATAATTTAACTGGTTTTTTATTGATTCCTTGGAATTCCGTCATGCCTCCTTTAAAGATAATCTCTGCTTCCGATACCACGTGCAGCGCTTCCTCTGTGCGCCACTGACCTTTGTGCGGTGTATTTGGTAGAACAATTCTATTCGAAAACATCGATATCTCTAAAACTTCAGCATATGATAGAATGGACTAAATTGCTTAATTTGCAACTAAAAGTAAATTAATCATTCGGGAGCGCCAGAACAACTTACAACTTAATTACTAAAACTGGTTCACATTTTTGCCACTATGTTGTGCCATAGACATTCAAATTTTACTAAAAGTGATAATCTGATGGACATTTTCATTGTTTACATTTCTGTGAAAAATCACAAATCGATTTAAATTCGTCCGAGAAAGCTATAAAAATTTTATTAAAGTTTTTAGATTCGCAATCTGATTGCTGACAAAGTCCCACCTTTGTATAATTCCAGATGGCACTTGTTCCAGCGTACACATGATATTTTATGACAAAGGAGATATAGAGAAGTTACGTTAACATACAAACGCTTAATCCCTTCGTGATCAACAGCGCACACCTACGCCCACGATCGCGCAAACTTGATAACACCCCGGTAATAAGGTGAACGTTTTAGCACTTACGATTCTTCAAACGCGAACCTACAAACGTCCGTGTTCGCGCGATCATGAATCGGTCATGTCCGGAAATCATTTTCCTCCGTCCTAGCAACTTAAGTCCATACATTCAGTTGGATCATAAAAAGCTAAAACAAAAACCTGTTTACTATATTAGGCAACATCTTTAAAATGTAAAACTATCGAATGAGTTTGGTCAACACTTCTCTATACCTTCATTAGAGCTTCCAATCCAGGAATTTATTTTTAATACTTCCCGGGATTCGGGAATCCCGGAAAAAACGTGTTTTCTTTTTTTGCAAAAGATTTATGATCTTCAATAGAATTTCTGCAGGTGATATTTCATAGTGCACATTTTTAAGTCGTTATAAATATGCAATAAAAATTGGACTAAACCGTTTTGCGCGTTAAGGGCACAAGACCTAATTTTAATTAAGTTTTGTATTTTTGTGTTTCGAATTCATCTCGTCAGTAACTAGCACCATCTGGGTGTCTAGTTAGACGATGTATCTAAACTAGTACCCAAATTAGCACTAGTTAGACACAAAAAATTCCAAACAGTTCACACGACATATGTGAACGCCTAAAGCCACATGTCCCGAGTGATGTCCCGGGAAGCAAATATAGCTCTGGTTTGCCGACGAGAAAGCGAAGACGAACTCTTGTCTTTTGGTTCAAGAAACCAAACGCCTGGTATTATGCAATAAAAATTGGACTAAACCGTTTTGCGCGTTAAGGGCACAAGACCTAATTTTAATTAAGATTTGAATTTTTGTGTTTCGAATTCATCTCGTCAGTAAATAGCACCATCTGGGTGTCTAGTTAGACACAAAAAATTCCAAACAGTTCACACGACATATGTGAACGCCTAAAACCACATGTCCCGAGTGATGTCCCGGGAAGCAAATATAGCTCTGGTTTGCCGACGAGAAAGCATATGTCATATGTCGTGTGAACTGTTTGGAATTTTTTGTGTCTAACTAGTGCTAATTTGGGTACTAGTTTAGATACATCGTCTAACTAGACACCCAGATGGTGCTAGTTACTGACGAGATGAATTCGAAACACAAAAATACAAAAGTTATAAATATATTTACAAATTGGATTTTATTGTTGACGAGACTTACAGTAGTACGCGGTTCATTGGTCGATTTAGTGTTATTCTTAAAATGTATAATGCGAGCAGTTTTTGCAACATTCTTTTTGTGATAAAACTAAACACAGTCGATGCTATTTCGGAATACATCCCTCCCCTGTGTTGAGGGGTTTGACGGTATTGCAAACATCATCAAGCATATTGCGTTCATCAGTGCTAAAGAACCTCTGGCAGATAATTGCTTTAAGATGGTTATTGCATTACGCCTCGATAGTGGCGCATCGAGGAGACCGAGAGGGCTTATAGGCCTTTTAGGCGCTTTGTGTTTTTTTCATACTCTGCACCTGCCCATACTAACGCTCAACCACTAGTCTGTGCGCGCTGGTGTGGCCGGCTGGCGGGTAGACCTAGATGGGCTTACGGTAAGGGATATTCTGTGTCCATTTATCGGACGACTTCGTCATCGTATACAGACTAATTAAATTAATTTAATAAATACATTAGTAGAAACCTATTAGTAGTCGTTTTGTAATAAGTGTAGTTTTTAGCACTATTGAACAATTGTTATGTTATGTAAGAATGTGAATTGTACACCGAAAACTAAATTTCAGAATGAAGGTCAGCCTTATCATCCAAGAACGCACGCGAAAATTTGAATGGCCACACGGTTACTAAATCGAATTTATATACGCGATGTCACATGCACACGATCACACACGACAAACATGTTACGATACGATCGCTTAAGCCCTTCGCGATCAACAACGCACACCTACGATCGCGCAAACTTAACGCCTCTGTAATAAGGTAAACGTTTTAGCAGTTACGAAGTTTCAAAAGCGGTCTCAAACGCGAACCTACAAACGTCCATGTTTGCGCGATCGGAAACTCTAGTGATATAGAAGATCTCACTTTCTTCTAGCATCTGAGCCGCACGCCAAAAATAAAGTATTAGATTCACGGCCCACGCGCGATCATCCAAGAACAAGCGCGAATATGCGAAAGGTAAACGGTTATAAAACACGTTAGCACACGCGACATATAAACTCAAAAGCGATTGAATGCGTTAACGTACAAATGCTCGAGCCCTTCACGGTGATACACGCGATCGCGAAGTCTCTACGCCTCAGAATCACGGCCCGCTGCAATTGGCCTTAATGGGTGACATTGCCTGTCTCGTCTGCAATTGTAGTGTGATTCCGAGAATGCCTTCCGAGAACATGGCTCTACATCTCCAGTAGACCAACTCTCGAAAAAAATTCCTTCAAAGCTTAATCCTTCTTCCCCAGTTTGACGGTATTGCTAACACCATCAAGAACCTCTGACAGACAATTGCTTTAAGATGGGTATTGTATTACGTATCGATAGTGGTGCATCGAGGAGACCGAGAGGGCTTTGGGCCTTTTTTTGTGTTTTGTGTTTTTTCATACTCTCCACCTGCCCAAACTAACGATTAAAGAAAGGTAAAAGTAGAAGCCTAATAGAGCTGTTCTTAATATGTTATAACGCATTCACAACAAAATTCGATGGAACAAATCCAACAACTTTGGTATTTTTGAAATGCATGTACACATGTACGATTTGCTAAATACTTTTAAACATATTTCGGATCCAGTGAAGGAAGCGTTTCTGATGTCTTGTCCGAGGAAACAGATCCGCTACGGCATTGATGGCAGCCTTCTCGACGTCGGTAACTATCAATTCGGACTCCAGTATAACACCGATTTTCCCCGGAGATTCCACTAACTCTTCTAAAGCTTCATAATAATATTTCTCTGCCGAAACGAATGGAAAATATCTATTACCGAGGGAACCTGGATCGTTTAGATTTGGTTGTAGTTTCCGGGAGCAGTATCGAACGTACCGTCCATTACCCACATCATATGTAGATACAGCTAAACATTTGATGTTTTCGGCGGTTGAAAACATCATCAGTCAATCACTTTGCACCACTATGTTGTTTAACAGGATCAATTTAATTTGTTTTACGGAAATCTCTCATAGTCATCTGGTGTATTCAAATCCGGTGGAAATGCTTCCAACGTTTTAGATATCGCTGACATACCTTCCTCTGCGCAGATGTGGATGTTTAAACCTGTTGAATATTTATATTAACACCAGCAAAATAAAATAAATAAAGCTTACAGACTCCCAAAATCCGACGAGTTGGTTTCTGCTACTTTTGGGTAAGATTCTATTATCATTTTGGTAATAGACCATGCAATTGCGCATTGCGGTATTAAACCCATATTACCGCAAAGATACTAAACGATGGCATGGCGAACTTCGGTAGCTGTACATGTATACGTCAACCTCGGTGCGGTTCGTATATAGGATAATTCAGTCGATTTCTGTGATTGTATTGGTGCCGAGCCAAAACCAGTCGGAATTTTGGCTGGTTTTTTCATCTGGGTAGGTAGAATTGCACAAATTTAAAAAATCGATGCGATGCTTTGTGTCGATCTTTCACTTTTGCAGATGCCTGGTTCCATTTAATGGCTAGATCCCAAATCCAGATCCAGACTAGCCCATCGATCCGAACTAGTTTAGTCTGGATCAGACCAGTTTCAGGATCCGAACCAATTCCCGGACCTAACCTATCCCCTTTCCCTTATCATGTATGCACCTGAGCAAGGCCCAGACCTGGTTTTAGATCCAGACAAGTGTCTGCATTCGGACGCACGGTTCGTACAGAGCAGCCCTGTTGATGTCCGGGAAGCAAAGCGATTTCAAACGGCACAAAACACCCCACCACTATTTCGAATCAGTTTTTCGCTTGACTGTGTTTTAGACCTGGGCGAGAGTGAGCCGATCTGTAAATACGACAGCGTGACGTATCGTGAAAAACAAAGCCAATTATTCTCCACATTATGTTCACTTTGCATGATGTACAATACACTGACACTCTTTAAAAAGGTCCGACGCGTTTTTATGTATTGTATAAGAATTGGTGAAATGCGAATGAAAGGAAAAGTGGGAGCACTGCCGAACCGCTCGGACCGCTTTCTGTTCGTCCGATATTTTCCAAAGTGTCCCTATAGTATATAATGTGTTTTATGGATAATCGAAATCAATCCTTCACATAGTCATTTCTTCTGTACAGTTAAGGTTGCACAGAGAATGCACAAAATTCGCAAACGAAAAAAGCAGTTTTTTTCCACACCGTATGTCAGATCTTCATAAAAATCAATCAGCGTATGTAGAATATTGTTACAGTACTGCTGATTGATTTTTATGAAGATCTGACATACGGTGTGGAAAAAACTGCTTTTTTCGTTTGCGAATTTTGCGCATTCTCTGTGCAACCTTAAGTGTTAATAGGTGTGATAAAACAAGCAAAGTTTGAGCGTTAAACTAAAAAAAATAGTTATATTCAAGGTACGTTATTTTTTTCATTATATTTTTTTCATGTAGATTAAAGTAAAGTAAACGTTACTGTAAGTAGTATTTGAAGAAACAAATATTCATCAGTTTTTTGTATGATAAAGTATTCGGTCGCTTTTATTTATTTTTTCAATATATATTCAATACGCATTTCTAATGGGTAAGGATGTGGGACGGCATATACTATAATTAATGCATCAATCTTCCATTGTGAGTGTCAGCGATTCATCTTCGACTATACAATATGTATTAATCTTCTAATACGTCATGATTCAAAATATGAAATACGTGTTACAATCACTATATTATATATTAATATTAAATGTAGTATGTCATATTTGTTATATTTAACCCTCTGTAGGCCAAATTTTGAATAACTACTACTAGTTAGCAACCTAATTACATAAAGGTGTATTTCCACAAAAGATAATCAAAAAGCTTGATAATCCCTAACTAAATTACAATGCCATACACAAAAAAGTTTTTTTTCCCGCCCAAATTATTCAACGTAGTGATTTTAGCAAGCAAACGGTGTATTTGGTGAGGATGCTGCGAAGAGGTTTTCGTAGTATTGACAACATACAATTATGCTTCGAATATTCTGCAACGTAATTCCCGTAACCCATCAAAAGGCGGCGTTAAGCAGCAGAGGTTTAATAGTAAACATTGATTTTAATTATATACTCATACAGTTTACTATGTCTTATCTAATGTCTACTAGGTCATAATATTTATGAAATTCATTATGTCTTCTGTGTGCTATACCATATATCTAATTCGATTATATTAATTTTTGATACCTTGCGCAAAATTATTATTATATTCGTTTAATATATATTAATTTATTGTATTCCTCATTATCATGCTACATTTATTAAATGCACCATATTCATTATATGCTTTACTTTATATTTATTTTTTTTTTATACTAAATTACTTTATGATATTCATTTTATACGTCAATGCTTCATTTATATGCTTTATAATTATTATACGTATTATGTTCATCATTTTCATTTTATAAAAATTAAATATTATTGGGTTGGGTGGGAGCATCAGGATATCATTCAAGTTACAGCTTGATCTAGATGTCATGGGTCGCCAGCTTCTATTCTCAAGATAAGAATACTCTCACTGATTGCATAATTCTACGGGATAATACTGTTATTGTTTACGTTCTTATCCGACAAGCGGTAATAAGATTGACGCGCCCTTCTAACACAAACCATCAGACAGTGTCTTAACATGTAATGGAAATTGCGTTATTCGAATGGCGGGAACTTATCATTGGAAGGAGATTCTCTGCCCCTTTTGATTGCCCATAAATATCTCTGTTTATGGCTCCACTCCCTTTTGGCCCTTTATACAGTGATAGTGTGAATGTCATTTGAGAACATGATTTTATCCTTGCTGTTAAAAGCATCTGCAGACACCGGAGTATTCCATACACTGTGGTGGGTTCTTATATCATCATCATATCATCAGTTAAGGGTTAATAGGTGTGAATATCGTGAGAATAGAGAAATTGTACGTTGTGATCACATTCTGATAACTTTGCAATGCATGCGCGGGTATCTAGCCGCCAAAAATACACCCAATTTTGGGTGTAGTTAAATAACATAAGATCGACTAGATTTTCCAAATAGAATTCTATTGTAAAGAATAATTTAAAAAAGAAAGTACTTTTTCAAGAAAAGTGCAATGACTCTGCAACGGACCGATTTTAACATACTGCCACTTCACGAAAGACACGGATTTTTTCATTTAATCCTTAACAATTCCCATATCAAATTTTGCTTTGAAAAAAAGTTGGCATTTCATCAAAGTGCACTAAATTTACAACTCGGCCAACCAGCCCCGCACAGAACTCGGCCAACCTACCACAATGTATATTTTAGAGACCAATCACGCTTTATACCGTTATACCATTTTGTTGGGTTTTGAATACTCTTTCCAGCAGAACTTGGTACTGGATGTAAATTGATTCGCGTTGCACATATTATTTTTCAGAAACAGAAATTTACTCACCTGTGCCGAAAAAAATAAACGTGCTCCTGTATAAACGACACCACCAAAACACCTTAAATTACGTCGGTACATTGGTGACCTAATATCCCACAAAAAATCACTATAGATGTCGCTATTGCGCATAATAGCCTTTTCATAAAAGGCACTCGGCCAACCAGCCCCGGTCATCCCTATTGTCTAAGAATTGATGAAATGCAAATGATCTCATATTCGACATGAGTGAGACACAGAGATGGTTTGAATGTGTTAATGTAGCCGTTTAGGAAATTTTTTGGTACCTTTTTATTATTAAACGTCTTGCTATTACAGTTTTTTTTCTTATTACCGTAAAGGTATTACAGCCCAGTTTTGGGTGTAGTTAAATAACATAAGATCGACTAGATTTTCCTAGTCTGTTATAAAGAATAATAGTATTGCATTTCAGGAAAGTGAAAACAGCACTTATTTCAACCGATGATCCCATTTTTTCAAATCTTCTCACTTTTCAATGGAACTAATAAAATTAAAAAAGAAAGTGTACTTTTTCAGAAAAAGTGCAATGACTCTGCCACGGACCGATTTTGACATACTGCCACTTCACGAAAGTCACGGATTTTTTCATTTAATCCTTAACAATTCCCAACATTGCCGATTGATTTAAGATTTTTTACTAATAACTACAATTTCCTATAGTACTTCCAGTTAGCTTCATACCAGTATTTTTTTATTTTTTCATAAAAAAAATCAATGCGTGATAATTTTTAACTAAATATCACTGCTATCAAAAAAAAGTTTTATTCTAGTTTTCCTTAAATTTTCAACTTTTTAGTCGAATTGATTAAACCTAATGATTTTGTATTTGTGTGATAGATAGGACTCCAAGAGATGCAGTTGGACAGCAGAGGGTTAAAAATAGAAATAATTGAGCGTATTCGAGATTTCAATCCTCTCACTGACAAGGGACCATTCATAAATTACGTAACGCTTTTAGGGGGGAGGGGGTGGTTCGGCAAATTGTGATATATTGTTACATATGGGGGAGGGGGAGTATGCTAGAACGTTACCTAACATGTTTTTATCGAAGAAAAAAGATTTTTCAAGGAATTTGTTACGTAATAGGGGAGGGAGAATAGAGAAATTTGTGACAATTTGTTACACGGGGGAGTCAATTTTAGGCAATTTTTGCGTTACGTAATTTATGAATGGTTTCCAAAATGATAAAAAGGCGCCTTTCAATTTCACTGGGTGTTGATTTTAGCTTGCCTTTTTGAGGATTTATAGATAACTAGTACTTAGCATAACCAGTAGTTAGCATCAGAGTTAAAAATAATCGAAGCTCTTTTTTGACGGCTGAAAATGAACCTGATGCGACTCGTGGTGAATAGAAAAAATATTCATTCAAATAACCATGTTATTCATTCAGTTGAATATCGTACAATATATTCATTTCACTAATTATCTAAGAAAATGTTTTCTAATGCCGGCAAAGCATATGAAACAACAATCATCGTCGCTTACATTGCGCCAGAGCCTACTTTGATGCGTTTGATTCGTTGCTGCACGGTCGCTTCGTGTAGTAATCGGAGACGAATGAAAATATGCATGGATGAATGGGTGGTTTGTTCGTTTGACGTTTTCAGCTGCGTCACTGAATATTGAAAATGAATGCGCCTGAATATGATCAATTTTCATTCAATGATTTTGAATATTTTTAACTCTGGTTAGCATAACAAAAAATAAATCGCGCATGTTAATGAATCTTTAGAATCGGCATTCTATTGACATGTGTGTCTGCTATGGAAATAACACAGTTTTCATTTTGTTTTCTTATTATTTTGAAGCTTATTATTGGTAAAAATCTCTCTTGCTACGAAACCATTATTTGTCCTGAAGACATCGTAGCTCTAAAATATAAGGCTTAGCTACAACCATTGATATCTTCCTAAATTGTGGATTCGGTCCCCTGGGCAATCGTCTATAAAGCCTATCGTACATTATACCAAACGAATATGGGTATCTAACGTATTTATGCCTAACGTTACGCACCCGTCAATGACGTACCTTTTCCTCTATTAGGCTGCGGTGGTAAATTTGTCCTTTATGATGTTTTTTTTTGTTATCTTTCTCGTCTCGTTATCGACTCGAGATGACTGGCCTGGAATCTCACACCACACCCGAAATAGAAACAATAGAATCTTTGTGTAATTAAAAAAAATCCTAGTGTCCGTAACAAGCGCTTGTTCCGAGTAGGGGTTCAAAGTCCGAAGTAATATTTTATTAGTTAAGCTTTAAAAGTTAAGAAATATTTCTATTTTGATCCATCAGTAGTGACCGCGTTTTTCTGTATGATTCATTATTCAACAAAACATCTGAAATCAGTACCTCTTATCAATAGCGATTCCGTTATCATTATCAACTGATTCCAATAATCATAAGGCTTAGTATCGTTTCGATTACGTTTGCATTCGTTCGATTGAGAAAAGATGTATCCAGGGCACCCATAAAATCGATGCACAGTACGGTTTAATACTTTTTCTCTTGTGCAACGCCAGTCGTTTTACGGTTATGTCGAGGGTGGGATGAATTGGTCACCAAACAAAACACAATAAACTGTCTAAGAATATACCAGAACAATTTCAAAATTTATTTCAAAGTTTTTTGACGGAAATACTAATTAGGAAATGTATTGACTGATGTAACAAATCAAGATTTGGTCTCTTCAGAAATGAATTGTCTTCTGCAAGAATTTGAAACCGTAGTTTAAACCTATTTTGTAAAATATTTTGTATCTCTCGTCAAAATTAAGTTACTATTTCATAAATTTCTTCAATTTTCCTTGGTTGATATATGAAATGTAAATTAGGAATCTTTTCGGTTTTATGGTTTCGAACAATAATTGTGAGCTGCACTGTTCCCGTCATTAAGGTACTACCGTGCCGAGGCGCTTCACTTATTGATCCAAAAGTCCTAATTTTTTGTAAATGCAAGTAAAAGTTGTAAAACATTTCGAAATAATAATTCAAAATTGTACAATTTGTTACATTTTTAATTTGTTCTAGCAGGGATGAGTAAGCTATTATCAACCACCAGTATCATCTTTAGCCCGGTCTATTATCTTTCAATAGACTCCTGCAAATCGCAGCGAACAACCACAAACCACAACGCAGTGTAATATTTCTCTTTCAACATCGCACTATCGAACGTCATTTTCACGACTTAGTTTTCTAATATTACTAATTAAATATTCCGGTTGGCCTCGAAAATAAAGATCATTACCGAAAGGTTGCGACCAAATTAGCTTCCGCCCTAGTTTAATCATTCGCATCAGCTCTAGAGCTTGGAGAAATCCACCAAGGGGAAATATTCTGTCTCCGGAGTGGAAAAGCCGCGTTTTTATTTTATTGTAATTTGATACACCTTGCGCACTTACTAACAACTTGTTGCCGCTGACGAGGTGCTTTGTAGTTAGATCATCAGTTCGCACTGGAAACAGTGCCAGTCAGTGGTTCTGCGCTTTTAATAATATGCGTGGAGATACTGTTTACGCTGAGGATAGTAGAATATAATCATTTCAATCTGTGATGCGACTCCGATAACTCACCGCCCTCGAACTATAGGCAATGCTGTACGTTTTCTGTCTTTTGCTAAGGGTGGCGATAATGATGAGCGTGAGGGTCCTTATGTGTGCACTCGGAAAAAGTCGTTACATTTGAGCACATTGCTGATGGTTGTTGTTCTTCATTGAAGGTGTTGGTGCCCTTTATTCTGTGAAATTTGAAGGTTAAGTTTTCTTAACAAAATAAGTTTAATATCATGTGCTGATTTTTCTCCAAACTTACTGTTCAGCTAACGCTCTCAGAATTTCAGATTCAATTTAATTAAGTGGTGTTATTACATGGATAAATATGATTTTATGCTTTGAGAACTCACAGACATAAACACGACAACAGCCGACAACTATTTCCTTCGAGTCACATAAGAACTAACAATGTTCTGCGTATGAAAGACGAAATGAGCTAATAACTCATTTCAAATGGAATGACACATTATGCACACAAAATCAATACACTAAAGGTTTGTGTAAATAAAATATCCTTATACTTTTCTCGCGCAATGTATATCGTAGGTCTGAACAATTTTCGAATATAAACTTCAACACAATAAGATACTATGAAAAATCCGGCAACATCTGATTTCCAAATATTTCTAATTATCGGACCCCAAGTTGAGAATCACTGGCATATTGCATAGCATTCTGTCGGAATGTTGAAAAGATACTTACGAATAAATCTGAGAAGAAAATTATCATACTTGAAATTCGATAAGTGACTGTCTTCAGTGAAAATTGGTAAAGATCTCCGATACATTTTTGTATCCAGTGTTAATCAAAAATTTTAGCACCAAACTTATACCACCTCAGCAAATGATTTCTAAGGTGAAACTGACAAGTTTACCTTCTCAGTTTGTCCAGAGCAGAAGCTAAAAGTCGCTTCGCTTTAGATACCAGTAACGCAGTCAATTCTACCTTCCGAGAACCTAACTCTACAGCTCCAGTAGGACAACTCTCAAAAAAAAAATAAGTTTAATATTATGTACTAAAATCCCTCCAAACATACTATTCAGTGGAGAAAAATTTAGGTAGAAACTCTTTTTTCTCTACTAAGACAAGCATAAACCCGGCGCTAGCTTAGCAGTTAGTTCTGATGAGACGAAGTCGAAACGCAAAACCCATAACTAATTCTCGAAATCACTACTTCGTTGAAAGTTTTAATACTTTTAGCTGGATTGATTTGCAGTCTACGACAAAGTTGTTCGCAATGAAATTATATTTCCCATTCTCACTTGCAGTAATAATAATCTGAGGTGCCACCTACCGATAAAAATGCGAACAAGTAAATTTTCTTCATTTTTAATTGCCGCAAATCTCAAATTAGCTTGAAGCACGTTACCCCGGCAGCTAGACTTAGTTCCAACTTTGAGTTGACGCTCCTGGTGGTTATAGTAAAAGAATGAAATAATCGAATAAAATTATTTTTTTACTAATCTATTATTTTATCTATCCCTGCCATTTAATTCCCTTCATTACACAGAGGAGTCACTAGAACAAATTCCTGGCTAATAAGCAAATATTTTTTTCCGATTTTTATTTAGTTATATTTTTTACATACCTAAAAGCATATTGCATTATGTAACAAAACAGATAGTATCAGTCTTTCTTCTTACCTCGTACAAAGCTACGCTATAGCAGGCTATAGGCACCAGTGAATCAAGCCGGCTTTTGTTCTATACAAGTGCACAAACAAATTGTATCGTTGCCCCCGGCTGCGGAGTGAAATGAGTTTGCCAAATGAAACAAAAGAGCCCGTGCTACGGGATAACACGATTTCGATCAACTTTAATAAAACTCGTGTTAGACCCACAGTGGAACAGTTAGTTAAGGTTAAAATGGAGCTCAATCTCGCTGAAGTTACGTACATTCAGTTGCACCACTTTAAAACTGTGTTTTGATCACGTTTAGAAGTTTAGCACAGGCAAAGAACTTCATTGCAAAGAACAACATGCAACACGAGGACTAATTTAATTACACAAAAATCAAGATCCCCGTACATATGGAAAATGACATGGTGGACGTGCGTATCCATGATTTGGCCCCGTGCAATAAGGAAGATTACATCAAACGAATCATGTCGCAATATGGAGAAGTAGAATCTATTACGAATGACACCTGGAGAATGTTTTCACCGGCTTTCGCAACGACGTTCGTGTTGTGAGGATGCGAGTGACTAAACCAATACCTTCTTACATGACTATCGAATGCAAATTACCGAAGGATGGCGTGACCTATAAACAAACAACGCTAATCACATATCCCGGGCAGACCCCAACATGCCAATTCTGTAACCATATAGCCCACTACGGAAAAACATTCGCCGAAGCAACTAGTCAAAACTCATCTACTACATCCAACTCTAATAAGCAGCCACCGACCCCTTCCGATAAACCAAAAACAACGATCCAATTAACCAATAATACATGTACAACGACCACGACAACCGCTCCCAAACCAACAACTAACATCACCAATAAAGAAGCAAATACCGATGAAGACGGACCCGACAACAGACCCGTAAGAACAAGAAACAAATAAGAACCTCTGATCGTGAACAACAAGAAAGCAGTACCGATGATGACATGGACGGGAACGATAACGCGAGAGAAGGCAGACTTTATGACCCCCAAGCGGCTTCACCGCCAAGGAAAAGGATCTCAACACGCAGCAGCAAACTGCGTCAACAAGATCTGGCAGATAGACATTCTTAATTCCTTTTTATTTTCACTTATTGTAAAAAATAAAATACACACGGCTCAGTTGTGCTAACGCATTGAGCCGTTTCAAATAAATATTTAGATAAAAAAATAGATAGTATGTCAAAAATTGTTAAAGAATTTTTGCATGGATGCAGAAAGATGATATCTTAAAGGGGTTTTAATCGTTTTTCCAATATCGTTTTCTAGTGATGATGACTGTATTGAGTAAGACAATATTATAACAACACAACTATTTGTATTACCTCAGCTTTGAAATAACTGTAAATGGTAGTGTTTCTGTGTGTTGCACCAGCATTTAAAAATACCTTTTTTAACAGTTTATTCCAAATTTGAATGACAAAACATTATACGGCGAGATTCGGCAGAGTTACTGAAGCAGTATTGTAAAACACAATTTCGGTTATCCAAAACACAATCAAACGCTTCCGATCTTGTTCGATCCACAAATTCCATTTATTTATTTATTAACAGATTAAGGCCGAAGTGGCCTGTGCCGTATACAAAAGACTCCTCCATTCCACTCGGTCCATGGCCGCGCGTCGCCAGCCACGCAGTCTGCGAAGGGTCCGCAAATCGTCTTCCACCTGGTCGATCCATCGTGCTCGCTGCGCGCCACGTCTTCTTGTACCGGTCGGATTGCAATTGAGAACCGTTTTCACCGGGCTAGTGTCCGACATTCTGGCTACGTGCCCGGCCCACCGTAGTCGTCCGATTTTCGCGGTATGACAGATGGGCGGCTCCCCCAACAGCTGATGCAACTCATGGTTCATTCGCCGTCTCCATGTGCCGTCTTCCATCTGCACTCCATGGTACGCGGCACTTTCCGTTCGAAGACACCAAGTGTGCGTTGGTCCTCCACGAGCAAGGTCCAGGTCTCGTGCCCGTAGAGAACTACCGGTCTAATCAGCGTCTTGTAGATGGTCAACTTCGTACGACGGCGAACTCTGTTCGACCGAAGTGTCTTGCGGAGGCCAAAGTAAGCACGATTTCCTGCCACGATGCGTCTACGAATCTCTCTGCTGGTATCATTGTCGGCGGTCACCAGTGAGCCCAAGTACACGAACTCTTCAACCACCTCGATTTCGTCGCCACCGATGCAAACTCGAAGCGGGCGGTTCTCATTCTCTTCTCGTGAACCTCTTCCTATCATGTACTTTGTCGTCGACGTGTTGATGGCAAGTCCGACGCGCTTGGCTTCTCTTTTCAGTCTGATGTAGGCTTCCTCCTTCTTCTCAAAGTTTCGTGCAATAATATCAACGTCATCGGCGAAGCCAAGTAGCTGAACGGACTTTGTGAAAATCGTACCACTCGTGTCGATCCCTGCTCTTCTTATTACACTTTCCAGCGCGATGTTGAATAACAGACACGAGAGACCATCACCTTGCCGTAACCCTCTGCGTGATTCGAAGGGACTCGAGAGCGTCCCTGAGACACGTACTACGCATATCACCCGATCCATCGTCGCCTTCACTAATTGCGTCAGTTTGTCCGGGAATCCGTACTCGTGCATAATCTGCCATAGCTGATCTCGATCGATAGTGTCGTATGCGGCTTTGAAGTCGATGAACAAATGATGTGTGGGCACATTGTACTCGCAGCATTTCTGCAGTACTTGACGAAGAGCGAACACCTGGTCCGTGGTAGATCGTTCGCTCATGAAACCCGCCTGGTACTGCCCCACGAACTCTTGCAATTGGTGATAGTCGACGGCATAGTATTTGGGAGAGTACCTTGTAGGCGGCGTTCAGCAGGGTGATTGCTCGGTAATTACAGCAATCCAGCTTGTCGCCCTTTTTGTAGATAGGACACACGACATCTTCCATCCACTCCTCCGGTAAAATCTCCTCCTCCCAAATCTTGGTAATCACCCAGTGCAGCGCTTTAGCCAGTGGCTCGCCACCGTGTTTTAGTAGCTCGCTTGGTATTTGGTCAACCCCAGCGGCTTTATTATTTTTGAGCCGGCTAATCTCCTCCTGGATTTCTTGGAGATCCGGAGCCGGTAGTGTAATGTCTTCCGCGCGTGCTCCCAGGTGCGTTACCGTGCCATCCTCGTCGTCTGCTGCATCGCCGTTCAGGTGTTCTTCGTAGTGCTGCCGCCACCTCTGGATCACCTCACACTGGTCCGTGAGAAGATTCCCGTTTGTATCTCTGCACATGTCGGCCTGTGGTACGTGGCCCCTGCGCGAGCGGTTCAACTTCTCGTTGAATTTCCGTGTGTCTTTAGCGCGGTACAGCTGCTCCATTGCTTCGCGATCTCGGTCTTCCTGCTGGCGCTTTTTGGTCCGGAAAACCGAGTTCTGCCTGTTCCGTGCCTGTTTATATCGCGCCTCGTTCGCCCTCGTGCGGTGTTGCAGCATTCTCGCCCATGCTGCATTCTTCTCTTCGACTAACTGCTCGCATTCGCCGTCGTACCAGTCGCTACTTCGGTCCAGGCCAACCGTACCTAGTGCAGTGGCTGCGGTGCTACCTATGACGGATCGGATATCTCTCCAGCCATCTTCAAGGGCAACTGCGCCTAGCTGCTCTTCCGTTGGTAGTGCCACTTCCAACTGCTGCGCGTATTCTTGAGCCACTCTGCCATCTTGTAGCCGCTCGATGTTTAGCCGCGGCGAGCTATGCACTGTCGAAAGTTTTGAGCGCAAGCATACTGCAACCAGGTGGTGGTCCGAATCTATATTCGCACTGCGATAAGTGCGGACGTTTGTGATGTCCGAGAAGAATCTACCGTCGATTAGAACGTGGTCGATTTGATTTTTTGTTACTTGGTCCGGTGATCTCGAGGTGACTTTGTGGATATCTTTGCGAGGGAAGAAGGTGCTTCGGATTACCATTCCACGGGAGGCTGCGAAGTTCACATATCGTTGGCCGTTGTCATTTGATACGGAATGCAGGCTGTTAGGCCCGATCACCGGTCTGTACATTGCCTCCCTTCCTACCTGTGCGTTCATGTCGCCGATGACAATTTTCACGTCTCGCAGAGGGCAACCGTCGTATGTCTGCTCCAGCTGCATGTAGGACGCTTCTTTCTCGTCGTCGGGTCTCCCTTCGTGTGGGCAGTGCACGTTGATGATGCTGTAGTTGAAGAAACGGCCTTTGATCCTCAACTTGCACATCCTTGCGTTGATCGGCTGCCACCCGATCACACGTTGGCGCATCTTGCCCAGCACTATGAAGCCGGTTCCCAGCTCGTTGGTTGTGCCACAGCTCTGGTAGAAGGTAGCCGCTCGATGCCCGCTTTTCCACACCTTCTGTCCCGTCCAGCAACGTTCCTGCAGCGCCTCGATATCGAAGTTGCAGGGGTGTAGCTCGTCGTAGATTATCCTGTCACATCCCGCGAAGCCGAGCGATCTGCAGTTCCATGTTCCGAGTTTCCAATCGTGATCCTTTATTCGTCGCCTGGGTCATTGCCGATTGTTCTGGGTCGTATTTTCTTCTGTATTGTTCGTTATGTGGGTTTTTTAAGGGGCGGCTTATAGGGCCTACGCCAACCACCTGTCTCGCCGGTGGGCCATCGTGCCAGGACTGCTTAAGGTCCCACCTGGGCACCAGGACAGGTTTACACCTTCCGAAGAAGGGTAACCCCCCCTTCCCTGCCAGCATATGACCAAAGTTCCCACCGGGGTTGGTTACCCGATCTTCACTAAGATTACTCGTATCCCAGTCGACGCCACGAGGAGGCCAGGGCTAGGAGTTACTGGGCAGGAAGCTAAGGACCGCAAGTGGGATCTATTTTATGCCTTCAGGTACAAGAGGCTTACGCACTGCCCAGTCATTGCCGACCAATCCACAAATTCCAAGCGATTTGAAAATATTAAAAAAAAATTAATTTGAGGTACACCGAAATGCTGTAGGGCCAAATATTATATTTGCAAAAACGTATCACTATGAAAATATATACAGGAGTCCCTTTTCTTATCCCTTTTCCACTGATCAACTGTTTATGCAATTCGAAAAACAAAGATCACCTCCAAATTGCTAGTACACTGAAGTCGTTTTACGCGTTTTTTTCACGCGGATTTTTAAATCCGCGCGATTTCTTTAGGGCAATTTTAAGAAACCGCGTAAATTTTTCGTTTTCGACCTCTCGGTCGAGACACAAGTGCTTTGTTTCCAGTCCGTGCAGTGTATAGCGACAAAGAATAGTGCTAATCGACGTTCAAGGTTATCTTGCCAGTTCGGTTCGGTTCTCAGTCTTTTGTTCGCGTGTGAGAATTAAGCGCAATTCAGACGATACATCAGCTTCCGCCAACGTCAACGAAACGTCACCGTTCCACCAGGATAAGTTAAATACTTTTCTCTTGCGTCCGTTCACACATGCCGTACGTCAAAACGTTCCGTGCCGTTGATGTTGTGTGTGAATGCCTCCATTTAACTGCATGTAACTTATCCTGACGGAACGGTGACGTTCCGTTGACGTTGGCGGAAGCTGATGTATCGTCTGAATCGTCCTTTAAACAATGGCGGTGCGTCGTTGGACACCAGTTTAAAGATAAATGGTTTTTATCTTTCGTATCACATTTATTGCTTTCTTCCGTCTGCGCGGGCGCTGACCCCGTGCGTTGACGTTGTCGATGGTTCCCTCTCCAGATGGTCAAATGTAGGTTGAATCGGGCTCAACCTCTAAGGCTCCCCCCCCCGATCCAAATGCTACCCAGAACTCTCAACTGGTCCATTTGTGGTCTTCTTTCGGCCCAAGACTAAATCGCTGAATCTTCTTCAGATTTCTAAAGACCTAACGAAACGGTTTAGGCTGTGACCGAAATTTCGTAGGTCCGCTCAGACAAGATAAGGGTGTTGCTAGCCAACTCAAAGCAGACTAACGATATGGCTTGCTGTGAGCACTTTAGGCGGGATTATAACGTGTATATTCCAGCTGTAAAGGTACAGTTTGAAGGCGTCGTCACCGATGAGAGTTTGACGTGCTGTAGTACGTGGTTGGCCGTTTTAAAGACCGCTTACTTCAGCCGGTGAAAATACTTGAGTGCAGTATTCAGTATTAGTAGCGGAGGATGGTAAGAAAATATACCCCCAATCAAACTCTTATCGGGTGACCTTCACTGGAACTGCCTTACCGGACTACATCCTCTTGCACAAGGTCCGATTACCTGTCCGTCTGTTTGTACCGCGGGTCATGAATTGCACTAAGTGTAAACAATTGAGTCACCCAGCCACCCATTGCACCATTAAGGCCCGCTGTGGAAAATACGAGGAGAATCATCTAGATGATTCGTGCAGTGAGAAAGCCGGAAAGTGTCCTTACTGTACGGAGAGATTACATAACATCTCGGCATGTCCCGCGTACAAGCTACGCGGAGATAAACTGAGTTATGCTGCCGCTGTATCCGACAACATCAAATCTATTCAAGAGAAAGAGTGCAGCTTTTTGGCTGGCTTGATTCTCGACAGCGCGAATCAAGCTCTGACTAAGCCAGTACCCGGCGCGGACATACAATAACGTTTTCCTAATCCTTGGTGGGACAAAGAGTGCTCAGACGTGTACGCGGAGAAGGCCGCCGCGTATAAAACCTTCCGAGACGACGGGTAACCCGCTAGCTATCGACAGTACGCGACGTTGGAAACGCGAATGAAGAGTTTTGTGAAAGCCAAGAAACGTGGTTACTGGCGCCGGTTCGTTGACGGACTAACGAGAGAAACATCGATGAGCACTCTTTGGGGCACGGCCCGGCGTTTGCCAAACCGAAACAGTACTAACGATAGCGCGGAATATTCAAACCGTTGAATATTCGATGTCGCCAAGAAGGTTTGTCCGGATTCCGCCTCGGCACAGAAGATCTACCCCCTCACGATAACGCGAACGAAACACCTTTTTCGATGGTGGAGCTCTCACTTGCTCTCTTATCGTGTATCATCTTGTTGAAGAATCTGCCACACTCTGCCAAGAGATGCTCGTTGAACTTTGTTAACTAGTTTCTTGAGAATAACATTGTCCCACACGATTGGAGACAAGTGAAGATCATCGCCATCCAAAAACCAGGAAAACCAGCCTCCGATCACAATTCGTATCGACCGATTACAATACTGGAAGTTGTTCGAGAAAATGATCCTATCCCGCCTCGACAATTGGGTCAAAGCAAATGGTTTACTGTCAGATACACAATTTCGCTTTCGCAAAGGCAAAGGGACGAACGATTGTATTGCGTTGCTCTCAACTGAAATTCAAAGGGCCTATGCTAGCAAAGAGCAGATGGCATCAGTGTTCTTCGGTATTCAGGGGGTTTTTGATTCAGTTTCTATCAACATTCTTTCAGAGAAACTACACCAGCATGTCATGTCTAAGCCCTCTGTTATACAATTTCTATGTCATCGACATTGATGAATGTCTTGACAATTCCTGCACATTAAGGTAACTTAAGGTTCTCTAGCTGAAAAATCGATTTTAGGAACTCTTATATCGATGCGATGCGATATCTTAAACCCGGAGGTGATTGAAAATTTCGAAAGGCTTGTCGAGCTCAATTCTCAGACCCGTTTCATGTCATCTTCCGTTAACACCTACTCTTTTTCATTTCGTTGAATCGTACGTTGTCTTGAAATTCACAACCATGATTGGCGTGCTTTCTGTCCTCATCATGTTAATTGTTTTGTGGAACTTCTGTGCGTCGTTCATGGCAAGGATACACTCCACCTCGGTTAGTACCTTTTTTGGAATCAACGTTTCTTACGTCGATGAAAGTTTTTCTCGGCTGCCCTCAGCTCACCATATCGTTCCGTATTCTAACGTGTAGCCACTGCAAGCATACGGCTTCTTGCCTGGTTTTCTCGTTCGTCTCTCTCAGCATTGAATCAGTTATTCCGCTGGTTACCACGTGTGCCACCGGACACTTCTGTGCCTCTGGATCTGCCGTCAGGCTGCGTTCAGGATATCTCTCAGGATTTCGCGCGTATTTCTGAACAACACCTGTAAATAGCGGGTTAACCACTACTTTGGTTCTTATTGGTTTGCCCAGCGGACCCTATTTAACAGGTGCTTCTATCAGAATTTCAGATTTTCCCGGATATCACCGCAGTGATCTTCCCACCTTTGTCCTCTCTGCTTCGTTCTCCTTGACGATTAGCTGTAGAGGAGAGCTTGACTCGTTTGACTTATCCTCTACAGCGAGAGCGGTCGGTGATTCGACCGGGGTTGCGAAAACACTCCCTTACGTCTGGTTTATCCCTTAATGGCGAATCGACACCGCTTTTACGTGTGCCCGAACCACGGATCGGTACTTTTCGACGGATTTAACTGGCCGTTGCACGCGCGCACTTCACTTCACTGGACAATAGTCTCGGAAAATTGTCTCGAAAAGGATTTACTAGGACCCGTATTTTGGCAAAAGAAGAGTGATGACCTACCTGAAAAATATTACTGTTATTACTGTTCAGTAATGACATTACTAGCCGCTCGTGTATGGGTTCCTAATCAGTCTCGTTATCTCACTCCTGAAACCTGTTTGGCTAGACAGTCTTGTGTAAATCTTGCACATCATCAGAAAATGTCCAGAATCGACGTTCAGTCCTCTGAAGATCATGGCATCAATGGCATCAGAACAATGTCGATCTCTATCAAGACATGGTCAATTTGTGAGCAAGTATAACCATTCAGGTGTTTCCCGGCGTACTTCTGAATATTCCTTCGTGTCTTTGGCTGTAAGCTATCAAAATTGGTTAGCCTTAGGCTAGGCAGTTGGTTGTTATATGAATTCTCTCCATTCTAATAAAAGGATGAAAGAATTCTTTCCTCTCGACCTGAGCATTTCTGCCCGGATGATGATATTTACGTTATGTTTTGTGCACTCACCGTTCTAGATCAATATGAGAAAAGGGCGGAAGTCCAAGTGAGAGTCTCTTTTTTTTGTTACTCTCTCTTGCGTCAATAACTCGGCAGCTTCTACGTTTGCTCCTCAACTCTTAGCGTAATATGCTAGATGACATCAGAGTCTTTCAATATTTATTGAAACAATGTTGGAAAGTTTTATGTTGACGCAATAATAATCGAAGGAGAAAGTAAACACAGAGAGACTTTCATTTGGACCTCCGCCCTTTTCACATGTTGGTCTAGCGTTGATCTTGTGTAATCTCTCATAGAACTCAAATCATCTCAATAGCTGCATATCAATCACTACACAGTCCACCCCATGTTTTGCCTTCTACTGGAGTTGTTGTGGCACTAGCAAGCTACCCGTAGCCAGTTTGAACCAGAATGAATAAAAATCATAAAAAAGTGACAAATTTTCCTTCTTTTAAACATGAGCAGTTCGTTTGATCAATAAATCTCTCCAAGCCATTCCCCCGAGTGTTCGGTTTATTTAAACATGTTTTCATATATTCTATACATTTTTTATGACAACTTCATGTCAAACGGATTTATGCCATACAGCATTATGCCAAATTACTAATATAAGAAAGGGTATCCCGTTCCTAATAATTATAATTGAAACAATTGATGATCAATATTCCTTTTTTTCAATTAGCTCACGTTACCTGCCCATAATCGCAAGTCAGAATAGACGCAAATAAAAACTTCTTTACCGCTACTAATACAGACCATTCTTTTCGCTTCTCTTGCAGTTTCCTGAAAAATGCCCCCACCGCCACCGCCGCCGGGGCCTCCGCCACCACCGGGGCCACCGCCCCCGCCGGCGATGAAAGTAGGTGGCGGAATGCCGTCGGCCGATGGACGAAACGCACTGCTGCAGTCCATCCAGAAGGGCGCCAAGCTGAAGAAAACGGTCACGGTGGATAAAAGTGCACCGATGATCCAGGGTAAGGTGGCGGCCCCGGTAGCTAACAATCATCGTGGACCAGCGCCTTCGGCAGGCGACACCAACGGCGCAGTAGGAGGAGGCCCTAAGTTGGGCGGAATCTTCGAAGGTCTTTCATCGATGCCGAAACTCAAACCGGTCGGCAGTAGAGGTGAGTCACATTCGACGTAGGTGTATACAGAGGAGTTGTGTGCTGCTTGCGGCCCACTAGTTCAAACCCATGTGGTTACTTCCGCTTTAGGGCTGTGCCAATGATTGCTTTTATATGTGTCATAAAATGATTAACCTTCCAATAATGCGTGATTCAATAATTGGTTTTCCACCTACTAAGCGATCAAACAAAAATGTGTTGTAATGTATGTCAACACTTCTTCAATATCAGTACGGAACATACAATGATTGCGTTTCCAAAGGAAAACTTAGAATGAACCATGCGAGCTCGCACACCCTTCAAATGGTTTCTGACTCACGCGGCGCACCGAACCACTATTTTATGATTATAGTAAAAACGTAACTGGCGCTTGCCTGCAAGTATACCTACATAAGCGCTTGGGGCTGACTGGTGGGTCGGTGAACACATGTCTGTGTGGCATTTTGCCGAGAGCTGATAAGTGAAGAGTGATTACGTATTTTCCTTCTCCCCCTCGACAGGAGCACAATCAACAGCAGGAACAACTAGCAATAAGTCACCATCGCCGGAGAATACGATTAAAAACAACAACCGGTTAGGTGGTGGGGTGAGTGGAGGCGGAGCAGTTGACTTTGCCGATGAGCTGGCGGCCAAATTGACGCTCAAGAAGCAGAAACATAGTAACAATAGTATCAACAGTAGTAGCCACAATGCCATCATCAACCACAACAACAACAGCCACCATGTGCCGGTGACGGAAAATAATCTGCGGACAAATCGAGGACCCCCACCGCAGCCCCCGGTGCAGCTGAAGGTAAGGCTTGTATTCTTTTGCGATAATCCGCTTGGTTGTGTGACACTTTATTCGATTTTTTTCTTTTAGAATGCCAATGATTCACCCCAGGGGAAGTCGAGTTATTCCAGTCAAAAAAGGTATGTTCGATTTACCAGAACAATAATATATACATTAGGTTGGTGCTTTCTGTAGGTTCCTATCGGTGCAATGTTTGTGACGTAGTTTTGCAATGTTGATTTCCGATCTGGATTGGTTCGTAGAGATACGTTCGAATGGTTGGTCTGTCTGTAGCAGTAGAATATTTGTCAGCTATTAGTTTATCAATAAAATCGCTACGACTGCAGTTACAAATCATTAAGAATAGAATTAGGTTTAATGGATGTTAAGAATTTCAAAGAAAGATTGCATTTTTTTCGAATGCTCATGACGAAAGGATCGAGTTTATTTATTACCAATGTCCTACTCATAATCAAACTTTATCAGAAACATGTGATTGACGATGATTAGCAAACGATCACTACCGTTGGGATCGTGGAATATCTTCTAGGTGCAAGCTAACCTGTGCGTAGTCGAGTAAAGTAATCATTTTTTACTTTGACTGATGAGTTATACAGGGGTTATTGAGACTGTGCTTTTAAAAGCATCGCAAGCACCGAAGGCTTCGAAGATCTAGTCCATATTGTCAGCAGTTCAATTTCTGGTTGAATCTGGTTGTAAATTGAGGATTGTAGGGTTTTTGCCTTTCTTCAATAGTGCTAAGAACTCTAACGTGGATTTTAAATTTCAAAATCCGAGGGGCAATTTTGTTTTGCCGGGAATTTCTTAGGTCATTTAAGTTTAAGGAAGTTTAAATTTTTTTGCATATATTCTTTCTACCACACTTCCTTTAAATCAAATTAATCTTCAATCACTTTTTGGATTGCATGAAAGGTTTGCGTTTCTAATGATCCAAAATAATTGGATCAGGAGGTGTTTTGAAATTCACCCTCTTTTGGTATAAAAACAACATTATTGGTTTTGTATCAATTTAAGACGGTTTGAGACGCCGTAATCTAGTCAAAACATGTCGGGTCTTCGTAAGACTTCAAGAATGACAAAAATCACTTTTGGAGGTTTGAAGTCGTCAAAATTCAGGGCTGGATGTGTGCATTAGAGGAAGATGCTTCTGTGGCTCATGAAGTCTGGAGAATGACGGCCCAAGATTTGAATTTCTAAATGATTTGGAATCCGAATTGTTGAGCCGAGATGACCATTATGGTACTTAAGCATAAGCATAAGAGATCGCCCGTAGTTGCTACTTCGTTATTGACCAGAACCAAATTAGGTTGCAAAATGTTCATTGGAACAACATGCTTGGGAATAACATGATGAGCCACATTGTACAATCTATTCTGATCCCTGCATGCTGATCAATACCGACGCCGGCTACGTCCGAATGCAGATCTTCTGGGAAAGGAAGGAATGTTAGTCCGATACATGTTGCTACTAGAGACCGAGGAATCCTCTGCATCTCCACATGTATCACGGGAAGGGGAGAATTGTTAGTAAATGTGTCAATAGCGTTATCATGTAATAATTGCTCTGGGCAGCCGGCTGCCGAGAATTTGGGAAATTTATCATTTGTTGTATTAATACGATTAGCAAAATGAGCACCTTGAACTCCGGATAGCTGGCTATAAGGAGCATTGCTTATATTTTTTAATAATATTTAATCACGCGACGAATTTGTTCGTAGTTTCTATCGTGTCGGTGCTGATTTTACCCAGCGATCGTTTGAATAAAATGCGGAATCTTATACAGAACGTTCATCAGACTCTTCCATAGGTGTCGCGGAGTTAGTGGTTTGGAAGGGAATAGGGTCTAGGATTCGCTCCAAGCAAGCGATCCGACCAGCAAAGCACTAGGTAGTAGTTTGGTTAGTCTTCGAGAACACGATCGCTCGCAAAAGATCTTGTTTAGTTTTTGGTTCTTTCCAAACTCGGGGCAGCCGGCCACCGAGAGTATCTCACGTTTACCAAACAAAAGCAATTCCAACCCCACACAGCCGACCGTGGGAGTATTGCCTAGAAAAGCTAATCTTATCTGCGTAATGGGCCGGATCACTATTTATTGCGACATTATTTAGACTAATTTTGCTACTCCTTCTCTACGATATATTTGTGGGTTGCGAACTACCGAGTGATAACACGTTATACAGACAAAGAGTTATGATAGCTCGAGATATTATAAATCAACGAAAGTATTTCCTATTTTCCTTATTGGATTGTTTGTGAAATACACGTATACGAACGATTATATCGAACATTGAAGGGAAATACAGAGGATCGTTAACCAGATGCACGGGCCTGTTACCAATAACGGAACTTGAAATTAGATTCACCAAAACAGATGCGGCGAACCTTCAGTACGCATCGACCCGTGATCATCGACACCAGTCAAATCAAAGTCCCATTGGAGCCAACCCCCGAACAACAATTCGTCTTTACGGTATTGTCTTCCCGGCTAGATCCGCTCGCACCCCCTCACTCTGCCACCACCGGCAGAAGGCCAACAGCACCCAGTCGTCGCCTGTCCAAGAACCAAATGTCATCAATAGACTCAGACTCGCGTGGGGGCATGAGATAGAATTGAACGCTAACCAATGAACATGACAGAAAAACACTTATTCTTCGTGCGGACATAACTGAAGGTAATTGCCAACCGGTCCCCGATCCCTCTCGCGAATTGTCAATTCTCAAACATTATACATGATTGAAGTCATCATTCCACTCAAATAAGGCCATGTGTTTTCCCTAAGCACATTGAATGCTCTGTGGATCAGTTCCTCCGTTGGTAAAACAAACCCCAAACAAACATAGAAATTAGTTTGCTCAGTCCAAAGAAAAGTTGGCCGATTGGCGGATACGTGTTTCCCTTACAGTGCCATCACATCAACGAACGGCCAAAATTTACATGCGACAAAATATGTGCAATCCCGAATATAAAAGAATCAAAACCTCTACTCATTTGCAAAAAAATAAGAAAGCAAAAAAAAACAGTTGAATATCCAAGGAGGCTCATTTTCAAAGATAGCACCAACGATGAAATACCCAATAAAAAATGGGTGACAAGAGACGCGGACGAAATTGGCTGAGCACCGATCGGCTGGTGCTATTTTTCGGCTGATGAATTTTGGGGCGACACCTGGTAGTCGCTAGTCGCTGGTGAAACACCAATTATTTGAATATGCCAAATTTTCTTAACGCCCTATTTTTTCACTTTTCGGATCGAATTTTATTTTCTGAAAAACCATTTTTCACTATTTTTAGAATGTACACTGTGTTTCTAGACGTTTTCTGTGCACTTTTACTGTCCTTGCATCGGGAATCGACGGCCCGTAATGCGAGGAAAAGATTTTTTTTCATTAGCCGAAATTAGATTTTCACAAACTGTCACCACTCGCGTCAGTCGAAAAATGCTTTTATAACCCACTTCACTTTGTATTATCGTCAAATTGCACCGTTATTCACACTTTCGATAACCGGAAGACAGTAAACTGTGCCGTAAATGATTAAAATTAACCGACGCGAAGCGAGCTCTTCGAGAGTCAACCGCTCGCGACGAAGATACCCACTCCCCGAGATGACCATTATGGTACTTGTCCATTAACTGATCGCACCTGGCTAACTAACTTTGCCACATCCGCAGATCGCTAACCAAACAAAACATTTTTTGATGCATTTCGATTACTCCTACCATACACTCTCAGAAACGGCTAGCGTTAGAGATAGCGAGGTAGTGTTGAGTAAATTTGGTGAAAGTTATTCAAAAAGAGTGTCTTCTTATCCCCTTCATGTGCTCGCAGTAAGCAAACCATCGGTGGTCAGACTATAGATTTGCCTGTTTCCATGTCACGCGAATGAACATATAAGTAGTTAACCAGTAAGCACGATTGCTTGATTCAGATTAAACAAAACTGCGACCATTAATCTTCGTGATTCTGTAAATCTACATCTACCGCTTTGTCAGGTCGATTGTAATACAATACTTTTTCTACGCTTTTTTTCTATGGGCCGGAAGTAAATTACAAACGGATTAGCTGATCCATCCCATTAAGGATTCGAAAATTGGTCGGGCTTTGAGGTAGAGGACTCGACGGCTTGCACTCACCGGCCAATTCCTTTTGGGTGGTCATGTATTGGAACGGTATCAAAGGACAAGTGAATTCTTTAACGATGACGAGAGAAGAGGGAATAAAAGGAAGCATTAAAGAGGTCACCAAATCATCCATCTCTATACCCCTATCGGATTGAGTGTCGGAGTATTTGAAATATTTTGAATCTATACGGACACATTTAATGTTTTATTAGGCTGTCCGCGCGTGAGGCAACAGGACACATTCCACAAAAACATAAACATTGTGGGTGTTTCCGTATGTGAATAGCTGGAACAAAATCATGCCCTATTGCTTCGTTTGCGAACAGCTTAAAACTAACTTGTGGTGATTAGATATGAGCCAAGATCCATCCCCTAATCCAAGGTTTGGTTGATAACTTCGACATAAAAGAGTATAGTCAACGAATAAGACGCCAGGGTTACCACATTCACAGATTTTTCACTTGTGTTCCAGATTTCGTTAAGAATTATAGGTCACAGGTTCTTTTTCACAAATGCAGATTTTTAACCTTCCGGCAGTCGCGCTAGTGAACTGAGTGCACGCTGCTCTGAAAACCTAGCGAAATCGTCTTAGAGAAGCTGTGGTTTCTTGTTCAGTGAGCCATTTGCGCGACTTCCGGAGGGTTAACGTTTTGAAAATTTCAGATTTTAAAATTGTTTGTAATTATATTTGTTTTTTTTTTTTTTAAATCCAGTTGGGACACTATCGTACGAAAAACTTTTGTAATTTTGGACCACTCTAGTTTCTCTCGTTAACGCCCGCAAACTGATGCTTTTAATTTAAAAAAAGAACAATGGGAGAGTAACATCAGAGACATATCCGAAATGAAGTAGAATACACTTAAGTTGTTTCCTTTTAACTTGTGCCGTAAATTGTCATCCACGGTGACATTAAAATTGTACGTTTTTAAAGACCATGTAATTTAATTCGCAAATGAGTTTTAATGTATCAGAACTATGGACTCATTTCAGGACTGGAGACTATATGAGCGACCGAAAATAAAAGTCGCAGGGATAGAACAAGCTTTGCAAAACCCGTTTCAAACATATTAGAATATAAAAATCGGAAATAAACTTCAAGTATAAAAATTGGACAGAAAATTGGAAATCTTTCAGCATAAAAATCGCTTAAAAAGTTCTCACGTGTAAAACTCGGCAAGGATGAACCAGTATAAAAATCGTTAAAAATAAACGCGTAGGAGCATCCGTATATCTTGATGTTCAAGATTAAAAGTCGGCTAAAAAAACTACTTTGTAAGTATCGGATAAATTTTTTTCCGGTTTTTTACTGAAGGTTTTTTTACCCCACTCTTTCAAAGGAATGTCCCAGTCCGATTTTTATGCTTGAAGTTTATATCTGGTTTTTATATTCTAATATATTTGAAACGGGTTTTACGAAGCAAATTCTGTCCTTGAGACTTTTACTTTCGGTCGCTCATATAGTCTTCAGTAAAAACATGCTACGTCTCGCTATAGCTCACTCTCATGCTCACAAATGTTACAATTCGATACAATCAAAAATTTAAAACCATGAATGCAGCTTTTTACGTAAAACAATGACGATCATAATCGTCCTGTTTGTAATATGTTAATTGCCCCTATTTTGACAATAGTCGTTTGTCATCTGCCTAGTAAAAAAAGTTGTTTTACGTTGGTCCAATGCGTTTGGATGTTTGTTCCACAAACGTCAAACATTCCTAACTGGATGTTGCTGTCACGTTGGCGTAAGCAATAATTGCGTTGCGTTGCGTTGCGAAGCACGGTGCTATTCGTAGATTGCATACTAACGATTATCATGTTGCCTATAGGTAGTTCAACTCATCTTGCTTGTGAGATAAATGATCGGGAATGAACTTTATCTCTAATGAGTTCAGTAAACCAATAGCATGAGAATCGTTATTGCCGGCCACGACCATCTTCACCGATACTTAGGATAGGGTAGGAAATGTTGATGTAATACCTACTTAAGGAAGGCCCCCGACTCAGCGACGCTTCCATAGGTATTACGGAGTTGGATTGAAGGACAGGTACAGGTCTAGGATTCGCCACAAGCAGGCAATGCGACCACAAAATGAATATGTTTTATGCGGTGGGATGGTTAATCTTCGAGTACACGTATACACAGAGCAAAAAGATATTTAGTTATGATTTTTCTTGTATTTAAACTCTGGATAGCCGGCCATCGAGAGTGATTTAGTTTTTCCCCAAACTACAGCAATTTGAACTCCAAACAGCCGGCCGTAGGAGTATTGCTAAAAGCGCAAGCTAGTCTGATATCAATATTCGTTTGAGAATTGTTTAGTAGGAACAAAACTCAAGAGTATTTTTAATATGCACTTTCATTGCTGTTTCTCTACTAACGATTGAATAAAATGCCAACTCTTATGCGATCAATGTTTGCGCGAATTATTATGCTGACTGAACTACACTTTGAGCGGTATAAAATAAGCACTACCCAAGTACCCAAAACAAACCGAGTTTGTACGTCGGACATACAATCAACTACGCACGCATATAGTTTTTACGCTAATAGATTTTTTTAATTTTTTTTTCGTGTCATGACAGCGTTTTTGCACATAACATGTTAATCTTCTAGATTTGGGGTTATATGCACTTGTTTCCGCGCGCGATTCAGGTGTTTATTGCAATTCGACGGTCTGACACATATCTTGGTAAGAGAAATAAATCTCAGCTTCAGATGCCTACGGCGGAATATGGCCAAAATTCGACAAAAAAGAAAAAAAATATCTACAAAGCATATGTTATGTGGCGTCATACTCGATTCATACAACTCTGATCGAAGTAAAATTCAAATTTGCCCAGTCATATCTGAGAAAAGTGAGTGACATTATTTCTTACAATTGAACACCGCATCATCTTTAATAGAAACCCTGTGCATATAACTGTCGGCGTGTAGAAATGGGAGTATATAACAAAGGTCGTCGAATTCTCGCCAGACGCTGTAAACAACTTAATCGGTGTGCATGAAATGGAACAATTCTCGACTAACATATGATTAGGGCCTTAAAGCCAAATTCATCTTTTTCGTTTTATTGCATTAATAGCATCCTTATTCTTCATTCTTTAAGCTATTGTGAGTCTATAATCGAAAAAATTCATCAAAATGATGTTATTATAATTTACAGTAAACGGCGCACAATCCATATTAAGCGAGTGGTTTTCACGCCCTTTGTTTCAGTTTACGGCTTAGCTGCATTAAGTGCTTGAATTGGCATTCCGGACCTTTAATTTTTGTTCTTATATAATCTTGTGAGTTATTTTAGGAGGATTTTATTATTGTGTAGACTTTATTGATGTCGATTTCCAACAAAAGAATTATCCTATCAAATGTAAAATATGTGAAATCCTAGGTGAAATCTGCGCTAGTTCTTTTTTTCCTATTTTTGTAAATAATTGTTATTGTCTGATTCTTCAAACAATAATGGACTTCTTGCATCACTATTATCTTTATAAATAACCTGTGCAACATTTCTAACAAAAAAACAGTAAAACCAAGTAAAACTTTGTTATAAATATTGAATGGCTTAAACGTGCTTACGTTATATTTCAAAGTCAGTCAAGGGCTCAAATTAACGGCTGTAAAACCAAAACAAAGCAAACATGTGAAGTAAACAGCGCAAAGCAAAGGACTTGAAAGCCAAATAAAAAAATTTGTTTTGATTTGGCTTTCAAGTCCTTTGCTTTAAAGGTAGGTTGTGGTTAAATTTAGACTCGTTACATGTCCTTATTGCATAAAAATTTTAGGTTCCGGACGATTGGATTATTCCAGACGTCAACACAGAATTTCTGGGACGTAACTCTTGCCCGGAAGCATTGAAGCAGGTGAAGGAAACTGATCTGGTTATTTGGGTGGATCCACTGGACGGAACGGGCGAGTATACGCAGGGTTTTCTGGAAGGAGTTACGGTGCTCATTGGCATAGCGGTCAATGATCGAGCCGTGGGAGGTGTAATTCATCAGCCCTATTTTAAGGCCGATACGGGTGAGCTGGGTCGGACAATTTGGGGAGTACAAGGAATTGGTACCGGTAGATTTACACCCAAACGCCCTCCAACCGATCGGTTCATAGTGACCACAACTAGATCCCATTCCACTGCAGTAGTTCAAGCTGCTTTAGATGCTTTATCGCCGGACGGTATTCTTAAAGTCGGTGGAGCTGGGTATAAAGTGTTACAGCTCCTGGAAGGAAATGCTCATGCACATGTTTTCGCGAGTGCTGGTTGCAAAAAGTGGGATACCTGCGCTCCGGAGGCAGTACTCGAGGCTCAAGGTGGAACGTTGACAGACATTCTGGGAAGGCATTATCGCTACGGGAAGGATGTACGATTTCCGAATGCTTGTGGCGTACTAGGATCTGCCAGTGGCATTGCTCACAAAGACATACTAGCCAAGTTGCCGGACAGTGTGAAACAAGCGATGAACAAAACAGAATAGATGACTTGTTCTAATAAAACCTTAATTAACCGTTCTAAAACACCTACATTTATTGACATCATTAAATAGATACCAGTTCCGGAATCCCATAACAAATTGGCAATTATTTACAGTTTAGATTTAGGTTTCTGAAGCAGCGCCCTAAGGTCTCCTTAGAATTTTACCACTCAAATTTTTCGGAATTTCTGCTATGAATCGAACACCTCCATGCAGTCTCTTAGCCGGTGAGGTTCTATCCGCAACGTATTTTTTTAATTCTTCTTCACTGACTGAAACATCATCCTGTTTAACGACAAAAGCGAGCGGAAGCTCACCAGCTTCTTCGTCTGGCAGACCAATCACAGCTGCATCTTTCACCTTCGCATTAGTCAACAAAATTGCTTCTATTTCGGCGGGTGGTACCTGGAAAGCTTTGTACTTAATCAGTTCCTTCAAACGATCTACAACATAGAACTCCAGATCCTCGTCATAGTATCCAATATCGCTGGTGTGCAGCCAGCCGTCCTTGTCAATCGTTTCTTGAGTTGCTTTATCGTTCCCGATATAGTCCTTCATGATTTAAAGCAAAGCTCTCCGTGCTGGTTCGGTCCCAAGGCTTTTCCGGTCTCCGTATCAATTACCTTGGCTAGAATATCGTTGGCTTAACCATATCATCTCTTCGGTCCACTCATCACGAAATTCTTCCCGAATCTGTCGAATATCCGGGAAAAGCTTCAAACGCTCGGTTTATTTTGCCGGCACAGTGTTCTGCACAAGCAAAGTACAAAATCAAGCAAACTTATTGAAAAGGACCTATGTGCAAATGAGAGCCTCTCTTTGTTTACTTTCTCTTCCGCTAATAACACGGTCGCATTTGCGTTTGCTGCTTAACTCTTTGCATAATATGCTAGTCGAAATCATGCTCTTCCAGTATGTACTGGAATATTATTGGAAAGATTAATGGTAAAGCCGTGATAATCGAAAGAGAAAGTAAACAAAGAGAGGCTCTCTTTTGCACATAGGTCCATTTCAAAAAGTACGCGAGAAATGATATGGGACCTGGTTTGTACGTGTTACCACCACAGAACAGTGAATCAGGCAGTAAAACCGCATTTGACCATACGAAAGCAATGGAGCACCAGGGACAAAGCATGACCGTTTCGATCGTTGAATCCTTCAAAGATTCAGATCATCGTCCAGAATATCATTCAAATCCGGGGTACATTAAGGAAAATGATACTGATAGCGACTCAGAAACCAAAGAGAACGTAACGGTTGAAGGATTGACTGAGCAAGCACTTTCGGAGTATTTCGAACCATTTATCAGACTTCGATGCTCCCATTAACTTCGATATGGATATGGAATTTCATGAAGAAGAAATTAATGTAACCCTTTATTTTGTTTTTATTTTGGCGAGTGTGATCCTCTCATATGATTGTTTGTGTATATGCTGACAACAAACATAAAAATGCAACGTCTATTATTTTACATAAAATACAACAGTATTATATAAAAGGCTTAAACGTGCTTACCTTATATTTCAAAGTCATTCAAGGACTCAAATTAACGGCTTCAAAACCAAAACAAAACATCTGTTGAAGTAAACGGCGCAAAACAAAGGACTTGAAAGCCAAATCAAAAATTTTGTTTTGATTTGGTTTTCAAGTCCTTTGCTTTGCGCCGTTTACTTCACATGTTTGTTTTGTTTTGGCTTTTGAGCCCTTAACTTGAGTCCTTGACTGACTTTCAAATACAACGTAAGCGCGTTTGAGCCCTTTAGTTCAAACCACTTATTAGTAGATCCCAGTGACAAAGTTGTTTGAAATAGCTGAATTTAGTTACAATTTGACGATAAAACTGTTCTACTTTCGATTAAAAACATTTAGTACTAGATTTTAGACGCATCCCAAAATGGTCAGTAACGGTATCCTTTCTGATTTTTCGTGCTATTAAAAAGTAATCCAATTGTAATTTATAATTTATTAACCGAACGTGAGTCTGATGAATGAACCTTTTGTCAGGACAAGGGGAAATGTTATGGAAAGTTTTACATTAAAAAATTAATTACAAACTAGAGAATCGGTTAACGAGAAAATATACTCATAAAATTCTTACACTATTTCATCACAAAACTCCTTCAACTCTTCGTTAGATTTCCACGGGTAATATCGCATTCCCACCGCAATAATTTCCTTTACTGTTTCGCCAGCGGCTATTTCGAATGCTATTTCCTTCGCAAGCAGGTCTAGAAATGTACACTTGGATTAAGGATTTTCCGTACCAAATTGATGCTGCAACCAAAAATGTATTCCTCGTGAAGTTTGCCTTTCTTCCCGTGGAAATCAACACAAATCAGTTCCGGTTCCAAATCCTGATTGGCTATTATCAGTCGCGCACATATGGCATCTCCTACGTAACCATCCGGACGGCTCTTCTTGGTGGCACCCTCGAAAGCCATGTCTGATAGAGGCCGGTTCACTGGCACTTATGCCGACTTGGAAGATATCTCCAGCTTTTTGGGATGCGACTCCGATAACAAGTTTACCACGATTCGGCACGTACCTCTTCTATTTACAATCTGCCCAGAACGTGTTGGGAGCCATTTTTCGTAATGCATCACTTTTGCAGAACAGTACCACGTCATCGTTGTCCTGTCGAAGTCCAGAACCTAGCACAATTTTTTTTATTTACCTTCGCTATCTCACGCAGTAATCTGGCAAAACCGGCTGATCCACTACATGGATATTTTATAAAAATTATTCCGCTCCGAAATATTGTAGCGCAGAATATTTTACGATACTGCCACTGACAAAACCATTCTGTTCCAAACTCAAGATTAAGTAGCGAGAGTGGTATTGTGGAAGCATATCCTCCATTCCCATAGTCGATCAGTCTGTTCCCTCCATTTAATTGTCGCACTATAACTAAAATGAAATTGAACCAACCAACACCCATTCCGTCAAAGATAAACCTGTAAGCCACTTACCTCTCCCTCCGCTCTGTGTTCCAGTTGCTTCCACCCTCGGGCAACAGATTGTTAATAATTAGCAGCACGATATCGACAATCCACCAGATTCCGACGCCTCCCAATGCGAACAACTTTTCGACGGCCGTACCGGTCTGACCGAGACAGAATCGATCCATGCCCAGAAATTTGTACAACAGTGTCGTCATGAAGTATTGGTTTGTGTACTTGCCACAGGGAAAACCGTCCAGCATAATCTCCCGCGGTTCGGCACATTCGATATTGTCGAGCACTAAACTCTGGTGGTCTTGACGGCATCGTAATAGACACCGCCAAATTTCACATACCCGTGGTCAAGCTCCTCTTTTACTGTATGGTTTTCTCTTGCGATCCACCGGTCCTTGGTGATTTGGCCTTTTCCACGATTAGAAATCAGAAGCAGGAACAAACATTTTTTTTATTATTTTTGTGCCGTTAGCTTGCGGCTCAAAAGCCAAAACAAAACAAACAAAGTGAAGTGAACGGCGCAAGGCAAGGACTTGAAAGCCAAATCAAAACAAATACATTGATGTTAACGGCGTGGAGCAAACGGCTGATAGTCCACCAGGGATGCCGACAGTGCGCAAAAAGGACGTAAATTGCATTTTGTTTAAAAAAAGTGGTGATATGTAATGTTTTGCTTCTATTTCGTATTTTGACGTGAAAGATTAATGTTTTATCTACCAAAGAGCGACATTTTTTCATTAGGACTAATAGACCACTTTAATTAATGAATAAAAAAAGATATGCTAAACTTCAGTCTCATTTTTCTCGGTTTGACATCATTGGCTTTACGGCCCTAATCATATGTTAGTCGAGAATTACACCCAATCTATACTTTTAAACTGTATTCACACCTATTCGATCCGTCCCAGTCCCGGTCCAGCACCGCCCATAGACACCGTCCATTCAACTCAAATGCGAGCATCCACACCTGTCCGATATGACACCGTCCCGGACAAGTCCCGCACGAAAGAATACCGGCGCCCGCACACGTTACCGTACCGCCACTGAAACGGATCGGAAAGGTATGAATTTCGTTCGCGTTCGCGTAGCCTTCGCCCGTGCGTTTCACGTTCTATTGAAATTAAACACACGAGCATCACAATACACTAGTAAGTCCTATTTTTTCTGAATGAAACTTAATGCAATGTCAAAGATAATCCTGTTGGAATTGTCCCGCTTTAAATATGGGACGATGCACACCATCACAGGAAGGCATTCCAATGGTAACACATATGCTATGTTATTGTAGTGGTATTAGTTCAAACGGAATTTCATAGCGCACGCATACTGTCAGATCCTCAGGAATGCCATATTTGATCATAAAACGAAACTCAATCTACTCTAGGAATCCGATTTCACTACCAAAACTTCACAAGACACAATACGCTCATCACTGCACTATAAATACGGCCCTCTCACGAAACACACAATCATTTAAAACTTTCATTTCCAACCCTAACCAACACCATGCGAGAACATCTCATACTCCCCCAGTTTACCCAAATGGACCTTCTCGATGCAATGTGTCAAAAGGAAACTCGTAAACAGCACGAACGATATTACCAAAACGGAACCATTCTTACATCGTGAACGAAAATGACTTTGCGGCGTCAAGCGAGAATCGTACTCTATGGAAACAAAACGACACACTCTCCCGCACAAATGACTCACAACACAAACTGACCCCAGCTAACTGCACTTCATATATACCAAAGATGCAATTCCTAGCAATTAACAAACGTCACACTGTATCATAGACAAGTATTCTCCAGTCAAAAAAGGACTGCTTTAAGTTATTTGTCAAAGTTCGGTGATCAGAGAACGGGAGGAGCCCGACAAAGTCAGTAACATATTTATTACCATAATGAAATGGAAAATAAAAAAAAAAATACTTCCTTTGGCACTTTGGGGACGTAGCACCCTTTATCAATTTTTGCGAACACACATCCACCACTTGGTTACGTGATGACACTACCCACACTAATCCATTTTTCAAATTTACATCGCACATCTACCACTATAACACAAATATCTTGTAACACAAATGTTAAAACCGTAGTGTTAATAAAACACCATAGAAACTCATATCATCCACTACAATTCACTGTTTTATTATTAAATAACACTTAGGAACACTTTATTTGTGCATATATCTTCTGTATTTGAAATATTGTAAAGAAAAACACTACAAAATAACAGGATTTACGCGGAGCTAAAAAATCACGACCGGCCGATAGCAGTGTTGCCTGAATCCTCCTGTCACGTTGGCGTAAGCAATAATTGTCAGATTAAGGACTGTTTGAAAATAACGAACAAGATAACAGTGACCGCCATTATGGCACATAAAAAGCTGGGTAATGCCATGCTCTATGTTATACTTTTAAACTAATCGATTATTTCGATTAATCTATTTTCTCTAGGCATCAATCGATTTAACTTAGTAACTTTGTGAAAAATAATCTATCACTCAGACTGAATAAACTAAGGGAAATAATTTTGAGTCCAACAACGTTTAAGACATGACTTGGCATGAATTTCAAACTAAAAAGAACACCTGGCTCAACCTGCTACTGGGAAGAAGTTCCAGTTTTAAAATTTTCTTTTTTATGTTATAGAGCTGTCAAAATTATTAATCTAAAACTGAACCACTCCCGAACGTATCATTAGGTCGTTACTTGACTTGAAACTATTTTCCCCAATCTATCGAACATCAGCGTATGTGCGCAATACTCTTTACACATTAGGCGCGTTTCAAATAAAACAACGAAGAGAACGAGAGCGTACACCAGTTTTAAAGTTCGAAACAAAACCGTTCGAAATAATTTTTGTGTTTTATTTTATAACTTAGCGTGAAGCGAACTGATCAAAACTTTTGTACATTATAGTATATCATTTCAATGACATGCTGTAATTTTTCTATGCAAAAATATCTACAAACGACTCGGTAACTATACTTTTTGTTCAACTTCTCTGTAAAAACATGATTTGCGGTGTTACCTGCCATTCCAAAACTACTTAACGGATTTCTTTCAAACTTTGCATACATTCTATGCAAAAAATACCTAACCCGTACGTGAGGTTTTGAGATAAAAATTCAATTAAGAGGGTTTTCATATTTTTATTTTTGCATATGATTTATTATGAAATATAAAACAATATTGGGGCGAAATAACATTGAAAATCGATTGAGAAGTCACCTTTATTTGAATTTATTTTTAAAAATTGTTAATAACTTTTGCAGTAACTTGCAACTTTTTTTCTCATCATGTGAAATTTTAATTGGAAGAACAACTCTTCGCTTTTCACTGGTGAAAAAATGAGAAGGATCGATGCTACCAATCGTGAGAAATTATATAAAATCTAACCTCATGTTAAAATAAGTAAATAGCCATAACTCTGAAAATATTTCGAATTTCGAAAAACTGTTCAACTTGTATTTATGATTTACCGTTGTGAATCCATAAAAAAATTTACAGAAAAAGCTCGACCGACGAAAAATTGTTTGCACACTTGGCAGATTTGGACTCATAACTCAATCTCCCTTGCCTACAAAAATCGCCAACTAACACCCGCCTTTCAATAAGCGCAAATCCAGTTCAGTCCGTCCGTGCTTTAGAAACAGCTACAGAAGCATGTTGTCAGATGCCTTAGTGATAAAAAACAAATCACGTATATACGAAATATGAAATTGGTGTTCTAAGGCTCATTACCATACGTTCCACAGTGGTTTCCTCATAGACCAATAATGCAAAAACAAATATATTCGGCAAAAGGATGTTTCTATCTCGCGATTATATCATTATGGATGAATATTTTATAGTTTAATACTTGATTTGGCCAATAATTAACTGATTTTTTTAGTATACAGGAGAATGCATAGGGTGGTTCGTTATTTACCAATGAATTAAAAACTATCAATGACAATGTCAACAGATTATCAGAAAAAAAAATCGTCGGACTGTAATTATTAATATTAGCATTTTTATCAGACTAGTTGTATATTGAACGAGAATTATTGGGTTTGGGAGAATATGGATCTTAAAAAATGGGTATACTTGTATATTTATTCGAAGAATTCAACTAAAAATATTGAACATGTCGATGTCGTTTAATTTGTTGGTGCACCATGGTGTAATGTTTTTGTTATTCACCGACAAGTCCAAAAAATATTTTCGCTTTTTAACGAATGTCTAAAAATTGAGTCATGCCGTACGGTATCTGACTAGTGAAAATCGTGCTTCGAGCAAAACAAGCAGAACAACTTGAAATGTCAGTGGAGCCCATACTTTGTGTGCCCGCTGGGATGTTGACTTATGTCAGTTCAATAGAAATGGGATAGGGGTGCCATATACGTGCAGATATCTCAATGCGTTCCTACTTCCTACGAACTGCCAAAACATTTTGGCATGAGAATTTTATCCGTACAAACCTAACCCATACACAAGCACAGACATAAATTAATTTATCTCAACGCAACTACAGCGTTGAGCTCAATCCAAAAACTACATTGCAAATCATAGTGCCTATACGACTCGAACCTATCACATTTCTATACTCGTTCGTGCATGCAAAGTTTCAAATCGCACAGCAGGGCACTGCCAGTACAACTTACACCCGTTTCATTGTTATGTACGTGCGCTCTACACGCTTTGTCCGATTTGAAACTTTGCATACACGAACGAGAGGTACCGGGTGTTCACTTGATTTATTTGTTGCTCGCATGCCAAACGAGCTACATCATGACTACAACGTCCAGACAGTCTGGTACCGGACATGTACGTACACGGTTTAACCGCTTGTTGTACCGTCCGTACTATATATTCATGATGTTGCTGGTTTGAAATGCTAGCAACGAGTGATCAAAATGGACACACGGTTCCCCTATGTAAATAGAAACTACCCGTATTGGATTAAATCAGTCGAGTGCAATAATATTGCAATTGCGTTCAGGTACAACAAAAGTTATTCGCATTTAAAAACTGGTACAATGTCTCAGTAAGAAGTTTCGAAACGGCACTCCAGTATTGGAACGTTAGAAGTAAACTACTCCAAAAAAGTTGGACTTATTGTGTTTCAGATTATCCTCGTCAGCTGACTAGTGACTTGGCCGCTAGCTAGACACGAAGTCTTATGCGTAAGGTTGAAATGACTGATGTACAGGTTGGTACCAAAGTTTTGGTTTTCAATTGATGAGGATTAAACTGAACCGAAACTTTTTTGGATAACACGCCAATTTGACAACTCTTTCAAAAATTATTTCGCGGAAACAAGAAAAACTATTAACAGTTTTTTCAAATAATCAGAAATGTTAAAAACTGTGAACATAATGTCAGATAATTTTATTAGACCAGCACTAGAATTTCTGATTGAAATTGTTATGTCTACCCACACTTCTACATATAATATACACTCGTTAAAATGTAAAAATATACGCGCGGTTTTTTTAGCGCGGTATTTTTTTACGCGGATTTTTGAATTCACGCGGATTTTGAAATTTACGCGGATTTTTTAATTTACGCGGTGTCCAAAAATGAGGTTTCCATTAACGCGGATTCTTGAATTTACGCAGTCTTCATTTACGCGGATTTTGAAATTTTCGCGGTTTTCATTTACGCGGCCTGTATTTTAAATTTTTATTTTATTTGCTTTGGCTTTGTGGCAGCGCTCCTTGAGCTGTTATATTTTGTAGCCCTTTAAATGGAACCTTTTGATTTTTACAAAGAATCACAGATGAGGAAATGTTTTTAGCTTCTAGGCATAGTAAAAGATGTCCCCTCGACATCGTTAGAATGACACTCTATCTGTGACAAATAAGTATAAATACAGAGGTGTCTACCGTGTCAATGAGGACAAAACTGACCCGGCGAAGGTCACTATGAATTTTAATCTTCGCCCCAGTGGGTCTGGGTTCAATCCCAGCCGAGGTCGTTGAGATTTTCTGAGGTGAAAGTTCAGGGAAGGAGGTAAAGCCATGGATTCCGATCCAAACGATGAAATCACATCTCTGACATTGGTGATTGGCACTCAATGCCAGTAGAGGCCGACATAAAATAAACAAAACATATGAGTTTGAATGAAAATTATTTTAGTGGCCTTAGTACCGTCTTCTGCGATCCATGCCAAATACAATCGCTAGCAATCCAGTATCTTCACTCTCTGAAACGAGGAATTTCTACAGCCATCTTCATACTTCAGCAGGTTTTCGCAATTCAAACCCACATTGTTACCCACACCGTCGATTTCGACTTCGTGAAAGGGCACATAGACACGGTTCCCCTGTCACGAGCAATATCATGTCCCTGCGTTAGGGATCAGATTTCGTTACTCTACTGATCACGAAGTGCAAGAAGAGTTTGAAATAAAATTTTTAACCTGTCGGGTATGTGAACGACATTTAGACGAAATATTTCGAGTTTAAAAATATTGATTGTATTGAAAAGTACCCTTAAAATCGAAATGATCAACTTTTAGCATTGCTACAAGACACATACTGCATATTATATCAACAATTTTGAATGACCGAACAAATCCTTAAATTCTGGGTATAGGTTAAAAAATAGAACATTAGACAATTTATTCTATAACTTCACAGCACTAGTTCAGCGTTTTGCACCCATAGAACATCACCCCTTCGAGTTAGCTAGCATACTCATCGTACATGCAATCAATTCTCTTTTTCCCTTTCTTCCTCTTCACATTTCTCGGGTTACTCATCAATCACCATCACCCTAAATCCCGCTTTGATCAAACGTCGATCGAACGTGGTTCCGCTGATCATCAACCATCGGTAAGTAGCCAAGCACCCGCAACGCCGAGTCCTTCACCGGCTTCGCCCTCGAATGGAGCAACAGCAGCATCGGTTACTAGTCCCGCCGGAAGCAACAACCATTTGCAACCGAACAAATCGACCCTCTTCGGTGGTGGTGGTGGTGGCGGCAGCAACGTCAGCAGCAGTAGTGCTAATTCGTCAGCGTCGGGAAGTCCGGTGCCACCGGTTTTTTCACAGACGAAGCCAGTACCGAACCATGGTAAACCAAATCTGGCCCCGAAACCACCGGGAATGCAGCTGAACACCAGTGGCAGCGGTAACGGTACCAATCGCAACATGGTCGGTAGGCATCACAGCATGAGGAGCCCCAGGTAGGTTTCCGATTGTTTGCATTTGATTCTGTTACTGTTTGTGGACATATTTAGCCTGTGGGTTTCTAGATTCGTCTTTTCTTTGTTGCTATTTGTTATACAGATCATTGTAGAGTTTATGCTAAAATTTTGCAGCTTAATTCCCAGAAGAAGATAAAATATTTAATAGTAAAATAGTCAAAACTCAGAATTCATAAAGCTCAAGACTTTTTCAAGATATCGAAGTCATTGAGGAATGATTTTTTTATTTATTTCCAATAGATCACCGCCAGTGGCACAAACTGGTCCCAGCTTTCCGAATCATTTCGGAACGTTACGAGGTCCTCCATCGAGCTTTCAATCGTCTGAGTCGATTTCCAGGCAAAATAATTTGATTGGTAATAGAATGTCAACTCAACCCATAAAGGTCCTATAATAATCAGACCTATTTTTCCGACGAACAGGACGACCAGCAGCACCGCCTCCCAAACCGCCGGTAATGAAACCTCCGCCGCCACCACCGGTTCGAAGCGTGTCGAACACAAACCTGACGCATTTACCAATGAGCTTGGCCCCGGAAGCACCGGAGCCGAATTTCGGTTCCGCAAACAACGTGGCCAGTGCCGTCGCAGACGAGCTCAAGTCGAAGCTAGTCAACAGCGGATCGGCGAATAATGTCGCAACGATCACCACCTACACCACCTCTTCCAATTCGACCATTTCTACCAGCCAGCTCAGTATTGCCAGCACCAAAACGCTCAGCAGTGGCAGCATGAAGACGACAGCGGCACCTCCGTTGCCACCCCATCGAACCTGTCCGGCACCTCCACCACCTGTAAGCTACCTCTACTTAACTCGAGCTATCTTATCTGGAATCCCAACAGATAAGATAACCGACTCACCGCAGTCACAGTTTTGCTACATTCGCAATTTTCATCTTTCATCACAGCAACTCAATACCAGCACCAACAGCAATAGCGGAGGTAGTGGCGAGGCACCACCCCAGCCGCCTCAGCGAATTTCCTCCATCCGGCAGCAGCAGCTTCAACAACAACAGCAGCAGCAGTTACTCTCCAACGCCAACAGTTCTAGCAATATCATTAACAACAGTAGTAGTCCGCAGAGCTCAAACTTGCAACGAAAGGAAACCATGCTGGGAGCCGCGAATGCCGCCGGAACGGTCGGCACCGAACGACGAAAGATGATTCCACTGCAGGAGATTGATCTAGAGGCTAAATACTCGTTCTATTTCCGAAAGGTAACCGAATTTTCGGCTCCGATTCCGTTTCTCAACGTGGCCAAAACCTACCCGAGTTCGATGCGGCAACAGCAGCAGCAGCAACAGCACCAGTAGAGACGGGTAGCAGCGCTCAGTTTTGGGGATGTGTAGCAATCGTTTCGATCTGGGTGAGAGTGGGAAGCAGTGTCAAGTAAGTAACTTTTTTCAGTTCTGTTAGATGTTATCTCACGTTCTACTATACTAAACGATAATTATAAAACCGAATAATGAAGTTATATAATTGAAAACATGTTGATCCAATCACACCACAACGGCACTGCCCATAATCACAAGTCACAAGTTCTATGCAATTTACTATCTACATGGGACTGACTTGCGATTATAGGCAGGTACGGGACGTGTACGAATAGCTAAAAAGTTCAATATATACAATTCCAACGGAGTGCAATACGCAATTTTTTGAGTTTGAGCTTGTGCGACCACCCCTAGCTGCCACTCCGTTATCGAAGTTGCACAGGGAATAAGTAGATAATTATGCTTGGTAGTAGCGCAACATCTTTCAATGTGCAACTCCTGGTAATCCTAAAGTGTTTATTGATCAATACCGGCGCCGGCCAGGCCCGAACGTAGATCGCGGAAGGAAAGGGAAGGAATGGTTAGTCCGACACTTGCTTTTGCTAGAAGCCGTGTATACTACTGCGCACTCCACAAGTATCACGGGAGGAGGATATTTTTGGGGTTTTCGATTGATTGACACCGGTGTAGTGGAGTGCACTGAAACGTTTTTGCACTTTCTAGCAGAAGTGCAGAAAACTGGGTATGTTCCATTGACACTTCTGCTAGAAAGTGCAAAACCACTACAACGGTGTCAATCAATCGAAAATCCCATTTGTTAGTAATGGGATTTTCGATTGATGTGTACCGGTGTAGTGGAGTGCACTGGTTTTGCACTTTCTAGCAGAAGTGTCAATGGAACATTCCCAGTTTTCTGCACTTCTGCTAGAAAGTGCAAAAATGGTGCAGTTCCAGTGCACTCGACTACACCGGTGTCAATCAATCGAAAATCCCATAAGTATAGAAGTTGGATTCTACTTCTTCTTTACTGACGCCAGAGAGGTCACTCCACTATCTGGACTAGTAGGTTTTTCGATTGATGACACCGACACCGTGCCGGTGTTTTGCACTGGCACAGTGCCAATGGAACACTGCAGCACTAATCGAGTGCAGGCTCGAATGTGTGCGTGCAGTTAACCGAGCTGTCATTTAACAGCTGATGCTGTTTATTTATATAAAAATTAAATGCTTAGGTAAAAAAAGTTATTATTAATTTTAATTGTGGTTTATAGAGCGAAAAAAGTATGGTTTAAGATCAGCTGTTGTAATTGAAAAACTCAGAAGGAAACGGTTGCAGCATTTCTTTTTTCGGAGCTTGATAATAGACGACTTAAGTTTGTGTTTACTGCATCATTCGAAATCCAGTAGCAGTCGTGAGGAAATCTTTTCCCCATCGTTAGGAATTGTTTGCCAAATGAAGCTGTTTTGAACAGAATAAAAATTGGTTCTAGTGAAAAAATGTGGACTGCAATAGTTCTGCTTCAAAGAATTCTGTCTCGGGTGGTAAAGCGAAAGAAACCGTTCAGTATAATTTTTAAACTTGCATATATCTTTGGAATTGCTTCCCTTGACCAAAAGTGGTTTGTTCCTTCCGGATCGGATTATGCAGAAGGTGGTCAGGTTAGGTTTTACTCGCCTTCGCCCTCAACAACAATTTCATAACAAACTTCAGCCACCGAAATAGTAACTATCGAAATTGAATGAATTTGAATTTATAATTTTATTGAACAAGTTAACCTGCTAGCCCAGACTTTAAATCAGGTCAAGGAGTTGTTGGCAATTATTCCGAATCGCGGCTGTTTTGAAAAATGGGTTAAATTAATTTTTAAATTTGGAAATATTTGGTTAGTTTAGTTAAATAGAATGTTCTATTTAACATAAAATAAAAGACCTCGGAATATAATCGAGGACTATTATTCTTTTCTTTTAAGGTACTTTCTCGTGTTAGTGGGGGAAGGGAAAACCAGATTTAGGGGTGGCTACAGATACAGAAAAAAGTTGAAAGTTGTAATGTGAATGAGGGACGAAAAAGATACTAAACTGGAACATTATTGTCTATCTCGAGATAATATAGCATTTCGTCGAGTTGTTGCTATATGGGAAACCCTCGAGTGCGATCGAAACAAAAACAAACGGTAAAACGTTTTCACACTCCCACTGATGCATATTAGATGGATGCGTAATTCAACGTACGGCCCGGTTGCGCATGGCTGAAAAGTCGCAATGTGGATTTAAGAAAAGATTCACAATAATAGTTTTCAAAAGTAGTAGATAAAGGTAATGATGGCTTCTTGGTCTTGGGTTTCAATCACAAAACGTTTATTTTGCGTTTAAAGTCAACGTTTCTAAGTGAGTATCCCTTCATCTTCAAGAAAACGCAAAAGAAATGTTTTGTGATTGAAACCCGAGACCAAAAAGCCATCTTTAAATCTACAAACAAAGTGGGCGTTCGCGTTCTTAGATGAATGATGAACAAATTCGTGATCAACGCGTACTATCTTTACACAGAGTTCGAGATCGACATGAACGGACAACCACAGATACTCGAGATGTTCGAAGAGCCATACCCAGCGTATGCTGGACGTTTAAATCAGAACGGGATGAACGCAGGGTGTAGAACAATCATTAGCTTTTTTCGAGTACACGGAAGTCACTCCGGAGTAAACAGAAGCAAAAAATATTTGCTCCTTTTTATTCCGGTTTGCTACCAGAAGAAGAAAAAAGAGAGGAAGAGAGTAACAAGCGAAAATCGATCTGATTCAACAGAAAGTGCAGAGAGAGCTGAATAGAAGAAAAACAATGCAAGTACTGTAATGAGACGCAAGCTTGTTGCGAATGATTATTATTATTATTTATTGGGCTTTAATCGCAGAGTTCCGGAATGAAAGCAGCTAGCCAGGGCCGTGGGAGAGCCTTCCCAACACCCAGTCTTGGTGTGTCGGTGGACTCGCTGAACGATGGTGGTGTGTGACTTGTAAATTTGCGTGTTAGTGGAGGGGCAGTGGAAGAACCTCCCCAGCACCAGGTTCGAATGTGGCGGAGGGCCCGCTGAGCGTTCATGATTGATGGGTTGGCAGATTGTGGCAGTCGAAGTACCGCGGGAGAACCTCCCTAGCACCCGGCCCGGGTGTGGCAAAGGGCCCCGCTGGGCGTTGGTAGTAGTTGGGCAGATAGATTGCGGTGAGAGAAGGGCCGCGGGTGGACCTCCCTAGCACCCGGTCCGGATGTACCGGAGGGTTCACAGAACAGTAGTGGTAGGTAGATGGTGTGAAGTCAGCCGGTTCTAGGTGTGCCTTAGATGGATTTGAGAAGATTGATATCTTTCAAGAAGGCAAATAGTGCCTCTTCGTGCACTGTGCCTTTTGCCAGGGGTTCCGAATCGAGGAGGGCAAGTTGTGGTGTCGCCGCAGGTTGTCGAACTCCGTGCAGTTTATGAGTAAGTGCTCCACCGTGAGTCTTGTGCTGCAAGTTGTACATATTGGATGGCGACGCGGATGATGGTGTGAGCACGGTTGATCCTCGTATGACCCACGCGGAGACGGGAAAGCGCTTTTTGTTCTACTCGATTTTCGCGGTCTGTCCACCTTCTCAGGGTAGCTTCGAAGAGTCCTCCAATGAGTGATGAAGTGCTCAAAGGTCTTCGCCTTGAATTCCCTGATGATGTCGGATGACGGGACCTCATTAGAAAACAGGGCGCTAGAGTGTCGACCGAGTGCGACCAAGCGGTCAGCGTCCTCGTTACCGCGAATTTCATTGTGTCCGGGTACCCAGCATATGGTAGTTAATAGGTCACAAGATTGTTCTATGGCTTAGACGTAGAGATGCTTGGACTCCCCTGATTCCAGCGCATTGACGACTGAGAGGAAATCGGAGAAAATCACTGTCGGTACGTCTTCGGGTTTCTTTGTAACGGCAATGGCGGCGGTTTGCGCGGAGAACGCGGAGGGTAGGCTACGGGCGAGGCCCGCTTCGATTCCGCTCACACCCACGCCTATCCCTATCGTAATTACGACAACCCCATCGCCATGTTTCGAGGCGTCGGTGTAAATGGTTTGAGTATTTTTTTCGGCCATCTGGAGGATTTTGGCTCTGACAGCCCGGGGAGGATCGCCTGCTCTAGTGAATACAGCCAGACTGATGTCTATGTTTGGGCCGCGGTCGTGCCAGGGGCGGTTGTTGACCCGATGTAGCTATGCGACTGTGAGAAGAGGGATATCGGCAAGCATGGTGTGTATGCTCATAACTATCTAGTAAATGGGATTCATCACCCGATGTTTTTTTTTCTAGGAGCCCCATAGCTCGTCTTAGAACAGCTACTGCCACTGCCCACCGGAAGAGAAGGACGCCGGTTTCAACGAAGGCAGCTTCGGCGGGGGTGCCTGGCGGCAGGTTTGAGGCCGATCTGATTGCTCTGTGGTACAGTGGTGCGAGGATACCGACTAAATCCTCCCAATTACGACTGATTATTTCAAGGCCATAGAACAGACGACTGTGGATGAGGGCCTGGATGAGGTTGATGGTTTGCCTATTCCACCTCGGGTGTCTCGAGCTGATAGTGCGGACAAGTCGTTTCCTGCTTTCGCAATCCTTTTTCACCCGTCAAAAGTGCAAAAGGAAAGTCATCTTACGGTCGATTGTCACGCCAAGGATTTTTGGCTCTTTCCGGAATGGTATTACTGTTCCAGCAAGTTTTACCGGCCGGCCGGTGGCTGAGTGGTGGGAGTTGTAACAGTGTGAAATGATGCATTTTGGGGCTGAGATGCTGAAACTGACCGAGTTGGCCCACAGTCCAACGGCGTTTACTGTAGCCTGCATCTTCAGTTTAGTGCGGCTGGTCGTTTTCCAGATCGGTACAAGAATTACGTCGTCAGAGTAGATAAACACGAATATGCCTTTCGGGAGCGTGGCGAAGATGGAGTTCATGCTGACTAGGAATAGTGTGACTGCCAGCGCCGAGCCTCTCAACATAGGTCTGATTGGTTTCCTCCAATACCTACCCTGGAGCTTCGGTCACTGAGGTTTTGTTTGATGAACCTGCCAAGGTTACCGCGGATGCCCCATTGATACAGAACTCCTTCGCGCCATACCATGTTGTATGCCTTGGCGAGATCGTTGGCTATGGTGTCGCTTATAATTTCGTCGAGACAGCCTAGCTGAATACCTGTACCGAGTCCCTTTCGGAAAGCGTACTGCCGACGATTAAAAAAATTCTGTTCCTCGAGGAGGATTAACAAGCGTCTGGTCACCATTTTTTCCATCGTTTTCTCAATGCAGGGGAGGAGGCTGATGGGTCGGAAGTCATTCGGGCATCTGGTTCCTTCGCATTTCTTCGGGATGGGAATAATGAGGGCGGTTCTCCAGTTGTCTGGTAGAGACTTGCCTCCCCACATCCTGTTCAATCCGTCTAGTAGTGCTCGCTTGGCAACCGGAGGTAGATGTCGGGGGCGACGCGGGGAAGAGGCTTTTTTTTGGTAGACGGCTTACGTTCTGTTGCAGGCTGTTTTGGCTTTGATGTGCTCTTCGGTAGCTTTGATGTTTGGTGTTGATGCGGCTGGTTGTCTGGCATTGGACCCTGTAGGAAGGAAGAATACGACAGACAGGTCCGAACGGGTAACAGGATTGGTAGAGCTTACCCGGAGGCATCCCGGGTTCTCCGCGCCGGCAACCGTCGCAAACTCATCGGATGTTTCTGGCACCTCCCAAGTCGGGGCGACGCGAGGGAGGGGGCTTTTGATGTATGCGATTTTGTTGTTATTGCTGATCTGGTATGAATCAGAGCAAACGGATTTTGCTGTCGAGTTAGTGGAACAGGTATAGATGTTCCTTTACGGATCGTTCATATCACTGCTCCCGTAAAGGAATCGTACTGGGTGCCACGAGCATTCGGCTATAGGGCTTAGGTGACGGGGGTAACGGTTAATGTTGCTGTGGTCTGAGCGAATGGGGGTGGAATCCAAGATGTTCAGTTCTTTGTGTGCTCTTGGTCGGGTTGGCGCGTTGGGTGAGTGATTGTAGTTCAAAGCTTCGATGATTGATGGCCGAGTGCTGTCTGGTTAGTGTTGGCAGGAAATGTTTAGGGGCAGTCGGTTGTTTGCTGTTGCATTTAGTCTAGAAGTACTTGACTGGGTAAAACCCGGGCCCGCGTCAACAGTGTGCATCGGGAGGACCCGGAACGTCCCCGCTAAGGGTCGACGCGGGAAGGTTGTTTGTAATGTATCGGCTGTTGAATTTTGTTGCTCTTGTTGTTCGTTGACTGCCGAGTTCAGCGTTTGCGAGCTGTTTTGTTTATTCCGAGATGCTGAATGGGTTGTCGGGGTCCGATGAGGGCGCTTGATTTGGGGTGTTTAGTGATGAAGTTGAGCTGGAGCGGGATCATTGTGGTGTGGTGGCAGTGTTGGGTGTTAACAGAGAAACCTTTTTCTTTTTGGCGATTGGATCTTCTAAGTTCCGACAAGCTGAACGGGCAAATAGAGGTTCCGACTACGGGGATTGGTACAGCAAACTCGCCCGCAGTTGAATCACATCATTGGCAGTGGGTAGTACGGGCGAATACTGGTGCGCTGTAGACCAAACTACACGTGCTCCGGAAGGATAGAACCAGAGAATGATTGGATAACCAGCTGTGTGTTAGTCGGCTTATCATCGAGCATTTTTGTGATTCGCCGAACGTCCGTAACTCCCTGAGCTTTCAGCTCTTCCAGATCCCATTCGAATATGTATATCATTCGGACATAATAGTGTTACCAGTTTATATGGGAATTTGCTGTGTGACCGCAGCCTGCAACCCGTAACTCTGGAACCGGATATTGGATCGGGAGAAAATTAACCATTTACGTGAATGAAATACCTTTCATTTGAGACTAATTTTAGGCAAATTGGTCAAGCCAGCTCCAAGAAACCGATGTGACCGTTATTCTGAACTTGGATACTTCCGCCGGGGCTTCCGCAACCGATGATGGTGGTCAAAGAAACTTTTAATGGCTGTTAGTGACCTAGTACCACAAACCCGAGCAGTTGTGGTGACATTTTGGAAAAAAATCACCCTTTTACAATTATCGCAGAATACGATAAAATTAGGATTTGCTGTGTAATCGTACTCATCACCCTGTAATTCCGGAACCGAAAGTCGGATCCATTAGAAACACAATAGTCGATGCCGTTGTACCTTTCATTTGGGACTAAGTTTGTGAAAATCGTTTCAGCCATCTCTGAGAAAAGTTACATTTTTGGTCATACACATACATACATACACAGATATTTACCGTACTCGACGGACTGAATCGAGTGGTATATGACACTCGACCCTCCGGGCCTCGGTTAAAAAGTCAATTTTCAGAGCTATTGCAAAAAAAATACTGTCACTCAGACCAAACAATGTATATTTCCCCTGTATTCAAACTCCCCAAATATCACTTCATAACTCATAAAGCTGTACAAGGTAAGCAGTAGTAGGGGAACTTCGCCGTATACTCCTAATTTAATCACCGATGTGTTGTGATATCTGATACAGAATATATTTTTCGGAAAAGCAGATATGCCTCACCCCCCCCCCCCCCCCCCCAAATGAAGGATTGTTGCGACGGACGTGCATCCATGTCCCCATAGATTTTGAATAAATGTTGCGAAGAATACCCAAGCAACCAAAAATTTGGATAATGTTTAAAAAGTGCACTTTAAAGTTCATATACACCCTTATTCTTATTTACGACGAATGCGAGATTCGTTCGAAAGTGGTTTGTATTCTCGTTTACGACAGCAAGATCAAATGGAATTACTATTCGTTCGAATTGCTTTCGAACGAATTTTGCATTCGTCGTAAACAAGCATAAGGATGATAAAGTTCTTTGCGAATTTTCAAGAAGCTGCTTAAGCTTTAATGAAACTTGAAAGTTGTTGAAGTCGCTATTAGAACACGAAATGTATCGGAAAATTACTTAACCCTTAAATGCCATTTGGCAACATACTGAATTTTATGATATGAAGCCCCAACAAGAGGTATAGGTCATATTCATACAGAAAAATGAGTACCATAGTAAAATGAAATTCATACATTTAAGAGTTAAACCGGGAAGCTCATGCAGTTCCCTAGTACGATCTTTGGTTACTTCGGTATTGACGTTGCCCGTTTCAGTCCCCTTAACTATTATATAACGTGGTAGCCAGAAGCGTAGATAAACAACATTCACCCAGACAAACTTTTGTGTATATCAAACAATATTGTTATTGAATTGCATTTTTATTTATTAGATCGTTCAAACAATATTGATTTTATATACTTTTCATGACGAGCCGCTTTCTTCAACCACGCTGTGAGTTGGACCTGGTTTAAAAATTTAGAATAGGCATTCTCACTCGACCAATCAGTTTTTCTACTAAACTCAATTCATGATTTTATAAGCGCGTAATTATTTCCTTTTGTGATAATTTTATTACATGTACAATTCGTTTGCGTGTACCTATATCATTTTTTAAAGTAACTTTCCTTCAACGAACGACAACTAACAACACATTTGTCGCTATAATTCGGGCCCTATTCTCCAAGTCACATCACTTAGGTCCGATTTCTTCCTCGTCACTCAACTTTTAAACCAAGTTTGTCTGTGCGTTGAACCTGGTTTAAAAGTTAAGCGGGGGTGAAAAAAGCGGCCCTTTAGTGCCTAGAAGAAAATTTTCTTCTAGTCACTAGGCCACAGTCACTGTGAGAATGGGGCCCTTCTGTTGAGCAACCAAGAAACTCATTAGTGTAATACTTAGCAATTCACAGTTATTCCATCGTCGAATGATTATAAATCTAAATCGCACCATACTTTACCAAGGTGTAGTATTTCATTCATACTCCTAATAATAGATATAGGAAAAACCGTCACCGAAACTGTTTCTTCTGATCTAGCTAAAACTACTTGCTGATAATATCCGGCGAATCTTCAAACTTAGTTGGCCTAAACTGCTTAGCTTGCTTATCGACCTTGCCGCACAGAATTCACTTTCAAATTTATTCCAAGCGAAACACTCGCCGCGTCGATTGTCCTTTTACAAATTACAATAGAATATTTTTCTTCAATTCTTTCACACTGTGTTGATCGTTTGCCCTGATTAGTTGACACTGATTTCCTTTGGTATTACCAATCAAATTAGTTAATGCACTGAGTTGTCCATAAAGCAGTACATAAGAATCCCTTTTGGTTTGATGGAAGTGACATGGTCTTCATCTTCCACAACGTAACGATGAAAAGTGGTTCCATCCAAAGGTCCCCAACCAACATACTTCGACAGTGTAATCCACCAACTGGTGGCGGCGCTACTCACATAAAATGTTAGTTGATGCTTCCAGCTAGCTTCTTGTAACATTAGCCACAAAGATCACATCTGATTTGATCCGATCGACTTGCATTACGGTATTTTATCCGACAGAACAGATTTTTCGTATATTCTTCTGGAGCTGACACCCTTATAACGGGTTTATCGACAACTCCAGCAAAGATTCGATGTAGCTGTAATTGAAAGAATAAATATCTCCAAAATATATAAACATAATTATATGTATCGCTTACCATTTTGAAATAATTAATCTTGGATGTTGATAGAATATTTTTCAGGCTGCCATTTTGTCTTGATTTGACGTTTTGTTTGATGGTATTAGTGAGTGCACTGGCTCCACCGACAAAATTTTCGGTGCCAAATCTCTGCCCCGAAATTGCACTGGAATTGCACTTTTTTATTGCAGTTCCTATCAATGGAACATGGTGTCGGTGTTTTGACAACACTTCTGCAAGAAAAGTGCAATTTCAGTGCAGAAAACTACACCAGTTTCTTCAATCGAAAACTCTATAGATATCGATCCATCAACTCGTGGACCGGAGACCAACGGCTTTACTTCCCTACCGAAGGAAGACGTGACCACAGATTTTTTCACCTCAGAAAAATCTACAACCTCGGCTGGAATTGAACCCATGACCACTGGAGTGGTTACGCTTACCACTCAACCACCGGTGCCGTCAGAGTGCAATACGCAATTTTTTGTGGTCAAACAAGCGCACAGTATGGATTTATCTATTGTTTACCATGCTGCCGTATACAACGAGTGAGTGAATTTGTGGTCCATCCCTGTACCATTACCAGTTTTAAGGGGTGGGGTGAAGGTCTATTTAAGGTATTTTCGGTGAAAAAATGTGTCGCTCTCGAAACATTTATCGTCGCCGCCACAATACGACTCCATTTCCAATATAAAGATGAATGCGATCAAGGGGTAGGGTAGGTTTGACTGTGTCGATTTCGGCGGGAGTTCGTGGGGGTGTTCTCGGGGGCTGTTGTTGCTGTGTGGTCGGTGGCTGGGCGGGCTCGGTGGTATGCAGTCTGAAAGAGGTTCAGGACCGTACGGTTGTTCGGACGAAAAGCAACGAGAGGTGGTACTTACCCGGTGAGGAGCCGGGACCCCTGCACCTGCAGCCGTCGAAGGTTCGTCGGTTGGTACCGGCACGTCCGCTGTCGGGGCTGGTGCAGGGGAGGAGGCTTTTTCCCTAATATTCTCTTTTGTGGTAGTTTTGTCGGTGTGTAAGATGATGTTAGTCTGCTCGTAGTTTGTTGTTTCTTTTGTAGAAATTCTGTCGGTATACAAGATGTTGTTGGTTTGCACAGGGTTTGTCGCTGCTTTCTGGTGAAATGCTGGATGCCATGAGCAGCTGGCTATTGAGCTGGGTGAGCGTGAAGATCAGTTGTTGTTCCTCGACTTTTTTCCTTGGGTTGCTGAAAGGAGGATGGGAGCACTGCGCTGTTCTTTTGGTGAAATTGGAGTTGTTTTACTCACCCGGGGGGTACCCGGGCCCCCTACACCAGCAGCCGCCGAAGGCTCTCCGGTACTTCCGCTGTCGGGGCCGGTGCAAGGGATGGGTTTTTTCTCCTTCGCTCCTTGGTGGGTTTCGAGGTGGAGTATTATCTGTTGGGGGGCGATCCGTATGTCATCCGCTGGTTCCTATGAGTGGAGGTGTGCGGTTATGGTGGTCGACATGGCTGCGTTGAGGCCCGCCAGCTTGCGGGGCGCTGGTGTCTGTCGGGTGATCTGTCGTTCCTGTCTTGTTGTTTGCTGTGTTTAGGGGGGAGTGGGGTAGTTGAACTGTTCTGGATTATAGTGAGATTAGTACTTGCCTGTGGGGGTGCCGATGGTCCCACACCAACAGCCGCCGGGGGCTCGTCGGTGGGGACCGGTACGATGTGGGTGGGCTTGTTTGTTTTTGCATTTTTCTCTTGTTCTTATGTTGCATGTTATTGTATGTTGTTTAGTCTAGGGTGATGGTGGGGAGGGTCTGCTTGTGCTTTGGATGGCCCTTGTGTTGGGTGGCGTGGTACTCCGGCTTGCGTTGGTGCGTATATCAATTTTTCTCGCGGGGAGATTGTCTTCCTTAGTGGGCTTCTAGATTTGTCTTGCCACTGGGCGCTCTGGGAGCTTTTTTCTCGACTTCTGCCGGGTCGCTCTTTTCGGCTCTTTGGGGGCTGATGGTGGTCTCTTGTGGGAGTTTTATGGTTTTTGTTGTTGTGGCGTTTGTGACTGGATTGTTTCCGACGGAGATTTTTTGTTGTGAGACTTTGTATTGAATCTGTACTACTGGTGATACTAATGTTTTTCTTTGAAGGGGCCTCATAGGGTGGCCATCTCATTCCTGAGGTCCTTATTGCTGATTTGTTCCTCGATCAGTTGGTTTTGTAGTGCTTGGATGGTGACGTCCTTTTCATCGCTTTTGAGTGGGCTCATGGTGGCTTTTTTGAGCAGTTCTAGTTCCCTTTTCAGGAGTTGTATGGTCTGGTCCTTTTCATCGGTAGTTGTGTTCAACCTGCTGCTTACTGCGTTGTCGTATGATACGCTTCCTGCTGCTGTTTGTTGACATGCCACAGCTCTAGCCTCGGGAAGGTCAGATTGTTATCTGTTTTTATTTTGACAATCTGTTTCTCACCTTGGTAGATTGGGCGTTTGGGGTCTCCGTCGCAGTTAATGCAATTGCTAGTCTGCAGGCATGGTTCCTCCAGCATGTTCTTTTGTGCAGTTTAAGCAGATCTTCTGGTTAAATTTACTGCTATGGTCAAACTTACCGCATCTGAAACACTGCATGGGATTGGTGTAATGCCTTCTTACGCTGTCCCGCATGATGCCCATGAATATATGTTCCGGTAGCGACGCGGCCGCTAAAGTAGATGACGAGTAGTGGAGTGTTTGTTGCTATGCGGCTTACGGTCTTGGTTATTCTTCTGACCTCGATCACGCCTTGATCTTTCAATCCGGACAGGATGGTTTCGGTGTCTAAATGTTTTGTGTCCAAGTCATATATGATTCCCACTGTTTTATTTAGGGAGGTGTGTGGTTTAAATTCGACTCTCGTACCGTTGGTCAGCTGTTTAATGGCCAGCAATTTGTTGAAAATTTGAGGAGGCTCGGGGGACATATTGAGTTCTTCTTGCCTCCTTTGCTGCTTTCACCACCCTTGTCGGTTCCTCGCCGATCGCTTCCTTGATTGACCCTAGGGTAGGGTTTGCTCGTTCCCTTGGCTGTCAGGAATGGCATGCAAGACCAGCGTTTATTCGTCGATCTCATCTCCGGAGCTCAAAAAAAAACGGTAAGTGGTTGAGTGGTGGCCCTCCGGGGGAGGAGGGTTATCATCGTCCATCGGGTTTGGTGTCCTTTAGCCTTTCGCCTAGACTGGGTTTGTTTCCGTCAACTTCTGGGTCAATATTTTCGAGTTTCTTTTCACCTGTTTCTTTGAATCACTATTTCGAGGTTTTGTTTGCTTTACTGATTCCACTTTTTGTTGCCGTCTTCCGTTGCCTGTTCTCTTTATTTTTCTTTCTCTCCCGCGCCGGGAATCGACGGCCCGATGTACAGGGTTTTCGCTTTGGTTCACTCTTACTATGTCTGTTTTTTTCTGATCTTCGCTTCGTCCACTTTATAACCTTTTCACTTCGTTTTTCTTCCTCCCCCGCACTAGGAATCGACGGCCCAATGTGCGGGGTTTTCGTTTTTGTTCACTCTCACTATGTTTTTCTTATCTTCGTTGCTGTGTTTCACGCGAAAGAAATTTTCACTACAATTACCTTTTTTATTTCACCTTCCGATAAACACGTGGTTTTTTCTAAACCTATACGACGCGTTGCATACCGGGGAGCAAAGCGGACAATTATGTAAAGAATGACGAAAAAAGTTAATTTGCAGCTTAGTACGCGAAATTTCCTTATGTTCCTCGCCGCACTTTGAGCACTTCATTTTATTGCAACGGTATATTCTCGTGTGACCCAATTATTTGCAATCAGTGCAATTCATAAGATTTGATATGTACATGCATACGGGAAATTGATGTTTTGTCCAACAATACATTGTTTGGCAAGCCAGCACCTTCACATGTTACTCGAAATGATTTTGACGGAGTAATAATTTTGGCAGCATCTGTGCTGGATTTTGAGTTTAATTGATAAACCTAAAGTATGTTGACCTGCAGAATATTTTGAGTTTTAAAAATAACCACCCCATGCTTTAGCAGTCAAGCACTTTATTACTACGCCATCTATCCCAACGACGGTATCTGAAATGTAGATTCAATATTAAAGATTGAAGCGTGGATCAGTTACAATCATGTTGACGTACTTGGCACTCAAAAGAACGAAATAAGCAGTCTGTTGGCTCCTTGGTTCTGGCCAACACCGAAAGCGATCGAAACCCACCCTCGAATCTCGTGAAGGCAGATGGTAGTCACCTGGATGTGCAACGGGCTTGAAGCTAAACTGCAGCGACGAGTGGCGATCGGATAATCTGCCTAATTTATATCATTCCTATGCTCGTAGGCCAGCATATAATCAGGAAGAGCACACGCGGGTTACGCTAGCCACACTCCCCATAAAACAATTTATTCGACTTAATGCATCTAACATGTACATTTATTGAATTTAATCTAACACATAATCTAATTTTAGTGTGGTCCAGTGGACCGTTTTCATCGGTGATTGGAAAGGTACTGGACTGCACCTTCCCAAGTAGGTCAGTTCGAAGGTATGACGATATCCCGCTCTAACATTGGTGATGATCGTGGGTTACCACCACATGTCCGTCGATCGTGCAGCACTACCACCTTTCCGATAACGGCTGATACTGCTGATAGCACTACCCCTGACGACGCGATGACGATCCCACTGATGGTGATAATTTATAGAGCAATGGACTGTATGGGCTGCTGTACCATTCCAGGCCTGTAGTGGAAGGTGGGTGGTTCTACTCCTGAACATCCTCACCCACCCAGAAGTGGCAACATTTCTGAAAATAAAACAAGAAAACTCCTCTTCGACAAGGACTTTAGCCCTCTTCTTAAGCCGCTTCGAGCGCCTTGGACCGCCTCCCGGCAAGTTCGCCGTTGAGGTCTTTCGTTTAACACTTCCTCTGACCTTTGCCAGATCGTGCTCCGGGAATCCCCGAAACACTTCCTCGTCCGAGCCGCTTCCAGCCCCGTATATCTCTCGGCCATCGTTATCGTTACATCGTTCTTCGCGTAAGCTTGGCATCATTATGACGTTCGGTTTCATCTGCGGGACACGCTCGTTGTATCGCCTAATCTGCTCTCTGTGGGCCTTTATTTCCACGTTTCCAAGTAGCACCTGGAAGGAATTCAACGAAAGTTGTTTTAGAAAGATTGTCTTTACCCATCTGTTCGGTATATTATTATGGTGATTTTTGTACCAAACAGTGTCCCCTTCCATCAGATCATTCAAGTTGTCATTTGACTTCTTGTGATTTTTTGGAATATCTGGCTTTTTTCATCGTGATACCGATAAATATTTTTTGTAATGATTTTTAGGTTTTTATAAGATCAAGCATGGTTTTTGATTTGTAGATAAATACTTTCTTTGAGGGTAATTGCCCGCCATTTGTCACAATATTATTCCTATAATTCATTAGGAAAAGGTTAATTTGATCCTCCATATCAACATCTACCAAATCAGGTTCTATTAAAAACTTTTTTCAAACTTCTTTTGTTCTCCTCACCAGCCTTTCGGCTTGTCCGTTGCTTGAAGGATTGTAAGGAGGACTTTTCATCACCTTAATCCCTTGCTTTTCAAGGAACGAAACAAATGAGAACGAATTGAAAGGAGGACCACCGTCTGATACCAGAACATCTGGTAACCCAAATCTCGCAAAATAGGCTACCAATTTCTTCACCACTTTCGCACAATCCGTGCCTTTTTTCATCCATTCTACCTCCAACCACTTCGAGAACGAATCAACAATCAATAAAAAAATGTGGTGAGAAAAAAGAAAAAATAGATATGAATCCGACTAAAAGGTCTTGTAGTAGGTGTCCAATGAGACAAAACCTTTGTCTTTGGCACTACTAGAATGCTACCGCACACTTCGCATGTCGTAACATAATTTTAAATATCTTTGTTTATCCCAAACCAGTAAACTTGTTTTCTTACCAAATGTTTCATTTTAACCATTCCCGCGTGATTGGCGTGCAAAAGTTTAAGTATCCCGCTTTGAATTCGTTGTGGAATTACCACCCTGTTTCGATACAACGCGCATCCATCGATTATTTCCAAATCATTTTGATTGGCAAAAACGTCCATAAAGCGTTTATCCAACTTTTGCGGCCAACCATCACGCATAAATGTCATAATCTGTTTGAAAAATATGTCGTCCTTTGACGCATTGGCAATCAATACAAAATCAATTGGGAATTCCCTACTAAAGTTTATACTCCTTACAAATTCTTGATCAATTTCAATGGGAACTGACTGCTCCAATGGGAATTGCGAACAGAAATCCGTATTACCCATTTATTTTAGCAGAAGGCCTATACTGGATTTCGAAGTCATAAATTGATAATTCAAGTATATAGGTATATTGCAGTCTTGTTACGTCCCGCCACGGTGACAATTTATCGTCAAATGACATCATCTACGCTTTTTCGAGTTCTACCTGTAACGCTGTTCGGTAGGAAAGAAAACGTTCACACATACGCTTTCCTAGATGATGGATCATCGGTGACGTTGTTGGAACAGTCGATTGCGAATTTTTTGGGTCTAGAGGGGAAGACGGAGCCTCTGTGTATCCAGTGGACGGGTGGTATCAACAAAAAAATGTCGGAAGCCCGACGAGTGAGTTTGGAGATAGCCGGAGCTGGGAGTGAAAAGCTGTTCAACGTCGCCGAAGTGTACACTGTGGACAAACTTGGGCTCCCTGAACAAACTCTGGAGTTCGGCTAGATGGAGAGACAGTACGGCCCCTGCGAGGTCTCACAGTTAGCAGCTTCAAGTCAGCCGTTCCACGAATGCTCATCGGATTGAACAATACACACCTGTTGGCTACACTAAAGCTGCGAGAAGGCCGTCCGTTAGAACCAATTGCAACGAAAACCCGTATTGGCTGGGCGGTTTACGGAAATTTACGAGAGGACACGGAGTCATTTCAGCATCGCCAAATGCATATTTGCGCTCGATCAGACGACTAGCTCCATGATTATGTCCGTGAGTTCTTTTCGGTGGAAAGTATGGGTGTGACGGTAGCTCCTTCTGTTGAAGGTATCGAGGATCAAAGAGCACGGGAAATATTACAGCAGACTATGGTGCGTACAGCAAATGGGAGGTTCGAAACGGGTCTTTTATGGAAACACGACCATGTCGAGTTCCCTGACAGTCGTCCGATGGCGGAGAAACGTTTGCGGTGTCTAGAGAAACGTCTATCGAAGAACCCCGAGTTGTATGAAAATGTTCGTCAACAAATAGTAGATTTCCAACAGAAGGCATATGCGCATAAGACAACCAGTGATGAATTGGCTAGTTTCGATACCAACCGAACTTGGTACTTGCCACTCGGAATAGTGTTGAATCCAAAAAAGCCTGGAAAAGTGAGGTTGATTTGGGACGCAGCGGCAAAAGTCAAAGGCGTATCATTAAACACGATGCTGTTAAAAGGACCGGATCTGTTAACACCCCTGTTGTCCGTATTGTATCGCTACCGCGAACGAGAGGTTGCGATATGCGAAGATATAAAGGAAATGTTCCACCAAATTTTGATACGGGAGAAAGATCGCAGTGCGCAGTTTTTTCTCTGGAGGAACACTCCTGACATGCCAATGGAGACGATGGTAACAGACGTCGCGATATTTGGTGCGACGTGCTCGCCGGTACAGTCGCAGTATGTGAAAAATTTCAACGCAACGGAGAACGAGAAAGAGTATCCTAAGGCTGCAGATGCTATAAAGAAAAGGCACTACGTAGATGATTACCTCGAGAGCTTAGATACTATAGAGGAAGCAGTCGGATTAGCGCTAGAGGTTAGTGAAGTTCACGCGAAGGCCCGGTTTCAGATATGGAACTGGATTTCCAACCATGAAGTTGTGCTGAAACGTACCGGGGAAGTCAACCCAACGGCAGTGAAATGTTTTGTTGCGGATAAAGAGGTAGCTTCCGAACGACTGCTAGGGTTAATTTGGTTGCTAAATGAGAACGTTTTCTCATTCACGTTGAACCTTCGGGACGATGTCAGACGGTTAGTTCAAGGCGAAGTTATTCCCACGAAAAGAGAGTTACTGCGAGTTGTCATGAGCATCTACGATCCTTTGGGTCTTGTTGCGGCGTTTGTGATACATGGAAAGGTTATTGTGCAGGATGTATTGCGAGCAAAAGTCGGAGGGGACGAAACTATCCCAGATGAGGTATTCTGTCGATGGGAACAGTGGCTCACAGTTTTACGGAACATGGAGAATATAAAGATCCCTCGATGCTATTTTCCCGGCTACGAAATAAATAGTTTGGATTCGTTCGAGCTACACATATTTGTTGATGCCAGTGAGCAAGCCTTTGCAGCTGTAGCCTATTTCAGAATGCTGGATCGAGGACGTGTGCGCTGCGCTCTAGTCTCTTCAAAGACCAAAGTCGCACCCCTTCAACCGTTATCTATCCCGCGTTTAGTACTACTTGCAGCCGTTCTAGGAGCACGACTGAGGAAAAGCATCGAGGAAGGACATTCGTTTAAGATAAAGCGTACATATTTCTGGACCGATTCTACCACCGTCCGCTCCTGGATTAAATCCGATCTACGACGATATCGTTCATACGTGCCATTTAGGGTTAACGAGATACTCAGTCTGTCGAAGGTCGATGAATGGAGGTGGGTTCCAACACGACTCAATGTCGCTGACGAGGCCATGAAGTGGAGACGAGGTTCGTTCTTTGAACCCGCTAGTCGGTGGTATAAGGCACCTGAATATATACACGACGAAAATCATGAATGACCAAAGGACCCTGTTGGCATCGGGGAGGCCAGCGAAGAACTACGATCAGCCTATTTATTTGCGCATTTAATTTTGAAGCCGATCGTTGACTTTGAGCGTTTCTCGAAATGGGAACGTCTGCATAGATGCGTTGCGTATGTTCATCGGTTCGTGGACAATTGTCGACGAGCGAACTCCAAGGTACCGTTGGAAACTGCTGGTTTATCGAAAGAAAAGTTGCAGAAAGCAGAGCGTAGTTTATGCCGGTTGGCGCAATCCGACGAGTTTCCGGATGAAGTTGCTAGGTTGAAGCGGAGTCTACGAGTGAGAAACGAGGATCGGAAGCCATTGGAGAAAAGCAGCAAGATCGCAACAGCCACGCCAGCGATGGACAAGTTCGGGATTCTTCGAGTGGATGGACGGTCGGAAAAAGCAGAATGCCCAACCTATGATGCTAAATATCCTGTTATTCTACCGAAGGAACATCGGATGACCAGACTGCTTCTTGATTGGTACCACCGTATTTACCGTCATGCAAACAACGGAACTGTCGTGAATGAAGTTAAGCAGCGATTCTACGTGCCAAGGTTGAGAGTTCAAGTACGTCTTGCTAGAGAAAATTGTACATGGTGTCGAGTACATGGAGGTGTTCCTGCTGTACCCAAGATGGGTCCATTACCTCGCGTTAGATTGACGCCATACTTGCGACCGTTTACGTTTGTGGGAATCGACTACTTCGGTCCATATCAAATACAAATCGGACGGAGTGTAGTTAAAAGGTGGGTGGCCCTTTTCACCTATTTAACGATCCGAGCCATTCACTTGGAAGTCTTGCAAAAAAGCCATTCGTCGCTTCATCGCCCGCCGAGGTGCCCCATAGGAAATGTTCTCCGACAATGGTACCAATTTTGTCGGTGCGAGTAGGGAGCTGAAGATAGAGTTGAAAAAAAGAATGGTACGGTCGGTGAAAGTCGCACTGGGAGCCCTTCCGATGGAGCGTTGATTCGACGAAGAGTCATTCGTCACGTTGTTGACAGAGGCGGACATTGTCGGACATATGATTAATTTCCCTGACATTCGTGCCGGTAGAAACTGCTGATACCGAGTCGCTAATCCCGAACCATTTTTTTGTTGCTAAGCTCCAATGGGGTTCAGCAGCCGGTAAAAATCCCGTCGACGCGAGGGCTGCAATTAGGAGGAGCTGGAATATGATCCAGCACGCATTGGACAATCTTTGGTGTCGGTAGATAACTGAATATCTGCCTACAATAACCAGACGGACAAAGTGGTTCCAGGATGTAAGATCAATCCAGGAAGGTGAATTGGTGGTGATAGTGGACGAGAATGTCAGGAATTGGTGGTTGAGGGGACGTGTGATCCGGATATACCCCGGGAAGGACGGATCAGCTCGTCGTGCAGATGTTCAAACGAGTAGTGGAATTTTGCAACGTCCGGCGACTAAACTCACTATATTAGAAGTTGGAGATGTAGGTGACGCCGAGGCAAAAGCTCTAGCGACACGAGGGGGAGAATGTTGAGTGTAAAGTTTACCCAGAAACCCCCCGTTGCGTGGTGCGCAAGTCAGCCCACATTTGAACTTGCCCTAAAATGGGTTATGGTGAGAGAGAGTGTAGACGAGGAAATGACCAAAACAAAGTGAAGTGTCAGAGTGATGAAGTTGAAAATGTACGGCGAATGAAGAAAAGTTTGAAGGTGTAAAGATAAAAAATATATAATTTGTAGAATTATCGTAAGTGAAGCAAAGAAGAACGTGGAGTAGAGTATAGATCGGACAGGTAGATTTGTTTGATTAATTGAAGGCAGAATTGATAAACGTTGAATTTACAAATTGGATTAGTTGAGGTGAAGGAAAAGTTTCTGTTAGCGGTCCGTGCTATTTCGGATACTAAATTGTAAGTAGTATTAAGATAGGAAGAGCAATTGAAAATTAAATAAAAATTTGTGTTTCAGCTTCGAGCAGATAATACCGCAACTAGCGAGTTGTAATGCTAAACGAACTCCGAACAATTACCGCCAACAGTTGTAGTGTTCGAGTTGCCAGGAACGGTGGTGGTTTGGTATAGGTATAGGTAACAGTATTTAGCTCGTACGTTAATACCTCCTCAGTAGGTGACGAGCGCCAAAATATGCATTGCAACGGTCTTTCCTCTGGATTGATCAAGATCTGTTGAAATGTTTTTTCATCGTCAGCCACGAGCATTATCTGCATGGACCTGCATCTCAAGATAATCGACCATAGATCCTTTAGGATTACTGGACCCACCAGCAACGGCTTGTTTTCAGCTATAAAAAACTTCGAAGTTGTGGGAAGTTCAATCGCCTAATCTGAACCGCATTGGGCGTCTCCGGGCGACGTAAAAATGCTCTCTTTAGCATAAAACCGAAAATGCGAAAGAACTGTGGGGCGTTGTTCGTAACGAGTGGGTAGATACGAAAAGATTTAACATACTTGTGGAGTATACAGGTGTAGGCGAATAATATTTAAATAATTTAACTAGAACAGAGGAGATGGGCATGGCGTAGTTGGTAAATCCATTGTCTTGTATGCAGCTCACCAGGGTTCGGTTCCCAACCCTACACATAGGGTTAGAGATTTTTACAAAAAATAAGATTTTTCCAAACCGAAAAGAGGCGAACGACCTTAAGGTTGCACAGAGAATGCGCAAAATTCGCAAACGAAAAAAGCAGTTTTTTTCCACACCGTATGTCAGATCTTCATAAAAATCAAACAGCGTATTTAGAATGTTGTTACAGTACTGCTGATTGATTTTTATGAAGATCTGACATACGGTGTGGAAAAAACTGCTTTTTTCGTTTGCGAATTTTGCGCATTCTCTGTGCAACCTTAAGGTTAAAACCATTATAATAAAAAAAAAAACTAGAGCAGGTTTTATTCCCAATAGGTTGGTACTGACCCTATGGCCCTCGACTGGCATGGTCCATTGTTATGGTTAGTTGATTACAGGTGATTTGTTTAATTCGCTTTGGTTGGGGGTTCTGCTGGCCCTGCTAGTTGTTAACTTTTGTGTCCTAAGATATGAATAAGACGTGCTCCGAAAAAAGTGCGAGATTGGTACCTGAAAGACAGCTAGTTGTTGGGTATTTTTTGCCTTTCTCAATACAAAGGTTATGAGTTGCTATGAAAATAGATTATTTTATTTTTTCGTTGGATTAATATCCCTGGGTCTTTAAAAGGCGAATCGCCTTCTATGAAAGGATTGGATTGTTTCAATCGAATGCTAACCGAACAAATTTAACTAAATAATCCTAACACCCGTTGTCTTTCTATTTCATTATTATTTGCAACATTGAGATTCGTTAATACCATGATTATAAACCGTTGTCGAAAATATGGTAAATTGAAATATTTCGAAACCAAGCCGAAAAGTTATAAAGTTATAAAATTTGTTCTACTTTGTATGTAAATTAAAAATAATGCTTCAATATACGGAATATACAGTAGAATGTGATGAGTCTCATCTTTTTTATTTGTTCCAGCTTTAGCAACTCGACAATTTCTCATATTATGGTCTTTTATTTCAGTCCAACCTCTGCATTTTCCTCCGTAGGCACAGTTTAAAAATGTACGTACCGTTCGACAAACATAATAATCAATTGGAACCAGCAGAGCAAATAATGAAGGCATATTTAATATAATTAATGCTACACGATGATCATATCAAAGTTTACAAGAAGAAGAAAAACAGCAACAACAGTTGAACCCTTCCCTTCTAGCAACAATAATATCCGAACACTGTCTCCAAAAACCCACAGTCGGTCAAACAATTGTAAATATAGAAGCTGTTTAGAACACCAATCACTAACTTATGAAAAAAAAAACGTTGACTTTTGACTGTGTAGGCGAACTTAAATGAGATCAAATATTTAGGGGAGTCTGTTTTCTCCACCGTAGCAAAAAAAAAAACAAATCCAAAAAGTGCATGAATTAGGTTTAGCAAAGAAAGGCAACAAACAATAACTACACAATTTAGGGAGTTGTATTATTAACTAACATGCAAATAATGTTGACTAAATTCTTTCAAAGTGAGAGTAAAAGCAAATCGCAACGCGAAGAAAAATGTTTAAAATCGTTACTCGTGAAGAAAAAATCTTTATTACATAATTTTATTGTTATTTTGTACATATTATGAATATTTAATCCATCTAATATTAACGAAATCAGAAAGATTTTAAACTAATTCTTCAACGACGGAAAACAAAACAAAAATGCACTACCCGCTCAGGGTTGAATTTACTGTTCCGAAAAGTCCACATCACCAACCCACCATAAGGTTAATGAATTTTCCTGATTTTGCGCTTTGTTGAACACGGTGGCATCATCCAGCGTTGAGACGTCTAGGTTTTCCTCACTGCACCCGGGAGAGGTGAAATGGAACTGTCCACTCGCAGTGGCAATGATTGGTTTGGATGGATGAAACGAAACTCCATTGCAGCAGTCTCGATGTAACGGGAACTGTGAATTGAACAGTTTAAAACAAAGCTGATTGATTTACGCAGATACACTTACATTATACTGGCGGTATGATCTACTGGGAGCATCGATCTGCCGCAGATTCCAGGCACGTACTGTCCCGTCTGTATTACCGGTAATGATCCATTCTCCGAACGGTGAACTGTCGAAATACACTCGCTGGTTAGTTTGACAGATCCGCTCGAGTACGTGGTACGGCTGAGTTAGCTTCCGAATGTCCCACATCATCAGCTTGGAATCCTTTCGGCCACCGGAGACGAAAAGGTTCGTTCGAGGAATGAACTTGAGCAACGTAACACCTGCAATGTGACTACATTCGCGCGAGTTGTTCCCCACCGGAATGGTTTGATTGGTGTTAGTTACGAGGGCCGTGATGGAACGACTCCAGGAACCAAAAACCAGCAGATTTGGTAGTGGTGAACAAATTGTCATGCAAGAAGCAGTTACTTTGGTGGGAAAAGAGGATATTTCCCTTCCAGGTGTTTTTACGTCGAACATTTTTATACTTTTCTTGTAGCCCCCGAAGATACTCCCTCCGTCCAAGGACCAGGCGAGACTGAGAGCTGCTTCCACTTCATCCACCGCGTTATACCCTTTGTAAGAACACCGAATCTTACCGGTGTAAGCATCCCACATCTGGATGGGTTCGTGCTGTCTGGAGGCGATCCACACGCTGGTTTCCGGCATCGCACTGTTCATCCCCGGGTACCATTTGTAGTCGTATACTAGTGTTGATTCTCGCACGTGCACGGGAGCATCGAGCAACTGAACCGGACGCTCCGGTGATACTTCCTGTGCAGCGTACATGTCCGAGGGAAGCTCAAACACATGCATACCATCGTTGTTGACGGCCGCTAGGACACATGTTCCATCCGGTGACCAAAGACACCCGCGAACGTAGTTTTGCTTGGCCACTTTGTCCCAAGAGCAACGACCGATTTCGCAAACCGTCATAGATTGGAAATAGTCCTGTTCGTATGAGGTGTGCTTGGAGATGGGAGAATCTCCCGAGTCCGATTTTATCGAGTTCGTTTCGCTTTGGTGATCTTCTTGGGGAACATCCCGGTCTAGGTCCATTGCCTCGGGAATTATATGATCACTAGAGGTATGTTTGTCTTCCATTACCATCGGAGCTACTGAATTGTTGGTTTTTGTTTCTTCTAGTAGAACAGCTTCGTCTAGAAGAGTAGATTCCGAGTCTGATCCAATTTCCGCAGTGTCGAGTAATTTATCTTCAATAGCTATTTCGTTAAATTCATCGTTTGTAGCCAGTTCCTGGTGGCCGATTGGATTTACTGGGGGAGATGATTGGACGGCGGTATCTTCTATGGTCGTTGATTCCAGAGGTTCTTCTGAAGGTCCAATCTCGTTTTTGACACTTTCCAGGTCAACTGCATCCTCCATGGAACATTCCATGTTTAATTCCTTCGCAACCGGTCTTTATAATTTTTTGGATTAATAAACAGTATTTATTACACTACTATGTAAAGTTAGCAAACACTTAAGAACAATCTTGTGTAACAGTTTATTTTAAAAAATAGTGGTTCACAATCGTACTAATAACTCGGATTGCAACTTATGTTTTCATGCTGGCCGGTTTAAGGGTTTGACAAGTAGAAACGTCAACACAAAAAAGATCTCACAAACACACATGCACTGCGGTCAAAACAAAACTGACAGCAATTTTCCAAATTTGCGCTCTGCAGTCAGAGGTGATTTTCTGTTGCTGAGGAAAAAGTGAAAGCTGTGTTTTGTAGAGCCTTTTTTTAGTCAATCGTCAACACCGGCGTGTCACCTGTGATTGGAAGCTGCTAGGATAATCGAAACCGGGAAAATGGCCTGCAGGATTTTGCACTTGTCGCGTGCCGTATTACGAAGCCACCAGCAGCTGAAGTTGACTGCCGCGACTCATACCCGGGTTCTGTCCACCACTGCCAAGGTAGGGAATGCTTTTTTCTAAACCGAAAATTACATAATCTCATCGGAATGGAAAGGTAGTTGCTAATCTCATAAAAAGACAGCGTAAAATATCGAATCAGTCTGCCAATTTTATCGAGTATGACAATCTAAAATTTTAATAAATCATCGGGTACCAGCAAACGCGAACGCTAGATCTTTGTAATTTTTGCATTACTCTAGTGGGATTTTCGATTGATTGACACAGGTGTAGAGGAGTTCAGCTGGTTCTGCACCATTTTCTGCATTTTGTAGCAAAAGTGCGAAACCAGTGTACTCCACTAAACCGTCGCACCAGAATCTAAAATCCCATAGGAGTTCATTGAACTTTAAAGATTGGTAGCCCTTGTTAATTCTCGACTAGAATTAATTCTAATTGGAACAACTTTTGAATCCACGGTTGCATTGCTTTTTACCATAATTTCCAACATTCTTTAGCTTCAATGAACTTAGTATATAAACAGTGTTCAACAACGAAATACATTTTAGTGTGCATTCAATTGTTGCTTGTTGATTGTTTTACCGGTGGCGTGACATTTGTTTCTTACGTTAGTTTTTCAAGTGGTTTTATAGGAAAATGCCCAATGCTGATAAAAGTAGCGTTCACCAATCCATCGCTATTTTACCTAATGGATCTCCTACGAAAAGAAAAAGCAAAATTGTGAGTATAAGCAGGAAAGCCGAAGTTTGGTAGCAGAACTGAAATTTTTTTAGTAGAGTCAATCTGGGTGTCAATATTAAAAGAGATGTTTGCCGTTATCCTCGCGTTGTGAGCTATCATCTTTTCAACTCGAGAATCATTGAAATAGCCGATCTAGTGTGCTGGTAGCAAATCAAGTTGATCTGAAATAAAAGATGCTGGTTTATGGCTGTAGAATTTGTAAACATTAAAGCGAACCTACTCTTGGTCGGACCGAAAAATGTAATCAGTATGCTATAGGTGCGTATTCAAGCGTCTGCAAGTTTGAGGTGCGGCTCAAACATCGTCTGACTGGCATCCAGCGGCTGAATAAGGTACGCTATTTAGCACCAGCTAGACCCTAAAGTGGTAGCCCCACCCGCACGACCCCGGTAAGGTAGCCTACCGAAATACCCAAAACACCACGAATAGCAAGAGTAGAGCAAAAAACGAACTGGATTAACGGCAAACGACTTGGCAACGAATAAAGGATAACGATTAGAACCTCGGAGCTTGGAACGTATGAACTTTGAATGAACCTGCACACACAGGGCTCCTGACTCGAGAACTGTGTAATGCTGGCGTGCACGTGGCAGCAACGCGAATTCAGAGCAGTTGACCCCATTGCGAACACTTCATTCAGGTGCATACCAAATCTACTACAGCGGCGGTGCTGAAAGGGCAGAACATGGTGTTGGTTTCATAGTGATCGGGAAGCAGATGAAGCAAGTTATACGGTGGAAGTCGCCCAAGTAGAAATGTTCAGTAACAAAACCATGATTTTTACTGTGGCAGTGCAGTAATTTTACAATTCCATATTCACTTTTGAATAGGGCTAAAGATATTTAAAAACAAGCTTTTGATTTGCCGATTTCTCTTAATTTGCTACAATTCAAACGTAGAAAATATTTGAAATCGCTAAATCTACGAAGGGTAAAGATGTAAGTTAAGGCACTCTTTTGAAATTTTACTCGGCTGCGGAATAATGAGCAAAACAAGTTTGTTTACAAAAATCTTTAGTCCTTTTGAGGCATTAATATGGAATTTACAGTAAATTCTAGCGTTATGCTGCAGTACAAAAACTATAAACTTTAACGTTCTCCAGTAAATTTGACTGTAAAATAGGTTGAACAGCACAATTGATAGTTACATGACAATTTATTGTCAATCTACTGCGTCGAACAAAGCTAAAACAGTATTAACTATAATATCTATTGTTTTATGATTGTCTTCTTTCAACAGCAGCGACTTCCCAGCAGGTTGTACTCCGAGGCTATCCAGAGCGAAATAGCTTTTAACGGTCGAGTGCAACGCCTCGCACTGGCAAATGTGGTAGCTATACGTTTTGCTACTGAGCATGGACCATAGATCAGCCAACCTAGTCGTGTCCAAACAGCAGTAGGCTGATTTGCGCTTCCTTCTCTTGAGTCAAGCGGATACTCTTACCTAGTGTTATCGACACCCAACAGAATACGAGGTTTGACTCCAGTGTACGACTCAATAGGCAGTCCAGCTAGGTGTTTGTAGTGTTCTGCCAGATCCGAAGTCACTATGGATTGCGAGGGAAGATCTAAAGCTCGTACTGTATGCACCTTCGGTAGATGAAAACGTTGAGTTGGAGTTTGCGCTCCGGTGATATCCATCGAACATTTTACTGAGTCATCTTCGTATCTACCTTGTCCGCCGGTCCAAGTGATACACAAGGGTGACTTCTCACCGTTAAGGTTTAGCTCTTCCCCCAAGCTATGTTCCATCAGCAGTAACCGATGGTGAAGATAACTACATCCGTTGTGATCACACGGAACCTTCCGCTCGCAGGACTTGAAGTGCTTAGTCAGACACTTCCGACAGATCTTCTCATTCACCAATACTCACCGTGCACTCGGAGACATCTTGAGGAACCTGTTACATTTGTCGCGACCTTCGCGTCCTTTCGAACATGCCAAACATGCTTTGCATGCCTTTTCCTCAAGCGGGTTCGCGGAATGTAGGCTTCTTCCTTCCGATTCTGGCACACCTGGAACGTCGCACATAGATTCTGCACTTCAACACCGAAGTCGATGATCGTTTCCATTTTGTCAACCTTGGGTGGGGACATAATCCTAATCTTCCGCACCATCGTTTCCACAATGGACTCCGGATTCCCGAAAAGTGTTTTCAATCGATGCATGATCACCGGAATGTTGTCGGGATGTAGAAGCAGACTTTTGACAGAGCTTAACGCTTTGTCGTAGAGAATTTTTTCAAGCCGATCAAGCAACTCATCGTTTCGAAAACCACACATCTGGCAAGTCCTCTCGTACGCTGCGATGAATCGTGGCCAATCTTCAGGATCGCCGCCAAATTTTGGTAGGTCCTTCACCGTTTGCTGCGCCGCAAGATGACCTCTCGTAATTGGCAAGTCATCGCAGTTCGATCTTCGTTGAGCTGGTTGCGGGGTAGATGTTACCATCGGAGGTAATCCAGTGCACAACAGATGGTAGATTAGACACTGCCGGTGCTGAATAGATGCCGTACGACTGTTGGCCGGGCATGGTTGTCGGTAGAGTTCCGCTTGGGAAAGGACGATCGGCAAACCCCGCGCCTGAAAGATAGTTGCTACGATGCTGTAGTGCAGTTCTCTCCTCAAGCGGAGCAGTATTGCCGACGCGCTGCTGTAGATCGGATGGCATTCCCGGGACATAACTTCTTGGCAAGCCGTTCTGAGTCGACACCGCTACCGATTTTCGTAACAGTTCTTCGTACACCGGCAGAGGCGTTTCATCCGCAGTTTTGAGTCCATCCTTTGCCATGTTCTCTGTTCTACACAGCCAGTCCTCAACTTTGTCGCAGCTTTCGATCGTTCCTGATTCAGAGTCACTCATCGCCAACATTTCCATTTCAAGAGCCAGCCACTCTTCCAGTTGTTTCTTCTCTAGTGCTTGCCTCGTTTGAAGAGCTTTCGTTTGTAGCTCACGAAGTTTCGCGGAACGCTTTGATGTCCTTGAAGTGGTCTTAGTGCGTGATACGGTTGTGCTCGTCGTGGGGTCTATACTACGCTGCTTATCCGCTTTGGACACATTCAGTATACCCTTCGACACTGTTTGCTGCTGTAGAATTTTACGTAGACGATGATCAGATGCGACTAGCTACTCCCAACAACGAACTATGCTGCGGTAACTGCAACTCCCTCTTCTGTGACTGATCGATCCGCTCCTGCTTTTGCTGCTACTAATTCTGTTGCTTTTGCCGCTGCTCAAGCCGTTTATGCTGATCTTCAGCCTGTTCCAGACGTTTCTGCTGCTCCTGTTGCCACTGCTTCAGTTGCTGTTCGAAGCGCTCCAGTTGATCACGTAGTCCACGCATTTCCCGCTGCAGCAATTTCCTCACGCACCCATAACAGCTCCAATCTCTGTATTGGATACTGTCCTCTACACAAACGCACTCATAGTGAAACCACACGTCACACTGAATCATCCTGCTAGCATCGAGCCTTTGACACGTACCACATTCGGCCCCCTCATCACCAGGAGAATTGCCCTTTTTCTGGGCATGTTTGCCCGCACTTGCTACGCTACCGCTTGACATCCCGGAATAAACGGAAAATTTAATTTGGTCCCGATACGGCAACAAGACGTACAACTTCCGTAAATATGAACGAACTCAACGCAAAACTCTAATGTAATTGGTTTTTTTATGAGTCGGTTAAATTTTCCCTGCGTTTAAACAAGTACAGTCGGGTCTCCTACTACGCGGTTAACTGGGGGCGTGAAAAAGGAATCCGCGTTGTAGGATACCCATAGCTTATGGGATTTCGACTAATTGTGGCTGTGGCCGATTATTTCGTCCGCGTCAACATGTAGCGCCATACTTTCTTTAACAAAGTTGTTGTACTCACTTGGGCCTACAACTTAGAGTAATTGGGTATCAAATTAGTTGAGAACTGTGCCGCCGGGGGTGTTATGAAGAAAGAGTAAATAAATCGAACTTCTCGTCGTAAATTCGACTATCATCAAATGGATTCAATCTCAAATATATCAAGACCCCGATTATTTTGAAAGGTGGTGTCTTCGGGAAATTTGTAAAAGAAGTTCAGACCTTCTATATGGCAGAAAGCATAACTCGCAATTGCCCCACCAGGCGGCGCTAGTGAAAATGCAAATATTCAACACATGTTAAAATAATTCTATATCTCAACATCGTGATTAGATAGAGTAGTACTGTCTTCAGCATGTGGCGCTAGTGAACGTAGAAGCTTTCAGCACATGGTAGATTATGATATATCTCAAAAGTCCAACAACTTGGAGAAATGGTGCTTTCGGCAAAGTTCTCAAGGAGGTCAAAGGCTACTCGATTATGGATAGATTAAACTGGAATGGACCCGCCAGGCGGCGCTAGTGAGCATTATTTTTCAAAGCATATATCTCGAGATCTGTGTGTCTTTGGCAATATTCATAGGCAGGTCGAGCTCTGTCCTACGGCGAACAAATTAGTTCAGAACTCGCTCACAAGATGGAGCGCCATGAATGCGAGTGAAATTTTCTTAACATTATAGATATATTTCTAAAGTCTGATAATTTAGGTAAACGCTGTTTTTGGTAAAGTTCTTCAGGGGAACAAGTGCTGTTTGACAATGTATAGAAAAATTTCGATTTTACCCGCTAGGTGACGCTAGTGAGCACGAATTTTTCCTTTCATTTTCTGCATCTCGATATAAAGGCAATTTAGAAGGATGGTGTCTTCAAAAAGTTGCTCGAGAGGTCGAGGACTACCCAACGGTAACAGATTAGTTTAGAATACTCTCACTATGCGGCGCTAGTGAGCGTAGATGCTTTCAGCATGTAGTAGAAAATGATATATCTCAAAAGTCTAATAACTTGGAAAGATGATGTTTTCGGTAAAGGTCAAAGGCTACTCGATTATGGAACTTGTCTACTAGGCGTCGCTAATAAGAATGACAAGTTGCTGTTTGACAATGTATAGCAAAATTTTGATTTTACCCCCTAGGTGACACTAGTGAGCACGCATTTTTCTTTTCAATTTCTGTATCACAACATTAAGGCAGCTTAGAAGGGTTGTGTCTTCAACAAAGTTGCTCGAGTGGTCGAGGATTACCCAACGGTAACAGATTAGTTTAGAATACTCTCACTATGCTGCGATACTATCGTACATGCTTTCAGCATGTGGTAGATTGTGAAATATTTCAAACATCCAATGATAGCGCTTTCAGCAAAGTTTTAGAATGGCTCAAGGACTACTTGATTATGGATAGAAGAAATTGAAATGGACTCGCAAGGTTACGGTAGTGAGCAAGTATATATTTTAAATTCTGTATCTCGAGATCATGATAGTTTGCAACGGTGATGTCTTTGGTAATATTCATCGGCAGGTCGAGTTCTGCTTTATGGTGAACAGATTAGTTTAGAACTCACCCATTAGGCGGCGCAAAGGAGGATAAAACTTTCAGAATATTGTAGATCCATTTTTAAAGTCTGGTAATTCAGGTGACTGTAGGTGACGCTAGTAAGTACGTGTTCTTGGTGAGCACGCATTTTTTCAATTTCAGCATTTCAATATTAAGGCAGTTTTGAAAGGCGGTGTCTTCAACAAAATTGTTTGATAGGTCAAGGACTACCCAATGGTGACCGATTAGTTTGGTATACTCTCACTACGCGGCGTTAGTGGGTGTGGAAGCTTTCAGCATATGGTAGATTATGAGTTATCTGAGAAGTCTAATAAATTAGACAGATGGTGTTGTCGGAAAAGTTTTTGAAGAAGAATAAGGGCTACTCGATTATGAATAGATTATTTACTGCTCTGATTCTTGTTAATTTCATCTAAATTTCTGAAGTAGTCTCGAAACGGATAAGAGGATAAATTCATCAACCCATTCTCTGGCACATAATGAGAGTATTCAAAACCAATCTGCCATCATCAGACAGCTCTAGATCTACCGATGAATTTCACCTAAGAAAGTCTTCTTCTAAACTGTCATTATTTTGAGGTAGTGAAATTTGTAAACTAAAATCCACGTTAATCTGATAACACCATTTTCTCCTCCTCCTTTCTTCTTTTTTTCACGTTAATCTGATCACACCATTTTCATCGACACGAATGCACCGCTCTTCGGTGTAAAGTGTGATAAATAAACAACAACAACAACAACCATTTTCATGAATTATCAAACTTTTGACTTAATCTACTATGCAGTAGAAGTTGTATTCTCCCTTGCAATGAGTGAGTTCTGAACAAATCTGATCACCGTAAGATAAAACTCAACCTGTCGATGAATTTTGCCAAAGATACTACTCATCCAAATTATCCTGATCCCGAGAAATAAAAATAGGAAAAAAATTGCTTGCTCACTAGCGCCGCCATTCCAATTAAGTCTGTCTATAATCGAACAGCCCTTGATTTCCTCAAGAACTTTGCCGAAAATACAATCTTTCGAAGTTAGAGATGTATGATAATTTACCAGGTCCCAAAAGTTTCTGCGCTCACTATAGCATAGTGACAGTATTCTAAACTAATCTATTACCGTTGGGTAGTCCTCGACCTCTCAAGCAACTTTGTTGAAGATACCACCATTATAAACTGCCTTTATGTTGAGATGCAGAAATTGAAAAGAAAAATGCGTGCTCACTAGTGTCACTTAGCGGGTAAAATCAAAATTTTCCCATGCATATCAAACAGCACTTGTCCCCCTGGAGAACTTTACCAAAACCAGCGTTTCCCCAAATTACCAGTCTTTAGAAATATATCTATAATGTTGAGAAAATCTCATTTGCATTGTCGCCATCTAGTTGGCGAGTACTGAACTAATTTGTTTGCCGTAGGACAGAACTCGACCTGCCTATGAATATTGCCAAAGACACCACCATTCCACATGATCATGATCTCGAGATACATGCTGTGTAAAAAAATGCTCACTAGCGCCGCCTGGCGGGTCCATTTCAGTTTAATCTATCCGTAATCGAGTAGCCTTTGACCTCCTCAAGCACTTTGCCGAAAACACCATTGTTCCAAGTTATTAGACTTTTGAGATATATCATAATCTACAATGTGCTGAAAGCTTCTACGCTCACTAGCGCCACATAGTGAGAGTAATCCTAACTAATCTGTTACCGTTGGGTGGTCCTCGCCCTCTCGAGCAACTTTGCTGAAGACAGTACTACTCCATCTAATCACGATGTTGAGATATAGAATTATTTTAACATGTGTTGAATATTTGCATTAGCACTAGCGCCACCTGGTGGGGCAATTGCGAGTTGTTTTTTCTGCCATCTAGAAGCTCTTTTACAAATCCCCCGAAGACACCACCTTTCAAAATAATCAGGGTCTTGATATATTTGACATTGAATCCATTTGATGATAGTCGAATTTACGACGAGAAGTTCGATTTATTTACTCTTTTTTCATAGCACCCCTGGCGGCATAGTTCTCAACTAATTGGATACCCAATTACTCTAGGTTGTAGGCCCAAGTGAGTACAACAACTTTGTTAAAGAAAGTATGGCGCTACATGTTGACGCGGACGAAATAATCGGCCACAGCCCCAATTAGTCGAAATCCCATAAGCTATGGGTATCCTACAACGCGGGTACCGCGCAGTAGGAAGCCGCGTTGTAGGAATCCGCGTAGTAGGAGACCCGACTGTATATAATAGTTACATCATCATAAATTCATCGACTTTTACGTTGTTTACTTACGTTTAGTGTTGATACTAATTTCCGTGACTTCCGGGAAGCGGTCTCGTACGGTACTTTAATCTTATACATATTTTAAGCTTTTATTTAGGTTTAAGTTTTATAAACGTTTTTGTTTACCTTGTCGTTATCAACTCGATTACCGGCGCTGCTACGATAACATAAAACTAGTTGTGATAATCTTGTGATAAATTCCAGGTTAAATTCATTTCTGTTACTTTTATCGCACATTTTACATCTAGCCTTTAAATCACTGAGCCGTACTATCAATTATAAGACTTCGACACCGTACTTTCATCTGATAATCCAATCCGTACTGCTACACATAAGCAACCATCAAACAAACCAAAAACCGTACTTCTAGCTAGTAGTTTTAATTTAATTTCACTTTAATAACTATCAAACTGCTTTCAATCTTCAAACCTTTCTTCTACGTCAACCACCTTCTTCGATACTATCCTTTTCGTATGTTTACCACCGACTTGTCAGATACCCACTGTCCCGCTTGAACATGCGGCCGCTGATCTCGTCCCAGTCAAAAAAAAGGCAAGTTGCCAAATCGGATGCGCTAATTGCCCTTCAATTTGCCAGCACATTACTGGCAATTAGGGGACTATTTCAAATGCAACATTTGGGCGATTTACCGCCGTTATTTTTTGCCGCCCAGCCCGCCCTTAAATCGCCCCCAAATCGCCCACGGAACGCGCCATTTAATCGCCCTTAATTGCCTAATATGAAAATTAAAAATAATGCTTATTTTCGGATTCATTATCTACTCACATATACTTACCAATATACTAGGTATTCACCACCAAATTTTAGGAAGAATCAATGGGGAAATGGATATTGCACTTCAAAACTTATCACAATCTGACGTTCATTAAGACTTTAGGTCAGAGATCTTGTTCTACTATTCATACACACGATTCCACAATTTCTCACATTCGTTGGCTAAATGAAGTGCACTAGACAAAGAAAGTGCAAGTGAAAACACACCAATTGTTCAAAAAACAATTTTAAGCTTAAACCAAACATGAACCGCCATGTTTAAGTATTGAAATTGCCTTTAAATCGCATTTGCAAATTGCATTTGTTCCGAGGGGCAAGTAGCACAGGCGAGTTGAGTCAAACGTCAAACTTTTTAAATCGCCTGACCATGCTCGTCCGTATTTTTTTTGCCAGGGGTTGGAATGCTATTGTAAAATTCTATCCGGGCCATAAACAACCGAATCTGTGGTGTTAAGAATTAAGTGCAAGTTCTTCAACTACAACCTGATCAGTATTTATGAGCTAACTAACGATAAGCTCGATGATATGAAGGACGCGTTCCATGAGAGCTTAGATAAATCTTACGAAGATTGCTCAAGACAAGATGTAAAAATAGTCGTCGGAGTTGCTAACGCACAGGTTGGGAGGGAGCAGTTCTTTCACCCCATTTTTAGTACGCAGAGCCTTCATTCTGCTACAAATAATAATGGCCGGCGGCTTGTAACTTTCGCTGATGCAATCAGTAGTATCTATTTTGCACGTAAGGATATTCGAAAGCACGCCTGGAGACAAACAAGTGGCAGAACTTTTTCGAAATAGACCACATACTGGTAGATGGACGGCTTTTCTCCGACGTCATTGATGTAAGGACCTTCAGAGGCTTAAACATCGACTCGGATCATTATCTCGTAGTAGCAAAGAACAACAGAACGATGCGTTTCAATATCCAACGTCTTTCGACTGAAGGTGTAGCAACTGAGTATCGCCACAAGCTGGATGAGCGGAAAGATGGGACCAACGTAACTGGCAATGTCAACAGCATGTCCACGAAACTGTGACTGTAAAGGGCGCCAGAAGTGATTGGTACAGTTCAGGGGCGCCAACGAAGCGGTTGGTTCGATGAAGATTGCCAGAGAGTGATAAATGGGAAGAATGCGGCCAGAAGCCGGATGCTAACGTGTGTTCAATAAAAAATGAGAATGATTTCAATACCTTTCTGTAATTAAAGTAAAAAGCGTAAATTGCTCTCTGAACTCCCTAGAAATGGGTGGCATGTTTCTTTTCGCTCGGGTGCTGTCAGTCCAATCGAAGATGGCATCGAAACAGCAAGCACTCCCTCCGCGAGCGTGTTGTACCGTTTTACGAAACGCATGGTCATTGTGGAAAAAAGTTTACGGTAGACCACTTTCGAGACGAACACGTGCCTGTGAGTACAGTTTACCAGATCCTGGCATCCCTTAGCGTGGAGCGGAAGACCGGTAGCAGCCGTCCGGCGAAGATAATGACGAAGAAGAAGAAGAAGGAAGCGTTCAGAAAGCTGTTCGACAACAAGGACGGAACGAGTGACATCAGCCGAAAATATCACTGCTCCCATACCTAGATTCACCGAACCCTCAAGATGGAGAACATCATCTGTTGCAAGAAGACTCGGTCTCGGAGTAAACGGATGAGCGAGTAGTGACGAAGTTACTTCCCGCTCTCGAACACCCACATTCCAGGAAATGACAGCTAAGATTCCAGCGACACGTTGGCCACACCCCCGAAGTAATTTTAGCATAAATTTGAAAAAAAAAGTTATGCTGTACATCGCCCTATCGGACAGAGGGATTTCAAAACCGTGGTTCAAGCCGAGCGGTCTGGCCATCAATCACCAAGTGTACCAGGAGGAGCGTCTTCTGTCGTTCTTAATGGAGCGTCATGCGGATGGGAAGTACGTCTTCTGGCCGGACAAGGCGTCTTCCCATTACACCAAGAAGACACTGGGGTATCTTGAGCAGAAAAAGATACCGTACGTGCCGCAAGAAAGAAACCCGACCAACTTGCCCCAGTGCCGTCCCATTGAGGATTTTTTCGGCTCCCTCAGTGCCCTAGTGTACAAAAATAATTGGCGGGCTAAGGATACGAAGCAGTTGACCACCAAGATCCGGAAGATGCACGTCAGTGCCGTCTAGCGCTCTTTCGAGAGCATCGCGACTAAGTTGCGTCGTACTGCTGACCAGGGCCCCTTCTCCAATATTTATTGACGTTTTTTGAAGAATAAACAGGTTTTTAATAAAAAATACTGAACACGTTGAAATTTTATTTTTTTTTTGTTTAATCACATGACTGAAAAAAAACTCATTTTTTATTGAACACCCGTTACTTGCAGGGTTCGCGGCATTTTAGTGCGCGTCCGTCGTACTTGCGATGATACCAACAAATTACCCCATCTCTTGACGATCTGGATGCCGAACGAGTGCGTTGTGAATCTCTCCGTGACGTAATTTGATGTGCCGCATGATATTAACTAAAACTGATTGGTCCGAAGAACCGGAACATCCGGAACCGTTCGTAAAGTGTCCTTATGTATCCGGATGATTTCAAACGTGATCGAAATGTTAATAGATCATCAAACTGATGTAATTTGATGTGCCGCATGACAGGCATAACCAACAAAAATGTTTGGTTCGAAGAATCAGGTTTCTGGAATATTCGGAACCGGTCGTAAAGTGTCCTCGTGTGCCCAGATGACTGTATGTCATCGTGATTGCATTGTTCATTAATCACAAGCTGATGAAATTGTATTCTTCAGGCCTTTTGGTAAAGATGATGCATTTCGGATTTACTAGGTCCCCGGAATCGGTTCCAGGATTCTCGGATATGGCCATTACTATCCCAACATGACTTCGAAGGGTTCGCATATGAATTTTGATCATGTACATGCTATAAAAAATACCGGACTTAAAGGTTAATGTTGAAAAATTAATGGGAATAGCAAAAATGGCCTTCGGACAGACTCCACGGAATTTCCGTATAAATCCGGAACCGGCTATCTGACATATACAGCCTAAGAAACTTGAATGAATTTCCACTCGTTTGCAAGAGGTTTGGTTGAATTCGGTTGGCAATTGTTTAAACTAGAACCAATTAAGCAGAAGTGACCAAATGTTTTCAAGACGAGTGCGGGACGCGCTCAAGAACCTTACCTTTCCCAAATATTTGCACAACTTCTGTACGATTGAGAAACTTTTCGTAAGGATTCATGACCTGGGTTATATTAGAAGTCGAAAAGGGCATTGTGACGATCAGGATAAATTGGCTCATTTTTCACATTCCCCACATAATTGGGAGATTTGGCAGCACGACTCAAAATTTTTATGATTTGAACAATATGGATGTTTTGGAACAAAAATCCGTATTTTGACAAATGCGGGCGAGCCAAAACATAGCTCCTCCGCCGCACACACCCCTCTCCCCTGCCTAACCATGTATCTGACATGAGCAAATAAAAATACGTTTTTCAATACAGTAACCTTGCCGGTGTACCACGAAACTGCTACTTGAGAAAGCTAAAATATTTTCCCATGCAACCAATCTGAGTTTTTGACAGAATTCCATCTGTAGCTCTTATTTTGTGCGAAAATATAACCCCTCTTCACTTGGGGTTTCTTTTCGAAACACTCTTATTTTTTTTCTTCTCATTTTCAGTGCACTTTTTCAAATGCACTTTTATCACACACCCCTGTAAAAACACTCGCAAAACTTTAATCGTTTATTAACAAAACTTCAAATTTTCTGCCAATCTGCATATGACTGAGGGAAAATGTCCGAAAACTCTCATTTGTGCGTTTGAAGTTTCACTTCGAATTCCATTTTTTGAAGTAGAATACTTCTAACGTTTCAATATGGGGTCCCGTTTCAAAAATTTCAGTTGAGAAATTTTCCCAGGTTTGAAATGCGAATATCTTCCGTTCTACTGGACGAAATCGCAATATTTTTGCACTATCTGATCGGAAATTTGTGCACGTATTTCGTATTAAATTTCGGAATTAGTGCGACTACTATAAATAAATCAAAACAAGGATTTTTAGAAAATCCTTCGGAAACAGCGAGGAAAATGCGCAATTTGCCAGCATATCCCACGCAGAGCCGTCAAAAAGGGGCATGTAAGCGTTTCATTACATACGGGAATGTTATATATACAGGACACGCGAGCTTGTTTTGTATCAGTGGGTGCTCGCTTACCACACGAGCAACATGCTCGTCCGGACGGTACAATGAGCGGTATCATGTTTGCGTTCCCTACCAAGCGTCATCGCAAGGTTCTTCGTGATAAAATCCAGGGAATCACCAAATCCGCTATTCGGCGTCTGGCTCGTCGTGGTGGTGTAAAATGCATTTCCGATTTAATCTACACACCAAAAAAATCTGAATTTTATCGTTGACGTAATTGCAAACATGACACAATTCAACCACTAGTAATTCACGAAATGAAGAAACATTACCTTGTTCCGTTTAATTTTACATGCTATATATACTTTACATGCGCAATGACATAAAATTACACTTCCTACCATTCAGAACAAACGCTGTATGTGGAGTAATTTTACATGATTTACGAAATTAAACGTCATGTAAAATTAAAATCAAACGTAAAACTAAGTCATTTTTGATGCTCGTATATGTCATGGTCAGGAGACGTAAATTTACACTATTTTTTCTAGGTGTGTACGAATGCTGATGGTGTGCGGGAAAATGTCATGCCGTGACCTATACTGAACACGCCAAGCGCAAAATCTCAATGAATATAGTCTATACTCTGAAGCGGCAGGGACGCACATTGTATGGATTTGGAAGTTGAAAAGGTAGAACTCACTTGTATCATTATAAAAAAGGCCCTTTTCAGGGCCACCAAACTCATTTCAAAGAATAAGTTTGCATTTTCTGTTTCATGTACTGTTTCTCCCTGGAGAGCAATTTGGGTTAAACCCAAAGTTATGATTTATTTCAGTACGCAAATTGCAAATATGGTCAGAAACATACTGGAGTGAAGTGGAAAACATTTTTACTAGGCGCATTCAAAAAAGGTTTCAATTCTCAAACATTTTACCAATGTGCCGTATTACATTACTCTTTTTACCCTGAGTGTTCGATAATCTCCGTATTGGAAACACAATTTCAATTTTGTTCTTTATCAAAAATATGTGGTCAACCAACGAAGGGGTGGAGCTTCGAAGAACACATATTGAGGACAACACAAAAAAGGATGAGCTTTCATTGTGCTGTAGTCAGGTATAAAAACTCAGCATGCTGTTGCTCGCGCTCAGTTCGTTTCCAGCATCGCCATGCAGCAGTTCGTTTGCAGCATCTCCCGCAAAATTCAAACTGCCGTCCGTTTGCTGCTGTCAGAAGAGTTGTTCAAGCACGCCGTCTCAGATGGCACCAAAACTGTTACCATATACACCAGCTCCAAGTAAATTTCGAACACTGCCCAAACAAAAGGCCCTTTTCAGGGCCATCAATTTATCGACAAAGAATGAAATTGAAGTTTTGTTATTACAAGCATCAGTAAGTGGCTTGTCAAGAGCGTTGGATGGTAAGTGAGCCACTTGTAACAATACGCTTTCACGTAGAATAGCACAAAATCAAAAGTTATTTGTGATTTATAAACAGTTTAGTGTAATGATTCAATTTACAAAAATCGAACGTTTCGATATAGGTGCTCCGTTTCAAAATTTTCGGACAGAATGCTGCCTGTTTTTTCAAACGTGAAAATCTGCTGTTGTATTGAATGAAAACCTTCGATTTTTGCACTGATTGGAAATAGTTGTGACTAAATCTGTAGAATGTACAATTACTGAAAATAACGGATTTTGTGAAAGCTGTGGTTGGTCCGTACAATTCGATTCCAAGCGAGCCAGACTAGTTTTCGTTGGAAGATCCACCTCTGACAATAGAAGTAAACTATTTTATTTTGAATTCAACTACAACTTCTTGAAAACAGCACAACTAAAAAACTTTTGGGAAAAACGCGCAAGCGTAAATTTTCCACTATAATGGAAACTGCCTGTGCCCCCACCGCACAGCATCACCAAGATCGATAGTAATTCAAGCCGGGAGGAAAGAGGTTGTAAGGCAATGGAAAACGAAAATATCATTTATATCTTACTGGAATATAATTGGCTGGTCCTGAAAAGAACTTGTTGGTTTGTGGTTTATTTTGGGTCACAATTTAGGCCCGCTCGATTTTTGATAGCTGTAAATTTTTCGCAGGGCGACAGTTGCTGTTCGGTAGCGATGAGGCTTCTTAACGCCAATCGTGACTGGGGCACTTTTACACGGCCTTCGTTGCCAACTGCTTGCGGGGAGCCTTTCCTCCGGTGGACTTACGAGCGGTTTGTTTGGTACAGGCTATGTAGCGAAAAATGCTGATCTGCTACTTCTCTGATGCTGGTTTTTTTTTTACATAGCACGTTACAAAAATCCTTAAGACTAATTTTAACTATACTAGTAATTTGTCTAAAACTAACACTGAAATCACTTTATTGTTTGCTTTTTTCCTTACATTGTTGTATTTCATAATGATCTAGTATTTTCGGGTGTATTTATTTACTTTTTTCTGTTATTGTCTAAATTTAAAAACTGAATATTCTAGGACACTTTAATTGGTGAATGATTAGCCTTGGATGAGAGTATGAGGAGATGAATTTAATTAAATTTTGACAGACGCTGTTTTTAGAAAATGATAGATAAGTTCCATGTATAGAGGATCGCGATACGCCAGGATGTCTCTAACAGGAACATCGATTGGTCTTCCTCGGACTTGTAAAGAATCTACTAATTGTGATCTGGCTTCACAATATTCAGTGCAGGACCAAACAACATGCTCAATGTCATGGTAACCTTCTCCACAAGCACAATGATTACCATCAGCGAGCCCAATACGACGGAGATGCGCATCTAAAGTATAATGATTGGACATGAGCCTAGACATCACACGGAAGAAGTCCCGACTTACATCCAATCCTTTGAACCATGCCTTCGTTGATACTTTAGGGATAATTGAGTGTAGCCATCGTCCCATATCTCCATTGTCCCAAGATGTTTGCCAACTAGCAAGTGTCCTCTGTCGAGAAGCGCTATAAAATTCATTGTAAGCGATGGGTCTTTCATATATTTCACCATCTAGTGCACCAATCTTGGCTAAATTATCAGCTTTCTCATTGCCCGCAATAGAGCAATGGGCGGGAAGCCACACTAGGGTAAATTTATAACATTTTCTTGTTAGGTTACTCAGAGATTCTCGTATCTTCCCCAAAAAGAATGGATCGTGATTATCAATCCTCTTTGAGCGTAGAGCTGCAATTGTGCTGAGACTATCAGTGAGGATAAAGTAATGGTTCGGGGGTAAAGTATTAATTATTTGCAAACTATAGTGAACTGCTGCAAGTTCCGCTATATAAACAGAGGCGGGTTCTGCAAGTTTGAGAGAAATTGAAAAATTATTCATACTATGTTGCGTTTCGGCTTCGCCTCATCAGAAACCGACACTAACGTATTGTCGGAATAGATTAGCGCCGGCTTGACGCAAATCCCTTAAAACCAAAACACACTATGTGTTTCAATCAAACGACTGATCAAACGTGATGTCCCGTTCGAGCAGAAGTTCTGTTTATGCCGATGAGACACAAGTGAAGCCGAAACTTGTCTTGGCTTAGCAGGCCTATGCGAAACGCAACATAGTATGAAATAAGGATTTGTGCCCTCCTGTACAAAGACTGGTTTTTACCAACAAATTTTCACCCTAGTGAGAAATTTTGGTTTTTACCAAATTTTCCTCCTTAGGGTGAAATATAGCATAGTGAAAAATTATTGTTGAAAATACCGAAACCAGTGGCCTCACTGATTCGTGACCCATCAGTGTAAAACATTTTAAGGCAGTCTATTTATTTATTTATTTCGTCAATCAAATGTAGACTACATTATATAAATATTAATTGCTTATATACTATCCTGTAAACTATTTCTATGTACTATGATGCCGTAAAGAGTTGAAAAACTGTTTTAAACTTGTTCGGGGCATGGTAAGGTCAATACTTTCACAATGCTCGTTATACACAGCCATCATCTGGTTTAGTGGTCCGAATTTAGCATAGTCTGTACGGTGATGACCTATCGCGAACAAATTTCTATTGTGTAATTGACGAGTAGGAGCATATAAATTTAATTTTGACAATATGTAAGATGAGTCAATACGCTGCATGACGATATCGTTTAGAAACGAGATCATAGCATAGTCCCGACGTTCTTTCAATGTTTGAATATCTATTAACATACAAAGTGCTTCATAAGATGGAAGAGGGAATACTGTCCATCTTAACTTGCGTAGTGCATATAATAGAAACTGTTTTTGGATTGATTCAATTCTCACTTCGTGTTTTTTATGAATGGTGACCAAACAATACTACAATATTCTAAAATAGACCGAACATATGCTACGTAAAGAGTTTTAATTGTGTAAGGATCTTGAAAGTGATATCCGAAGCGTTTTATAAAATTAAGCATATTACTAGCTCTATGAACAATTGTGTTGTAATGTTCCACAAATTTTAATTTTTTATCTAAGATAACTCCTAAATCTCTTATTTTATCGCATTTCTGAACGGTTTGATTACCTAATGTAATTGACACGGAAGCCGTGATTTGTTTTCTGCTAAAAGTCATGAGATTACATTTTTTAACATTTAACTCCAGTAAACATTTACAACACCATGTATAAAAGATTTGTGTTTCATCGTGAAAAACATTATAGTCATTATTATTTCTAATTTCTAAAAATAGCTTCATATCATCCGCATATATGAGAATATTAATGTTTTTTAAAATAAGAGAGATGTCGTTGACATATAAAATAAAAAGAAGAGGTCCTAAGTGTGAACCTTGCGGAACCCCCGAAGTAGCTTTAATTATATCAGATTTCATCTCATAGAATTTTACTATTTGCTGACGATCTGTTAAATACGACTTAATCCAATTGAGGAGTCTCAACTCGATTCCCAATTTTTCAAGTTTGAATATTAACATGGGAATGTCCAGCTTATCGAAAGCTTTGCTGAAGTCAGTGTAAAGAGCTTCTATATGATTTCCTTTATCCATGGCATTTAACGAGTAATCAACAAATTCTAAAAGGTTTGTACTAGTTGAACGGCCTTTAAAAAACCCATGTTGTGAATTTGTTATTTTATGTTTGACTTGGTTGAAAATGGTTTTATTTATGATGGATTCGAAAAGTTTGGGAAAGCAAGACAGAATGGCAATTCCACGATAATTGCGAATATCAGATTTTGTACCCGATTTATAAATAGGTATTAAAAAAGATTTTTTCCAATCTTTTGGGAAAATACCAGATTCTAGTGACTTATTGAACAGCCAGAATAAAGGTGACGTAAGCTCAGTTGCTAAATTCTTTATGAAAGCAGGTGGAATTCCATCAGGTCCGGAGCCTTTAGTGGCATCTAGATCATTGAGACCAGACAAGATATCTTGAACATTAATGTGACTGACACCAACATCCCTTGAATAATCAGGAAAATAAGAAAAATATTCAAAGTGTTGATATTTACTTGTGAATATTTTAGGGATCTCCCGCGAGCGTAGATGATCCGGAATTCCACGAATCTCTGCTTGCATGGACGTGTCGAAGAATAAAGTGGATTCAGGAGTATCTAGTTTATTGACGTATGTGGGAACATACCTAGCAGGCGTTATTTCTTGTGACATGTGATTGAAATACACTGTCATGAATCTGGTTTGGGGTTGAAGCTCGACAAGTCTTTCAAAATTTTCAATTACCAGTGGGTTCATAACCTCACATCGAATAAGTAAACGAGAGGAGAGATCCCAGAATCGGTCTTTTAAAGGAAGAACTCCCGCTAGTACTTCAAGACTCATCGTATGGGTCGACTGCATGCAACCTAAGGCAATTCGGAAACAGCGATACTGTATCCGTTCCAGTTTAATAATGTGAGTGTTCGCAGCTGAACGGAAACAGATGCACCCATATTCCATTACTGAAAGTATTGTTGTTTGATACAATCTTATCATGTCACTTGGATGAGAACCCCACCATGATCCAGTTATTGTTCGCAGAAAATTTATCCTTTGTTGGCACTTCTTTATCAGATACCTAATGTGGCCTCCCCATGTACCTTTAGAATCGAACCAAATTCCGAGATATTTAAAGGTCATGACTTGGGCTATCGTTCTACCAACCATCTGAAGCTGAAGCTGAGCTGGATCACGCTTCCTTGAGAAAACGACCAACTCTGTTTTCTCCGTAGAGAAATCGATGCCCAGCTTTAAAGCCCAAATTGATAAATTATCCAAGCTATCTTGCAATGGTTGTTGTAAATTTATAGCTTTTGGTCCTGTAACAGAAACCACGCCATCATCTGCAAGTTGTCTTAAAGTGCATGGGCTGACAATACAATTATCAATGTCATTCACGTAAAAATTATAGAGAAGGGGGCTTAGACAAGAGCCTTGTGGGAGGCCCATGTAACTTATTCTGAGTGTCGCCAAATCGCCATATGAAAAATGCATGCGCTTTTCTGACAATAAATTGTATAAATAATTATTTAATATCGGTGAAAGACCACATTGATGTAGCTTCTCCGAGAGAACATCAATGGAGACTGAGTCGAATGCTCCTTTTATGTCTAAGAACACAGACGCCATTTGTTCTTTTTTTGCGTAAGCTAGTTGGATTTCTGACGAAAGTAGCGCCAAACAATCATTCGTTCCCTTTCCCCTCCGACAACCAAACTGGGTATCTGATAGCAAGCCGTTCGCCTCAACCCAATTGTCGAGACGTCGTAGGATAATTTTTTCCAACAATTTCCTGATGCAGGATAGCATTGCAATCGGTCGATACGAGTTATGGTCGGAGGCTGGTTTTCCCGGTTTTGGAATGGCGATAACTCTCACTTGTGCGGGACTATGTTCTGCTCAAGAAGCTTATTGAATAAATTCAACAAGCGTCTTTTTGCTAGGTCAGGCAGATTCTTCACCAAGTTGAATTTAATTCTGTCTAGTCCCGGAGCATTATTGTTGCATGAGAGGAGTGCAATTGAAAATTCCATCATTGTCAAAGGCGAATCTATGAAATCGTTACTTGTGGGAGCATCGCGAGTGATTTTCTGCGCAGGAGCAGAATCTGGACAAATTTTCTTGGCAAAATTAAAAATCCAACGATTCGAAAAATCTTCGCTTTCATTAGTCACGTTTCGATTCCTCATTCTTCTGGCTGTGTTCCAAAGAGTACTCATTGATGTTTCTCTTGACAAGCCATTAACGAAGTGTCTCCAATAACTAGACTTTTTGGCACGACGTATACTGTCAAATTTGTTTTGCAAAATGAAATAATTTTCAAAGTTCTCACGTATACCCCCTTTCTGTTTCATAATTTCTTTGTAGGCAACTTGTTTAGCTTCATATGCATCAGAGCACTCTTTGTCCCACCAAGGATTAGGGGGCCGTCTATTTATTGTCATTCCAGGATTGCATTTCGTTTGGGCTTGTTCTGCTGCTTCAATAATTAAACCCGCTAAGAATTCATATTCTTCGGTAGGGGGTAGCTCTTCTGTCGAAGCAAGAGAAGTGGAAATTAACGTTTCGTATGTTTTCCAATCAATATTTCGTGTTAAGTCATAAGGAACATTGATTGAATTCGTAAGGCCTAATTCACTGTTAATTGAAACAACGATTGGCAAATGATCGCTACCGTGAGGATCAGGTACAACCTTCCACGTGCAATCTAACCGAAGTGATGTCGAGCACAGAGATAGATCTAATGCACTTGGACGTGCAGGAGGTCTGGGGATGCGTGTTGTTTCGCCAGTATTTAAAACTGTCATATTAAATTCGTCACAAACATTGTATATCAAAGAGGATCGATTATCATTGTAGAGGGAACCCCACAATACTCCGTGCGAGTTGAAGTCTCCCAGTATCAGACGCGGAGCAGCCATGGATTCCACTACCTCAAAAATTTGACGTTGTCCAATTTGAACTTTGGGAGGTATATATATAGAAGCGATAGACATGTCTTTGCCTTTAATGTTCGTTTGGACAGCTACAGCCTCAATGCCCGCAAACAAGGGGATGTTAATTCTATAGAAAGAATAGCACTTTTTAATTCCTAGAAGCACTCCTCCATGCGGGGTGTCTCGGTCTAGGCGAATAATGTTGAAATCGTTTAATTTGAAATTAATGTTTGAGGTAAGCCATGTTTCACATAGAGCAAAAGCATCGCATTTTAAATTATGCAGTAAAATTTTTAAGGAATCAATTTTTGGTTGATACTTCTGCAATTCCACTGTAAAACAGTGATGGAGTCTTTCACCTTAGTAGTTGAATTAACCATTGAAAGATATAATTGCTGCAAGGATGGGCCATTGAGCAATCAGCTGCTCTAAAAATGTTCTAATTGTTGGGAGGAAAGCTGAAAGTATACTCTTTAGTGGTTCAGAAATATTGAATGCTTTAAAAATCCAATCAACAATTTCAGAAAATTTCAATAATCCTACCCCCGGCTGAGGCTCAGAGGAAGTCGAAATTTTATTATTTCCAGTAATGGTGTTCTGTTTGGATTGTACGTTCCCAAAACCGGGCGGAATTGATTTCGGTTTTGAATCGGAATTTTTCGGTTTTGGGCGCAGTTTATCTATTGGTGGAGAAATTTTAAGGCCCTTTCTTGGCAGCTTGGGAAAAGAAGACTGTTTTCTTTTTCTGGAATTTCCGGGTAAAACAAATGATGTACCTTCGCACGCTCCGTCAGAGTCAGACTGTTCCTAAAATAGAGATGTGTAAGTGTTTTCTAAGAAGATGGGTTTAGGGGTAGCATTTTTCAACATTTCCGCATAGGAGCGCTTAGACCTCTCCTTCAAGGATCGTTTAATTTTATCTTCACGTAATTTATAAATGGGGCATGCAGGGAGCTCATGCGAGTTTTCTCCGCACATTAAACATTTTTCTGAATTTTCATTGCATGTATCCTCTTGATGAGAACCCCCACATTTGCCACATCGTGCCTTATTGGAACAGTAAGTGGCAGTGTGGCCAAGCTGTTTGCAATTAAGGCAATTCATTACACGAGGGATAAAAAGGCGAACAGGGAGACGAATCTTATCGATAATGACATAGTTGGGCAGCGCAGACCCAGCGAAAGTCACTCGAAACGAGTCAGACAGTCGATAAACTTTTTTATCTCCTTCGTGTGATACTGAATGCAATTGCTAGCATTCAAGTATTTTTACGTCTTTAAGTATGGTGTCTTTGAAACGACCAACCCCATGCTTAACTAAGTCATCAACAGTCAAACTCGATTCTGTGATGACCCCATCAATTTCAATTTCCTTTGAAGGAATATACGCTCTATATTCACGCGTAAAAAGCTCGCAAGAAGCAATTGCATTGGCTTGTTTGAGACTACCAACGACAATGCGTATTTTATCATTATTAACTTTGACGATCTCTTTTACATCCGAGAATCGCGAAGTCAAATCTTTAGAAATTTGAATGATATTTAGCGCCTTTGCTTTACGCCTAATAAATACAATCCATGGTCCCGTTGACGACTCTGGGTAAATTTTAATTCTAGTCGGGTTTACATTTTCAGCAGAAGGCTTAGGGGGAGGGTCTGTTACTCTTTCTCCCATCTCTTCATCCATTTTACCTAGTAAGAAAAACTATCACAAAAAGGAATGAAAAATATACCTGTTATCTATTAGGTGACGAAGACACCGGTAGAACACACCTCATGTGTTACGTTGTAAACTCGGTGCCCGTTGTTTGACAATGTGACACTTGCTGTCCTTCTTCGTCGCGTTGCTTCTTCAGTAGAGAAGGACTATTTCTCTGCACACTGCAACACTTCAAAACTCTCTCCGATTAAGCTGCTCGTCGGTATCACCACCACAAGCGCGCTCTCTCCGTTTCCACCACCTCGGTAGACAAATGTGGCTACCTGTGGCTTGCTGCGAAAATCCCACTGTCGATGCGGCACTTTTCGGTGCCACTTGTTTTCCTTATTCGTTCTCTGATGCTGGTAGTAGGACGACGGTCAAACGCTCGTTTTCGTGCCTTCATTCATAAAAGTTCTACAATATTTTCAAAGAATGTTGCAAATTGTCAACTTGATTATTCCAAAAATACTCCAAATAAACTATGAATGTGCTAAAGTCGACAAAATCGCATAGAAATTGCTTATTCCAGAGCAGAATTTACCGGTCTAAAGTGTATTCTACTTCACTCCGGTTATGTCTCTGACATTACCCACCCATCTTTTTTTCTCAATGTAAACAAGCGCGTCAGTACTTAGCAACAAGCGTGCGTTCCTGGCTTACACATATCTTCACCTTAACGGACACAAAACCTAACTACAGAATTCCAGGTGTTTGCGCTTCGACGTCGTCTCTTCAGAACGGCACTTGACTACTGCACCTGAAGCTAATCCAAAATTGGAAACACTACTTGTGTACAATGTGTATTCCATTGGAACTTTGCAAAAAACTATACAAATTTAAAAAGAAAATAGTTGAAAGTAGAAAGTTATACATATTAGAAAAGCTGGTTTCAAGGGGTCTATTGCAAATAATGCTATTTATTTCGAAACCACTTTGATGTAGAACTTTAGTGTCTTCCTCACCATTTTTAAAGATAGTTTTTCCTATTAGTTTGCTCAAGACTGTTTTCTAGCTGTATTAGTCGGGGATGTATAATTTTCATCTAACTAAATCTAAAGATGCGCTTTCCCGTCTCTAGTAACTTCTTCGAAGAAATCTAATCTTTAAAATCAATTCAAGAGTTATTGAATTTTGTTTGTGAAAATGACGTTTTGGAACCCTATGAACTGACGTGCTGACGGTCTAATTGTTGCGAATAACACTTAACAAGTAGGTATAAAAACATTGTCTGAGCATGTTGAGTCAATGATCATGGGACTTAAAATATCGCACCATACAGCAGCAGTACCGATCTTCATGTACTAGTCCTCACATACACAGACTAGCATATAGAGTAAATTCATTCACCTACAACTTAAGCCAAACATTTAATGGCATTTTCGTTTTAGACATTGCACTACACTAGTGTAGTTGATGTCTCTCCCTTTATTTACACTATCCGGTGTAGCATCGAGTGAAAACGAAAATGCTATAAATGAAAAAGTGCCATGTCAGAGATTACCTCATTACCCCCACTAAAGGCAAACCGGTGTCAATCAGTCACACGCTGTTCTTTATCTCTTGTATGCCTGCTATGTAGACAGTGAAACAAAATAGCACCCGATGCATTACTTTAGTTCTATTCGTGTTTCATCCAATACTTCCAGAGATCTCCTACAGTCAATATCATCATTTAAAAATCTGCGCTATTCTCAATCGGCGTTGATTCGCCAAAGGAAGTCTGGCTAAGAGTTTGATTATCGTGCGGTTGTCGCGGTCGAGCGGTTTGTGTTTTTCGGTTATTATTCTACAGTTTACAGAGTCACTCTTTGTTGCACTATTCAGTCTTCAGTGGACACACAATCAAAGCAACCAGTTGGTGACCTGACATAAATAAACCAGCATCGCAACGAAGAGAAGGTCACATTGGGTGTGTTGTGTATTGTCAACTTAATTACTTATCAACATTTGGATTGAATATGGTAACTATTCTAAAGATTAATAAATTGGATAGTTAATAATTGTTGAAGAAGTATGTTTTTACCATAAGTAATTTTAAAATGACTGGCGACTATCTTTCCTACTTTACGCCCAAATACGTGGCGTACTGTAATCATTATTATGGAACCGGTTTTTATGGGTTTTTGTCTTTTCGCAGGCCAGCCAAGGTTTCCGCACCGAGTCGGACACATTCGGAGAACTGAAGGTACCGAATGATAAGTACTATGGCGCTCAGACCGTGCGCTCCACAATGAACTTCCCTATCGGTGGGCCCACCGAGAGAATGCCGGTAAGTGAGCGTGTTGTAATGATTATTATCAGTTCTAGTAGTGAGACGTATACAACTATTGCATAAGTTTTATAATAATTATTGGGATGAGTAATCTGCCTGTATTTTTTTTAGTAAAAATATTTTCTGGAGTGAAAATTTAAAGAATAATGATTTTTGGAACAAATTGTCTGCATAATTTTATTTCAGTTTGGGTAAATTTGTCGCAAATTGATCTAATTTCTGTTTGCTTTGAAAATACCTATCGTTAAAACTTTAAATTGAAGTAACCTTCAAATTTAACTCAGATATCAATGTTAATCACAGAAGTGCTTAGGAGTAACACTTCACTCGGCGTTTCTTTTGCACCTGAGTTTAAAGTGAGCGACCGAAAATAAAAGTCGCGAAGACAGAACATGCTTCGTAAAACCCGTTTCAAATATATTAGAATATAAAAACCAGATATAAACTTCAAGCATAAAAATCGGACTGGGACTTTTCTTTTTAAGAGTCGGATAAAAAAACATTCAGTATAAAAACCGGAAAAAATATATCCGATTCTTACAAAGTAGCTTTTTTATCCGACTTTTAATATTGAACATCATGATATGCGGATGCTCCTGCGAACGATTTATTTATTTTTAACCGATTTTTATACTGAAGGTTTATCCTTTCCGAGTTTTACGGGTGAACATTTTTTAAGCGATTCTTGTGTTGAAGGATCTCTGTCCGATTTTTCGCTTCAGGTTTATTTTTAATTTTTTATTGTAATATATTTGAAATGGGTTATACGAAGAATGTTCTGTCCTTGTGACTTATTTTCGGTCGCTCAAGTTACTATATGGACAAATTCTTTCAAATCTTCCACTTATATTAGGGCCCTAAACAAACTAGCAGTTCCTGGTGGATCAAATATTCAAATGCTGAATCAGTTTAATGTATATTTTATTAGGTCGTGTATTTGCGTTTCGATTTCGTTCCATCAGTATCTGAAAGATTAACTTGGTCGCCAAATGAACACGACCAAACAACTGGTTATGTTGATGTCTGGCCAGCACAGAAAGGTGATAAATTTACTAATTAGTGTTTAGGACTGTATATAAAAGAGGGAGATAATGTTCTGGTAAAATGAGTGGAATGATGTTTTTGGAGGAATTTCCTCAAGGTTTGATGGTTGTTAGTCTGTTTAACCTTCACCTACATATTTACTACCTAAAGTTTTCTTACGATATTTCAACAGGTTACCTGATCGAAGCTTATTGGAGTCAATAAGTTAACATTTTATAGGCCCAGAAGTTATCTGGAAATGGACAGCTGGATTATTGAAAATAGTCGTTTTGATAAATAAGCGTTTTCAGTAGAATCATTGAGCACGAACTTTGCGTAATAGCACTGCAAGAAACAAAAGTCAACCAAAGCGTGGTAGAATCGAGTTTTTTCGGCAGGAACTATTCGCTGCTACTGAATACGAACTCCCAACACCATTGGCAACATGGTGTAGAACTGACAATCCGAGAGGGCATATCCTTTGAACGCGTGCAGATTGTCGGCGCACGTATCTTCTTGCCAGTACAGATAACAGTTTTAGCTATCTACATCCTACCTTACACTCAGCAATGTCAGGCAGCATTGAGCAACCTGCTCGATGAACTGGAAGGTCCAGTAGTGTTCCTTGGAGATTTCAATGCACATCACATCACTCGGGGAGCTCAGTCATCTAACGCCCTTGGTCGCTTCATCGCAGAAACGACACTGACTAGAAAGCTCGTGGATTTTTAACGGAAAACTGAATTGTACAAAAAATGTGAATTACAAACTTTTTAATACGAATGCATCTATGAAATGATGTAAAGTATCACCAAAAGCAATCAAACAACATCATTGTTTCGGATAGCAACGGCATCATGCGAGGATCAGCGTTTCGGGTAGAAACGGCATCCGGTGAGGATCAGCGTTTCGGGTAGAAACAACATCCAGCGAGCGTCAGCGTTACGGAAGCAAGCTGAGAATAGCACCCAGCAGCAAGTGGGAAGATCTGTCGAAAGGGATAATCTCGAGGGCAGAGCTACGAGAGGGGAACTCTCCAGAGCACAGCAGTGATGACGGAAAACCAACCTGGAAATAGTCCGTAGAACATAGTTTGAAGAAGATAAAATTCCAACATGCGTTGTTTCGAACACCTGTCCAAGACGACTTCTACAAATCTGTAGAAGAGCCTCGAAAGAGCTAAAAGGTGCCAGAAAGCTTGCTTGTAAATAATGATGTCTTTAATAAGCTGGTAAGTTTAGAGTCGGCAAAATAAACTGGACACGTTTGTTAAAACCTACCAGAAGGCTGATACTGTGATTATGGTGAATATGCACAATCGATTGTACACCATAAACTACAAGACTTTCGGGAAACAGTCCCAGTTCGATTTCTAGGAGTACGATCTCATTATTCATAAAAATACGTTTTTCAACACACTAACCTTGCTGGTGCGCCACGAAACTGCTGCTTAAGGAAGCTAGAACATTTTCCTATACAATCAATCCGAGTTTTTGAAGGAATGCCATCTGTAGCTCCTATTTTGTGCGAAAATATCACCCCTCTTCACTTGGGGTTTCTTTTCGAAACACTTATTTTTCTTCTCGTTTTCAGTGCACTTTTTCAAATGCACTTTATTCACACACCACTGCAAAAACACTCGCGAAACTTTAATCGTTTGCTAACAAAACTTCAAATTTTCTGCCAATGTGCAGATGACCAAAGGAAAGTGTTCGGAAACTCTCATTTGTGCGTTTGAATTCTCACTTCAGATTTCAGTTTTTCTCAATGTAAACAAGCGAGTCGGTGCCTAACAACGTGGCTTCCACATATCTTCACCTTAATGCGAAACCAATAACAGAAATTAAAAGAATGTTCATCGTTCAGTAGCTGGGGCAGAGAAACTGACACGAGAAATGTTACGCGGTCTTTCAAGTTTAAGCCAATGCAAGACGTAAACCTGATACTTCGGTTGTAACGAAACTGTGAATTTAAAGAACAAATGCGAACTGATGAAAAAGTTCGAAGCGAAGGAAAAGGAGAAATTCTTGTAAAATCAATTAATGGAACCAAGAAAAAACTTTGCGAAGATGACCAAAGCGGATCGCGGCGATAGAGTGAGATTGGTCCTTGGCTCATATGCAAGCGAGCATATTGTGAACGATGTGAAGCTGTCAAGATAATAACGACCACTAGAACTCATACATTCGGGCGTTTGTGGAAGTATGAAGCAGGAAACCTATGATGGGTATCGTTACTTTGTGACTTTTATTGATGATTGTGCACAGTTTATAGTGGTTTACCTCATTGAGCAGAAATCAAATGTTTTCGAGAACTTTAAAAACGAATGACGCAAAATGCAGTAAGTGAACGTTTGGGCAGATTTTAAATGGAGGCCAGAGCTTACGAAAATCGATTAGGAAAAGACATTGGAAGAAGCATTACGTGCATCAACATATCTGTTCAACAGATACCCAAAAAAGAAAATAAAACTCCATAAGAGAAATGGTCAAAGAAGCGACATTGAAAACATTGAAGAGTTTTTGAGTGTAAGGCTTATAAACAAATACCCAAAGAGAAGCGTCAAATATTAGATTCCAAAATGGAACCTTCGATATTTGTAGGGTGCGCAATAGAAGTTGGCAAAAATATTATATTTAATGAAACTACTATAACAAGGACAAGGTTTGATCCTGTGTACACGCTTTAACCAAGGGTAGCAGATGCTGTACTACATTCATCTGACTGAGGACAGAATGAAGAATGTACACGCTCCGAAGCAGACCGCGAATCAACCAGATGCCCCAATCCCTGAAAGCACAAATGAAAATCCAATAGATGAAAGAGATAGATGAAAACGATGATGGTCAATCATTGCGCCGAAGCAAAAGGGAGAGAAAGATAATGGGTTGGTATTTAGATTATACAGCAAAAACTAAAATGATGAAAGTTACTGATTGGCAAGAATGGAAGCATGTTATTCAAGAAAACTGATGCTTTATATCAAAATGGCACTTGGACAGTGATCAATTCCCAAAAAAAACTTTAAAAATTTCTCAATGAAAGAAGATGGAAGATATAAACAACGATTTATGCAAAAGGGTGTTCACGGTGTCCTGGATTTGATTATTGTGAATACATTTGCAGCATTAGTTAAACTGGAGAGTGTTGGGTTAGCCATACTGCATTTCTAGAAGAAAGAATATGCTTGGAACTTTAACCAAAGGAAAATGCGCAAAATCAAACAGATGGCGATGATATTTCGATAGTCACTGTAAGCACTACCAGAGAATCTACTGATTTGGAAGGATGCAATTTTCGCCAGGCACGTAGACGAAAACGCAGAATAACACAAAAAATACCGCCATGCTGTTGCAGCAAAGAACCGTCATATTTTGTATCCTCCAAAACTCGTCCTTTGTGAATATTAGCAGGAATGTACCAATACAATATCTAAGAACAATCGCAAAACTATTCATCGAGCTTTTTGAAAGCTGAATTACTCCGGAAAGACTGCTTCCACCTGCGAAAGGGTTCATCGTGTACCGATTTAATAAGAAGCAAAAATTTACATAAACTGATCGATCCTCTTAAGCTGCAATCTTATCAATTTTTCTTTGAAATGGCCGACAGAAGGTCTGTCGATATTTGCTTAAAGGTTGTTATAACTTTTTCTTTAACGATCAGCCAGCTGCCGCACCTCGAAGAATTCAAGACTAACGTTTTTTCACAGCGTCTTTCAGTGTTTAATTAGTCATTGGTTCCAGCTGGAAACAGCTACATCTAACGCTATCATATCATGCCTGTGGAATGATGTAATTGCATATCAACAAATGATAACATTAGCTGTTTCTGTCGCATCATTAAGCACCTCGAAAGTCTCCGCAGAATTACTTACTGGGTGATATATGTGTAGCTCAGAATAAGAATTGGAGTCTATTCCTTCATTTGGTTATGTCGAGCCATCAGTACGGAATTTAATAATTAAATACCACCAAAGCGGCATTTCATTCCGGAAGATTGCGGCGAAGTACAATGTGAGTTATTGCCCAAATCAGATGCTCTGAAAGATGTATTAGGACCTTGGTTCAAACTGCGATCGAGTAGAGCGCGGCAGTGAACGTTTGATAAATGCCGTTGCGAAAAATTTAAGAGCTACAAGTAGAACAATCAAAGAAAGTTTGCCATTAAACATATCGGAAAGGACAACACGATTGAGACTGCAACAACAAGGTTTGCAAAAGATGTTTGTATCCCGACGACCACTGATCCATACAATCGATAAGATCAAGCGTTTAAAAATTGCGAACAAATATGTCCACAAACCGATTTCGTTCTGGAAAAAAGTTATGTGGTCAGACGGAAGCAAATTTGAGCTTTTTGATACCAAATAAGAGACGATCTAGAGTATGGATTAGGAAGGGGAGCAGCTACTTGACAAGAGCGTGCAAGAGATAGTTATGCTCAATGGCGGTAGCATTACGGTGTGAGGGTGCTTTGCTTGGTCCGGTGTTTGAAATCTAGCATATAGATTGTCGGAATAATGAATGTTGTCAAATACATCGAAATTTTGATGCAAAATTTGAAGCATTCAGTGCGAGAGATCGGCTTGCCGAAGGATTAGATCTTTCAACAAGACAATGACTCGAAGCATAAGGCACACAAAACGATGTCCTACTTCAGTCAATCTAGTGTAGAATTACTGGATTGGCCACTACAATCACCTAACCTCAATCCGATTGAAAATCTGTGGTCAATTCTTGACCAATAATGGATAAAGGTGCAGTAACAAACAAAACTTTGCTTTTCGAGGAACCAACTAGAACGTTACAAGAACTTAATAAACAATACCTGTACAATATGGTTGAAAGTATGCCTAAGCGTCTACAAAAGCCTAAGGATACGGCAACTATCGTCTTTACGGACTCCCTCTCGGTGCTCCGCACACTCGAGAGCGGTCAGTCTCATCATCCTTTCATCCATGCCATCGAACTCGAAACTAACTCCCTCCCTACCATCTGCTGGATCCCTGGACACTGTGGCATACAGGGGAACTCCGAGTTCAACGCCCTGGCAGCACTCGGGCGGAATGCCAGAAAGACCCTTACCTAGAAGGTACCCGCTGTGAACATCACCCGGCACTTTTCCGAGGCTCTCAACAGCAATTTCGTTGGGCACCGGCGGGTGTCCCGTGCACATCTGCAAAAAGGGACTTCACGCCAAATGGGGCGATCGCCAGGACTGGAAAGAACAGAAAGTTCTTCAAGGTGCGGACCGGGCACACCAAAGTCTTGCATACACACATTATCTGACGTTCCACCCCCTACTTGCACCACACGCGGCACCCGGAAAATCGTCGAACACCTGTTCATCAACTGCCTGGAATTCCAGGACCTTCAGACAAGGCACGATCTTCCGCTCTTAATCCGCGACGCCCTATCCAATGACCCGGCCAGGGAGAAGATTATGCTCAACTTTATTAAGGATGCCGGCCTCTTCGACATTATACAGGCCAGGACACCCCGACGCAAACCCCACCACCGTGGGCCCTCCGCCACTCCCGAAGCGGGTGCTGGGGAGGACTCGCGCGACACTAGAACGGGTGATGTGAAGCCTCACCGCGGCCCACAAGAATCCACTTCATCAGCCACGTCACCAGACCAAACACCGAAGCAAAATTCTGCTAACCTGCAGGGTGCTGGAGAGGTTCACCCCTGCCCCGATAAAGGATACGAGTAACCAAGAATTATACTATATACCTTACCAAAAAACTGCAATGTAAATACACTATCAATGTAATTTTATATCCTAAGGGCGAATGACCAACTAGGTTAAAGCCCCAATAAACATACGTATTTAACCTTCCGGCAGTCGCGCTAGTGCACTGAGTGCACGCTGCTCTGAAAATCTAGCGAAATCGTCTTAGGGCACTAGCGGCTGCTCGTTCAGTGGGCCATAAGCGCGACTTCCGGAGGGTTAACACCAATTAATTTTTTTCTTATTTTTAGCCAGTACTGTATACCACCAAGTAATATGTCAGCAAAATCAAAACAAGCAACTTTTCCGAAGAATTTGTTTTGCTAAAATATCTCTATCAAAAGATTTAACTGATCTGGATCAGTTGCTACATATCTAGATAAAAATTAAAGTTGTGAAAACAATGATGAATTCAATTCAATAAACTTATACCTCCAGGGTACATAGCCAGAGCACTAGAGATTTTGTTCGTCGAAAGAGGCATCCTGCTTCGCTGTGCGTCGACTCTGGTCATTATCTGGTGGTGTGTAAGATTCACGCAAGACTGTCCAGCATAACCGGCTGCAGGTGTGTGAGAACCATGCCGTTGAACGCACAGCTACTGTCGAAAAATTTAACGAACGAATTGAAGATCGTGGAAACCACTGAAATGGCAGGTTGAATGTTGAGTACCAAATAGCGATGGATGAGAAAAACCGGGAGAGAAGCTGAATACTTGCAGCGGTTACATGTCAGAGCAGGTGTTTCTTGGTGAGTTGATGTCAGCCGAGAAAAAAAACTTCATCAGAGTAAGAAATGTGGACACGACGAAATGGTACTGGCTGAGGCAGAGATAAGTTTCACGAGGTATAACATGCGGAAGTTTTACAAAACGATAAACAATATGAGGAGGAAAAACACTCCGACACTAGTCATGATTAAAGATCGGGACGGAATCTGTTAGATCGTACAAGGGTTGCTGTCAGGTGTAAGAATCACTTTGAGTTGCTATTCAACGGACAAGCGAGTATGGAAGGCACAAACAGAATAAGGATTAGCCCCAGATGATAGTTGTGGATCTGACTACGTTAGACAAAACCCAAAATGCTATTCTAGAGCTCAAAAACGGTAAGGCCATGCGTTAGAACGGAATCCCGTCCAAACTTCTAAAAGTCGGGATTGACGGACTGTACGAAGCAATCCACTACGTGATTAGGATGATCTGGGTGAAAGATAAAATGCTTTCGGATTGGTTGGATGTCTATAGTTCTTTTCTCGTCTCGTGTTTATAGTATTAATATTTGTTATGATTGTTGCTATTCGCCATTATTGTTATACAGTTTTGTTAGTAAATAGTGATAAGGGTAATTTCAATAAGACTACAAAGTCAGTTGGAAAATATATAAAGTAAGTAAGTAATTATAAATTCATTTGTAATAACCATCGACGGATATCGCTTGTTAATGCCGCCTATGAGGTGCTTTCTCGTGTTCTGTTTAGCAGAGCGCGCCTGTTGGCTAATACTTTGGCGGTGAATACTAAAGCGGATTTCGAGAAGGACGATCTACGATTGACTAGATGTTTACCTTGTAGCCCCTGTTCCGATATAGCTTTCTAATCAGTAGAATGAAACGATCTGTGACAGATAATGCTTGAACATTTAACACAACAAAACTGATTAGGTTAGTTTGTATGACGCTGGATGGGTCAGAATCAAGCATCAAAATAGCCGGAGAGATATTCGACTCGTTTGTGACATTTAGATGGATTGAAACAGGGCGATGTGCTCTCTTATCTATTTTTCAACATAGAGCGATACGAAGATCTGATATTCAAAGGAAAGGAACTATTATCACGACATCTCACTTGCTCGTTGGTTTCCGGGCGACATCGACATCATTGGTGTTGATCGCAGAGTAGTAGAAGAGGCATTTATGATTTTCTAAAAGGGAGGTTAAGAGAATCGACTATAAATCCTGACAAGACAAAGTACATGATATTCGGCCGAGAGCGAGGCAGTGCGTCTAAAACACGTCGAGTTTTGGCAATATCACCCAAATCTCTGAATTTAAAAACAGTAACCCAAAACAAAATGATGGTTCTCACGGTAAAGAAGGACAAGTCTGTCTTTACCAGGAGACATGCTAGTGGACTTGAGTGATTCGTAGTTATGCTGCCTAAGCTCGACCCCCATCAGCAGAAGACAAAAGTTAAGCCCGTAAGGTATTAAGCCTGTTCTAATGACCCAGCCACTTCTAGTTTCCCGATCTGTATACTTCACTTTGCTCTCACTTGAGTACTGAGTGGCTCTAAATTTTCATAACTTTCCCTACCCATCTAATCTCTATCTAATTGAATGTCGATAAATTGCAAAAAAGGCAAAAGTTGTCATATTTTGTTACAGGGTTTGTTACGAAACAGTCCATCGACTCACAGAATTCCCGCTAGTTCCAAATTCGAGAGAAAAAATTGCTTCACTTTGCTCTCACTTGAGTACTGAGTGGCTCTAAATTTTCATAACTTTCCCTACCCATCTAATCTCTATCTAATTGAATGTCGATAAATTGTAAAAAAGGCAAAAGTTGTCATATTTTGTTACAGGGTTTGTTACGAAACAGTCCATCGACTCACAGAATTCCCGCTAGTTCCAAATTCGAGAGAAAAATTGCGGGCGGTAGATAGCAAAAAGGTAGGAATCGTTTAAGAGAAGCTGATAGATCTTGCTACATTCGCCAATCGCTTGCCATACAAGGATTTTTTCTTGAATTTCTTTCGTAGTTACGTTTACAATTCTTTTCATCGGTTCATTGCAACCCTTTTAAATAATACAATACCATAATTCTCTTTTTTAGCAACCGGTGATCACAGCGATGGGCATATTGAAGAAAGCGGCCGCCCTTGTGAACAAAGATTACGGACTGGATCCGAAGGTTGCCGATGCCATCGCTGAAGCCGCGGATGACGTTATTTCGGGCAAACTGTACGACGATCACTTCCCACTGGTCATCTGGCAGACCGGTTCCGGTACGCAAACCAACATGAACGTGAACGAGGTCATCAGTAACCGAGCCATCGAACTGCTTGGAGGAACACTGGGTTCTAAGACGCCCGTGCATCCTAACGATCACGTCAACAAGTCACAGTCGTCGAATGACACCTTCCCGACAGCAATCCACGTTTCGGTAGCTTGTGAGCTGACGGGAAATTTGAAACCGGCTATTAAGATCTTGCACGATGCACTGAAGGCCAAATCGGAAGAATTCAAGGATATCATTAAGATTGGTCGTACTCACACCCAGGATGCTGTACCGCTCACCCTCGGTCAGGAATTCAGTGGCTACGTTCAGCAGATGGCTTTCGCCCTCGAACGAATTGACGCCTGTTTGCCACGGGTATACATGTTGGCCTTAGGAGGTACCGCCGTAGGAACTGGATTGAACACCCGCATCGGATTCGCCGAGAAGTGCGCTGCCAAAATTTCCGAACTAACCGGATTACCATTCATCACTGCCCCGAACAAGTTTGAAGCTTTGGCTGCTCGTGATGCGATGGTAGAAGTTTCCGGTTGTCTGAATACCATCGCCGTCAGCTGTATGAAAATTGCCAACGACATTCGTTTCCTGGGATCCGGACCTCGGTGTGGATTGGGTGAGCTGAGTCTGCCGGAGAACGAACCTGGTAGTTCGATCATGCCCGGAAAAGTTAACCCGACCCAGTGCGAAGCGATGACTATGGTTTGTGCCCAGGTGATGGGCAATAACGTGGCCGTTAGCATCGGTGGATCCAATGGACACTTTGAGCTGAATGTGTTCAAGCCACTGGTCGTGTCGAATGTGCTGCGGTCGATTCGGCTGTTGTGTAAGTAGTAGTTTGATTTTATTTGAAATCCGTTTAATTATTTAAATTGTTTTTCACGCAGCGGATAGCGCACGTACCTTCAGCAAGAACTGCGTGGTTGGCATTCAAGCAAATCGGGCAAACATTGACAAGATCATGAACGAATCGTTGATGCTGGTGACGGCACTGAATCCGCATATAGGTTACGATAAGGCTGCCAAGATTGCCAAAACGGCACACAAGGAGGGTACTACGTTGAAAGAGTCCGCTCTCAAGCTGGGCTACCTGACGGAGGAGCAGTTCAACGAGTGGGTCCGCCCGGAAAACATGCTCGGACCGAAGTAAAGGCACAGTAAGGTACTTTCTGTATTATTTTATTTATTCTTTCGGAAAGCAATTGCTGTATAGTGAAATGCAAAAGATTGTAATGTATTGTTACGAGGTGGGTTGAAAACCATAATGGCATCATTGGTGAACTCGAATCCTCTCGATGTGGTTTAAAATAATATACTTTTGTTATTTTCATTGACATGCTTTTGAATGTCAATTAACTTGATATAAAAAATGAACTGGGAATGGTTGCTTAAAATATCCAGAAACTGTCACGAAAAACAATCAGTTAAGCTTTCTTACATGATGACACTCCCAGATGAGTAAGATGTGTTCGAAAGGACAGTTCGTGCTCATTTCAAAGTACTGCAAATTCCCACCAAGCCTTTTCTTGATTATTTCAAAACAAAACTTTTCTAAGCAATGCAGTTTTTGATTTACCTTCTTACAGAAGGTAAAGGACCTTCTTACAGAAGAATTTGAGGTACGTTTGCAGAGCCGTAACGTGGTTTTCTGGCGCCCTTGGCGGGTACTCAGTGTTGCGTTCCTTTGATGATTTTCTTTTTCAGTTGGAGTTTCAAACAATTATTTATTGTGCACATATAAATGGCAGACTTATCCTGATACGTTTATAAAGCTGATAGAGATTTCAGCTGTCTACTAAGGCTGGTGTTCTTAGCGGGGGTCAACAACACGCTACGGTCCTGCGCAAGTGAAATGGAATTGTTGAAAGCATTTTTTATATATGAATTTATTTAACACGGCTTAACTGAGCCGTGGGTCTCTTATGTTCCAACAAAGTGTAAAAATAAAAGTTAAACAACTACAATAATTTCTTGTCCGATAGATCCGAGCCTATTGACTCAATTTGCTACTGCGTGTTTAAATTCTTTTTCTCGGTGGTGAATCATTAGCTGCATTATCCGCCACAAGTTGGATGTCAACCCGTCTACCTTCTTTCGCATCCACTTCCATGTCCTCATCGCTACGAAGCCAATGAAAAAAATTAACGACATTGCCTTTTTTATATAGCGGTATCGTTAAATGTTCACCGCATTTTTTGTTGTTCATGATCGGATGTTCTTCTTGGTTTATTGTTCTTACGAGTCATTATTGCGTATTAGTCGTCCTCGTCGTTGGCTGTTTTGTTTGGTGTGCTGGTTGTTGATTTGTAAGCATTTGGTGCAGTCGTTGTTGAGTTAGTGTTTGGTACTTTCTGATCAGAACATAATGGTAGTAATCGTTTGTGGTTCCCTGCCCTTTTGCTCAGATCGAGGCACAATTCGATTGTAAGTCAGTGAATGCTTGACGCGCAAAAGTGCCTGAGCCGATGGCAATCACTGTCAAGGATCAATCGAAGACTTTGAAATGGAGACATGTACCTCATTAAAAGCAGCTTAGTTTACATTGTCATAATTTGCCAACTGCTTCGGGTCAATAAACTATAATATAATATTATTAAAAATACTTAATATTCAAGTGTGTATGTATCACAAAGTATGACTAACCATGTTCCTGTTTCATGTTCGTTGAACCATACTGAGTGGCCAAAATAACTTTATTTATCCATAACACTCACCTTTTTCCTTTCTCTATCGTTTTAGCTTTTTTTTTCTTTGGAGAAGCGGACAAGTAATCGGATAAGGATTTATTAAGGCTTAATGAAGGCTTAAAGATGTTCAAAAACTCATGCATGGGATTATTTAGAGTGGACAAAAAGATGATGGTACTCAGTATATATCGCTGATCGAAGACCCGCAACCATATGCACACATAGTGTTGACACCTCAAGCAATATACGATCCCACAAAGCTGAGAAATAAAATATGTACTGCTAGTGTCGCACAATTCAGCGCCCCCACCGGAAGGCTAAAAGAATCCACATTAACATTCCCATAAATAAGATCGCCATTAAAGATATCTTCGTTTAATCTATCTTTCATGTACGAGCGGAATAACCCATGATATCGTGGACACATAAGAAACTCACTAACAGAACGGAAAAAGGACTAACAAAGAAGAAAGAAATAACAAAGGGAAGCACCAACTGACCCAGGACAGGCGGAGAACGCCGACATAACCGGGGATTAAGGTAACATCAAATGTCCTAATCCACTCGTACTTTACAGAGAAAGAAGGTGAAATCTAAAATGGAATCTATACTTTCAAAAGAACAAGGAATGATAAAGTGGAAAGTGGAAAAATAGGCGGTAAATACTAGCGTCAAGGTAAATTATGAAAACGGAAAGGTAAGAATGCATAACCAATGATAATAAGAATAATGTTATCAAATAGTATCAAATGATATTTTTCATATTGAAAAAGGTGTTTAAATGGCGCCCATGCTCTAATTCGTCCTAGTTTAAAATTTGGGTTGAGGGGGCACGCATTTTTGGCCTAGGGCAGAAATGCCGATTAGACCGGATCTACACCAAAAATGTTCTATAAGGAAACTATAAGTAATCGTTTGTGGTTTAGCACAAGCTTACTGTGTGCTGCTGTCTGTTGCAGTAGATGAATTTTCCTTAACTTCTGCGCAGCATTTTCCGTGTTGTGACTTCCGACTACAGAATTGGCACGTTGGGATCTGGCCCGACTGTGTAATCAGCGTTTTGTGGGTATATTGAGCTCCATTGGGATTGATTAGAAAAGTCAGGTAGCAGAGGATAGGTTTCGCCGCACGTTTTCTCGGCACACGACCACAGGAACACCTCAAAGATTTCGGTACTTTCGCTTCGATAGGACAAAATTCATTCATGAATTGGGAGAACCAGTATAAGTATCGTTAAGTTTGCTGTTTGGTGAAACACTGGCTAGAGTAGATTCTTCCGGAGGAGTGGACAGAGGGTGTCGTTTGCCCAATCTACAAAAAGGGTGACAAATTGGATTGCTGCAACTACCGCGCGATCACACTACTTAGCGCCGCCTACAAGGTCCTCTCCCAAATTCTTTGCCGCCGATTGTCACCATTTGCAAAGGAGTTCGTGGGGAACTACCAAGCGGGCTACATGGTTTCCCGCGCCACCACGGATCAAATATTCGCGATTCGGCAGGTTCTGCAGAAGTGCCGCGAATACAACGTACCCACACATCATTTATCAAAAAATCGATTTAAAATCGGCGTATGACACAATCGATCGAGATCAGCTATGGCAGATAATGCACGAGTACGGTTTTCCGGATAAGCTAACACGATTAATTAAAGCGACGGGTGATGTGCGTTGTTCGAGTATCAGAGACAGTCTCGAGCCTCTTCGAATTTCGAAGAGGGTTACGGCAAGGTGATGGTCTATCGTGCCTGCTGTTCAACATTGCGTTAGAAGGTGTAATAAGGAGAGCGGGGATAGACACGAGTGGCACAATCTTCAGGAAGTCCGTCCAGCTTCTTGGCTTCGCCGACGACATTAACATAATGGCACGGAACTTTGAGGCGATGTCGGAAACGTACATCAGACTGAAAGCAGAAGCCAGCAGGATTGGACTTGCCATCAACGTTTTGAAGCCAAAATACATGAGAATAAGAGGTTCTAGAGATGACAATATGAACCTCCCATCCCGAGTTCGGATTGACGGTGACGAAATCGAGATGGTCGACGAATTCGTGTATTTGGGATCACTGGTAACCGCCGACAATGATACCAGCAGAGAAATTCAGTGACAGATCTTGGCGGGAAATCGTGCCTACTTTGGATTTCGGTGGACGCTCCGGTTGAACAAAATTCGCCGCCGCTGTAAGTTGATTATCTACAAGACGCCGATTAGACCGGTGGTCCTCTACGGCCACGAGACCTGGACTATGCTCGTGGAGGACCAACGCGCCCTTGGAGTTTTCGAACGAAATGCAAAGTGGATCAACCAGATAGAGGACGACCTGCGGACCCTTCGACGACTGCGAGGCTGGCGATAAGCAGCAATGGACCGAGTGGAGTGGAGACAGCATCTGCATACAGCAAGAGACAACATGGCTCTAGCCTGAAGGGCAAGGTAAGTAAGTTTACTGTTATAGATAATCACATAAAAAGTTTCGCTAAGATGACAACGCAGTTTCGGTTAAAAATCATTCAGAATGAGCCCCTTGCAGACCCCAGGATTATTATTTCCTCATACAACGACCCCTAAGAACGGTTGGTTTCAAAATCGTCCAGTGAAGGAGAATTGTTTGGACGTCTCGGTGGACGTGCACAGAGGGCATAATACACTGATAGTAAATTGAACAGAATAATTCAATTTTATTCAATTTTGTGGTAATAAATTATAAAAAAGCGGAAGCTAATCTTCAGAAAATCTTTTCAAAACAATGCGATAAACTAAAATTTTCTAGCATGTTTCGGGTAAAGCCTTCAACATGGTGCTCCAACAGCACAGAGAACAGACATATAAGCTAGAACAAACTTTCCCGAAAAACCTGTGTGAATATTTAAATGAAAATACGTTGAAAATCATCATCGCATACAGGTTCGCATGCAATGATGATTTTCATTTGGATGTCACCATTGTATCCAAGTTTGCGTACAAGTCCCGTATAGCAATTGCTGGCCAATCAAAGCGCCGACCAGTGGCAAGTTGCTACTAGAAAAACTCTAGAAAGAGAACTGCGGAGACTCCATTTTGGATCGATTGGATTCACGTTTAGCTGTCAAAAAACGAATCCAATCGAACATTGCCTATCCTTATAACATTGGAAGTGTTGCCATACAATGCCGGGGCATACATTGCCAAAAATGCTGTTTTTCTCTCCGCAGTTCTCTTACTAGAGTTTTTCTAGTTGCTACTTGCTGTTGTCATTTCAAAGCGACAGATTAATTTCTTACACAAGTTGAAAACTTTGCTTGTATGTCAGTTCTCAGTGCCAACAGTACACTAAAGTTTTGTGAAATTTAAAATATTAGTTCATTGCAATATCATCAATGCGGTGTTTGAAGACGACGGATCGAGACAATAAGTGGAGATTGATTTAATGAGCAGATGATTTATTTGGGAATTCAACCCACATCTACCTGGGAGGCGAACAAGATTCGTCATCGAACATCCCGACTACTCGTTGAAAATTATACACATTGAACTTAGTCGAATCATATCTGATGTGCTTTCGGATCAAGGATCCTTCGCTTATCTCGAAAATTGGACCAGATAATATCTGATTTGTGATAGCCTGTCTAAAGCAAGCAATTGACATTACTGTCGGCGTGCCTTTTATGAAGGACTACCGCGCCTACATGCCCGCTCACAAAGTTTAAGTCGACGGTGTAGTTGCCGAATTAAGCACGGAATTGGTTATTTCAACCACAACCGCATAGGACAGAGCAAAATAGAATGTTTCTACAAAGTCGTATCGGGTGGCCTTCAGTAGCACTGTTTTGCCTATTTTCATCTTATACGACAAGGTTCGTCTGTCATAACAGTTTTTGCAACCGACCGAGACGGTTGTGCCTCCAGGTGGAAGGATTTGTTCTCGAGAGAGTGACGGAGTGCGAGACGCTGTATGCGTTATTGTGGGAGAGAGAGAGACCAGTTTGTTAAGTGTGAGTCGACAGTTGATACGTCGGAGGCGTGGTCAACGGCATCCTCGACAAGTGGTGTTTTGACAGCAAACCGCGGGTAGACGAATTTGCCTACCGCGGTGGCAGAGATCGACAGTGATCGTGCCTGTACACACAGAAAAAAATATAGTGTATTGGTGTCGTCGGGCAATTCTAATCGACGAGAGGGAAGCGTCACAGGTAGACCCATTTGCTCTATTTGTCTACCGCAGAAGTGGTACGACGAATAAGGAAAACAAGTGGCACTGAAAAGTGCCGCATCGACAGTGGGATTTTCGCAGCAAGCCACAGGTAGCCACATTTGTCTACCGAGGTGGTGGAAACGGAGAGAGCGCGCTTGTGGTGGTGATACCGACGAGCAGCTTAATCGGAGAGAGTTTTGAAGTGTTGCAGGTAGGACTATTTCTCTACTGAAGAAGCAACGCGACGAAGAAGAACAGCAGGTGTCACATTGTCAAACAACGGGCACCGAGTTTACAACGTAACACATGAGGTGTGTTCTACAGGTATAACAGGTATATTTTTCATTCCTTTTTGTGATAGTTTTTCTTGCTAGGTAAAATGGATGAAGAGATGGGAGAACGAGTAACAGACCCTCCCCCTAAGCCTTATGCTGAAAATGTAAATCCGACTAGAATTAAAATTTACCCAGAGTCGTCAACGGGACCATGGATTGTATTTATTAGGCGTAAAGTAAAGGCGCTAAATATTATTCAAATTTCTAAAGATTTGACTTCGCGATTCTCGGATGTAAAAGAGATCGTCAAAGTCAATAAAGATAAAATACGCATTGTCGTTGGTAGTTTCAAACAAGCCAATGCAATTGCTTCTTGCGAGCTTTTTACGCGTGAGTATAGAGCGTATATTCCTTCAAAGGAAATTGAAATTGATGGGGTCATCACAGAATCGAGTTTGACTGTTGATGACTTAGTTAAGCATGGGGTTGGTCGTTTCAAAGACACCATACTTAAAGACGTAAAAATACTTGAATGCAAGCAATTGCATTCAGTATCACACGAAGGAGATAAAAAAGTTTATCGACTGTCTGACTCATTTCGAGTGACTTTCGCTGGGTCTGCGCTGCCCAACTATGTCATTATCGATAAGATTCGTCTCCCTGTTCGCCTTTTTATCCCTCGTGTAATGAATTGCCTTAATTGCAAACAGCTTGGCCACACAGCCACTTACTGTTCCAATAAGGCACGGTGTGGCAAATGTGGGGGTTCTCATCAAGAGGATACATGTAATGAAAATTCAGAAAAATGTTTAATGTGCGGAGAAAACTCACATGAGGTCCCTGCATGCCCCATTTATAAATTGCGTGAGGATAAAATTAAACGATCCTTGAAGGAGAGGTCTAAGCGCTCCTATGCAGAAATGTTGAAAAATGCTACCCCTAAACCCATCTTCTTAGAAAACACTTACACATCTCTATTTTCGGAACAGTCTGACTCTGACGGAGCGTGCGAAGGTACATCATTTGTTTTACCCGGAAATTCCAGAAAAAGAAAACAGTCTTCTTTTCCCAAGCTGCCAAGCAAGGGCCTTAAAATTTCTCCACCAATAGATAAACTGCGCCCAAAACCGAAAAATTCCGATTCAAAACCGAAATCAATTCCGCCCGGTTTTGGGAACGTACAATCCAAACAGAACACCATTACTGGAAATAATAAAATTTCGACTTCCTCTGAGCCTCAGCTGGGGGTAGGATTATTGAAATTTTCTGAAATTGTTGATTGGATTTTTAAAGCATTCAATATTTCTGAACCACTAAAGAGTATACTTTCAGCTTTCCTCCCAACAATTAGAACATTTTTAGAGCAGCTGATTGCTCAATGGCCCATCCTTGCAGCGATTGTATCTTTCAATGGGTAATTCACCTCCTCCAATGAAAGATTCCATCACTGTTTTACAGTGGAATTGCAGAAGTATCATACCTAAAATTGATTCCTTAAAAATTTTACTGCATAATTTAAAATGCGATGCTTTTGCTCTATGTGAAACATGGCTTACCTCAAACATTAATTTCAACTTAAATGATTTCAACATTATTCGCCTAGACCGAGACACCCCGTATGGAGGAGTGCTTCTAGGAATTAAAAAGTGCTATTCTTTCTATAGAATTAAAATCCCCTTGTTTGCGGGCATTGAGGCTGTAGCTGTCCAAACGAACATTAAAGGCAAAGACATGTCTATCGCTTCTATATATATACCTCCCAAAGTTCAAATTGGACAACGTCAAATTTTTGAGGTAGTGGAATCCATGGCTGCTCCGCGTCTGATACTGGGAGACTTCAACTCGCACGGAGTATTGTGGGGTTCCCTCTACAATGATAATCGATCCTCTTTGATTTACAATGTTTGTGACGAATTTAATATGACAGTTTTAAATACTGGCGAAACAACACGCATCCCCAGACCTCCTGCACGTCCAAGTGCATTAGATCTATCTCTGTGCTCAACATCACTTCGGTTAGACTGCACGTGGAAGGTTGTACCTGATCCTCACGGTAGCGATCATTTGCCAATCGTTGTTTCAATTAACAGTGAATTAGGCCTTACGAATTCAATCAATGTTCCTTATGACTTAACACGAAATATTGATTGGAAAACATACGAAACATTAATTTCCACTTCTCTTGCTTCGATAGAAGAGCTACCCCCTACCGAAGAATATGAATTCCTAGCGGGTTTAATTATTGAAGCAGCAGAACAAGCCCAAACGAAATGCAATCCTGGAATGACAATAAATAGACGGCCCCCTAATCCTTGGTGGGACAAAGAGTGCTCTGATGCATATGAAGCTAAACAAGTTGCCTACAAAGAAATTATGAAACAGAAAGGGGGTATACGTGAGAACTTTGAAAATTATTTCATTTTGCAAAACAAATTTGACAGTATACGTCGTGCCAAAAAATCTAGTTATTGGAGACACTTCGTTAATGGCTTGTCAAGAGAAACATCAATGAGTACTCTTTGGAACACAGCCAGAAGAATGAGGAATCGAAACGTGACTAATGAAAGCGAAGATTTTTCGAATCGTTGGATATTTAATTTTGCCAAGAAAATTTGTCCCGATTCTGCTCCTGCGCAGAAAATCACTCGCGATGCTCCCACAAGTAACGATTTCATAGATTCGCCTTTGACAATGATGGAATTCTCAATTGCACTCCTCTCATGCAACAATAATGCTCCGGGACTAGACAGAATTAAATTCAACTTGGTGAAGAATCTGCCTGACCTAGCAAAAAGACGCTTGTTGAATTTATTCAATAAGCTTCTTGAGCAGAACATTGTCCCGCACGACTGGAGACAAGTGAGAGTTATCGCTATTCCAAAACCGGGAAAACCAGCCTCCGATCATAACTCGTATCGACCGATTGCAATGTTATCCTGCATCAGGAAATTGTTGGAAAAAATTATCCTACGACGTCTCGACAATTGGGTTGAGGCGAACGGCTTGCTATCAGATACCCAGTTTGGTTTTCGGAGGGGAAAGGGAACGAATGATTGTCTGGCGCTACTTTCGTCAGAAATCCAACTAGCTTATGCAAAAAAAGAACAAATGGCGTCTGTGTTCTTAGACATAAAAGGAGCATTCGACTCTGTTTCCATTGATGTTCTCTCAGAGAAACTACATCAATGTGGTCTTTCACCAATATTAAATAATTATTTATACAACTTATTGTCAGAAAAGCACATGCATTTTTCATATGGCGATTTGGCAACATTCAGAATAAGTTACATGGGCCTCCCACAAGGTTCTTGTTTAAGCCCCCTTCTCTACAATTTTTACGTGAATGATATTGATAATTGTATTGTCAGCCCATGCACTCTAAGACAACTTGCAGATGATGGCGTGGTTTCTGTTACAGGACCAAAAGCCTTAAATTTACAACAACCACTGCAAGATAGTTTGGATAATTTATCAAGTTGGGCTTTGAATTTAGGCATCGATTTCTCTACGGAGAAAACAGAGTTGGTTGTTTTTTCAAGGAAGCGTGATCCAGCTCAGCTTCAGCTTCAGTTGGTTGGTAGAACGATAGCCCAAGTCCTGACTTTTAAATACCTTGGAATTTGGTTCGATTCTAAAGGCACATGGGGAGGCCACATTAGGTATCTAATAACGAAATGCCAACAAAGGATAAATTTTCTGCGAACAATAACTGGATCATGGTGGGGTTCTCATCCAAGTGACATGATAAGATTGTATCAAACAACAATACTTTCAGTAATGGAATATGGGTGCATCTGTTTCCGTTCAGCTGCGAACACTCACATTATTAAACTGGAACGGATACAGTATCGCTGTTTACGAATTGCCTTAGGTTGCATGCAGTCGACCCATACGATGAGTCTTGAAGTACTAGCGGGAGTTCTTCCTTTAAAAGACCGATTCTGGGATCTTTCTTCTCGTTTACTTATTCGATGTGAGGTTATGAACCCACTGGTAATTGAAAATTTTGAAAGACTTGTCGAGCTTCAACCCCAAACCAGATTCATGACAGTGTATTTCAATCACATGTCACAAGAAATAACGCCTGCTAGGTATGTTCCCACATACGTCAATATACTAGATATTCCTGAATCCACTTTATTCTTCGACACGTCCATGCAAGCAGAGATTCGTGGAATTCCGGATCATCTACGCTCGCGGGAGATCCCTAAAATATTCACAAGTAAATATCAACACATAGACTGCCTTAAAATGTTTTACACTGATGGGTCACGAATCAGTGAGGCCACTGGTTTCGGTATTTTCAACAATAATTTTTCAATTTCTCTCAAACTTGCAGAACCCGCCTCTGTTTATATAGCGGAACTAGCAGCAGTTCACTATAGTTTGCAAATAATTAACTTTACCCCCGAACCATTACTTTATCCTCACTGATAGTCTCAGCACAATTGCAGCTCTACGCTCAAAGAGGATTGATAATCACGATCCATTCTTTTTGGGGAAGATACGAGAATCTCTGAGTAACCTGACAAGAAAATGTTATAAATTTACCCTAGTGTGGCTCCCCGCCCATTGCTCTATTGCGGGCAATGAGAAAGCTGATAATTTAGCCAAGATTGGTGCACTAGATGGTGAAATATATGAAAGACCCATCGCTTACAATGAATTTTATAGCGCTTCTCGACAGAGGACACTTGCTAGTTGGCAAACATCTTGGGACAATGGAGATATGGGACGATGGCTACACTCAATTACCCCTAAAGTATCAACGAAGGCATGGTTCAAAGGATTGGATGTAAGTCGGGACTTCATCCGTGTGATGTCTAGGCTCATGTCCAATCATTATACTTTAGATGCGCATCTCCGTCGTATTGGGCTCGCTGAGGGTAATCATTGTGCTTGTGGAGAAGGTTACCATGACATTGAGCATGTTGTTTGGTCCTGCACTGAATATCGTGAAGCCAGATCACAATTAGTAGATTCTTTACAAGTCCGAGGAAGACCAATCCATGTTCCTGTTAGAGACATCCTGGCGTATCGCGATCCTCTATACATGGAACTTATCTATCATTTTCTAAAAACAGCGTCTGTCAAATTTTAATTAAATTCATCTCCTCATACTCTCATCCAAGGCTAATCATTCACCAATTAAAGGAACCTAGAATATTTAGTTTTTAAATTTAGACAATAACAGAAAAAAAAGTAAATAAATACACCCGAAAATACTAGATCAGTATGAAATACAACAATGTAAGGAAAAAAGCAAACAATAAAGTGATTTCAGTGTTAGTTTTAGACAAAGTACTAGTATAGTTAAAATTAGTCTTAAGGATTTTTGTAACGTGCTATGTAAAAAAAGAAACTGGCGTAAAAAGCTATTGCAAATGCCGTGTCAAATAAACGTATGAAAAAAAAAAAAAAAAAAAAAAAGGTTCGTCTGTCTGTTCGGTTAATTGCACCGCGCGTCATGCATTGCACTAAACACAGGAAAATGGGCCTTGTAACAATAAAATCCGGTATGACAAGTGCGCGGAGAATCATTAGGATGATTTTTACATTAGCAATGCTGGAAAGTGTCCCTACTAAACATCGTATGCTTTAAGAGCCTAACGACCTGTTCAGTGTATCATCCAAACAATATGTGAAATCGTTACACTATATGGGTTAAAGTTCGCCTACAATATTTTTTTTTATTAGTGGTGCCTATTGTGGGGAGAGTCCACGTCATCTTTCACCCTGTCTCGCGTACAAATAGCACCCTGATAATCTGGAGCTTTAAGCGCGATTTTCAGAAACACTAAAGAGAGCTTCAGCACTCTATACAACAAATCATTATGTTCTTTTGGATCAGGAAGAGTTCAACTCGGACGACCCCCTGATTAAATCTGAATTGGCCTGACAGGGCCGTGGCGTGATCTTCTTGAGTTTAGGGCCCTTTTTGGTGTTTACATTGGCTTTCTTTTTCAGTTCGACTTTCAAACAATTTACCTGCAAATTACACAATTTTTCTGATTTATTTTGTTTTTCCACGTATTCTATTTAGTTTACAAAGCAGATCAAGGTTTCAGACCTCTCCCACCCTCCCCCTAATGCTTGCGCCCTTGGCGGGGACCAATACGGTCAACCGCACACTACGTGTCTGCTCGTATGTATGTATGACTTAGGAGTGTAGCATTAGCTTTGCAATTATCGGACTGTTGCAAAAGGAGCTAGACGATGTGAAAGCCGATATTAAAAAACAACTCGACCGCCTCCGGAGCAAGCTCCATGAAGCTGATCGCGCTAGTGACCAGTATGTCGCACAGTCTCATCCTGTCAGCAATCTAAGTGAGAAGCTCGAAGTTATCGAAAAAGGAGTCAAATAGTCGGTTAATTCATACAAACCAGCTATCAACAAACTTCCATTCCGCAATGGTGAAAACGTGCAAGCCCTCATTGAAAGTGTCCAAACTCTCCTCGACAGCCAAAATGAACTGTCTCACGTTACCAGATGCTTCCGTCTGCCTGAGAAATCTTCTAAATGGGCCGATCGCACAATAAGCCCGACTGTCATTGTCGTTTTTGATACAATCGAGTCTAGACAAACGGTTCTGCGAAGATACTTTGGAAAACACAAGGAAGCGAAATTATGCAATCTGAAAGGTGGACCATCCCTTGATTACCGTTTCACCATGAATGATGTGCTATCGGTGAATACCTTCAGGGTGCGCAACTATGCTTTACGCCTCAAGCAGACCAATGTAATAAAATCTGTATTCATCAAGAACGACCATGTATCCGTTTTACTTCCTGGACAAAAGCGATATGTTCCCATCGAAAGCATGAACCAGCCCCACGAACTAGCAGCCAACGCTGGTGATTCATCGTCAGTTTTCTTCGACGCACTTTCGACGGATATCTCCGCCTCCTCACCAGTGGTGCAAATTTTCATTTTCAAATGCCAAATTTCAGCTCAATCAAACCCAAGCATGATTCAAATTCAAAGCTTCCCTTAATCATTTAAGTTGGCGATATTTTCATAACCAAACCGTACATCGTCATTTCAAATTGATGCATTTTCATTGACCAACCAAAGTTCTTCTTCTTCCTCCAATTCTGTTTATTTTTCGTCGGCCTATTTCCGCTACGAGGCCAAACACCGACGCCAGAGAGGTGACACTCCCACTATCTGGATTGGATATCGACCCATCAAACTCATGGACCGGGGACCAACGGCTTTACTTCCCTTCCGAAGGAAGGCGTGACCTCAGATTTTTCTCACCTCTGAAAAATCTCAACGACCTCGACTGGGATTGAACCCAGACCAACTGGGGTGGGTGGCGGTCACGCTAACCACCCAACCATCGGCACCGTCGACCAACCAAAGTTGTAATCTGCTCTGTAGAGGCCAATTAGGTTAAATGTTGACATATTTTGCGTTTTCAAGCTTACATGAACAGTAAGAAGTATGTCTAGAGTAGTTTTGCTTGAAAAATCTAGTCAATATCCCAGAACAGAGATATTCACAGGGTTAATGAAATCGAAAATGAATGGAAAATGATTGAGCAGCTCGGCTGTTTGAATGAATGATGCAAACGAAAAACGGTGAATTGAACATAGTAGAGCATGATTTGAGATTTGTTCTTCCTTCAAGTTCAAAACAACCTGATGAAAATTTGCAGCTCTGCTCCTCACACTGCTAGATGTACCACTTCACTGACGTTGTTCCAAATATCTATGTCTAACAATTTCTCAAACCTTCGCATTGGACACCTGAACGTCAGGGGTCTAGAACATCACATCGACGGTGGTAAAATATTATTGGACGCCAATCAGTTGTCGCTGTTAGTGAAATAAAAATTATGTCTTCTTCCTCGATGGGGCCAGTGCGGATCCCTGCCTACAACTTCATCAGACACTCACTGCCTACGGGTCGCGGCCGAGGAATAAAATCCTGTGGCGGCATCGGAATATATGTGAAGAAAAGATTTAAAGCCACCCCGATCATCAAATCTGCTCATGACATTAATCTTCCTATTGGGTCGAGGATTGAATATCTAGCCATCCAAATCAAGAACATCGGAGTGGCCGTCCTCTACAATCCGTCATATTCAAATCAATTTTTTAAGTTAAAACTACGATAAGGTTCTACTCGAGATGCTTGATTTTGGTTTCGATAGGACTTACATTGTAGGTGACTTCAACATCAATACGCTCTGAAGTAGATTCACACTACCTTCAATATCACAATTCTACCCACCGGCCCCACCCGAATTACTGACACATCTTCTTCCACTGCTTATCACAGACTGCCCACAACACATCACGAAAGCAAAAACGTCATCAGCGAGCACTATATCCGACCATGAAGTGAAATATCTACTAATAGACATCAGGATGCAAAGACCAAGACAGCGAACAATACTTGCGGGAAATTTTCGGAACATCGATCCCCTACAACTACAAGTAGACTTTCAAGCCAAGGACCTACAGCACTTCTATGATTCGGATGACGTTAATGCTGAAACCACCATGTTAACTACTGAGTTGAAAAACCTGCTGGATACTGATGCCCCCGAGAGAATCGTATCCGTTCGTGACGAGCTAACTCCATGGCTCACACAACCTATCTAGCAAGCCATCGCACTAAGAGATCTTGCCTACAAACTCTATTCGCGCAATCCAAATGAGAGGAGAGGCGACAACCAATGGATCGATTAGTCTCGAAAATGTGATCGTGATGGTTCACTCATCTTCGTTGCCGAAAAACGCTATGCTGAACTGCATTTCAGTCACAACCTTCCAACGAAAAACTCTGGTGCAATCTCAGAAGAGAGGGCATACACAACCCATCAAAACAAAGCCCAACAACGGACGAGATCAACGTAAACGAACTCAAGCACTTTTTCTGTGACGGCCATCATCAACTACGGGCTATGAACCAACGCAACACATCAGATGACCACAGATCAGCGGTAGATCATGGTGCAGACGAATTCAACTTTTGCCACACTAACGTTGATGAAGTCTGTCGGAAAATATTTGAGATTCACACAAATGCTACCAGCTCTGATGGTATCCCAACATCATTTATCAAACTGTTGTGTCCCTTCATCCTGTCATCACTCTCATCTTTTGAACGCCATCATAGACTCTGAAACGTTCCCAGTTCAATGGAAACCATTACACCTATTCCCAAGACATCCAATCCAATACTACCCAAAGACTACCGTGCGACCAGTGTTCTACCTGTTATTTCAAAAGTGCTGGAAAAGATCCTACTCAATCAGATCACCAATCATCTGGACAACACTAACACTCCTCTGTTAGCGCGTATTCAATCGGGTTACAGGAAAGGTTTTGGCACAAATTGGCGAAAGTGGTTCATGACGTTTACAGCAATCTGGATAGTAACCGTTGTACCATTATGGTGTTGGTTGATTTCTCACTGGCATTTAATTGTGTTGATCATCAATTGCTCGAGGTTAAGCTCAACGAAGAGTTCCGGTTCTCCGAATCTGCATGTGGACTGACACCGTCGTTCCATCATTCCGTTCGCCACGAGAATGTGAATCAATTGTGCGTAAAGTAACTGCTGCCGTCAGAAACACCATCATTGGTTAAGCTGACCAACTCTAGCGAAAAAATCCGCACACCATACCGCGACGAAGCGAAATCGTTCACCAGGCTCAGGCAAACAGTCCGCACAGTGTACAGATTTTTTCGCCAGAGTTGGTCAGCTTAGGTATGATCTACCAGCCAATTATCATCTCCGGACTTGCTGTTTCATGAAACGGGCGTATGACAGGAACCTTCCAGACTACATCAACGAGCATCTAGTACATGGACAACAGCAACGAACACGATCATTTATCATCCCAAGGCACACCTCATCAAGCAGAAGAAGTGTTTTGATTGCTGGAGCCTCTTGCTTGAATAATCTAGCTACAGAAATAAAACAAAAACCAGCAATCACAATGTTTAAAAGTGCTGTTAAAAAGGCAATTCAAAACAATTAAGACTTTACCGGTTAGTTTATTAAGTTTTATTTTAGATCTTGATGTGATCTCCTAAACTTAAACGCCTGATACACAGTCCTGTACTGACAGATTTTCGTAACAAATAAAACAATAAATTACAAATTACTGTCGTACAAAGGTCGATTTTGTCTGCGCATTAAGGGGTTACACCACTGCACGGAAAATAATGCGTTCATAAATTCATGAACAAAAGGTCACGAATTCGTGAATTGAACGTGTACGAAAACCGTGACCAAGTTCCTGAAATTATGAATAATTAACCTCGTACTCATAAAACTGTTTGTGTTTTCTACGTACCAGTACGCCCTGAATATATACATGGCATTACATTAGAATGTTTGGTTCGGTTACTGTTGTTGTTCCCTGGACATGTTTAGTTTTTGTTGTGATTCTTGTTCATGATTTGAGAATACACAGCCGACAGTCGAACGTTGTGCATGATTTCAAGAGTTTATTCGCGATTCTTGTGAATTCCTATGACGTTAGCGGAATTAAAGTTCATGATTTCAAGATCTGATTCGCAATGTTTGTAATTTCTATTCACGTTATTGTGATATTTTAGTCACGAGCAGAACGATTCATGTTCATGATTTCAGAATCTTAGTCATGATTTTCGTAATTACTGTTCATGTTACCATGATATTTTATTTTAGAGCTTACTTTCAAAGAGTAATGTAACTAATGTTCATGATAACAGCTGTTTTATCATGGTATTCGTAAATTGTCTTCACCTTATCGTGATCTATTATTTTTGGTTACTAACGGTATTTTTACTCGGAATAACGTGACAATATGAACTGGATCATTAAAATAAGACGCATTCGCGATATCTGGTTCTGTGAACTATATCACGCACACTATTTGGGGTTCTCAGTGCAGATTTTGTTTTCTGTCCGGACAACACAATTAACCTTATCAAATAAATAACGAGGTTCGAGGTCCTAATAGTTTTTTTTATATCTACTGCTCGTACCTATTATTGGTCGCTAGCAGCTGGGAATTTCATGAAAAAGTTCAAGGAACAAAAATGATTCCACGAAAAATACTCCAAATTTTGTGAAAGAGTTCACATAAAAATTTCATTACCATGTTGCATGAAATTGTAAATGATTGGGGATATCTTCTAAATATCACAAGCACGCGAATAGCGATGCTAGATAGATCGTAAATCATAAACCAGTTCACGAATACGTGAATAATATTTTATGATTTCTTGAACTTTTTCACGAAAACGAATGATAAGTTGTGACTATTATACTAGGTATCATGAACCAGTTCACGAATACATAAATAGTACTTGATGATTTCGTGAACTATTTCACGAGCTCGGATATTGGATCGTAATTAATATATTAGGAATCATGAACCAGTTCACGAATACATGAATAATATTTCATGATTTCGTGAACTATTTCACGAGCACGGATATTGTAACGTGACTAATATGTTAGGAATCATGAACCAGTTGACGAATACATGAATAATATTTTATGATTTCGTGAACTATTTCACGAAAACGAATGGTAAGATGTGACTATTATACCAGGTTTCATGAACCGGTTCTCGAATACATGAATAATATTTCATGATTTCGTGAGCTATTTCACGAGCATGGATGTTGGATCGTGACTAATATATTGGAGATAATGAATTTGTTAATAAGGATAGAATAAATTCATGAATAAAATTCCGAATTTCGTGAAATAGTTCACGAAAAAATAGCCAGAATATTTTGATTTTGTGAACTAATGTTGCTATATCTATGAAAAAATCTTGATCCAACCTTTGGTTTTATGAATAATGTTCATAGCTAGTTCGCGTACTAAGAATCGAATTAGAAATAACTTGGCGGAATCCGTGACTGAAGTTAACAAAACAAAAACAAATATTTTCACAAATGAAAGCGTTATGCGGGCGTTACTGAAGAGAAATTGAACATAATTATTTATTTTTGTTCATGGTCCCGTCTTCGTAACTTAAAAACGTGATTGTTCCAGAATTCATGGCACTTTATTCATGATTTTGGGAACAATTTTTTTCCGTGTGGAGAACACGAAAAAATAGGCATATTTCAGGATTTTTTCTAGGCACAATAAAGAAGTGAATTGGAATCTTGTAAAATGGGATTTATAATACTAGTTGTGAAGCTTGAGGTTGTGCAACCACTTGTCCGTAACTTGCTTTTGCTAGAGACCGTATATACTACTGCGCACTTCACAAGTATCACAGGAGGAGGATATTTTTGTTAGTAAGAGTATAGAAGTTGGATCTACTTCTTCCTTACCGACGCCAGAGAGGTGACTTCACACTATTTGGACTAAATATCGGTCCACCAAACTCATAGACCGGGGACCAATTGCTTTACTTCTCTTCCGAAGGAAGACGTGACCACAGATTTTTTCATCTCAGAAAAATCTCAACGACCTCGGCTGGAATTGAACCCAGGCCAACTGGAATGAGTGGCGGTCACGCTTACCACTCAACCACCGGCTCCGTCTGGGATTTATAATACTAGTTGTGAAGCACAAAAAGTATTCCTTTCAAGTGATTTTGTCACAAGATGGCTGCTGTGCAGCATTTTCCTGTAGACACCTCTTTTTGGAAAGCGTCTACGGCCGGAAACATATCTCCCAAAATTTTCAACCTAGAACCTATAACTCATGTTTTTGTGATTTCTTATAACAATAGCAAGCGACGCACGTAGGATTTTTTTTTCGATATTTTGATTTTTCTCGAAATGGCGCTCTGTAGTAAAAAACGCTAAAAATGTCAAAAATCGACACAAAATTAAATCCTACATACATCGCTGAAGAAATCAATTTTGAATATATTGTAAAAAATTCAAAGTTATAGAAAATCATTAGTTCGAGTTACGTTTCTGACCAACTCCAAAACTGCGTTTTCGAGGATAACGCAGTTAAAGTTTTCAGTGCGCTCGGGGTTTATGTAAACGGCGTTGCGGCAGGATTGAAAATTAGAACATTTAGCAATTACAGTCGTGATTCGCTGGTTGGGCCACAACCTATGTCCAACTATCGAATTTAATTCGTTAGTTGGACCGAATAACAAATGTCAAAAATTCTCCAAAAGAAGACATCAGTAGTGTAAAAGATTGTTAGATAGATTGTCAAAGTCAATTTGACATGAGATTTTGACGTTCAGATGGTTTTTAAGTTGGACTATGGTCCAATTAGCGGAGGTCCAACTAAAAAGCGGTCCAGTTAAAAAATGTCCAATCAGCGAATCACGACTGTATTGTCGCCTGCGGTTTTTTGTTATATCATAACATAAATGTACATAAAGCACATTTTGGACCAATAAAAGAAATTTTGATTTTTTTTAAATGCTACAGTGGTGTAACCCCTTTAAATCTGGAAATTTTAATAATGATCACCATAAAGTATTAAGTCTTTGCGACTTTCTTTATTGCGAATCTTTTCTAAAATCCACATCGTAACATATCAGCCATGCGCCGCCAAGCCGTGCGACGAATCACGCGCCTATTCACTTTGCATTAGTGCAAGCGAAAAAACGATTTGACGTTTATTTTTGTTTCGTTCGCACTCATGTGTGAAACATATAGCAACAAATCGACGAAATGCTAGTTTATCTCGGGATAGACAATATACAAATTTGATACTTTATGCGATTATTGAAGAACGTTGCCAAGTATGGCCACTAATGCGAAAAGGTGGCTCTCGATACATGTATTGCAATCTGCATCAAGTGCTATATAATTGTGTGGGCGCGGAAGTATCGATCACACCATGTTTTCATGTGATTGTATAAAATTCATTGCATTCTACCGATAATGAAGATATTTAGACGAGGGGAACGTCACTTCAGAATGATTGTTTTATTCCGTTAAGTTTTACACGAATTCGTACTTTTTCCGGTAATTTCAGAAAATTTTGACAATGTTCTAACAAATCGAGCATTGTTAAGAAAAATCGAAGAAATTACAAAAAAAATCTATCCAATCTCAAGCAAATTTTGCTCGAATTTCGACGATTTTAATGGAACTGGCAATTCTGTATACTCAATGTTTGAATCTTTCAACAATTCTGGCAACAAAATTTATGTTTTTTTTTGATTTGGTCATGCAGTTATGCTGCTGGTAATGTTTTGTTTTGGTTTCATCGAGCACTGAAGCTGTCAAAACGTGAATTTCGAGCATTTCATTTTGTTTTTCATGACACATTTTAAATCATCTTCGGCCATTTGAAACTTTTTTTGGCAATGTTGAAAATGCGAATCCATTTCGAACTAACTAATGTTAATCTTAATTAATCCGTTCAGAAATATAATTTTTATGTTCATTTAATCAACAAATCAAGGAGTGTCGTTCCCCTCGTATTTAGACTTAATGTAAATGGGAGGGTTCCAGTTCCAACTGAAAACTATGCTACTTGTCATTAGAGTGTAGAACGGTAGCGTCTTTTCGACCACTTCGGAGGGTTCCCGTTTTCGAACGAGATCGCCTACGTCTATCATACACATATAAGACACGCACACTTATTTCATCGGATGTGTTGCATCCACGATTCATTATGTTGCGCGACATCTCGATGCATTGACAGAGCAGGTAAGGCGATTTGTGGCGACTAAATGACGACGCACGTTCCCCATGTCCATCATCGCATCAGGTATCATCGTAATCATTTAGAATTGTTGGACCCCGGCCAAATTTTCTCAAGGAGTTGGGCTCATCGAGTGAAAGTAAAATCGTAATCAGAATAAATTAGGCTTGCAGCGCGTATTTTTCGTTGATTTATTCCATTCATATCATCTCATGATGCTTTATCTTGTTTAATAACCATTTTATGCTAATGTTTCCCTCGGGGGAAAATCTCGTTCAGAGTTGCAATTTACAAGTACAAAAATATCGATTACTTGGATCCTGCCTGTCTCATCGAATATTCCATCATCGCGGGTAGACCACTCTGACAGGTTACCATGACAACATTTATTCCTACGATTACTTCTGCCTGCCTGCAACCCATCCTTCCAAAATCACCCTATATAGTAAGTTGCTTCGCTTTCGTCGGTCGGGTCCTGTTTCGATTATCAGCCTTAAAATTTGTGCGAGCGTGTGGGTAGCTTGCTTGTAAACATTTTAGTGAAGGTGTCAACACTTCTTGGCCGATGAACGAAATTAAACATCTTCATGCAACGGTGCAGTATGTGTACCAAAAGGTGAAATGATGCAGGATTAGGGGGAAGGATAAGGGAGGAGGTGTAAGGACCTAATAGCACGTACCATGGGGAAAACCACACCCTCACTGTAGGTATCACGGATAGGTGTGATGAGGACTTTTTCGTTTCTCTCGTTTGTGTGTTAATAATTCAAAAAAAATAAAATAATTTACATTTAGTAAAGTATGTACAACTTTGAGCTAGCGCTGAGAGTACCAACTTGACCAATGTGTCATTTATCAATTGCGTTTAAGAAGTAATGAAGTCGTTCTAGTGTGTGTCCTGGGCAATGAGGATACCTAGAATATTTTGCTATGAGTCAACAAACCTATTTTTTCTACTCGAAAATAATAGCTTAATTCTGCAAATTTTCAAAATTGACCGAAATCAAGAAATGAATTAAAAATTAGAATGCCCTTATTTTATTGTCAAAAATACAACAAAAGGCAAAATATGTTTTTTTTCTATGCAAAGTCGAGTTAGTTCAAGATAAGAACTCACCCTTCCACAGTCGATATTTTTTTTGGAATAACCAATCATTTAACAGTTGGATTTATTCTTTTACTGGTGAGGTAGGGAAGAAGGGGTTACATTGAAAGAGACCATTGTCTCGCCTTCATCGATATCACTTGAGTTTTCAAATTGCATTGTGTACACTAGTGTATTACTGACCAAAAGACTGAAGAATTTTTGGGAGTGGGTTTTTTGTAGGGTTTAAACTCCCACAGCTGAACAAATACCGGTCTGATTCTTTTTTAGATTTTTGGAAGCCGTTTTTTAAGCTGGGGTTATCGCTTTAACTCACTCTTTTAGACACTCCTGAACATAACTTCTGAAAATGATTAGATTCTTTGTTTTGTATTGAGCGCTGTAAATTTTGGTTTGGTTTCATTTATCAGCTTTAATATAAAATATTGGCTTTTCTCAATTGTTTAACTTTTTTTAATTATTTCGGTATTTTATTGTTTTTCGAACTGATGTTTATTGATGACTTCCGTGCAAAGGAATCTGTCGGTTTATGATGGTGAGCTAGAGTCTTAAACGTTTGTGTTTATAAAAATGAAAATATAAATTCGTAAATATAATGAAATTGATCGTGCAATGCACGAGTTCATTCGTCGTTTTCTGCAACGAACTTTTTTCGTGAATTGAAAATAGGTTTCGTTCATTTCATGAACTGAAGAATGGCCGCTTGGTGAACGAAAGTTTTCCTAAATCATATTTAGTGTACATTGCACGAATGTTATCGTTGCCCAGTTGGTGCTAGTTACTGACGAGATGTTAGGTTTTGTGCCCTTAATGCGCAAATTGGTTTAATCCAATTTTCCCTTTTGGGAATTAATATTGCATAATGCCAGGCGTTTGGCTCCCTAGCCATAAGACAAGAGTTTGTTTTCGCTTTCTCGTCAGCAAACCGGAGTTTCTGTATTTGCTTCTGTTCACATATGTCGTGCGAACTATTTGATTTTTTTTCATAGCTTGTTCGATTCTACCACCATTACGATTCTCCTTGGAAACAACTTTAGTGTCAAAGTGAAAATTGTGATTGCATCCCATCTGTTCGCTCAGGTAAACGCCAAAATAGTACGACATCTCGAAGCTACTCAGGATATTGCAAATCGTCAATTGTGCCTCCAATTACAGCCAGCCGCTAAACACAACAGTCTCGACTCATTTTCCGAAGATTATCTGCGTACAATTCGATTGGAATTTCACCGATGACTTCAACCATCAAAATTAAGGTGATTCACTGCCAAATCAGTTCGAACGAGCAAGGTCAAGCACCTAGAAACCGGCGACACGGTGGTGGTGTCCTTATAGCGTTGAAGAACAAGTTCTCTGTTAAGTTTATTCGGAGTTATCCGTTTGGCACAAATCGCAGTGCGTATCATCCTTCCGAATCAGTCTGTTTTTATCCGTTGTATATGTCCGAGGCCTTAAAATGAGCTCCTTTTCTAGCGGGTCACTTGATTAGGGTTTGCTCAGGAACACAAATTGTGTCTCCGTTTTTTGGGCTAGCGTCAATCCGACGCTAGCTTAGTCCTATCACTAAGTTAATGTCGGGTTCTGATTAGACGAAGTCGGAATGCAAAATCCATTACTAATCGTAATTTTTCTTAAAATTCCAACGTATATACTCAAAATCGATCCCCACCACAAATCCTTTGTGCTACGGTTCTATGTACAGTGAATTGCAGAATGAAATCACGCGGAATTCCGCGGTTCTCATATTTTAACCGTGTGCAAAGTAGTGACCATCCCTCAACGAAAAAACGCGAAAAACGTTCCGATAGTACCCCGACTGTTTTGATTAATTTGACCGCCACTTATCGGTGCGGTTATCCTAGCCGGGTTATGGTTTTCCGGAGCCGTGCACAATTTAATACAAAAGTAAATGATCAAAATTATTTATATTACACAGTGAAAGCCGCAATTTTTTCACTTTTTTTTGGTTTAATCCAATTTATGTAACATTGCTTCAATAAATTCCGTACTTTCACTAACACAGCTATTTTCGCAATTAAAAAAACGACGAAAATAATGTATTATACATTTCTTTTGTTTGCATTTCACCTGCGAAAATTGCGATCAAACGTGTGGGGTACGTTTGTACCCCAGTGCAACGTTCTAGGGTGGAAAACGCAAGTGCAACGTTCTAGGGTTAAACTTTACAAAGCCATTGATCGATTGTCTAGTCCCTCATTTTGTATAACTGGTAGATGCAAAGTCTGAACAATATAAAGTTATCGGCTAATTTTCTCCTGTGATATTCGTCATGAATATTAATTTTGAATGGCATCAGCAAAGTGCCAACTGTGTGACAATATTTCTATTACTCGTTAACTGTATTTTCTATATATCCTCTTTAGTGCAAAGAAAAACAGATACGTGAATCAATGCGTTTTCGAGTTGTATGATTGACTATTTTGTGAAATATTTCTCAAAAGTAATTCGTCAAGCATTCATTAAAACAATAAGTCAAAACTAGCAGACAAAATAACTTGGTAAACCGTGCAGCCAATTTCACTGTATTCCTCTCCGCGTGTCTTTATATTTAAAACTTCGTGTTTGATGTAAACAATTCAGCATATAATATGTTTTAAGATAATGCCTATTCTTCAGCAAACTATTCTCGGAACGACGGTTCTTTGAAAACTATTTCTAAACGTTATACAAGTGTAAACCTCGCTCGCCATTCATTGCTCGCTTTTGGCAGATGCATCTACTCGAACAGGGCGGACATGATTAATACTAAAATACGCTTTTTTAAGTCGTGTAGCTGCTTAATAACTTTTTGCAATGAATTTTGACAAACTTGAAATTAGTTATGGGTGCGTTTCGACTTCGCCTCATCAGAAACCGACGCTAACTTTTTTGTCGGAACAGATTGGCGGCGGCTTGACGCTAAATCCCTAAAGCTAAAACACACTGTGTGTTTCAATCGAACGACTGATCAAACGTCTTGGCTTTCGCATAGGCATTAAAAAAATAGAAGAATGGAGTTGTATACCGTAAGTTATAGTAAAAAGAGTAAAACAAATTCAGCAACAAAAAAATGGGAACGCCCCTTTGACTTACCATATCTTAGCTGTTTGTGCACCAATTTAAAACTTTTCTTCACCATTATAGTCGAACTCAAATACAATCGATTGGTACATCCCTTTGAATACGACGATATTTGCCAACTGAATGAAATTACTTTACTTCTACGTATTTTTGCCTATTTTTTGAGAAAATATGAAAATTGATCTATCTGAAATTGTGTAACCGAACGTTACAGGAATCAAACTACACTTTTGTAGCTATTTACATTAAAACATCAAAACGTTCAAGTTGCTTGGTATTGTACCTTGACGTGGTCCGGGAGCTTTTCCACCAAAGCAGTATTACAGTGATTATATCACAATTATATCACGTGGCCTTCAAGATAACACAAACCTGGTCAAAGCTTCGAACGCGCGAGATCTCGCCAACATTCAAACACCCCGGTAATTAAGTCAACATTTGTACCTAAAAATTTACCAACGCGTTCGCAACCATCAACCCAACGCTCACGTAATCATGAATCGGTCACGTCCGCAAGTCTCTACCCTTGATCCTAGCAGCCCAAACTCATGCCTTCAGTTGAACCAATAGAAACAAAAACTGGACAAGACGTCCACGCGCGATCATTGAATAACACGCGAACATGCGAATGACCACATGCTTATAAAAATAATTAAAAATCGAATTTATACACACGAAGTCACATACACGCGACAATCAAACATACAAATGCTTGAGCCGTTCGCGATCATCCACGCAGGCTACATCCGCGTTCTCGCAGACATCTCCCGCACTCGCGCGATTATGAATCGATCACGTCCGGAAGTCTCTATCATCGATTCCAAAAGTCTAGGTCAATACCTTCAATTGAATCAATTAAAAAGAAAGCTCTCATATTCACTGGACAACACGTTCCATGGCGACATGACCGGGAACTCTAGTGATACAGAGTAACTCAATCCCTGTCAGAATGTGATCCGTACACAGAAAAATAAATATCAGAATGATGATCCGCGTGGCCATCCAAGAACACACGCGACTATGTGAATAGCCACAGGGTTACAAAATCGAATTTATTCACGCGAAGTCACATACACGCGAGCACACGCGACAAACACGTCCACATACGAAGGCTTGAGCACTTCGCGATCATCTACGCACACCTACGTTCGCGATCGCGAAAACTGGATAACGCTCCGGTCTCAAACTCGAACCCGCAAACGCGCGCGATCATGAATCGGTTACGTCCGGAAATCTTTACCCTCCATTCTAGCCACTTAGGTCCATACATTCAGTTTGACCAATCAAAAAATAAAGCTCATGTCCACTAGACCACACGTTCTACGGCGACATGACTGGGAACTGGAAAGTGATATGGAAGAACCCACTTTCTTCTAGAATCTGAACCGTACACGAAGAATTGAGTATCAAATTCACGGTCCGCGCGCGACCATTCCAGAACACATGCGAATCACTCACACATTCTCAAACGCGGTCTCAAGCGAGAAAATAACAAAAATGCCCTCGCGCACGCAATTACGAATCGGTCACGTCCGGAAGTCTATCCTTGATCCTAGAAGCCTAGGTCCATGCCTTCAGCTGGATCAATTAAGAAAATACGCTCATCTCGAGCAAATACTCAGGGGTTCAAACACCACACAGCCCCTTGAAAAGATCTTAAATATGGTGACAAAATTCACAACCATCAAGATACCATAAAATGGTCTCAATAACCCATAAATACACCAACATATGGTATTTTATAAGGGATCTACCGGACCATGGTGATGGTATTTTCATGGTTTAAACCCATTTCAAACAACCATGTCAAACCCCATAACCATGGGGGTATTATGGGCTTTTCGTTTGCTCGGGATACCTATTAGACAACACATCTCATGGTGACATGATCGGGAACCGATATAAGGGATCCCACTCTCTGCCAGAATTCTAAAGGCACATAACAATTTTATATCAGACTCACGGTTCGCGCGATCATTCAAGAACACGCAAATATATTACAAAATCACGTCAGCGTACAAACGTTAGAGCCCCTCGTGATTTTCCAAGCAACCTACTCCCACGAACTCGCAAACATCATTATACCCCGTTAATAAAGTGAACGTCTCAGTACTCATAAACTTACCAACGCGATCTCAAGCGTCAATCTCCAAACTCCCGCGCTCGCGCCATCATGAATCTGGATCGTCCGGAAGTCTCTATCCTCGGTACCAACAGTCTAGGTCCACGTTAATTAATAAAAATAAAATAAAATTGAAAAATTAGGAAAAACAATAACTCCCACATCCACTAGACAGAACGTTCCATGCCGACATGACCGGGAACTGTAGTGATATGGAGTAACTCACTCCCTGTCAGAATGTGACCTGGAAACTAAATATCAGAATGACGGTCCGTAAATATATCAATGGCCGAAGGGTTTCAAAATCGAATTTATACAAGCGAAGTCACATACACGCGAGCACACGCGACAAACACGTCAACATATGAACGCTTAAGCCCTTCGCGCTTATCTACGCAAACCTAGACCCGCAATCGCGCAAACACTCCGGTAATTATGTAAACGCTTTAGTATTTATGAAGTTACAAACGGGGTCTCAAACGCGAACCCGCAAACGCGCGCGATCGTGAATCGGTCACGTCCGGAAATCTTTAGCCTTCATTCTAGCAATTTAGGTCCATACATTCAGTTGGACCAATCAAAAAAATAAAGCTCATATCCACTAGAACACACGTTCTACGGCGACATGATTGGGAACTCTAATGATATGGAAGAACCCACTTTCTTCTGGAATCTGAACCGTGTACGAAAAATTAAGTATCAGATTCACGGTCCGCGCGCAATCATTCTAGAACATACGCGAATATGCGAAAGGTTCACGGTTATAAAATAGAATTTATACACGCGAAGTTACATACACGTTAGCACACGCGACATACAAAGGCACACGCGATCGAGTACGTTAACGTACAAATGTTCTAGGTTTTCGCGATGATACACGCGATCGCGAGTCCCTACGCCCGCACATACCTGAACCGTACAATGAATATCACATTCAGAATCACGGCCTGCTACAATTGGCCTGAAGCAGTGTTTTAGTGGTCGACATTGCCTGTCTCGTCTGCAAATTGTAGTATGTGATTCTGACGGGGAGCCCTGCCGAGAACCTAGCTCTACAGCTCCAGTTGGACAACTCTCGAAAAAAAAACATTCAAGTTGCTTGAGATATACTCAAAACATACACAAAACAGATTCCAAGTACAGCTCGAATACACATAACAACACCGGTGGGACTAGTTGTGAAAATAGTCCGATTGAAAAGGGGATCGTCAGTGGCCATACCCAGGTCAATTCCTCGGGAACTGAGCAAGAACCGTCATCTGAAATTTGCTATCATTCACTTTAATACAGGCGAGCGAGTGCGTAGGACGTGTCTGAAGATTTAATATAGTTTTATTAAATATAAAGGTGAAGTGAAAGTGCACCAGCCATTCAGGTAACTACATTGGGAGGTCATCTTGGTGCCTAAATAAACGATCGAGCTACTTCGCTCCAATCAAGGAATTATTCTTTACTTCACCACAGGACCTTTTGATACTTACCATAATTTGGCATTCCTGGAAGTTTTGAACTCCCGGAGACACACAGCACACGCGTCTGCCTAGGTAACTTGACGGTCACTTACGTCTAACTGTAAAGGATCAACCTTCAGTCCGCTGGTCGCCAACGAAAACCAGGGACAAAGACTCTCGGGCAAAGGCCCTAATTACCAAGGAGAGCCACCCTTCGCGGTTTGGCAACGAAGCAAGTGCCTGTTGGACACTTTGCTATGATCAATAATAAAATCCACTTGTTTTGAAGTCATGCTGCTTCTTTAGTTAATAACTTTTCTCAGCGAATTTTCACAAACTTAAAATGTTCCACGAATGTGTTCAGTAGAAGAATACCTTTAGAAATATATAGTGTTCTCATGAATTCATTGATGAGGTGATTTTTTAAGAATTTATTTTCAATTTTAACCGATTTTCCATACTAACTTCCATATAAACTTTGAAATTTTTGGAGGGTCCGTAGACACAACCGATCAGTACCAAAATTTGCACAATTACTAAGGCCCATAAAAGGAATCAATAGAGCCTGGTGGAGCTAAAAGTCAAAAATTGAACCAGTCTAATGCACACTCACACACTATGCTGTTATAAGCACTTCGACTATTTCAAAATCTTGAACAAAAATTGAAGGTTCCGGGTACCATGTTTCCACGCTCACACTAATGATGATACAAATTTGTTGCATTTGTAATAACAGTATAATCGAAAGTCCACGTAGACATTTCCCACACCCCCTCCCCACGGAACATGGACAAACGTGGACTTTCTCGTGACCCCAACCCTCCCCTAAATTGCGCACGTGGTGTATGGATGGCTCCTTCTTTGGACCCTTCACATAGCCTCCATAACCCTTTCTGATTATTTAGTATAGTATGCAAAATTTAAAAAAAAAATTGTTTTTATTTTTGCATATTTCACTTATGCACATAAGAAAAATATGATCATGAAAAGTTTTACTCGAATTTGACTTGGTCCATCTGCTAGGGTCCATCAAACGGATTTTCATATCGTCGGTGTTGTGCTATCTTATGATAAGCGCCATTTTGCACATTTCGAGAAAAACGATTTTTAAAGTTTGAGATTGAATATCTTGAAACTTATAAATAGTATAAAGAATTCAAAGATGCTTTTATCTATTCTGAAGTAGTCCCTCAAATATTAAGAAGATCAGTTGACGATGTTGCGAGTTTTTACTATAAATGTAAACCAAAGTCGCACTCAAACGTGTCATAGGTGTGTATTGATGACAAAATTTGTATGGCGTGTCATAATCGTGCATGGAAAATTTTCCATAGAAAAAAATTATCAATTATTAACTTTTATTCATATCTTTGGCTTCATTTGGTCTATAAACAATCGGTGAGCTGCATTTTGAAGGAAATGAGTCAGGGAATATAGAAAAATGCTATTTTTGGTTACAGTGTTGCCAAATATGCTATATTTCCAGTTTAAAACATAAATTGCATTTTTCTCACAATTCGTGCATTTTTGTTTTAAAAATGATTATGCCATTGTGTTTCTCAGAAAGTTTTACATATAAAAACATCTTATACATCAAGATAATTTGAGCCAACCCCCGGACACAGTTATTTGTAGCAAAAAATTAAAAATTTCTCTTCGTGTTTCTCGCTATATCTCAGTAACCAAGCAGAATATCAAAATTCTGTAAATTTGTGGAGATTTTTTTGACAAGTAATGTGGCATATCTAACCAAGTTTACCCCAAAATAGCGTTTGTCATAAGACAGCACAACAGCGAAGATATGAAACTGACAAAATAAGGTCAAAAAGTTAACAAAATCGGGAGCAGGAAAATTGAGGTCTGATAAAATCGGGTCTTCACGGTATTCATTACGTCATTTGAAGAGCAAAACAATCTAGATCCACATTTTTTTTCTCCACTAAGGAAAAACTGTGTAAATCCACATTTGTGCGTGAAGGGCACAAAACCTGCGACTACATTAATTATGGAATTTGCGTTTTGACCTCGTCTCATCAGAATCCGACACTATCTTAGTGACGAAAAACTAAAACACTGTTTCTGAGCAAACCCCTAGCTTCACGGGACATCACGCAATAATAAATAGTACAAACCAAATTTTTTAACCAAATAATTTTTGCACTGTGTAATAAATTTTTAAGAACGATGCGTAGGGTTTCAATTTCAATTGTTTTGAAGTAAGATTGATTTCCAAAAAAATGCGATATCTCACCCGGATTTAACCGATACAATTAATACTACCACGAGTTCTTTGCTAAAACTGTTTGGTTGTAGTGCTATCCAACATGGCTTATGAAAGATATAAAAAAAAAAATATTGTCGTAAGCAATGATCAATTTAACAAGGAGAATGATTATACTCGAAGTATTTAGCCGATCTAGTACAATTGAACGGGTTTTACGAAGCATAGTTTGTCCTTCCGACTTTTATTTTCGGTCGCTTATTTATGGAACAGCAGTGCTTATCAAGCTGATGGCTGATGGCCAGATTTTGGCGACTGGTTCAACAGCAAAAAATATGTTAAGTTATATTCTCTTTTCTTCTCAGTTTATGGTACGTCCATTTATTGTTTTTAATTGAATTCAAACCATGCTATACCATGTTAGGATGCCTAGAAGATACAATCTAGAATGTGATTTTTTTTAATATTAGTCAATAGATGGAAGAAATTCATAAGCTGCAAGACAACTTGTCGTCGCGTCACATAAACATAATCAGACATCTTCTATTTGATTGACCTATTGTTACTTGTTGTTCGTAGGTTATCTCAGTGTAATGTGTGGTTCGGTCTATGGTGATGTACTATAAAACGAAGTATTCAAGCACATCATTTTCACATTCTCTACCGATTTCGGTTAGTTCAGTTGGAAACAAAAGTTAATTGAGCGTTACACACTGAATCTCAACTTTTTTCGCATCTTTTGCCGATGTCTCAACAACTCAGATCTTTTTGCTGAGATCTCAATAATAGTGACGTTTGATAGCTGAGACTCACCGAAAATCAGCAAACAAATCTCACTTTACTGAGATATCAGTTTCTAAATTTGCTGACTACACGGCTGTTGGGAAATTGCCGAGCCTAATTGAGTGTGTATGGTCGTCGATTCTTTAGACTTTTGCAAAAATTGACTTTCAAGAATGGCGTATATAATGTTCGGTGTTTTATTATTCTATGCTAAATTACTAGCGCATGAAAGATAATTTATTTCTGTCATAATCGTTCTTGTATTTTTTACCACTAAGCAATCACATTATAACCTAATTATAGCAGCACTGTAGAATAATTTATTTCAAAATAAAATATCCAACATGCTGTGAGTTTATCCACTACCTTATTACCATGAGCTAGTAATAGGTACCTGAACTGGTTCTGCTTGCTGAACCCACTTCCTGCGTACCGTGCCCGATAAGGATATTCACGGCGGAAGGGAAAAAGAAAGAAAAATTATCGAGCCTCGTGCCTCGTAAGCAGATTGAAATTCGCGATAAATCGATTTTAATGAGTACTGTTTCATGCATAAACCTGCTAAAAATGAATTCGATATGCTAATACCGCTTCTCTATAGGAGAGGTACGGCACACGCTTGGATCGTATATGTGTGAAGGATATCTACGGCTTACCACCCTTATCGGTCGTTAGGAACAAACACAAAGCATGCCGTGTAGTGGTTTGATTGCTTGAAACCATAGGGACCAAAGCACGTAAAGCATGACGGTAAATCACGCAACGGAAGGTTTTAGGTTGTTATGCCGAAAGTAGGAGGTTTCCTTGTTTCGTTGGTTTTTGATGATAGTCGGGAAACGGCACGATCGACTTAGAGCAGTGGCAAAGTTTTAGTTCAGAAGATTTGATACAGTGATATGAAGTAACTTCATTCAACGGTGATGTAGATAGAACAAGTTTGTTAACAGTTACGGTATAATAGAAAGAAAGGTCTAGTGACGAGAGGAGGGGTGAAAATGATCCCTAAGCACGCACAGTCGCTACTACCCGTTAAGGGGGTAAAGCCTATACCATTCAACAAATGTTGTTTCTCGAAATTGAATGAGTTTGTTTAGAGCCACATGACGCTTCAACATTTGCAGAGAGGAAACTGTAGGTTATGATCCCCTTAAGCGCACGAGCACGACCAACGCTCAGCAGGACGGGGGATGAAAGCTAAAAATGAGGTCCTTTCATCATAGTAGCCCGCGAGCAATAGAACCACGTAGCATGTGGAAAGGACCAAACTAATAACTAGATGTGCTTATATATAAATTAGAACCATAAACCCACGTGTATAACCGTCGAAGGCAAATAGGCGACAACGGACTGGGTGAAGCGGACGAGGTCAATGCACTCCTGGCTCGTGTAGTTCTTGCTTATTTGTATGAGTTCTTTTTGTCTGTTAAATTTATAGAACAGCACACTGTCATTCACCCTCCGTTGCATATCTCTTCTAGAATGTATGTTGGTACGTGGAAATGAATGAACCGCACTGGGAAAGATCTCATTAAGATCCGAGGCAGCGCAGAACACGAAATGTCCCTCTCTCGTTATTCCTACTGCATCGGGTGCTACTCCTGATGACGATTTCAGATTACATCCCCCTTCAGCACGCACGCAACGGGGTTGAAGAATGACGTTTTTAGAGCGTGGCTGCACATGTTGTTCCGAATGTGTTTTAAGCAGTTGTAAGACTACATATTTGGGACTTTTCAGTGCATTGTCCTCATCGTAATTTAGGGAAAACGAGCTGCTACAGGCGCTGTTACTTGGTAAATACATGTGTGATATACATATGATGCAGATAGAAGGGAGTTTAGGATTAGTCATTAGGAGTCAAATCCTGCTTTAGTGGGAAACAAAACTTCAGAATATTGTGGTTATTTCTAAAACGGCGAGGCAGCTGTTTTGGTTTGTATGGTTTCACAGAAGATCTTAAAAAGTTTTGCTAAAATCTTCATTGATTTATGCTAAAATTAAAAGTTTAGTGCACGTTTTTATCGTAAAAATTCAAGGCATTGATAGAAAAGCATTTATTTTAAATTTTTTAACAAGTTTGGAATCGATTGGTTTCTACTTATTTGGAGTTATTTATTTCGCTTCTCATTTTCCTGTTTCAGATTGATAGGAAGATTATAAGTTAGCTTTTGGTAGGATCTGGCAAATGAAGTATTATGTCATATAGCTATACACTCTGGATGAAGGAATTCTCTAAGATTCAACGTTGCATTGTTAAACATTATGTTATTGTCATCTGTTAACAGAAAGACAATTCGATACGACTGGATCGACTGACAAATGTCAGTAGTCTAAAACGTAATCCCATACTCTTTGAAATTTACTAAATTCACTAGCTCGACATGCAAAAATTGTTTTGCACCTAATTCACCTAATACTTTTTTTGAAATTTTCATATAAACAATGATATTAAAATAATACATAAATACTCTATCGGTATCAAAATATTTGAATTTTCAGGTTTAGATGGATCAGGAAGAAAATAGATTCTAGTGTAAAAATATATTTCCATTTAAATACATTTTTTCCTTTCCCATCTAGAAAAAATATGCAATAACTTTGAAAACGGATGTCCTAACCGACGTCTGGGACCGAGTGTTCATCAAAATTGGAAAAAATCTGTGTGTGCACGTATCAAATAAAGCCACATAATTTTCCAGACATTGTAGAACCGGTTTATATTAACGATATAACACTCCCATAGACTGTTACTTGAAAACCCGGTTCCGGATCCTCGGAAATGGATGAACTAATTCCCAAACTTAGTCTCAACCGGAAGGTACACTATCATTAAAGACAGCTGTTTATTGTTGTACGGGTCGGACTTATTGTTCTGGAAATACGAACTGGAGTGTTCCATCACATACGAAATTACTATATAAGCATTTTTAAATGCCTATATGAAATTTCAGATAATAAATCGTCGAATTTGATGGAACTTGAAATATCCAAAAACTTTCCACCGTTCTCGTTTAGAAAGATGATGCAATCTTTCAAACCTTCGACAACGTGTTCGGAAAATGTCTGGGTAACTTTTTAACGAAATTCTACTCCGCAGCCTTGATAAGGTGGCATACCTATTCTCTAGCCACAACTTAGTAAAATGTAAATGATACAAAGTAATTAATACTAGGTGAAACAATTGGAAAAGGACACAGCCATGTTTAACGGAAACTGATTCGAAGTTCTGTATAAACCCTATTGGAAACTACCATAAGGAGTGGATTTTTTCAAAACTTCTCTTTTAGTAGGCACAAAACCCCCATCTTTTCAAAATGTCAAACAAATCAAATGAAACATAAATAAATCACAAATAAAATCTTAGACGAGCGCTGTTGGGAGTGAGATAGGACACGCGAAAGAAATTTCTTCAGAGTCGTGCAAGAAGTCAATCACTTTATGGTATTGACAAAACACATACTGTTGAGTCACGGGAAAATGGAAAAAAAATAGTACGAATTAAAGTTACGTAGACAAATCTAGAGGTCGAGAAGCCGGAGTAGGTCAAACTAGTCTATTCAAGACAATAACAATTCGGACATATAAGACGCATTGGCTACATCCCTACGCAAAAACAGCGTTTCAAGGCCAATGAGGTCGCAGCAATCTTTATATCTAGAAAGGCTGTGAGGGAAAGTGCAAAGTGCACAAATTTACGATGAATGCAATCGATGCTTTGCTGTTCTGGTGAAAACGAGCTCAATCACAACTGAATCGTATTCAAGTGTAGAACAAACAAGAGGGCAGTACGGCATTTTAAGCATTCTGCGTTGGTAATATTCTTAGTAACTTTAAAAATAAATCCTAGACTACCTAGATGCCTTTGATGAAATGAATGTAAAGTGATTCTTAAAATAATGCTTAGAGTCGACTAGAACCCCCAAATCTAATTGTTGTTCCCTTTCTCAATGAAATTTGCAAGATTGTATAATTGTTTTCAAGTAAACGCAGGCACTGTGCGCTGGGAAGCATTTCAAAACATCCTGTTAATTATGAACCAATCAGTGAACGTGATGGCAGAAACAAAATTTCGGAGAGACTATCTTGAATAATTTTAAATCACCTGCGTAGGACACTTGAAAGCAGCGATACAAAAAATTAAAAAAAAAACGTTAAGATATAACAGGAACACATAAGACCCCAAATGGTTGCCTTGAGGTACACCGGACGTACCGTCAAAGAAAAGAGGTATATGATTCTCAATTTTAACAGGCATTGTACGTCCGATGAAATAAGATTTGAACAACCCTCCCGCAACTTGACGTTTAGCCTAAGTTGCTTGAAACAACCGTGTTTTGGATGATGTCGCCAATATAGAATGCCGTCCACTAATTGTGATACTGTAAATTTCTGTGCGATAAAATAATTTCGTGACGACTTTTACGAACTTGTTTTCTTTATTTACATTCGGAAAAGATACATGATACATAATGTGAATACGTAGGTACCGACACAGATAGTGAGTTTTAAAACAGTAAATGAGACTTACTGTAACAGAAATGAAATCTGTAAGTAGCATTAACACATATATTAAAGATGTAATTTCTAGTCGCACAATTCATTAACTGTTCGGGTTGGTGCCGGGCCTGTGGTGTGGTGCTGTGGCCTTCGACTGGCATGGTCCATTCTCATTGTTAAGCAAAGAAGTGCTGGACTGTTACCTAATTACTCCGATTTTTAAAACTCACTGCACCATCACGTTTTTTTTTCGTTACTGTTGTGAATACTCTTACCTCTGTTATTTTTGGATGGATTTCCACACGACAATATTATTCTCAGGACAAACATACCCACAAAAAACTAAAATTGGGCCTACAAAACTTCGACAAAGACTACTATTATCAGTTTAAAAAAATACTGGACCACCGACTGCAAGAAGGATTCTAGTCAAACGAGGTCGAAAGGCATATTCAATAACTAATTTAGTTATAAGTATCGTGTCCTTCACGCGCAAAAATGGTTTTACCCAATTTTGTCCTTAGTGGAGAAAACTTGGTTTCCACCCAAATTTTTCTCGTAGGGGAGAAATATAGCATACTGCATATTGCATTTACGTGTTAAGCCAAACAAAATTTTTGGTTGCACTGGTTCTCGAGCTTGAGTAGAACATCTTTTCATGCGGGACATCACGTTTGACATGACACAAATCATGTCCTTTGGAGCTAGCGTCAATCCGGCACTAGCTTAATCATGTCATTGAGTTAGTGTCATTTTCTGTTGAGACGAAGCCAAATCGCAAATTCTATAACTAGTTTAAGAAGGAGACGTACCCCAAACGGAAACAGCGGAAGAAAAATGCAACAATGGCAGCGATAGGAATATAAAAGATACCGAAACACCTAGAAGAAGAGCGGCATATAAAATGTGTATTTCTTTTCCATGCGTAATCTGTTATATGTACTGATTACACCTAAATTTAGATGTGATTATAGCTCCGACTATACCGGTGTATTGCAATGTCAAAAACAAAAATGCCAGAAACTACATTTTCCACCAGCACAAACTATTCGAAAACTTAGCAAGCCAATACAGAAAAAACTTTAATGGAAATAGTGAATCTAATCAATTTTTCCAACCGTAGAAATGAGGGAAATATTTCCCTCAAGGCTCATAACCTTCCATCACGAAATTCGGCTTTCAGCTCTTATCAACTCAATATAACCTGTTCCGGTGGCATAAAACGTGATGTTTAAAGGCCCGAACGAAGGGAGAAGGAAAGGAAACCGGCAGCAAACTCAACCATCCCCGACCGGTTTTCCATCCCATAAAGCAGGCATCACATTTTCCTTAGAATGATGTTCGTGCAACCCTCGGGGGTAGTGAATTTTCCTGCTTTTTTTTCGTTCATCACAGAAAATCCTTGATGGCAATTATGGCGACTCATACAGCGAGTCTCGTTGATTGTGGTAGTAGGTAGCGAAAAAAAAACGGCAACTATACGTACAGCACATGCGCCCGCTTAAAATCCGCGTGGGAAAGAGAGAATCGATAAAATTACCATAAGTCGTTCAGATTTTACAACCCCTGTTCGGTGTGCACTTTGCAGAATCAAGTTAACCATATGACGGACTTACCACTACCACTGCAATTCCACCCTCTGTTTATGCTGTTAACTTTTCCGGCCTGCCCGATCGATCCTGCTTTTCCGGCGTTTGTCATCATCAGTAAAATCAATGATAGTTGAGCTTTTTGAAGACTGTGCGAACACACCCTTTTATTTAAACAACTATCGCCTATGTTTGTTTCATATTCATTTTGGCGATAATGGCATTTAAAAATTCTAACGTTTTTGCACAGATGTCTGTAAACGAACTTAATTCGTGGCAATGCGTTTCTAATCTATCAGTACCCGAGATGCTCTTTAACATTGACGATCCTCCTGTGCTAGAATTCCAATCATATTTTCAGGTTCAATGTAAACTTGAGAGCAATGTCGTCGAAAGGTAGATATTCAATAATACCCGCAGAGCTTACAGGTGTTATATGCAATGTTACATCTACGATGCAAATTCAGTTCTCTCAAACGCCCTAAAGTTCAGCTCTTAAATCGATGTCTAAGTTTACTCCAAACAGTCAATTTGATACATCTTTTGGAAACATTGGTGGTAGAGCATTAAAATTTTCAGAATAAATAAATCAAGCTTCTTTTGAGATGAGTGGCATTAGAATGACCCTGATCATTTGAGAATAAATTTCGAAATAAATACTTTTTTCACTTGCGACATTTATAATTAAGTTTTAAAAAGGGTTATTGTAGATGAAACATTCTTATAACTTCAAAATTAAATGAACTGACACAAATCATCTATCAGGAAAATATTGATATCAACAAGTTCTAAACGTTTTTGAAGACACAAAATAAGAGCTCAAACTGAATGTTTGATACCAACTCCATAATAACTGTCAAATTTAAAACTTGAAGGCTACAAATTTGATGTCTTCAGTAATATTGCTTTAAAAAAGTTGCTGCGTAATGCCACAGTCCATTTTATATTTGCTTGGAAATTAATTTTTAAATTGGGGTCACCCTAATGTAACTCATCTCAAAAGCTGCCTTACTTAAGACATTATTTATTACGACTACATCCAAGCTGTAAAACCGATAGATTGATCACAACATTTTTGTTTAAATTCTGAATTCGGACCACTGTGCATTGGAGCTCACCTATTATGACTCGGATACTTGAACTAAATCAATATAAAATGTTTACGCAAGAGAATTGCACCACAAGAAAAGGTTAGTCAAAATTCACCCATTTAACCGATTGTTTTCAAACTTTAAGGACTAAAACAAAACATTATAAAACTTTTTGTATGTTCAATTTATTCAATTTCATAGCCATATTCAAATGCACTTACCTTCCACTTAAGGGGTTAATATATGTTGAGATTCGGGAAAAAAGGGAAAAGTTTGAATTTTTAAAAAGGTATGTAGCCATATTTTTATGAAATACTTGTTATACGTTTAGCGTAGTACAATGTCCAATTTGCAAAATCCACTTGAGAAAATAACAAAATAATAATAGTTGTCGAAGCTATAGCAATTTCTGCAAAACGCGTTTTTTCAAAGAGGTTTGCCGTGACTACGATTCCAGTCCAACAGCTCAACAGAAACCATTAAACTAAAAAAAATCATTAGTATATGTACCTGTGGTGTCCTTGAACGATCGATTAAAAAAAAATTCTTCTTTTTGGAAATGGGGACGATTCTCCCAAAAAAATCACTATTTTCACCTAAAAAAAAATATTTAAAAAATCATAACAATAACTTGAAAATTTTGACGGAAAAATTGAATCGTTCAAGGACACGGCAGTTAAATTACGAACAAGTAAAAAAAAAAGTTTTGAGATCGGTTGAAAACTTTTCCGGCAATCGTAGTCACCGCAAAGATGCTTTTTGAAACATGATGTCGAGATAATCGCGTAGTTTCAAGTATAAGCAACACCTCCATAAGGGAGCAAGATGAAAAACGCTATAACTTTGCGTCCACTACTCCGATCTCTATAAAAATTTGAGGTAACATTCTTAAGAACCTGAGCTTTACGATAGAAGAATTTTTTTTTTTGATTTTTTGGCCGACATCAACATATATAACTCCTTAACACTGCTCATAAGATCCTGTACAACGTTTGGGTCAACTTGATTTTGTGTGAAAATTCTTCTTTCGATCAATTGACCGCAATTCGGGTAAGTTCGGATGGACATGAAACTGACCTACTTAGCCTTTTACCGCCCCAAAGCATCTTTCGAGTAAGTGCACGAGGCTAAATTCGGCCTCAAAAGTGTACGCCTCAGAAGTGGAAGGAGAAGGAGACGCTTTTGGAAACATTCTTTCAAGTACACTTGCTCATTGACGGTTCCGGTTGTCACGAACTGGGTGCTCCCTTTCTATACGAGCAAATTGCCTGCCAAATCATGTGTTTTTTGACGAGATATTTTTTACATCCTCAGAGACGTCGAATTTATGACGAGCAGTGAAGAAAAGGGAAACCAAGACGCTGTTTAAAATTTTCACATAAGTCTCGTGATCCATAACGGGACAATGCGGTTCTATCAACAGCTGAGGGTAAATTTTCCGGATTTTCTAGGTTCCGGATTTTTGAGCTTTGAAAAGCTTGCGACAAAACAATAATACCAGTAAACAACAGTACTGTAAAAAGAAAAAATGATTCAGTCTGAAGATTCTATCATTAGTATTTGAATTATGCTCGACAATGACAGAGCTATCCAGCTTTTTACGTGCCACAATGGCGGTCTAAATTGTTCAGTTCGTAATACGTTTAATGGCACTTTTTTTAACAATAATCGTTTACGTCGACCGCCCAGTGAGATTAAGTCATCCTACGTTAGTCCAATGCGTTGGATGTTTATTCAATGAACGTCCGACATCTTCAACTGGGCGTTGCTGTCAAGCTGAGCTGGCGTAAACGATTATTGTCAAAAAAGGGCCATTAAACGCATTACGAACTGAACAATTTAGACCGCCATTATGGCACGTAAAAAGCTGGATAAAGCCGCATTATAAGGAAGGCGGACCAAGCTTTTTGTATCTTTTTCCACTATTCTTTATTTTGAGGGATCCGGGGTCAGCGTATTTTATACACCAGAAGTTTTTTCCTTGTATTCAGATGCGAAAATTAATTGAGTTAATCACTTCATTGCGTAGATGTTATGGTCATCCAACCACTTTTTAACGGTTCGAGTCAAGCGGTATTCTTCGGTCCATGGTTGCGACTTTGGACATTTTACACTCAGCGTATGAAATTCTGGAGTTTCCAAGGATCTCTGCATAAAATTTTTGGATCCGGCAAATTAGAACAATTACGTACCAAGAAAAACAACCTTCAACCATATTATTCCATCCTACATGTTGGAATGTATTGTGGCTAACAATCAGAATTTTCTGAACTTCGAAGCAATCGTTATCCACCAAATCCAACCATGTTACACCTTTGTCTCATCTCTTTCTCCATAAGATGTCCTGCCATTTTTTTTTGTATTTTCATAACTAACTCATTTCAATTACTCTTTGGCCAACTGCAGTGAAGTCTCCAGGTATCTATTGGTCTAGCTGGAGTTCCTACCAAGAAGTTCATTCTCCACAAGCTTCCCCACTGATTATTTGAATTCATCCCTGATCTTTGGTGCTGGCTTGGATGCATCCATAAAAATAATCTTTTGAAATAGGTGGCATCGACGGTGGAAGTTTTTCTGAGTGACACTTTGAAAACATTTTGTCGGTTTTTCTAGAAGACTAGAGCAATATCTTCTGCGATTCTCACTCTTTCATCCTTTTCTCTATAAGCCAGCTTCTCTATAAATTCGCTAAGTATTTAATGCAATTTTCGATGTTTCTCCTAAGTTGAGTATACTTACAATAGTATTTAAACTGCAAGAATAGCGGAAAATAGCGAAATTATGATCAGATTTCGAATGTGGTTAAATTAAAATGTCAGCTTGGGCAAATCGTTTGTTTGAAAAGAGTTATGACAGTTTTAATAAATCGGTCAGATTTAGTGCACTGTACGCATCTGTGGATAGAGTTACGTAGGTTTGAGTACCTATAGTATTCCGGTATTAAGCAAAAAGCGATTCCCAGAGGCACTTAATTAGTCGCCGCGGGATTCCTATCGTAATTTATATATAAAAAGTTGCGGAATTTGAAACAGAAAACTATACCAGCAAAATCGGATATGAACCTCGTGACTAAAATATCACGATAACGTGAACATGAATTTCGAAAATCGTGACTGCGGTACTGAACTCAATACTCTACCAGAAAAAAATCCGATAGTAATCTCATGAATAATTCACGGTAACGTGATGAAGAAAATACGAAAATCGCGACAAAGTTACAAACCAATGTATCCCGAAATTATGAATCATAACAAAAACTAAACATGTCCAGGGAACAACAACAGTAGCCCAACCAAACATTGGAATGTAGTGTCATATAAATGGTTTGAGAATGTGGCGTATCCGACCAATGTCTTTCAACCTGGCTTAACGAACACAAATACTACCGGTGCTCAGACTACAAGTGGTATGTAGCAAAGCCAGATCACCATGTGCCGAAACTATGATCCGACTACACTCAACTGAAAACCCTGCTGTTTTCAAGGATAGTTTATGGATTACTTTTTTACGCGGATTCCTTTTGAATAAAAACAATATTTTAATCTTTTTCAATGCGATTACTGCAAAAATATCCAAGTCCTTTTAAGTGCAAAAGACTTTAACCGTTATGTGTCCAACAAAAAAAAACACCTTTAACAGGCCGACCGAGGGTACCCGGGTACTCACAAATTGAAATGCTCATAACTATGGCTTCCTTCAACCGATTTGGACACTTTTAGATGTTTTGGATTCAGGAACTCGTCCACTTTTTGATTGAAGTTAACCGGATTAATGAATCTGGTTCTTGGTAATCCGGATTTTCCGGAATAGTGTTTCAGTACTAGGGTATGATTTGTAAATTTTAATAATGTCCTAGCAATATGAGTATCAAAACTCTTCAAATTGCCTCGGAAGTCTTTATTGTTACGAAACACTATGGCAATTTGAAAAATGGAATTGGAATGGAATGGCCACTCACGACCTCACGGAAACCTGCTCCGGAATGTCCGTTCCGGGGTAAACTCACCAAATGGTCCCAAAACCACGAGATACAGCCTACTGATGCAATTCCAAGAATTTTGATACCCATATTGCTAGTATTCCATTGAAATTCACAAATAGTATCCCAGCACTGAAACATGTTCCGGAAATCCGGATTCCTAGGAACCGAATGAAGTAACCCGATTCATTTTTACCAATTCTAAAAATGGATGAGTTCTCGAATCCAAAACATCCAAACGTATCAAAATCGGTTGGAAATTACCTTAGTTATTGGCATTTAATTTTTGTGGGTACCCGGGTACGTTTACTACGTCGGCCTGTTACGTAGTAAAAAAATTCAGGAGCCCCTCCTCACTCCCCCCCCCCTTACTAAAGCAACAATATTATTAACCCAAAAGCTAGACTTAGTGAAATTCTAAAATGTCACAAAGTTTCATTTTCCAGCTATGGATAAAAAATTGGAATTTCATTAATTGAAACCTAAAAAGGTACCCGGGTACCGCGTCGGATACATAACGGTTAAAAGAGATTTATAGGAAAATGGAAAAGGCGGATTTTGAAAATTCCCTATGGCTCACACTTCAACAATATGGGCGGTAGCACCAGAGTAGATGCCAGAGTTTGATGTTTAACACCATTTTGAAATCAGGATTTAAAATTCCGGTCTAGTAAAATTTTCTATACCACAATCAGGGTGGATATTTCAGGAATGTTTTTGACGGGTAGGTGTCAGAGGTCAATTGACGCCATTTTGAAATCCAAGATGGCGTCTTTCGGTTTAACGTAATCCTCTATAACCGAGTCAATGTGGGTGTTTTCGGAATCGTTTGGGTGGCACCAAATATTATAAAGCAAGAATATAGTCTGCATTTCTTATAAGACACCACACTAGCGCCACCATAGTTACTAGTACACTGTAAATTTGGCCGTATGTAATGACAGTTCTTAGTACCATAAAACACGTTATATTAGAGATGGTAACAGTTTTAGAATAGGGAGAAAATTCTTTTGAATTTATGATCGCTCCAGCAGAAGAAAGCTACATGACATCTTTCTGATGATAGTATTATAGTAACCACATGAGATAACAATCATTGCGTAGTCTGACCAGTTCATTGAGAGACACAGTTTATAAGAAAAAGAAAACAAAACAAAAATTTCGCTTTCGAATCTGATTTGCTGCTGACATGCATTTGGATTTTTTTTAGCTCAGCTAGAGAAGATTGTGCTAGTTTAAAGCAGTAACCCTAAAAGCAAATTAGATTAGCTGCCAAAATGTATTACACGGTAACCACTGAACTCCAACTATTATTTTGTACATCTATTGATTCCTGCGTTGCGCAGTCCCAGCAGCATACTTACGGCCAAATTCTTCACCGGATGAAAACAGGTTTTCGCTGAAAACCAGTTTTCAGGTTGCTGGTAGCCAATTAGCCGAAAATCGGTTTTCAACGAAAACCGGTTTTCATTCAGGTGAAAAAATTGGCCGTTAATGTTTCAGACAAAATACCAACACATTAGAAACCGCACATTTTGCCCACCTTTCTCTTCTACTTCTTGGACGCGTTTGACATATCTAGCCTTATTCTACATTACGACGGATCGCTTTTACGAACGAATATAAATTGCATTCTCAATAACCACAGCAAAACCAAACGGGAGCCTACTTCGATCGAACCACATTCGTTCGAAAATGTGATCCGTCGTAATGCAGAATAAGGCAGAATGATCATTCCACGGCGCACGATAAACGCAGAATGATTGTTTACTGAGATTAAAATCCTTTTTCATCTACAGATGCATTTAAGTCCTTTATGATTAATATGGGAAAAAGATCGAAGTAGGCTTTGACCAACGGTGAACGCGATTTCTTAATCTGTCACGTTTTTTCGCTAAAAAGTTCGAATCTGTTGTTTTTAACTGTCTCCATAACAATTTACTCAGCTTAGTGAAAACGTCAGTATCGGTATTGTTCTGTTCAGATCAGCCACCAGGATCATCATCGATGCCTTCTTCGTCAACTTCATCTGAGATTTTTTATTGTTGTGGTATCCCATCTAAGCGGAATGCTCGGAAAAAGTAGCATATCGGTGGTTCCTGAAGCCTGCACCTGTTACAGACCATTTAGTTGAATATTATATAAATCACTCCAAACCCACAACCCGTTTTCCTTTCCTACTAACCAACTCTAACATCCGTAGTGCCTATGGAGATTGCGTGGGTTTCCCGCATCTTCTTAAGAAGGTATTCAACTAACATTTCCGTCCCTTTGGCGATCGTAAGGACATGGCCAGGTGTGCAGTGAACTATACTAATGTATAAAAAGATTTCACTGTAACAACCACCCATGATGAGTGCGGTAGTTTTTTCTATGCTATGCTATGATTCATAAGGGATATTTACAGGAATAGACTATAATGTTAAGGCTCAAGAAACCTTTTTTGAGCATGTGTAAGTGTTGAACGCTTAGTACTATGTGTAGGAAAACTTGTGTTCAGCTTTGCTACCGGTTTATCCATATTAAACCTTTTCAAAACTCTAAAAGAGAATATCAGTCGATCTATTAGATCATCACGATTAAAATTATGCCAAATAGTTGATGGAGAAACAATTGACCGATCGGAATCGTGATTTTGAAAATATGGCTGTTTTTTTGCATTACGCAATTGTGTGGCGTTCCTCAGCCCAGTGTGATAGTGTGAGAAACCATAGTGGAATGGTAGAAAATCCTATGTAAAGCTCGTACATTCTCTCGTCAAGCCTATTCTGGAAACAACCTTATTTACTGAGTTACTGAAAATCTAGCTAAACTTGAAGTCGTCTAAACTCCAAAATTGTCCCACACATCCAACATTTAATATCAAGTTCTTTCAGAAAATACCCACATTGATAGGGGTAATAAAATTGCACTGAGCCAGAAGTCATCGTCTTGGATTTCAAAATGGTTCCAATCATCATTTTCCATCATCTACTTACCGACACCTTCCAACAAAGCCCTATACTGTATACATTTTAGAGCAACCGATAAGCTCATAATGCCCCCATGCTCATGGTCCAGATTTAGCCTCATTATATGATATTTTGATAGTGTTTGTAATGGGATCAACCCATGAAAACACCGTCGCCATGATCCGGTAGATCTCGTGTAAAAACCATATTTTGGTGTATCTATAGGACTATTGGTTATTGAGACGATTTGATGGTGTTTAGATGGTTGTAAAATTTATAGCGGATCATTTCTATGGTCTTTTAAATGGATTGTATAGTGTTTGAGCCCATGAGAATTTTCTCGGGAATAAATCTTGGATTTCAGAATCGCGTTAAACGACGACCTCTGACTAGTCAAATTCTTTCCGAAAATACCCATATTGATTGGGTTAAAAAAATATCGCAAAAACGGAAGTCGCAATTTTGGTTTTCAAAATAGCATCAAATATCTGTCTAAGGCACGAAATCGTCAAGATCATTTCGAAAATAGCCATATTGATTGGGTTATACTGAATTTTTCTATACTGGAAAGGGCAATCATTTGGACAATTTTCGACCCCACTCACATCGATTGAGGTTTTTTGGCATTGCCAATATGGGACCATATAAGGGAAAAATACACTAAATGCAATAACTTTTGACCTAACTTTCGGAAAATTACAGTGTACACCTTTTTTAAGGAAACTTTAGTAATCGATTGAAAATATGTTCATATCAGGGGGGTTGGTAAATCGATTGCCTTGTACGCAGCGCACCTGGGTTCGAGCCTTGACCCCGCACATAGGGTTAGAAATTTTTCATAAGAGATTTTTCAAACCCGAATGACCTTAAGGTTAAAACCTCTATAATCGAAATAAAAAAAATATTAAAAAAAATGTTCATATCAGATAAATACGGAAAGCTTGAGTTGTAGAATATTTTGTCCCCGAAATCCCCTATTTATAATAAAATTTCTGCTCTATGCCTCAAAACATACATTTTTGCAGATTTTCCAATGTGAAAAAATATCATGAATCAAACGAAATCTTTGCGATCCTAGTCAGAATACAAGAAGTTCTAGAAGAGCGTTTTATAATTCATATCATGTAGCGCTACTGTGCTCTAATTCATCTTAGCTCCTGTATTCATCCCACCCATTTAAATACATTAGTAGGAGCAGTATCGTCTATCTCTATTCGACGCATTAGGTCAAATGGTAGGATGAATAAGGGTGCGTTGTGCTCGACTTTTTGTTCCGCTCAAACGCGAGTATTTTACATTTTTCAAACCAGCTTCTTTATGGTACTGATTCTTAGAAACGAAGCAAAGCTGCAGATACATATTTCAGCGCAATCCAATCCTTGTAAGCCGAGTTACAATCAAAATAGTGTGACATCCTGACTAATGAGATGAATATGAATGATGAATATGATGAATGTTCATCATATTATCCACAATAAATTTGTATCACATCAATTGGTCGGCGTTAAGTCAGACCAGACTAAGTCGCAAAACATCAAAAAACAAGATAGTGATAGCTCTGGATAAAAAATTTCTTCAGCTACACTTGACTTTTATTAGATTTGAAATATGTCACAATAAGCAAGAGTTATGACAAAAACCTATTTTAATCCACCTAGAAGTGCAATTGTGCCTTTCTCATTTCTCCAAACTATGATTTAATAGCTGGTTCGTATAATATAACATTATGGAAATGTCTTTCATTCTTATTACACTTGGTAAGAATATCCCAAGTAACAATTGAAGTTTTATAGCACGCTACAAGTGCAATCTAAGTTTTATCATTGGCTATAAAACTATCATAAAACCACATTTGTTACTAGGGATATAAGAGCACCTTTTTGCATTCATCGCGGTATCGGATTGAATCGGAGTTTTCTATGTGATCGCACTCCACAACCCGGAGCCTGAAGTCGGATGGAGATGGAATTTAATATCAGTTCCAGGGACTAAGTTGACCAAATCGGTCTAGCCATTTTCGAGAAACCAATATAACCGTTATTCTGAATTTTGATGCTTCCGGATTCGTCGATGATGGCCAGTGTGGGCAAAGAGACTTTGAATGACTGTTGGTGACCTAGATCTACAAATTCAACAGTTGTGTTTACATTTTGGAAAAAATTTCACCTTCTTACATTCATCGCAGAATTCGTTAGAATCGGGATTTGCTGCGTGATCGTACGTATCACCCTGTAATTCAGGAACCAGAACTCGGATCCACACAAAATTCAACATCAGCTGATGGACCTTTCTTTTAAAATCAAGTTTGTCAAAATCGGTTCAAAAAATTCCGAGAAAGCGATGTGGACAAATCAACAAATTTTGTTTTGTAACCATACTCTTCAACTCGTAATCCGAAACAAGATGTCGGTTGAATATGAAATTCAATAGCAACCTATGGGAATATTATACCTTTCATTTGAATCTTAGTTTGCAAAAATCGGTTCAGCCATCTCCGAGAAACCGCTTTGGACATTTGTTCATAACAATTAGTGTTAGAAATCCAATTTTAAAAAATCTTGATTCATGTCTTCATTGCGTCAAGAAAAATCACTCTGAAATACTGAACTTTTATGCAATAGACAACAAGCCTCAGGGCGCCATAGATGGAGACTCTAATGAGATGGGGGAGCTCCCTTACTTCATCTGAATCGTGCACCCAAAATTAAGTATCGGAATTGCGACCCATGAGAATATTTAAAAACCCACGCGAATACGGCTGCTCAGTTATATAAACGAATTCAAACACGCGACGCGACATAAAAACGGCCAAGCGAAAAAATACTTTGACATAGAAATGTTTGTTCCCTTCGCGATAATATAAATCTGGCCACGCATGCATACATACAATCGGGATCATCCGCGCACATATATGCCCACGATCACGCACACATAAAAACGTTCCGGTGATCAAGTCAATACGTCAACACTTACGACTATATAAATGCGGTCTCAATTGCGATTGTACTTACGCCCGTTCCCACGCGCATCTGAATTTGTCACACGCAGAAGTAGTCAAGGGCCATGCTTTCAACCTTCGTTAAAAAAACAAACTCATATACATTGGAAGTCGCAGGGCGCTATGACCGGTTACTCTATCAATAAGGGAAAATCCGTTATCATACAATCGTTCGAGCTCTGCGCGACAATGCAACCCTGGCCACAAACGTGAACATGTTTGTTACATGACCAGACACTCTAGTGATATAGCTGAAATCAATTCTCGAATTCTTCGCGATCATCTCCATATAATCCCGCCTTGTTGTGTCCAGTTCAATTATTTTGACTGTTCCCATTCCATTTAGTTTAGCAAACCAATTTTTCCATTCTCTTTTATTTTGATGTAGATTTCTTAATAAATGGATATTTGCGCATATAATTTAAGTTTTGCCCACAATAACATAACATAACCTATCGCTGTTTTCAGAAGCAAGTTAATCCCTACAAAAAATTAAAATAATTACTGTCACCAATTATTCAATTTGTATATGCGAAAAAGTTGTAATATACATCCACAAAGCATGTATCCTTCAATTGATGTCTATAAAAATCTCTCCAAATCATAAAAAAAACACTTGAGATTACTGGAAAAAACTGTCAACATCAATTTGAGCCAGATTCAACTTCTGATCCAAATTGTGCAAATTTTGTAACAATTTGTATAATATTCTGGTTGAGATATCACATTGCATCGGCGATAGAGTAGTGCTTATATGGCCAAGTCCCCCTGGTCTAAACTGCTAAGCCACTGCACAAAATAGATTTTTGCTCCTTAGGAAACTGCGAAAAATGTATGATTTGAGGCATAAAGCAGAAAGATTATTAAAAATAGGGGATTTTTGGGGCAAAATACCCCTAAACTTCCCGTATTTTGCAAGAAATGAACATATTCTCAATCTCCCATAATCTCAAGTCATTGTAAATTTACATAATTCATCACATTAGATCACAAGTGTTTACTATTTATTTAGCAGACGTAAACGTAAAACGGGAATTTTGACATATTTCGTCTCTAGTGGCTGCTTTATGACAAAATTTAAAATTAAGCTGAAATAACTCTAGTTTTGGGATGTGGTGCACCCCACGAAACACATACTGCAAACCATCCGCAGCCGACATCACAGTAATGGGCAGAACCGCATATCGATTTTCCTAGCGAACCCCGGCGTTTTTGTGGGTGGCTCTCGCAAAGGGCTGTGAATGTTTCGTGCGCATGTGTGTGGTTTTGTGTATTCCTTTGAGTCCGGGAGGGGGGGGGGGGGGTGGGGAGGAGGTTGTAAAGGAAATTCACAAGTTTGCAGGGTTTTCACGCGATGCCGCACCCTTGAACCGGGCACAGCAATCTGCTTTCGACGGCCATTACTTTGTGGATTTAATGATTTAAAAAACACTTTGAGTTTCTTTTTAAATAATTTATATTTTCCGCTCATTGTTGTATATTTGTGCTACGCGTATAGTACTTGTTTTTCAGTCTTTGTTTTGGTTTGAACTAGAACTTTGTTCTAGAAACTCACAGCCTGCTCTGACTTTTTTTTCCCTTATCACAAGAAAGGGGAAATATTTGCTCAAACTTTTTCGTCATTTCGTGCTTCTTGAAAGTAATAGTTCTTTTCGAACTGACTTTTATTTGTAATTACTACAGGTTTTGAACATATGACGAAAAAATCAAGACAACAAACTTATACTGTTCTGCTGCGGCAATTATGGAACAACAAACCAATAATAAACATGTGAAATGTACCTGGAAAATTGAAGTGATAAACAAATACTTGCTTTTGCAGCTGAGATCTATTGCTGGAAATAAATTAAAAAATGCTCTTTCATGATTTATTATAAGTTTGTGAAAATTAAACGATAAAAATTAACAATATATTATACGTTTAGCTGATAAATATAATAGACAACAATAAGTGAAAGCAATGAAGAGCCAACAAATACATTATGAAAAAATGGTTTGTTGTAGTTGTGAACGGTTTTGAAGTGAAAACAAAAACAAAACTGTCAACTTAATTTATTTCAATTTCGACAGCGTGATAAAACTACTCACAAACAGCATGCTAAACAAAATACAAAATGTTTGCGTTTAAAAACACACCTATAATTCGTTGCTGTAGAATTTAAAAATAATTTTAAAATATAATTGAAATGAAATTTTTTCATTATATACAATAATGTGATCAGTCCAATGGCTGGAGTCAGCGCTAGTTGCGCACTAGGCTAGGACCTAAGTAGGCTGCCGTAGTGTTTGTGTAGTACTGACTCTAGCAATTAGCAAATTCAACACAAGGAAATGTGACAATAACGGAAACATTATTTCTTTCTTTCGAGTGTCTCACGCAACCTTGCATGATTTTAATATGATTTGCCGGTCCAGCGATACCCGAAAGTAACCGGAGAACAATAGTGTTCAAATTTGCATATTTGATTCGCAGCCTACTATGCCGTGTTGCTACGTCGAATACGCGAATTTTGATTGAATAAAAAACAACGTATAATAACAAGATATAAATTCATAGTTATACAGTAAATAGACAACGTAAGAAATAGAAATGGTAATAAGAAAGAAAATCGAATTCATTACTTACCCACATAAAGAGAATAATAATAATCAAACGAAATTATTGTCTCTTGGCTCAAAACAATACGCTTTACGAAACGATGTGTAATCTGATTGGTAGGCTTTTCAACGTGACTTTTCCCGAACTGAAAAAAAAAACTTGCGATACACGCACACACACGCACACAAATTCCGGAAACGTAAAAACTGACAGAACAGAAAACTGGTTCCTATGTAAGTGATGTGGCAAAACTCCAAGTATGTAATACTCAAGAAGAATAACGGAAGCCGGATAAAACCCATACCAAAACAAAGAATCGTACAGTCGAGTCGGATTTTTTTCTCTCTGTTCGTGAGCCTCTCCTTGCCGGATGTTTTTGTCATCAAAACTCAAAAATATGAAAAGAAAGTCTTACTTTTTTACCGGTGTACCGGTAGGCAAAAAGACACTACCGACGTTTCGACCTCTGGGGGAAAGCGTGTGTTCTTCAGCTGTAGCGCGTGTCGGGATGTGGTTGGTAGCGGTGTGTCTGTGTGTGTGTATGTGCGCGCGAGTATTGGTCAAAAAACAGTAAAAACTCGGATTCGTTTGGTGAGATATGGATGTGGGACGGTACGATGTCCGGATAGGTGACAAAAACGTTTAATAAACCCAACAGAGACGCACAACAAAACATATATAGAGATTGCTTTGTGTAAAAGGACGCAACATACAGAAAAATTAAATAACCGAAATGAAGTAAACAAAGCACACGCGCCAAATTGAAATCTCGGTTTGCTTTTTTTCTGGTTGTTGTTTGCTGTTGTTTTTGGTGAGAACCAATAACGGAATAACGGAAGAAATAAAAGGAAATGAAAACAGACGTAAATTATAATTTTTATTGTATTCCATATTTTTTACTATTTTAATGTTTTGCTTTTATAATTTTTATATATACACATAAGAACATATTCAGGAAAATAAAATCATACGCTGATTAATTCGAATACAAATAATGACAAATCAAAGCATAATTGATGCTTCTATCGATCTAGTTTGCATTTTTTTCGGGTTTCATTTTGTGACAGGTTTGAAATTGATTCTTGAAGTTTGTTGAAAAAAAATAACGCAAGGTGAGATAAGAAGATACTAAATCAAACTAGACGACGTGACAAATGCTTATGACTTTCTTTTACTATTCATGTTCGCATCATTACTAATATTCGAAGTGGTTTGAGAGTCGCTCAATATCCTCCTAAAGGTGGTATCTGTCTGGTGCTGTAATGCAAAACTGAATCCTTAAACGGAAAACAAGCTGTTTTTTTGTTTGTTTGTTTGTTGATAAGATGAACACTTGTATGCTATTTCATTTTGTAGTTTCTTTTGCTTTTTGTTTGAGTTTCAGTTTGTTTTTATTTTTCTATTTTTGAATGACCAAGAATCCAGCAGTATGTTTATCAACTAATTTCCGTTTTTAAAACATGAAGGAATGCTAACTTCACTTGTTTCACTCAAGCATCTTTGTACTTTTTTGTTACCAAATGTTATGCTCACATTAAACACTGTGCTGGATTCTTTTTCGATTTTGTGTTTTTGTTTTGATTTACCGGATTAGTAGTAAGGAACTGCAATGATAATCTTTGCTCGTTATTGCAATTATACTCAAACAAACAGAGTACGCTTCGATTTGTTGCAAACTGTAAAATGTTTAAATTGGGGAGCATCAAACTGCCAGTTTATGCAGAAAATCATTGATGAATACACTAAAGAGTTACGAAAATATACTTAAATTACTAACGATCTTCTATCCAAACTAAGTTTTTTTAAATAAGTATGAAAATCGGTTAAAATAAATAGTGTCCTCTCTGTCCGTTTCGCTCCAAGTGTATAGTATCTCATTTTATTTTAAAATCTAAGCAAAGCAAGAACAAGAATGGGTAGATTAAGGTGAGAAAAGGGTAGAAAGAAAATATATATAGTCACATCCTATTGCACACATCACTCTGAATTCCTTCTAATAAACATCCTAAAAAAAGAAAAGAAAAAAACACACAAAAAGAAAAAAAAATTAAGAAAAAATAAACGAATATAAAAAATTGTGGAAAAAATCATGTGATAAAATAATGTGAAATGTCAATAACTTATAAGTAGCTCAGCAAGTGGAGGAGATAATTTCTCTGCAACCCGACACAGGTTTCCCACATACTTTTGTTTTGAAATTACCTTCTCGTACCTCCAAGAACAAAAACTAAACTAAAATAAAATTACAACTAATATGCGCTTCCATGGAAACCAGGAGACGAAAACAACAATAACTGAAGAATAATAACACAAGAACCATAAGTAGAAACAATACTCCACAGAAACGACGACACTTGAATTGTCTGTTTTCCCTGTTTACGAACTGAACCTCCATGCCCTGTGGCCTACTCTGATTACGCGTGTTTGTGTTCGTCGTCCCAACGAAATTATAATAAAAAGAAAAAGAAAATTATACGCCTCCTGCTAAAATCTTAAAGTAATTATAACAAAAATTATAATTCAAAAATCAAGTACCTATCTCTGTCGATTGATTTTGACCTTCACTGAACTCAAAGCGAATAATGGTTTTCCTTGATGTCTCTTGCAAGATCTCGTTAGTACAGTGTTTTTTTTTGTTGTTGTTGTTCTACTATAATGTGACTTTTCATCATGTTAACCGGAAATCAAAAACACGAAACGAAAGAAACCAAAACAAACGAAAAAACGAACGTATAATCAGAGAATGAAACGAAGAAACAGAACAAACTAAGAAAGAAACTGAAAATGCAACAGAACAAAACAGAGAGCCGAAAAAAGTTCTCGTTTGCTCTTTGGCTCCTTACAGGCGCATTATTTAGCTTTCGCGTTAAATTTTGTTTCGTCGCCATCAAAAGGTTAAATTGATGCGTGCGTGTATGCCCTTTAGCTTCCGGCGGCATAGTTGACCGCCAGGGGGCAAAGCGCAAAGAATTTTCAAGAGCGAGCGAGAAAAGATCGAAAAAAAAATGTTAAATTATTCGGTGTGAACTAAAAAAAATATATGTATATATATACGGCACACAGTGCTTGGGTACTAGTCGAGCCGAAACATGTGTCAACACATTCTTGCTTTCTTAAAGGTTATTTTCTTGTTTTGCTCGTATCACAGTTTAATGGAATAGATTCGGATGTTTAGCATTGTGCGGTTTGTTTTTTCGCGCGAGTAGTAGGCGCCGTTCCCGAAGATACGATGTTTTCGGTTGCATCGAATGCTAAACAATCAGGCTTGTGTCAGTCAGTGTGGTGAACTGGCAGCCCTTTAGACTAGAAGTTACAAAATGGTATTTCAATATAAATGCTTGAGAACGTTGCAACTGGTACTCAGGGAAATGGAATTGTTGTGTTAATGAAAACTTAGGCATAATGAAAATTGAACCCAGAAAGAAAATAAAGTAGAAAAGTTCTTTCTAACATCTTACTTCGGTTTTTCTAATATCATCATGTTGCTGTGAGAAATGGGGAAGTTGGAGTATTCTGGTGTGTTGCTACATTTTTTTTGCGTGTCTGTTTCATAAAGGGGGATTGAGTTTGTATATATCAATAACTTGGTTTATGTTGCCTTAAAATTACTGTGCGACATTGTTATGCTTTTTTGCCTTTCTCATACTATCAGTTTTAACTGTTTTTTTTCTATGTCACTCCGTGTACCTTCCTATCAGGTTCCGAAATTTTAGATTAAAGTTGTTTCGCTTAGCTTGTATGGGTAAAAGTTACGATGTTTCTCCACATAGTTTGAATTTGCTAGTCTTTTTTTTGCGTAGACTTGTTTAGTACCAATTTTCTCTTTAAAGTCTCGAGCAAAGACGAAAATTTGCGGTCCATATGGTGGGTTCTGGCTCGTAAACTAATGAGTTTTCTTTTCTTCTCGTCGGATAAAAATGTACCGTAACGAAGAAAATGTAGACCGCCGTAAAACAAAACTGAACCGATTCCGGACGTGCATGAGTTGGCAAGCCGACCGGCAGAGTCGTATGAAATTAACGCAACTTGGAAGCCATACAAAAAAAAAACTGACTGGCGACAAGTGAACTGAAAAGTGTATGTAACAAACAGAATATCTCCATAGTCAGGAAACTAGTTATTCTACTTTATCTTCAACGGGCAACCACAATATGGCTCAACTGACTTATTCTTATACTTTTTTTTCTAAGTACGTTTCTCGTTTGTTTTGTGTCTCTTTCAATTTGCGCGTTCTTAAATCATCTTTTTTGTGTGTCGGTAGATTTTATCTTCTCAATTGGACTAATTCAATGAGTTTTGAATGGGGTTGCTCTAAATTTAACCACATTTATACTCTTTCACTTATTTCACACTAAAATGAGATCCTTTGCGTATTTATGCTTAATCTTGCAGGGTTTCTTTTCATTACTTTGCTTTCATAAAGATAGCTGTTTCCTTTTTTTCGTCAATAAATAAGATGTAAAATAAATAAAATTTTCCTAAAATATTATTATATAATCTTACTATTTTGTATCATTTCTCATCGTAGCTTACTCGCATTATGCTCTGGTGTGCAATGTGTGATGAAACAAAATCGTGGCGACATTGGTATGTTTAGAGTTATCTCGTTTTTTTTTGTTAATAAATATTGCAGTACCACTTTCATTACACTTTACGAAAATACACATTCTCAGTATAGGTTAATTGTAGTTTTTTTCTTCTTCTTCAGTTAATATATAGTAAGGGGGACATTAAAGACTAACGCGTAAAAGAGCCTATCCTGTGTCTACAATGCTTTTGTAAAAGTTTCTTTTTCTTTCGACTAGATTTTCGTGTTTCTTTCAGTTATCATGTTTAGCTGGCACTTGACTGCGCTTCGCTATTGTGTTTCATTGATCGTCGTTTTCGTCATCAAACGGCTAGAGTTTTACCGGTTTTTTCTTCTGTTGTCTATTCAAGAAGCTTATTGAATGCTTTCGTTTCCACAAAAAAACGGCAATGTTAACTGAGCTCCTGCCAGAGGAAGCCTCTCAAAGTTTGAGTAAAAAAGATGGTTTCAACCCCAGCCAATCTATCAGCATGTTGAAGCCTTAAAAAGCTACAAATTTCTAAATCTATGCTTCAGCCAAGCAGATCATGTACAAAAAAATCCGAATCCTCTCTGCTATGTATTTTAAAGACTCGCGTAAATCCGCAGCAAAAACGTGCAGCCTCTGGAACTGATCACATCGCACGTTATCATCGCTTTTCCAGCTGCGCATTTCGTGTAAACATGTCTCGAACGAAAGAAATAAGAGCACGTCATGAGTTGCTAATTAATCTCTAATGAAAAGAGCAATGCACAAACACTAGAAAACGCGACACTCATGCTGGCGTGAAACGTGAACTAATCGCAGTAGGCCGTATTTAACTCAAACACTCACGAGATATTTGAAGTTCAACGATGGCCGAGTGTTTTATTTTTAACAAATATCCAGCTCAATGACGCGTGCAGAAAACAACTTTGACTAAGAGAAACAATTTACTTGGGATCAAAGTGGGCCGCGTTGAAACGTGTGTATGAACTATGTGACGATTGGCAGCGCCTGAGCAGAACGGAAATTAATCAGAGCAAAAGCGATGGCTGAAAAAATGGAATATAACATCCAGAGAAAGAATACATATCGTATACAGCTATAGCTATGGAACATGTTTGAATTGCACACATACTTGTTTTCAGCTCTCCCTCTTTCTCTGCCTTTCGTTTCGTTTCGCTTCGCTGTTCGTTTGCTGCGGATTTTGCAGAGTCTTTACTGTCTCTCTAGTTTAGGCTGAACAGCATCAGCCGTGGAGGGGTTTTGATTTTCACGGCTGGCTTTGATATTTTCCGCATGCGCACCCCCGTCTCTCTGTCGTTGAATGAAATGTTGAAAGAATACCAAACTCAGCGGAACGCACCCTCTCACTTGCCGGCATGGAAATCGCACCCTCGTCGTTCGGTTGAATGTTTAATTTGTCGTAGTAGTCTGGTTTTTGTGTATGCGTGAAGAAAGCATTGCACCATCGTGTTACTGATGACGACGGGGGTGGTTTATCGATCATCGGTCGGCTGGTGGGGGTGGCGGCGTCCCGTATGAGTTTGATAAACCTGCAACTCCTAACATCAAGTATTTTTTGTTTTAGTGTTCACCGAAGCTGAAATCAAAATATCAGCATCAGAATTACGATATTCGGGCATGGAATGAAGTCTGTCGTTTTTTTGGCAGTTTTGGAATAAATAGCGAACGGAGGAGAATTTGATTTTGATTCACATTCTGCGGCCAGAGGTAACAGAAAGAAAAAAAATGATATTTTTAGCGGAATCTGAATCATTTCAAGCACTTCAACATGCGGTGATCTCGTGTGGTCTGGTATGTTAGTGCTGTTTTTTTGTTGTTGTGGAAAGGAGAAAGAAATCTGTTAAGATGTAAATCAAAAAAATTACTTTGACTTGTTGGTTTTGAAGCTGACTTGTAACACCCGTTGGCCAAGTGTATATCCGTTCAGTGACCGGATCGCCAGCATCGCCTCCTCGTAGTTGGTCATGGTGACGAATCCGTATCCTTTGCACTGGTTGGTGGCGGAATCCTTGATGATCTTCACATTCTGTACGGCTCCGAAGGGTCCAAACAGTTGCCACAAAGTATTTTCCTCCGTTTCCGGTGCGAGATTATAGATGAAAATGCTCCATCCACCGGACGGAGCGACGGCACCAATACCATTAGCCGGTGCGGTGGGTAACATCATATCCAAAACCTCTCCTCCCATCGGTGAAAAACGAGCCAAACCCTTGTTAATTGGATGATGAATAGCACCCAACCGACGAGTCAATTGGGGGTTCAAGAAGGTCGGTAAAGCTGGTTGCACAATCTTAGTCGCCGTATTCTGTCCTGGCGTATTGGAGAACTTAACCGTAATAGGATCGGTCAACCCCTTCGGCGTAGTTCCATTCAAACCAGCAATTGCCCGTTCCGCCTCCTTACGTTGATCGTAGCGAATGAAACCGACACCCTTCGGTTTATCGTTTCCATCTTGCACCAAAACTCGGCTTGTAATAATCTCACCGTATGGTCTAAAAATAACCTCCAACTCTTCTTGCGTGATCGTTTTCGGCAGACCAGAAATATAAAGGTTAGCTCCCTTGATCCCCTCCGAACTGGGACGGGCGAACGACACCTTCAGCACCTTGTTCTGCAGTCGCAACCCGTTCAACACACTTACTGCCTGGTCGGCATCCTGTGCACGATGGAAGTTTACGAAGCCGTAGCCCAAGCTCTGACCTTTCGGCTGACCCGGGTAGATGACATTCTTGTCTCGTACCAGCTTGACGCTTTCTACCTCACCAACACTGGAGAAGAGCGAACGGATCTCTTCCTCAGTCATCGTTTGAGGCAGATAATTCACAATAAGATTGGTACGGCTATTATCCGTGCCAGCAGCCGCCGCCGTCGCATTCTGCGAGTCGCCATTTTGTTTTTGTAAATCTTGTACGGCCGCTAGCACTTTGTTCGTCATGATTGAAGTAGTAATTTTGAGGCTGTTCTTTTTTACCTGGCTTTCAGAAAATAGTTGACTGCGAGTGGCGCGCTTCTAATTTGTCGCACACGCTTTTATCTCACTTTGTCGCACTTTTCAAAACTGCGATTTCTGGCTGTCGAACACTTGACGCGTGTCGTCCGATGAAAAAATTTGACCGCAAATGTCACCGATAACAAAAACAAGTTAGCACTTTTGTCCCGTAAAACTTGCCACAGTTCACTGGTCAATCAAATTGTGTGATTAAATGCGCTAGTAACTCCACAAGCGACAGAAAAAAATCCACGCGAAAAATCAATTTTTTGCCTTTTCTCTTTCACTCCACCGTCGAATCAAACGGAACGCCACTTTCTTCTTCGTTTGCGCGTGTGTGATTGTATGAATGTGAATGTTAAAGATGTCTGGAACTGCACTGTTATGGAACAAAAAGCTGGCTTTTGTGGGCTTCAGTTTGGGCTTTTTACGAGAGCACAACCGTGGCACTACGCTGATGACGATACAATGATTTCGTAATGGCAGCCGCACTCGCTTTTGTAGACTACTCGATGCGAATGTAGTAGTGCGAGCGTCACCTGTCGCATCACATCACTTGCTTGCTCGATGATGATACGAAGGTATAGGATGTTGCGCTACTGTCATTCAGTTCGAAGAATGCTTTTTGAATTGTCAGTTGAATTTGTTAGGGGTGATGCATTGGAATATGCAGAAATATGTGTACAATAATATTTGTATTACCACCGAAAGAAACTGCAATAGGAGAGAGAGATGTTATAATATTCTCTTTATTTTTATAAATAAAATATTATTTATCCATTAAATATATCTTTTAACTGGATTTGTCCGTCAAAAAAGCTTACTCTTGTCGCTGAATTAATTGTCAAGTATCGACATTTTACATTTGTATAGTTCACACAATTGAGAATCTTTTTTACAATGTTAAGTAATATAGAATGTAACCAAACAATCTCAAATACGCAACCAAAGAGCACTTTGGGTTGTTAATGGGGTCAATAAGCCATATATGCTGTTTTCGATTTTTTTTCCGATGCAGCTAACGTTAAAGATACATAATGGAACTTTTTTTAACTTTTCGTGCGCAAAATAACAAATAAAATTATGACGACAACACCATCACATTGAACTACATTGAACCCTATCCTTTTGCTGGGATAACTGTCAAAAATGCTAACCCGTGTGGCCAAATTCTCTGTCAAGGAAGATCGATAGTGTCAAACGAGGACGGGCTTACAGTTTTTAGCAAATCAAAAATCTAAATCAATCAATCTAATCTAGTTTTAAAAATTGATCCTATATATTGTTATATTTAGAAAGACGAGCTCTATCGGTTTGTGAGATAAAAAGAGAATTTTATTCTTCATTTAATGACCCAAATACAACAATAGAATACAGTCGCTGTTGGGCCATAGCCTCTGTCCAATTAATGAATTTGATTAGCCAGCTGGACCGACTGGCAGACGTCAAAAACTCGCCAATGGAGACGCTAGTAGTGTAAATGCATCTGTTCACATCTCTTATTATTGTCCGTTTGATTGTCAAGGTGAATTTGACCTGAGATTTTGATATTAATATGTTTAGTTGGACTATGGTCCAACTAGCGGAGGTCCAGTTAAAAAGTGACCAACCAGAAAATCATGACTGTATTTGGTAAAGTTTGTGAGTATAACGGATATTATGTCCATAATTGGTGCATCTATATTTATACAGTCTTGATTCGCTGGTTGGGCCACAGCCTCTGTCTAATTAACGAATTTGATTCGCTATTTGGACCGACTGACAAATGTCAAAACCTCTCCAAAGGAGACGTTAGTAGTGTAAATGCATCTGTTCACATCTCTAATGCCTGTCAGATTGATTGTCAAAGTGAATTTGACATGAGATTTTGGCTTTCTGGGGGTTTTTAGTTGGACAATAGTCCAACTAGCGAAGGTTCAACTAAAAAGCGGCCGAGTTGAAAAGTAATTAACCAACGAATCGCGACTATACAAAGGTGACCGAGATGTATTATACAGTCGTGATTCGCTGGTTGGACATTTTTTAACTGGACCGCTTTTTAGTTAGACTTCCGCTAGTTGGACCATTTTCCAACTAAAAATCATCTGAACGCCAAAATCTCATGTCAAATTAACTTTGACAATCAATCTGACAATATTTAGAGATGTGACTAGATGAATTTACACTGCCAACATCTCCTTTGGAGAGTTTTTGACATTTGTCAGTCAGTCCAACTAGCGAATCAAATTCGTTAGTTGGACAAGGCTGTGGCGAATTTGATTCGCTAGTTGGACCGACTGACAAATGTCAAAAGCTCTCCAAAGGAGATATCTAAATATTGTCAGATTAATTGTCAAGAAAATGGTCCAACTAGCGGAAGTCCAACTAAAAAGCGGTCCAGTTAAAAAATGTCCAACCAGCGAATCACGACTGTAATAGGTGTCAACATTTGACATGTTGGAGTGAGTTAGTTTATCATGGCGTCCGGGCCCGCGTAACAAAAATAAATATGGCGGAGGAACCGCAAAAGGTAAGTATTTACATCATTAACGATTCAGAATAAAGTAAGGCACTACATGTTTTGGTTTTCTCGTTCAGATATTGTTCGTTCGTAAAAAAACATTGACAGTCGCACTCACACATGAAACGAATATGGCCACCTGTGCCATCTTGGAGGTAGACATTAATTTAAACACATCCACGACAAATGAAATACCTATCTTCGGTAAAACCATATGTTTAGGGCTAAGACAAGACGAGGCAACTGGCTTCTTATTTTTGGTTTTCTTGCTTTTTTGTGCCCTGCTGAATAATTGATGACAGTTGACTGTATGCGGCTAGCGATGTTGGCAGTGCCGCCAATTTCGTTTTCATATTTAGATATGTTGCACAATGTCCGTTTAATTAACAAACATTTCGCCATATCAAACACTACATAGGGTAACCAACCTAATTTGGACCCCTACATATTTTGGACCCTGTTAATGTATTTGCCTCCTACACTGCCAAGTTTCTCTGCATTTGTTTGGTTTGATGCAGCATTTACATTCCTTGGGTTGTCTATTAAGTTTCAATATCATTAGTTCATCTCTAATTGTTTAAAATTAAACAGAATCCACAGTTATCAAAAATATCACCGAAAACGTTTCATGTTTCAACGATAGCCAAGAGGAACCGGTGGAAATGATACATTTTCAAATTGGATTTAAATGAACAATTATAATATTTTTTATCGATCTAATTAGTTTGTCTGATTTGGTATTATGCATGTCACGTGTTTGAAAAGGTTTCTTCGTAATGTTTCATCTGAAAAATCTTAAATAAATGGTGTCCACAATATGTCTTTAAAATTGATATCAACTTATTTTGGACACCCCTCGATTTTCTTTCTTGACAACTATTTGTTTATCGAGTTAGAATAATCAAAAAGTGAAAAATTTCGTAACGGTAGGTCGCCTGTTTTTTTTGGTCAAATTATTTAAAAATGTTCAAACCAATGGATGTCGAAAATCAAACGATTGAGGAACATTTCATTGAAGACCATAATATGACCAAAGAGGAAACTTCTGAAATTCATGTTAAAAAACATTTGTAGTTCGAATTTGTTGAATTCGACGAGTTATATGTTGACAAATCTAAGAGACATATGACAGATAAATAATGATAAGAGTGTGCTTGCTGAATTCCTAGAATCGCCTGAAACACTCACACGAACGGGAACATCACGATTCAAGCGACGTAGTCCTGCTGTTTTAACATTGCGCCGAACAGTTGAATACCACAAGGTGAAAACTGAAGAAAAAAGGAAAGTAAAGGAAGAGAAACAAAGAAAAACTGAGCTTATTACTTCTAGTGTTCTCTGAATTGGTAAGTAGTTTTGCGGTAAAATTTCTTGGGAATTAATTATTAGCACTAAGCTTATTTTAATGGATTCCACATTTGTTAAGTCCAAACTGTAAACAAAAGGACCAGCACCTGTCAAATTTGTGAGGTTAAGGTATTTCATACAATGTTCAATGCAATGTGTACGATACATGGTTAAATCACCCTGTATATTGTATGTTCCTATAGCACCTATTTTTTGGTAACGCATTTTTAGCGTGTTACTACGATAAAAAGTGACAGTTCTGCTCACATGCTGCTCCGGCTGATTTCGTAAACAAAACGTAGAAAAACTTTCGCGGTGTCGGCGCATATTCTTGTGATTTTGAACCTGATTTGAAATTGATTTATTAAATTATTTCTTATTGTTTTATTAATTAAGGTAGGCTGTTGGGTTCAGGTATATATATGTTTTAAGTTTCACTAACAGGTATCCCTTCGTTTTAGCGACATGAATTTTCTGCGGCAAACTTTGAGCATAACGAAGTCGTTTGCCACTGAAGGTAAGTGCTAGTTTGGTTGTATAATTTAGTATATTTTACATGTACCATGCTACTTGTGGTTTCTAAGAAACGAATTTGTGAATAATTGAACGCATAGACAGCTTGAGAATGTTAAAAAATAAGCTCGTTTAAATTATTAGCACGCTGGTGTACTACCCATAATCGCAAGTCAGTCCCATGTTCTATGAGATCTATCTACATCTACATGGAACTGACTTGCAATTATAGGCAGTGTATCCATCGCATGATTTTGACGTGGGGAATAAAGTAAAGCCAACCGGAGAATTATCCAGAGCTCCGGCTTCAGGTGCATATCCGAGACTTATTAGAATCGGTTGTCATTTGATCCGGTTAAAGTATTGGGTTCGCGACAACATCCTGTTAGCATATTTGCTATATATGAGTTTAAGGAAATATTCCTTTATCAGAGATACAAGTGTAAACCAACAGAATACCGTATTCAATAAAATTACAATTAAAATGTAAACTAAAACACAACGAATTGGTAGTACAGATTGTTTATCGAGTACAAAAAAACGACAAATGAAAAACATTGAAATGCAAGGAACACCATTTCAAAATGATATTGCATATGTGCAACATTCGTAAGAAAATAATCAAGCATCTATTATAGCAAAAAAGAATTAACCCTGACAAAATTGCATCTTTAGCTGCTTGATAACTCCTTACGAGACTAATAGTCTCGTAACGCATTATCGAGCAGCTAAAGTAACATTTGTTTCAAGTCTTACTTTGTTTTTCTCATGTCCAGAATATTACTGCTCTGACACGTTTATGGTCATTCAGATTTTTATACTTGATAGATTTACATTTTCACATAGTACTCAATTGTTTATCTAATTTGCAGTCGCATTTCCCCATGCTGCTTGCAATCTAAATTTACATGTACCTGTTTATAATCAGTAGATTTGATAAAATGAGCTGCATCGCACCGAAAACACTTTCATGTTCATACAAATAAGTGTAAATTTCTTGTGTAAACTTTTGAACTTTGAACTATCTTTTGAAATACTAGCGTCGCCATACCAGTATACCCCAAACTAGAGGCATAACCAGAGATTTAATTTTGTACTTATTTTCACGATAAACAAATTATCGCACATCCTTTCTGTCGTAGCCAGCGACCCAATGATTTCAACGCGCAAAAAAAATTTCAGGGGAAAATGGTAAAGCGTAAAGCAATGATGTCTTCTAGGATATTGTATAAAAATCTAGGACCTTCAGTTTAATGATATTGTTATAGTGATTAATTCCCCTTGAAGTGAGAAATTTGCCACAGTTTTTTTTTTTTCAAAGTATGGAAAACAAGATGAAGTCCTTAGAAATATTAATGAACTTGTTTTTGCGAATATTTTTACTGAGACCAAAAATCTCTATAGTACACGCGAAGTTATTGACCGTTGGTTGTGAATGCCCCCATAAACAATGTTCTTCAACATAACTTCTTAAATATCGCAGATAAAGCTTCAGCATGTTCCAGTAAGTTATTTGTCTCATCAACATACATATCTTTTCAAATGAGATCATCGGTCACTCCCTCGTCTATTTTTTGATAAAATTTGCAAGTTTTAAAAGTAATATCTTTAAAACGGGCAGCCAAGTCTAGTTACATTAAGAAATGCTACATCAATACCATAAAACTCAAAGGAGTTTACTCCTCTCTCGTTGTCTCCAGTAGAGTTATGGAAGATTTAAAAAAAACTATTGCTTTAAAAAAAGTGTCCAATGTCTTCGAAAATACTCGAGATAAGAAAAATTATGCGTTAATAAAAATTGTGTATTTTTATGATTGAAAAAACTTTCTACGAAGTATGAAACCCGTAGGAATAATAATTGCAAAGATATTAAAAAAATGCTTTTGAGGGTCATCCTTATATAACGAGCTATAACTTCTCAATCATAACAATAAGATATTTTATGTGTTCAGCAAAAATATTCGTAAAAGCAATCTCCACAACTTTTCTAAAGACTTTAGCACATTCCTTTTTGCCAAAAAAAAAAAATTGTTGTGAAATCTCACCTATAGGACGATTAATCACGAAAATCACAGCAGCAAATGACAAACCTTACAATTTTTGCTGAGTAGTCCGAAAACACCATTGATGTAAACTCAGTCGTTTTCACGCTAACAACCATTTGAAAATACACTAGGTAAGCCGTTATTGTAATATAGAAAGTTGTCCAGTTTGATATTTTGGACCTTTTTACTGAACATACCGAAGTTGTCAGAATGATATTTAAAACTTATAGTAATGAATTGGCTTTAAAGGGATCATCCACAAACGACCAGCAATAATCTTCAAGATATTAAAGATGAAGACTTTGTGTCTTCAGCAAAGTTGTTGGCAAAAGCTTGCTCTACAATTTTGCCGAACAGATAATGTCCAGAATTTCCTTTCAAAGAAAATTTTGACGGTTGGCTTTTAAGCCGTAGTCATACGTTTGTCGAGACTTAAACGCTCGAAACGGGCCATGTTTATTGTGTGCTTAAGGAATTTAAATACGAAAGTTGCGGCCAGTCGTGATTCGCTGGTTGGGCCACACCTCTGTCCAACTAACGAATTTAACTCATTAGTTGGATTAACTGACAGATGTCAAAAACTCTCCAAAGGAGATGCTAGTAGTGTAATTGCATCTGTTCACATGTCTAATGATAGTCAGATTGATTGTCAATGTAAATTTGACATAAGATTTTGACATTCAGATGCTTTTTAGTTGGACAATGGTCCAACTAGCGGAGCTCCAACTAAAAAGCGGTCCAGTTAAAAAGTGTCCAACCAGCGAAACACGACTGTACCAAAAATTTCATTGAATTAAACGCAAAGAAAATAAATATTGCGCACTTCCCACCAACCTGGACTCCGCACTTTCAAAGTGCGAATAATCAAACTGCTACTGAAAACTGCGAGCTGTCAAAACACATGTATTTCAAGTGATAGAGATGGTACTTTCATAGACAGACCAGTCGAACTAACCAGTCTATGAGAAGAATTGAATAGAAGAATAGTAAGTGCGCAGTGCGGTTAGAATCCAGTTTTCTGTGCCACAAGCAATAACATATACTTCTTAAGGATGCCCCCATCAATGACGTTCACCCGAAAGCCATTCATCTCTAGGGTCCGATTTCTTCACCCTTGCTTAGCTCCTAAGCCAACTTACTGGTGAACCTGGTTTAAAAGATAAGCGAGGGGGAAAAATTCGGCCCTAAGAGATTTCTCACACGAATGTCACACAAACCCGAATGTCATTCACCCAAAACACATATCGAAATGAAAATACACGACAGGAAATTGAATTTAATAAACTAAAAACAATTTTTAATTGATTTACATTTATTTCTAAGAATGAATACTAAAGCTATACCTGTTGAATAGTTTATGTAATCATCTGGTTTGTATAATTTAACTAGTGTCTGTTTTCAGTTCTTTCGTGAGTTTGTTAGATCTTTTAGCTGTTTGTTCCACTTGCAGTGTACGTAAAATATCCGTACTAACGTTTCTCTCGTTTTCAGCTGCAGCTGTTTTAAAACACTATTGAATGCTCAATTTCTATTTGTTATGCCAACCTACCATATTATTGGAGGTTCTGGAATTTTTTTTCGGCGCATTTTCGAAAACTGACCACAAAACGGGATAAAGAGTCTTCGAGAAACTTTTTGGTTAGCTACTTTCATACTAACTATATAATTTTCACTAAAGTAATCCAAAAAATCGTCGATAACCATTGGGCTTTTCCTTAATTTTTCGAAAGCCATTGGAATTTCTTAATTATGCAAGAAGGCCAAGGCAATAAATTCTTTGTAAATGAGTTAGCTGGAAGCCATCCTACATTTTATGAACTGACTAAAGCAACGAAAATTGAGAGAATGGTTAAAAAAGCACGCTTGCTTAGTGGACATTAATACTATTATTTTGTTTTCCTTTTGATGGAATTGATACCATAGTAAACCTTGCCAATAGTAAGATTACCTTCTATTGCATTTGATTTTATGTTTGTATTCGGGTCAATGACACTCCGGCATGTAGTCTATTCGGGTTTATGGCATTCGGGTAAATGGTCCATTCTGGTTAATGACATTTGGGTAAACAGTTTTCGAGCGAATGACATTCGAGTTAGTTGGTGTTATAGAACAGTACAGTGCATATTCGTTCAGTTACAGAAAACAGACGTCCACCTCGAACGTTTTAGTTGTGTAAAAAATAATGGTCTATTCAAAGGTACAGCTTATCAGATATAAAAGTCAAATTGGCCGACGTAATTATACCTTTAGTTTAGGATATACTAGAACGGTAGCACTAGTGTTTTAAGGACATCATGAAGAGGGTCACTAGCTGGCAGCTAAAATGGCTGCCGCCGTTTCTACTTCTTCTTTTTATACAATACGATACGTGTGTGTGCGTGCCATCTCCTACCGGTATAGTACGTTCCTGAGACGAGATATCCAAATAGAAAAAAAAATCGAACGTCAAATGCAGCCAGTCCATTTAAACTACGCGAGGCAAAAAAGGGGATATGTGAGACGAACGATAGAATGAACAGAAAAAAATGAAAACATCTATCGGCAAGCCCCGTTCTAGGTACGTTCTAGGCACATACAGATGCTGTAACGTCACCCGTACATAACCGAACCTTTGTTGTGATTTTGGCATTTTGGAATTTTTATTCATGCTTATGCACATTTATTTTAAACATAACTTTTCGAACACGGAACAGACTTTTTGTGTGGGTATCCACAACTAGTTGTGAAAACCTCAAATTTGACATTTGTCAGTTGCCCCAACTCAACTAAGGAAACCGAATACGTCAAGAATGTTACTCAGCTGAAGAAATTGCCCAGCACAACACTTTGAAGAAACTTTTATAAAAACATGAAATTTAATATATCCTGCAGATTTGAATGAGCGACCGAAAATAAAAGTCGAACGGATAGAACATGCTTCGTAAAACCCACTTCAATTATATTAGAATGTAAAAATCGCTAATAAACTTCAAGCATTAAAATCGACCTGAGGCTTATCTTTGTAAGTCAGAAAAAAAACCTTCAGTATAGAAACCTCAAAAAAATACCTATATCCGATGTTTGCACAGGTGTTTCGGTTGACCGTCTTTTAATCTTGAACGCCGCGATATAGGAAAGCTTCTGCGTACAAATTATTTATCTTTATTCGGTTCTTATACTGGAGATTCATCTTTTCCAAGCTTTGCTGAAGGATCTTGAATTTTCAAATTATTCTTTAAAGCGGGTTTTACGAAGCATGATTATGTTCACGTCAATAGTATGTTTTGACTATTCCTCAAAAATAGGTTTGTCATTTGCTGCTATGATTTGTCCTATAAGTGAGATTTTTATACTATTTTTTGGTAAAAGAAATGAACTAACGTTTATGGAAAATTTGTGGATTGCTTTCCCGAATATCTTTGCTGATTACACGAAGTCTCTTCTATTAATACTAAAAAAGTTACAGTTCGATGGCCCCAAAATTGTTTTTTTAAATATCTCTAGTTATTATTCCTGCGGGTTTCATATACAGTCGTGATCCGCTAGTTGGGCCACAACCTCTGTCCAACTAACGAATTAGACCGAAAATGCATCTGTTCACATCTCTAATTATTGTCAGTTTGATTGTCGAAAGTGATTTTGACGTGAAATTTTGACATCCAAGTGCTTTATAGTCGGGCAATGGGCCAACTAGCGGAGGTCCAACTAAAAAGCGGTCCAGTTAAAAAGTGACCAGCCAGCGATTCACAGCTGTATCGTCAAAATACGCATTTTAATGTAGAATACATTTAAGGTTTCAATATAGGGGTCCCGTTTCAAAATATCGGCTGCGGCGCCGCGTCAGATTTTGAACGTTAATAACTTTTATCATACTTAACAGAATGATTTGATTTTTAGGCCAATTTGTTGCAAATATGTTCCTCTATGGTGTATTAAAATTTGAAGTATGTATAACATGTACTAATAACAAAAAAAAGTGTTTTGAAAAATCTTTCGAAAACGACTCGGAAAAGTGAAAATTTTCAGCCCATCCCGCACAGAGCCGTCGTTATGGTAGACCAACCGAACAATAAAATAATGAAAAGTTTATATATAGGTCCACTACATGTTTGTTCGTATGGTTATTCGCATTGGGTTGCTTGGCGAGAGCACTTGGTGGGGGAAAGACGGCATATTCCTTTGGTTAGGCCATTAGAAGCCGGACGGAAAGGAAAGGCTCATGCACGGCACGAGAACGAGCGAGAAAGCGATAGTAGTGCATATTAGCGCGATTATATAAATATCTGTCGGTCGGTTTTTCTCATCATTCGTATTCGTTCAAGCATTAGCAAGCAGCCAGTCCATCGAAGAAAAGCAGTTGGCAATGACGACGGCGGAAAAAGTGCCCCAGCTACTGGTGACTCATCGCAACCCGATCAGGAACTGTCGCCCTGCAAGAATTTCGCCCTGCAAGAATTTCGCCCCAACTAAAGGGCAACAGAGTAGGCTATCGTTCCAGCGTCTGGGTCGTGAGATTGTGCAGGACTGCAAAGTCGAGCTACGCTTACAAAGCTCAGTCGTAATGATGCCCCGAGAAGCCAACGATGCCTACTTGGTCGGTTTGTTCGAGAATGCAAAATAGTGCTTTCTAGCTCACCGTGTCCGCGGGGAGTGCGTCTGAATTATGCTCCCGCAATAAAACAATAAACGGTTCTTTACAGGACCAATTAATTGTGTTCTAATAAGAGTTAAACTGAAATTTACATTTTATAGTGTATAACAAATAATTTTCAGAAAGCAATATAAGAAATACGATGTGTGGAAAGAAAGAAAGAGAATTTAAATTATCCTCTCTCGCTCGTTTTCGTGCACTGCTTTTCCATTCCTTTCTGCTGCTACTACCGTCATAACTAAAACGAATGTGCGTGTTCCCCCACCATCTCATGGCCAGTGTTGCCACAAATGCATGTCGCTATAACAATTTGAATTATTTTATTGATCCTCTCTAGTATTGATAAAATATAGAACATGCAAAGTACACTAGTCGCATGCTTTTATTCGAACTTTTTGGCAGCCTCCGTTGATTAACTGCATAAATCGATTTGTTTGTGCAGCTCCTTGCTAGTAGCAAACTAAATAGCCTTTATCAGCGCTAACAAATAAGACAAAAGAATTTAAATTTGTGAAAATCTTCTCCTTCCTTCTTTTCAAATCTGCAACATTCTTTGAAAATATTGTTGGAATGTTGTTATTGAAAAACTGAACATGCAAGTTTGCTAGCACTGGCCACTAGATTGAAGGCGATGGAAAGACAGAATATTCGTTTTGGTTATGCTAGTATCGGTAGCCGAACGGAAAGGAAAGGCACAGGAATGGCACGAAAACGAGCGGGAGAGCGATAGTAGTGCTTTCTCGTGTTTTCATATATGAATATTGGTCGGTCGGTTTTTCTCATCATTCGTATTCGTTCAAGCACTAGCAAGCAGCCAGTCCACCGGAGGAAAACAGTTGGCGATGATGACGGTCCGCAAAAGTGCCCCAGCTGCTGGTGGCCCATCGCAACCAGCTACCGATCAGGAACTGTCGCCATGCTAGTATTTCGCCCCAACTAAAGGGCAACGGAGCAACTAATCCGCTGGCTAACATTCCAGCGTCTGGTTTGTAAGGTTGTGTATTACTTCAAAGTCGAGCTACGCTTACAAAACTCAGCCGTAATGAAGCCAGTGATGCCTACTTGGTCGGTTTGTGGGAGTGGGCGTAAATTACAATAAAAGCAACGGTTCTTTTCAGGACCAATCAATTGTGTTCTAGTGAGAGTTAAACTGAAACTTTCATTTTAAGGTGTGTAGCAAATTTTCAACAAGCAACATAATACGTTGCAACGTTGGGTGGAAAGAAGTAGCTTGCACACGGAACAAAAATTTATATTATCCTCTCGCTCGTTTCGTGCACTGCTTTTCCATTCCTTTCTACTGTTATTATCAGTATTACCAAAACGAATGTGTTGTTGCATGTGTTTAAGAGAAACGTTGAAGTCGCATGCTTCTATTCAAGCTTTTTGGCAGCCCCCGTGAACTAACTGCATTAAATGATTTTTTTGTGCAGCTCCGTGCTAGTAGCAAACAAAATGGCCCTACCAGTGTCTGATTCGTGAGATTGTGCAGGATTTCAAAGTCGAGCTAAGCTTATAAAGTTCAGCCGTAATGGTACCCGAAGAAGCCAGTCTTGTCGTTTTGTTCGAGGCTACAAAACAGTTCGCCAGGCACGTAACTATCATGCCAAAAATATCCAACGATCCAGCGCATCACCATCAACACCAACGCCGATACCAAAGGTTCTTTTCAGAACCACCATTATTACCATAGAGAATTATTTGAAAATTTCCCATTCAAACGTGATTCTGTTGAATATTATTAGATTTAAATTAACGTCTCGAATTGAAATCACGACGCTCCGGTTATGTGACAGACATTACCCACCCATCTTTTTTTATTGTGACCACGACTAACGGTTTAATATAGACACCCCATTTCAATATTTCTGAAGGAACAGAAGGTCGAGTTTGGAAAGTTTGTAACTTTCATTGTACTTAACCAAATTACACAATGTTCGCACTAATGATTCAGAAATATGATCAGGAATCTTCTGTTAGATTTGTAAGTATGTATAATTTACATGAATAAAGAAAAATTGATTTTCAGGAATCAATTATTATCTGTTCTTCCATTGGCCAGTACTACGCGACTTCCTCATGCTAACAATTAATTTCATCGTTAGCCATCTCCCTCACCAAGGCCAACAACGCCAACAAAACCGGTCCTTTTCAGGACCACCGTCATTTTTGTAAAGAATAATTTGAAATATTCCTCGCCCAAATCAGCTTTTGTCCGAAAATCCTAATGAGTATCAACATATTTGAAGAACGTGTTCCTTATGTATTCTACATCTCTCCGGTTATGTCGCAGACATTACCCACCCATCTTTTTTTTTAATACGGCTTAATTTTCCTTATCTCAAGTATTTTCGAAGTTATTAACCCTGCGGCCCTCGCGCCAAATTTTGTAACACGAGCACTCGCGCGCTGTACTTTGTACAACACATAGTCTTTAGAATACTTCGTGATCCGTATCATTTGGAGCACTACTTTCTTCTACAAACTTGGGCAGTAGATAATGGCCTTTCGGATGGGCGAATTAACATGATGGACTTCTACCGCTAGGCGACGCTAGTGAGCATTAATTTTATTCGATCTACTGTATCTAAAGTGTCTGATTTTTCAGCAGATATGTGTTTTCGGCAATGTTGTTCTGGTGATCAAAGCCTACGAGGTGGTATATGAAATAGTTTGATATTCTGCTACAACATGGCGCTAGTGATCATACCATTTTTGGCCTACTGTATCTCGAATTCCTGATTTGTTAGCAGGACGGTATCTTCGATATAGTTGCACAAGACCTACGAAGCGAATCACTGAATAGTTTGGGATTCTGCCACTAGGTAGCGCTAGTGAGCATGCATATTCATGATTTCTGAATCTCAAGATTGCGACTATTTAGAAGTATGATAGTATAATTCATGTCATAAGTGAGCTATACTATTTTCGAAACAAATCAGTACGTTGAAGAAATTAAAGAACAATTGTGCTTGTTTAGCATTTTTCTGTACTTGGGAAGGTTGCGTCATTATTTCTGTGCATGTTATTAGCAGCCCCTTGTACAGATTACCATCGTGAGTGGTTGATTGGTGTTACAGAAATGATACACATGAGTTTTACGACTTCCAAATCTTAATTTCTCTTTGCGTACATATTCGAAAATTTTAAATGAATAAAATAATAAATTAGTTTAGTTGAGTTAGAGGAACGTTATCTGACAATTTAGTGAACTTATTTTCAAAATATTTATTTATTCTTTCCCTTGGTGATATTCACCATTTTTGGTTTAAGTTCGAAGAAAAAATAGAACAACGACCTTCCAAAGTGACCGGAAACTGAGATACAGTGGGTCGAAAAAAATTCATGCTTAAGTTCAGTAGCGGCTCCTAGTGGAAGAATCCCATATTATTCGATGTACCACCTCAAAGGTTTTAATCTCATGAGGAAAATCAGGAAATTGAGATACACTAGGTTGAACAACTGACAAGGTCACTAGCGCCGCCTAGCGATAGTTTTCCGAAGCAGCCGTTATACCACCTCATTGGTTTTGATCTGCTTCGCAACTTCGTCGAAGATACTGACTTTCTAAAAAATCTAGATCTTGAGATACAGTAAGCTGAACAAAATAACATGCTCACTGGCGTCACTTAGCGGCAGAATTTTATATCAAACTATTTTATCTTCAACTGACTAGCTCTTGATCTTCGGAGTAAGTTTGCCGAAGGAAGTAACCCTCCACATCATCGAGATCACAAGATGTTGTTTGTTGTTTGTTTATTTATTAAGGCTTTAACCTCGAGGGTCATTCGCCTTTTTGAAAATAATGTACATTTCAAAAATCACAAATTCAAAATTTCATTCAAAATAGATATCAAAATATATATAAACCATCGAACATTATTTTTGTCGACTATCCTGGGTGCACTGCTTTCCGTTTCTTGTGTTGACTTTCTTTCTCGGTGGTGAGCGATGGTCGGGTGTACCTTCTGCTGCTTGCTGATCAGTCTGTCTGCCTTCCCCCTCGCTTGTGTTTGTGTCCATATCGTCATCACTAGAATGGTTGTCGCTGTTAGATTTTTGGTGCTTTTTGTGTTTTCGAGTGACTTTGATATAGCCGTCTTCTTTTTTGTTTATTTCATCCCTGCGTACGGTGAGTATTGGCTTTGGGATGCCGTGGAATATTGTTGGTCCGGCATTCATTTGTTGGCCGGCTGTTTGTTGTGTATCAGCAAATGTTGAAGGCTGTTTGGTAGTGGTGGTTGAAGATGAGTTTTCTTTAGTTGTTTTGGCGCATGGCTTACCGTAGTGTGCAGTCTGATTACAGAACTGACACGTGGGCACCTGCCCAGGGTATGTGCATAGGGTTCTTTGTATGTAGTTAACACCTTGAGATGATCTGCCCTCGAAAGTCAAGTAAGATGGTATAGGTTGGTACAGCCGCATTCGCACAACCCGAACACCGTTGAGAATGCCAGGGAAGAAGTTTCTCCAAGTGTCGTTAGAGACGGATTCCACTTCTCCATACTTCGACATGAATCTTTTAATATAATCCGTGCTAGTACGAGGTGCCAGATCATGGAGGCGAATTTCCGTTAGATCAAGGTCCATATACACGGGGATCTTGGTTTTGACGTTTTCATATTCGACGTCATGTTGCATGTTGTTCTTTGCTACGAACCTTTCTGCCTCGGCTAAGGAGTTGAACGTTATTAGTACTACATTCCTGGTGTGGTGAAGCTGGACGTGTGATATCTCTGTAAGATCAAGTTCCATTTTCACCTTGACCAATTGTTCCACCTCGCGCACTGAAGGTCTAAGACGGGTTTGCGAAAAATCAATCGCGATTGTGTTCTCCCGTAATGGGCGAAATTTATTTTGTTGTTCACTCATTTCACTCGCAGTTAGCTGCAACGGAACTTTCCTGTGTCTATATGCTACACGTACACGTTAGAGCGGCGCGGCGCGGGTAGTATTTTTTGTTTGTGTGCTGTTCGCAAGCAGGTCGCTTTTTGGCTTCTGATCTGTACGAGATGAGGAAGCAGACTGAGATCACAAGATATATTGAACAGAATATTGTTTGGTCGAACTTCCCACATCGCGCGCTCGATTGGTCTGCTTTCATCAAACAATTTCAGATTGTATTGTTGTACTTGGGGTATATCACTTCACAAAAATGAGTGTATCTTGTCTAAAACATAATTTCTGAGGAATACATAGTGGTTTGGCATTGATAAATGTCTTTGCAACTAAATGATAACGAAAAATCCCAAAGTGTTGTACAAAGTACAACAGCGCGAGTGCTCGAGGGTTAAACATTTTTTGAAAAAAAAGTCATCTATAACTGTACTACAGACAACGAGAGATAAATTAACTCTATTGAATTTTATAGTGTTGATATAGTATTTCTAATTGCAACTAGAGTTGGCTGCTCGTTTTTCCCATTCAAAAGATATTACTCTTAAAACCTTTGTTAATTTTACCAAAAATTACCCAATAACTTCTAAGTCGCAAAATATCCGGGACGCCAGGTACACAGATTAATCTGTGCACAGATTTCCACAGTTTTCTGTTATAATGCACAGATTTCTTGATTTTTGACCTCGCGCTCCTTTTTCACCTCGTATAAAAACTAAAAAAAAGGTCGTGACTACTTATTTTGAGACAAACTCGTACGTTTTCCTTAACACAGATTTGCACAAATTTTCATATAGGTTACGCAGAGATTCCAAAAAAAAATTTCCTGGCATACCTGCAAGAGATATCTTCTGGAAAGATGTATCTTGATAAGACGACCAACTTTCTGGACCATGCTGAAGTTCTATCTACGGTATTTAAGATGTTATGTTGAAAACAGTTTTAAGGAGCCATTCGTAAACAACGGTCAATAACTTCGAGTGTACTATGAATAGATATTTTTGTCTTTAGTAAAGATGTTCGCAAAAACAAATTCCTTAACATTTCTGAAGACCACCTTGTTTTTCGTACTTTTAAAATATTTATATCGAATGTCTCACTTCAAGGGGGATTAATCACTATAACTATATTATCAAAATGAAAGTTTTGGATCTTCATAAAACATCCTAGAAGACATTGCTTTACGTGAAAAAAAAACACTGTACGCTGGTAAAAATCCAAACATATATATTATATACTCCACACACATGATATCCATAATCACAAAAATGTTCAAAAAATATAAATTATATTATTCGTGCATGTAAATTTGACGTGGAATCTGCTTTGAAACAATTTGTATTTGGCAAACTATTATAATATTGATGTGCGCCACGTGAATTCCAATAGTTTTCACAAGATATTTATGTATTGCCACAAATTGCCAAAAAAATCATTTGTGAAATCAACAGATTCAATATAGTGATTTTTTTCAGTGTTCGAATCATATTGAATGATTTCGACTCATTTTCTTTGCTATTTCATCTAACCGTATGCAGAGATGTGCGCAGTGTTCGATCGACTTCATTTGACAGAACTGCCATGTTGATGTCTGTTACACAGTGATCTTTGTTGTTGGTTTTTATTTTTTCTCTCTTCGTTGAAATCGTGATGGCGGGACGAGTATTCGCGAGTTTAAAGTGAAGAAGATAGACGGACAGCGCCAGATCTGTGCAAGTTTTCGCTGCCGCGGTCGAGTTTTTGTCGATTGCAACTCCTATATACCCACCTAGCGACGATCGTGGAGTGGCTTGATGGCTGCTGCTGTGTGCAGTTTTCTGCGGTTGCGTTTGTCAAAAGTTAGCCCCGTAACGGCGTGAAAACACGGTTTTCGCGAGCGATTTTCGGTGTCTAGGATGTGGCATTAGTGATTTGCTGGTGAAAAATAGTGCATTTTGGGAGTGGACTGTTGTGAAAGTGTGTTGTTCTGATTTCGGGTGCTGCCTGCCAGGTAACGCACCTAAAATTCAAGTGCACAAAGGGTCACGAAACTCGCCAACTACTAGCAGATGTTTCGAAAGTCATTTGCACTTTGATCCTCTGACTAGCAAAAGTTTTTGGATTGTTTTTTCCGAAGGCCAAGAGAAAGGAACCCGAAAACTGAACTAGGCCGCTTCATTGAAGTCAACCACCAACCAAGAAGAAGGAAGAGCTACCTGCAAAAAAGGACAACCAAAACTTTAAATTGTGTAACCAGTTTTACAGCTTTGTGGTGTCCGCACTTCAACATCCCTTGATCTGAGTAGAGTGTACCGCTCGGCCCGGGTAGAGGAAGGAGGCCAGAGCTATCCGCGTCTCTGTGTGCGTCTGCCTATGCACCGAAGATTGACGGATACGCGAGGTAAAGAAAAGGAATAATATCGCAAAATCACCATCCGTTCGACGCGGCGAGAGCTGCCGGGGGAGTTGAACACTGCACAGATGTCCGATGGCGAATTATGACACGGAGAGATTAGCTTGTTGTTAAATTTGAACTCTTGGAATCGGTCGGAGAATGATTGCTTATCTCTGAGGAAATTGCTGTTGAAAAAATCAAATGTATAACTGAACAATCATTGTAGTAAATTCCTTGAGTCGATGTCTAGTTGTAGCTGACAGGCTATCGCACGACAAATTACGATTACAAATAAATGTATAACAGGTTTGGAACCGCAAACACTGGTTAGTTCTCTCCGTGTCAGCTTCAACGAATAATAAGGAAGAACAGCAACAGCAACCAAGTGTTTAATCACATTAAAGGAAATTGCTGAATATAAGTATAATAATAAAAAATAATAAAAGCAGACTGTGGTGCAGAAAAGAGCGAAAGAAGAGCGCAGAAATGTATCTCACTCGACGGCAGATGAGATGAGTTGTGTGGGAAAAGAACGAAACAGAAACGGACGGAACAGTAAGGTGTGGGGTAACTGGGGGGAGGGCTGGTAGTTTGGGGGGTACAGGAACTGCCCTGCCAAAGGGGTCTTGAACTTGATTTTATTTAGTGAAGGGGGCGCTACCGTGTTCAGTTGCTGGGAGCTTTTCTTCTTCGGTTGGTTGGTTGGTTAGTCGGTCCTTCTTGCGCCTCATGTGCCTTGCGAATGTATTGATGGACGAACTCTCGATGCTTATTGCCTTCTACTGTAGAGTATACGCTAGTGGAGAGCGCATCATAACCGACCACGGTGAGACATCACCGCAATAAGATAAAGTGTAATAAATTATAAGAGAAGCTAAGAAGTGAACGAGCGGAATCGATTCGGGAAAATCAATTACGGGTGAAGGTTTGCCGGTACCAGAACCAAATCGGCACGGAGTATGGGTTACGATTTGACCCGCTTTCAGGGAGACGTAGATGAAGAGTTGATCTGTCCTATATGTTCCGGTGTGCTGGAGGAACCGTTGCAGGTAAGTTGATTTTTTTTTTCGTTAAGGGCTGCTTTGGAGAATCTTTGCCATGGCCACTAATAATTCATAGAACATTCGAACTGAATCAGTCCGACAACGGGGGGAAGTAAAATAACGAATACAACAGTTATGCTCTGTTATCATCGCCTGTGGCGAGAAAGGGAGTCTTTCTTTTGTATGTGTGAAAGTAACACGAATAACGATGGCCGATAATATGCGAAAGTCGAGCCCTCGGGGGAACAAGTGCACCGTTTCATGTGGTTAGCATTTTGCAAACAGGACGAGGGCTAACCAATTCAATTATCTGTTAAGGCTTACCGCATTATGCAAAATTTTCGTTTTATGGCAGCACGCAAAATAGAAAACGGAACTGGGAAGTTTTGCGTCAAGACAGGCGGCTGACGGTGAAAGGTAGCAAACCGATTATCACTTATTTAATTTTGGAAATGCTTACTTTCCATTTCGTTTGTCTTTTATGATTTGTCGATAAGTTGCGCTGAACGTGTTCAAGTAGAGATACATTAAATTGCCGCTCGCATGTTTGTTTTATTTCGAAGTATGTTTTTCTTGTCATGGAATTTGCGTTTCGACTTCGTCTCATCCGCATCCGACACTAACTTAGTGACAGGACTAAGCTGGCGCCGGATTGACGCTAGCTCCAAAAAACAGAGACACAATTTGTGTTTCTGAGCAAACCCCTAGTCAAGCGTGATGTCCTGCTAGAAAAGGAACTAATTTTAAGATGATGAGAGCTAGCGAAATCGAAACCTTTGGTTTGGCCTAGGTTGTGTTCTTTTCACTCACAAAGATGGTTTTAAACAATTTTCTCCTTAATGTAAAAAAAAATAGTTTTTACCAAAATTGTTCTCCACTAAGGAGAAATATAGCATAGTGAATTGAAACTGTTTGTTCCAGCTTAATTTTTATTAGTTGCTCTATATAATGAAATCAGTAAGTCGTAGTCGAGCTCCACCTATGCGGTAAAGTTGGACACTAGAGGAAAAACAGAATACTCCATTACTGGTCCAGGCCCCATTTGAAAAGTTTTGAGTTTGTCGGGGCAACATTACTTCGCTCGCTACAAAAAATCGATCCATGGTGGACAGGATATTTCATCGCGGATTTTAACACTTCGTCAGAGATGAAGCCTATTTTTAACTTTTAGGCTTGATTTTCTAGAAGATTGTGTAAATTTTCGTGTTATTGAATCGTACGCTGCATTCAAATCCCTAATAACAATGCATTATCCATCGTTGATAGTTCTCGCAACCAGTTTTGCTATTCGCCGACAAAGACTTCAGTCCACGTTCGCAGTCTGCTGAACGGAACATGGGAGAGTATCTTGTTGATGGTATTAGGGATCGCTATGTTTTGATAGTTATTCTACTTGAGTTTATAACTTTTCTTGTACATGGAATATGGGACCATCCAACCAGTTTGAAGACATTTCTTATTCCACTAAGTTCATCTGGACTGCTTCGTACAGCCGGTCACTTCCTATATTCAGATGTTGAATCATGATTCTGTTATTCCCAACGGCCTTACCGTTTTTCAGTTCTCGAATTACCTTTGCACTTTATCTGGCGTGGATTTATCCATAATCCTCACTCCTTATTATATTTGTGCATTCGTCATTCGTGTGCCACAAGGTGCTTCTTCCACCTGGTAGCCAATTACGTGGTTGATAACAGTGTATTATCTTTCTCCGGGTTGAAGTATCTCAGCCAAGAAATGATCTAGGAACAGGAAAACAGGAGTCCTCACGTTGAGGTGTTTCTCAATGCCGAATACTGAGTGGCAGGCATGATAAAAATATGCCAGTCGCGCATAGGGTGCCGTGGATCTTTGCCTTGCTGTGTTTATCGAATCTCTGACGCAGTGCAGGTTTGTTTCTTTATAAATCGACGGATTCAAATGATGGTTATGTTCCTAATACCCGTTTTGGGGGCTCGCTATAGGCGATTATAAGCCAACGTGTTTGGTTAGAAGATCTAGTTGCTGTACAATAAGTGCTGATGATGAAATTTGTAGTGCTGTTACCAGAATGTTAGCGGACTGCAAATTGATGATCTGTTCATCGCTGTTTCGGACGGTGAGCATGATGTTATTTTTTTTCCTATAACGTTGCTGAACCAAAGAGAAACTCAAGATTGCTATGTCCCATACAAAACATTCAAAAAGATGGTTCAGTAACCGTGAATTGGTGACCTCAATAATAGTATGCTACTGCTGCCCCCTCGTTTAAAGGCGTCGATGATTATTTGAATGCGTCAACGGTTACTATTCATTGAAACCTAACACTGTATCTTCTGTTTGTTAGCGAGGAAACTTCACCAAACTGCACTGTTTTGGAAGCACACGAACCATTAGTTGGCATTGATTTACATCCTTCTCCGTTACTAGTTTTGCATACACGCCAACCGCATGTTCGATTTGACGAATTGACTGAAGACAGAGGGTTTAACTTTTCGAAAACCGACATCACTGGCCTTCTTAAGTCACGGCAGACAATTGACTGGATGTCCTTACAACTGATGTTGATGTTGCAGTAGCTTGTCCTAAAACACCATTTCAGCGTATATGTTCCTGCACCTCGTTCACGACCGAAACCACCATGGTCAAATCGAAGACCACGGGAACTAAAACGCTCAAAGACAGCTGCGCTCCGATTCCATTATAAAGCGGGAGTTCACACGCTCCAGTTACAACTGGAAATCGTACAACCGCTTCATTTACTTTAGGCATGGAGCTTTTCATATTCATCTATCTAAAACTGGATACACGCAATGCTTAACAACCGATATCTGTACTCATCGTTAAGACAAGTAGAGATTAGGAACACGAGTGTCTGCGGATGTCTTCAAGGTGGTGTGCTGTCACCACTTCTATGGAACCTTGTCGCCGATATCTTATCAAGGAAACTCAATGAGCTTGGGCTTCCGACATATGGTGTGGCCGACGACTATCATATAACGATGATGCATGGTGTGTTCATGTTGGACTGTCAGTTTTGCAACCAGTCTAAAATGGTCCTCTTTTCTGTAGGGACTAGGTTCCCAGAATACCCCGGAGCCAATTAGACCAAAAACCCTCAAAATGTCATTTAGTGTACTTGTTTCGTAAAGTCGTGAAGTATGTCATCCCACAAGACAGGGTTTCCAAAGGGTTCAAAAATGTCATCTTTGCTGGAGGAGCTAGCTTCCCGGAATACCTCGGGGTGCAGTCAATTCGTCCAAAAGCTCTCAAAATGGCCTCTAGTGTGTATCCGGAAGTCCTTGAGTTGTTGCCAATTCGACCAAAAAGTTTCAAAACGACCTCCAGTGTACTTGCTTTGCAAAATCATCAAGTTTGACATGCCGCAAGACGGGTTTCATAATCGGTCGAAAAGTGTCCTCTTTGCCCGGGGAACCAGGTTCCCGGAATACCCCGAGGCGTGGCCAATTCGACCAGCAGGTAAGTTAAACTCACAAGTAGTTCAAATCGCCTGCGAGGTAGCCCAAACGTCTACCGCATTGAATAAAGAGGAATGGCCGGGCGCCTAGACAAGGTAGATAGTGTTGACAATGCTTGATTCTTCGATTTGGGTTTGGCATGCGATCACTGCCTTGGACCGTGATTTGTCTGAGCTAAGGGCCTTGATTGTCGTCTGACTATCGGAGCAGAAGTTTATAACTTAACCGGACAAGGTCTGTAGAAGGGCCGATTGTACCCCGCACATAATCGCAAAGATTTCTGCTTGGAATACAGTACAGTATCTACCTAGTGAGTGAGATTGTTCCAATCTCATTTCACGACAGTAGACACCAGCACGTCCCTCCATCAGAGAACCGTTAGTGTAACAGACCACTTGCGTTTGTTGTTGTCTTTCCATATAGACAGACAACCACTCCTCTCGAGAGGAAATCTTCACATGGAATGTCCTGTAAGGAAAACTACATGTGAGTGTAATATTGCTGGGAGCAAGAGTATCTTCACCCTATGTAACCATTGAAGTTTTGTTTGGGTTAACTGATACCTTCAAACTACCAAGCTCTCTTCGATACACCAAATCGACGTTCAATTTAAAATTTAAAAATTGTATTCGGAGCTACGACCCGGAGTAAATCCAAATTGCAGTGGGGTACCAACTTTTAGTCATTTTCAGTTTTTCATAAATATTTTCAAAACAACGCCAGAATTTCACATTTTTCGACAAGAATTTCTAAGAAATGACCTTCTTACATAATAATTGCCATGTTTATGATAATCATGGTACGCGGCACATCAAAAAACATCAACTCGATGATCTGTGAAAAATGCAACCATTCTTGAAGACATCCAGACACATGCGGACATATGATACCCGGTTCCGAATTGAAGAATTCAACCATATCTAAAGGCATCCGGACACTCGACGTGACACTCCAAGGACCGCTCCGGGAATTCCGGAACACGATTCCCAAGTTAGATTTTATTTTTTGTGATTATCGTGGCATGCGGCACATCAATAAACATCAACTCGAAGATCTATGAAGAATGCAATCATACACGAAAGCATCCCGATACATGCGGACACTTGATTCTCGGTTCCGGGAATTTCGGAACACGGTTCCCAGGAAAAAAAATTATTTCCTTTGTTTTTTTTTTTTTTGAATTGGGCCTTTAAATGAGAAAAAAAAATTGTTTATTACATACATCGATAAAGCTGATTTTCGTGATTACAACAATGTTTTTTTCAAACTCAGGAAGCATGAAAATAAAATCAAATTTAAAAATTAAATTTAAAATAAAGAAATATGTTAACAGTCTGTATTTGACACTATCAGAAGCGATTGGCGTATCAAATTTCACGACAAATAATGCCTTGTCAGAAGAAAATGAATACATGTTTTCCCGCAGGGTTATTTTTATTTCACATAAACACCATCCAATCCCAGTCAAAAAGGGTAAGTTGCTGGCTAATGGCGGGCTATTTGCCAACTCGCATGCGCTAATTACCCTTCAATTTGCCAGCAAATTGCTGGCAGTTGTGGGGCTATTTCAAATACAACATTTGGGCGATTTGCCGCCGTCATTGTTTTGCCGCTCTACCCGCCCTTAAAGCGCCACCAAATCGCCCCGGGAAACGCGCCATTTAATCGCTCGTAATTGTCTAATATGAAAATTACAAATAATACTTATTTTTGGATTCAATATCTATTCAAATAAACTTATCAGTATACTAGATAATCACCACCAAACTATAGGAAGAATCAATGGTGAAATTGGTATTGCATACCAAAACTTACCACAATTGAACGTTCATTAAAACTTTGGGTCAGAGGTCTTATTCTGCTATACTTACACACGATTTCACCATTTCCCACATTCGTTGGCTAAATGACAAAACAAAGTACAAGCAAGAACACGCCAAATGTTTAAAAAAACAATTCTCAGCTCAAGCCAAATATGAACCGCCATGTTCGAAAATTGCGAAAAACAGGTCGATTTCAGCTGCCAGAAAATTTGTCTAAGTATTGAAATTGGCTTTGACCGTTATGTGTCCAACAAAAAAAACACCTTCAATAGGCCAACTAAAGTACCCGGGTACTCACAAATTGAAATGCTCATAACTATGACTTCCTTTAACCGCTTTGGACACTTTTAGATGTTTTCGATTCGGGAACTCGTCCAATTTTTGATTCTGTAAAATTGAACCGGATCAATGGATGTGGTTCTTGGTAATCCGGAGTAATGTTTCAGTACTAGGGTATGATTTGTAAATTTTAATAATGTCCTAGCAATATGAGTATCAAAACTCTTCAAATTGTCTCTGAAGTCTGTTATTTATTGTTACGGGACCCTATAACAATTTGAAAGATGGAATTGGAATGGAATGGCCACTCACGGCCCCTCGTGAACCTGCTCCGGAATAGCCGGTCCGGGGTCAAATCACCAAATGGCTCCAAAGCCACATAATACAGCCTACTACCCTAGTAACAATAGGAGTTTTATGACAATCTGGAGTCTAAAACTTAGATTGCACTTGTAGTGTGCTATAAAACTTAAATTGTTACTTGGGTGATGCAATTCCAAGAATTTTGATACCCATATTGCTAGTATTTGATTGAATTCCACGAATAGGATCCCAACACTGGAACCTGCTTCCGGAAATACGAATTCCCGGGAACCGAATAATGTAACCCGATTCATTTTTACCAAGTCCAAAAGTGGATGAGTTCCCGAATCCAAAACACCCAAAAGTATCAAAATTGGTTTGAAATTACCTTAGTTGTTGGCATTTCAGTTTTGTGAGTACCCGGGTACCCACTTCGGTCTGTTACGCAGTAAAAAAATTCAGGAGCCCCTTCTGATTCCCCCACTTACTATATCCACAATATTATTAACCCAAAATCTTAACTTAGTAATGTTCTAAGATGTCACAAGGTTTCAATTTCCAGCTATGGATAAAACATTGGGATTTCATTATTTGAAACCTAAAAAGGTACCCGGGTACCGCGTCGGACACATAACGGTTAAATCGCATTCGCAAATTGCATTTGTTCCTAGGGGCAAATAGCACAGACGAGTTGGATCAAAGGTCAAACTGTTTAAATCGCCTGACCCAAAGACTCGCGGTGAGAAAAACAGTGAAATTGGCTGCACGGTTTGTTTTGTCTGCTAGTTTTGGCAACCATGTTTTATGTAAACAGCGAGTGCCTTGTGGTTTTAATGAATGCTTAACGAATTTCTTTTGAGAAATGTTTCGCAGAATACTCAGTCATGTAACTCGAAAACACACGAAAATTCACGTAACTGAGCCTATGTAAATGTTTTTCGTTGCACTAGAGAGGATACATCGAAAATACAGTTGATGAGTAATAGCGATATTGTCGCATAGTTGGCACTTTGCTGATGCCATTTAATATTAATATTTATGGTGAATATCACGATAATAGGAGAAAACTAGTCGGTATGTATATAATGTTCAGACTTTGCATCTACCGCTTATATAAAATGAGAAACTAGAAATTGATCAATGGTTTTGTAATGTTTAAAATGTGTTTAAATTTACTCGTATTTATTTGTATTATAAAACTTAGTATCTATGCATGTAAAGTTTACACTCTTCGTGTGTAAACAATTACATGGATTTCTTTATATTTCAATCTCAATACTCCCCACAAATTACTTCCTAAATCTGCCATGTTTGTTTACATTGCTCGTTTGGAACCGTTGTTTTGGGTTCGATTGGAACTTTCGGCTTCAGTCTTCGCGCATCTCTATACAATCATCTCTGGCCTGACCATTTTCGTCCGCATTTGTTTTTGACTAGGATATACTTTTTTCATTTTGGGTGTTGTCTTGATAGGCCGGATGTAAACAACCGCAGTTTTTCTATGTATGGTTGTCTATGTTTACATAAGATTTATTTTAAAAAACAAAAAAATCGTTTTTACGTATCACAACGATTTTTTTTTTCAAATAATGTTATTTTATATATATTGGGCCTGAAATTTATCGAATGGAACGGAAAACTTACCCAATTCAGGTATGCGGCACACCAAAAACATCTAATTGATGATATACGAAGAAAGCAGTCATCCGGATAAATGCAGACATTTGATGACCTCTTCCGTGAATTCCGGAACACACTTTATTCTTCTTTCGTTCAGGAACGATTGCTAATGGTCTGTGAAACCATAGTACACAAAACAAATACTCTGGAGCAGACAAGCATAAGTTTTGTTGCTCTTAAGGTTCAAAGAACTTTCGGTGAGCGTCTACACGAATTGAACGCGTGATAGTGTGCGTTGGAAAAAATGCGTTCAACTTTGTCACCAATTTATCTATATAAAGCATTTATTAAACTCTAAAAGAAGATCATCAGTCGATTTATTAGATTATCAGGATTCAAATCATGCCAAATAGTTGGTGGAAAAACAATTGACTGGGTGGAATGGTGCTTTTGAAAAAGTGGCGGTGATTTTTCGTCACACCACCACACTGCCCTGGGGCACGCAACACAACTGCGTAGTGAAAAAACCAAAGCCGCTTTTTCAAATTCACCATCCCGCCCGGTCAATTATTTTTCCACCAAGTATTTTGCATGATTTGAATCGTGATAATCTAATAAATCGACTGATATTCTTCTTTTAGCGTTTTAGTGTTCAATTCTAACACATGCTCAAAAAAGGTAACTTGAGCCTTAAGCTGTGCGGATTAGAACAGGTCACATGTGAGTGTGTCATCGCTCCAAATTTGTGCTCCTATCACAACATATCCCATACAAACTGAATGTCGATCCTGAGTACCATGTCTACAAACATGTCTAATATGAATTAGAAAATCGGAGACAAATAATAACAACTTTATTGTCGCGACTTATGTTTACTTATACTGCGACATTTTATTTATGAGTTTCTCATTTGACTTCCGACAAATTTCAGCATTGATTATGATCGCTGCGAAATATTTTTCTAGAAATGCAAATCAAATTGTCACTAAAATGGGGTCGTAAAATTTAAAAAAATCGGTTCTGTAACGGAATGTAGTATCAAGTCTTTGCTTTATTTGCATTACAAATCACACAGAAGAATAGTTCGGCCAAGGAACCGTGTTCCGGAATCCACGGAACCACAACATCAATGACCGGATGTCTTCAAATATGATTGTTCATAGATTATCGAGTTGATGTTTTTTGATATGCCGCATGCCATGATTATTATAAAAATAAAATTCGACCTGGAAACCGTGTTCCTCAATTCCCGGAACGGGTCTTCAAGTGACCGCATATGTCTGGATGTCTTCATATGATTGCATTCTTCATAGATCTTCGAATTTGTTTTTTAGTGGGCCGCATGCCACGATAATCATAAAAAATAAAATTTGACCTGGGAATAATATTCCGGAATTCCCGGAACCTAGCATCATGTATCCGCATATGTCTGGATGTCTTTGTATATCATTTTATTCTTCATAGATCATCGAGCTGATGTTTCTTGATGTGCCGGATGCCATGATTATCATAAAAAAAAAACAAAATTTAATTTGGAAATCGTGTTCAGGAATTCCCGGAACTGGTCAACAAATGTCCGTATGTGTCCGGATGTCTTCATATATAATTGCATTCTTCATAGATCATCGAGTTGATGTTTTTTGATGTGCCACATGCCTTGGTTATCATAAAAAATAAAATTCGACCTGGGAACCGTGTTCCGGAATTCCCAGAACTGGTCAGAAAGTGGCAAATCTATATTAAACCTTTATTGAATTAATTACTTGCTACACTAAGTAGACCATCTGATACGATTTGTTGAAATACATGAGTATTTTTGATATAATAAAGCGTATGCAATGTAAGCTCATGAATGGCCACTTTTGGGAACCGATCCCAGGAACTGGCCAATACGTATTACTCATATATGAAGTGCAATTATTATGTAAGACGATAAATTTGTAACAAATTCTTGTGCAACTCTTGTGTTGATTTCAAAATATTTAGGAAAAACTGAAAATGGCCCAAAGTTGTTACCCCACTGCAATCTGGATTTACTCGGGAAACAATTTTCAAAACCTTTTTAAAAATGGGAATAATTTCCTATTCTTTGGCAAAAAAACTGCATCAAAATCGATTATACAGAAAAAAGAGTTATGGCTCTTTGAACGTCGACTTTTGTGTATCGAAGAGGGCTTGGTAGTCGTTGGCAAATAGGTTCCATAACAAAGGTGACAGAACGCCACCCTGAGGACAACCGAAAATACTCAACTTTCGTATCTCTGCCTGTCTCAATGACGAGCAAAGAATTCAGTTGCTAAAGCAATATCATACACTCAAGCTAGATTGCTTGAGCGGGAAGGCCTTCGCAATGTTGTAAACAACATAGTGAAGCATGTTGCATTTCGTGCAGTGGATATTCAGTTAAACTAACGTTCCTGATCTGGTGATCGATTCTCCATTCCAAACCTTTTAGAAGAAAAGTTTTTGAAAAGAAAAGAACCCGATGGGCCTAGGAATCTTGGCTTCTTCATAGCTTGAACGCCCCCTTAGGGAATAAATCTAGCCTATTCCTCGCCATGCTTTCGGGATATACCCGGTAGCAAGACTGAAAGCATAATCTTTTTCAAGACTTATTTGAGAATATCAAATCCTTTTGGAAGTTGCACGGGAAAGATTCCATCTTTTCCGGTCGTTTTGTATGATTCAAAGTACGAATCACCAGAATGAGATCTGTGAACATGTTTAGCTCCGCCTCGATTCAACCTGGAAAGTGTGCGTCAATTAAGACAATTAAGAACATCTTTTTCGTCAGTCACAAAAACGCCATGTGGTTTTTAAGGAGTTCATCTGAAAATCTTTCGATTTTGTGAGAACCTCCGGAAGTCGCGTTTATGGCTCACTGAACGAACAGCCGCTGGTACCCTAAGGCGATTTCGCTAGATTTTCAGAGCAGCGTGCAGTCAGTGCACTAGCGCTACTGCCGGAAGGTGAATGAGTTTGTCGTATCCACGATGTCATTCAAGTCGTCTAGTTGACTAAATATGGGAAAATATCCATGAAATTTAGGCGCTAAGTTGTCTAAAAGGAAGTCCCAGTTCGTATATTTAGGATTACGATATGTTACGACATTGAAGGAGTTGGATCCTGCCAATTTTCCAGCTCATGTGAAACTCTTTTAGAGCAAAGCGTTTTGTCTAACACTTCCTCTCTCCCAGACCTCGCCAAAGTCGGTTGGTTTCCTACATTTAGCATATGGAGATTTGTATTACTTTACATATGTACTCCAACAGTTCAGAGCCTCTCAGATTGATGTCTGAGCTGCCCCAAATGATGTGATGAGCATATGCATCACTACTCATAATGAGCGGAAGCGCATTTCTGCTATAATATGGCACAGCGCTTTAGAAATCATCAGAAGTATATGACTCGTTATGCGGCACATTTGCTGAACAATATACATACTTTTTGTTTATGTTACCTACAGTCATACCGGTGTATCTCATACCGGTGCTCATAACTCGAGAAATCAGTGCAGTTACAGTAACTGTGACTGTAACTGCACTAATTTCGCGAGTTATGAGCACCGCTTTGAGATACCCGTCAACAGCTTTATTTGCAGGAATGCAAGCACGAGGCATTTCACGTGGGTTAGTCATACCTGTCTTGTTGTAAGCAGTGCCGGCAGTGTTAACTAACTTTCTAATATAGAAATTTTCTTCATGGAAGTACGGTTATTGAACCAATACTATGGAAGCTTTACCTTCCTGCATAAGTCGAGATAGATTTATAGTTGCTGTACTTTTATGATGGAGATAGATTGGTGTTATTCTAACCATTATCGATTAGAAAACTGTACATTTCTTTTCCAACATATATTTCACAATAATTAGAGAACACCATGCAAGTTGTAAAGCAGGGTTGTAAAAGCATGTAGCGAGCCATACCAGGTTTAAATGGGACACTCTCATTTGATTCCCAGGCTATCTTTGCTGGATTTGTGAGCTTGGCCACAAATGAGGTAGATCGCCTGATTCGGGAGATAAACTGCCGTATTCGAAGCGTCTGCTAGTTGTAGCCCATCATCCGAGAAAAATTGGAACTAGCGAAAGAGAGGAATACAAGTGATTCTACAGATTCGCGTAGTTCCTTTGTCACTTTCACTCATGTTAATTGTGTCGGGATCATAAATAATCTCTTGTACTATATTAGGGTGAGGTGGGGCTTCATCTCTACCTTTTGACCATTAACCATCTTCTTCGTTGGACAGTAATGTGTTTTAAACCATTCTAGAGGTAGTACGGAGTGCATTTCTCGATTTCCGCGTTTGTTTCGTCGCACTGATCAACTTGGTTGGGTCGGCTGTCCTCTTGTACCGAACTCATGATTAAGATCGAGCCGAAGGGCACGTGTTGTTATTCTTGTCCAGCTTCGTTAGTTCCCTTCATCAGAAGGGTTTAATGGTCGATCACATCTCCGGAGTTTAGATAAATCGGAAGAGAACGGTCTCCAGCATATTCGCGTGATGATGAATCGATTACATCCGGATATCTCTACCCTCGACCCTAGCAGCCTAGGCCCATAGACCAATCAAAAAATTACGCTCATATCCACTAGACAATATGCTCCGTGGCAATATTATCATGAACTCTAGTGATTTGAGGTAACTCACTCTCTTATAGCATCAGATTCACGGGTACCGCGCAATCATCCAAGAACACACGCGAATATACACGCTAGCTTAAGCGACATAGAAGCGTCCACGCGACATACAAACGCTCACGCGATCGAACACGTTAACTTACAAATGACTGAGCCGTTCGCGATGATACTCAAAGACGAACATGCAATCGCAATCATCCACGCACAACTGCGTCCAAAATTTTTCAAACTCAAAAACGCCCCGTTGATTTAAAGAACGCTATAATCTGATTACCGCGGTCACAAGAGCGCGCTCATTCCCACGTAAAGTCCCTACACCCGCACATATTTAAACCGTACAATGAATATCACAATCAGAATCAGGACTCACTGCAATTGGCATTAAATCGCGTTGTAGTGGCTGACATTCACCGTCTCCTCTGCAATTGTAGTGAGTGATTCCAACGGGGAGCCCTTCCTAGAACCCAGCTCTCCACTAGTAGGACAACTCTCGAAACAAAAAAAAAACGTAGGGAACTTCCGGATGTGATGGTTAAATACATTTAACTTCGTAAATCAGTATCTGGATAAAATTAAAAATGGCGATTTCCGCCTGCCTCTGCAAGCGAAACATGATCCGGAAACTACGAGCCTGCTGCCTCTTGTATCAAAGATCTTTGTAATTTCTTAAAGCTAATGTAATTCTGTACGACTTATACTTAATTGGAATGAATTTTTACGATAATTTGATTACATAATAAACGATTGAATTATAAAATTAAGTTTTTTTCAGCTTTTTTCACTTGAATCTCATTCAAAATTTATGAATAAATAATTTTTAATAAGAGTTTTAGCTATAAGTCGTAAAGAACAAGTATTCACTCATCAAAGCCAGAAATTCTTGCGCCTGTTAATCATACCACAAAAATAGCAAGCTTTGCCTTATTTTCGTCCCAAAGAAAAAGAACTTTCCAAAATTAGAATTATTTGTGGGCCAATGAAAAAAAAAATATGAAATGAAAAAGTTTTAGTATAGGCTATTTGAATACTTTTTACAATTTTTTTTAAGACGAAAAACACAAAATTGCACTGGTGATGGCGTTCAGTCTAAGGTGGAACTCCAAAACTGCGTACAACCCGCCAATACACAGCTAATAATAAGGCTCTAAAGTAAACTAAATTTGTTGGAGGAATGGCCTAAGAACGGGTAAAAAGCTTTAAATTTGACGCAGTTTTGAGAACACTTTCTAAGAATTTGGCTTGTAGCAATTACATGGGTTTTGGACATCATTGATTACGAATCTGAAGTCAGTTTCTCGAAATTCAAAATGCCCTATTCAGTATGGCGGATATAAGTGACATTTCAGCCAATATCTTTATAAAAAAAAGGTTTTGTGATTTATAAACACAAATTTGAATTAATATGAATTAATATAAAAAAATATTTAAAACGGCGATTCCAATATGGTGGACTAAAATGTGACTAACAGTTTTGATCAACATTTTTCGTTTTTCACTGTGGTTGTTGATAACTTACGATTTGCCTGCAATGACTCTACAGATCAAGGTGTGAAATAGGTTCTCGAGACCGGTACACATGTACGGTGCAACGCGAAGCATTTTTTCCAAACGTGCATAATGCCATGAAAAGGTTTCTACCTAAGGCGCGCGTCTCGAGCCGAGAGCGTTCCATGGCAGCCAGAACACCGCTTCGAACAATGGCCTGTAGAAACGGTGCAACAAATGAAGCTTTATTGCCTACGTTTCCAATATAATCAGTCCAGTTTTTCACTATAAAAATCCAATTAACGTTAGATTTACGATAAATGTTAAATGGGACTATTATGCCGAGAAATAGGATGAAAACCGGAAACTTCTTTATTTCCAAAAGTGTATGTCGAGAGTTCTCTTGCTACTCGGGAGATTTTTGGCTTCGTCAAAACCGGAAATCGTTCGCCATGTTATAAGCATTTGGAAGAGTGATGAAAAGTTTTACAGGATTGATTTTACTGTTGTAATTATTATTAGCAATCCCATCTCTTTTTAATGAAACTTTCTTTATGCCCGCCATCAAGCGTAATGTCTAGTCTATTCTAGTCTACACATACACAGCCAATACATGTAGGGATCCTGGAAAATTGTAGACGTTCGTCTACATTTTTTTTTGTCAATATTAATGTGTGTGGCACTTATGATATGTGACACAACCATTAAAGCGGCCAGGCCAACTGTGCAGCGTACAGTGTAGAAGATGAATCAAAACTATAAGGCAATTAGATTATTCATTTGAAGAATTTAATCAAGGAACCATTTTGAACCTGCAATAATGAAGAAACGTGGACAACCGTACCATTTCAGTTCAAAGGGGTTTTGATAAATTGTTGGGAATGACTGAGCTGATAAGGTTAATGTCATTCCTTTGGTCCTGGGATGTGACAGAGGTATTTGTACCTGTCCTGGCTAAAACGTCTTTATTCGCTCTCTGAAATAAAGAAAAAGATCGGAACGAGCTCACCAATAAATGCACGGTCCAACGTAATCTATCTTGAATATTCCATGGTGTGGCAGCCACTCTTTTCTTCATTGGTTCTGGAAGCTGCCCACTGGTACTGTGATAAGATACTTCGTCCGGGGAAACTTCAGAAAAGAGCCACGGGGCTGACAGATTTGTTGGATTCAACTGGAGGTTATGTGGTTCGGCTTCGTTTGTTGATAGTTGATGATATAGAAGATACGACGTTTTCGAAATGCTGCTATAGCTGCTGTGAGCGAGGTTTCTTGTGGAATGTCACCCGCAGTACCTGGTTTATCAGTAGTCTTGAGTTGGCCCCAGAAGTCCAGATATGGAACCACATTGGTGAGCAGGAAGTCCAGAGTCTATTCCACTTGCTACATTGCTACAACTATAATGTTTGTCTTGAAAAATCTTGGAGGAGCGGTTGAAAAAATGTGAAGTTGAAAAAACAAATCTGTTTACACCCGCCTACTCAGTTCGAATCAGAAACATTACTCCCTTGCCCGGCATTCAGCGTAATGTATTTCTTAACTAACCGCTACGTATTTTTTATTGCATACTTTTTGAACTTTTGGTAACTGGGACAATTATGCGGACAATTTTACGGCATCTTCGAACAAACTGTATGATGTGGATGCGTTGTATTCTGAAAATATACTGTTTGATGACGAAAAGTGAAAATACTTAAAAAGTAACATGGGACAATTATGCGTAGAACGGCAGATTCAAGGGAACCATAAAAACACAATTGTTACTAGGGGTGTTACATAGGTAAGTCCGTCATTTGATCGTGTCCCGATCAGAAAGAATATACTAGACAAAAGAAACCATAGTGGAATTATTTGAAAGCCACAACGTAGCTTTAGATCACCTAAATTGTGGATAAAAAATGCTACAATACCGTCTCGCCGTGTCTCTGTGACGCCATCAAAACACATCGACATCGATCGATGTTTAGAGAGCGAGAAGTTTTTCACTTTATTCCAGTTCCGAACGCCGCTTGCTTGATTTGCCTCTTCCTGCTGCATGTGGTTGAACCCAATCCAGGCAGTCTCTACGTCTTCGAACGGAAAGTGAAATGCGTATGATTTCTTTTCCAATTCCGATTGGTTTTATTTATTTTCGACTTTGGTCACGCAATCTCAATTGAAGATCGGCGTTTTTTTATGATTCACGTTCACCACCGCTTCTGGCGGGTAAAAAACGGGTCACCTTCACACATCTACTACTACTGCTATTTCCCATAAATGAGTTAAAGTGAGCGAAAACCCGCGGGGGAACATTTTGTGCTTGGCAAAGATTCTCTACTGGTTCAACGGTTCCGCGGCATGGGAAAAGTATATCTTAATAATCTACAAAACGGCTAACACATCCATTCTTATTCTAGGCGGTGGCATGCGAACACGCGTTCTGCCGAGCCTGCATCACCGAGTGGCTGTCGCGTCAACCGACCTGTCCGGTCGACCGGAATCCCATCACCAACAGTAATCTCCGAGCAGTGCCAAGAATACTTCGAAATCTACTGTCACGGCTGAACATCAGCTGCGAGAACGCCATGTACGGTTGCACCCTGATCCTCAAGCTGGACACATTGGCCACTCACATCGAGGAGTGCGAGCACAATCCCAAACGTCCGCTACCGTGCGAGAAGGGTTGTGGGTTTGTGATTCCAAAAGATGAATACAAAGATCACAACTGCTTCCGGGAGCTGCGGTCGCTAGTGCACAATCAGCAGCAGAAGATGAGCGAGCTGAAGAACGAAATCAACGATCAAAATCTTGTGATAAATGAACTGAAGCGGGAACTGAATCTTGTGAAGGATTTTATGAGGGCGATGCGCGTGTCGAATCCCGCGATGCGAGCCATCGCCGATCAGATGGAACGGGATGAGGTAACGCGGTGGTGTAACGGACTGGCGAGGGCACGTGTCACCCGGTGGGGTGGAATGATCTCCACCCCGGATGATGCACTGCAGGTTTGATTTTTGCGCGAAGCATTCGATTTTTTTTATTAGCTGAACTTTATACTAATTTCGATCTTTTTTTTATTTTAGCTGATGATTAAACGAGCTCTGTCGGAATCTGGTTGCCCGCCGCATATTCTTGACGATCTAATGGAGAACTGCCACGAACGACGGTGGCCCCGTGGACTGAGCTCGTTGGAAACCCGCCAGAACAACCGTCGGATATACGAGAACTACGTCTGTCGACGAATTCCTGGTTAGTATGCAATAATTTGAGTATTTCTGCGGTTCGATGTTTCTCGACCGTTTCTTAATTAGGCATTACGTATTTTGATATCTTCCGATCTAACGACGCACGATATCGTCATTACTGAGTAGTCCTTTTCAATCTAGTAGCTGTTACATTGCTGCAGTTCAAGGCAATCGTTTTTTTAATTCTCTGTGAGCATTGCATAATGCTCAAATTTCTGCTAGGTATAGGTTGCTAAATAATCTTATCTTTGCGCTTATGCTGGTTCTAGCGGCTGCTAGACAGTCACATGGACTGCTAGAGTCATCCTGTTCATGGCATTCTCTGCATATATTAATTTGATCCTTCCCCGACTTCTCGAAATGTGCTCTGTGGGAAAAGTGACCTGTTAGGAGGTCGGTGACTGTTCCTCCGGTTCCGGTTAAGGCAGTTTTAAGTGGCCCTCTTTGAGTATTGGATTTTATTGATCTTGGCTGTGCGCGAAGTGATAGGGCATCAAACTGCCGCAAAGTTGCTACAAAACTTTGAGTTGAGATTACTAGGTTCGAATTCTAAGCTCAGAACTTATAGGCAACTCCCCTGTATGCCAGATTATAAGCCATCGTCGATTTCTATGTGCCCTAGCACCAATATCAGAGAAAGTTTCTATTTTCTTGTCTAGTTCATCAGGATTAGTCTACAGTTAGTTTTAATCGGTTACAGGAATCTTTGCTTTTTAGGTTGCTATTTCGCAGGTATTCACGCGTCTTCATTGTATTTAATTCCGCTTGACTACGATTGTGGTGATCCTAGAGTTTTGTAGAACCTAAAATAAGGAGTCCTCACACAATTTGCAGTCATCAGTCTAATATTCTAGGCAGTCGTTCATATACCACGTGATTAGAAAAACCGTCTTTTTACCCCTCCTGTGCATTCGTGCTAAAACCCCAGTGGAGAAGAGAAAAGAAGAAAATCATTATCAATGCGTCATGATAAGTAAACGGTTAATTTAGTTCGTCTTTATCAGGGGGTGGCATCCCTATACTGATGTACAGATGTTGACAGTAGTCAACATATGATGGGCCTAACCGCTTCTAGGCCCATGCCCTTGCATTGGGTTGTTTCGGTTGTTTTGATTTTTACAAAAGCAGATGTTGGCTTGAAAAAATGGCCGCCTAGCAGGGAGTTGATCTTTACGGTTTTCTCCACCACAATCGGTGACCCTGAATCGAAGAATTATGAAATAAAGTAATCTAATACATTTGGACATGTCAAACGAAGACCTGGAAAATGCGGTACATTCTCGCCGATTTTGCTGTAAAGCTTCCGGACTTCTGGAAGAACGAGCCAGTGATGTGGTTCGCTCAGGCACAGGATCAATTCGCGCTTGCCAATGTCATCAACCACACAAAATTCGGTGAAAGCACGCCTATTTGCCCGATTTCAAGCTTCCGCTCAAGGACGACTCAAACGTTGGCTGGCCTCCTGCCATCTGGGAGACATGAGTTCGACACACCTACTTGCAAAAATGCAGGTTTTAGCTGGGTTAGGCGTAGCAAAGGATCTCATCAAGATTTCTCCAACGCAATGCAGAATGTAAAAGCCATTTTAACAATCAGCGATGGCATAATCTGCAAATTAGTAGAAATGGCTGGAATCTTCGGACCAACAAGATGCTTGCACATCATCAAGCAGCAACGTTGACGAAATGATGGAGTTGCGAGGGCAGATTGCCGACCTTATGGCTCGTTGCGTTCCCGATCAGCTTCACGAGAAAATAAAACTGATGATCGACTTACTCCAGATAAGTTAGCAACCGCTTGAAGAGAAGTTCAGTGAATGGTCGATTTGGGGTACTCGTCCTCTCGCAGTGCATGGGCCAGTCCGCTACACCCCGTTCAAAAGAAATGCGGAGAATGGAGATTCGTGGGCGATTACTGTGCTCTAAATCACTCTTCCTTGCCGATATCCTGTTCCGCACATTCAGGATTTATTATCCGTACTCGGTTCTATCACATTCGCCCGAATGACATTCGCCCGAAAGTCATTTACACGAATGACGTTCGCCCGAAAACCATTTACCCGAATGGACCATTTACCCGAGCGCCATAAACCCGAATAGGTCACCACCCGAATGTCATTAACCCGAATACCACATTCACTCAAGCATAATATAAAATCGGTACAGTAAGATTCCGTTTTTGGCACGTTTCGTTTTTGGTATGCTCCATTTTTTGTAACAAAAAAGTTACGTTTTTGGCAACAAATGGGTTCCGATTTTGGCAATATTGATTTTGTTCATAGTAAATCTTTTGAAAAATGCTCAATAATTTGATTGAGCATTTTTCAAAAGATGATTCACCCGTCGCCGGAGTTATAAGCAAACAGTCTGCGAAGGGTCCGCAAATCGTCTTCCACCTGGTCGATCCATCGTGCTCGCTGCGCGCCATGTCTTCTTGTACCGGTCGGATTGCAATTGAGAACCGTTTTCACCGGGCTATTGTCCGACATTCTGGCTACGTGCCCGGCCCACCGTAGTCGTCCGATTTTCGCGGTATGACAGATGGGCGGCTCCCCCAACAGCTGATGCAACTCATGGTTCGTTCGCCGTCTCCATGTGTCGTCTTCCATCTGCACTCCACCGTAGATGGTACGCAGCACTTTCCGTTCGAAGACACCAAGTGCGCGTTGGTCCTCCACGAGCATGGTCCAGGTCTCGTGCCCGTAGAGAACTACCGGTCTAATCAGCGTCTTGTAGATGGTCAACTTCGTACGACGGCGAACTCTGTTCGACCGAAGTGTCTTGCGGAGGCCAAAGTAAGCACGATTTCCTGCCACGATGCGCCTACGAATCTCTCTGCTGGTATCATTGTCGGCGGTCACCAGTGAGCCCAAGTACACGAACTCTTCAACCACCTCGATTTCGTCGCCACCGATGCAAACTCGAAGCGGGCGGTTCTCATTCTCTTCTCGTGAACCTCTTCCTATCATGTACTTTGTCTTCGACGTGTTGATGGCAAGTCCGACGCGCTTGGCTTCTCTTTTCAGTCTGATGTAGGCTTCCTCCATCTTCTCAAAGTTTCGTGCAATAATATCAACGTCATCGGCGAAGCCAAGTAGCTGAACGGACTTTGTGAAAATCGTACCACTCGTGTCGATCCCTGCTCTTCTTATTACACATTCCAGCGCGATGTTGAATAACAGACACGAGAGACCATCACCTTGCCGTAACCCTCTGCGTGATTCGAAGGGACTCGAGAGCGTCCTTGAGACACGTACTACGCACATCACCCGATCCATCGTCGCCTTCACTAATCGCGTCAGTTTGTCCGGGAATCCGTACTCGTCCATAATCTGCCATAGCTGATCTCGATCGATAGTGTCGTATGCGGCTTTGAAGTCGATGAACAAATGATGTGTGGGCACATTGTACTCGCGGCATTTCTGCAGTACTTGACGAAGAGCGAACACCTGGTCCGTGGTAGATCGTTCGCTCATGAAACCCGCCTGGTACTGCCCCACGAACTCTCTTGCAATTGGTGATAGTCGACGGCATAGTATTTGGGAGAGTACCTTGTAGGCGGCGTTCAGCAGGGTGATTGCTCGGTAATTACAGCAATCCAGCTTGTCGCCCTTTTTGTAGATAGGACACACGACACCTTCCATCCGCTCCTCCGGTAAAATCTCCTCCTCCCAAATCTTGGTAATCACCCAGTGCAGCGCTTTAGCCAGTGGCTCACCACCGTGTTTTAGTAGCTCGCTTGGTATTTGGTCAACCCCAGCGGCTTTATTATTTTTGAGCCGGCTAATCTCCTCCTGGATTTCTTGGAGATCCGGAGCCGGTAGTGTAATGTCTTCCGCGCGTGCTCCCAGGTGCGTTACCGTGCCATCCTCGTCGTCTGCTGCATCGCCGTTCAGGTGTTCTTCGTAGTGCTGCCGCCACCTCTGGATCACCTCACACTGGTCCGTGAGAAGATTCCCGTTTGTATCTCTGCACATGTCGGCCTGTGGTACGTGGTCCCTGCGCGAGCGGTTCAACTTCTCGTAGAATTTCCGTGTGTCTTTAGCCGCCGAGTATTGTCCGCAGCACTTTACGCTCTCGAAGACTCCGAATGCTCTCCTATCTGCCTCCCTCAACGTCTACGCTTCGTGGCCATAAAGATCGACAGGGAAGAAGCCACCGAAAACCACACTGATCGTTGGCGTGAGCTTAACTGCTTTGAGTGAATGTTTTTGAATATTCTCCTCCATTCGCGTTGTGGATTTTCCCTGACTATTTTGGGCTCCTTCAGCTGTTTCAAAAAGTAGTTGTATATTACACTAGAAGAAGGTGCCCTAGCTATTTCGTCCGTTAGGAATGCTGCCTCATTGACCACCGTACGGATGTGCTCATATTTTCTTGGAATGCATGAAAGATTTGGAGGGTTTGCGTTGTGCTCTAGAAACCCCCACAAAAATGGTAAATCCTAACCGATTTTCATCATGCGGTTTGTTAGCAGAGCCTTGACTTTAAAAGACGGCGAGTGTAGGTTTAATCCTCCTAGACGTTTAGGTAGAATTAATATTTGGAAAGCAATTCGACAGGGAGGATCAGTGTTTTGCATAAGGCGAATTTTGTTCATGTTTGCAGGATGCGGGACCTAAGCTCGATCGACCACTTCAAACACGTCACCATCAAGTACTACCTGCGAACCAACACCACTAGACCTGCTGCTCTCTTTACCTGTGACCATTTACTTTGTCTTTGCTGAGTTGATGACTAAGGCTATCCTCGCTGTCTCCATCTTAAAAGGCCTCTTCCACTGCTCTACGATCGATTCCAATTACATCAACATCGTCCGCAAAACCAGGGAGCATATGCGACCTTGTGATGATAGTTCCTTTGCACGCCAGCACTTCTGATAGCTCCTTCAAGATCAATACTGAACAAACGTCCATTTGCTTGAATACTTGATTTTGAACCATCCAACGTCGCGAGTATCAGTCTAATCAGTTTCGCCGGAAAACCATAATCTGCCACAGCTCATTTCTTTTCATTGATTCGTACGCCGCCTTAAGGTTGGACAGAGAATGGACAAAAATTGAAAACGAAAAAAGCAGTTTTTCCACACCGTGTGTTAGATCTTCATAAAAATTAATCAGCTTATGTTGAATGTTGTTACATAACTGCTTTTTTCGTTTTCGATTATTGCCCATTCTCTGTTCAACCTTTAAATCAGTAAACAGATGGTGGGTCTGCAAGTTGTACTCCCAGAATTTGTCTAAGATCATCCGCAGCCTGAACATCTGATCCGCCCTCACGAAAGCCAGCCTGGTATTCGCCGACAAAAGACTCCTCAAGCGGTCTCAGCCTGCTAAACAAACAGGATACGCGACAGTAATTTGTACGCCGAAATCAGGAGAGATATCCCCATGTAAATAGCGCACTCAAGTCTGTGCCCTTTCTTGTAGTCGGGACAAAATGAGTCCATCCAGCTAACTAGCATGCCATTCTTCTTACACAGTTGCGTTTCGGCTTCGCCTCATCAGAAACCGACACTAACTTTTTGTCGGAATAGATTAGCGCCGGCTTCAGCATAGTGATGCAATTCTTCATTCGCCCGTATTCTTAGAATAATGCGGTGCATTATTTGGTGCAGGTGCTCCTTACCGTTTTAGAGAAGTTCACCGGGATCTCGTCCTTCCCAACAGCTTTACCAGGTTTTCAGTTTATGTACCTGCTCTTAATATTGATCACGGAAACGAAATCCCGCTTTAAACCAAATCTATGTCATTATAGTACTAGTGAACAAAGTTAGCAGTTACATGACTGATTTCGTGACGTGTGAACATGCAATGTAATGCATTAAAAAATCAAAATTTTTGAAATGCAACTCTTCTATTTTTTACTTGGTTCTCAATAATATAGGAAAAATGATTCCAGTATGTTTTATGCCATTATTTTTTGCTCTGATTTTTCAACATTCTTTTGGTCAAATCGGCCCAGGCCTTGGTTAGGTCTCCCCGCAGTGGGCTGTAGCTAAGTTATGGTCATATTTCATTGGGCGAGGGAGGTGCGTTTTACCCCATCTTTTTTTATGAAGGAGGCAGCGAAAAAAACAACAATGAATCTAGTGAATTTCATCGTTCATTGAATAGATATAGGAACTCTAGGCCCTGGTATCAATACACTTGCCGCGCTTCGAACATCAAATCAGTGCTGGGGACGCTTCAAAAGTCAGCAATCTTTTTTTTTGTAAAAGATTTATTGTCCAGTTGGTTATAATTTCTTATTTAGTTACAATTTAAATAAAATTTGTATCCGTCTACAGTACGCTCATCTTGTGGTACACTGTCATGTAGCATAACATCTGGCTGAAGTTCTTCAATATGCGTTGACGTGTACGTCTTGATTGATGTTTCAGAACCGGGTAGATCCAATCCTCTGGCTGTAGTTGGCTCAGCCTTCGATCCATCGCTAGGAAGGTGTTCCGTTGGTATATCCAAATAGCTTTGTTCGCACTACATTGAAGTAGATGGTGCTCGATGGTATAGGTTTGATCAGAACAATGACTGCAGTCGGAGTCGGTTCTTCTGTTCATTTTATGTAGTAGCTCGTTGGTGATTAGCTTGTGATGTATAACTGAGAACCACGTAGATCGTTGACTCGAATTCAGTAATTTGGAATGGATGTTTTTGTAGACGATTTTCCAGTCGCGTAGGGGATTCTCTCTCACTATTTTAGGCTCCTTTAGTTGTTTTATGAAGTAGGAATATATTACGCTGGAACAAGGTGCTCTTGCGATTTCTTCGGTTAGAAATGCGGATTCTTTCACTACTGTACGAATGTGCTCGTATTTTCGGGGAACGCTTGACAGATTGGGTGGATTCGCGTTGTGCTCAAGAAAGCTCCAGAGAAAAGGTAAGTCCGAAGCCATTTGCATCATGCGGTTCGTTAGCAAAGCCTTGGCTTTGATGGGTGGTGAATGCAAGTTTAAACCATCTCTGTTCGTAGGAAGTATCAAAGTTTCGAATGCAATCCGTGTCCATCTTTTCCCATACCACAGAAATGAGCCGATTCGTGAAATAAACTTTCCGCTGTGTTTGTTGGGGAGGGGGATAACTGATGCTGTGTACCATATGTATGTATTAATCAAGAGAACTTTCTGTACGAGATTCAAATTTCTTATGTTGTTCATCCACATACACGTTTGAAATCCTCGTAAAACCGCAACCCAATTTTGATCAATCATTTCGGAAAAATTTTCCACAAAGTGTATTCCAAGGATTTTCACTGTATTCACTATCTGTAGCCACTCATTTTCTGGTGTCAAGTTGATTAAACCAATTTTTATGGCGTTGGTTTTCTGGGTGTTTAGTCTTGCCCCCGAGACAACTGCAAATGCTTCAAAAATGTTTATAACAGTTCGTAACTGGACGTCACTGTCGATAAACATCGAGATATCATCAGCGTAGGCATTCAAGACAGCATGTGGACATTCTCTTTGCAATTTATCAAGCAGTGGTTGCAGATAGAGTACAAACAACAGCATTGATAATGGATCCCCTTGTCGTACCGATCTTTCTATTTTTATTTCGTTTCCCAGTTTGCCATTAATTAGCACCCTTGAGAAGCTATTGTTCGTACAGTAAATTAGCAGGTTGATCAACTCGGGATTAAAATTCATTTTGCTCATCGCACTTGTCAGGAAGCTGTACTCTACCCTATCAAAGGCATGGTCGAAGTCAAAAGCATCCAGTAATCCGTTTCTATGGTTCGCTTTTAGCTCACAAATGCGGTCAAGTATTCGAGCAGTGGCTTCGAATATGTTACGCTTTCCATTGGAGCATTTTTGATGTTTGGATAGCACCAATGGAAGCAAGGGGGCAACTCTACTTTTTATCATTCTAGCGAATATTTTGTAATCAACATTCAGGAGCGAGATCGGTCACCCTTCTTCTTTCTTACAAGTACGAGCACGCCGTCAAAAAATTCTTTGGGAGCATTAGAGGTCATTGCTTCATTTATGACAAAAGTAAACTCTCTCTCGATTACTTGCCATGCCTTTAGATAAAACTCCTTTGGTAAACCATCATTGCCGGGAGATTTTCGTAAACTGCTCAATTTAATTGCTTCTAGAACCTCATCGGAAGATATTTCGTTCATTAGTCGTTGATTGGCCTCATTTTCGCGCGGGATGCAATGTGCTGGATTGAAGTCGTTGCTCTCGACCGGATGAGTGGAAGAGTACAATCTAACAAAATATTCTTGTACACTCTGCTGTATCGCATTTGGCTGTCGTATTGTGTCAACTCCATCCTGCAGTATATTTATTGACGTTTCGGTCTGGCGGCTTTTCTGGTTCGCTATATAAAAAATTGATGTGTTTTCCCCTGCTATATAGATTTCGTTCCAGCACCGTGTGCGATGTGCATAGCTGCGTTGGAGAGAGAGAGCATCCTTCCTTTAATGTGATTTATTGTTTGCAGCTGGTGAGGATCGCCATAATAACGATCATAGGCTGAACGAAGCATGGCATAGTACAGTTCTATTGTATCATGGAATGAGCGCCGTTTAATGGACGATTTCCTTTTAAGGAAGGCGATCAGTTTTGGCTTCACGAATTGAATCCACCAGTCAATCCACGTACGAAAGTTCCGTCGATGCCTTGTCCAGTACCTCCATTTCACGTGTAGTTCCTCAATGACCGCTGGATCATCAACCAAGCTCGGATGCATACGCCATATTCCACGACCAGGTGGATTTCCAAGTGTTGGAAGAACAGTGCGGATTATGTATGCTTTGTGATCAGAGAAGGCTGTAGCAACAAAATTTGCAGTTCGGATCCAGCCTCGCATATTCGGCGTGACAAGAATTCTATCTATCCTAGAGGCAGAATCGGACCTAATAAAAGAAAATTCGACGTGTTGGCGGTTTAGGACCTCCCAGCTATCGTCTACACCTGAAGCGGTCATGAATCGTTTGAGCATTGGGCTGTGTGCGTTTGAACCAGTAGCATCTTTTTGGTTTACAACTGAATTGAAGTCACCACCAATGATAACTCGGTTCGTGGAGTTGTAGAAGTAGTACGGTAGCACGTTGTTGTAGAAGTTTTCCCGCGCGTTTCGATTTTGCGTTCCCGATGGAGCGTAAACGTTGATGTGTGACGTCATTGATCCGTGCGCAGATTAATCTCGAGTCTATGCTTCTATCAACATGCGTAAGGGATAGAAAACTTCGTGCTGCAATCGCTGTTCCTCTTTTATGCTCATCTACATTGTACTCAATGATGAAGCCTGGTATGTTGAGATTTGTTGTTGCCACTTCCTGCAGGAGGATAACATCTAGTTCGGCGGACCGGATAAAGGTATTCAGGGCATCGAGTTTTGTCCCGTTTGTCACTGCGTTCAAATTGATTGTAGCAATCTTGTAGCTCCTCATATCAGCCATCTCGATCGTGGGAAAAGTGTTCGTTGACATTGTAACGTTCGTGTGTGCACACAACGTACAGCAGCTTCAGCGCCACTCCTTGATCAAAAGGAGGCTGCCGACGCAGATTGAGTCCGGCTATAAGACTCCGTCAAAGGGCGAGTTGAAAAGTGGCTCTAACACTCTGGAACATTTGACCAATCCGAACGACCAACTTACGGACACCGATTCGAAAGATAATTCTTGGGCCTCTAGCAAATCATCGAAATTTACAACTAATATTTGAATCGATCACTTTAGCGAAGAAGGTATATCTAGTTAATCGTTAAGAGCTCTTCTATATTTCCCTGCAGGTATGCAACCTAGCCTAAGCCTGAGTACATAGTTTTCACTTAGCGTAACACTATGGTCTTCTTTCTTGGTAAAGTACTTGCCACAATCTCCAGCGGCGATCCTTCACGAACTCGATGTAGGCGGTGTAGATCGGCGGTCACAGTTGGTACGGCGAAGCATGTGGTGAACTTTACGTTGCGATGATTTTCGGCCCGATTCGATCACTGACCACGTGAAACGGTCGGAGAACGGCTTGAATGTGGACGATCACGCAGCCGGCGGTTTAGCGGGACCAGCAGGCGTTTTCAAGCAGCTCGGGTCAGGTTTCAGACGAATTCGAGCAGTTAGAGATGTGTGTTTAACGTTGCCTCTCGCACGTGGTTCTCCTTGCGCCCACAATATCGAGATTCAGGGTTGCGACGCTAGCACGCCGTGTGACAGCCGGTTCCGGAGCGGTTTCAAGCCTACGCAAACACCCCACGTTGATGGGGTTTACCTATTCAACGGGGAAATTAGTATGGTCTCACCAAATGTTCAATGTGCTAGGTGGCTTACCGAACTTTGTATGACTAACTCTAGCCGTTTTTTAATAATGCTTCTGTCGTTAATAATTATCTATAAGTAACAGTACAATTTTAAAACTCAAGCTCTGAAAGTACTTTAGCTTGCTCACCTTATACTGCTAAGACTGTTCACAGATTCAGTCTTCGTGGCTATCACTTTATTCACGCTTGGTATATCGGTGTGAACTAGCTAACAATCTCCACTAAAGTGAGGCTACGCGTGCGGTATGGGTGATCTCAGACCCGCTTTACTGACCGCTGCTCTTGTGCAATAATATGGGACAAAGAATTTCCTTTCAAATCGCAGGCAAAATAGCCTTTACAAATCACCGATTGTTGGGAAAACAATCCAGGGCAAAAAGGTTGGTTTTTCAAATCACTCATTTCGTTCGAGTTGATCAGATGAACAAATTTGAGTGGAGCCAAGAGATAAATTTATCCGCGCGCTATCGGCACCGCAACTTTTGACCAACAGATGGCGAGAGCGGTCTTACTTGTGCGCTACCCTACCTCAGTCATACAAGTCCTTCTTGTATGGTATGGTAGGCATACACAGACTGGGTTACAACATGTTGACACCGCCAGCTGAATGTTGTCACGGCAATGGCAGGAGCAGGGAGACCAACATAACTGCTTGTGTAGACGGGAGTAGCAACAATAGCTGAGAATAGTGGAATCTTGCTGAGGATGGCAGTATCATATTTTGCTTCGGCGGAACATATACTGTCCAAAATGCTTACCGAGGAAGCTGTAACCGCTGCTAGCAGATTCATTCCACCACAGCCGGGGAGCGTTGGCATCTTACTGTTACACCGACAGAACGACCTGATGGTTGCTAAGGCTGCAACTGTATATAGTTTTTGGCATTTTTTGTTGATTTGCAGTCGGCACGAGTAGTTCCTTGGCACAGTGGAGGCGACGTGAGCTGGGAAGGGTGAAAGTAGCGAAGCGAAAAATACTGCTTGTATATACAGTTTGTTGCTGCGGTGTTGAAGCGAGTAGCTGGTCAAAATTTCACGGACGGCGAACAGTTCAATGATGTTATTATTGCCCCAACGACTCGTGTAGTAGATGAATGCAGCTGCATGAAGGAAACGTTGCATTTTGGGTTTGTTTTTATTTCGCCTATGAGACGAGTAGCACCAGGTCGCAGCGACAGCGGAAAAAAACTGGAAGCATTGGAAACTTGCTGAGGATGGCAGTATCGAACAATACTTCGGCGGGACATATACTGCCCAGAATGCTTACCAGGGCAGCCAAAAAAGCTGCTTGCAGATTCCGATTGTTGTGGCGGTGGCGAAACAGGTAGCAGTTCACTTTATCATCTCGGATGGTGAGTGTTTTGTTACGCCGACAGGATAGGTTGGTTGGTATAGCAGCTTTATCAGAAGATTGTGCTGTGATGTTTTTCTTTCGCTGACGTGGTGAGTGGTGGCGGGACGTAGTAGCAGCGACGGCAGCTGAAGATAGTCGAAATTCGCTGAAGACGGCAGTATCATATTTCACTTCGGCGGGACATATACTGTCCGTAAATCTTACCGAGGAAAATGTTATGTTGTGTTGACACTCTCGGTTGTTGATGGCTATAGACGAACTGTTCAATGTAACAGTAGCGGGAGTGCTTGACGGTGGCATATTGTTAGTTGAATGATGTATTTGGTTGCAGCCGAGTGCTGCGGCAGCGACGCAAAATAAGAAGCTATTGTATATGGTTTTGATCTGACTAGACTGGTTCAGGCTGGATGGCCTTTTCATTGCTTGTTTCGTGAAATTACACACGCTCAATTTGTGAATGTTGCTCTTGCCTTGTGTCAGTCCGAGACACTCTTTTTTCGTTATTTTTTCTGTCATTTTCAAGAGGTGATGCTGGTCTTTTTGTGTTTACTGTGATGGTCCTGGTTTTGTCCATGATGGAATCATCATCTTCTGCGAAACCAGCAAATGGGCTAGTAAGGCTAACGGTGTTAACATCGGTTGTAGCTTGGGAGGTGCTGATTGTCATTGTTTGTTGCTGGCATCTGCTCTCGGATGTGTTTTGGGATGACTCTACCACCATTGTAGAATCACTTCCAGCAAGCGATGTATTTGATCCGTGGTGCTGTGCACCATTTTTTAATTCTGAGGAGCTAGGGTTTTTAGGCTGGCGAAAGATCTGCTGTGAAGTTGGTCTATTATCACCATTTTTCACTATTTCGGCAAGGGTTAGGCGACCGCTAACGCTCGGTTTCAGTGATTTTGCATACTCAGAGCACTTTTGAGCATAGTGAGCTCGTTTGTTGCAATGTTTGCATGTGGCGACTTGACCTTTGTAGGTGACGAGAGTCATAGTCGTGTCCACCATTACATACGACGGTATCGGTTTTGTGAGTTTCATGCGCATTATTCTCACTCCATTAGGGACTCCAGGAAAAAAGTCTTTCCAGACTTCATCACGGATTGAGATGGTTTCCCCATATTCACGCATCCTGTATGCTAGTTGTCTATTACTTGTGCTCGGGCGGAGATCATGAACTCTAACCTCAACAGACCCATCTTCCATTGACAGTGGGATGCTGTAGGATTTTCCGGCGTGTTCAAGCTGGTGTTTCACGTTGTGTTCTTGTACTATATCCTGGGCTGTTTGGGTCGAGTCGGTGCCCACGAAGACACGTCCATTGCTGACTTGCAGGTGCTGTAGCTGGGTCGCTTCGATAGCGAGATTTTTCGTAATGAATTCTGCTATTGCGGGAAAGTTTAGTTTTGTCGGTAAAACTCTGAAGTTGATGACAAATGTTTTGTCAACCGATGATGCCATTTTTGCAGTTGCTGGTTCCGTCTATCGGAATATCACTTGTATGTCGGACTAGGTCCGGGAATTTCGTAAAAAAAACAATCCAGATGTTGTGAAAACACGTGTGCTCACAACAACAGTTTGCTGTCAACTATCTTAGCAGCACCGGTGACTGCACGATCACTACCTACAGTACAGTGACATCGTATGCCTTGTACGGCCTCCAGCTGAAACCAAATAGAATCAGATTAGATTGGCGCTCATCTTTGCCATAACAAGCTTCCATCGAATAATCTTTAGCCATTAGGTTCACGCTTCAAACAGATCATGGGCCGTTGTCGGCGTTTTCTGGCAAGGAAAAGGTATTCCAGCCCCAGTGTACACAGCGAGTGTGTTACAATCATGCTGGTATGTGACTTCTGCTTCCAACACATAAAGACGAAAAGTATCGGAAACGAACTTAGACAAACGTTCTGTCACGGCTGACCTACGCCCTCATTCGACCCAATGAAGAGTACGTCATTGTAGCGATCGAGCTGAAGTCATATGTGTAGGGCATCAATATGTTTTGTTGGTTTTATTGCCCAAGGCGGAAAGAAAACAGTTCCAGCGCTCGAGATTTAATTTTTACAGTTCAGTTAACCGATGGGCTGGTCCAATATTGTGGATTCCCAGTCACCTTTATCAGAAATAGCTGAGTCATAAATGTGGAAATTTACTTTTTCGAAATCTCGCTTTTTGTTGAGGTTTGCCAATGTTCATCTTTACGCCCTGTAGGAGCTACTCCTCAGTCTCGATGTCGGTTGTTCATGAAACGAAAATTTTGTCATAAGAGTTCCGGTTCAGTGACTCGTACGCTACCCAGTGAATGCGAATGAGCTTTTCCGTATGCTATTTTTGTGTTGTGCTCGTTTCCAGCACACTTTATGTATAATTATTCGTACACAAAATAGTTTGTACATGTGAGCTCCATTTGCAAACACGGTTAACATAGTATTGTGGTATTAGTTGTCTCTTTCGCTCTATCCATCATCATCAGCGTTGATTCATTTTGCTTTGTGCTGATGTTTGAGGCGAATGCGTAGGTAGGCAGATCTAATAAATTGCACAACGAAAGTTTATTATTTACGTTCGATCAATTCATAGATTCATTTCCCCATCACGTGATTCATTTCCACTCAGCCTATAGTAGTATAATAGGTACATACTACAAAGCCTATTTATGAATGAATACACTGCCACTTGAAAAACCGTTGCAAAAACGCATCTTGTCCATATACAAAATTGTTTTCGATTCTTGTATATTTATAGTTTCGATATATGATTAAGACCTTCTCTATATTTGTATGCGTACTTTAGGAAAGTTACAATAATGGCAAAATACAACTAGAATGCTTGTTCTATATATGAAATGTGATTATATCTGAGATCTTCTTAAATAAGTTTAATCGGATTCGATCACCTACTACAAATGAAATGACCTGATAACCAAGAAGGTTTGGTTCAATATGTAATATTCGATGTTGATTGGTTGTGATTAAACCATAAGTAACAAATATGTTTGATTTATTGTTACTATCAATGTACTAAGAAAATAAATATTTTACATTAAGATTGGACAGAGAAAGGGTAAAATTCGCAAACGAAAAAAGCAGTTTTTTCCACACCGTATGTCAGATCTTCATAAAAATCAATCAGCAGTACTGTAACAACATTCATTCGCTGATTGATTTTCATGAAGATCTGGCGTACCGTGTGGACTGCTTTTTTCGTTTGCAAATTTTGCGCATTCTCTGTCCAAGCTTAAGTAGTATAGTCCTACGTCTACAGCTCGTGCAACCCCATAGGGCTGCCCCTTGTAGTTTTTTAATTTATTTTCTTTTATTTTATTACATTTATGCGTACGTTTTTTCAATGCAAAGCATGTTGGATTAGGAGATATTTTTAAACCATGAAACAAAACAAAACACTCTTAGAAAAATCAAATACTTACAAAATGTCAATTACTCCCGGTTATCCATTAAATTCTTTTTTAAGTAGACAGTTGTAAAGTCGTAGAATGTAAAGACAACAGGAAACTATCTTTCATCATTTGCGAGCTATAGATAAAAGTTGTGGTACTTGTTTTTTTTGAATGATCTTTTATTTCAGATTTCAACAGCAAAACTCATCGTAAACAAAGTATAAAATAAATAAAAAATATAATAATATTAAAAAAAGATATCAGTTAGATGGAATACTACCTTCCATTTTTTCGAAAAGATCGCTGTTCAACTTGACAAATAAAATATTAGACAAATTTTCACTAAGGCGCAAACGTTTATCAGTCAGTATCAAACCTAATGCGCTAAACGCACGTTCAGCAGAAACTTGAGTACATGGTACACCAAGAGCGACTTGTGCCAGGGAGTAAAGGATAGGCTCGGTCCTTCTTTGGTTCCAGTAATATTCGATGACTGAACCTGATGATGGCATTCGACGTCGTAGTGGCATTTCTCTCAGTTTAGTATCCACTGTTTGTTTTGACTGAACTATTGCTGAATCTTTTTTTCTCAACATTGCTTCGATACGCGAAACTGGAGTATTTGAAGATGATGGAACGTCAGCTGATGTAATCAATTCATTATCACTACCCTTGATTCTTTCCCAAATCATTTTTAAGTGAGCTAGACCAACACTTTTTTCATCTTCCGTGAGAAATTCTGATTCTGCATAATTTATGCGAGGGTCAAGGTATAGAGCTGCAAGAAAGGCTTTTCCTTCAAACATAACTGCTTTACGTGTATGCATAGCTGCGACCAGAGTTAAAGCCATTTCACTATTTATTTCCTCCAGTTGCAGCACACATTCTAGCCAAATGAAGAAGAAGTCTCCCATAATGATTGTTTCATTTTGTAGACGAACTGTTGCGCTATATACTGGATGAAATGATCGGACGAATTCTTTTATAAATTGCCAGTCTTCTTCAGTTAATTTAATATTGTTATTTTCTTCGATCAAGTCTTTGAGGAACTGTTCGTTCATTGCAAAATATTCCAACATAATATATGCGGAATTCCAGCGTGTATCGCAGTCTAACTTAGGGACGCTCACTCCACTTTGCTCAAAAATCCGACGGAACCTTGGTGTATTAAGAGAAGCTCTATTAAAAGTACAGTAAAATTGCGGTGTAATACACATTTGAAACAAACACGTATCTCATGAAAAAATTGATGAGTTTAGTGAAGAGACCTACACGCGAATTGCATGAAAAAATGCAAAAAAAATATATATTCGACTTTAAGCTGAAACAATATTGGGGAAACATACCAACGTTTGCTTCCCTTTCCCTAAGGAAAACTACCTTTAAAAGATTAATCCATGGATACAATGAACGTGCTGAAAGCTTCCCAATGGCTATTTATAACCGCTTACTCAACTATAGAAATAGTTCCGTTATTACTTATTTCAGTTCTAATAAGTACGAGAGAAATCATTTCAATTATTTTATAGCTAATTTCCAGGAAGAAGTTTTGATACTCGCATAATTAATCATTATTTTGATATTTTTTCAAGTAAAATATGTAAATAGCTCAACCGTTTTGTAAAGTTGCGGCTTTGTATCAATAAAAATTTGGAGAGAACACATAATTTCGTATCTCATAACTTGCAAATCTTGGAAATCAGTTGAAAATGTTAGAATTATTCAATTTTGCCCAAATTATAAACTCGCTCACATGAATGCATAAACAATTTTGCATGCCATGTCTCATAAACAATTTTAAAAAAATCGACCTTTTTTACACGATTGCGTATACATTTAAAATTAAGTAAGTTAAATTTGGAGTCAAAATAGGAAGAATAAAATATGGAAGTAATTAAAGAATCCAACGGTGTGCGAAATTGCCACACTAATCCCTCAATGGTTTCAGCGAGTTTCTAATTTGAATAATTGAGTATCTCTGGCAATTTTCAACCATTTCTGATGATCTGGTTGTTAGTTTCGGAACTAATTGTTCTCTCTAAATCTTTATTGAAAAAAAAGACGTTCTTTTATAAAAATTTAGAGCAATTTTATGAAAAATCGTAAAGTACCAAAGTATTTCTAACAAAAGAACATAACATAGCATTTCAATGGAATGTTGAATTCTTCTGGTTTGCAGAATCATTGCAATGAAAAGCGCTTAGAAAACGACAGCGTAGTGAATTTGTTAGTGCCGAGGTTTTTATTGCTAAAAATCCGGATTTTGTAGATATACTTGTTTTTGTGTTTGCATGTGATGAAATTTACAACCTACACAAAATCATTTGAAAAGTACATTATAGCACCGTGTTATAGACGTACGACCCACTATCGCAAACATTAGGTGAACAACCCTAGAACAGTTTCACTACAATATACGAATTGACAAAATCGACATTTTAACAGACGCATAAATACACACATACAGATAGGTGTACAAACCAGAAGAACCAATGCAGGCTTGTACGTAATTACTGATCAATGATACTTACTGCTTCGTCCGAAGCTGCCTTGCAGTAGCTTTTATTTTGTCTAAAATTGGTTTTAGTTTCAATTTCTTGATTGCATCGTATACGCAGAGCTGTAAAGTATGAGCTGCGCATCTAACACTATCAGAAATTGCGTTCGTAATAAATTCCAGAGCAGATTCCTCCTCAATGGTTCCATCGCAGTCGTGTTCGTCAATTTCTTCAAGATCTATGTCGTAATCAATAAAATCGCATCCTTTTTGAGCTTCATGAATAAGTCGACCAGCTTTGAGATAATTTGCTCCGTTATCAGTACTAATCGAATAAATTTGATTAGTGTCAACATCAAACGTGTTTACTACACGTATTATCTCGTCTTTTAATGCTTCAGCAGTTTGAGAAGCATTGTAATCATACACTCCCATGGTTCTCAAAACAAATGTACGACCCTTTATAAACTGTACGGCAACAGCAATCACGTTTCTACCTTTACGGGTGGCAGAGTCCACCTTCAAACAGATCATTCTGCCTTTCAGCTCATTTTTCATTTCTCGTTTAAACGCCAGCGCAGTTTTCTCTACATCTTCTGGAATGGTCTTACGGGTAATATTCGGTACTTTCAAAGCTTTGGTTAGCGTGCCAAGCAAATCAGCTAGGCCGGGTTGATCGAGCATATTGAACGCTAAGCCACCTGTCGTAACCATTTTCACAGTCAAATCCACCAGCAACTTGTTATCGATGGGGACGGAGACCATGAGAATTTTTCGTGTAGGTCGGCAATTTTCTACATCCGCAGAATTTACCATATCGTTGTAGGCATCACTATGTACCGCTTGCAGGTGCCTCTTTAAACTGATCTACTTGTCGGTCATAATCACTTTTGAACACATGACACACTTTGGAGGGGTTCCCTCTCCTTCTCTTACGAAACACTCAGTGACTAATTTTGCCACATCCTTTGAGAGCTTAGGACGCTTAACTGCTGACATTTTTCGACTCTATTTTTTAATTTCCGCACAACAGGCAACACCGAACTACGCGCAATCGAACACTAAATAAGCAAAAACACTGGATCCTTTTTCGTGTGATGAAAAGAAATCATATAACAAGTCGTGTGATTCAGCAAGAGAGAGTCCGGCGAGAGAATGACAGCGAGAGTTAAGCCAACTTTACACCTTTCCGATCCGATCCAATGACGTGACACTTGTCCGGGATGGTGCCGTGCCGGACAAGTAAATACTCGCATTTGAATTGTATGAAAGAATATTGGCGCCCGTGCACGGTACTGAACCAGCACCGAAACGGATTGGATAGGTGTAAATAGTGCTTTGGACAGACAGACTGGGAAAGAGTAAATTACGGAAAAAAATCTCCTAGGAAGGGTCCATCTCGACGTGATTTGTCTTTTTTAATCCTATCATACAGAATACCGAATAGGATGTCCAAAAATCAGTAGCGAATCCCTTGTAATAACAAAAATCCCAACAGTTTGAATATATGTACTATTGAACCGAAATGAATGAATTGAACAAAGATAGCATCCAATTTCTGACAATAGGAATGAGTTGAAAATAAGCTAAACACCCTATGTGCGATATCCGTATGCATTGAGGTCCTGTATTTTCTGCTATTTTGATGCTAGCAGTTTTGGAAATTCTCTTTCGGGTGCAAAGGCAAAGAATTTCCGAGGTGTTAACCGAAGTTGAAAGCACTCGGCTCCGGTGTCTCTAAAATTTTTAAACACCCGGCACGAGTGCTTCCCGAACTATGCAAGCACCGGGTCGAAAATAAAACACCGCGACCGACACGGGTGCTTCGTTCGCAATCCACCGGTGCTTCGCATCGAGCACTGGTATGGGGTGCTAATCTCAATACGCCCGGTTGCAGTGTTCTAATGCAGCACGCGGTGCCGTGGCGTGTTTGGACATGCCTGCCTTCGGATCGTCCCTATATCAGGGGAATAAAACGCAAACAATTAAGACAAACTATATTTATTGAACACATTAAAAACTCGGTACAACTTTATATAGAACGTCAACAAACTGGAACGTACAACCACAAAAACAATTCATTGATGCGCTTATCTGAATCCGGCATCACACATTGACAGCTATGCGTGTGAATAAAAAATTTAGAATACAGGAACCTGTTTTTATGTTTCTGGCGCAACAGAGGCGGTTCTGAGAACTTTAATACTTATTTATATTCATTGGGTTTGCTCCGTACTGTATTTTGTTTACTCCCCCTGGAATATCCGTCGGGTGTGGCCAATATACTTTTTATGACCGTTAATAATTCTAAACTTACTATAATTGGAGTTTGGATGTATTTCCAGTTTTTAATCCCACAATTTTAGTCAAAATCAAAACACCAAGTAGAAATGCACTTAATAATAATTTTTATTTTTTTAGGTAAACAAGCCGTTCTCGTACTCCATTGTGACAACACGCACATGTCTGAGGATGTCATGGTAGAACCGGGACTGGTGATGATATTTGCTCATGGGATAGAATAAGCCGCGCATCCTCTCGCTCGGCTACTATTGATGGACTTCACACAAAAAACAACAACTACCGGGATATTTACTGCTGATTGTTTGCTACTATAACTACCATTATTAATATAACATTTACCGTACAACTTAGAACAGAAAAAAAATTAATAATTTTGAGCTGATTTACGTTGATTAAATAGCTTTTTTCTCTCTCATCTTATACCAGTTGACACAATTTGCAACGCCGTTTCGCAAAGCACAAGGTAAAACTGGAACATTAAGCTTGCCACAAACCCCGGAAAAAAATCCAATTTTCTTTAGCACGTACAGCAGAAACCGATATGTCCATGATCTCGTAAGGATTTGGAATCCGCCCTTTTTTGTGAGTAGAAAGCTTTTCTCTGTGTTAGCCGCTTCGTTCGTTTTCCCACACGAGAGCTCTATTTTGCTTGAAGTGAGAACAGCGTTTAGAAATTGCCAAACTTTCTACTAGTGATGATCGTAATGCTATGAATTATGTTTGTTTTTCAATCGAGTAAAAACGTAAGTGACTTGATGGATTATATTAGCTAAAATAAAATTGTGAGTTGATTCGATCGGAGTCTGAGTCGTTACCCGCACGTAAGACAATTCAGCTTAGACCTTGAAAGCTTTTAGAGCCGTTACTAAAAGGAATTTCTTTATGTTCTTGTGCGATGAAAAACCGTAGACAAAATGCATTGATTTAGATAAGATTAGCTTCTAAGTTTGTGTATTCTAAAAGAAGAATAAATCTGTCTGTGGACGAAAAAATAACATGTCGTTTTTATGCCGTATTGTATTGCTCGAAAAATTCGCTCGCGATCAAGCCTTCCAACGTGTTGAACCAGCCGTCCTTACCGACGATCGTACTAACAACGGATGCGATGGTTCCCGAGCTAATTATGTTGCCTAACTTGCTGAGAAGCCCGTTCAGCAACTGCATCTCGGCATCATTGTTCGTTCGGGAGGCAATATTGATCACCGCATTTTCGACGACACCCTTACCCAGCCGATCGATGAATTCGTCGATGATCGTTTCGTCCGAGAGAAACTCGATCAGCGCATCGACTCCTATCCGGCTAGCGGAGTAGACAGCCGACACGATTCGGGTACGTTCCGTTTCCAGGAAATTAAACGTAGCTCCGCTACCGATCGAAGTCATCAGGAATGCCTTGAGAAATTCTTTATTCTTCGAGCAACCGAGCGAATCGATCAACAGCGATCGTTCGGCTTGATTTTTCGAGGCGAGTAGCCGTTCGTATAACCAGATGAACTCTGTCTGTCCGGCATCTTGTAAACCATAGCAGTAAACTATGCTGGCAATGTCCGGATGAATGGGAACGTTGAGCTCAACGGTTTGCTTCAGAGCAGTTTTCATTTTCGCTAGACAGTCTGTGGTGCCGATACGGCACGCCCAGGTAGCAATGATCTGCATGAGGTATTTCCCCAGCATAGTATCGTTTTCGGAAACGGTGCCGATGGGTAAGTTTTTGTAAATTGGAAGGAGAATTTCCTGGACAAAGCCGATGAAGTTAGGATATTGTGGGGTTCCTCGTAATTTGTTGTTGAAATAGGTTAGAACCGAGTTTGCTGCAGCCCATGGTGGGTAGGCGACTTCTTTTTTTAAATACGTTAACAGTTGTAGGGTTAGTGCTATGTCCAAGCGATCGGCACGGGCAAGATTGTACGCGTCGTTGATCAGTTGGGCACGGTTCTGGACATGAATAGCGGAAGGATTTTGCTGTAGTGCGTCAATGATCAACTGCCAGTTTGTGAGGTCGTAGTTAACTCGGTAGTAGCCGGTTTGTTGTTTGTTGAAAATAATCCACTCGTCAGCGGTTGCTGAGGTAGACAGTTTGGCGGACGTACTTGACAGCCAATTGAAGTTTAACGTGTTGAAGTTTGCGTCTGATTTCGTAGCGTAATTGTAGGGAATGTGATAGATGTGATTGCCCGGCAGTTGTCTATCGCTGTAGAATCGCTCCTGCGATATGTAGATCTGGCCGTTTTTGTAGTCTCGACGAACCGTCAGCAGCGGGAATCCTGGTTCGGTGGTCCACGAATCCATCAGCTGCTTGACGGTGAATGCTTCCGGTAGAATATCTTTTCCGTTCAGAGCTGTCTGTAGTCCGGCGGAGAGGTGATCAGCCATGGCGCCATCCAGTTCTCGATTCGTTAAGTAGGCACGTATACCCTCCCTCCAGTTGTCATCCTGGAAAGCAACTCGGAACATGTTCAATACACTGCCGGCTGAAGGAAACATCGGTTAGAGTTTGATTTTGTAAGGAAATGTTGCCCCTAGATTACCTTTATCATACGCAACCGTGTCGAAAAGTCCGGCGATTTCGTTAGGACTAGCCGCATTCCAAGTCATCGGTCGTACATTCTCTCGAGCATCGTAGCTGAACGCATTATGGATCACCTCGACGTTCCACAGGTCCCAGTAGCGATCTTCCGGGTAGGCCAACTGGGCGGCATAGTACTCGTAGACCGTAGCAAAGCCTTCGTTCAGCCAAATGTGATCCCACCAGTCCGGACTGACCAAATTTCCGAACCACTGATGTGCGAACTCGTGGGCAATTATTGTGGTAACAGATTTCCGATTACGATACGTGTTTATAGCGGGGTTAAACAGAAGTACTGGTTCGCTGAAACGGGACAAGATTGCTACTGATAGAGTTTAAAGTGCTAGCGTAAGTACAGCTACGATTATCTATGTCGTAATTGCGAGAGATAACCTGAAACGCTTCGTCACTTACCCGTACGCCACCAGTCCCCAGTTTTCCATGGCACCCGTTCCCCGATCCGGGATCGCAATCTGAGTCATTTTGCCCATATAGCGAGTGTAGGAAACTTTCGTGTACTCCGCGAGAGCATTCAAGATGTCTATACCGGTTTGAAGTGGGTACTCGGTTTCACTGTAGACATTAGGTCTCGCGTAAACTGAATGGTATCCGCTTCTGCGAATTTCAAAGTCTGACACAGCAAACGCCAACAGATACGTAGACATTTTAGTGGATTTGAGGAACGTCGTAGTTACATAATTCGGATCATCTACATCGGGAACAGCCTCTCCAGCGGGAGGCATGTTCGAAACGGCATGGTACTCTTTAGCGTGAGTTAACGATAGAGTAAAAGAAGCTTTTAGCTTAGGTTCGTCGTAGCATGGAAAAGCCGATCTGGCATGGGTAGGCTCGAACTTGCTTGAGGCCAAATAGTGTCGCTTTCCATCGTCATCCAGGTACGACGACGCGAAGAAACCCATGTTGTTGTTGTTCTGTAGCATACCTTCATACTCTACTTGGATCATATAGCTACCGATTGGGAGCTCTCCAGCATGGGTTATCACTAAATGTTCGGTTCTCGGATCGGTTTCGAACTCTGGTGTTGCCAGAAAAACTGGATCTCTATCCCCGGAAACCGTGTACGAAGTGACCTTCCAGATGCTCAGTTGTCGGTTATGGATTGTAATAGTAGCCGAAGGTTCCAACAAGTTCAGGAAGATTTCCACCGTTCCCTTGAACTTCCGGTCGTTTTCATGAATTCCCGTCCGTAGGTGTAGATTGTAATGAGTTGGGACGGAAACGGTTGGAAGCCGGAAGGTTTCATCAACCGCCTGAAACAGTGTTACATCAGGTTCTGGTGCTAGGTCACCTTCTATCTTCCGCCATTGAGGTCGGTCCGCTATTGAAACCACCACCAGTACGGCTAACACTATCACTTTCAAAATCATCTCCGGCTTTACAATGATTAACCTCACACGACAACTGCAACTAAACTAAATCCCGTACAGCGTAAAAGCGACTATTTATTGGCGGTTTTATGGCCCCATCAATCACTCGATTAGATATCCACTATCACACAGACGAACTTTTCGGATCATTCAAATGAACACTTATCTCTAGCTACCGTAACATTTTATTTCAATTGTCCTACTAATCTAGTCTCTCTTTTTTTTCTGCCCCTCGAGAAAATCTTCAAGAAATTCTACCACAATTAACCCCTCGAGGCTATCGAACCAATCAAAGTTGGCCTTGACCGTAGCCAGGGCAGAATCCACAACATTTTGCGGAGCGAGAGCCCCAACCGTTTCGAACAGCTGTTTCAGCCTGTCCAACTCCGGCTGTGTGTTAGTTCGCGCAGCGATTCCAGCGATCGCATTGTTGAATGCCGGTTGATCCAACCAGTAGATCAAATCGTCTGCCATGTCATAATCGTTCAGGAAATCGATCAGTGCATCCACACCGGTTCTGCTTCCCGAGTAGACGGCTTGCAGAACGCGGTTCCTTTCGCTGTCGTAGTAGTTGACCTCCACGCCAACACCCGAACCGATGGAAGTTGTTAGGAATGCTTCCAGGTGATCTTCCCGCTGCGAGCAACCCATAGCATCGATCAGAAGTGTTCGTTCGGCTGGATTGTTTGAGTTAAACATGCGTTGATACAGCCACAGGAATTCTTCGTCCGTACCCGATTGAGAACCGTAACAGTAAACTACCGAGGAGATGTCTGGGTGTACCTCAGTACCCTGACTAACCGCTGCTTTGAACACTGCTTCGGTTCTCGTCAAACAATCGGAAGCTCCGATTCTGCATGCCCACCATGAGATCGATTGTTTCAAATATTTCTCCTGCAGAGATTCATCGGGATCTACCGAATCTAACTTCAAGCTCGAATAAATGCCACCGATAAGCTCGTCAACGTAGAACACGAACGGTACGTAGTGTTCGGTTCCACGGAGTTTACTGTACAGATAGTTCAACACGTTGTTACCTGCGGCCCACGGTAGAAACTCCCGATCGGTACGGAGTGCGAACAGCATTTTAAGAACCACACTGAAATCAAGCAGATCGGCTCGCGCAATATTGAACGCATCGTCGATTAGCTGAGCTCGATTGTACGTATGGAAACTGGTTGGCGATGCGATCAACGCTTCCGTCAGTAGTTCCCAGTTTCGAGTGTCGTAGTTAACTCGATAGAATCCAAACTGCTGCCGGTTGAAGATCATCCAATGTTCGGGATCAATGTCGGTGACCAGTTTAGCAGCCTTCGTGGTTAACCAGTCGAATGAGTCCAGTTCAAAGCTTAGGTCACGCTGATTGGCAACATTGTAAGGAATGTACCAAACGTGATCGTTTGGTAACTTCTTATCGGCGAAGAACCGTTCCTGAGATATCACCACCTCTTTGCTTTGATAGTTTCGGCGAACGTTCAGCACAGGATATCCGGCGGCTGTAGTCCACGTTTCCATAACTTCCTTCACGGTCATCCCAACCGGCAGCATTCGTTTTCCGGATACAGCAGCTTGCAATCCAGCATACAGATCATCTGGAGTAGCGGCCGCCAGTTCACGACTTAACAGATACTTTTTCAATCCAGCTCTCCAAATGTCATCTCCCAGAACAATTCGGAACATGTTAAGTACGCTTCCAGCTGACGAAGAAACGCTTGTTAGTAATTCAAAAGCTTCGCAAACAATAGTTGAAATAATAATTACCCTTCCCGTAGGCCACTCCGTCGAACAGTGCAGATATCTCGGCTGGTGTGGCAGCATTCCAATTCATAGGTCGCGTCCAATCGCTCGAATCCGAACGAAGCGTCGGTTGAAAATTATAAATCAGGAAAAAATCAAAGTATCCTTCGCCCGGGTAGGCCAATTCAGCACCATAGTAACCGTACAAACTGGCAAAACCTTCGTTTAGCCAAATGTACTGCCACCAATCCGTGGTCACTAGATTTCCAAACCATTGATGGGTGTACTCGTGTGCGATGATTGTTACGATGTCGATTTTCGAACGGTACGTGTTGACTTTCGGATCAAACAGCAACACTGGTTCGCTTAAGGTAAACAGAAAAAATTAGACCCCCTACTCTGATTATTAAAAATTAACCCTACCCATAGGTCACCAAACCCCAGTTCTCCATCGCTCCTGTCCCCCAATCCGGAACGGCAATTTGTGCCAGCTTCGGTTTGTAGTTGTAGTACGAAATGCCCGTATGCACACTCAGTGCAAGCAAAACATCAACTCCAACTTCCAGCGCCAGTTCCGTCAGGTTGATAGCATTCGGCCGTGCATGGATCTGCTGCATGGCCAGCTCTCTAGTTTCAAAATCTGTCACAGCAAACGCCAGCAGATAAGTGGACATTATCTGCGTCCTGTCGAAGTTTGTAGTTACAATATCGGGATTTTCCGGGTCCTCAACCGGTTCCCCTTCAACGGGCATGTTGGATACGGCATTGTAACTACGGTGGTGAGTTATCGATACAGAAAAGGTAGCCTTCAACGTCGGTTCGTCGTAGCAAGGGAACGCCATACGGGCATGAGTCGGTTCGAACTGTGTCGAAGCAATGTATCGCCGATTGTCATTCTCATCTCTGTAATACTTTCGGAAGAACCCACTCGAGGAAGACGTTTGTAGTCTTCCCGTATAAACTATCTTCAACACGTAGCTTCCAACTTCCAAAACTGACGAACACTGGAACGTAACAAAATCTCTCTGCTTATCAAGACTGTACGTCGGTTGATCAATTTCCAGCAACTCGCCGTTCTCTAAACGATACAGCAACGCAGTCGTGATGACCAGATCACGGTTATGAACCGTGATCGTATCGTTTCGTTCGACAACATTTAGATGAATATCTACGCTGCCTTGAAAGTCAGGTTCACCTTCGTGAATGGCTGTCCATAGGTGGATACTGTAATGCGTTGGGATCGTCTCCGTGGGCAGTCGATAACTCTCATCGACTTCCTGGCGCGGCAAGAATGCGGTAATTGTTTCCGCATCAAACTCGGCTCTTCCGGTAGGAAACCTTCGTTCAGCTACCACGGTGGCGGCCATAAACCAGACGAGCGCGAACTTCAAGAGGAACATGGCGGTGGTTCCTCTGTCCTCGGTTTGTCACCCAAAAAAATGATACTAACTTTATTGGATTGCAGACGTGCCTATTTAAAGGCAATCGTTTGGTTTTATTGTTGAGTAATATCGCATCGAAGATAGTACTTATCGGTGCAAGGTAAGCCCATTGAGACGGGAAGCTGAAGCAGTTATCTTGACGTGTATGAGACTGATGAAGCTACTTGGCAGATAAATTTGGTATTTTAAGTTATGTAACTTTGTGTTTTGAAACTGGCCCGGTTTGGAATCCCATAAAAATAAACACTGGTGAATTTTGAAGGAGCTGGTTGGGTTCATAAACATTTGACTTGCAATACTGATTCCATTAGCATTGTGATAAAATGTCTTTGGAACTTCATCTTCAGTTAACCGCTTCATGCCCGACAATGCTTATAATCAGTTTCATCTGGTTCAAACTCTGTGGAACACGGTTGTTTTTCTATGACACAAATATTGTGTCGTTCTTCCCTACTTGCTTATTGTCTTCAATCCAATCGAAGTAAGCCAATTTTTAACATTACCAAGCAGGATGGCGTGCGATACTAAATAGTTTGTATACATTTATGAACCCGGTATTTAGACGAATTTCTCAACGTATTTGGCAAATACAGGACTTACGCTTGTAGGCAAAAAGTGGCAACGTTCACTAATTTTTCATGTGGTTATACTTCTACATAGTTACTTGTCCACCGGTGAATCGTCACTAAATACAAGTAAGCCATATGTAAAGTATGTCTCTTTAGTTGGGCACCCTATTATACTACAGAATGAAAACCGTTGAAATACATCATAGCTGATCTAGTAGGCCTTTCTTGGAGTTTTTTCTACTGCGAGCTTCTCTAGTTTAGAGAACTGGATATTCTTTCTTTCCGCTTTCAGACGGCAACCGAGCAACAGTCGTTAAAGAAAATCTAAAAATGGCTCTTAATTTGAAGTTTGAAAGTAACAATGAATGAATAATCAATACATGTATAAAATTCCTACGGGATTTAATTATTGAAGACAAAGAGGTTAACGCAAAAGGGAAAATAATACTTGCTGCTTTACAGGTGCAGAAATGGCGGATAACGAAAACTCGACGGTATCATCGAAGAACCGTCTGAACCTACAAGTCCGATGATCTACGTTATGCAATCGGAATACGATAGTATCACCGCGCAGAGGAATCATGCCGTATCTAGAATAACTAATATCATCAAGGCAATAACAACTTCTCAAGATGATCGAATGGCCCTTGAGGCTCGACGTGATATGCTGAAGGAATGCTATAAATCGTACGATCAAGCTCAATGTACAGTGGAGAAATCCCCGAGGAAAGCCAGAATGGTGTTGAAGTGGAAATTCATTACATCAATGGACTTACTACATTCGAACGGACAATCGCATCCAAGGGCCGGGAACACACGGATTGTAGTGCAGCCAGTAAGGACTCCGTGAGACTTCCTATTATTGATCTTCCAGTATTTTCTGGCCATGGCGAAAACTGGTTGGAATGGTTCGATAAATTCAATGCTTTGATTCACCACCGCGAATCACTTCCTGTAATACAGAAATTTGAGTATTTGAAGCTATCCCCCCGTGGTGCAGCCTTGGGATTGATTGATTCCTTACCGACAACCGTTGACAACTACTCAATTGCCTATGATATGATCGAACAACGTTATAACAACCCAAAGCTGCTGGTTCAAAAGTGTTCGATATCCTTCGTAGTGGAAATAGACAAATTGACGAGCACTTACCATTCATGCAGAATACAGCGCTACGTTGGGTTGTAGGAGGAACAGTAACACAGATAAATGCGAACCACGCAGTGACCAAATTCAGAAACGAAAACACAACTAACTTATTGTGCAGAGACTGGACGGAGGAAGAGGTTCTATGTGAACAACTTTTTGTGGAAACTACATCACGAACTCCGAATGGTAGATTATATGTTAGATTACCACTAAAATCGACTGTTACTCAACTCGGCGATTCCAGAAGTTTGGCTCTGGACAAGCTGTTGAGACTAGAGAAAAGATTTGAGAAGGATCCTCAGTTACAAAAGGATTACGTAGCGTTCATGACTGACTATCTGAAATTGAATCATATGGAAAAGTTAGACGCTCAACACATAATGCAACATGAACCCGTATTTTATTTCCCACATCATGCAGTGCTTAGGCCTGAAAGTAGCACCACCAAATTGAGAACCGTGTTTAATGGATCAGCTGCAACATCCAATGGAATATCATTGAATGATGTGATTATGACAGGACCTTCATTGCAACAAGATATTTTCGATATACTGATGAAATTTCGGTGTCATAGATACGTTCTAACAGTCGATATAAAGAAATGTTTCGACAAATTGAAGTTCATGAAGAAGATCGGCAATTATAACTGATATTATGGCGGTTTTCACCAGACGAGCGAGTAAGCACATTTAGACTTAATACTGTCACTTACGGCACGTGTTCCGCCCCTTTCATTGCGGCTCGTTGCCTCAAGCAGCTGGCGATGGATTTCGAGCATATATATCCTGAGGCAAGTTGAGTCATTCAGATGGATTTTTACATGGACGATGCGTTAACAGGCCATGAACTGATGAACTGATCGTAGTGAAGGATCAACTTACCACTATCCTAAGTAGTGCAGGGTTTGAGCCTCACAAATGGAAGTCAAATGAACCCAGCTTAGCGGGTGAAAAAGGCGAGTCGAAAATCGTGAAAATCTTAGGAGTGCGTTGGGACACACATTCGGACAGGTTCAGCTTCAGCAACGAAGTCAACGTACAAGCAGGAATGACAAAACGCAACATTTTGTCCGAAGTTCAAAAGATTTACGACCCTCTCGGAATTTTGAGTCCCATAATTGTTCACGGAAAGTTAATTATGCAAAGTATATGGACGAAGAAAGACTGGGGTGAGCCGCTACCAGATCAGGTAACGGAAGAATGGAAATGGTTCTGCGAACTAATAATATAGAATAGCTGAGCTCGACACCATTAGTTTCGCAAGGTACATTACTACCACTGGAGGTACAATAGAGCTTCATGGATTTTCAGACGCGTCGAAACGAGCATACGGTGCTGTGATATATGTTAGAACAGTTGTCGAGAATGAAGTACATATCAATCTACTCTGCGCAAAATCTCGTATAGCTCCTAGTGCCGAGCAAAACAAAAAAGAAGATATGACAATTCCTAGAATGGAGCTTCGGGCTGCCACATTATTGGTGGAACTAATGACAAGGGTGAAGGAAACAATTAACGTTAACATCGAAGGCGCTTATTATTGGATAGACTCAATGGTAACTTTAGATTGGATCTCTAAACCTACCAAAAATTGGCATACCTTTATTAGGAATCGAGTAGCCAAAATCAACGAAATGTCATCGTGTCACGACTGGAATCATGTTTGCTCTATAGAAAATCCTGCCGATTTAATTTCTAGGGGTGCTTCCGCAAAGAAATTAGCAGAAGTTGCAATTTGGTGGAAAGGTCCGGAATTTCTGCAGGAGCAGGACCGACCGTGGGTACAGAAAGCAATGAGAACATTAATTACGACGATTGACCTGCAACCACAAGATATACAAGATGAACGAGATTATACATTGATAGATCGATATTCCAGTTACACAAAGCTACAGAGAATCATTGCTTACTGTCTACGATTCAAACGGAACTGTATGAGTAAAAAAACCGATCGAACCGTCGAACATCTCATCTTAAATGAGTTAAAACAGGCACACAACCAAATTATAAAGATGATTCAGCTGCAGCATTTTTCAAAGGAGCTAAATAAACTAACATCCGGGAGAGCTATTAACAAAAATAGTCTAATAAGTATGAACCCGTTCTTGGATACCGATGGATTACTTCGGGTTGGAGGAAGGCTACAGTCATCAGGAGTAGGATTCAATCAACAACACCCTATAATATTGCCTAGAAATTGTAACGCGACATGGTTGATTGCTGTGCAACATCATCACCAGTATCTTCACGTTGGCCCACAAGGTCTTTTGTACGCACTAGGATTAAAGTATTGGCCGATCCATGGTAGAAGTTTGGTTCGCAAGATTGTGCACAAACGCATGACTTGCTTCCGGAATAATCCAAACACAGCGAAACAAATTATGGGACAGATTCCGGACGTGCGAATAACCCCTGGGAGACCATTTCAAACATGTGGGGTAGATTTTGGTGGCCCTTTCACTATCAAGGAAAACTTCGTTCGAACAAAAAAAAAACACTGAAAGCGTACATGGCCTTGTTTATATGTTTACGGACTCGAGCCGTACATTTAGAACTCGTTAGTAGCCTTTCTAGTGCTTCAGTCATAGCTGCACTAAGAAGATTCACTAGACAACGCGGGCGTTGTAATGTAATTTATTGTGAGAATGCCACAAACTTTGTTGGTTCCCGGAACGAGATCAAAGCATTAATCCTCTTATTTGAAAACGAAGTGGAACCAGAAATACGAAATTTCTGCCTAATGGAGGAATGGAAGTGGAAGTTTATTCCACCTCGTACTCCTAATTTCGGAGGAATATGGGAGGCAGGCATAAGGAGTGTTAAAAACACATGAAGAAAATTCTAAGTTCTGCAATCCCGACGTACGAGGAAATGCTTACACTATGCTATATTTCACCCTAAGGAGGAAAATTTGGTCAACACCAAAATTTCTCACCAGGGCGAAAATTTTTTGGTAAAATCAGTCTTTGCACTTGAAGGGCACAAATCCTTATTTGTTTTAGTTTTAAGCTATTTGCGTCAAGCCGGTTCTAATCCATTCCGACAAAAAGTTAGTGCCGGTTTCTGATGAGGCGAATCCTAAACGCAACCGTGTAACAATGCTTACACTATTGAAGCAAATCGAAGGATGGTTGAACACAAGACCTATTTCTCCGTTATCCGCTGACCCACGTGATCCTATTCCATTAACCCCAGGATATTTCCTCATTGGAGGCCCTATAAATACTCTTTCAGACGTGAACATCACTGAAACATCGTTTAGCGAGCTGACACGTTTGGAACAAGTACAAAAAATGTACAACTGTTACGGAAGAGATGGAAACACGAATATTTAAATCACCTACAACAGAATCGCTCAGCTTTAATCTCTAATCTCAACCCGACAACTCGGCTTCATTTCTAAAACCGGCCGGGATTTCAAGGACCCGCATTCTTCTGGAAAATGCTTCTTTGATTTGGAGCCCCCATCAGCTTACATGGAACTTACGGATTGAACGGGTGCAGAAGAGATTTGTCCGATTCGCACTACGAGACCTTCCATGGCGGAATCCTCTGGACCTTCCACCGTATCCTGCTCGATGTCGCTTGATCGGTCTCGATACACTGGAGCAATGCAGAAAGCTTTCATGCCTCGCAACGTTCTCTACAACCTAGATTCCACCGTACGACGTTTGGATTCAACGAACTGATAACCGCATGTATTCGAACTTTCTCTACGGTCGAGGATTTGTTCGAGTTTGGTGAACCATCGCACAAGTTCGCAAGAAAGTTTCGCGGTCTGCTATTTTTATGACTTGACTCCTGCTATTCATTAAGACTATTTTTTGTCGGATAAATTATTTTAATAAATAAATAAACAGAAGAACAAAAAATTCTCTTCAATCTCCCCTAATATACTAGTTAACAACTATGACAACTATGAGTGGGGGAGTATGTGAAGTGCTGTCGCTCTTTAGTTGGGCACCCTATTATACTACAGCATGAAAACCCCTGAAATACATTATAGCTAATCTAGTAGGCCTTTCTTGGAGTTTTTTCCTACTGCGAGCTTCTCTAGTTTAGAGAACTGGGTATTTTTTCTTTCCGCTTTCAACCGAGCAGCAGTCGTTACTAGAACACACTTTGCGCTGATGATTTCGCCCGGTTTGGCAGGTGGACCATAATGCACCGTTCAGCCGCATGCATGCTTCGTTTTATTAACAACATTTGGTGGACGAAAGGACAAGCTTTAGAGCCTATCAATCTTCCTAGTGACGAGTTGCGGCATACGGAAGAAGAGCTGCGGTAAGCGGCGCACGGCTTAGTTTATTCTGATGAAACTGCCGTTCTAGCCCAAACTCAAGGTCCGCCAAATCAACACCACAACGTTGTGGATAAGGCCAGTGGCCGTTCCTCACTGAGAAGGGAGTTCTGCACAATCGGGAGTTCTGCATAGTAGGGAGCGAATCGGTTCTGCACTCTACACACCAACCGCAGCTAAGTTCCCAAACACCAACCGATACTTCCCAAACAACATTCAATCACCTTTTTATTTGTAGACTGGATCCATCGCCGCTGTCGCTCGCCAACCGAGAGACCATATTCAACGAAATTCACCAAGGGTTTGACCTCCCACAAGTGCGACGATTGTTGGACAAGGTCAGACGAAGCTGTGTTTCATGGAGAATTTCAAAGTCTGCCCCGTCGGCTTACTTCATTGATCCGACCATTTACCTTAAACGGACTGAACTGCTTCGGACCGACGCTTGTCAAAATGAGCAGAAGAAATCTCATGCGCTGGGTGATCCTCTTTACGTGTCTCACTATCAGAGCCATCCATTAGGAAGTGGCGCACTCGCGGAGTATAGAGTCGTGCATCATAGTTGTCCAAAGATTCGTCTCCCGCCATGGTATGCCGCGGGAATCCTCATTTGACAAAGCCACCTGTTTCCAGGACAATAGCAACGAACTGTAAGAGCACAACAAGATGGTGGCGGAAAAGTTTACTACTTCACAAACGACATAGAAGCCTGTTTACCCGCACAGTTGGTGCATTGGAAAGGCTTGTTCGCTCGGTCAAGGTGGCGATCGGAGCGACGCTAGATGGTACCCGAAAATCCGACATCGAAACACTGGAAATGATTCTGTTAAAAGCGGAAACCATGATAAATTCAAGGCCACTTACCTACACCTACACCTCACTGAAGTCTGCAAGAAGCATTAACATCAAACTACTTCCGAAATCAAGTTCCTATCAGCTGGCCCAGTGGACAGCCGGTCAACTCTACGAAACAGTTAGAACTTGGCGCGGTTCATTGCCGACGGATTCTGGTGTAGATGGCTGAATACCTTCCAGTGATTACACGCAGATGTGGCTGTTTCCAGGAGGTCGGCGATCTGGTCTTGGTCGTTGCCGAAGCAGCAAGGAACTAGTGGACTCGAGGACGGATCAGTGCCATGTTTCCTGAACAAGACGGTAGAGTACGGTAGGCGCTGGTGCGAACCCCAGCGGGTCGACTTTGAAGACCAGCCGCGAAGTTGGCTGTTTTGGATGTCGATCTGAATAGGAATTCTTTGCCCTCATCAAGGCCTACGAATGGGGGCATGTGATGACGAGACCCGCTGCGGCAACACTACCGAGCGCAACGCTCTATTTAACGATGACGGATGTGCTGAGTGATAGTGAAGTTTCGCAAAGAAACTTCATGCAGCCGGAATAAATCGAACTAAAAATAAATGGGTTGAGAAAAAATGCTTAAAATCAACTCCCCCTTCCCCCATATAACAAATTTTCACAAATTTATTTAATTCCCTTCCCCTTCCTTAGACGTAATATTTCTTTAAAAAAAATTCTTAAGTGAGAGTTACGTAATTTACGAATGATTTCCTAGACACAACCTCATTGTTAACAATCCCGATGTGATGTTAATACTATAGAAAGGAATTTCCGAAACCAATTCTGCATACAGCGTATCTAAGTCGAAACCAATATTTAATGTTAGAATCATTCATATTGTCATTGAAGGTTGCCGTAAAGCTAGAAAAACTTTAGAAAGAGAACTGTGGAGCGAAAAATAGGATTTTTGGCAACGTATGGCAACACGTCCAATGTTATAAGAATAGGCAGTGTTCGATTGGAATCGTTTTTGACAGCTAAACCCGAATTCAATCGATACAAAATGGATCTTTTTCTAGAGTTTTTCTAGGTAAACCATGTTTCACATAAAACAAAAGCATCGCATTTCAAATTATGTAGCAAAATTTTTAAGGAATCAATTTTGGGGATAATACTTCTGTAATTCCATTGTAAAACATTGATGGGCCTGTTTTGAGGAACACTGAGAATAGACACTTTAGAAGTTAAGTAATATTGAATACTTTGAAAATTTAGACGGCGTTTTCAAAACATTTTAAGAGTCCACATTCCGATTGAAATTTTAGTACCAATATGATTTAAATGTCGTTGGTTCAAATTTACTGCAGATGGCTAACGAGGAAAATCAGTTTTTTCATGCAACAAAACAATTTGATGAACCAATTTGCGCATGAGGACACAAAACCTAACTTAGAAAAACTGGATTTGAATGTTTCGTGGTCCACTCGTCAGTAACTTACATCAACTTGCTATCAGTTAGACTGTATATCCAAGCTAACACCAAATTGGCGTGAATCCATCTATGCAACGCCTATCGTAACCCTGTTGTGCACAGAACAAAAAATGACAGCGTTATCGGTTGATTTGCAGAAGCCATGACGAAAACAGTCAAGCCACTGCGCTCGATGGTTTGTTCGTACTATCAGCTCCACCCCGAATTGAAGAAATTGGACATCGTCGTGAGGCACTTCGTGTCCATCCGATATTGCCGAAACGGGTTTTATAGCTCTACCTTCTGGAAAAAGGTGAGAGCGTCGAATGGAAGCCTGTTTCCGGGCACCCAACGGTGCTGTTGTACAGTAGAAGCCGAAGAGGAAGATCGATGGCAACCGGCCAAGCGGTGAAGAAGTACTTGGATCGAAATGGACGTTGTTTTTTTCGTGCAGGAAGGCACAATACCTAACTTAAAATTAGTTTTTAGCGTGCTAGTTGCTTAGTTCATGCAAGACGTATGACTTTTTCGATTAAGCGTCTAACTAGTGCCAATTTTGGTGATGGTTTAGATTTAATATCTAATTGGCACCAAGATGGTGTTAGTTACTGATGAGGAGAATACGAAACTACGTTATACGAATACGTTAGGTGTTGTGCCCTCCTGCATGAAAAAACAACTATTTTTTTGCATTGCTTCTGGAATAAGGCGAATGACCGGTTAGGTTAAGATCATTTTCAATAAATCCAATCCAGTTTTTGCAATACGTAGCGTTTGTTACTGAGACTGTTTTTGTGCAAAACGCACTGCTATGTTCAATCAAAATTTCAGCCATTTCTTCCTTACACGCTAAAAGTTACAGACAACGAAGCGTATCCAATTTCTTTTAATGCAGTCTTGTTTCTACCGTAGACGGTAACTATCGTCGGTTACCATTAGTAACCAAATAGATCGACATGAATTTTGGCAAACGCAAAATTTATTCTGTTCTCAACTTTAAAAAATAACAAATTTTGAAGCTGAATTGGCATTGTCTTTCTGATGAATTTTAAAGGTAATCGATTTCAAATTTGATTGTTTATATCGCTTCGCAGATTATTCTTATCATTATGTCTATGGGAAGTCCACAGAATGGTGGCGTAATTTGGCTGGTCTGACTTCAGGTCGTTCGATTGAAGTAAACAGAAAAGTTTTTCTGTGAATTACATTTGTTATTTTCCTATAATTATACATTATTTTCATATTTCTCGAAAAATTCAATAGTTATCAATCCCTCTAAGCTGTTGAACCAATCAGCATTCGCTTTCGCCACCGCCCGTGCATTTTCTGCCGTTTCTGCAGTAATCACCTCCTGCAACGTCATCAACAGTTGTTCCAACATCTGCCGCTCCGTGGCACTGTTGGTTCGTAAAGCAATGCCCGATATAATTTCGTTAAATGTACCCTCACCGAGAACGCTGAAAAAAATTAAAAATGTTTCTGTTTTCTCGATAATCTCAATCTCATCGGACTTACCTCAACAACTGCCTGGCATTATTCCCTGTCATTAGAAAATTTATTGTTGTATCAATACCCTCACGGCCGCCTGCTACGATAGCGTTTACAATCTGTGATCGCTCCGAAGATAGGTAAACCACGTTCGGTAACTGAATAGCCGTTAGAAGTGCTTTCACACTGTTTTCATCTTTCGAGCAACCAAGTGCTGCAATCAGATCGGTTCGCTGGGCTTGGTTCCGGGAATCAACCATTTTCGGGAGTAGATAGGACAGTTCCTTGTAGGTTCCGGTGCGTAACCCGTGGCAATAGATAACCGCTGCCACGTCCGGATGTACGACGGTTCCACCGTCGACTTCCGTTCGCAGAGCGGCATATGCTTTGTCCAGACAGTCCTGGTTGCCAACTCGGCAGGCCCAGTTGGAGATAATTTGTTTCAGATATTTGTGTAGAGTGGATTCCTCGTCGGAAACCGTGTCGATTTGAAGAGTTTTGTACACTACGGCGGTGATTTCTTCAACGAATTTCACGAAATTGGGATAGTGAGCAGTACCGCGAAGTTTGTCGTAGAAGTAATTGAGTACGTTGTTGGCTGCGGCCCACGGAGCGTAGTCGGTTTCGTAACGTAAGTAAGTCAGCAGCTTAAGCGCCACGCCCATGTCCAATCGATCGGAACGGGCTAGGTTGAAGGAATCATCGACCAACTGGGCACGATTAGCGCGGCTGATTGATAGTGGATTTACAAAAAGAGCATCGATGATCAGTTCCCAGTTGTGCTGATCGTAGTTCACTCGATAGTAGCCGAATTGTTCCCGATTGAAAATGATCCACTGGTTGCTGGGTGTGTTTGTTGACAACTTGGAAGCTTTGCTTGTCAACCACTGAATACGACTCTTTTCGTCGGCTTTCGGACTACTACGATCAATGTAATTGTAGGGAATACTCCAAATGTGGTCACCCGGGAGATGTTTATCCGCGAGGAAACGTTCCTGTGAGATGATGATCTCGCCAGTATTGTACATTCGACGGATGTTCAACAGAGGGTATCCCGCAGCGTTTGTCCACGATTCCATCAACTGTTTGACGGTGGAAGTGTATGGAATTACGCCCTTTCCATCGATAGCTGCTTGAAGCCCGTCGTACAGGTCGTCAGGAGTGGCACTACTCAATTTCCTGTTATTTAGATAGATGTGTAGTCCTAACTGCCAGTTCTCATCGCCCAGCACCTGACGGAACATGTTGAGGACACTGCCGGCTGCGGATAATAAGTATCATTTCATAAGTTTTTAATTGAGTTAAACTACTAAATCACTTACATTTCTGATAGGCAATGATATCGAACAGGTGCCATATTTCATCCTGCGAAGCAGCTGGATGATTCATCGGTCGAATATTTTCGGAGGCGTCCAAACCCAATGCTCGCTGTACAACTTCCACATTGAACAGTTCCCTATATTCCAGTACCATATCAGTCGCATAATACTCATACAGGGTGGCGAATCCTTCATTCAGCCAGATATATTCCCACTTTCGGGGGCTCACTAGGTTGCCGAACCACTGGTGGGTAAACTCGTGCGCGATAACCGTAGTCACTCGTTTACGACTGCGATAACTGTTGACCGCTGGATTGAACAGCAGTGCCGGCTCTCTAAAAACATAAACAAATCAATATACAACCCATTCGATTATCAGTTACCCAATCAATAAATTCCATTACTAAACCTACCCATATGCAACCAAACCCCAATTTTCCATCGCACCTGTGCCACGGTCCGGAATAGCAATCTGTGTCATCTTCGGCATGTAGTCGTAGTACGGCAACCCCGTGTACTTATCCAACGTATCCAGTATCTTCGTACCGGCTTCAAGTGCCAAGGCCGAATCGTCAATGGCATTCGGACGGACTAAAATCTGATGGCGACCGTCGCTTCGTGCCACAAAATTTGTAACTGCGAACGCTAGCAGATATGTCGACATCTTTGGCGTGGTACGGAACTTGGTCACCAGATAGGACTCGTCGGCAGCTGGGTAGATAGAAGCGATCAACATGTTGGACACTGCGTTGTAATTTTTGTCGTATGTGATCCAGAGGGTGAAGGTTGTCTTCAGGTCCGGTTCGTCGTAACAAGGGAATACTCGGCGAGCTAGAGTTGCCTGGAAGTGGGTCGATCCAACATAATTAACTTCGTTGGCATTGTTCCGGTAGGTGGATATCAGATAACCGCTCTGATAGTTCAACATCGCTCCGGAATAGGTGACTTTCAGGATGTACTTTCCAATGGACAGTTCTGCTTTAGATAAAAATACGACATGTTCAATCCGGGTGTCAATTGTAAATTTTGGATTGTCGATCAATAGCGGAGCTGCTAAACCATTGATTTTGAATAACTCCGTCGATTGGATATCGAGGTCCTGTAGATGCATCGTCACCGTGCTTGTCGGCTCCAGTACATCGAAGTAGATCTCGGTCGTTGCTTGGAAGGTTCGATCATTTTTATGTACGTCGGTGAACAACTGGATGAAGTAATGGGATGGAACGGTATTTCTTGGAAGGAAATACGATTGATCGATTTCACGACTAGTATCCTTCGGTGCTACTTTCAGTGCGTACGAACTACCTTCCGGAAGAGGACTTAACGCTTCTGTTAGAACAAATCCAGAAATCACCATCAAACAGAACCGAAATATAGTTGCCTTCATTTCGCGGCCGTTCAGAAGAGGGTTGAAAAATAAACTGAAGACGTTACCTATGCGAGCATACGATTTTAAGGCACTTGGCTAGATAAAGCTATTGCCATTGTAAAAGGGTCCTATATTCTGACGGTCGGTCACGATTGATAGTAGCGCATCTTTTACCCTGCCGGTTATCTATGTATAACGATGTGAAGTGATAAGGCTGAACGATTCCAGTTTTTTGGTTGATTAAAAACTAATAAATGATTACTCGCAGGTTTACATTGATTATTCGTATGTTCAGCTATATTCTCTCTTATATGCACGGAAAGAGGATCGATCAAAATTTAAGCTAAAAACCTGTTTTAATCCACCTAGCGGTGCGATTGTGCCTTTCACATTAATCCAAACTACACGGACAAAAATGGTTCCCAAAATCGTGAATAAAGTGCCACGAATCCTGGAACAATCACGTTTTTACGTTATAGAAACAGGATCATTAACAAAAATCATGTATTTTATAATTAGGTTCAATTTCCCTTCAGTAACGCCCGCATAACGCTTATTTTAGTGGAACTATTTGTTTTTGTTTTGTGATTTTCAGTCACGGTTTCCGCCAAGTCATTTCTAATGCGATTTTCAGTACGCGAACTAGATCACAACTCATGATTATTCGTAAAACCAAAGGTTGACTTATGATGATTTTCATAGATATAGGAGCCTTAGTTCACAAAACCAAAATATTCTGGAAATGTTCTCATGAACTATTTCACATAAATAATATCCATGTATTCGTGAACTGGTGCATGATATCTAGTATTAGTCACAACTCACTTTTATTTTTGTGAATTAGTTCACGAAATCATTAAATTCATTCATGTATTCGTGAACTGGTTCATGATGCCTAGTACATGATTTACAATCTATTATGCGTGCTGGTGATATTTAGAAGATATCGCTAATCATTTACATTGAAATTTTCCCGTGAACTCTTTCACAAAATTTGGAGAATTATTTGTGGAATCAGTTTCATTTCAGTATTATTGTGTGAAACGTCCGGCTGCTAGCGATCGTAGTAATAGACACGAGCATTAGATATAAAAAACTATTAGGACCTCGAGCATCGTTATTCGTTTGATAAGGTTAATGGTGATGTCTGGATAGAAAAAGAAAACTGCGCAGAGAATCTCAAATAGTGTGCGGGATTTAATTCACTGAACAAGATATCGCGAATCTGTCACATTTTTATGATCCAGTTCATATCGTCACGTTATTCCGAATAAAAAACCGATAGTAACCAAAAAGTAATAGATCACAATTAGACGAAGAGAATTTACGAATACCATGGTAAAACTGCTGATATCATGAACATTAGTCATATTACTCTTCGTGTCAAATTTGGAAGTAAGTTCTAAAAAAACATTTCGATAACATGAACAGAAATTACGAAAATAATGACTAAGATCCTGAAATTATGAACATGAATTACTATATTTATGATTAAAATATTACGATAACATGAAGGGCAGTTACAAAAATCGTGACTTAGATCCTGAAATCGTGAACACAAATCACACAACTCGTGACAAAAATAGCTGAAATCATGAACATGAATCACTCTACTCATAACTAAAATATCACGATAACGTGAATAGAAATCACAAAAATTGCGATTAAGATCCTGAAATCATGAATTTTAATCCCGCCAATCTACCAGAAAAATGCGATAGTAAACTCATGAATGAGATAGCACAATAATGTGATGAGAAATCACAAGAATCGCGAATAAACTCTTGAAAACATGAACATCATGTGACTGTCGGCTGTGCATTCTCAAATCATGAACTAGAATCACAACAAAAACTAACATGTCTAGGGAACAACAACAGTACCCCTAACCAAACATTCTAATGTAACGCCATGTGTATATTCGGGGCGAACTAGTTTTTTGAAAACAAAAATAGTTTCATGAATTCGAAGTTTATTATCCATAATTTCAGGAACTTGGTCATGGTTTTCGTAAACTGTTCATGAATTTATGACTGGTTTTTTTCGTGTACGATTTCATGGCTGGTTATGTTCAATATAATGGTGGAAATGGTCATTACATATTCAGTACGATTTGCACATGCATACCATGGATAATCGACAGCCACGAACTTGAGAAGCTATGTGTCGAAGCTGAAACACTTGAACCCAGCAGCGGAATCAGGAGGAGGGTTCGGGGGTCCGGACCTCGCCAAAAAGTTTCAACTTGTTAACAAAGTTTTCAAACAAAATCATTTCAAAGCAAATTTTTCACTGGTTTTACAGACCTACTAGGGAAGTTTATTTTGGAGGAACTAGGATATCTTCTTAGGGGGGAGGGGGGAATTGATGAGGGCAGGTGGGTTTAGGGAAGGATGGTGTGTGATGGGGGGATAGACCGGGATTAGCTTGACGATGTTCAGAGTGATTGCATAACTTTTCTATATGAGAAAGACAAAGAAGTAAGGTGATCTTATAAATATGGGACATCGGGTTTTTTACTTAAATTATTATAACAAACGAACAAAGCGCACCAGGGCTTCTAAATTTCGAAAAATATCGTTGATTAAGCTTCAAAACAAACGCTAAAAAATTGGTGCAGTTTGTATGAATAGAAAAAAATTTATTCTGGAAAATTAGGGCGAACCTATAAATATGGGACAGACTGTAATTTTTCCATGGAACCAATGTCAAAAACTTGAAGCAAAGTGAGCGAAGGTCTAAAATTGTCCAGATGATATGAAATTTGGCATCTGTGTTTACTTTGCCATTTGTAACAATAGGAGGCCTTTGAGATTAAAAAAAAACGAGTGTTTTTTGCAATGCACTAATGCGGTTGCGAGGGTGGCTAAAGGGGGGATGAAAGGGTGAGGTGTCAGGGTAAGTGGGGGGCGATACTACACCAAGCTTCATATTATACCTTCCATTTGAAACTTGTTTTGAGAAAATCGGTTCGATCATCTCCGATTAACCGATGCGCAATTGTTGGTCACACATATACACATAGACATACACACATACGAATACACCCTAAAGCCCTGGTAAAGGAGGATGGTTGTGATGATCCGGGCCGAGATCACCACGTAAAGCAAGGTAGGGCATAACCCCAATTCCAAGGCGTGAAGCGACCCGTGCCGAGGGATGAGTGATCGAGGGGGTGAAAAAGATGCTCGATCGTTAACGGAGCCTGTGGGGTACCTGGGCAACCCCCACAGTAAGCGTCCCTTACCACGCTAATGCGGAGCTCTGGCGTGGCGGACATATATTTCTCGCGCTACTCGTGGGACTATACATGGAGATGAATAAAAATAAAAACAAACAGACGGAGGTGCCAAACCCCTTCGCTAGAGGTGGTTTGGCGAGGTCTCCCCCCCGTGGGGAGAGTAGTGGAGCGATGAGTGCTGCATCCGAAAGCACCAGTGACCCCCCAGCGGCGGTAGGCAATAACCCTACCAATGCATCGGAGGGGCCAATATCTGCGATGCGCAAAGTAACGAAGCAACTCGATTCTATAATCGACTTCGTTAGCGGAAAGCAGAATATAGCCAAGGAGTTGAAGTTGAGCCTCCTGGAGCTCCGGAAAGCTGTTCGTGTCGCAAGACAGGAACAGCAGGCATATGTTGAGAGGGTGGAATGTCGGGAGAGGCCCGACAGAGAAACCCAGACAGTGGCCTCCAATAGGGAGGAAAGAGAGAAGGTCGATAGAGGTTCACAGACAGTGGCCTTTACATTCTACGGAGCAGCCACGTCGATCGGAGCGGCGACCGAGTTCCCCTCGAAGGGAAAAGGAAAGGGAAATCGCAAGACGGCATCGAATGCGAAGCGCCCTAGGAAGTCGCCAGGCGAGGGTGCCAAAACCGACACCACTCGGCGTGCAACCGTCAAGGTCAAACGCCGCCTGGGTGAGGTAAGCGAGGGCGAGAGTGACCTCGCTGTGGAGAGCGATGGTACCAGCAACCCGGCACGACCGGGGCAGGGGGGCTCAAACCCCTGGACGCTGGTCACCAAGAAAAAGCCGGCACCGAAACCGGAGGTACCGCGGCCTGCGAGGAAGGCCAAGGACAGAGGCGAAGCCTTGTGGTTAAAAACCGACAAGGACAAATACGCCGATGTCCTTAAATCGATGAAGGCGGCCGAAAGCCTCTCGGCCCTTGGGCAGGATGTGCGTAGCGTAAGACGCACCAACACGGGAGAGATGCTCCTGGTGCTGAAGCGAGGCGCACAATCAAGTGCAGTATATAAGGCCTTGGCCCAAGAGGTCCTTGGTGAGGGCGCCCAAATCAGGTCGCTAGGTGCGGAAACAACTCTCCAGTGCAAGCACTTGGACGAGTTCACGACCGCAGAAGACGTCGTCGCAGCCGTCAAGGAGCACTGCGGCGTCACAATCGAGCGGGCCTCTGTGCGATTGAGAGACGGACCCTCTGGCACCCAAGTAGCCTACCTCAGGCTACTGAATGCGGATGCCAAAAAGGTAACCGAGAAAGGGAAGCTGAAGATCGGCTGGTCGGTATGCCCTATTAGTATACCCCAGCCGCCTTCAGTCGATAGGTGCTATCGGTGCCTTGAATCCGGCCACAAAGCGTACGAATGCAAAGGCATAGATAGGAGCAAGCTATGTCGTCGCTGCGGCGAGGAGGGACATAAAGAGCGGGGGTGCACTAAGGCATATAAATGCCTTATCTGCACCGCTAAGAAGCAAGCCCATAAACATGCTATGGGCGGACCTTCGTGTCCCTTCGGCGAGTTAAATAAGAAGAAGCCGTGAGAGTCACACAGCTAAATCTTAACCATTGTGCAGCAGCCCAACAGCTGCTGTGGCAGTCGGTCTCGGAGTCGAGGACAGATGTCGCCCTCTTATCAGACCCGTACAGCATCCCTGCCGGCAACGGCAATTGGGTGTCGGACGGGTCTGGAATGGTGGCAATCTGTACAACGGGAAGGTTCCCGGTTCAAGAGGTAATACACCCCTCCGCCGAGGGTGTGGCGATTGCCAAGATCAATGGTGTATTCTATTGCAGCTGCTACGCCCCACCAAGGTGGCCAATAGAACAGTTCTACCAGATGATCGACAGGCTCTCGTCGGACCTCGTGGGCCGGAAACCGGTAGTAATAGCGGGAGACTTTAACGCTTGGGCAGTGGAGTGGGGCAGCCGCTGTACAAATACCAGGGGTCAAGCGCTAATGGAAGCGTTTGCGAAACTCGATACTGTGCTAGCTGATGATGGCTCCGCTAGTACATTCCGTAGAAACGGAGTGGAGGCGTGGATTGATTTGACCTTTGCCAGCCCGAGTCTGGCTCCAGGCATGGAATGGAGAGTAGACGAAGGCTACACCCATAGCGATCATTTAGCAATCCGCTTTAAGATCAACTATGGTGTGCAGCATCCGAGGGCGGGAGATCCCTGTCAGGTACGCGGGTGGAAGTCCAATCACTTCGACAGCGAAGCTTTCACCGCGGCCCTGGGACTGGAGGCCAACACCGACAGTCTAAGCGGGGATGCGCTGGTAGCTGTTCTATCACGCGCGTGCGACGCCACTATGCCGAGAAAAACACTGCCAAGAAACGGTAGATGCCCGGTATACTGGTGGAGTGCCGAGATTGCAGCTCTACGGTCAGCCTGTCTCAGAGCTAGACGTAGGATGCAAAGAGCTCGCACCGAGGATGCAAGAGAGAACCGCCGTGAAGTGTTTCGAGCTGCGAAATTAGCCCTTAACAAGGCTATTAAAAGCAGCAAGAGAGCGTGTTTCGACAACCTGTGTGAGAGTGCCAACGCGAATCCGTGGGGTGACGCCTACCGGATTGTGATGGCCAAGACCAAAGGGGGCTCCTCACCCCCAGAACAGTCTCCGGACCGGTTGGCAACGATTATCGAAGTACTCTTCCCGTCTCGAGCCACAAGCCCCTGGCCACCTGCACTACGAGACAGTGCGGGCACGGTCGAAATGGTGGCTCCAGTGACGAACGAAGAACTACTCGCAGTGGCTAAATTCCTAGCAATGAACAAAGCTCCAGGGCCGGATGGAGTTCCGAACAACGCTCTCAAGGCAGCGATCATAGCGAACCCGAACATGTTCAGGCTAGCTATGCAGAGATGCCTTGACGAGTGCCGTTTCCCCGATAGATGGAAAAGGCAGAAACTGGTGCTGTTGCCGAAGCCCGGGAAGCCGCCAGGCGACCCATCGGCGTACAGACCAATCTGTCTGATCGACATGACTGGCAAATTGCTTGAGAGGATCATCCTCAATAGGCTAACCGTACGCAGAAGGTACGGACGGCCTGTCAAGCAATCAGTTTGGTTTTCGAAACGGTAAGTGGACGCTATCAACTCAGTGATAAAGACTGCCGAGATAGCGATCCAACGGAAAAGGCGAGGCATTCGATACTGTGTGTTGGTGACACTTGACGTGAAGAACGCATTCAACAGCGCAAGCTGGGATGCCATCGCGCTCTCGTTACACCGGCTTAGCCTACCGGTGGGTCTGTACCGGATCCTGGAAAGTTACTTCCAAAACCGCGTACTGCTATACGAGACCGATGCCGTTCAGAAAAGGATTCCGATTACCGCCGGAGTCCCGCAGGGCTCGATCCTAGGCCCGGTGTTATGGAACCTCATGTATGACGGGGTTCTGAGACTGAAGTTCCCTCCTGGGGTCAAGATCGTCGGCTTTGCCGACGACGTAACCTTGGAGGTCTACGGGGAGTCAATTCCTGAGGTAGAACTAACCGCAGAACACGCGATTAGCACGGTGGAGGAATGGATGAGCGCGAGAGGCCTGGAGCTCGCTCATCATAAGACGGAGGTAGTTATCGTCAACAACCGCAAGTCGGCACAACATGCAGTTATTCATGTGGGAGAAGTCGCGATCACTTCACAGCGAAGTCTGAAGTCTCTCGGAGTCATTATAGACGACAAGCTGACCTTCGGCAGCCATGTCGACTATACGTGCAAGAGAGCGTCGACTGCTGTTGCGGCACTATCGAGAATGATATCCAACAGCTCAAATGTGTGCGCCAGTAGACGTAGGTTACTGGCAGGCGTTGCCGTATCTATCCTCAGGTACGGCGGCCCGTCATGGTCAAGAGCACTGAGGGTAACCAGTTACCTACAGAAACTGGAGAGCACCTACCGCGTGATGTGCCTCAGAGTGATATCTGCCTACCGCACGGTATCACACGATGCATCCTGCGTGATAGCGAGCATGATGCCAGTCGGGCTGGTCATTCGGGAAGATGAGGAGTGCTTTGAGCTACGTGGAAATAGGGGAGCCCGCGAGCGCACCAGGGTGACCTCGGTCGCCAGATGGCAGCGTGAGTGGGACAACTCCTCGAAAGGTAGGTGGACCCACCGGCTGATACCTAGCATATCGAGCTGGGTGGGAAGACCCCATGGGGAAGTTCACTTCCACCTGACACAATTCCTGTCAGGCCATGGCTGTTTCCGTCAGTACCTCCACAGGTTCGGGCACGCGGAGGTCCCAGTCTGCCCGGACTGCCCAGGTGTAGATGAAACTGCTGAACACATACTGTTCGTATGTCATCGGTTCGACGTCGAAAGAAGAGCAATGCTTGACGTCTGTGGCTGGGACACAACCCCGGATACCCTTATTCAGCGGATGTGTCAAACGGTGGAGAAGTGGAACGCAGTCTCGGCTGCTACCATCCAGATTGCCAGTAGGCTACAGGTAATCTGGCGAACCGAGCAACAGACGACGGGCACGGCTAACTAGTGATTGGTTAGCTGGAGCGAAAAAGGCCAAGCGCAAAAAAGGGAGTGAATGGTCTGTTCATGCCGAGGCAGGTTTGGCGCAGCGAATGGCAACCGCGTAAGGGGTAAACCCAGCCACCCCTAAGCAAGACAGAAGAGTGAGTGTATAGGCGTATAAGTGGACTGCCTCATGCCAAGACGGGAGGGTCGTAGCGTAGTATGTTGGAACTAAGCTATCGATGCCTCATGGCGTGGCAGAGGAGTGAAAGGGTGAGCATCCAAGTCAGTCTCACACTGCATGTTAAGGGTGAGCATAAAAGTCAGCCTCACAGGTTGGTAGAGGCTAGCACAAAAGTCAGCCTAGCAAGGAATGAAAAAGGTGAGCACAAAAGTCAGCCTCGCATGGTATGTCAGAAGTGGGGCCTAAGAAAAATGTCCCACATGGGATGCCAGGGGGAGTGACAAAGGTACAATAGAGTGGCACGATTGAGAGTGAATCAGGTGATAGGGTGAGCACCCAAGTCAGCCTCACATGGATGGGTAGGGCGAGCACAAAAGTAAGCCTAGCAAGGAATGAGTAAGGTGAGCACACAAGTCAGCCTCGCATGGAACGTAAAAGGTGAGCATAAAAGTCAGCCTCATGTGGGAGTGTTTGAGAGTGAGTCAAAGTGTGATTGAGAGAGCACCCAAGTAAGCCTCATACAGGATGTATGATCGCGTGAGTGAGAGTGAATGAGTACATTTAGTACAGCCATCCCCCCAGAAGTAATACCGAGAGGTAGTTCCTGGGAGGAATGATGGCGGAGCCCAATGGAGTTTAGTCGGTATTAATGGCTGGTCACCATTCGAGTCCGACACGCCCCCAGTGCACCCCGTGTGGTAGATTGGACCCTACCGTTAGCACGTGTACTGGGCTAGGACATAAAGGTCTTCTCCATTGAAAAAAAAAAAAAAAAAAAAAAAAAAAACATACGAATACACACGTTTTCCAAACTCAACGAAGTGAGTCGAATGGTATAAGAGTGTCGGACAACAATTTCAAGCAATTTGTAACTCATTTTAATTATTTTTGCGTCAATTATACATATATTGATTACCGGTTTGTATGGAAATTTTGGATGTGGCCGCATACTTCAACCAGTAACACAGGAACCAGAACTCCGATTCAAAGGAAATTTAATAGCATTCAATAGGAATGTTCTAGCTTTCAATTGAGACTGATTTTGTGAAAACCGAGTCAGACATTTCTGAGAAGCAGATGTGAACTCAACTCAGGAACATAACCACTTTCCCGAAGCTTCCGGTTCCGCCAAAGTTGTCCAATGGGGTCAACGTGGATTTGATTGAGCATCAGTGAGCTGAAACTATAAATCCAAACATTTTCGAACACATTTTACGCAGTTTTGCATTTTTTAGATACCATGCTGATTTCGATTTATATGGGAATTTCATGCGTGAACCCACTTTTCAACCTGTAACTCCGGAACCGGAAGTCAGAATTAAATGAAATTTAATAGCAGCCTATGGGAATGTTGTACCTTTCATTTGAGACTAAGTTTCAAAAAATCGGCTCAGCCATCTCAGAGTAACCGATGTGCATATTTTTGGTCACATACATACATACATACACACGCACACACAAACATTTGCCTAACTCGACGAACTGAGTCGAATGGTATGAGAGACTCAGCCCTCCGGCTTCGGTTAAAAAGTCGGTTTTCAGAATGATTGCATAGCCTTTCTACAGGAGAAAGGCAAAAAGCAAACTTTCATGAAGAAAATTTATTGAATTGGCCTCAGATGAAGCTGTCGAATTGCACAAAAAGTTTTTGGTGTGGCAAGCGATCTGTAGATGTGTCAAAATCAGCCAGGATCTTCGAGTTCCTGGTTCATATTTGACTCAGGATTCTTAAGCTCCATTGTCCATTTCTTGAATTCCCGGATCAAGGATACATGAGTTCCCGGATCAAAGATCTTGAAATGTAGGATTAATATGCGTTGAATTACTGACCCAATGATTCTTGAGTTTCAGGAGTAGAAATTTTTGAATTCGATTATCAATGATCCTTGAGTTTCATGATTAAGGACCCTTGAGTTCCCGGAGGAAGGATCGAGGATCTTTGAGCTCCTGGATCAAGAATCTTTGTGTCCTGAAATTTGGGATCCTTGATTGCGATGAACCTTCGAGTTCTAGGGTCAAGGATCCACGAGTTTCATGACCATCTTTGAACTCCATGATCGAGAGCCCTCGAGATCTGGAATCAAGAATTCTCGAATTCCAGGATCAAACATCCTTGATTTCTAGAATTTCCAGAATACTTCCAAGATCAAGGATCCTGGAGTTCCATTATCAAGGTTTCCTTTGAATTCAAGGATTTTTTAGTTCAATGATCAATGATCCTCGCGTGCTAAGATAAAGATGCTTCCAGGAGCGACGTTTTTTGGTTTCAAGATTAAAAAAATATTTGAATTCTAAGATCAACGGTCCTCAAGTTCCAGAATCAAGGATCCTTGAATTCTAGTATTAAAGATTGTTAAGTTCCATGATCAAAGATCTTTGAGATCCATGATAAACGATCCTTAAGTTCTACGATCAAGAATCCTTGAATTTCAAGATTATAGATCCTTGTGTTCCATGATCATTTAATCAGTGATTGAGTTTCATGATCAAGGATCTTTGAATTCCAAGATCAATTATCGTTGAATTTCAAGTTCAACGATCCTTGAGTTACAGGAAAAGAGATTGTTGAATTGCAGGATCAAGGATCCTTAAGTTGCTGGATCAAGGTCCCTTGAGTTGCAGGATCAAGGATTCATGAGTTCCAGGATGAAGGATCCTTTGCTTCCAGCATAAGGGAGTCCCTGCATACAAAGATGAAGGGTAGATTTGCATGATCAAGATTGCTTGAGATCCAAGACCGAGCATCCTTGAGATCTTGGATCAAAAACCCTTGAGTTCATGGGTAATGCATCCTTGAGCTCCAGGATCAATTATCCAAAAGTTACAAGATCACTTGTTCCAGGATAAAGGAGTTCCAGGATCAAGGATTCGTGAATTTCTGGATCAAAGATCCTTGAGTTTCAGGATCAAAGATCCATGATCAAAGATTCTTGAGTTTTAGGATTCAGGATGCTAAAAAAATTTTTGAGTTCCAAGACCAACAATACTTGAAGTCAAGAATTAAAGATCTTTGAGTTCCGTGATTAAGAATCCTTCAGATCTGAGACCAAGAATCCTTGAATGCCGGGGTTAAATATCCTTAAGTTCCAGGATTTAGGATCCTTGATATCCAAAGTCAAGAATTCTTGAGTTCCGGGCTAAGGATCCTTGAGCTTCAGATTCAAAGATCTTAGACTTCCAGGATCTTTGAATTCTAGCGTCAAGGAGTTCCAGGATCAAGGATTGTTGAGTATAAGGTAATGCGGGAGAGCGATGCTAGAGCTCCAGGATCAAGAATCCTTGAGCTCCATAATCGAGGATTTTTGAGTTCCTAGATCTTGTATCCTTGAGTTCTAGTATCAAGGAACCTTGAGTACCTCGATCAAAGATACTTGAGTTTCAGAAACTTCGATCCTTGAACACCTGAATCAGGCATTCTCTAGCTCCAGAATCTCATAAATTCCATTATCAAAAGTCGTTGGGATTAACCGTTATGTGTCCAACAAAAAAACACCTTTAACAGGCCAACGAGGGTACCCGGGTACCCACAAATTGAAATGCTCATAACTATGGCTAACTAACTATTCCTTTAACCGATTTGGACACTTTTAGATGTTTTGGATTCAGGAACTCGTCCACTTTTTGATTCTGAAAAATTGAACAGGATGAATGGATCTGTTTCTTGGTAATCCGGATTTTCCGGAGTAATGTTTAAGTACTAGGGCATGATTTGTATATTTTAATAATGTCCTAGCAATATTAGTATCAAAACTCTTCAAAAAGTCTCGGAAGTCTGTTATTTGTTATTACGGGACCCTATGGCAGTTTGAAAAATAGAATTGGAATGGAATGGCCACTCACGGCCCCACGGGAACCAACTCCGGAATGTCCGTTCCGGGGTCAAACTACCAAATGGTTCTAAAACCACGAGATATAGCCTTCTGATGCAATTCCAAGAATTTCGATACCCTCATTGCTTCACAAATTCACAAATAGTATCCCATCACTAGAACATGCTTCCGGAAATCCGGATTCCCGGGAACCAAATAAAGTAATCCGATTCATTTACACCAAGTCTGAAAGTGGATGAGTTCCCGAATCCCAAACGCCAAAAAGTATCAAAATCGGTTGGAAATTACCTTAGTTATTGGTATTTCAGTTTCGTGGGTACCCGAGTATCCACGTTGGCCTGTTAAATAATATAGGAGCCCCTCCTCACCCCCCCCCCTCTTACTATATCAATAATATTATTAACCCAAAAGCTTGACTTAGAGAAGTTCTAAGATGTCACAAAGTTTCAATTTGGATAAAACATGGGAATTTCATTAATTGAAACCTAAAAAGGTACCCGGGTACCGCGTCGGACACATAACGGTTAAGGGTCAAAGATTGCCAAGCACCAGGAACCGCAGAGTCAGGAATTCTAGGATCAAAGACCATTGAGTTCCAGGATGAAGGATCTCTAGTTCCAGGATCAAGAATAGTCAGTCCGAGTTGTATGGTTGATGCTTTAAGCCGATTTCTATATTCTTATAGAATTGAAACAGTTTTACGGAGCATGGTCTACCCTTCTTGGGTTGTTAGTTAGGTCGCTCATATAGCGTACAACCATCGCTACCATTGATCAGTTAAATCATTTCACGAAAGATTTCAAATTATCAAATCAGCTTTTTTTTGATTCATTTGATTGAAACGCAACAGAAATGTGTTACCACAGTTAAGTTCAGCAACTCAAGCCACTGCATTCGTTATATTGTTTCAATCAGAGTTACAATTCACGAAAAATCATCTAAAATGTGGAAGGGGAAACAAGAAAGTGAGGAAATAAAACATGGCAACACAATACATTCGCAACAAAAAACAACATCCTGTAGATAGGTTCGTCAGTGCATATCAGATAACATGAAGTTCCGTAATCGGATTCACAAAGATCATTCGCATAATACTCAGCACGCTGAATAACCATGTGATAATTGAGGTTGCAATATCGAGTCAGTTTTTACTAGGATACTGCAATGTGGCCACCAAGGCTGAGATACCGCGAATTTCGCAACGGAAATAGTTGGATTTCTTGGACACCACAATAACTTAGCATCCTCCTTCATAAGAAATATAATAAGCGTTAGAAACAATGTGTTTGTCATTTTTCTGCTTTGAAATTTTTTGCAGTTTTTTATTATTCTTAAATGCTACCGTATGAATATCGTAGGCATTATTTATTTGAATGTGAAATAGGTTAAAGAACCTTCAATAAGTCTATTGTAATCAGTCAAAGTAATGAAAACATAAAAGTAAATACATTTTAAGTCTAGTTCGATATTGCAGAGGAGCACGGATAACAAGAAACGAACAAGCCTCTTGGTATGCTGCAACTATGCGTGAGTTTTTATTATCCAAGATCTCGACCAAGTCACTTGGAGATAAAATTGTTGGAAAATCTAGGAGATACAATCGTTGCAAAACCTAGTCGCTAAGCCTTTTTCGTAGAGTTAGAGGGTCGTAGATTTGGAATTACGATATGTGATGATATGTAGCGTACGTGTACGTTTAAATGGTTTAATATAACGTATTTATGGGGCCCTATTCTCACTATCACGTCAACTAGTGACTAGAACAAAATTTACTCTAGTCACTAGGTGACGTGACTGTGAGAATAGGGCCCATGATTAGATAACGATGGTTTGAGTTCGTTCATTACGAGTCAGCTACCAACTAATGCGTAATTCTGTCGGAGCAGAGGGTTACATCCAACAGCTCTTCCTTGTCAGATCGTGCGAATGTTGGGTCATTTCCTGCATTCAGTAATGTAGATTCGTGCTGCTTAAGTATTTCAATAATTCATTACATCTCAAATTATATCTGAGCTACCCTCTTTTTATATCATCAAAAGCGATGTTTAATTAGGTGGCAAATATTGAAGATATTGCTATTAGTCTTAGAGGGTTACAAATCGTATTCGTGATATAGTTCACAGAACAAGATACCGCGAATTAATCGCACTTTTATGATCCCATTAATATTGTCAGGTTACTCCGAGTAAAAAATCCGTAAGTATCCAAACAATAACATTGCGATAAGACGAAGTGGAATACGAATATCGTGATAAAACCGCTGATATTATGAACATGAGTCACATCATTCCACGTATCAAATTCGAAAGTAAGCTCAAGAATAACATATCACGATAACATGCATCTAAATTACAAAAATCGTGACTAGGATACTGAAATCATAAACATAAATCTCGCTATTTGTGACTAAAACATCAAAATCGTGATTAAAATATCACGATAACGTGAATAGAAATCACGAATATCGCGACTAAGATCTTGAAATCATGAACATAAATCACATTGCCCGTGATGAAAATATCAAAAATTGTGACTCGAACCTGGAATCATGTACATGAATCACTCTACTCATTGTTAAAATATCATGATGACGTGAATAGCAATTACGAAAATCGTGAGTAAATTGCTAAAATCATGAACGGTAACAATAACTAACCTAAACATTTGAATGTAACGCCATGTATATATGCGGAACGAACTCATTTTTCAGAAACACAAATATTTTCGTGAATACGAGGTTTATTTCTCATAATTTCAGAAACTGGATCACGATTTTCATGAATCGTTCAGTTCACGAAATCGGGATCTTTTTTCTTGAATTTATAAACGGATTATTTCCGTGTAATAGAGCCAAAATTGGTGCTTCACCCAATCTAAAATTCTCAACAAACATATTATTACGACGTAAAAGCCAACTGTCAAAATTCTCTTTGAAGGGAAATTCCGAACAACCCGTTATTGCCCGAATACATTTCACAGCACTTAATGAAAGAGAATACTTTTCTCTTTTGTTTACTACCAACATCTGTGATAAGCGAGTAGCCGTATGTCCGGAATTTTTCACTCGAAGTGAATTTTGACAGTTGGCTTGTAATCCCTAATCATATGTTTGTCGAGAATTTATGTCGTTTTTTATTCAAAAAATGTTTTCTGAATGCACTTTCTCATCAAATGATCTTTCAGTCAGTCTCTACGCATCGCTCGATCGAGATAGAAGTGTTTTGTTTTCGGTCTGTTGGAAAAAGAACAGTGCAGTAATCCGCGTTCAAGGTTATTTTGCCATTCTCTGCCTCTTCGAGGTTTGGACTTTTATTCTTTTGTGCGTGTGTTAACCGTTAGGCCACATTCCTCAACCTTTTGTTCGTAAAGCGAGGATTGAACAATAACCAGCTATTTAAGCTGGACTGGTGCGTCGTGGGAAACGAGTATACAGATAAGTGAAATCTACCTTTTTGATACATTTACGGCTTTTTCCCGTCTGCGCGGGTGCTGACCCCGTGCATAGACGGTGTCGATGGCTTCCTCCCCGGATGGCCAAATGGAGATCGAGTCGACTCCTAAGGCTCTCCCCCGACCCAAACAATATCCAGAGCTCTCGACCGGTCCCTTTGTGGTCTTCTTTCGGCCCAAAACAAAATCGCTGAATCTATTACAGATTTCAAAAGACCTGACGGAACGGTTCTCGGCTGTGATCGAAATAAAAAAGGTCCGCTCAGACAGGCTGAGGGTCGTGCTGACTAACTCAAAGCAGGCAAACGATATTGCTTGCTGCGAGCACTTTACGAAGGACTATCACGTGTATATTCCAGCTGTGAAAGTACAGTCTGAAGGCGTTGTCACCGATGACAGTTTGACATGCGAGGATCTGCTGCAGTACGGGGTTGGCCGTTTCAGAGACCGCTTACTTCAGCCAGTGAAAATACTCGAGTGCAAGCGTTTGCACTCAGTAGTAGTTGCGGGGGATGGTTCAAAAACGTACCCCCAATCAAACTCTTATCGGTTGACCTTCGCTGGTACCGCTTTGCCAAATTACGTCCTCTTGCACAAGGTTCGTCTGCCTGTGCGTCTGTTTGTGCCGCGGGTCATGAATTGCACAAAGTGTAAACAATTGGGTCACACAGCCACCCATTGTAGCAATAAGGCCCGCTGTGGAAAATGCGGGGAGAATCATCTAGATGATTCGTGCAGTAAGAATGCTGAGAAGTGTCCTTACTGTGCAGAGAATCTGCATGATATCTCGGCATGTCCCGCGTACAAACTACGCGGGGATAAACTAAAACGTTCCCTTGCGGGACGATCCGAACGTTCTTTCGCAGAAATGCTAAAGAAAGCTACACCACCAACCTCAACAAACATCTATGCTCACTTGCCTCCTAACGAGGGCGAGGCTGATGACCCACAAGAGGGAACATCTACTAGGGCGCCTAGAAGTTATAGGAAGAGGAGGAACATTTCCTCTCCTAAAGTTCGTTGTAAAGGCCAGAAGGTATCCCTTGACGGGACTCCAAAAGTCACATCTATTGGAAGTGTTGCAACCAAACCGAAGCAATTAGCTCCTGGTCTCGGAGGATTAAACTCAGAGAAGGAGTTCCCAGCACTTCCCGGAACATCAAAAATCCCAAGTGTTCCTCTGTTTCAGTTCGAGAATAATCGCGGCACTGGAATTATCAAACTCTCGGACATTGTGGACTGGATAATAAAAACATTCAATATAACTGATCCAATTAAAAGTCTTATGTTAGCTTTTCTCCCTACAGTAAGAACATTTTTGAAGCAGTTGACTGCTAAATGGCCCCTCCTTTCGGCGATTGTATCCTTCGATGGCTAACTCATCGAACGAGGTCACGGATTTGATCACTGTTCTACAGTGGAATTGCAGAAGTATCATCCCGAAAATCGATTCCTTCAAAATTTTAATAAATAATTTGAGTTGCGATGCATTTGCATTATGTGAAACTTGGTTAACTTCCGACATAGATCTCAACTTCCACGACTTTAATATTATTCGCCTGGATCGAGACACCCCCTATGGAGGAGTGCTTTTGGGGATCAAAAAGCGCTATTCCTTCTACAGAATTAACCTTCCCTCGATAACAGGTATTGAAGTTGTCGCTTGTCAAGTAACAACCAAAGGCAAAGATCTTTGCATAGCTTCCATATATATTCCCCCCAACACCGCGATTGGGCATCGCCGGCTACATGACATCATAGAATCCCTGCCTGCACCGCGACTAGTTTTAGGCGACTTTAACTCTCACGGTACGGAATGGGGTTGCCTTTATGATGATAACCGTTCCTCTTTAATTCACAATATTTGCGACAACTTCAACATGACAATTCTAAACACGGGTGAAATGACACGGATTCCTCCCCCACCTGCGCGCCCAAGCGCATTAGATTTATCCCTTTGCTCGACCTCGCTAAAGTTAGAATGCGCGTGGAAGGTAATCCCTGATCCCCACGGTAGCGACCATCTGCCGATCGTAGTCTCAATCAATAACGGCTCAAGACCATTGGAAACAATCAATATTTCGTATGACCTCACACGAAATATCGATTGGAAGAGCTATGCTGCCGCGATATCCGACAACATCGAATCTACTCAAGAACTTCCTCCGGAGGAAGAGTACAGCTTTTTGGCTGGCTTGATTCTCGACAGCGCGAGTCAAGCTCAGACTAAGCCAGTACCCGGCGCGAACATACAAAAACGTTCTCCCAATCCCTGGTGGGACAAAGAGTGCTCAGACGTGTACGCAGAGAAGGCCGCCGCGTTTAAGACCTTCCGGAACGACGGGTTACCCGCTAGTTTTCGACAGTACGCGACGTTAGACAAGCGAATGAAGAGTTTGATGAAAGCCAAAAAACGCGGTTATTGGCGCCGGTTCGTCGACGGATTAACGAGAGAAACATCGATGAGCACTCTTTGGGGAACAGCCCGACGTATGCGAAATCGAAACAGTACTAATGAGAGCGTGGAATATTCAAACCGTTGGATATTCGATTTCGCCAAGAAGGTTTGTCCGGATTCCGCCCCGGCACAGAAGATCTACCGCGCCGCGTCTCGTCACGATAACGCGAACGAAACACCTTTTTCGATGGTGGAGTTCTCACTTGCTCTCTTGTCGTGTAACAATAAAGCTCCAGGGCCAGACAGAATCAAATTCAACTTGTTGAAGAATCTGCCAGACTCTGCCAAGAGACGCTTGTTGAACTTATTTAATAAGTTTCTTGAGGCTAACATTGTCCCACACGATTGGAGGCAAGTGAAGGTCATCGCCATCCAAAAACCAGGAAAACCAGCCTCCGACCACAATTCGTATCGACCGATCGCAATGCTATCTTGCATCCGGAAGTTGTTCGAGAAAATGATCCTATCCCGCCTCGACAATTGGGTCGAAGCAAATGGCTTACTGTCAGATACACAATTTGGCTTTCGCAAAGGCAAAGGGACGAACGATTGTCTTGCGTTGCTCTCAACCGAAATTCAAATGGCATATGCTAGTAAAGAGCAGATGGCATCAGTGTTCCTAGATATAAAGGGGGCTTTTGATTCAGTTTCTATCAACATTCTTTCAGAGAAGCTGCACCAGCATGGTCTTTCAGCGACTTTAAACAACTTTTTACTAAACTTGTTGTCGGAAAAGCACATGCATTTTTCGCATGGTGACTTATCGACATCACGATTTAGCTACATGGGCCTTCCCCAGGGCTCATGTCTAAGCCCCCTGTTATACAATTTCTACGTCAACGACATTGATGAATGTCTTGACAATTCCTGCACGTTAAGACAACTTGCAGACGATGGCGTGGTGTCTGTTACGGGACCCAAAGCTGTCGATCTACAAGGACCATTACAGAATACCTTGGACAATTTGTCTGCATGGGCTATTAAGCTGGGTATCGAATTCTCCACGGAGAAAACTGAGCTAGTTGTATTTTCTAGGAAGCGTGAACCAGCACAACTACAGCTTCTATTAATGGGTCAAACTATCGCTCAGGTCTTCACAGTAAAATATCTAGGGGTCTGGTTCGACTCGAAAGGTACTTGGGGATGCCATATTCGGTATCTAAAACAGAAATGCCAACAAAGGATCAACTTTCTTCGTACAATAACCGGAACGTGGTGGGGTGCCCACCCAGGAGACCTAATTAGGTTGTATCAAACAACGATACTGTCGGTACTGGAATACGGATGCTTCTGCTTTCGATCCGCCGCGAACATACATTTCATCAAACTCGAAAGAATTCAGTATCGTTGTTTGCGTATCGCCTTAGGGTGCATGCAGTCGACCCATACGATGAGTCTCGAAGTCCTGTCGGGCGTTCTCCCGCTGAAAAATCGATTTTGGGAACTCTCATATCGATTGCTCATTCGATGCGATATCTTGAACCCGTTGGTGATTGAAAATTTCGAAAGGCTTGTTGAGCTCAATTCTCAGACCCGTTTTATGTCCCTGTACTTTGACTACATGGCGCAAAATATTAATCCTTCTTCTTACAATCCTAACCGTGTGCATTTCATAAATACTTCTGAATCTACTGTTTTCTTCGACACATCCATGAAAGATGAGATTAGTGGAATTCCGGACCACATACGCCCACAGGTGGTTCCAAATATTTTTTATAATAAATTCCGAGAAGTCGACTGTTCTAAGATGTTTTATACTGACGGATCAAACCTCGAAGGGTCCACTGGCTTCGGTATTTTCAATCAAAAGTTCACCGCCTCCTACAAACTCAGTGACCCTGCTTCAGTTTACGCCGCAGAACTAGCTGCTATTCAGTATACCCTTGGAGTCATTGACACATTACCCGCAGACCATTACTTCATCGTCTCGGATAGTCTGAGTTCTATTGACGCTATTCGCTCGATGAAACATGGAAAGCATTCCTCGTATTTTTTGGGGAAAATACGGGAGCTACTGAGTGCTTTATCTGACAAATCTTTCCAGATTACCTTGGTGTGGGTCCCTTCCCATTGCTCCATTCCGGGCAATGAGAAGGCGGACTCCTTAGCTAAGGTGGGTGCCATTGAAGGTGACGTTTTTGAAAGACCAATTTGCTTCCACGAATTTTTCACTATTACTCATCAGAGAACCCTCGAAAGTTGGCAAACCTCGTGGAGCAATGGGGAGCTAGGAAGGTGGCTACATTCGATAGTCCCTAAGGTATCGACGAAACCTTGGTTCAAGGGGATGGATGTGGGTCGTGACTTCATTCGTGTGATGTCTCGACTCATGGCGAACCATTACACGCTGGATGCACATCTCCGACGTATTGGGCTCGTGGAGAGTGGTATCTGCGCTTGTGGCGACGGTTATCACGATATAGAGCACATAGTCTGGGCGTGCACCGAGTACAGTTTCGCCAGGTCTCGGCTTATGGACACCCTCCGGGCCCGAGGAAGACCACCCAACGTCCCGGTTCGAGATGTGTTGGCAAGCCGCGATGTCCTCTATATGTCCCTTATATACACCTTCATAAAAACCATCAATATCCAACTTTAACTGCCCCTTTTTCCTTATAATTCTCAGAAACGCTCTCTTCCACCTGTACCATACACCCACGATGGTTTGATGCGACTCCAAGGCGACACAAAACATCCCTGTCAAATGAGCCAACAAACACGGGACCTAAAGCACGAACATCACACGCACAACTCGAAATGTAGCCGATCAACACCTGAGCCGCACTACGAAATCGTCTGGAGAAACCCCTGCCATCTTAAGAACGACCACCCGGCGTCCCAGTACATGATTCTTCCTGATGAAGGCCACCCTGATTCTGTAATCCATCCGTTGATCTCCCGAAGTCTGAAACTGAAATAATGTTCTCCCCCTGCCATGTTTGTCCACCCTACTTCCCCTGACTCTTATACACAGAAGTAACACCCCTTCCCCCCCCCCCCCCCAAATATCTTCATGAAGCATTTAGCTCTTCTTGCCTTTTCTAGTTTTAACTATTATATTATATGATCTCGTTGAAAATGCCCAACTCTACTACCACATAAAATAACTAATTAATGTCTCCGAATCTTTACAAAATTTAATCACGCCCTCTAATTATTTCTACTTTTAAGATAGTCGTATAAATTTTCCCCCTTAGTTAAACATTATTTGCTCCAATAATCTCATTGCTAAAAATGTCAAACCATATTGCCATAAAAACTAAATGACCCCCTAATTTAACGAAAATTATATTACCCCCTTGTGTATATGTATAGCTAATCAATATGTAATCCCCTAGTTTTAAGTAATTTAAAATGTAAAACAAAACAAAATTGGCACCTTTAAGCTAACGCAAACCTGCCTTATCAAATAAACGAATTGGAAAAAAAAAAAAAATGATCTTTCAGTTCAAGTTCTAATTTGAATCATAAAATTATTTTTAACCGGTCTTGATTGCTCTCTACTAAGCAAGCATATTTGCCTAGTGTGCAGCATGCGCGTGACTTGCTTTAGCTATTGTTTCGTCAAAGTTCATCAATAATCACGAAACGAACTCCCAGCAAACGGGTCAGCATAGAACACCTAAAAAGAAACTCATATCAAAGAAAACCACAGAAAACAGCAATCAGTGTCAAACAAACGGATCAATTTTCTTGCGACCGTAGTTTATTTTTTCTTAAGAAACAAAAGAAAACACCAGAACGGCTCGGTAGACATAAGAATCGATTTTGTTTTGGTTGTCACGAAAAGAATGAACAAGCCATTTTGTGGCGTTACAAACTTCATTAGAAGGTGCCAATGAAAGGTTTTGCAAAGACGATAGCCAAATGATTGAACGATTTCCCTTTGTTCAACGCCATTGTCCAACCAATGCCTACTATGAGTTGACAGATGACCGATTGTTGGCTTTATCAATTTGAACAAAGAATCTTGCATAAAATTGACATTTTATAGTAACCTTCAAAGGGCAGTAATTATCCACGATCGTGGGATTGATCTACCTGGGATCAGGATGAGTAATTTAAAAAATTCTCAAGAACTCAAGATTGGTGTGTTTCTATTTTTCGTCGGATGACACCGTATGGTCAAATAGATAGAAATCTCTACCAGCTTACGACGGAACTCAAGTTCGTACCAACTGTCGTCAATTTTCATAATGCTTAGGTTAATTTGCTTCAGACCAGAATAAGCGAACGAGAAAAAAACAGATAAGGCTCACCTGCCCAGCATTGGGCAGTTTTGCCTGATGGCGAAAATATCCTTTACGGTATTTTACCTCTTTTATGCTTCATATTCCTCAATATTTGATATGCCTTCTGTGTTCCAGTGTCCCACTCGACGGACCCAGGACGGCGAATGACAATGTGGACAATACAGTAAAGAGGAGGCCATGAAATATTAATCCCCGAGCCTTGCTATATCAAAGGCAAGGGTTGCTTATGCACGATCCCCGCCAGGAGGTTACGGTCGAACGGGATTTCGGGTAAACGGGCACAGATTGTTTCCGCATTCGCATATTGCGATGATTGGGCTGATGGTTGGTGGACAACGAGCAATGTGTAGTGATCTCAGCTTGTGTGTTTGTTAAATGCAACGGTCCGTAAGATTGAGTGTAGGACATTTTAGATGCTTTTGAGTATTTATGATTAAAATGGACTATAACAGCCAGTTATAGAGAAAAGAATTAAGCATCACGCCTCTATCAAAAAATATTTCAAAATTCTTAAGTTTGTTACAGGGTGAGCGATTTTTCTAACCGTGTAAACTCTATACTGATTTCATTGCTTAATTTACGAATATTGTGGACATTTTTAGCAAACCTCTCCAATCGTTCAAATTAGATCAACAATCAAACCAGTCGCTGTTATTATTCTGATGAACAGTTCCAAATTCGACTACGGCAAAACCTTGGCTAAATTTTGAATGAGCATGACCACCATCGATAACACCTGCACCCAAACTCTTTTTTTCCTCAACATTGTTAGTTCACGATTGACCAAAAACTAATTAAAATTTTTCAATAAATCCATTGAATTCAAAACACACAAAAGCAAAGCGTGAAGTGACCACCAAAGCTTTTCGCACATTCCCTCTGCCCGTCGGTAACAAATCGAGCTTTTGTTCTCGCCTTCCTGAATGTCCGTCCGTGTTGTTGGGTTGGGAAAATTCAATTTTGAAAATCCTGTCGGAATCTCATCCAAGCGGGTCTATTACCTACATACTTTCGAGCGCAAAAGAGAAGGGCACAAAAATAACACCACAAACAATGGTCGTTCTCGATGACGCACACGTGCATCTACTTCTGCATCCAATTGGACCCGTTGCACATTGTGGTGTATTCATGGGAAAGATTGACCGTTTCTCATTTGCATTTAGATTAGGTGTCAAACTGTGGGAAGCTTTCATAGCAGAAAATTGCTAAAACGAAGGAATTGTAGATTTTCTTACGAGATTCTTTCGGGTTGCAGGATAAGATGTTACAAATTCTTACTAGAAAAAGCCTTCCGTCATTATTTGATATGTTTTCAGATGCTTTTGAGAGTGACTGCAATTTTCGATAAGATACAACTTCAAATCATCTGCGTAAACGGGTTTTCTTCCAACACAAAGCAGAAACGCAGCATCATTGAAGGAGAGCATAAATAAAAGTGGCCCCATATTGCTGTATGATATCATATGAATCCAACAACGTGCCATAATGGCGGTCATTTTTAACTCGTTCGTAATTTTCAAGCATTTCGATAGTTGTTTATGCCAGCGTTACAGCTACATCCGGTTAGAAATGTTTAGCGTTTAATGTCCACTGACCACCCCCTTTCAAATAACACCCATCTGGAAGATGGTGATAATCGTTCTATTTTATAGTAACCGGAAGTCACTATATTGGATTTCAAAATGGCCTTAATCATCGATTTCCGATGTCTAATGACCACCCCTTCTCAAATGGCACCCATGTTGATATGATCGCTTTTTATCTGGTAACCGGAAATCGCTATCTTGAATTTCAAAACGGTGTTAATGATTAATTTCCGATGTCTATTGACCACACCCTTTCAAATGACACTCATATTGATTATAGTTTTCAATGGCACGAATGCCACGAACCTGATTAGCAAAATGTCATCGATGACGCACTTGAAACATAAAATATAATATTTAAGTAGATAAGTCAGCATGAGTTAAACGTTGTCGTCGTGTTATTATATTTGGAATGCCGTGGGAGGGAAGGGGGAGGGATTTTAAGTGAAAAAAGAAATGTCAGAGTGGCCTAGTTGGTGAAAATGGGTTCAGTCATCACCGAATAACCGATGAGATTTTAGGTCTGGAATATGCCCGGTAGGCGGGACTTCGGGAAATGTTGATAGTGAGCAATATATTCGAATAATCTTTAATCAATCTGATGGATTTTTAACCTTCAAAATATTGCGATTGTACTGGTTTATATGGAAAATTCCTATGTTCCCGTAGTAACCGACCTATAGCTCCGGAACCAAAAATCAGATCAGAACGAAATACAATAGCAGCCCATGGGAGTATTGTATTTATCATTTGAAAGCAAATTTGTAAAAATCAGTCAAGAATTTGCTGTGAAATAGGTGCAACATTATCTTAGAAACTTGGCAAGTTCCCCGGGGGTTGAGAAACCGTCGGAGGTGGCCAATATGGACAAAGCTACTTGATTGGTCTTTAGTGATCTACTTGATTACTTGGGTGCAGTGCAGCATCAACGAAGTTAAATACAGATGAAGTACTATCTGTGATAGTCGACACTAAACTAACAAAGCATCAATGCTTAATAATTTGAGAATTAATTATGGAAAGGCGTCTTGTAATATTTGGCAAGATTATGGAAAAGTGTTGACAAGTGCTATACTTAAAACAAAAATACAGCTGAGAAATCAACCTAATTGAAGCTAGCTTGAACACACAATTAATAAATTTGTCGATTAAAATCAACAAACCCTGACCATGACGTTCACCAAACAATTAGGATATTCTAATTGCTTGGTGAACGTCATGGTAAGGGTATCGAAAGATTTCATCATCTAATATAAAAGCTGCAGTGAAAATTAAGATAACAGTTCACTAAAGTATGTTGAAATCTAATACGCAAGAACCGAATTGACGATAATGCAATCGGATAGTCTATTTCGTCGCTATTGTGCTATCTTATGACAAACGACACTTTGCGGTAAACTGAGTCAGATATGCCACATTACTAATCTGAAAATTCTCTACAAAATGGCGTTTTCAGAATTTTGAAATTTTGCTTGGTGACAGATATAGCGAAAAAAGTGATGAGAAATTGTCATTTTACATTTCTTATAAAAGTCTTTTATACCAATCGACTCAGCTCGACGATTTGGGACAATGTCTGTCTGTGTGTGTGTGTGTGTGTGTGTGTGTGTAACGGACAAATTCTCATTCGTGTTTCTCAGCAATGGCTGAACCGATCTTATCCAAACCAATTTTAAATTAAAGAACTAAAAAACAGTATGAACGCTATTAATTTGTTTTTGATTCTGATGTTTAGTTTTCAAGATATGAATGTTTGAATGCGTAAAAATGGAGCATTTTGCAGTTTTTTTAAATTATCTGCCGAAATTGACAATACAGATTAACAATTCATATATTTTTACACAGCTTTAACGAATACCTTTCGAACAAGCTATAGATTGTTGAAATCGGACTATTATCAAAAGAGATATTTAACATTAAATGCGGACGAAGGATTTTTATCATTTCCCATTGCCAGAAATATGACCAAAAACATATAATCTATTATTAACGCCAAAACGGCTTATTTTAGGTCAATAGTATCTTCGGAGAATTTAATGGAGGTACTATGCCCTTTCTTTTGGAATTGTGCTTTTGCTGATTAATCCCCCTATGAGTGAGATATTTTCACAAATTTTCTTGGAAGTGATTATATCGAAATGATGTTTTCAGCAAATTTGTAGCTCTTACTTTTGCGAATAACTTTACTAAAGACTTTAAATATCTATTTTGAATACTTTAAAAGTTATGGCTTGTTGTTTGTTGATTACTCTTTGTCGCCCATTTATTGTTCAATATAGTAATAATCCATTGAAATAAGCTAAACATTATTTCGATAAAACGATTTTTGTATTTCATTTTACTATCTACAACCGCTAGAAATAATCACCGAACACTTCCAAGTTGTCTGGAAGGAACTTGATAACTTATCGGTACAAAAATGTTCATTTGTGCGAACCTTCTGACTGCAATTTTTCTAACTTATAACCATCGGATCGATCTGAAACATATCGGAAAATGAAAAGCGAAATAAATAACTCCAAGCAACGGCGTAGCCAAGAGAAGGTTTTGGGGTTCAACACCATACAACCCCCCCCCCCCCCCCTCCCACCACACCCAAAAAAATATTGGATTGAAGTTGAAAATTTATTGATGCAGACTGATTTAATTCAATATTACAATAACATTTATCTGATCCGTAGATTGATAACCTGTTGTTGTAAACATCATGAGGACTTTTGATTGTCTTTGACTTTGTCGGAATGGGGTCCTGATATGTAACGGATCTATTGGTCTTGATTTCACAGTTGTCTAATAGCATCAATATCTAATTCCCGCCTGAAAACATTCGAATAGAAAATTCCAGAGTTCTGTAACCAATCATAATCCTCAGATTTATTTTCAAATTGAGCTCGTTTTTGTAGAAATGTACTGTAATAAGGGTCTTTATTTAATAGGAAGCGAAGTTAAAATTGATTTAATGTCTATGAAACATAGAACTGCTCACCAAAAAAATGCATAACTTTCAACATTTGCTAAAATGTTTTTGCCTTTCTCATTCACTGTAAAATTCGTCAATCTAATCCCGACCCGGAGGACCGAGTGTCATATGCCAATCGACTGAGTTCGTCGAGATCGGAAGATGTCTGTGTGTGTATATATGTGTGTGTATGTGGAAAAAAATGTGACCTCTGTTTCTCAGAGATGGCTGAACCGATTTGCACAACGTTAGTCTCAAATGAAAGGTACAACTTTCCCATCGGCTGCTATTGAATTTTTTTATTGATTGGACTTCCGGTTCCGGAGTTAGAAGTTGAAGAGGGCAATTACACAGCAAATTTCCATATAAACTGAAATGAAAAATTTTCAAAATCAAATTTGTATTTTTGATGCCAAATGACTTTAAAATGCATGAAACATTGAGTTGTTTGACAAAAATTGACTTCTTTGGACTTTGGTACATTTTTGCCTTTCTCATATAGAAAGGTTATGCAATCACTCTAAAAATCGTCAATCATACCGGCCCGGAGGGAGTATGCAGTGAGGGGTTACTACTTTAAAATTAAAACTAGTTTAAAATTTCTTAACAAGTTGAAAAATTTCGGCAGGACCTGGACCTCCCGGATCTTTCTCCATGATCCGCCGCTGGTTTCAAGCGATGTTTCAGTATCACATAGTATCTCAAGATCGTGGCTGTCGATCCATTGTATGTATGTGCAAATCGTACTGAACATGTAATATTCATTTCCACCATTGTATTGAACATAACCAGCCATGGAATCGTAGTCTGGACAAATGTGACAAGCACAATTGCACCACTAGGTGGATTAAAACAGGTTTTTATTTTGGGAATGCGTCGAGTTGAGACGAAAACGTTATATGATTAATAACGAGGATAACACTTTCCGAATGTAGAGGGAAATTTATGAAAAATGACGATTTCCATTCGACTCTAGCAGGTTCTGATCGATTTTGATGAGCATTTGATTTTTGTTGAATGACCAATTGTATGTATAGGTCAAATGTTTAAAAACAGTAATTTAACATCATCAACATCAAGATAACATCATTTTGAAACCGCCAATTTCGGAGGTTTAGTATCTTCGATGAGTTTTACAAACGTTAAACAGCGCATCATTTGATAAAATAATTTTGACGGTATATCGTCCAAGAAGTATTTATGGTGAATTTTCTCAGGTTAATATTCATGACTACAATAAAGTCTCAACAAATTCGCTAAAGACACAAACTCTTTTACTATTTTCTGAAAAATTAATTCTGCATAATTTTAAAACTTCAAAAAATACGGTTTCGGAATTATGCCGTTTGGACAGTAAGATCGATTTTCACCAAACTCCCACCAAACCGAATTTCTGGCTACGCCGCTGACTTCAAGTAAGTAAAAACAAAGTCGTTCTACACTCGTTCACAAGAAACTTCTTCGAATGCTGAATATCTATTATAATACATTGAAACCCCGATTTTATCAGCCAAATATGAATTGCCAAATATGATTTTTTTTATTGCATCGAACTACAACAATTTTTAGGTAGCTTTCAAGGGGTTATATTATAGACTTCTTCCAAAATTTGGCGAACCTATTCCAATTCGTATACCAATTAATTGGTATACTTAAGAGTTTATATGTTGCAGATAGAGAAAACACTGAAATTTTCAGCTTTTTTCCTACACAATATTACGAAAGCTTATTAAACAATTTTTCCTAATAAGTTTGTGAAAATTATAAACTATTTGAAATTTTTTAATAGTTTATTTTTTTATTTAACCGTGATTATTTAATAAATAGTGACCATCGCTTCACAACGTAATCTATTTTTCATGGCTTGCGGTGAGCGCGAATTGCTGAACTGAAAATTATGGAATAGAAATTAATTTTTAGTGTTCTTTACAGATTTAACTCGCCGCGCAGATAGCTCTGAATTAGACCCGCTGGTGCCCTAAGACGATTTCGCTAGATTTTCGGAGCACTGTGCACTCAGTGCATTAACGCAAGTGACGGAAGGCTATCGAAAAGTTTCGTGAAAATGAAAATTCCAGTAATGATGATGATTTCCCCAAACGGTTCGTTTTCGAGAGGTTTTTATTTGTTCTTTGGCATTAGGATAGCGATAATAATTCAAATCAAGGATACTACTAGGAAGTCACCTTTTGAAAAAGTCGATGTCGAAGTAAAATTTGGAACTATGCACGCATGCACTTCAGAGATAGCGTGATATCAGGCGCTGCGATTTCATTTCAACGCTTTTTTGTAAAAAGGGCGATGCTTACAAATGTAAGCATAAGGCTTTTTTCATACATGCGAATGATAAATAAATAACCCCTTTAGGAAAATCCCACCACAATTTAGATATTTTATTAACAGAGCATTAACGATAATTCGATGGTATGTCTATTTTATGGGCCATTTTTTCGCTTTCCCATTGATTTGGTTTGAGATTTCTAGTACTGATGTTCTCCTATGCTGATTTGAGCGATTCTCTGAGTTCTGCCACTATCCCATGTAGTATGTGTTATCAAAAACATCGCGAAACATCAAGTTCTAAATGTTCTCAAACGATATAATATCCGAAGAGAGTGATAATAGTTATAAGAAATGTCTCATCACACTGTTAGGTGGATTAAAAGCGTTTTTTTGCTTTAAATCGCTGTATCTTGGGATTCCCTTAAGTAATATAGAAGTTTTAGATGTTTTAATATGTAAAAATGTCTGAGGAACACAATGGCATAATATTTTTCAAAAAAAAAAATACATGTATTGCGAGAAATATGCAGTTTTACTTCTAAATTGGCAATATTTCATGTTTGGCAACACTGTAATTAAAAATTACTATTATGCATCTCACCGATTGTTTCTAGGCCGAATAAAGCCGAAGTTATTAATAAAAGTTAATAATTGATGCTTTGTTTCTATGGAAAATTTTCTATGCACAATTATGACACGCCAAACAAATTTTGTCATCAATACACGCCTACGATACGTGTGAGTGCAACTTTTGTTTACATTTATAGTGAAAACTTCCAACATAGTCAACCGAATTTTGTAATATTTGAAAGTTTAATACAGAATAGATAGAAGCATTAATTGTCTTCTTAGAATTGTTTTTACCATTTATAAGTTTAAAGATATTCAATCTCAAACTTTAAAAATCGGTTTTCTCGAAATGTGCTAAATGGCGCTTGTCATAAGATAGCACAACAGCGACGATTTATGTTCTCATTTGCATTCGTCACCAATTACTTGCAAAACTTATACTGTACAATGTGTGAAATAATATATTTGTCACTGTAAGATGAATTAATCCGGTCTTTTCGATATCAAATTTGAGCTCAGCGACCCCAAATTCACTAAAAATATATGGTTATAGTTCAACATTCCCTAAAAATGTATATGGTGGATGAATGGTATCACAAGTTAAAGGGGGTCGGAGGATGATGTAGGGAACGATGGTGTGAGGGGATGCAGGTAGAGGGGGAGAGGTAAATAGAGGATGCAACACCCAACCGCATATTTGAGACTTGGTTTACATTTACCTACATATGCGACTTGGTTTATGAAAAGCGGTTTAGTCATCACCGAAGAAACAATGTGACTTTAATTTTGGAATACGTCCAGTACCCGAGAGCTCCAGCGCTGTTAATAGTGGACAATATATTCAAAGAATCTTTGATTTGCCATCAGTGATCTAGACTTGCAAAAAGAAGTAATTTGATGTCCATTTCAATGGATTTAAATCCTTGAAGTACTACGATTGTACCGACATTTCTATATGGCCGCAGTAACCAACCTGTAAATCCGGAACCAAATGTCAGATATGAATGAAACTCAATAGCAGTCTTTCATTTGAAATCAATTTTGTAAAAATCGGTCAAAAGTGACATTAACTTCCGAACTTGGAAAGTACCATCATCAAGAACCGTCATAGGTGGCCAATGTGGACAAAGCTGCTTTGAATGATCATTAGTGATCTAGACCCGCAAATCCACGTAATGTTAGACTCTTTTTAATACGCATTACACGATTTGTACATCATGCTGTTACCAGTTTATATGGGAATTTGCTGTGTGGCCGCACTCTTTAAGCCGTAACTCCAGAACCGGAAGTCCTATCGACAAAAAATTCAATAGCAGCTTATGGGAGCGTTATACCGATCATTTGATATTAGGGTAAAGGGTATAATACGACCCACCGGGGCTAAATGCCCCTCTTCGATTCCCAGGATTTCTGAATTATCTAAAAAGTAAAAATGACTGATAACAGTATCGTTTCATAAAATCAACGTACTAAGTTCGTTTGGTATTTTTAATATGTTGCAAAACAACAATATACACAAAAGTTTCAAAAGAGCTACTTTTATGTAAGCTTCCACTTTTTCCAATAGCATTACAACCAATTAGAAACAGTCGGATTCGATAGAACTATTTCAAGTAGCTTACTAGAATATTATAGTTACTATCTTAGATTTTAGCTTGGCTTAAAACTATGTGTGTGTAGAATTATTCATGTATTCACAACAGCTCATCACCGGCCAAAACGCCCCACCCATTGTTGTGGGGCACACTCACGGATTGCTGTGGGGCATACCGTCCTCTTGTTGTGGGGCATATTACACTTTCACCGGGGGCATTTTGCCCTGGGTGAAAGAAAAAACTAGAATTTAGGCATCTTTGAAAAATGTTTAATAGTACTTGTATCAGGATGTTTCTAATAAAAAATGAAACGGGTACTAATTTATAACTAATATAACAATAAATTAGAGTTGTTAGTGAGAAGATCAATGGTGAAATATAGCTATTTTTCCTTAAGGGGGGCGTATTAGACCTGCTTACCCTAAGTTTAAGCGATTCGGTTCAGCCATCTCTGAGAAAAATGAGTGAGTTTAGAAAATACATACACATACAGACCTTTGCTGATCTCGATGAACTGAGTCGAATGGTATATGAGACTCGACCCTGTAGGCCTCGGTTAAGGGGGTCCTCTACTCGCGAGGCCTAAAATTGAGCACTTTTTTGGGAATAAATTGTAAAGCATCTACTCAATGGACTTGAAACATTTTTTTTTATTTTTAAGATACATGTTTTGACTTTTCAATTTTACATTTGAAGACGAAAAGAAAAATCTCTCGCGAGCTTGAAAATTTATTTTTTTGTTGGGTACATATTCCACTGCGACCAGTGTTTTGATCTATTGTGGCAGGCCCCTTTTTGTTGTTTGCCACATCAGGGTGTTGTATCACTATTAATTTGAGTGATTCCCATCTGCTGACTATAGGCTTGGTCCCAGTAAGGTATTATAAAACGGATAAAGTTTATCGCCTTACTGGGTGCAGTTGTCCATACATCTAAGGGTTGTATTACCCCCTTATCGAAGAATTTGCTCCTTTTGTGAAAAAGTACTACACAGTTGCACAGTAAATGTTGTTAGTTCTCCCTATCTAGGTTGCAGAAGCGACAGGTATCATCTTATATTTTGCCTAGTTGCTTAAGGTAATATTTACTTAATTATTGAAATCAGACCAGTACTTCTATGAAAAGTCTTACTTGACCGCTTAAAAACACTACTTTCGGGAAAACGCGTTTAAAGATAAAGTACGGTGTATAACACGACACAGCTTACTAGATAATCTATTATACTGGGTCCGCAGAGCTCACCTTCCTCATCATGAAAATGTTCTTGACTTTGCACATTTTGCTCTCTCTGTTGCATTCGGGCCTGATTTGCCGCGACACCCACTTTGCGTTCAGAACGAGTTATACGTTCACTAGGGCATTGCAAAATAATTTTTTTTAATTCTCGAAGCCCCCCCCTCCTCTCATATTGTGACAAATGTCAAAGTAAGCTCAGATGCCAAATTTCAAAATCATTTGGACAGTTCTAGACTCCCGCCCACTTCGCTTGAAATTTTTGAAATTGGTGCTATGGGAAAATATGGAGGAAACATATATTAAATGCTATAACTTTTGAAGTAGCAATCAGAAAATTACAGTTTTTACCTCTTTTTCAAGGAAATAACCTTAGTATTTGAACGGAGACTTTGTTTCTAGAAAAATACGGGAAAGTGGGGTACTGGGTCATTTTGGCCCCAAAATCCCCCATTTTTTATAATTTTTCTGCTCCGTGCAAATCATACATATTTTGCAGTTTTTCTAATGTGAAAAAATCTCAGAAATCGAACGGAACCTTTTTGATCTTTGTCCGAATACGAGAAGTTGGGGTTATAGGGCCTTTTGTCATTCATATTAAATTTTATGATTTTCTCGTGCATATATCTCTACTATTCTTCACTCAATTTTGCAGTTTCAACAAGTGGGTGCAGCAACCCGATCTCGCTGCTGTCGCCGTAGACACTAAAAAGTTATGTGTGGCCGTAGATAACCTGAACGTGGTCGTCTCAAAAATCTCGAGTCGCATCGAGCCATTTGTCCACACCAAAACGAAGTCGCAAGAATAACGCTAAAATTCGCGCAACTGCAGCCGCTGTATAGGGTATGAGTGGATCGGTTGCTGTTGAGCGGGAGAAGTACAGTGGAGGAAATCAATGCTAAGGCCCAAGAATGCCTTGAATAAGCGAAACACCCAAAGCAATATTGTTGATCAAGCAGAATACTGATCTCTCAAAGCTTTATTTCGTTTCTTTTCGAGTTGAGCTTCCGGGTGAACTAAAGGACGATTCATTCAAACGCTCTACTTGGAGTACTGGTTTGCGAATTTTGTTTCGACCAGAAAAAATAGGATAGGATCACCGCCGCTTGTATTATTTAAATGCTCGATCCTCTACGCCACAGTCTAGCCACTGTAGTCAACATCCACTAGTCGTCCCGGTCCTGTGAGCGACAGTGGAGAGAGGGTCTTCCAAGTTTCCCTGAAATGACCGTCAATTGCTCGAACTTCGTGTCGGCACCGGATGTCGCTTTTTCTGCCAGCGACTCATAGCTTCTCACGTAGGGGAACATAGCCCAAATGCATAAAATACATACCACGGAATCACGTCTCTCTAGTCCAGAGAGACGAAATTCCGTGGGATGTATTTTATTACACTTGCTACCAGGGACGAAGAAGCCTTAACCCCCCGACCCAATACAATCGAGCCCTTTGCTTAACCCTCCCTTTACAGTCGAGCCCTTTCAGCCAGCAAGCTGCAGCTGTCTCAGTCCAGTTGTGGAATTGGGACAAAATGATCTTCCACAAACCTACACCAGGCAGTATAATGCATATTTGAGCTTTTCCCTGACTGAAAACTCTTCGATATCCAACTTTGGTCAACGACAGGACAAGCTGCTACTGTACTACCAAAATGATGTCAATTCAAACCTTGAACGTCTCCGAGTTTTGACATTATTGTCTTCGTCGAAACGTGATTAAGCGATGACACGCTTTCTAGTCTGATGTTTGGTACTGACAGATATATTTTTCGGTACGATTGGAACCCTAGAAATAGCCACAGAAACTACTGGAGGTGGCGTGTTAGTAGCAGTCAGTCGCAGCTTGTAAGCAAGAATCATCAAGAATATTTCATGGAATTGCCTTGAGCGGGTCTGGACGATAATCGAGCTTGGTAACTTGCGTGCGTTCTACATACCACTTTATTGCGTTCGCACAGCTTTTACTATCCTCGAAGATGCTAAAATAGTTGATGAGATCATTGTACTAGGAGACTTTAATCTTCCTAGCTTTGTTTTGTCAGCGATCAGGTTTCTGCTACATCAATAGCTATGGCTCCCTCTCCTCTAGTAAAACCAGTAGCACATCATCCTCCATTAAGGTGGGACAGAGAAAGGGCAAAAATCGAAAACGAAAAAAGCAGTTTTTTTTTGCACACCGTGTGTTAGATCTTCATAAAAATCAATCAGCTCATGTAGAATGTTGTTACAGTACTGCTGATTGATTTTTATGAAGAGCTTACACACGGTGTGGAAAAAAACTGCTTTTTTCGTTTTCGATTTTTGCGCTTTCTCTGTTCAACCTTAATCGCCACGAATGATAGCACCCTGGTGCACGATTTCAATGTTTCGTTGGTCTTCGTTTCTTAAGATTTCCGAAAATCGAACTATCACAGTATCGCAGACCTTACCTCTACTTTCAATTGGCAAAATATTCTGAATCCTGAATCAGTGATGCAAACTTTTTCCATCGCTCTGGGGTATGTTATTGACAGACACGTTCCGAAGAAAGTTCATCATCGATAAACAGGCCCTCCTCGGTAAACGAGAACGATACTACGGCTGAAGTCTATCAAAAGAGCTGCTCTACGGAGTTTGCCAAGTATCGCACAATCCCACTCATAAATGATTACGTTAGTCTCAATCATGCGCATAAATGAGCTAGTCAAGGTTGTGAAATCCGGATTGCCATCGTCTATGACTTTCAATGGCAGCACAGCTACCACATTCCAAGATCACATATCATTGACCTTGTTTCGAAAAATTTCGCGAACGCGTTCACGTATGGCGGCTTGAGCTAGTAATTATGGATCCTTTTCAGGTTCACTGGCTTCACGTCTCGACGTTCGATAGCGACTAACCTGCTGTGCCTAAACATGCTACATACGCACGCAGTTATTTTTTCGCTTTCGTATTTTTTAAATATAAAACAACGCATTTGTATCGTTTATCATTGTTATTTGTTACAGTCTCGCTTGCACTGTGTGTGTGTGTTTTGAGTGATGGGAAGCTAAGAACTATTGTTCCATTATCTTCTTCCTATATTCTATAAATACACCTAATACAAGTCAGTTGATATCATTTTTCCCATCTGCGTTAACGATTTTCTCTTTGGATAGCCAAAAGGCATCGACTCCTCATGCTTAGGCCTTGTTGGTAAGCTGCAAATTAAACAATACCCGGATCTATCAACAGGTTCGTTTGTGATCTTTCAACCCGAAACTAGGTCTAAGAACTACATTTTTTAAAGTCCTTGAATTACAATTTTTAAAGTCTTGACGGAACGAATATTGGCAAGTTGTAAGCAGGCAAACGATATTGCTTGCTGCGAGCTCTTCACGAAGGATTATTGTGTTGATGTATCTGCTCACAACGTGGGAATAGATGGCGTGGTAAACCTGTGCATCGACGCTTTTACCTGTACATGATAGTAACATTTTTACTAAAAATCCTAGCTAAATACAGTTTTCGGTAAATTTGTTAAACACATTCTGGACAAACTTTTTACAGAATTGGTTTTTCACTTTGGGTTAATTAGCGATCTAAACGTGCGGAGATACTTTAAACGCAATGTGCAAAAACGGGGATCCCAAAAATTGACAGAGTTATTTGGGATTACACAACGAACTCAAACGTGCTGTGCTGGAATAATGGCATATGACAAGCAACTCTACTATTCATGATAACGGTAGTGTTTTCACGCAGTTCAACTGGTAGAAGGCAGATAGCGCCCCGTCGAGGCTGGTCTAATGACCTAATATCATCAATAGAATTAGACTCGCACAAAAGCATGAGATAGAACTGTGTTATCTCACCGTTTGACAGCTCACTTTACTAAAAAGCCTCACGAAAGTAAAAACAGTAAAACTTGCAATCTTGAAAATGACCGGCATCATGGCGAATCACATAAACTTCGCATGGAATTGTTCGATTGATTGCAAAAACTAATGTTCGCTAATTTGTGCGTAGAGTCTGTAATGGAAACTAGAAAATAAACTCAAATTATTTTTTTAATTATAAGAATTACGCTGCAATAAGCCCAGAACACTCCGCGAATGACATGCTTTTGGATTTCTGCTCTAGTTACGGATCGAATATTAATCGCACTCAGTATGTTTTTGACATTAATGACCAGATAAATTATATCCTTCACAGTTAGAAATATTCGTTGAATGTAAATCCACCATATTGGTCCGGCCGTGCCTTCAATATTTAATAATATTACCACAAACGTGAATCAAAGCAACCGAGCCTTCATTCGTTTACGATTATTGCACGAGGCGAGTGGGAAATAACGAATCAAAGTAGACGTGGAACGATGTAAACGATTTTAATTATTGTTTTATGTGCCCTTCCATCATTTGAAAAAAAAAATCCTAGATTAATCCTTCAAAATATGACATGGATCACTGCACATAATTTCCTACATTTATTGATGAAGAATCTTTTCCACTCCAGCAGCTGCCACTAACGGGTTTTCACTAACGCGTGCTCCTTTACATTTCCCAATTTCAGCCTTCTCATCGTTCCTGCAGCGCGGCACGATGGCTACCCTGAACCAGATGCATCGCACCGGGCCGCACATCAAGTACCGTCCCCCGAGGCAACCGCTGGACGGTAAACCCTTCGCCAAGGGTATCATTCTCAAGACGCTGATCAAGAAACCGAAGAAGCCCAATTCGGCCAACCGAAAGTGTGTCCTGGTTCGGCTGAGCACCGGGAAGGAGATGGTCGCGTACGTACCCGGAATCGGTCACAATCTGCAGGAACATAATATAGTGCTGGTGCGGGTCGGCCGAATGCAGGATCTGCCTGGTGTTAAGCTGAAATGTGTTCGCGGAAAGTACGATCTGCCGCACGTGATCAAGCAGAAGTGAGATCTTGGCTAGGCGATAGATCGGAAGACCGTCAATAAAGAACAATGAAAGAGTTATATGGGTAGAAGAAGCAAAAATTTGCCAGAGTTGGATAAGCCGGAATAGAAGTGAAAGAAGGTCCTCGTTGGTAACGTAAGTTTTTCCAAGAAATTGTTTTGTACATTGCTGGACGGGCGGGAAGAAAAGAGTTGCCGAAAGTGACTCAACATTTTTTCTTTATTTGTCGTAAAGTTTAAGAAGAAACCGAATGGTTTGCGTCTGACCAAAACCACATCGGTCAACTATAGCAAAAATATCAAACAATGGCGCAAAAGTTGAAAAATGTTGAAAGAAAGTTGCCAAATCATTGGACCATTTAGACCTGGGTTATATTGATTTGCATAAGAAAGGTGACGGCTGTTTGGAAGAGAATGCAATTTTCACGGAAGAGAACTCTATTACACGGGCAAATTGATGAGTGAGAATTTACTGCTAGTTTAAAATCTTCGGAAACTTCATTGGAAGATGACTAAGCTTATTTTCTCATCGTTGTATCATCAACATCTGAACAAATGTCGAACAAGGATTAGTTCTTCATTACTCTATCTTCCTGCCTAGAGGGACTATAGATCTCAAAATTGGCAAAAGTATGTAAACCCACAGAGTCAGTGGCCGATTCTGAAAATTTGTCTCCTTCTCAAATACCATTTCTCGTAAAATTACACCTCGGTGACACCCACCTCGGTCGAGACTGCAATCGTATCTTGTCCGCAGAGATTTACTGTTTTACATGCCTTGTTTTTGCTAAAACCATAATTGTACGTCTAACTTTGGCCCGGATTAGGTGAGAAAACAAACAAATCCTCCTTCGATCCTCCTTCCAAGCAAATAATCAACCATTTCCTTGAATCATGATAGACGAGAAAAATGGTGCGAGTTTTTTTTCCTGCCTGGCTTATCCACCAAAACACTAAAAGGGAAAGGAAGCTGCAGTCAACGATCTGTATCCGAAAAAAGGGAACAATTTCGACCCGAAAAAATGTCACATTAACACCTTCGTACACAGTTTTTTTGTTATTAGAAAATCCTGGAAGTAATCTGCTTCTAGTCTTTTTTCTCCCATCGATAAAAGATGAGCCTCTTAAATCCTTTTCCCATCGCCTTGAATGGTAAGTTGAAGAACCCGTTAGATCAGACGAAAAAAAATGGAAAGGTGTGAAAAATCATACTCTCGAATGTTCTCGTGTGAAATAGGACCGGGAATTTGCTTTCAAACTGGCAATTCCACGGGACAAGCGTATATTGTCTTGTGGTGTGGTTTAATGATGTGACCTATAAGTTCGATGTTTCGTTCACGTGGAAGTATAAAATGCATTCAATTACATTCTGGAAAATGGATTTTACAGTTCCTTTTACAAACGTGGTGTTGAAGCACCTAAACCTAAAACTCGCGCGCAAATTATTCTTTTATTCCACATTACACGTGGGTGATCTGGAAACCAGAGTTTTGTTTGCAAATTCATTAGAACCATCGTATCTGAAAAATGCATCAAAATTAAGACAATACGTCACGTGTCATATACGCAACTGTCAGTTCAAACCCTTGGATTTTTCACATCAGGTGTATCTAATGGTAGACTATACTATTCGACTATACAACAGTCGCAAAAAGTCTGTTTTTGTCTGTATTTTTTTTTGTTGCAAGAAGCTATATAAAGAAACTATTTAATTAAAAAATGTAATAGGAGACGCGAAATACTATTTCAGAACTTATGTCATGTCATGTCAAATCTGTACAGCTTTCTAGCTTCTTGAAGGTTCAATCATTGATAAAATATTGCCCGATCAACGCACAGTTACATCAACGTTCACTTAGTATAGTGAGTCAAGGAATGCGCGTTTCGAGTTCGCCTCATCAGTATCAGGTCAGAACGACTTGACCGCCAGGCAGACGATCCCAATCAAAGAACTAGTCATGAATGCCACTTCCAAGTGCAGAAATTCTATTGGCTGATGAGAAACATAACGAATTCAAAACCTGATTGCGGCTACCAAGCCAATGCGTAGCACTATTCTATATTTCCTTAAGAATTAATTGGATCAAACCACGTTGTGCATGGAGAATGCAATACCTAACTTTAGTGAGTCAAGAAATTCGACTTGCGTTCCGCTTCACCCGTACCTGGCAGACCAGCTTGGTCACCAGATATACACAAAATCTAAAATAGAAACAAGGTTAAAACCTCTATAATCAAAAATAACAAAGGAACTTCGAAAAATCCATTATTACCAATTATCAAAAGCAGAAACGAATCATTAACTATTTTATACTCTTTTAAGCGCGAGCACACTGCTTTTCGATGTTACTAGTACACAGGTACGAACATCGTGTAACTGTATGTATTCTTGAGATTAAGATCCATTTTCATTTGTTTCTGTTCCACCTTGTGGACTGCAAGTCTAATATGAGTAATTCGAAGTTGTGTTGTTCATTTGACTACGTAGTCGGAGGTATCGATACAATATTGTTTGTGTAGTGAATAGGCAACACCGTGTTTGCTTACTTTGTTGATAGCTTTCGCTTTGCGAGATGGCAAGGTAGACTGATTTTCACAATTATTGGCTGGCTTTTGAAATGCTTTCCGAAGGCAGGGTTACCGCAGAGTACTGCCTCAAATAGGAGCATATAAGTTAAATATGACAGTATTAATAAAAGTAGACACTTAATAAGTGAGCTAATGCAACTGCCTCGAGGTATTAATGAATGTTAAGGCGGCATGGGAATCTTTTCCATGCTTTCTCATTATTTTTTTCTCGAAAAGGGTAAAGCAAAATATGTTAGGAGTTTAATGCATACCATGCAAACACATTCTAGTCGCGAAATTTTTTTTAGCGACATGCCAGAAACCCCTTTTCATTTATACATATAGACGAAATGCGGTACCAATTAATTGCCGCTCATACGTTCATCGGAAATGAAAAAAATCTGATAGAGTCTTCAAGCATACTCAATTGTTTTCTCCTTGTCCTTTTTCGAAAATTCAAATTATAAATAAAATGGTGGGCATTTGAAGCAAAACAAAACCATTAGTTTCTAAAAAATTGTCTTTGATTGATTCAAAGACATGTTGATTATTCGAAATTCGAAAAAAAGGGTGGGTCAAAAACCCTTTTGAGCTTTGAAACAAAACAAATGAAGGGGATAGTTTGTAGGGCTTATAATACATTCATGGTACCTAATTTGCAGCCATGGTTTCGAGAAAAAACCGCGTGTAAAGTTTTGTGTACGATTTGCTTGCTGACAAAAAACGGCTCGATTCAAAGTTGCCAATCTCCAATAATAGTTAGATTTGTGTGAAATTTGTAGAAAATGCTTTTAAAAAATTGAACTTTTAGAAAATGAAACCTAATCGATGTTTTTTTTTCAAAATTTAATCATGAACCCTAACGCATCACCTCTACCGATCGGCTATTGATTTCAAGGGTAGTAAGATTCGGCCGTCTGTTACTAGTATTGCTCTCATGCAGGTAGTTAGGAACGGCATGAAACGGAGCTAGCTACTATAGCATACTATTGGAAGTGCCGTAATCTGAAAACTAGTGAACAAATTGTGTGCTATGCAATAGTTTATAAATGTATACTCATAAATGATAGAAGTGTAACCGAGACCTAGTTACAAGTTATGAAATTTGGCATATTGCAGATTTCTTTCGTTAAATGGCACAGTATAAGGTCAGATAAAATGTAATGCACGACCAAGTTGGGAGAAAGAATCCGCATGTAGCTCTAACTTCAATTCAAAGCAAGGCACACCAAACTGAGTAGTAGTGTCATAGTTTATAATATAGAATATGTTACCATGATTTTTTAAACTTTAGAGCTAATAGAAGAAAACAGAAAAAAAATGATTCAACATGTAAAAATCATATACTACACGAAGTTTTCAAGAAATCATAAATAGAGGAACGATTCGTTTAGGGAAACAGCTATAAAATATGGTATCCTACGAAGAATTATTTGCTGGCCTGGACAACGAAGTTCGAAGGGAGCATATGCGTTCCATCTTTCCTCTTTTCTATCAAAGGCATTCTTCACCCTCAAACAATGCTATGTAATTATAAACGTCAACGTGCAACGGGTTAATTCTGTCAGCATTATTGCCATAAAACTATAAACTGAAATGTGATGTTTTACCTTTTTATCGAATGTAACTATAGATCTGTTCGCTTATATGGGCCCCTCAACTCAATAGTGCACAGAGGCCCCGACTGATCTTAAGACGGCCCTGGTCGCTATACGACAAAACTCCATGTCTATGCCCCAGCCCGTAAAGCGCAGATAGATAGTGTACTTTCCGAGACGGGTATTACTTATTACTTGCAAGAATCTGATACGGCGTGGGATTGGCCTAATCCCAAATCCGTTGCTTTAGTCAGTAAAAATGCAAGCAATTGCATTTGGCTGTGATGAAGGGCTACATTAAGCTAGACTCGTTTCGTGTAGCCTTCGCTGGGTCAGCGCTATCTAGCCACGTCATTATGGGAAGGCTTCGCCTATCTGTCCACTTGTTTATACCGCGCGACATAAATTGCCTCAACTGCAAACAACTGGGTTATAGGGCTAACAACTATATTAATAAATCACGGTCTGACAAATATGGGAGGGATATGTGGAAAAATACTGAAAATTTTATTTACTGTAACGAGAGAGAGTCCTCATGAAAAAGAGTCATGTCCTGCGTTTAAGCAGGATGAGGAGAAGCTCAAGCACTCCGTTAAGGAACACTCTCTTCTGCAGAAATATTGCAGAGTGCTTCGCTATCTGCTCTTTTAGAAATTTCTTATGTTCAGCAATAAACTAATAAGCCCGAATTTTATAAACCACAAGGGAACAAGGTCGAAGTCGAGAAGCAAGAGCTCGATGAGTTCAAAATTCAACCCGTTGGATATTCGATTTCTCCAAGAAGGTTTATTCGGATTGAACAGAAATTTTACCGCGTCGCGTGCCTTCACAAAACCGCAAACAACTCACCGTTTTCGATGGTGGAGTTATTTCTTGCTCTCTTGCAACAATAACGTCCCGAATCAAATTCAACTTATTGAAGAATCTACCTTATTCTGAAAATATGCGATTGTTTTAAAAAGTGTGGACAAGGCCTCATGATTGGCCATCCCAAAATCAGAAAACCAGTCATCGCCATCCAAAAATCAGTAAAACCAGCCGCCGATCATAACTCGTATCGGCCAATTACAATGTTGTTCTGTATCCGGAAATCGTTTGAAAACATTATTCGGTTCCGCCTCGACAATCGGGCCGAAGCAATCGCTATGACAAAAGGACGCACGATTTCCTTGGGTAACTCACAACCGAAATTGAAATAGCCTACGCTCGCTGAAATGGCGTCAGTGTTCTTGGATATTTCAGGGGTTTTCGATTCGGTTTCTACTAATGTTCTATCAGAAAAGCTTCACCAACATGGTCTTTCACCTACTTAAAACAACTTTTTGTCCGATTTGTTCTCTGAAAAGCAAAAGAATTTTTCGCATGGGGATTCGACAGCTATGCGTTATAGCTATGTGGACCTTCCCCAGGGCTCACTTCATCGTAACTGGCAGCCTCAGCTCATCGATGCTCGCTATTCGCTGAAGCACTCCCCGCACTTCTTGAGAAAAATACGGCAGCTCTCGCGTGGTTTATCTGAAATATCATACCAGATTTTGCTAGTTTGGCTCCCTTCGCACTGCTTTATTCCAGTGAATGAGAAGGCGGTCATTTTAGCTTAGAAGGTGATATTTATGCAAGACCAACTAGCTTCAACGAATTGTTCTGTATTTCTCGTCAGAAAACGCTCAAAAATTGGTAAGTTGTATGGAGCAATGGAGATCTAGGAAGGTAACTCCATTACCGCTAAGATATCGAGGGAATCTTGATACGAACGGATGGATGTGGGTCGTGATTTCATTCGGGTGGTGTCCCGGCTCATGTCAAATCAGTATTCGTTGGATGCGCATCGCCGGCGTATCGACCTCGTGGATAGCGGTATTGTGAATGTTGCAACAGTTATCGCGACATCGAACATGTTGTCTGGTTGTGCACCAAGTGATGTTGGATTTCAGCTAAAAGATTTCCTTCTACCAATATTCCGGTTCCAGATGTTCTTGCTAACCTATTTCTATAAACGATGAATATCCAAATTTAGTTATTTCTTCTCTTTTATTTTTTTCTATCATCTTCAGGCCCCTACTCCGAATTTGTCAGGAAATCTAAGTCTTTCCAAAATCGAATAGTGTTCTGTTTTTAACTGCTAAATCCATTGATCTTTCTTGTTTGAAAGGACAAGCTGTATTTCTATTCTTGAAAAATGTCTCTAATTGCCTCCATTAGTTTCAATAAAAGTCAATTAATATCTTGTATATTGATTTTTTTCCATATTTTTTCTTGATTCGGCTTGTAGTGGTAGCTTAACGGAGATTGATTATCCGTTGGATCTCGTGCATGGAACTTTCTGTTGCACGCGGAAACCTTCTTTCACGGCGGGGAAACGTTTAATTCACTCGTGTCTTTCATGTCGAGGTCATTATCGTTAAAGCGTTAATCTTTCGTTAATCTTTCGTTTACTGAACTGAGTTCGGCCAATAAAGGCCCAAACGCACTGGCGACGGAAGCGAAACGGCAACGGAAAGCAGCTGTCATTTATTATTTTAAATACATGCATGTCAACGCGGTTGTCCGCAATGATGACGGAACGGTAAACGCGGCGTAGTACTAAAAGTACAAAACCGCGTTTTTTTAAAAAAAATTCAAAAAGAGCGGCAATCGAAAACGCGGTAAGCAGTGATTCAATTCAAATTCTATTCGAAGCTTTATGATGGAGTACGATCTTGCGCAAGAGGAACTCACAAATCAAACCCATAATGGGAGATTGATAAACAGTATTAAAAAATACCCGGCAATTTATGCGAAATCCTCAAAAGAATTCCGAAATTCGATTCGGAAAGATGCGGCATGGCGTCATGTGGCTGAGGAAATGCAAATGACTGGTAAGTAATTTAACATTTTCTTTATGGGTAATATACTAACTAGCCTTTATTTTGCAGAGGCAGCTGTTAAAGCAAAGTGGAAAAATCTACGTGATCGGTTCGTCAAGGAGCACCGAGAAGTAACCGATTCCTCGTCTTCTGGTGCTGGAGAGGAAGAGGTATACGAATCTAATTGGCCATTGTACAATGAACTCCTCTTTCTTGCGGCCCATTGCAAAAATCGACCGTAAGTACATAATAAACTGTTTTCCAACAGACATAGTGCTTTGAATTTATGCTTCTAGAACTATCGGTAACTTTCGTGTCCTCAAGCGACAGGATACACCTGTTACTGCTGAGCCGTCATCATCAGCACAGGAAGTAGTACTCGAAGAGATTCTTGTAGAAGAGACGGAGTTAAACCACTCTCGAGCTGAAACAAACAAAACAAAGAAGCGAAAGATTGACATTGACGAGCTAATCCTTGCCATTTTGGATGACGTACAGCAGAGCATCGTTACCGGTCCTGCAAGCAGTGGAAATCGACACATGTCTTTTGGATCATACCTCGTAGACAGGATGGAAATGCAACCGCTGCATGTAGCCCGCGATTTGGAGGTGGAGTTCACCAACAGAGTGAATTCTCTGTTGGATCTGTACGCTGACCAACAAATTCAGTAGAATAATAAAAATAAAAGGATACAAAACCGACACGAATAAAATTTAAAATTGGGCAAAAACCATATTTTAGATAACAAGTCAAGAGAACTGAAGAGATTTTGATGTCGGAGGAAATGAGTATTTAGAAATCATTGTCATATTTTAAACCCTATTAAACCATTCTCATTCCTGAATCCTTCAAGGATGCTTTAAAAATCTTCTAAATCCTTCGAGACACCCAAACTGAATATTAAAAAACGAAGTAATAAGTAGAAACTGAAGATACTTGATAAAAAACGACATAAAAATGAATTTCTCTTCAAAATAAACAATAATTATAGAGAAAATTTAGAATAGGACGAAAGTAACAATGAGAGATTCTCTTTGGGGTCTTTCTCTTCTGTTCATTACTCGGTCATTTCAACATTTACTACTCCACTCTTTGCAAAATATTCTAATAAAAACCGTCGGCTTTCGATATGTACTGGAAAATTAGTGCAAAGTATTGTAATGACGCCGTAATAAACGAAAGAGAAAGTAAACAAAGAGAGGCTCTCAATGTTACTTACGTCCTATTGAAAATTTTCTCTAGAATTTATTATATATCTAATGCTTTTACTAATAGCATAATTATCCAATTCTTCCGATGACCCCGTTTTGCATAGTTGGCCCCTCTCGTTTTTAGCAACGCAGTTCAACTCGTCGAATTGCCGAATGTAATATTCAACATTGCTCTGAATTTGTATTGAGCTACTGTAAGAATCTGTGATAACAATTCAGTTGAATGACACTCGTAAAAATATTCAGTTAAAATGGAATTCCAGGTACTAGCTCAAACTAGTCGAATGGGGTTTAATGGTCCCACGAATCCTAGTATTTAGGATGGAATGTTATGATGAATACGGCATTATCATGTATTTAAAATTCGTGGAAAGATGAGAGCCGACTAAACTGGGTTGCATTATTCCTCCGGAACTAAAAAGACATCGTTCTACATACATTCATCACACCCTCAAATATATTCGATCCGAACGTTGCATACCTAGTTGCATACAAATATTTCGGTAACAATTTGGATACCCCTTCCTGTACTGTTTGACCTATCCACACTATTGAACGAAGTCACATCCCATGCGGCACAGTTCATGGTAGTGCAGTCGTAGATGTGGGTAAAGGTTTGATTTTACACCAACGCGGATCGCACCATCATACAAAAGTGTGGGATGTAATATTCCGACAGCAACGTAACAAAGGTTCATCCTTTTCTCCAAAATCACTCGCAATACAAGGAATTTCCTGCTCCAAAAAGTGAGTATATGTTCTAGGCAACACGGAGCTCAACGATTCGCTGCTGGGTACAAGTATATTCGATAATTCATAATCTTGCACTGTTGGCAAATGAGTGTCCTTCAGTACTTGAAGTAACTCCGCTTGGATATTTTAAAAGATAGTCAGTCGTTTTGAATATTTTTCGATTATGAGACACTAATAAAAATAACTCATCAGACATTTTTTATTCATATTTGTTTCGATCCCCAACTGAAAATAACGACTTAGACCTAGAAGTTTATAGTTGGATTTGACCAAAAGCTGCATCTTGACCGAAACTTTTACCTCCCGACCAGGCGTCCACAGCTATCGTATTTGTAGAAATCAATCAGACGCGAGATGGCTTTCATGACATCCGCCGATTTGTTGAACACGATAACGGCGGTCGTTCGAATGGTCAAAGTCCAGCAAAACATCACGGCAAGTATTCTTCGGGATGATCGGGCTAGACAAACCTTTTGCCCATTAGATTAACCCATTCAGCATGAACTCATCCGTTGTCGGGGTTAATCATGTTTTCCACGGGATAGACGTTTCCTCTTTCAACGCATACGTATTCTCGAAATACGGATACATCCAAAGCGAGCAAATCAAGCAAAACCATGGTGGAAAATCATCAGAGCTATAGGTTTTAAATAGTTGTCGGACAACCAACAATACCCGGAAATTAAACTTTAGGCGAGATTGCTTTCCGTCCATGACTCCATGTCATTAACGCAAATGTAAGCTCCAGATGCACATAAACGTAATTATAGGTGTTCTAGACGATGAACCTAGCATGATAAACTTCGGCAATTGCATCATACTCGATGCTCTTTACGATTTCTTTGCGCTGCAGCTGACTCCAAAATAAATGCACACAACTTTTTTATAATTTGGTGACACTTTAAACTTACGACTCACAAATTAATAATTCTGAAATAGAAAGTCAATGTTAATAATATTCAAATAAAACAACAGATACACTTAACAGAAAATTCGGAACCTCTATGAAACAACTCGCGAGATGACAATATTGACTAATAATTGTAATATATTATATGAATAAATGAGGAGAGTGTTATGTTATGTGAATTTTCCATCTGCGATTTAACCTCATTTGTAAGAATTCAACCCGAATTATTGGCAATATTGCAATAAAACCCAGTAAAGTTCAGCCGAAAATGAGCCGGAATTCTGGCTGGTTCTAGTTAGTATTCTGGCTCTAGTGACACAACCGATTCTAACTAGAATCGGTTGTGTCACTGTAGCTGGAATACGAATTAGAACCAGCCAGCAATTCGGCTCATTTTCCGGGTGAACTTTACTGGACATAACTGCGGATTAGTCCATTTCCCAGTTAAGTTCAGCCGGAAATGAACTGGAATTCTGGCTGGTTCCAGTTCGTACACGGGCTCCAGTGACATAACCGATTCTAACTAGAATCGGTTGTGTCACTGGAGCCGGAATACGAACTGGAACCAGCCAGAACTCCGGTTCATTTCCGGCTGAACTTAACTGGGTTTGACAACAAAGTTATTACACGCAAAACCAAAAAGCGTCTTTAATGGTATAAAAGTGACTTTAAAATATCGGGTGGGGATTTTTGACGTTATTTTGTTTTAAAAAATCATTTCTTTTAAATAGAGTGGACTGATTTTGATGCTTTATGCGTCAGAAAACCGCATATTCTTCTAGTTGTAACAATGGATATGCGAGCAACCTAGATGTTAACACCAGATTTAATCCGGATTGCGCTGGGGTAAGTCGGTTTGGGTTTTCATCTTACATAAAAATATGTTTATTATGATTCCATGTTGAAATCAACTAATTATAAATGTTTATTTTTAAGGTTGCACGGAGAATGCGCAAAATTCGCAAACGAAAAAAGCAGTTTTTTTCCACACCGTATGTCAGATCTTCATAAAAATCAATCAGCGTGTGTAGAATGTTGTTACAGTACTGCTGATTGATTTTTATGAAGATCTGACATACGGTGTGGAAAAAACTGCTTTTTTCGCGTGCGAATTTTGCGCATTCTCTGTGCAACCTTAAAGCGTAGTTCAATCATATTTGTGATAATATAGCTAACGAAATCATGTTTCTAATAAGTATTTTGCCAAAGCATCGCGCACGAAATATGCATCTCTAGATGCATTGTTTCCTCGCTGGATGAAATCTGCGCTGATTCCTTCGAGGGGATCAACGTGTGATCGCCACTCACCTGGTATGATTTTACCATTTTGTCCAATTTGATCTACAAATGAAGAGGTGCTAATAGGATCCTCCAGCGAGCCACCAAAATCCCAAAAGTATTTTTAATAGTCCTGCGCGCCCTGGAAAGTCTGTAGTTAAAATTTTCTTTGATCGCTTCCAGATTTCTTCCAGGGTAAGGCCGCATTAAATTTGCTTTCAATGGGAACGCTGCATCTCCCACTATGAAATAGGGAATCACTTCCCCATTTGATAGTGCAGCGGGTTGTGGTAGCCCTAGTTCCCCGTGTAATAAGTGACGTCCAAAAATGCTGTTAGAGAAAACGCTTCTGTCAGCATTTCCCCCGTAAGCTCCGATATCAACAACAATAAAATTGTAATTGGCATCACACATAGCCATCAGTACTATGGAGTACTGCTTTTTATAATTGTAGAATAATGATCTCGAATTATGTGGGCAGGTTAAGGACACGTGTTTACCATCGACAGCAGTACAGCAATGCGGTAGATTCCAACGAGTCTCAAACTCTGTACTGAAATGTTGCCACTTTTGTTCTTCTACTTCTGGCAGATAAAAGTCTTTCAACTCATCCCACAGCGTTTCTGTCACTTCTTGCGTTATTTCTCTTACCGTTGTGACACCAAGTCGAAAGTCGATACACAAAAGATGCTGGATCCACCCGATAAGTATCTGTAGTTTAATAAACTCGCATATAGATAGAATTAACAGGTTTGTAAATTTACAACTTACGTCAGGGTTAAGAACAGCCAGCACCCCGGTGATATCGGTGTTCGAATTGAAAATTTTTCAAGCCTGTGTCTGATTCTGCCTAGCAGCATATCGAAGACGGATGGCGACATTCTCGTACAACGAAAAAAATATTCCGGATCACGTTCTCTCATCAGCGGGAATGCAGTTTCATAAAATCCCTCCGCGGATCTGTTTTGGTTCGATGGTCGTACCCACCAACGCCGTTCACTCCTGCTTCGCAAGCTCTGAAGCTCCCGTACTCGTCGAATGGTTTGGATTGCCTTAAGGGCAAGGAGAATGTTTGTTGGCATACCGACTACTTCCACTGGGAAACACAATGGCACTTTTTCTAGTTTATTCTGAGTAAACACTTGCTAAAAATTTGCAATACTATTCCGTATTATTGCTGTATTGACCAAGGAATGTCTTGCGTTGCCTTGCAAATATTCACTACGTTGAGTTCCATATCAACATTTGAATAGGGCTAATAAGATTTGTAAACAAACTTTTGTTTTGCTGATTTCTCCTAATTTGTTATCATTTCAACACAGAAAACATTTGAAATTGATTCTACCAAGGATAAAGATGTTGATTCATGTGTATTTTTCATGAAATTCAACTCGGTAGCGGAATAATGAGCGAAATAAGTTTGTTTACAAAAGTCTCATTAGCCCTTTTGAAGAATTACTATTGAGTTTTGGTAAAGAAAAATCGTTTGGTTTTGATCAAAATCTGTCAACAAGGAAATGTCAAACGCTAACCACGCTCTAACCGCTGATGTTCATTGCGTTTTGAATACGCGGCAATGGTCGCGGTTTTTTTTAGTACAAACCGCGACAATTCCGCGTACCATTGCCGTTCCGCTTCCGTCGCCATTGCGTTTGGGCCTTAAAACGGTTTGTCCGGAGTTTCCCCTCAAAGTTAATTTTGACAGTTGGCTGATACGCCCAAATCATATGTTTATTGAAACAAGTACTAATAGATTTATACAGATAACAATTGACTGACAACAGGTAAAAACGCGGTCAAATATGTTGGCGTATGTCACTGTCATCGCGTGGATTTCAGTGACGTGCCCTGTGGAATTGCTCCTGGGTGAGTAAAGCCATGTTACCAGAGAGCTTTTTCAGCTTTTGTTTTTTTATTTTCCATCGACGTTTATTTTAATCACCGACTCCACCATCTAGACCCTAGATATCGGCCTATAAACACATGTACCCTTCCGAAAGAAGACGTTAACACAGATTTTGTGCCTCAGAAAAACTCAACGATTCAACCCAGACCCGCTGGGGTAAGTGGCGGTCACGCTCAACACCCAAGCGCCGTTAAGTCGCACTTGTGTTACTATGAAACTGAGAACTATGAAACTATTTTCTTAATTTCAAATATTTACAGTTGAAATTTGCGTGTCGTGAACTCAAACATATTCGCTATTTATTATTCCACGTAACATTTGAAAACAACACCATTTGTAGTGCATAAATCTGAATGGGACTAACAGGACCGTAGGGTGGTCTTCTAGGGCCTTAGTTGTTCGCCATTTTCGTGTTTACATTGGCTTTTTTCAGTTCAACTCTCGAACAATAATTAATTGTGTACCTGGAAATGGCACACTTAGCCTGACTTATCTTATGATTTATCGTCACTTATTTTATAGAGCAGATCATGACTTCAGTGCTCTCACCCCGGAGGTTAACGCCTTTTATGGGGTCCAACCCGGCTAACCGCACGCTACGTGCCAGCGTGTGTTTCTCGGGCACACTTATCTTACTACCCAATCGGGCCAAAAAAGTGGCACCGGCTCTGGATCTCTCATACCGATTACTCATCCCATATCTCATGTGATATCTTAAACCCGTTAGTTTAAGTCTAACTTAACCGTAAAAAATCGTTATTTAATTCAAACTCCTTCCAAATTACCCTGATTTGGGTCCCTTCATACTGCTACACTCCAGGGAATGTGGAAGCGAACACACAAATCAAACAGATGTAAAATCCTGCAACTCTTTCTGGACGAAGACTGTCACTATATAACCCGCCTTAACTATCGGTCCTCGTTGATCTTGGAGTTGCTCCCAAAGGATTTTCACCAAAGCATCTCCAAATCGAAACACAACATCAACTCGATGGCACGTGGTCACAGCCAGAACACAGCAGTCAATTAGTATCATTCATCTTATTTTCCCCAGCGCAACTCATCCCACGACCTTCTGCGAAAACCGATCTGATGGAAATAGAATCCTCATTGAAGAAATAATAATAATGGCCAACACGAGCCAAATCGAAGCAAACCCCTTTCCAGGCAGGATAGTTTATTTTTCTTCCTCTCATCGCAACTATTTACCCTGTCTGTCCCTGGCTGGCTCAGCCCAAAATCTGAAGTGCCTATGAAGCAAAACCCTTCTTATTCCGACTGCTCTATTCCATCAGTCAGTCAGTGTGCGCTAGAAGCAACTGTTTGGATGCTGCCGCTGTTGCTATCCAAACAAGCAGAATCTCGAAAGGTCCCTAAGAATGGACGCAGTTTACTAATGATCGTCTGTCTGACGTTCGGCAATGCTCGAATGCAACCCAGGCGGGCGCGCTCCGTTAGGCTTCTAGACTCTGAAGCGCAGATGTTGTGCTGCTGCCGTTGCTTTCTTCCGCTAGCTCCGAGCACTGTTGATTGAGACCCAAAGTGAAAATAAACAAAAAGTCAAACTGAGTCCAAGACGTCGAGGATGTTTCTGGTTGAAAGGAAAATTAGTCGAAAAAATAAACAAACGATGTAATTTCGCTCAATACTTTCGATTGTTTGTTGGGTGTCTTCTGCGAAATTCGTTGTGACCGAAAAGCCACTCACAGGAAATGCAGAGGAAGTCCATCCTTGTCCTTGTCTGTTGTGCTAGAAATTTGCTAATGATGGTACAGCAGTATGGTGAAGAAGATACTTTTGATGAATGAGTTAATGGTTGCAGTTCGAAAGGAGTGAGTGATCCAGCTGAAAGACAATTTGTCAAATGGGACAAATTGTTGTGAGTTGTGAATGTACGGATTTTCAGTTGAAAGTTATTGTTTTTTCATTCACTTTTACATGTATACGTTGTTTTTGGCTTACTATCAAATCTGAACTAGATTCCTTCCGTTTTGTAGGGCGTTACGCGAACGTTCAAGGAGAATCAGCCTTGCGTTTCCATCATACCTTATATCGATGTGAGCTGTGATTCATCATCGTATGGAAAAGGATACTTTTCTTCATAGCATGTTCATAGTTTTATGACATTTACAGCCTAATTCTACATTTCAAGCGATTGGACAACAGTTTGTTAGTTGATTAAATATGATAAGACGTCTGTATTTGTTTTCGTTGTGGTAGGTACTTTTTCTTTCCTGTGATTGTTCATACTACTGACACGCAAGGGCTTGATCGTCTTTAGTTCACATCGTGGTCTGACCACAGATATATCCAGGTTGCAGATTGACGAGCGATGTAATAAAGTGTTACAACCACATCCCCCCCCCCCCCCCACTCGAACAAGGTTGCTAATGCCTTGGCAGAAGTTCCTTAATTTATCCACTATAACAAAAATCATTTCTCAGTGTATTATAACATGACTTTGCATTAAGTGCTGTCGATCCTCATTATCACCTTTATTTTCGCCAAAATCGTGCGATACGTTATTCATGGGAAAACTCCAAAATGTACAACAATGATGTCTTCTGAGATGTTTTATGATGGTTGAAGATCTTCATTTTATTGGTATAGGTATAGTGATTAATCTTCATTTAAGTGCAATATTTTTTTAAAGTATAAGAAACAAGATAGTCTTATGAAATGCTGGCGAGCTCGTTTTTGCGAATCCTTATTGAAGAAGACCAGAACTTTCTATTTGTAATACTCTCGAAGTTATTCGCCATTGTTTTTGAATGACCGCCTAAAACATTAATATTGCAGATAAAGCTTCAGAATACTCTAAGAAGTTATTCAATTTTCTAGTTGTTAGATAATTTTTGATAAAAATAGATAGATGCAAAAAAAAATATTTATGGGAGTCATCCAAAAAAAAAAGCTTCAACTTCCAAGGTATTAAAAGAAAGGGTTGGTGTATTCAGTGAATATCCGAAAAACAATCTACAATTTTGCCGACTTCGTCAGATTATTTCATCTGGCCAAAAAAAAATTATGAAATCTCGCTTCTAGGATTCTAAATACACTATGGACGTAAGCTCAGACGTTTAAGCGTGAACAATTAGTTACTATTCGAATCACCATTTTTTATACAAAATGATCGAATCACTTCAAAAATACACGAAATAAGCCAATACTTTTTTGTGGAACATGCCGAACTGATCACGATGATATTTAAAGTTATATTAAAAAAATCCAATACATGTAGGGATCCTGGAAAATTGCTGACGTTCGCCTACAATTCTTCTTGTCAATATTAATGTTTGTGGCATACATGGTATGTGACACAATAATTATAGCGACCAGGCCAACTGTGCAGCGTACAGAATGAAGATGATTCAAAATTATACGGCAATGAAATTATTCATCTGACGAAGAATTTAATCAACGAATCATTTTGAACCTTAAATAAGGAAGAAACGTGGACAACGGAGGAAGGAAGAAACGTTTGGGAGTGACTTGGTTAAAAATGTTAATGTCACTCCTTTGGTCTTCCTTTCTGGGATAAGACAAAGGTATTTAAACTTGTCCTGGCTAATGCGCCTAGGTTATAGCGCTTTTACTCGCTCTAAAAAATTCACCATTAAGGCTCATTCTTAAATAACGTTGAAGATAAAAACTTTGCGTCTTTAGCGAAGGTGTTGGCAAAAATATGCTCTACAACTTTGTTGAAGACAAAATATTATATGGTCGATGTTAACTTAGAACGAACTAAGTCGCAAAATCTAAAAAAGTGAGATAATAAAAACGGGTGTTCAATAAAAAATGCGATTTTTTTCAGTCATGTAGTTAAAAAACAAACAAAAAATTCGCTGCGAATTCAGTATTTTTTATTAAAAATATGTTCATTCTTAAAAAAACGTCAATGAATACTGAAGAAGGGTCCGCCGTACGACGCAATTTAGTCGCGATGTTCTCACAAGAGCGCTGGCGTCCATCTTCCGGATACAATGCCGGATCTTTATGGTGAACTGCTTCTTGTACTTGGCCCAATTATTTTTGTACACTAGGGCACTGAGGGAGCCGAAAAAATCCTCAATGGGACGGCACTGGGGAAAGTTGGTCGGGTTCCTTTCTTTCGGCACGTACGGTATCTTTTTCTGCTCAAAATACTCCAGCGTCTTCTTGGCGTAATAGGAAGACGCCTTGTCCGGCCAGAAGACGTACTTCCCATGCGCATGATGTCCTTTAAGAAAGGCAGAGGAATTTTCCCAAGACACTCCTCCTGGTACACTTGTTCATTGATGGCCAGACCGCTCGGCTTGAACCACGAATTTGAAATCCTTTTGTCCGATATGGCGATGTACAGGATAACTTTTTTTTAAATTTATGCTTAAACTTATATTTTACTTCGGGAGATGTGGCCGACTTGTCGCTAGAATAGTAGCTGTCATTTCCTGGAATGTGGGTCCTCGAGAACGTAAAGTAATTTTCGTCGTCCTGCACTGCGATTTCACGATCGCTATCTGCTCGTCTGTGTACTCGGGAGACCGAGTCTTCTTCTGACAGATGATGTCCTGCATCTTGAGGGTTCGGTGAATCAAGGTGTGGGAGCAGTGATATTTTCGGCCGGCATCACGCAATCTCGCTCCGTCCTTGTTGTCGAACAGCTTTTTTAACGCTTCCTTCTTCTTCTTCGTCATTATCTTTGCCGGCTGGCCGCTACCGCCTAAGGGATACCAGGATCCGGTAAATAGTACACATGGGCTTGGTACTTTTTTCCACGATGACCATGCGTTTCGTAAAACCGTGCTTGTTACTTCGACGCCATCTTCGATTGAACTGCCAGCACCCGAGCGAAAAGAAACATGCCACCCATTTCTAGGGAGTCCAGCGAGGAATTCTCTTGGAGAAAAACCTTACGCTCTTTACTTTAATTATAGAAAGGTATTGAAATTATTCTCATTTTGTTATTGAACACCCGTTAGCACTGGGTGGAAGATTTCTTCAGCTACATTAGACTGTTGTCAGATTTGGAATATGTCACAATAGCAAAGAGTTATGGCAAAACATAATTTCGAATTATAGCTTAACGAATGCTGCGATTAACACTTTAAACTCGTTTTTCTCGAAATCAATATTATATCCTTAGCCCGGTATGACTTAACAATGACCATATGTATTTGCAAGAATCTCACTTTTAAGAAGATTAATCGTTAAAATCACAACACCATATGAAAGGGGGTTTTAATGTCTACAATTCCCTCCGAAGACGTCATTGACTCCAATTTTACGATTAAAGCGTTAATAATTAACGAGGAATTCCACGAAGATACGTCTGAAAATCTCCAAAATCGTGACCTCTTATATTCCGATGAAACTTTGCAGGTGTCACCGGCATGGAAGACTAAACATTTTCCACAGTCAATTAGATTATTTTGACTCAAGCGCAATTTTTTAAAAGGGCGTAGACGTCTCTACGTGCATTCATTTCATTTTTTTGTTTGGTTACTCTATTTACTATCTGAGAAGGAGTGATCCGTAATGAATACTTCTCCACGGAAAAAAATATACACTGAAAAAAATGTTGCGTCATTTTTCACAATAAAAATTTATGTGAAAAATTTTAAATTGCACCCATTTTTTATTTAATTTTTTACATTTTGTCAACAAATGCCTAATAACAAAAGCAACATTTTGAATATAATTGCGTGTACTAACTAATTGGTGCAATTTTATTACAGAATGTAATTCTAAGTATCATTTTAAATCAAAATGCATTTAACAAAAATCTTCCAAAATGCGAGCGTTTTCGAGATATTTGGAATTTGCTCCAACAAAAAAAAATTACTTCTAGTAATTATGCCTTTTATAAAAGTTATTCGCGTTACCCCATCATAAAATATCAACAATCTAATGTTTACCATTTAAAGACGCAAAAGAAACTTTTTCAGTGTATTTGAATCATGGAGAAGCTTTCGATAACAAAGTTTTCCTAACAACAACATATGACACATTTTTATAATTCATACTGTTTGCAGTTATATTTATGAATATGATTCTAAACGCCATTTTAAATCAAAATGCTCACAACAAAAATTTTCTGAAATGCAGTAGCTCTCGAGATATTTAAAGTTTTGCTTTAACAAAACAAATATTTTGTTTTATTATTACCTTTGCATAAGTTATTCGCGTTTCTCCATCAACAACAATACGTTTTCCAAAAGGCCCATAACATTTCCTGTAACTTTCTCTTTCAATATCAAGGCGATATAGTAAACCATTTGAAAGCTACATCGTCGCTGTTGTGCTATCTTATGACAAGCGCCATTTTGCACATTTCGAGAAATACGATTTTTAATGTTTGATATTGAAAATGTTGAAACTTATAAATGGTATAAACAATTCAAAGAAGACAATTGATGCCTCTATCTATTCTGTATTCATTTCCCAAATATTACGAGGATCAGTTGACTATGTTGCGAGTTTTCACTATAAATGTAAACAAAAGTCGCACTCACACGTGTCATAGGTGTGTATTGATGACAAAATTTGTATGGCGTGTCATAATCGTGCATGGAAAATTTTCCATAGAAAAAAATCATCAATTATTACCTTTTATTCATAACTTTGGCTTCAGTTGGTCTATAAACAAACGGTGAGATGCATTTTGAAGGAAATGAGTCAGGGAATCTAGAAATAATAGTTATTTTTGGTTACAGTGTTGCCAAATATGACATATTTCCAGTTTAAAACTTAAATTGCATTTTTTTCACAATTCGTGCATTTTTGTTTTGAAAATGATTATGCCATTGTGTTTCTCAGATAGTTTTACATATAGAAACATCTTATACATCAAGGTAATTTGAGCCAATCCCCAGACACAGTCATTTGAAACAAAAAATTAGAAAATTAAGTAATGTGGCATATCTAACTCAGTTTACCCCAAAATGGCGTTTGTCATAAGATAGCACAACAGCGACGACATGAAAACAACCATAATATGATTCAACTAGATAGTTTAATCTTTCTGGTAGTTTATCCCAAAAAATGTGTTTCCCAAAATTGTTTATGTGGTATTTTACACTCGCGTGATGAATTGCAAGCGCTTCACCAATATACGGTTCCTTTCACTCAATTTTCACTTCATTTTCAATGCGCTGCATTTTGGAAACAATGGTTTTAAACCGTACAAAAAATAAACAAACGAAAGATGTCAGTCAAACGTGCAGCATGCTGTGATGAGCACATTAAAATCATCATAAATACGTGCGTACAACGCAAAAGTATGTTGGTAGCTGATTCTCGATGTCATACTGGTCAGAACTGAATAAATAGCACTACTGTAAAAATGAAGGAATTGAATGAAATTCTTGCATAAAATTCTCTTACGTGTGATGCTTAGTCTCTCGATGTTTAACCCTTTATAAAGCCCAGAGTTTGGGACTATTAATGGAAACACGGTTCTTTCACTTAGTTTAGAATATATTTACTAGACTGGTTCATTTTTTGACTTTTAGCTTCACCAGGCTCTACTGATTCCTTTTATGGTCCTTAGTAATTGTACAAATTTTGTTACCGATCGGTTGTGTCTACGGACCCTCCAAAAATTTCAAAGTTCATATGGGAGTTTGTATTGAAAATCGGTTAACATTGAAAATAAATTCATAAAAAATCACCTCATCAATCAATTAATCAGAACACTATTTATTTCTAAAGGTATTCTTCTACTGAACACATTCGGGTAACATTGTAAGTTTATGAAAATTCTTTGAGAAAAATTATTAACTAAAGAAGCAGCATGGCTTCAAAACAAGTGGATTTTATTATTGATCATAGCAACCCTGTTTGAATAGCTGTAACTTCCATTTGCGACCGGTGGGTGGTAAGTCTAGTTTACACTTGTATAACGATGGAGCTACTCAAACAGGGTTGCTATGATCAATAATAAAATCCACTTGTTTTGAAGTCATGCTGCTTCTTTAGTTAATAACTTTTCTCAACGAAGTTTCATAAACTTACAATTTTCCCCGAATGTGTTCAGTAGAAAAATACCTTTAGAGATAATCAGAGTTCTGATTAATTGATTGATGAGGTGATTTTTGAAGAATTTATTTTCAATGTTAACCGATTTTTCATTCAAATTTCCATATAAACTTTGAAATTATTGGGTGGTCCGTAGACACAACCGATCGGTACCAAAATTTGCACAATTACTAAGGACCATAAAAGGAATCAGTAGAGCCTGGTGGAGCTAAAAGTCAAAGATTGAACCAGTCTAATATTTACATTTATTTCGTAGTAAAAACTGTTTTGAAAATACTAGAAAACTACGCAGAACAGACCCGTGCGAAGAATTTGCGCTTTGTGATTTGTTACCCTTTTTTAAACCGTTGTATAATTGGTACGTTGAGCCACTTAGCGTTTTCCATATTTCAATGTGGGATCATTTCAGCGAAAACGCTAACTGATTCTGCTGAGATAGCGGTGGTCGCGATTGTCATGGCAATTACCCTGAAAGTACTGGCTAGTTTCATTCGATCCCGCTGCGTCATCGGCGCTGCAACCCAGACAGAACCTCCGTACCTTAGAATCGTCGAGGATACAGCGATTGTTACTGCTTGTTTTGGCGCGTTCTGATCTTGTTTTTGTTTCTACTAAAGAAGTTGTCATATTAGGGTCATTCGCTTTTTTTGGATTAGAAAAACTCGTAACCCTATGTGTAGGGCTGGAAATAATTTCCAGTTGAAGACTATCAACACCAACTACGCTATGTCCTGGTCTGGCGGTTCAGAAAACGCAAAAACAAATATTCCTATGACACAGTTCACAGAAAATTTAAAAAAAGTGCAGCGAAAGCAGAGGATTACTAAACCATACATTTTTACTTTTAAGATAAGATGGAATTAATAAAAAAATAAATGACCAGAACCGTCTCATGGATTATTTAATAGCAAAAAACAGCGAAAACACATAGTACAAATTTTGGTTTTTCGGATGATCTGAAACGTTTTCTTCGTAATGTTTTTGCTTGTAAGAGTACATCCACAAAAAGATGACCACAAATGTCACCAAACTGTAGAACAATCGATTTGCATAAGCAGGCCAGGCTTAGTGTGGCTTCAACTATCTGCACGTTCCATTAGCCGAATAAGCTTGACAAATTTCAAAAAAAAAAAAATCCACATGCGTACACGCTCAAAAGCAGTAATGAATGAACTGCGGTTTGCGATTACGAGTTTAGCAATGGAATTCAAAAGAACCAACCATCTACCTGCCGCTCGGTTATCTTTGCCTGCCAAATCTAAATCCGATAAATGCAAATTTGCTGCCCGATGACCATCCGTTTGCTCATGATGTCGGTTGGATGGTCACATAATCAGATTATGATTAGGTGGGACAGAGATGTCTTTTTTTCTGTGTGCTTGCTGCCGTTCGGGTTCGAGGCGAAAAAGAAAACATTACCGGCCTACTTAAAGAATCCTTCATAAAATACTTGTCACCGAAGCATAACAAATTATCTTTGATGATCACTTCCGTGAGAGAAATCTCTATCCTGGCGAATACCAGTAGCTTCATCGGCGAAACAAGAACAATTGACTTTTTAGTTTTTTTTTTTGCCCTACCAACCTCATCAATCATAACTGGCACTTCCGGAGGTTGTGTAATTGAGCGTGGAAAAAAATTTCAGTTATCTGTATTCAATTCGTTAGAACGTTCGGTTCCGACCCTGAAATCAAAAACCATGTGGGTGGCTGGTTAAGCTAGTAGGTTAAACAGTTATGTCTTCTGTTGAAATATACCGCACAGCGAAACTGAAAAACACCGGTCATCAGATGGTCGAATATTTGTGAATACACGTGTTTGAATCGCCGCCACAGACCGTTATCGGTCAAAGCCGCCTTTAGGGTTTGTGCCTATGCAACAAGTAGAACGCACGAAAATAGATTGCGATCCAACTGGTTTTATGTAACGGGTAGATTATGCGACCCTTTGTGTCAACTGTTTGATGCAATTTCGCATACCTTAAGTGAAGGTCAAAAGGAAACAAACAAATTTTGGAACCTGTTAGTAATTATGTAACATTATATGTAGACTAGTTCAAAATTGTAGTTAAGCTTCTCGCTTGAACTGCGTTGAAATCATCACCATACGAATCTACTCTGAAGAGACTTGAATGCGATGTGAAGTGACAAACCCTAAAATGAAATCACATTGTGAACAGCTTAACTGTACTCTAACTCATTTTTGTCAACGGTTCTCTAATAAAACCACCTTTTTCTGTCAACTTTCCGAAGTCAATCAAGCGTTCTCTTTTACCGTTTTTATCATCGATTAAGTGTTGATTTGCAACGCCTTTTTGCCATCCGACAGTCAAACAAAGATCGATTCAACCAAAAAAAAAAATCTGAATAGGCTAAAAACCAATAAAAGGTACACCTTTCCCTATCGATTGCCTGGGACGATGCACATGCGTTGAATAAATAAACACAAAAAGAGAGCAATCGTGTGGGTCCGATGTGTGGGATTGAATTGAAAATAAATTTGGAAGCCACGACAGCGACGGGGCGTAGACAGGATTAAAATTGAAAACGGTCCTACCGGGCATCCCTCGGGTTTGTTAGTTTTTGCCTATTTCGGAAAGGGTTTTTACCGTTCATTCGGTCACATGCTGTCTTTTGGCATGAGCGTGATGCGTATTTATGTATGCAGGCAAAATGAGGGGGCGAATGTTCCCGGAAGAGAATGTAGAGTAGATTGGTTGATAAATTGTAGAATTTGGTAGCTATAGAAAATGTGTGTAGGGGGTTGCGGATTTCGAAACAATTATCTGAAATTTTCTGAATTTAATCGCGTAAGGCAGCTTAGTTGAGAAATAATGTGCGCGCCCCGTTTCGGTATTTAACTTTTTTTTCGATCACAACATTCAGCAAATCCGTTTCAATATTCAATGAGCTGTAAAAAAAACTTGGGAACCACGTTTAGATTTACCATTAAACGAACCTGCTACAACGAACCAAAGCACTACGATCAGTTTCTTCCCGAGCGGAAAATTAGGATTTAGCAAATTTGTGCGTGAAGAACACTTAAATAATGTCAGATTTTGTGTTTCGACTTCGTCTCACCAGTAACGTAGCAGATCATCTTGGTCGTTAGCTAAAGTGATATTTTGGCAACTTTCTATTTCCAATGTTTATTTATCATTTAGTCAGTGTCTTACACACTAGTTTTCGAATAGAAAACTGAAAACATTTCGTATGTTATTGAAATCATAATGCTGGTATACTTCACTAAAATGTCTAATGCAGGAGCTGAATAACTTGTTGTATCCGTTTGATGCGCAGTAACTCGCAGAAACTGATGATTTCGAAACTGGCGGTATGGGGTGTTGAAGTTTGTCTCCTACAGGAACAATCGATGTTACCAGATAACATGTCGTACGCAGCAGGTTTGCATCTAATTTATACACAACATTGTTGTCCAAGTTTAATTGTGTCGTAATGGACACCAGGCTACCTTCTCATCTCGTTCAGAGCAAAAACTGAAAATCGTTCCGCTATAGAGACTGGCTTATAAGCCCTAAATTAAGAGAGAGTTAAAATTTTTGTAAATAATTCGACCGTCAGCAGCAGTGATTCAATGTGGAGGCAATGTTCGACTCCCGGAGGAATTATTTTGTAAAAGTCAGTTTCCCCATATGGAATCCCATTGGCCGCAAAAATATAGTTTCACCGGTCGAGCTAAGAATTTGCTTACTTACCTTACCGTTCAGGCTGGAGCCTTGTTGTCTCTTGCTGAATGCAGAAGCCGTCTTCGCTCCACTCGGTCCATTGCTGCTTGTCGCCAGCCTCACAGTCTTCGAAGGGTCCGCAGGTCGTCCTCTATCTGATCGAGCCACCGTGCTCGCTGTCAGCCCCGTCTTCTTGTTCCAGTAGGGTCGCCCTCAAGAATCATCTTCACCGGGTCGTCGTCTGACATTGTCCAGCACACCGCAAACGTCCTATTTTTGCGTTATGCGCGATGAATGGTTCTTCCAGCAGCTGATGCAACTCATGGTTCATTCGCCTGCGCCACGTCCCGTCTTCCATCTGCACGCCACCATAGATGGTACGCAACACCTTTCATTCGAAAACTCCAAGGGCGCGTTGGTCCTCCACGAGCATAGTCCAGGTCTCGTATTAGACCACCAGTCTAATCTGCGTCTTGTAGATAATTATCTTAGTGCGGCGGCGAATTTTGTTCGAGCGAAGCGTCGACTGGAGTCCAAAGTACGCACGATTTCCCGCCAAGATCCGTCTCTGAATTTCTCTGCTGGTATCATTGTCGACGGTTATCAGTGAGCCCAAATACACGAATCAGTCGACCATCTCGATTTCGTCACCGTTAAGGTTCACATTGTCGTCTCTAGAACTTCTTCCTCGTCCCTGGGCTATGATGCGAGTTAGAAAGCCATATGGTCAGGTACTCAACAAATCAAACAAAATGCATCCTTATGGTCGTTAAAACGTGTCAAATTGGATTTCTAACAGCTTCCGAGACAGAAGTTTTAGGTCTGCTGAGATGTTCCCAAGAAATATACATTTGTTTTTGCGGATAACTATGCTGGTAAGTTGTTGATCTGGCAGGGAATCTGTATCTGTGGCCAGAAGCCTTCGATTTTCATGGCAATCAACCAAAGTTTGCAATTAGCGCTCGTTTTCACAATAAGCAATTTCTCGCACATCATTTTCTTTCATAGTAGGCACTTCGTCCATATGTCCATATCCATCCATATGTTCACGAAAGGGAGAACAATAAATACAAGATTCTTAGAAATGTGGCACATACTTATGCGTGTATTTGCTTAACCTTTCATTCAATCGAATAATTTTATAAGTATGAAGAAAAGGCAATAAAATTTTATTTTGCGAAAACAACTGAAACAAATCATTCGTCTTTATTTTGACGAAATCCACGCACTTTTTTGATGACTTCGTTCACGGCCTTGGCCTGCTGATTCCTCCAATTCTTCAACCGACCAATGTCGCTAGAGATTGTGCTCTTTATCTTCAGATTCCGTTTCATTATCGCCCAATATTTCGCTATTGGACGGAGCTGGGAGAAATTTAGTGGTTCTGCTCTTTTGGGATGAACTGGACTCCATTGTCGTATCATTGTTGCACATTCTGAATTGGATGTGAGAGGCAGAGTTAGCTTCCCGCGTATAGTGTTTGTTTATTTGTAGTATTTTTCGTGGTTTAACTATAATTAGTGTATCTAGTCATTGTGCATTTTGTTAATAAACTACGTGTCTACAGTCTACAGTTGAAAGATTTGTGAATCGTACATTTTCCGTTTGCCGTAGTGCATTTGTTTTGTTTCGCCGATTGCTGCTGTTTGTTTTTGCCTGCCCCAGTTGCTTATTATAGCGACAACACCGCAGCGATATGGAGAAGAAGAAATGTGGAGAGTGCAAACGTGATATCTGCGACCTTGAACCTATCTGCTGTGGTTTTTATGTGTCGTATTTTCACATTATCCAATAATGCTGTGGTGTTAACGCTCGTCTTCTGAAGGAAGCGCTTGTAGCTGGGAAGGCACTGTTTATTTGCCCTCCATGTAGGACTGAGTTGAACGGACTTTAATTCGGTCTTATATTGCCGACACCAATAACGATCAACCGCCGCTAGCTGTTTTTCCTGGGCAAGTGCAGCAACTTTTTGATGTTGTCGTTGATTTGAGCAGGAAAATTGATGATTTTGCTGGTAAGTCACAACCGATAAAAATTATCTCTGGGTCGCCAGCTTGGCCCCGACTGGGTGTAAAACGCCGCCGGGAAGACCGCAGGCCAGATATTGTGACCAGTGCAGTAAAATATCAATTTCAAACGAAAATGATCGTTTCAAGTGAAACTTCGAGCCTTTCACTGTAAACATACCACCACTATATCAGTTGAGTTCGGCTGCCGTCTTCGTTTGAGTCACTCAAAGTTCACTGTCAATTGAATAACAGGTTCTGGTCATTTGACGTTTTTGCCTGTTTAGTTTCTATTGAACACTAACCTCACATTAGCACGGTCTCAGCTAATGGAAGTGAACCATTCCAATGAACCACTCACAAATGAATATGAAGGAACACTCACTAACATAAAAATAACTCCGACCAAGATAATAAATAATATAGGGTAAAGGCTATGATAAGACGAGGCAACTCAAGACGGATACAGGTACGAGCATTTTTTCTCTGTATGAGTGAGGTTGTATTTTTTTCGATGAAGCTGATAAATCAGGAGGATATGAAAAAGAAAAGAATAAAACAAATGACGTAGTGGGCTTTTCTGCTTAATTTTACAAGTATAAAACAAATTCACTCAAAAATGACAAATGTTCCGAACCTTTCTTTCTCTTCTTCTTGGAGAGTTTTCTTTCCTTTCTTGTGCCCTGCTGAATAATTTTTGACAGATGACTAGCGAGGTTGGCAGTGCAGTCAATTTCTTTGTCATATTTAGATATGTTGCTAAAATACACATAATAATGACTGTTTTATTAACTCACATTTCGCCAAAATACATCTGGAACTAATCAATCCAACATTTTTATAATATACTACATGTTTCTAGCAAATTTGGTCAGCATAACAGCCTATTCATCAGAATCAAATTTGCCACAAACATTGAAATGGACGTACTACCAAAATACAGAAATATACAGAAATCGTATTACTAGTTGCCTTATCTTGTCTTAGGTGTAAACGGGCGAACTCGTTAAAGGTCCAAGATGATAGATAACGGAAATCGATGGTTAAAGTCATTTTAAATGAAGGCGTAGTTGGTTGAATGGTAAGCGTGACAGCCACCCATCCCAGTTAGTCTGGGTGCAATCCCAGTCGAGGTCGCTGAGATTTTTCTGAGGTGCAAAATCTTCCTTCGGAAGGGAAGTAAACCCGTTGGTTCCCGGTCCATGAGTTGATGGGTCGATATCTAGTTACTACCAAATATCGTCCTCCCGTGATACTTGTGAAGTGCGCAGTAGTATTTACGGCCTCTAGCAAAAGCAAGTATCGGACTAACGTTCCTTCCGCGATCTACGTTCGGGCCAGGCCGGCGCCGGTTTTGATCAATAAACACTTTAGGATTACCAGGAGTTGCACATTGAAAGATGTTTCCCTAATCCCAAGCATGACTATCTAGTGATTCCCTGTGCAACTTCAGCTAGTCTAGATCGATAACGAAGTAGCAGCTAGGGGTGGTCGTACAAGGTCAAGCTCAAGCTCGATGGTTAAAGTCATTTTTAAATCAGAGATGAGGGCAACTTGGATACCATTTGAAAGGAGGTTAGGTCATTTTGAAATCCAAGATTGCGGCCTATAGTGACCAAGAAACTGTGAAAACAACTATCAATATGGGTATCATTTAAAATAATCATAAAATACCGTAATTTATAAATTTAGGCCATTTTGAAAATAAAGATAGCGGTTTCGGGTAACCACCACAGTAAAAACCATGATCAATATATATCTATATCGCTTTTGGAATGATGGTCACTAGATAACGGAAACTGATGATTGAGGACATTTCTTGAGCGTTTTTTCAAAACGTCATATCTGCAATGAGTTACTCTCTTTGTTTACTTTCTCTTCTGTTAATAATTCGGTCACTTTAACATTTATCCCTCAACTCTTTGCATAATATGCTAGTTAAATCCACCGTCTTTCGATCTGTACTGTAAAATAAGTGAAAAGTGTTATAGTGACGCCGTAAAAATCGAAAGAGAAAGTAAACAAAGAGAGTAACTCATTGCAGATATGACGTTTTGAAAAAACGCTCAAGATTTGGCCTGTGTTAAGCCAAAGAGGACCAAGCGCCATTTGGAGGTACCTTCCTAAAAATCGCTATCGCATCCAATGTAGCACTATAAATACTTACATCAATTTATTTCTGAGAACTGAAATAGTAATCGAAAGCAAATAAGTACCCTTAAACTTTCTATGATAATGGTAAATTATCGAAAAAATAATTTTTCCATTAAAAATACCGGGAAAAAATATGGCGCTCAGTTCACTTTGGCTTGACGCAGGTCATTTTGCAATCAATCAATCCAATATGGCGCCTTTTGGCTACCTCAAATCAATAAACCCACCTTCGATATGACCTATTTATAGCATTCATATCGAGCAAAACCTTTTCGAATTCTTTCTGAAAAAGAAAAGATTCTCGTATCTGTAGACTATGCTCGTAATGTGTTCCTATAGAACCAGTGTGGAAGTGTTTTACCTCTTCACCATGTCATCGGAATTGCACACAGGAAACTATTGGTAGAGGTGCAAAAAAAATAGCTGAATTACATATTTGATTTTAGCAATGAATTTGACAGCTTCGTACAATTATGATAGCATACTGCGGCTATCATATTTCTTTTTCAAAATTCCTAAATTCGCAGAGTTCAGACGAAAATAATGAATCTACTAATAACAGCTTATTGAAACTGGTTGCAATGAAAAACGTTATTTGGTAGTCTCTATGATATTTTTGTTGCAAATTTGATTCTGATGAATAGGCTATTATGCTGGCCAAATTTGCTAGCAACATGTAGTATGTGATAAAAATGTTGGATTGATTAGTACCAGATAAATGTTGGCGAAATGTGTGTCAATAAAACGGTCATTATTATGTGTATTATAGCAACATATCTAAATTTGACAAAGAAATTGGCTGCACTGCCAACCTCGCTAGCTGCATACACTCATCTGTCATCTGGCACAAGAAAGGCATGATAACCAAAAATAGGAAGCCAGCTGTCTCTTTTTGTCTTAGGTTTACCCGGATCTCATTTGACTGGTGCTCGCTGGGTAAATTGAAAGCGGATCTATTCATTTGAGAGGATCAAACGAAGGAGGTTGAATATGAATTGCGACTCATTTGAAAGCAGCGGTGAGTGAAGTACCATGAACCCAGCTTCAGATCAACAGCAACTGATGCGTTAAATGAATGTGAATGCTACCGTAGACGACTGATTGATTGCGTTCATTCAGTTTCGATTGAATGAAATGAAATTTTACTGCACTGATTGTGACACCTGCTGCTAGTGGAACTAAGCCAATTGATCTAAGCGATTTGTCAGTGCCGTCTATCGTGCAAGCTGCTTCACCGGAAAAGTTCTGGTTGTATCTGTCCGCTTTAAACCCGCTAATTACCGACAGTGATATACAGCAGGTGGTATCACGTTGCCTAAACTCGTCGGACCCTGCTGTCGTTGTTCGCTTGGTTCCCAAAGGAAAAGATATCACCAACTTGACATTTGTGTCCTACAAAGTTGGGCTTGATCCCGGGTTGAAGGATTTAGCATTGGATCCTGCGTCATGGCCGGCTGGAATGAGGTTCCGTGAATTCATTATGCTGCCAAAAAACTGATTCCCTCGGCCGGGTTAGCTGTTCCCTGCCTCGATACTTCCACCGTCCCCGGACAATGTGCACCAAGCGCGGCTGATGCAAACAACGCGATACGAGTGTATTATCAAAATACGAGAGGATTAGGAACGAAGGTCGACGATGTATATTTGGCTGTTATGGATGGAAATTATGACGTTTATGTTCTAACTGAAACCTGGTTGAATGATAAGAGTAACTCTGTGCAGCTATTTGGCGATTCATTCACTGTGTACCGAGTTGATCGCAATACCACTAACAGTACCCGCTCGCGTGGCGGTGGGGTTCTTGTGGCTGTTTCGAACATTCTCGTCTCTTGTCGGATTGCGGAAGGAAGATTCTCTTCCATTGAGAGTGTCTGGGTGAAGCTTAGCAGAGCATCTAGAAACTGTTTCATAGGAGCTGCCTACATACCTCCGGAAAAACACATTACTGTAATATTGTGCAGTTTCATCTTGATGCCGTGGAATACGTCTGTTCTATCGCAGATTCTAGTGACGAATTGTTCCTGTTTGGAGATTTCAACCAACCCGGGCTCATTTGGACTCCATCTGGTCACGATTTTGCATTCCCCGACCCGACTGCTTCGACCACCACTCCTGCGAGTCGTCTCCAAATTGACGGAATAGCCTTTCATGGAGTGAAACAGGTTAGTCTAATTTCCAATCATCAGTCCCGCTTTTTGGACCTAGTTTTTGTCAGTGAAAGTGCAGTACGAGAATGTTCTGTCGTGGAGGCACCCGAAATTTTAGTACCCCTTGACAATCACCATCCTGCTTTGGAAGTTTTGCTGAAGTCATCGACGATGAAATGGTTCGTTTGGCTATCCAGAAGACAAAAGCGTCCTTTGATCCCGGTCCGAGTATTATGCCTGCAGCTGTATTAAAAAAATGCTCGGACATCTTGGCTACACCACTCGCGCAACTTTTCAATATGTCGCTTCAGCAGCAAACGTTTCCAGTGCACTGAAATTGTTCGACACTAATCCCTGTTTTTAAAAAAGGTAACGTTGGAAATTACCGTGGAATTACTTCGCTTGGAGTTAAATCAAAACTGATTGAGTCACTGGTTAACGAAACACTATTTGCTTCCTGCCGACACTATATTAGCACCTGTCAGCATGGTTTCTATCCTGGCCGTTCGGTGGAAACCAATCTAGTGAGCTTTACGTCATTTTGTATGGATAATATGTGCAAAAACTTCAAGTGGATACGATATATACTGATTTGAAATCCGCCTTTGACAAAGTGAATCACGATATCCTGATTGCCAAACTGAAAAAACTTGGCTGCACGACTAGGTTTTGTGAGTGGCTTCGATCGTATCTCGTTCATCGTCAAGTTGCTGTTAGTATTGGCACTGCTCAGTTTGATTGCTTTTCAAACAGCTCTGGAGTTCCTCAAGGTAGTACACTTGGACCGCTGCTATTTTCGTTGTTTATTACAGACGTGGCTAGTATTTTAAATCCTGGCGGCAAACTATTTTTCGCTGACGATGTTAAACTATATTACGTAATTCGTGATCAGTCCGACTGCCTGGTACTGCAAACCGTTCTAGATACTCTTAACGACTGGTGTGTGCGGAATATGATCGGTTTGTGCATTCTTAAATGCAGTGTCATCAGCTTTCATCGCACTAGGAACACCATCCCTTTTGATTATAATATTTCTGGAAATCAACTACAACGTGTTAACTACATCAAAGACCTTGGAGTAATACTGGATTATAAGTTAACTTACCATCGTCACTTCTCTGCTACAATCGACAAGGCCAATCGACAACTGGAATTCATGTTTAAGATATCCAACGAATTTCGTGATCCTTTGTGTTTTAAAGCTCTTTACTGTTCATTAGTGCGTTCGATGCTAGAATTTGGAAATGTCGTTTGGAATCCTTACCATGCTGTTTGGATCAATAGGATCGAAGGCGTTCAGAGACGGTTTGTCAGATATGCTCTGCGTTTCTTGCCATGGAGTGATCCGCAAAACTTGCCGCCGTATGAATACCGCTGTCGTTTGTTAGGCTTGCACACCCTTGCTGAAAGGAGAATGACATTGCATGCAGTCTTTGTGGCCAAAATACTGCTGGATGAATACGACGTACCTGACCTACTAGCACAAATGCATTTCTATGCGCCATCTCGTACTCTTCGCCAAAGAGTGATGCTTGTTCCTGAAATGAGACCAACTGACTATGCTGCCAACAGTCCTGTCATCGCAATGGTTCGGAAGTTCAACGAGTTCTCCGAATTATTTGATTTTAACCTCACCGCATCTGGATTTAGAAGAGGAATTGAATCACACTAGTTTTAGGAAATTTCATTAAGACATTAAATGTTAGATGAATAATTTTTTTACAAATACAAATACAAAATACATCCTGGCTGTAATGACAGCTGGCTAAGTCTGTCCAAAACGTAACGGTATATTATGGGACCTAATGAAAGCTAAAATTCGTTTGTTGAGGGACTTCCTTTTCTATTGAATACGTAGTGTTATCTGTCACAAAAACGCTGGTTTTCTTGCCACAGGAACAGTTCTTTGCCAAATCATAGTTTCCACGCAAAATATTAGCCAGGGAATAAGTTTGAAATCGGCTATTCCATAGATTTCATTATCACTCAAAACACATCTATCGAGTTCCATCAGTACCTGGTCGAACGGCACATGGATCTGAATTCAGGCCACTGTTTGTTGATCGAGAATTTGGATGAGTTGTTTACTTGCTCGAAAATAATTGTAAAATTCTCTCACCGCAGAGTACAGCGATTAGATTTTTTGCCAAATTATATCCAAATAAACTGTAATTGACTAGATACGGTTCCATTCCTCCTAGGTTTAATTTGCACTTTGCTACGAATATACTTAAAAAATCAACATTTCTTTAAGATCGGAGCACAACAACATGAGTTACAGCTATTAACAACCTCTAAACAACTCATAGACGGAAGTTGGTTAAGTTGAATATGTGTTCTAAGTGTATGGATTCCTGCGCAATCAAAACAGCTGTAGTCAACTGAGTTCACACGAACCATGCATTTATTAAAAAGAATGCAATCATTACTGGTATCTTACGATTTCGACTAACCTTTCAAAATAGAGGCCCCTTTTAAAAATTTCGGGAAAAATAGGAGATAAAGTTTTTGAACGTTAGCAACTTTCATTTTACTGAACGGAATTACATCATATTTCCATTATATTAAATTGGAAAAATAGTTACCAATTTTGTATTATTTTTTTTTATCATAGGTAACCCAAAAACTTTCGAAAGTGATGCGGAAACTCCGAAATTTGAAAGTTTATGTCAGGCAGAACCGTGAATACAGTGCGCCTAAGAGATCTAATCGTATAGATTAGATAGTATAGATTCGATCCAAATTATATTCGTTATTACAACAATTAAAACATTTTGTCAAAAATATTTTAGGTTATAATTGTTCAAAATAACTCTAAAAACTATGAATATTTTAAGACACGATTTATTTAGCTTATTAATAAAGGATTCGGGTGGACAGTACATGAAATATTTCCTAAAATTTTCAAATAAAAACTATTACAATTTTTGAAAATGTATAGGCAAAATTTATTTGGTTTGAGAACCGCGCTAATCTCACGCGGAGTTAGCACTTTTTCATTTTGTCATCTTTCGTAACAACTCTGGGAGATGTTTATATTTTCGTTGTTCATACTACCAAAGGTGCTCGTAAATATTTGAAAAGCTTTCGTATATTTCATCGAACAATTCGTTTGGCTAATCCAACAAAAGTCGTTTCTTAGTTTTTACGAAAAACTCGTAATAAAAATAAAAGTTTTTTCTATAGAACTACGAATGCGTTGCAAGAAAGTTTCTTCGAATAGCTGGGGAGATTGAATTCCCCTAGTACAATGACCTTTACAAATGATTTGGCATCTTCGATGATAGTAAAAACTGAGCTTATGTGTACGTCAACATATTTGATGTCACGAGCTCGCCAATATATTCTGATTCCTGATGTACACCATGCATAGCAAAAAATCACTCATTTTTGAATTCTCAAAGTCCCTCCCTTTCATATTGCGACAAATTTGAAAGTAAGCTCGGATGCCAACTTTCACATCATTTGAACAATTTTACACCCCCGCCAACTTCGCTTGAAGTTTTTAAAATGGGTACTATGGGAAAAAAATGGACGAAAAATATATTGAATGTTATAACTTTTGAAGTAGCACTCACAAAATTACCTACCTCCTTTTAAAGAAAATGACCTCAGTATTTAAATGGAGATAATTCCGTTTCTCGAAAAATATGGGAAAGGTATTTAGTCATTTTGTCCCTAAAATCCTCTATTTTTAATTTTTAATTTTTTCTGCTTCGTGCTACAAATCATACATATTTTGCAGCTTTTCCAATGTAAGAAAATCTCAGAAATCGAACAGAACCATAGCAACCTTTGTCCGAAAATGAGAAGTTAGGGTTATAGAGACTTTTGTCTTTCATATTAAATTTTATCATTTTCTTGGAAAAAATTCTTAGGAACAAAATAAAAATAGATTCGTAGCCGGTAAAATTCAGAAACATCAGTTTTTTTTTACATCAACTCTACAAAAAAAATATTAACTCTACACACCATATTTTTCCATTAAATGTCCTAATACCCAACTTCCCTTATTTTCAAACTTTATTCTGTGATCTCTAAGCGTATTTTTCACTATAAATATTAAATTTAATAATAATTTGTTGTTAAATGGAGTTGATATGTGCAATTTAATTATTAAAATGTGGAATCGAGACTAAATATAAAAAAAATCTGATGTTTCCGAATTATGCCGATAACGAATTTATTTTTATTTTGTTTCTAAGAATTTTCCACGTTCAACAAGATACATTTTATGAAAATTGATTGAAGAACGATTGAGATATATGCACGAGAAAATTATAAAATTTAATATGAATGACAAAAGGCCCTATAACCACGACCCGTATTTGCACAAAGGTAGCAAAGTTTTCTTTCGATTTTTTCACAATAGCAAAGCTGCAAAATATGTATGATTTGCAGCACGGAGCAGAAAAATTATTAAAATAGGGGACTTTGGTGACCCAGTACCTCACTTTCCCATATTTTTCGATAAACATAAATATCTCCATTCAAATACTTAAAAAACGGTACGTATTGGAATTTTCTGAGTGCTCCTTCAAAAGTTATGGCATTTTATATATTTTTCCTCCATATTTTCCATAGGATCAATTTCAAAAACTTCAAGCGAGGTTTTTGGGGTCTAAAATTGTCTAAATGATGTGAAATTTGGTATCTGAGCTTACTTTGACATTTGTCACAATATGAAAGGGGGTCTTTGAGAATTTAAAAAAACAAATTTGGTGGGATGCCCTACTATACACTACCTCCAGTAGATTTTCGGCCATTTCTAGGGGTCCGGGCGCAACACAAAAACCTCATATTCAATTCATATTCATTCGATGATGTCAAAACTCTTGTCGGAGACTGCAAAACAATCGATATTCCTCAACAGTTGAGTTGAAACCACCAACGTGTTGGTAGTATAGTAGCAGCTTGTCCCGTCGTTGACTAAGATTGGCAATCGAGGGGCTTTGGGACAGGGAAGTTGGTTTGCGGCAGATCCCTCATCCCAACTCCACCACAGCACCTATGTATCTTTGCTATACTGTCCAGTAGAATCTGTTTACACAAATAAAATGTCTCGTAAACTACTTTTTTTCTTGCGAAAATTAACTTGTCGCAGAATGAGAGATCTAATCTATCTAATGGTAGGTCCGTTGAGGCTAATGGATTTTTCTTTCGTGAAATTCGAAAGTGTCAGTTAGATTTGTCAACGGTCCATTCTAGAAAATGGAAGCCTCCAGATTCCCAAATAGAGTCTGATATCAAATTGAAAACATAAATTGATGTTTGTTGGTATCAAAACAGGTATTACATTTCATGTTTTTCGAAGAATTTGAAAACAAAGGAAGTATGTAAGACATCAATTGAAAAAAACCTGTTTTTATCCACCTAGCGGTGCAATTATGCCTTTCTCAGTCATGAGAAAAAAATTAAAAGCTTTTAAATGCATATATTACATTTTATTATTATACATCACATGACAACTATATACAGGAACAGAAATCATTATTCGAGTTCTAAAATTTTGTAAAAGAAAAAACAGCCACGGTTATATTGAACCGAAAAAATGTGCGAAATCGGCAGTCCCAAAAAGTCGATTTTCATGCATTTTAAAAATGTTTGGCATCAAAAATACGAATTCGATTTCTAAAATTTCATGGGGTCCCCCCTTGAAAAAAAATTTTGAGTTCCGGATTATATGGGAATTTCATATGTGACCGGACGGTTCAGTCTATATTTCTGGAACCATATAAGCGATCCGTGTGAAATTTTATAGACATCTGTGGGGATATTATAGATATCATTTGGGACTAAGTTTGTGCGAATCGGCCCAACCATTTCCGAGAAACTGATATGAGTTTGCTAATTTTGAAAGATGGCCGCTTTTCCCGGGCACTTCCGGTACCGTCTGTGGTGGTCAATGTAGTCAATGAAAGTTTGTTTGGCCGTCGGTGACCTAGAACTGCAAATTTAAGTTGTTTGAGAGACATTTTAGCGAAATTTTTACCTTTTTTGCTTTCATCGGAGTATCGGTTTGAATCACAATTTGCTATGTGATCGCACGCCACAACCCGTAACTCCGGAACCGGAAGTCGGTTCGGTATAAAATTTATTAACCCTTTACGGGAATGCAACATCTTTCATTTGAGACTAAGTTTGGTTGATTCGGTCTAGCCATCTCCGAGAAATCGATGTGACTGTTATTCTGAATTTGGATACTTCCGACGGGGCTTCCGGAACCGATGATGGTGGCCAATGTGACCAAAAAGACTTTGAATGGTTGTTAGTGACCTAGTACTACAAATCAAAGCAGGTGTGGTTACATTTAGGAAAAAAATTCACCATTATACATTCATTGCAGAATTTATTAAAATCGACATTTTCTACATGATCGTACTCATCACCCTGTAATTCCGGAACCGGAAGTTGGATCCATTAGAAATTCAATAGCAGCGTATGGGAACGTTGCTCCTTTCATTTGTGAAAATCGATTTAGCCATCTCTGAGAAAAGTGAGTGAGATTGTGTTCGCGTACACACACAGACGCACATACACACACAGACATTTGCCGAACTCGACGAACTGAATCGAATGGTATATGTTACTCGGGCCTCCGTTAAAAGTCGGTTTCCAGAGAAATTGCAATACCTTTCTATTCAGCTTTTTGCTGGTGGCTGCGTTTTCAAATGCGCACTCTATTTTGACAAGTCGTTTGTACAGTGTCAACTTTGACAACACGTCAGCGGTGTCAATTTTGACAAGCGGTCTCATCAGCCTTGAGTTTCACGGCTATCATGTATCCTGCTTATTTATTTTCTTAATAAACGTTAAACGTCAAATTTCAAATTTGTTAGTTTATTTTCAAACGCCTTTTTCGATGATTTTATTTTCTTCGTGAATTTATTTATAAGCATATTTTCAGCTGTTTGAAAGTGTCGAGAGAATTATGCGATTTGAACCTCTGCTCTTACTTAAATTCATCCCACATGAAATTACTAATAATAGCTACACGAAACTTGCTTTTAAACTACGCGGAAAAGCATCTTCTAACTATCGTTAGAAGATGCTCAGTACCTAAACCTAGACCTAAACAATATTTGTTCACACCTGATTTTGAATACAAATTTGTAGCAAAATTTAGCACCAAGAATTGACAATTGTCAGCTACAGCTGCATCTGCGTTTACCGAAGAAATCGGTAGCAATTCACCTGACTTATTAGTTTCGACTAGATTGAGTATCGCTGATTGGTTTTACTCAGTTTGCTAATCGCCCAATTACATGATAAGACTGATTAATTGCCGTATTGGTCGACCGATTTTTGTATGCCGATTGCGAGTAGCGAATAGTTTTGAATAGCAGATGTTCTGTATCCACATTTCGAGTTAAGTGCCGCTGTTGAATGGGACTACAGTTGACTGTGCGGATCCGTACCGAAATCAGTTTAGTCTTTCAACTGAAAAACTATTTATATTTGACGTTCAATTTTAGTTGAGAGCAGAAGTGAACGCCTACCACGATCAAAAAATTGAATCTGAAGGACGGTTTGTCAAATTTGACAAGACTGATGATTTGTCAAAATTGACATTGGACGGACGACTTGTCAAAGTGGGGTGCGCATTTGGGGACGCAGCCACCAACAAAAAGCTGAATTGAGAAAGGCAAAAAAAATAATTATAAAAAAAATTGACAATCATAAACTGGCATCAAAGAAAAATTTTAATTTGATGCAGTCATCGAAATATGATTTCAATTCGCTTTAATGTTTGACTTTGCTCGGAATTTTTTAGGGAATGGAGTGCTAATCATCGTGCCATAATTAGCAAAAAGTTACCTAAATAGAGCAAATTAGATGCACAAGACCTAATCCTTTAACAGTTACGCACAAACTCTTCTTAACCAAATTCGTATAGGAATCTAAGGCACGTTTTTAATTCCGAAAGCAGGTGTCCAATTGTTACGCGGATGAATTTATATGAGGCTGTTTTGTATACAGTGTGCTTGGTTCATCAAAAGCAGGTGGTTCAGCAAAAAGCTGCCCAAATAACTTTAAACTAATATAGGTATAGCAAAGAGTGCCGAATTTATGGTACCAATTTTAAACATTTTTAGTCCAAAATAATCTCTTCACCCAAGTTCGTCTAACCCAGAGAAAAAACATATGTTATCAATCGGTAGCAATCTTCTCCAAGCGGAAGCAACAATTATGAAATTATTTTTAATCCTTTTTCACGCTCCACCATATGGCCACAAAAAAACTCGGGTCATTTTTTTTTTGTTTTCCATCCTAAAATAATGGCTAATCCTTTCATATCCACCGACTGGCAGGCAGCCTACTCTGATTCCACCATTATTACCGGATCCGAAATCCGAAATATAATGTTGCCCGACCGACCAACCGAAATAGGATTTAGCTCGATTGGAAAGGCTTACGCGCGACCGGCCATTCCGGACTTCCACTGCCTGACCGGCCCGGACCGAAGACAGCCTGCCATTGTTGTGGTACTAGAGAGCGAAAAAAATAATTCGGTGGATAACATATTTTCCGGTTGAAGAATAAGATCGTATGGGTAATTCTTTTGGAAGTGAACAAAAAAACTTCTGAAGGAGTTTGACAAGGGAAAAATAACTATTTCGAACAAGGAAGAGAGGATTACGGTGGGCGTTCATTGTTGGTTATTTCCTTATTGCTGAATTGGTACTTAGCACTGAATCGGAAGGTAAATCTAAATTTGTCAAACTGTTGTCTTCCAGCTTGAACAATAATGCTTTTGATTCTATGAGAGCTAAGATTCAAGTCGCATAGTCGTAGTTTCTGGTACAGAAAAAAACTAGTTCTCAAGTCCCATGTAGTGAATGAGATTGTAACACGAAAATTTGGAAATTGTTATATTTCCTTTCTCTATTGAATCAGAAGCGACGTGGTTTTTGCCACACACTTTAATTATTTTTAAACGATTATAAATGGTCATGATTGCCACTGACGTTGGACATACTGATCAAAATTCTGCTGAGAAAAAGACGATTTCGCACGATCTTGACTTTCCCATGAATTACCTGCCCGTTTCGGAAAATAATTGCCACCTAAATCAAAGAATCGACCAGAAAAATGGTTTTGTTCCAACGCGCTTCAAAAGATTGACCGTCAAAAGTAACCTGAATGAGCCAAGGATAATAAACCCTTGCTTAAATATTCGATCGCAAATGTGACATTGCTATTGCCTTACTCCAATCAATATTCTCTTATTCAAAGCTGCTAACGGGAACAGTACAAAGACGAACACACAAAATCAATAAAACCATTCTGTGCGCGTTGAACACTTTTCTCACACCAAAACCCGAAAGGTCTCATCATCAAGCCGATGCGCATGCAGAATAATAAAATGCAAACAAATTCTCACGGAAAAACTAGAACTGGATGATGACGATAATGTAGGGACCGACGCGTGTGACCCTTCCATTCTTCGAGGGCTCATTTATCCTGGGTCCACCCCCACCCCATTAGAGGAAGGGGTTAGTTACTGTGCTGACTGAGAGAGTGTTTACTCTTCCTTGTTGGCTTTCCCTCGCATCTCGAACGGTTTGTTTCATCCTGCTCTGGTGTGCTGTGGATGCTTTTCCTTTTATTTCTTTTACTTTCTTTGAATGTTCGCATAAAGATACCAAGCGATACAGGGAAAGGCTTACGGTACCTTGGGCTGTCCCGATCAATAGGCGAAATAAAATAGAGATCGATTTTTACTCTTGAGCCATTCACGCGATTTCCGGAGGATTATCAAACAACGAATTTAATGCCTGCTTCAGTAGATCGAAAAAATCGATAGATAAATTATATAAAACTATTTTTTTTTGCATCTTAGAATATTTTTATGAGTAATTGAGCGCACAACGAGAGTTCGAGTGTCCCAATTTTCAGCCTACCAGTTGTGCCAATGTGTTGATTAAAGACGGCAGACGCTGATCTAACCAACAGCTTGAAATGGGTATGGTTTGACCGCCAAGTTGGTACTACAATTACTACAATGTCGCTTGATTGAATGATCCTCATCTTGCGACATTTTTATGCCTTTTAAAATATGTGCATGTGCATGAATAAACGTTAATTTTCAAAAATCCATGTCTTCTTACATTCCAAATATTGCAAAATATAGCTTTTTTGCTTCATAAAGCAGGTCACCCTCTTATTTAGCTACTCAATAATGTTGAAATGGTTTTTTATTTGGTTCGTGTATTTGATAAGGCATGTTTGTGTCAGCTTGATGGTGCCAATTTCTTTGTTCTGCGTTTTAATTTTTATTGTTTTTTTTTGTATCCGACAATTCTAGTGAAAATTTATCTTCTTTTGTAAGATTCAGGTTATACTGATTATGGCGCAAAAATTAGATTCAACAAGGTACAATTTATTAAAATTGAATGAAGAATAATAGAGATATATGCACGAAAATATGATAAAATTTAATATAAATGACAACAGGCCTTATAACCCTATAACTTCCCGTATTCGGACAAAGGTCCAAAAGGTTCCGTTCGATTTCTGAGATTTTTTCACATTAGGAAAACTGCAAAATATGTATGGCTTGCACCACGGAGCAGAAAAATTTTAAAAAAATAGGAGATATTGGGACCAAAATGACCAAGTACCCCACTTTCCCGTATTTTTCTAGGAACAGGAATAGCTCCATTCCAATACTAAGGTTATTTCCTTTAAAAAGAGGTATAAATTGTAATTGCTACTTCAAAAGTTATAGCATTTAATATGTTTTTCCTCCACATTTTCCCATAGTACCAATTTCAAAAATTTCAAGCGAATTGCGCGGGAGTCTAGAATTGTCCAAATGATGTGAAATTTGGCATCTGAGCTCACTTTGACATTTGTCATTATATAAGAGGGGGGGGGGGGCTTTGAGAATTTAAAAAAAAATGCAATGCCCTATTGTGTAAGTTTATGGAAAAACTTTTCCCTATAAATAGTTTTTTGCACATTTCATATTACATTCTACTTCCTGAGAAAATTTACAAAATGTTTTTATTACGAGAAAACTATGGCCAATTGCAAATATGTGAACCCTTAAGATGGATCTCGAAACGTTGCACTATGGGGAGACAGGTGTCCAAAAATCGGAAACTACATCAACTCCAATTTATTTCAATTCTAATCATAAAATTTAGATACACTATAATTCAAGAAATTCTTGCTGTCCCAGAAAAATATTAGAAAATAAAATTTAAAATGCTGGTCCCGAAAATTCCATTCTGCACAAAAATCTTTGAATTCCATAACAAAATGAACGCCTAGGTTTCTGATAACCAATTACGATCCACCAAAAACGTCACGAAAAGAAAAACGATTAACGAAAAGCTGAAAACCAAAAAAATGGTAACCCTGGAAAGCCCATATTAATTAGCCATTTTTTTAAATACTGGGATTTTTACAAACATTCCAGAACTTTCTGAAACAATAGTTCTTAAATTCGTACAATCTGTTTCACGCGACTGTTTGTTTTTACATTTACATTTATGTACATTTGACTGTTTTACATTTTCCAAACGAGATTTTTTTATATTACTGCTTCTTGAGAAACGAATCAAGCATGCTGATACCAATTTAAGCGTATTTCAATCACTGTAAGCAGAGCTACAATCGAAATAGTGTGACACCCTGACTAATGGGAAGAATAAGGGCTCGTCTACCCTATATGCACATTTTTGTCAGATTCTTCGTTTCATTGATTTTTTTCGTTTTGTTTATTTTTTTTCATTTTGACTATTAGACTAATTTTAAATATATGCACATTGCATTTTAATTTTATGTATTTAATTCAGCATTCTTTTTATTTATTTGGTCATTTGAGTTCATTTCATCTACTTTACTCGTTTCATGTTTTTGATTCACTCTGATCAGTTTATTCTTTTCATGCATTTTATTCATATCATGCATTCAACTTATTTTATTCGCTGTTTTCATTTTCTTCACTTTTCCAGTTCATATATATACATACATCAGTTTCTTTTTCCTTAAATATTCTGACTATTTTTCCAGTAATAGATTATATTCAATTAATCGAAATTATTAATTTGGCGCAGTTTATTTTTTGCTATTTATTTATCACTTTTTGTCATCGTTTAATTTTTCATTGGAATCATTTAATTTATTTCGTTCTGCCTATTTTCATTTTTTTTATTCATTTCATCAATTCCATTCATTTTGTTTGCTGGCTTCGTTTGTTTTATTTATTCATTTCATTATTTTTTTTTTTAAATTTTATTCGTTTTGTTTATTATTTTATTTTAGTTATTTTATTCGTTTCATTTATTTATTCATTTGATTTATTTGATTCATTTAATTCATCTGATTCATTTGATTCATTTGATTCATTTGATTCCTTCGATTAATCTGATTCATCTGATTCATTTGGTTCATTTGGTTCATTTGATTCATTTGATTCATTTGATTCATTTGATCCATTTGATCCATTTGATTCATTTGATTCATTTGATTCATTTGATTCATTTGATTCATTTGATTCATTTGATTCATTTGATTCATTTGATTCATTTGATTCATTTGATTCATTTGATTCATTTGATCCATTTGATCCATTTGATCCATTTGATCCATTTGATCCATTTGATTCATTTGATTCATTTGATTCATTTGATTCATTTGATTCATTTGATTCATTTGATTCAATTGATTCATTTGATTCATTTGATTCATTTGATTCATTTGATTCATTTGATTCATTTGATTCATTTGATTCATTTGATTCATTTGATTCATTTGATTCATTTGATTCATTTGATTCATTTGACTCATTTGATTCATTTGATTCATTTGATTCATTTGATTCATTTGATTCATTTGATTCATTTGATTCATTTGATTCATTTGATTCATTTGATTCATTTGATTCATTTGATTCATTTGATTCATTTGATTCATTTGATTCATTTGATTCATTTGATTCATTTGATTCATTTGATTCATTTGATTCATTTGATTCATTTGATTCATTTGATTCATTTGATTCATTTGATTCATTTGATTCATTTGATTCATTTGATTCATTTGATTCATTTGATTCATTTGATTCGTTTGATTCATTTGATTCATTTGATTCATTTGATTCATTTGATTCATTTGATTCATTTGATTCGTTTGATTAATTTGATTCAATTGATTCATTTGATTCATTTGACTCATTTGATTCATTTGATTCATTTAATTCATTTGATTCATTTGATTCATTTGATTCATTTGATCCATTTGATTCATTTGATTCAATTGATTCATTTGATTCATTTGATTCATTTGGTTCATTTGGTTCATTTGATTCGTTTGATTAATTTGATTCATTTGATTCAATTGATTCATTTGGTTCATTTGGTTTATTTGATTCATTCGATTCATTTGAATCATTTGTGTCTCTTGAGTCATTTGATTCATTTGCTTCATTGCAAATATTCCCTAATTGTTCATTTAATGAGCAAATCTAATTTGATTTATGTATTTTATTTATTTGATTTATACTAATTGTTCTATTCATTTTATAAATTTGAAAACCATGTTTTGCTCTATTTCGTTTGTTTTATTGTTTTTCTATAATTGATTCAGTTTATTACAGGTTTTATTCGTTCAGGTCTAGAAACAGTTGGGTGCCTACTTCACATGAGCTCTGCAAACTAATAAATGATATGTAAGAAATATCTCATCCCACTGCTAGATGAATTAAGTTGTTTTTTTTTCTTTTGATTGACTTGAAATTTTCGGTATGAATTTGTAGTCTATAAAACTATTTTTAGTAGGTTCACTTGCAGTGATAATCTGGTGTATACATTAACACCTAGCAGCGAAAATGCGGCTGGATCGTGGAAGTGTGAATTGTCGAGAAATCCCATACCTGGTAGGTAGGCTTCTCTGATTTGGTTCAAATTTTGAGCCTATAGGGACTATAAATCGTCTCAGAGGTATGCGAATGAATTTTCAAAAATTCTCTATGCAATTGATGCAGTTCGTGAACCACTAAACTAACAGGTGGATAGTTGGACGAACTTTCTCAAGGATGATATAGTCGGGAAGAGAAGACCTGGCGAAGGTTACCCGAATCGAGTCTGATGGAGAGTATGTAGTATTATTCCCCTCGAGTTTTGCTGAATGTAATTGCTTGCAATCTTAAAACTTAACTTGTTCCAGTGAGGAGCTCTTGAAGCAACCAACCTCGTACTTCTACAGGTCTTCGCACTTCATACCTGCTTCGAAGACCACGCCATCAATCTCCTATTCCATTGCAGGTACGTAGACGCGAAAATATCGGAAAAAGCGCTCGCAGCTAGCAATCTTGTTTGCCTAGTCGAGGTCATTCACTATATATATTATATCTTATTTGCCTGAAACGTGTTATCTGAGTTACGGTCAGGTAATGATCAATCAGGTCCCCAATAGTTTCACCGATTTATGTCAAGTACCAAGGTACACTAGTCATGGTCGGAATTTAGCGGAACTTACCAATGAAATACAGACATTTAAAATGTATGACAAGCATTAGTAGTGCGAAGAAAGGAAGACAAGCCAAAACATGGTTATTATAGTGTTTGAGGCCATGAGAATTTGCTCAGGATGCTATCCTGCTCGTACGATCTTGCATTCATAGACAAATCTGTTGTTCATCTAATTTCCTAAAAGAGTGTTTGGCTTGATAAGACTTGGACACGTATAACGTCACCTAGTGGCGGGAATGTGAATTTTTAGTGCATCTTCATTTATTTGGTTGGTGTTTTCTGTACAAAAATCTACTCGCCTTAGGAATTTAGAACAGAGTCTCAGGGGGTATGGGATACCCGTGATTCCGTTGAAATGATAGGTTTATAGGTTTGTGCTGGAATATAACAAATGGCCGACGAAGAATAAAATTATGTACTTTAAATGTGCTAAGAGTACACAAAAGGAACATCTTTCGAACTTTCAGGTTTCCAAAAGAATTCATACGGATTTTTTTTTGGTGCATTTCATGCCTTTTAGTTATTAAGCATTTTTTTTGATAAACTTTCAAGATGCCCTCAAAAGTCGAGAAAGTCTAATTTGTGTTTCGCATTTATCTCATCAGTAACAAGCACCAACTTGGGACCAGTCAGACGAGAAATTCACACTAGCACCAAATAGACATCAGCTAGACGCTAAATCTTCTTGCTGATGTGAACTCGAAACACTAATCCTTTCTTTAAGTTAGGTGTTGTGTCTATTGCACAAATTGGATTAATCTAGTTTTTTTCACTTTTGGGAAACATTTTTCATACATCAAAAGTCTCCGAAACATTTTAATAAAAATGTGAAATTTGGCCAATGTTTCATGCAAATATCATTCAATTATATCAAAATGAAACATGTTTTCAGTTGTCAATGCGATTAGGGATGTTGTTTCGTAACTACAATTTGAATAAAAGACTTTTTTATAGGTTTAACCGATTTCGATCTATTGAAAAATCTTGAGCGTTTTTTCAAAACGTCATATCTGCAATGAGTTACTCTCTTTGTTTACTCTCTCTTCTGTTAATAATTCGGTCATTTTAACATTTATCAACTCTTTGCATAATATGCTAGTTAAAACCATCGTCTTTCGATCTGTACTGTAAAATAAGTGAAAAGTGTTATAGTGACGCCGTAAAAATCGAAAGAGAAAGTAAACAAAGAGAGTAACTCATTGCAGATATGATGTTTTGAAAAAACGCTCAAGAAATATCCAAAAACCTAGTATTTGACATTATAATTCTCATTGTTGATGATCGGATTTTTTAAGATCATTGTGTAATTTAATTCTGTAATTAAAGAAACAATTATGGAAAACATCAACTTATAAAAAAAATTCTTCTTGAATTTCCATGAATTTGTACCTCACTCGGTTCGGGCACATACGCAAAACTCATTTTCCAAAATCTCTTCCCACTTCCCTGTTCCATTCGAAGAGACAGCAATAGCAAAAAACCGGGAAGGGACCGCAAAAAGTCACAAGTGTCCCTTGGGTCAACACAACGGATTAGAGCGAAAGGGGAATGAAAGAGAAAGAGCACCCACAAAATCCAAGCAGGCAAGTGCGTGGTAGTACCGTACCGGGTGCGCTATGATGGCTATTTATGACCCTTTTCATTCTCTTTCACCTCCCGCTCTTACCGAGCTCGCTTCGTTTCACACTTTCTCCGTTCCGGGAAAATTCGGTGCGCAAAGGCCAAGGCCAAAGTGAGATAGCAAGAGGGAAAGAGTTTTGAAAATTCTTGCCAAAATTTTGCATACTCTCGCTGCGAACCGGCCGGCGTCGGCAGAAAGGGTTCTCCGGGTATAAAAGCCCCGGCGGTGGTCAGTTTGCGGTCATAGAAGAACAGTATTTTCGACTATACGGTCGTGTCAGAACGTGATAGAGTGATTTGTGCGAGCTTTGATTTAGTGAACAGTTTCGGCTGATTTGTGCTTATAAACACTATTCTTTCGGTGAAATTGACGGATTTGGATTAACGTGAATCATACAAAAAGTGCTTGAAAAATAATACAATGATGGCTCAATTTATGATGGATCTAAAAGCAGGTAATTATCGTTTTCCAGTTTATGGAATTATACATTTATAAGTTTGTCAATAGTCAAAGGAACTGGATATTTTTTAATCCTCCAAAATTTGCTTAGTGAAATAAAACCTACTAAAATGTATATTTTCATTATTTACAGAACACCGCACCAGCCCATCATTATACCACCCAGTATCTCCAAAAATGCACGAAATTTATCGCCCAGACTCAACGGACTCGGGAGTCCTGGATCTATCCAAACGTCGTGATTCCGTGGAAACGCGCAAAACTCCGTCGCCCTACAACAGCTTCAGTGAAGGAGGATCCCCGCCGCTTCAGAGTTCCCCCATCAATTCCACCAATCAACTGCTGATGAACTATCATGCCATTCATCACCAGCCACGCGATCTCTCGCCGAAAGCTAAAATCCCATACGAATCGCCAAGCCATTTGGAACAAGAACATAATCTGCCAGCTAGATTCAATCCGTCTCAAGGATTCCCCATCAATCACCCAATGCTCCCAAAGCAGGAAAATTTTCCTCAACGTCCTGAGATTATTCCGTATCTGCTTCAATCCGCCGGTGCTATACCACATCCACCGTTTCTACGCAGTCCACTACAGCAAACCCGTGAAATTGATTCCCTATCGGAATCCGGCTCCGAAGGTCAAACACTTGCACCGAACATGAAAGTGACCCAGCTGAAACAATCGCCCGATCAAACAACCAATTCACCAGTAACTAGCGGACCCTACCCGATGGTCATCGGTCGCGACGGCAAACTAACTCGGCCCTTCAAAGCATACCCCCGTGACCCACTGAGCCTTACCGCTGGTTTCATGGCCAGTGATTCCCTGCTCGATACCATGTCTGCCGAGAAGTACAACATTTTTCGAAAACGAATGCTCGAACACATTCGTGCTGCCAACGGTGGTCAGCCTACTGTTTGTAACCCCAAAATGCGTCGTCTAAACAAATCCCTCAGCGATGCATCCGAAACGGAAAGCGTACCGGATAAAATGTCGGAATACGGCGAACAACCATCGCAGCAGGCCACGCCCTCCGAGGCGAGCAAATCCAGTGAAACGGCAAACGGCAGCAACAGCAATGGCGCAAGCGGAACAACGAAAGACGCCGCCTACTACGAACGGCGCAAGAAGAACAATGCGGCGGCAAAGAAATCTCGTGATCGTCGACGAATCAAGGAAGACGAGATCACCATTCGGGCGCATTTTCTCGAGAACGAAAACATGCAATTGCGGTGTGAGCTGGCGGCAGCTAGGAAACAGCTGGCACTGTATGGCGTTACGACCGTTTCGCCGTGAGCGGGATTGGCTGCGCACGCTCGTTGCGCCATTGTAGATAGGTGTAAAGTTCCTTCGAGTGGGCCAATTTGGTTTCTGGCAGTATTTATAAGCGAAATGTTTTTGTGATATAAGCAAATTGTATGGGTTTTCTACAGACTGATGATGCTGATGAGACTGACTATTTTTAAGGTTTTTATGTAAATATTAAAAATTTTACGTTGTATCTACTTTAAGCGAAATAAATGTAATTGACGGATCTCTAATATATCGGTACTTCAATATTGAGAAATGTCCTAGGTATGCCCAACAAGATTGTACTAACCGCACAGTGTTCTACGGTCCGAAGGTCCAAATAGTTTTAGATCTGTAATATCTGCTGGAAATTTATTCATATTTTGGCCAATGTTTTGATATTCTTGAAATTATCATTTTTTTCTCAAGAGGGCATAAAGGGTTATTGGTATGTACTTGTAAAATTATTTATCCTGGTAATTAATAGAATGTTAGAATAAAACCATCTTGGTTTTTATTTAGTTTTTTTTAATTAAAATAAAATGCGCAAAAACCGTTGACAACCATTGTTGTATAAGGTGTCCCGCATCAAATTGCGTTACGGAAAAAAACGCTGTAGAAAATTACCTTGTGGACCGATCATTTTGAAACTTTCAGACAAAAAAATATAATCCATTAGTAAACCTTTGGCATATTTATTTCATTCAACTTCAGCACCAAAACTGTACGCTAGCACTACTTTTTCTTCATGTCTTCTTCAGATTTGAGCCCCTTCATACTTGCCGAGTATTTTTCGATGGACCTCAGCTCCGGTGCGTTGGAGGGGGTCATGTCCTTGGGTACGAAAGTGACCTCGCTGGCTTCATACCACTCCAGGACAACAGTTGAATAATGGCATGAAGCTAGATCCGGCCAGAAGATCATACAGCCCCCGCGTTGCTTCAAGAGATGAAGCAAATGCTTCTGTTGATACTCCTTGAGGTAGATCTCCTCGTATACAGTCCCGGTAGTCACAAACAACGCACTCCGTTTGCCACATGAGCAGATCGCTTGCCGAATCCTGCATTTATTGGTAAACTTTGAAAGTTTCTGCTTCATTACTTTCTCTGGAACATCAAACTTGTGCTAGCGGTGAAGAACAGTAGCTCCGGAAGCTGCCGGAACTCCGCCTTGACGTAAGTCTCATCATCCATGATTAGACAATGAGGCTTCGTCAGTGGCTGGTGATTCCAGGTTTCCGGGCCCGTGACCTTCCCACCTGATTTTGCCGTTCGTCTTTGGCTTGGACAGATTCAACTTTTTAGCCACATCTCTGATCGAAGCATTGAGATTCCGCTTATGCTTTTCGGGTGACGCAACTGACAGCGATAAAAATACAGTGTAAACAAAATATTCTAAACAACTTCTACCCAAACTTTCAAGTTCAAATACCCAATGGGTTATTTTCTACATGAGAGCGTTTTTCTGCTATAAATCAAAATTTTGAGGGTATGCAACATTTTTCGTTCATTATTTTGTGTTGCATTTGATTAGTTCTACAACCAATACTAGGTCGCTTAGAAAGCACAAAATCATTGTAGCACCGTGTTATTTAGTATAAATATCCCTTTAGGGGGTATTTCAATGTAAATCACTCAAATTTGAGTTGGTTCGTCTGCTAGAGAATTGGGGGAAGACAAAATTGAGTGTAGATAAAATCGGGTCAGCTGTTACTGGGATACCAAAGCATTCGTTGAATTTTCATGCTTGCGAATGTTCGAATGATGAATCGTTGCACAACATGGTGAAGGATTACTTCTCATTTGAAGATGCAGGAACTAAACAAGAGTCTATGCTTGTGCCGGTGGACGAACAAAGGGCCCTTGAAATCCTAGAACCCACTACAAAGAAAACCGGTGAAGAATCCGAAACGGGATTGCTGTGATTGAGTTTGGTATTTACCTTTGGGGGCGGTCATAAACCCGAAGAAGCCGAACAAGGTGTGAATGATCTGGGATGCGTCTGCAAAAGTGAATGGAGTCTCGCTCAACACAATTCTTTTCAAAGGTCCTGATCAGTTAGCGTCATTACGCGCTGTGCTCTTCCGTTTTCGTCAATTTCCCGTGGCAGTCTTGGCTGATATCAGAGAGATCTTTCACCAAATCTCTATACGTAAGGAGGACCGTCATGCGCAGAGGTTTCTGTGGCGAAGCGACCCGTCCCACAAACCGGAGGTGTTTTTAATGGATGTTGCGACTTTCGGCTCAGCTTGCTCGCCAGCATCAGCGCAGTATATAAAAAACAAGAATGCGATGGAGTTCGCCAGCAAATATTCGAGGGCCGTAGAAGGGATCACAAAGAACCACTACGTGGACGATTTTCTCGGCAGTTCCGAAAGCGAGGAGGAGGCAAAGGAGGTGTCTTGCCAAGTCAAAATGATCCACGCCATAGGAGGGTATGACATTCGCAACTGGCAGTCAAACAGAGAAGCGGTTTTGAACATACTCGGATCAGAAACTTCGCAGGAGAACTAGAACCTGAATCTGGAAAACGCAGAAGGATTGGAACGGGTTTTGGGACTTCTGTGGGTTCCATGTGATGATATGCTCCGATTTTCGACTGTATTGAAAGACGAGTTACAGGTGATGATATTGCATTGTGCTCGCCCTACGAAAAGGCAAGTGCTTAAGTGCTTGATGAGATTTGTTGATCCCCTTGGTTTGCTGGCTATGTTTACTGTCTACGGCCAAATTCTACTACAGAATATTTGGATATCAGGAATTAACTGGGATGATCAAGTAAACGATCGTTGGCTAAATTGGATCAGCCAACTCAAAAACATACATAATTTCGAAATTCCTCGCTGTTATTTCCGAGATGCTTCCATTAATCGATATCAACACACCGAACTGCATATCTTTGTCGATGCCAGCGAAGGGGCATATGCTGCTGTGGTCCATCTCCGGACGATTAACACCGAAGGTAAACCAGAGTGTACGCTGGTTTCGGCGAAAACAAAGGTCGCACCACTAAAACCGATGTAGATCCCGCGCCTAGAGCTGCAGGCGGCCGTCCTTGGAGTGCACTTGAAGCGTTGTATTGTTGAAGGACATACTATTCTCATTTCGAGATGCGTTTTTTGGTCCGACTCAAGCACAGTTCTTACTTGGATCCGAGCAGATCATCGTCGTTACAAGCAATTTGTTGCCTTCCGTATCGGCAAAATCCTTGATTCTACAGAAGTGAACGAATGGCGGTGGGTACCATCCAAGCTCAACCCGGCGGATGCTGCGACGAAGTGGGGAAAGGGACCCCAATTTGACATGAAAGGCTCGTGGTTTCAAGGACCAGATTTCCTTAAAGAGGATGAAGAAAGGTGGCCAAAGTGCTATATACTTGCACCGAATACGGAGGAAGAAATACGGTCCCTTCATCTGCATCATGGAGTAGCACTACCCATTAAGGTGATTGATGTCGGAAGATTTTCGAAATGGAATCGCATTCTGCGTACAATGAGCTACGTTTACCGCTATCTTGGGAATTTGCATCTAAAAGTAAAAGGCCAGGCTCTAATTTCTAGATACCTTACTCAGGACGAATTGAGAAGGGCTGAGAACGCGTTTATTAGAGTGGTACAGTGGGAGACCTTTCCCGACGAACTGGTCACACTCACCCAAAATTCGAAGGTTCCCTTGGAAGAGCGAAAACCGATCGAAAACAAAAATAAAAAAAATATTCCAACATATTTATCCTCATATGGTAACCCTGAAAATAGCATTTAATGAGAGTTTAACAATTCATTTGGCAACAGTAGAGAATCGTATATACTTGTACCGTAATAACTGACCATATCAGGTGAATCCAGGACGATCGAAGGAGAAACCACCCCAACCTCATCGGTTACTTTAGCTCTGCCACAATGCCATTAGAATTTTTGGCTACACCCCAGGCAGCGAAGGTTTCAAACTATTGTTGGAATGGATAAACTATTGTTGGAAAGGATAAAACGAAGTCTTCGGCACTAAATATACGTCCTTGAAGTAAAACAGAAACATCAACGGTCGCAAGTATCTTCCCTGAGCTATTCCTGACGTAGAAGTAAATATGAGTGCCTTACAATCGTCTCAATCGCAATTATCTATTGATCTGTGTTGGCGGCCAGCCGGTGAATTATTCATAAATGTAAGTAGACTATGCACAGTAAAAAATGACAGATGTATCATTTCGTTTATGGCAACCATGGCGAAAGTAGTGAAGCAACTGCGTTCGATAGTTTGTGATCACCGCCGGCTTTATCCCGAAACGAAGTCCACCAATGACACACGGATAAGTCGAACACTCATATCCTGACGCTCCTGAAAAAGGGAGAGAGCACAAGCCTGTTCCTGCCGTCCAACGATTTTGTGTGGCCAAAAGGTGTAGTAAGCGCTGAAGTGGAAAACAGAAGGTACAGCTATGATATTCTTCCGCGACTTGAGCCGAGAGGTTGGTGCGACAGCCTAGGCGGTCATTGAGACAATTTTATTATGTGAAATTCGGCACGGACCATATTTATGACCTTTTCACGCAGGTCTCATTTTTGGTGAAATCATGAATTGATACAGGAATTAATTAAAATTTGTTTTGATTTTTCCATCTATCCGAAAATTGCCTCTTTGTTCAATGCAGGCACCATACCAAGTTTGAGACAGCGTTGAATGAAGTCTTTCCACGATGTCTCGTTTATTTTCATTTTTATGGACTGAAAACATGTTTGCGGACTTCCAGCAAATGGAGCAATCCTCTGGCAAGAGATGATTGAAAATTGTTGAGTAGCCGAATCGCAAACGTGCCAGAGGGAATCTGTTGGGCCCTGGATTGCAAAACGATAAAGTATATTAGACTTTTTCCTCGTTCTCCGGTAGAGAGTGAGTTAGCGTTGCAGTTGTTGTGGCGATCGACCGTAACTGCAAACTGGACCAGAGTAGATAAAAATCAAAGAAAACAAATATTCTAGGATTACTGAAAAAACCAGGAAAAATCAATCTTTTTCCCCGACATCCCAGAACACCAGGACATTCGGTAGAAAACCACTACATGTCCTGGGAAACCAAGACGTATGGTCACCCTAATTATGATCGTAATTATGCTCTAGTTTATTCATTATGATGGTCCATTGATTTGATATTTATTATCTCGGATTTGAACAAGGCAAAATATTAGGTAACGGTATACTGAAACGAGACAAAACTAGACTGGTTCGGCTTATATAAGCCAATCTCAGTCTAACAGCAGGGTAGAAAAGTAAACGTATCTTATCATTATATATTTACCGACGGCTTCAAATTATTCTTCACAAACCATCGCCTGGAAACGGACACGCGATCATTGTTGCATCGGTTTCAACCAGTTCTTAGATTGAAAGTAGAAAATGTATGTTCTTTGTTGGATAGTATTACAAATTTAGGCAACCCGACTGGCTACATTGCAAATGTTCTTTTCGGGACAAATGATATCTGCATGTGCTATACGTTCTAATTATATACTATCTTTAGTATTCTTATTCACTATTGCATATCGAGTTTTAATATAACCGTAACTGTCGACTAATGTAATTTTTCATTTTTTGTCGCATCGATTCCAAAAAAATTATAAATCCCTTTTCAGTTGGCTCGCTAGCTAAAATGATTGACAGCAATGAAGCATTAGTGTCAACAAATAAGCGAAACTATGGGTAGAATGCTATGGGATATAATTTTATGCAACGAGCTTTCACACTCTAACAAACGAACTACTATGAATGGCCAATTATGTCGACATATTTCACTCATTTGTTGAACATAAATAAAAGGAAATTAACCTTTACAGTACCAAGCTAAAATTTTTCTGAAAATTTTGTTTAAATTTTGCTCTCATTCCGTCAATTTTTGACCGAATTGGATGGAACCGGCTTTAAAAGATCTGGAATTTAGTCCAGTTTCTATATACCGAGTAGTGTTCAAATCCGTGGACCGGTTCCGGAATTAATCCGAATTCCCTTGGGGTATATCCGGCATCCCAGTGGGGTGACGGACGAGTTTTGAAGAAACATCCCATAAATTTAAGTAGGGGAGAGAGGGTAACAGTGGATCAGCAGGAACTATGAAACATTCGCAATAAAATCACAATGCATGATCGGAATCGTCTAATTCCCTCATATTTCACAATTTCTAATTTTTACACGTGTTGCTATATTTTGGAAGAGATCTGGTAACTCTATCTCTTTTAATGGATATTTGTTTGTTTTGTGATAGCCAGAGTAAATTTGCAATGATAAACATTATTTCATCTTTATGAATTACCATTCATTGAATAAATGTTTAGTCTATTGCTATTTACAGCAAATTTTATGCTCAACATTTGCCGCAAACAAAGTTTTTTGGTAACTACTCATGGTTCTGTGTGATTTCACAATTTTCATGAATAGACCCATTGGGTAACTGTGAAACGATGGCGTATGGGGAACAGTGATTTTTGTTTGTTTTTGTGGTCTGTCTCAAAATGTCAATGGTTTCTGATTTTCCACAGTAAATACTACTCATATAGTGCAAAATTAGTAAATTTGGCCAAATTTTGTAGAAATTGTCTCTTATTTCAGGATTGCAGCTAATATGCATATATGGTGGTTCGATGTTACGCGATGATATAGTGGATTCTTTCGTAAACAAACGATTTTCGCCTCAATATAACTTTAATTCAAAGCGTTAGGATCATTCTTCGTCAAAACAAAAGAATAAAATTTATAATAGAATGTTTCACTATAGACGACATCGTGTTTCATAGTTCCTACCCATGGGGCACACTGATACATTTTACCATCAACTGTTTATTATCCAAAAAATGTTATTTCCCGTGAATTTTACCAGCTGGAAAAAAATATATGTATTAGTTAACAACATAGTGGCACTATGTATCACTTTTGATTACACAAATAACATGTATTATCATCAAAATTAAATTGTAGAAAAAATGTGTTTCATTGTTACCCTCTCTCCCCTAATTGTATTTTGAAATGTGCTACATATGACTATTTCCCATTGATCCTTCACAATAGACATGAGTTGGACCAATCTTGGCCACCGGAGAACTGTTCCGGGAGAACCTAAGAAAATGTATATATTTTTCTATCATTCCAGCGATTTGGGTTCATAGCTTTATACGAAATGCGAAGTTCTTCCAATCATACGGTTCTACAGCTCCCTCAAGGCCATTCCGGCACCACGATGCAACAAAATGCACACAGTGCACATTAACTGTTTAAAATTCCCTGGTGTTGCCGATTTTCAGACAGGAAATTTCGATTTTTGGATCGTTTGGCTGAATTCTGTTTCAACGAAAAGCTTCCCTTGGGTGTTCCAGAGGGATCAAGGTGAGTTGAGTACTATCTTTTTGGTAGAGGCTTAGATAAACTATCCAGAAAGCTGCAACGTCAGAAAACGCCAATGCCGTGTTCCAATCTGTACTAAGCCTTTGGTTTTCTGGACAGGATATCTTTGCTAAGAATGAATACAATAATTTCGCATTCATTCTAAAATATTCTCTATGCTATGTATTGAAGCAAATTGAATGCAGGCCGCGCAGTATGTATGATGGAAAAAATCATTATATCTCGACAAACATATGATTACGGCTTAAAAGCCAACTATCAAAATTCTCTTTGAAAGGAAATTCCGGACAAACCGCTACTGGCTAAACACAGTTTGCAATTAATCTGTTCTATGGAAAATGTGTTTATAGCATGATGATACGTAAAACCTTTTCCCCGTTTGCTCCGAGGACCGAGTATTTTAAGTTTCCTCTGGTAGTCTAAAAATGCTCTATAAACTCGTAAATAAATTTTCCGAAATAACTCGTATCAAATGATCAACAAAAAATAATAATATCAGCATCCAATAAGCCAACACCATCTCCTTTACACAACGAAACAACCAGTACGCACTACGGCTTGCCAGAGGAAACACATAGATAAATTCACCATGGTGCACTCTGAAACGCGCGCCGTGGTGAATTTATCTGTACACGCACCTGACGCCACATATAATTTAAGGAACAAGAGAGCGCAGTTCTCGCACTAAACCACCCCATCGTCAATCCATTTATTCAGCTCTGAAAAAAGAGCTTTCTGCTTTTTGTGTGGTGTGTCATCATTGTATCTTCCGTATATGCTTGAAACTGGCACGTCATTCTATGATTAGAATGAAATGCTATCAGCGCCTGGCGGCAGTCATGGTATCTATTACCTACCATCAAAGAATGTGAGCTGAAATTAAACGCAGCAGCTGCCACGCTTACAACGTCAGAACACAAACTAACGAATTTTTCTTGTGTTCTCTTTTTATACGCGTCGCAGTTCATTCGATGAAAAAGAGACAGTCCCAGCAACGCTTGCTTTTTGAGCGAATTGTACCGACCAATCATGGATCAGATAATTACTACTTTCATAAAATCCATCATTCCGCTATTTTTAGTAATTGTACATACTACCGACTTGGATACAAAATTGTTGTACATATTTCCAATCAGATAGCGTAATAGTCTTATTTTTCCATTCAGTACAACGGCAGATATTCCCGTTTAAAAAATCGGGTAAAATTCCGGCAGAAAATTTTGAAACCGGACCCCTATATTGAAACGTTAGTAGTATTCTACTTCAAAAAGCAGTACCATCTATCAGGAATCACCAGTGATAGGCGAATTCGGAATTCTTCGTATCGCCGGTCGAATAAAGTCAGCCGGAAGGGCACCATATTCTGCTAAATTTCCCGTCATTCTCCCCAAACAACATGAATTAACAAAATTAATCATCAACCATTATCATCATATCTATCGCCAATTCAGAAACCGTATTTAATGAATTGCGACAACGATACTATGTACCCCAACTACGGGCCGCAGTGAAGAGGGTAGCCAGAGATTGTCAATGGTGCAAAATATCAAAGACTCGTCCAAAGGTTCCGATGATGGCTCCTCTTCCGGGTGCACGACTGGCGTCATTTGTCCGTCCGTTCAGCTACGTGGGCCTTGATCTTTTTGGCCCCCTGCTCGTGAAGGTGGGAAGAAGTCATGCTAAGAGATGGGTGGCATTGTTTACATGTTTGACCATAAGAGCAGTCCACGTCGAACTAGTTCATAGTCTAACTACAGAAGCCTGTGTGATGAGTGTCCGTCGCTTCGTCAGCCGGAGGGGTGCACCCGTAGAGATTCACTCCGACAACGGCACTACTTTCAAGGAGCAAGCCACTTGCTGCAGGATCAGATCAGCAAACTCAATGAAGAGTTAGCAGCCACGTTTGCAAATTTAGCGATGAAATGGATGTTTATACCACCAGGTGCACCTCACATGGGTGGGCCCTGGGAACGGATGGTACGAACGGTAAAAACAGCTATGTTAGCAGCTAATTCGGTCCGAACCTTGGATGACGAAGATCTGTTAACGTTGGTGGTCGTACCTCCCGTTGGACTCAGAAGAACAGGAAGCTCTCACTCACAATCACTTCCTTCTTGGAAGTTCCAGCGGAGCAAAGCTACCAGTAGTGGAACCTATAAACACAACAGTAGCACTCCGAAGTTCCTGGAATCAAATTCAACAACAAGTGGATACTTTCTGGCATCGATGGGTTCGCGAGTATCTGCCAATACTCACACGACGTACGAAGTGGTTCGGTGATGTGAAACCGATCGCAGTGGGGGACTTGGTGTTCGTGGTAGATGATGTTAGAAGGAACGGTTGGATCAGGGGACGTGTGCAACATGTAGTGACGGGGCAAGATGGACGAGTGAGACAGGCTGTTAGCGAACCCCTGGGTTCTAGACTATCCCTACCGCGAAACAAGTGACGTGGATAGATGACAGAATAAAGACAGGGCAATGACAGACATGAGTAATCAGTTATCGGAGATTTATTAAAAGCATATATATATATATATATATATATATATATATATATATATATATATATATATATATATATATATATATATATATATATATATATATATATATATATATATATATATATATATATATATATATATATATATATATATATATATATATATATATATATATATATATATATATATATATATATATATATATATATATATATATATATATATATATATATATATATATATATATATATATATATATATATATATATATATATATATATATATATCGTTGTTATTAAACTAAATTTACTTAAAATTACTTAGAGCTAAAATATAAATTGGGCACTGTGAACTTAAACTAGCTTAGCCTAGAAAAGGAGGTAACATTATAAATTTAATTCTTAAGGTTTACTATTATTACTATTGCTGAATTAATTTCATATGAAGAACCACGTTAAGTTTCGATATCCTAACCTCAAATCAGTATCAGCGTTCTGGCACCAGATAGAACCGTAGGCAAATCCTGGAGCAACAAGCAGCTCAGAATCGGGTTAAAAAATTAGGCGTTACTAAACGTAAGTTATCTCACATATTTATATAGAATTAGTTAAAACACAATATTCTTTTCATTCAGAAATTTTAAATATACCGCAAACTTCGAACGAATAGCCGGTGTATTACTGATTTGGAAAAGCAACACAGGCTCTGGTACAAACTAGTAAAGGTCTTATGCGTCGTCCAGTGTCGAAGCTGGCGCTGTTGGAGGTGTCTCAAACCAGTAAAACTGAACCGGGAACTGCCGGTACCCAGTGTTACGAGGGGGAGGATGTTGGATACTGGGCGCCCTGTCCGATCACTCGTAAATACACCACGAGGGTTTAGATTGTCAGGCGCTGTCTCGGTTGACGTCCTACAAGCGGAAGCGGACAACTGTCATCATTCTCGTTGGAAACCAGAACGGAGTGGAGTTAAAAAGTGTATTAAATTGATTGAACTACTTAAAACTATATTGATTATAACCTAAAACTTACTTGCTACACTAAATTTCATAAAGCTATTCGCACAAATGAACCTGGATTTTATTGCGATTGCTAAAAGAGTTAGTGTGCGGCAAACATCATCCGCCGTCCGGAACAGAAACAAATTTACCTAACTATACAAAGAAATTTCACCAAACTTACAGAATATGAGCATTACTCGTTAAACTTTATTTCAACAAAATTAGGTTATTCTGCGTCGTTCATTTTGAAGGCCCATTTTTTTAAATATTTTCTTTTTTTGTACACCTTAGAAAATAAATTGTCTTATTATGTTATTGATAGAACCTCTTAAAGATAGTGAAAAAATACCAGTAGCTTTTTTCCTTGTACCTAATATATGTTTAGGCAATTACGGGTTATTACTAAAATTTTTAGCGAACTATTTTTGGAAAAATTCATTTAGAAGACTGGGATAGAGTATTTTCATTAAATATGTCATATTTTGAAAATAGACCTTTCTCGTCAAAAAAAATTATATGATAGGATGCTTCCTTTTTTATCCCCAATTCGTTACTGCTGATTGCCGCGATGATTTGGTACCTCTAACTATTGAAAAAATCAAAAATAGTGCAAGCTGCTTATTTAACCCCATATTCTGAATACCTATCTTGCCTTGCTTCCCCGTATTTTTACACCATTTGGATGAATTTCCTGTGGGGAATAAAAAAAGGATGCCAGATCTGCATATATATTAGTAAATCTGCAGATTTTGCATTTTCACTGCAGATGTTTTGCAGATTACAAATATTTAGCAGAACAAAGCCTATGCCAGCCAATTTATACCCAAGCCTTCAACATTTTTGATCATTTAAAATATATACATACTACATTTCTATGTCAAATTTATTGAAGATTTTTGTAGCAATCTGCAGACTTTTATATTTTCACTGCAGACTATTGTTTAAATAGACCTGGCATCACTGATGCTGAAATGATTCATTCATATATCTGTCAAAAACATAGAGCATTGCATGAAAATGTATAACCTCACTTTTCTGACAGTTCAGTGTGCTTGTTTACCAAAGACTTGTTTACATGGACTTTTAAAATTTACATTACTTGAATACTTTCGATGCTCTTTGAAAGACTATCAACTCAAGAGGGATGAAGATTGGAACAATGGGAACCTGGTGCCACATTATGCAACCAATTCGAATCGACCTTTTCACACAAGCTTGAATACAATAAACCTTTCGTTTCGAGATGCGTAATGTCACCCCTGGTTCATACATTGACCAATCGGCGCTGGATGCAAAACCCGGTGGCATATGCTGAATCGTAAGATCAAGCATTGGGCTATAAAACGATTCCTCTCTGGATGATGGATAAGGATTTGTACACATTTGTTTGTTTGCTCGTGGGTTAAGTCCTAACAAGATGATCCGATTTCTTACTCATTTTTAGGTGGTGAAGTTTACCTGAACTTTATAGGTAACGAATTCGGTCGATGATAAGTTGTTGAAATGATCGCGCAATGCCCATACCGAAAAACGTCTCCATTGGTTAGAATGCCTACCAGCGTATGATAGCTGCAAACATGAGGACAACAAGGTTATCGCTTTCGAATAGAACAATTATTTATTATTCGTGTTCAAGTTCCATTACAGCAAAAGTTTCGTCGATTGACGATTATCGCATTGTCGTTGATTTAGCCGGCAAATGCAAAACAGTGCTCGGCACTGACGATAAGGAGTAAGAAGGATTTGATAGGAGTGATAAGAATGCAGAGCATTATACATTCTGGAAGAATATCAGGGAGGAGAAATTATATGTAAATTTATATTATATCCCGAGTTGCCATCATTTTTGCACCGCAATAAAGCTTTCTGCAACTGCTGTCTTGTTCAAATTGGCAGGAAATAACTAGGCAGCGAATGATAAATTGCATAGTCAATTTATTTACATTTTCGGAAGGATAAGTAATTAGTATGTTGTGAATATATATGTGTCACCGGTGCCGTGTGTTATGGTGGTACCGGACGGAACCGTTGGTCAGCAAACCGTCCTTGTCGTACTGGACATAGATGCGACGTTTTTTCTCATCTGATAGCACTTGACATGTTTCGGAGATCTGTCTTAACGCTCTCTACTTAGCGCAGGATACGCGAAACCGCTGCTAGCTTTCGAAAGAAAATTCCTAGCTGCTGCTACTCTATCAGTCTTTCTCTCGACTGAGGACTACAATTTCGGTCGACTAAATTGTGCTATGAAAATTGTACTTCCTGGAATTTCACCTAACGAGATCAATTCATTGTGAGGAATTTCGCTGCGTTCCAATATTGCTTGCCTCTGTAGGTGATGATGTGTGTGTATTCACTTCGGCAGCCAGGTCTTATGTTTTGGGTAATTTTGCTATCTTATTCTGCTGAATAAATCATCTGGCTAAAGCCTCTACGTTATACTATGGTCACTTTAAAAACGCATTGCTATTTAATCTTGTAGCTCTTGGCAAGTCAGTCCTGGCACTGTTCTCGACTAATCCTGGCACTATACCGCTGACGTCGCACTTATTACGGTGATCAAACTTGGCGAGAGCGGCAGTGGTTTCGTCGGAATTGTTCACTCGACAAGCAGGAAGTGCAAGGACTCTGCTATTTATGCCTGAGCCCCTCGTTGAAACCTTCGTCCTGTCGGAGTGTTAGCTTCGTTCGATACCGGAGCGTATTGCTGAACCGAAGCAGTCTGCAACTGGCGCTGCTTCCTTCGAATCGGAATCGCGGAATATTCCCGTTAGCCGAATGTCCAACGTGGCCAAAGGCAAACCGATTGCAGCAACACCACCAACCGTAGCTGAAATTTTGGCCTTTAATCCAAGTCCCTGCCATTGACATAGCGACAGACGAGTGCGGCGCAGGTTGGACCATCGGTTGACTCGGTGCCGGACAGGGCGAAACAGCTGCAATAGGAGCGGACCTAGTATGGGGTGTAAAGGTCATCAATTGCCATAGATCACCAAAATGCTCTGCGACTAACATTGTGAACAAAACAAACCAAACGAAATTGATCGCAACAACGATAAAATAATCTAAATTCTACCCAAACATTTGAAAATGAGAAAAAGGCAAAAGAAGTTTTGGTCGAATTCATTATAATTCTATTTAAAAATTGAATACTGTTTTATTTAGTTTGATTGCGCATATTGTTTACATCAGACACACCCCTTAATTCATTGAGTACGTATTTCACTGCCTTTATAATCCTTTTGGAATCAGTTACAATAATCCTTTATAATCATTTTATAATAAGTGTATTGCTAGTTAGGACTTTTATATCAGCCGGGCTCTTTTATAATTTGTTATAAAATCATTATCAAAATTCTTCATAATCCATTGTTGCGTTATGTTTATGTACATGGCCAGGTAGATAGTTTTTAACTGGGACGGAACGTGTGGATACGAAAAAACCTAATGTCAATTGTAGCCAGGGGGAGCTGTCAAATGCAGCCAAAGGGAACCGTCAAATGCAGTCAGGGGGGACTGTCAAATGTAGCCAGTCCATTTAAAATATGTGAGGAAGAAAGAGTGGCTATGCAAGACAAGAGATAAAATGAACAGAAAAAAGAAAAAGAAAACATCTATCCACAGGTTCTGTCCCAGGATTTTAATAGAGAACATCAAAATTCGATTTGTTTGCATTTGGCAGTAGGCCTTTTTCAAATGTTTGGCTAGAAATTCCTTGCTTCTTCAATGAATCATGTACAAGAAAAGTAAAAATGTTAAATTTAACGGAACAATGTATGATGCCGACATCAATTAAAAAATACAGCTGAACGACCTTGTTGGGAAAGTGTTAACATTTGGTAGCGAACCAAACCAAGTTTCTCATACTATGATCGAATCAACAAAAATTCCAAGATCATGTAAACAATCTCTTTGAACTGTCAAAAAAGTGAGGTTAAACATTACCATGCAACGTTCTCCACCGAGAGGTTCACTTTAGCTTGTTTACATAACCAATGAACTTTGTACCGCGACTCACCACTTCATTTGCCGCGTTGCCAGGAAGCCAAGCAAAAATATACAAAACAGTGCTGCCCAAACACATATTTTGAGTCCCACCATTCTTGCAAAGGTGAAAAAAATACTCAACATTCTTGCATTTTTCAAATTTAAAAAAATCATTAAAAAATCACGATAGCTCTAAAAAGTCTCATTTCAGCGGAAATATTCTTAAAAATGTGTAGTCTTTTGAATAAAAATAAGAAAAAAGGGGGTTAGGTCGGACGAGAAAGGTCTATTGCCAACATTTTTGTTATTGATCAATATGTTCCTTAGTGCAGGCTTAGTGTCAAAAAATGATTTTTCTTTATCTTACGAAGCTTTGCAGTATTTGGAATTTGTCATCTTATTCTGAGGTAGTTATTGTGACAAATAGGAATTGTGCATGATCAACTACTAATAAGAAGTGATAATAGTAATGATGTTATAACCTGTGTACCATTCACAATTGATATTTGAAGAAAGTTTACCCAACTCCTATATATTGGTTGTTGAAAAGCACTGAAACGGTAAATTAGCCATATTACGAACAATTAGAAGGTAGTATGGTGCTTTAGCTTTAGCTGCAGCTTGAACAACGTCCGAAGATGTACGAAATGCACATTTTTTTCCAAGAAACTTTGCACGTTTCAGATCCCGTTCGAAAGACCGAAAAAAGGATTAGGTATACGATGTTCGATGGTTAGTCCATTTTGCGTAGCCGTGTGTGTCGCAAAATATCTCCAAAACGGACAATCTCCTTGCATAAAGGATCCGACACGGCCAATAAACTCAATTGTCCTTTTCGAACTTCGGCCTTTTGTTGGTCAATTCGCATGTACTTTTACATTCGTCCCTGCTAAGCGATGTTTGCTTTCGTCCACAGGATGGTCAGTTGCACTATTTGCATATTGGGCTTAACTCTTTCTAGCCGGGTCGTAAAACCCCTTCTTCATTAATCATTAACTTTACTTTTGCCATTTTCCAACCGTTCTTTGTTGTTTTACTGCCCAGCGTGTGGCCAACAGCTCTGTCCCTGTTGCGTAGGCATTAAACTTTCTGTTTATTGCAAAATTGCACGATTGTTCACAACCAGGCAGCAAACAACCGTTAAATATGTAGTACCCGAGTTTTACAGTTTTGACCTCTCGGTGTTCCCGATGCCGACAGGAGAAGCTGTAGTTTCGATTTCGTTTTGCTTCCCTACTTTTGCTGGTCATCGTCGGCCGAAAGGATTGTCGCAAAAAGGACGACAACGTGCAACTTTAAGTTTGAAATAATATTTATTCAGGGGTTTGATTTCCCATCGATCTTGGTTCCGGCGGCGGCGTCACGACTGTTGGTTTTGTGCTTTTTACTGGTTCCAGCGTGTTGACTCGGCTGTTGGTTTTGGCTTGTTCAAGTAGTGAACCTACCAAGACGACACGATGAGCTGTTATGTCAACAGAATCGGCCCACTTCAACTCGTCTAGACCGGTGGGATGATCGTAGTTGGCCGGCCATTGCAAAAAAAATGCGGAAGATATCCGTTACGAAAATTCAAAGTGACAAAGACAAAAAGACAAACGAAGTGAATCGTTCGGAAGGTTCGGCTGCTTTGAATTCCGGACACTATCAACTTCAATATCCACAGACTTGTTTTAATAGTTATGTACATTAGAACTCCGTAAAGGCGTTTTTCGTGATTTTTCCAAAGTATATAGTGTTATACAAATCAGATGAAAGCAACGAGTAGGTTACATTTCAATGAGTTGACAGAGAAAGCAGAATGCTGCACAAATGGCTTGCAAGAATTCCGGTGTCCTGCGAATAGGAAGAAATGGCAATGTTGGTTCTATAGGTTGTAAAGCTCCCGCTTAATCTGCTTGGCTTAGATCTCATCGACTTGTTCGTCTTTGGTTCGGTGCCTACGGATCAGTCAACAACATTAGCTTGTACGTCATGTATGTATTCCGAAAAAAGACATTGCATTTAGTTGTGGAACACAAAATCTTTTTACTCAATATCTTCTGATTGAGGAACCGAAAATAAACTGTACAAAACAAAACTGCTCTGGTCATCCTCCCCTAAACAGTTCCTAGTTCGGAAACCAACAACTGCCCAGCATCATCGACGTTGAGTTTAATTACGTTTCAACAAGCAATATTGGACTAGCACATTCTTCCCGTAAAACGCAAAACTTCGAAACATGCGGAAGTGTTATCTCAGTCCACGCATTCAATTTCCTCCCTCGTCCTGTGTGCAGAAGCAGTTTGCTTAATTTAGACATGACAGACCCCATCCGTATATAGACTTTTGTGTTGATCCACGATGCACGCCATCACTTAATGGTAGACGGGACAGAAAAGGAAACCCTTTCAAATACTCCTCCTCATCCAGACTATCGCATCAGCCAGCAGCAGCAGAAACATCAGGACCCTAATCCTCCCACATAAAACAAATTTCTGCAGCGTGCCATTCGCCTCCTCAATTCGGCTTTCCTTCCCTCCTTACTCCGTATATCTGATGGGCTATGGGCATGATGCGAGCAAGCAAGGGCAACAACCAGCCAACCAGATAGGGAACATAACGAAGGGGTGCTGGATGACGTGCCGAAATTCAACACATTTGCACAGAAATGCGGAACTTTTCATCATCTGATTGCTTATCCTGCACTATATAACGGTACTATTGCATTGCATCTGCCGATTCGAGAATGTGAAATTATTGAAACGTAGGAAAATCCGTTAATTGATCGGAGAATACACACGTTCAAACGAGTGGAGCCGCGTGGTTGGTTGATAGTTGTTCTTTTATTGCTCCGATTAACTTTTCGGAGCGAACGATCGGTCGAAGCATGCGTCGACGGTCAAACCTACCTGGCTGGTTGGGTGATTTAAGGAAAGCGCTTGCCTCGATGGGAGAATCAACTTTATAGCTCTACATACATTTGAAAAGTAGAATTATCTCCCTTGCCTCTATGTAGGGAAAGTAAACTGAAAACGATTAAGCTGAGCTAAATTACATCACACCCTTCTTTTCTGCTGCGTGAAGGGTCAAGCGAAAGCATACACTGTACCAAAACCGTAGCGTTAAATCGAATGATATTCTTGTTGACCTGGCCCTTTAACAATTGGCAGTTGTGTTTTGAATGACTGCCATTTGATTTTTGTTGCAATCAACTTTTCGTCTTTGTATGCAAACATCAAATGATAGGCATACAAAAGATAAAAGCAAAAGTTGTAAAATTCGAAATAGCAATCATTCTGTTTTGAAATGTGATCATTTATTTTTCAACAACTAAAACGTCACATTCGATCAGATAGTCTCATGTTTAATTTATATAGCAAATAAGAAAATCGAACTACTCCAAATATTTTTTCGCATGCATGTCATCAAAAAATTGAATGAAAGTTGCTCGAACAGCAAGTCGATAGTTTTTTGGTTTTAGGTAGACAATCAGTTCAAAGGAATTTGTTTTTATATACTTCGTGATGAAATTGATGCAAACGAATATTATTTTAATTGGTTTATTTAAGAACTATTGGCTATTATAATAAACTTTTGAAAACATCTCTAAATAGTATCTAATAGCTGCTTTTCGGTGAGTTTGTATTTAAACAATTCCCCTTAAGTAGGACACACATATTATCGCAGCCTAGATTTTACAAATTCGTATCCATAAACACAAATCAAATGCTTAAAACTTGCTACCGTTCTATAAAAAGATGGTTTTTGCATTCCAAATTTTGCTTAGTATAGTTGCCAATCATAATGAATCGAGTCGCGACACTGCACCTTGTAGCTTCAGCATAATTTATGTTACTGAATGAAGTCAGCTGCTGACTGACCTTTAGCTATTCATTTGAATACGATTCTATTAAATTTATTAAAGTTAAATCCCATGCTACACTTATTTGTTGTCGGTTATTAATCAAATGTAAGTTATATCTAACGCAATCAAACGAAATAAAATAGTAACAATTTTTTAAATAAGATTATAATGAATTTGAAACAAATTCAAAACTCCCTTTATAATTTCCTCTATTTTTACGTTTGACAGATGGGTTCTTTTCAAATGTTTGGCTAGATATGGTATACAAATACAACATTTTTAGTTCAAATCTGTTTAAATAGTAAATAGTCTGAGGTGATACCCGGTTCCGTTGCTCCCTTCAGTATAGTTCGTTTGTTCTCCTCTTAGGATATTACGGAAAGAAGTTACGGAAGTTTGCGGCACCCGATTTGCTCTATTTTATTGAGATGCGTGGTATTAGAAGAATCCTGATGGACGGCTTTGAACAAAGAGAAACAATATTGATCACAATATATGCGCGAACGGAGGTCTTAAGGAGGTGGAATGTACGTAATGTTTCAAAGGTTTTCTTCCATTTAATTCCACTATTAAACATAGTGGAATTAAATGGAAGAAAACCTTTGAAACATTAATATTGATCAATGATACTCCATATAATTATCACAGATCCTAGCTGTCGAAATCGTACAAGGATATATCTTCACATTCAACGAGAATTTAAAAAGATGCTACCCGTAGGATGCATCCAGTCAGTCGAGATTTAGCGTAGTTTGGATTTACTTCATTTCCAACCAAGTATTTTTTTGAAAATTACTCTTGGTAATAAGAGACGGCAATTCATAGGTACACCTAAAACTGTATGGCTGTGCGATGATGTCGTATTTGATACCATCGTATATATAAGAAAAACATCCGTCTTCTCAAGATTAAATAAATCCAGGACATTGTCGTTTGGAAGTTGATTAATATATAGGAACTCAACGGTTTGTTACTTTTTCTGTAAAAATGGACAAATTGATACGAGCCGCTGATATTTGAAAATTGCTGTTCGATTGGATCAATACTACGTTTTAGTCACATTCGTTTCGGAGAACCTATCACGCCAAGCTCTTTGAATAGAGAAAATATGCTAGCGGAGCATGTCTGCTTCCATTCACGAACAATAGATACAAAGTTGGCCACATCTAGCGAGTCATAGCTGTAGGTATAATTTGTCCACTGGTCTACCAACTTCTTCGGCCAGGGTTTCATTGGTTTCGAATTCATCGGAGCTTTTCAAAGTTAAGAACTTATATGTCGTTGGTGCAGGAGACGCCAGTTGCTAAAGGTTTATTCAAAATGGTCTCCACGGGAATGCGCTGTTTTCAAATATCCAATCAAATCTTGTTTGGAAATCCGGACGTCTTGTACAGTGTGTAATTTTACTAAATTTTTGATTGTCTTTGAACATTATTAGTTTCTTATTCGAGGGACATGTGCAATTTCTTTTTCTCACTATTATCACCGAACATGCCATGATCTTTTACTTTGTTGGCACACGAACATCAGGACCACATTGAGCTATGCGGAGGCATGGGAGCTATACTTCTTAAATCCCCGCGACAGTGATTCGGAATATATTGGGTTAAATATATATGGCATATGGCACGTTCCGTATGTAGCGGCGGCAACAGTCCAGCCGGCGCGGTCATCGGGATAGAACCAAATCCGATCGCATATCGGTTCCTCATGTGGCATATCCTGCAACTCCCGAATGTGCAAAAATTCAGTGTATTGATTGCGGGACTGAGACCGCCTTGAAAACAAGAATCGAGCAGGCCCGTGAAAATTTTCCAGACTTTTGGGTTGCCACACGTAACTACTCGTTGTGGAAGCCATATACCTCCGTAATATTTCGGAACCAGTAGTTCCCAATGATATCCATTGTGCTCTTACTGGGATATCAAAACTTAATGGCCATTTCGGCGTCACAATTGATGTAGGCACCAATTAACAGAGTTGGCATCCGATGAACGCTGTCCTATTCTAAAATGATTAACCAGATCGTGAAACTGACCGTGTACAAACCTTTGCCAAACATTTTACCTCTTGTCTTTTTGACACCTTATCCAATACTTCGTTCGCCTCGCCTTTCACAGTTGTTTGCTTTTTGCAATTCCAAGACCGTCGCGGATGATTTCCTGTATGCTCTCAAGACCCCCATGCCAGTGATATTGTCCGAAAATGGGCACAAATAAATCGTTTGAACTGGATGTATTTTTCCAGTAAACACTATTAATATTTGTTATTTTTCTTGACCTGAAAAACAGTTTACACTACCAGGTTATCGTTAACACTAATAAAATTACAAATATTTTTTTGCTCTCGTGAACGGATGTGGTTTTAGTAAATGCTGTTACTAGTAAAGAGAAAAAAAACTAAGAAATACTTCTCCCAATCGCATTGCGCGCATCAAATGATTGTCATTTGGTTCAGCCCGAGCACTGAAAACAGATGAAATACGAATGATGAACTGCTGTGATTTGGAATGATGATTATCAACGCCATCGTTTACTTTTTCGAGTGCAATCAATTTCTTTACAGTTATGTTTATCATTTGAAAATCGACAACCTGTTCATTCCAATTCAAATATGAAGTCATTCGATCTTGAATTCACTATTTTTTGAATGATTGCCATTCGAAATCGTCAACATCGAGTTTTTAGGCCGTTCATATGATAAATCATACGCTATATTGCAATCATTTTTGTTCAGTGTACCTCCTGCAAAGTGGGAATGCTTTCGGTTAGTTTTATGATGGAGGTTGCGAAGGCAAAAGGTAAAATTATTCTGTTAGTTGACAGAGAAGAAAGGAATATGTCACAGCGTTGTGAATTGGTTCTGAGAGGCTTAGTAGTCTCTTACGACGGAATGAATTCAAGATGTTTTAGGAAGGTTAAATCGTGTCATATATCATGACAACTATAAAACAAATTTAAATAATGAAAACTTAAGTTTATTTTACTTATACTTGCAAGAAAATGTAGATAAAAATACTCATTGCGATTTCCAAAGAATTCCTGGTGTAAACGGGACATATATGATCTTTGGAAGATCGTTCAGACATGTAGGAAACCTTTAAAGCGGTATCACTATCAGTGCAGCATTTAATTTTATAAACTTTGCGGTATAACATTGAGGTTCATTAATAACAGACATACCAATTCAATTAGATGTAATTAACGTTTGCTCACTTTTTAGAGTGAAATTTTCGGAAGACATTTCTTGTAACTCATAACATGATGTTTCGCGATTTTTTTAATAACAGATATTACATGGGACAGTGGCAGGGCTCAGTGAAACGCTCGTCTATTTAATACACTAGAATCTCCTTTTTCGCGTCTTTATTTAACTTTTTAAAGCCAACTATGGAAGTTTTTTTTTTATTTCAGTTGCTAATGGTCGGAAAACTTGTCAATACGGTGTTTGTTTGACAAACTTGATTGCAGTTTGATTAAGAGATGATGTTATCTTATTTCTGAGACACAACATTTATTCATAAACAGTTTTGGAATCGTGAAACTTAAAAGCGCGTTTTCAAGGTTATAATTTTCCTATAAAATTTATTTCGAGCAAAATACAGGGAGTATTAGGCAGTCCGGATGACATAAAGAAACGTGAATAGAAATCAAAAAGCGTTTTTAAACTATTTTACGCTTTAATCAAATGAGTATATAATAAATAATCTTTTTATCAATGAATACTCAAAACTTATCACGTTTGAGGGATTCTCATATTGCGCGTGTTTTAAATTTTCAAAGTAATGCGATTTTTTTTAAATTTTATTTCCCGCAAAAAATTGTTTGAGCTTATTTGAATTTTATCTTTTTTCATTCCATGTAAGAAAAGTTTGACATTTTTGGTTGAACTGCTACTGTTTCCGCTGTATTCGATGGTGCTTCGTTTCTCTCGCCAACAAAAAAAATGATCAAGCTAACAAATTCTAGTGATAATCACGATACTTGATTCATTTGATAGAAAATTCAAAAAAGTAATATGATGAACGGTTCAAATTGTTTGAAAGATTGATGTTTAGGCGCATGCATAAAATTATCAATATTTCTAAATGGCCCAACCTCAGAAACCTTTCAAGGTGGAAAGAAAATTCATTCGCAAATAATAATCTCTGAATATATACATGTCCCAGCTGGTTTTATTGTTTGCTATTACAATTCGTATACATACATGTTTTGAATAGTACTCGAAATAATTAAAAACGCAAAAGAGTAACTCAAATATTAATTAATATCCTCCTTAAAGTTAAATCAAGTTTAGAAAACAATGTGTTATAGAAAAACATTAAATATTCTAGAATTCGTCACAATTTCTTGATAAAATAATTTTCTAATATATCTACTCTACAGTATTCGCAGTTGATAGATTGGACTACTAAGAATCTACTATTTTGGGAATTTATTCAGTGTGTGGTAATTTTAATGGTTTACTTAGTCTTCCCCATATCAAAAATGCCAATAACAAAATCCGACTTGAAACCTCAAAATGCAAAAAATCAAAAACTTTAGCATATATCTCTTTGAATATATTCGGAACAATAAACATCATTTGTCGTATTTTTCGAACCATATCACATCGACATTATTTCTTGAAATCGATTAACAAAATGTTAACGTGTAAGAGAAGCGAGCAAGCGCACTATTCAGAATCTGAAAATAACCTTACATTCCTAATATTACAGTCGTAATCCGCTGGTTGGGCCACAGCCTATGTCCATGTCCAATTAACGAAAGGGCCGGCGGAATACGTGGGTAGTATGGGTAGTACTACCCACTCGACAATTGCCGAGGGGGGAATTACCCACTGGAAAGTTTGGAACAAACCAAGACCTGAGATTAACCACGTATGCGTCTCGCGCACAAAATGCATGTATCTAAAATTATCGATGCGCAACAATTTCAAATTTTTAATCAGATCTAAATTTCTTTCCTTTACAATTTAAATTTATTAAAAATAATGGGATAATTATTAGGTTTGCATTGATTTTTTTTGAGAGTTGTCCTACTGGAGCTGTAGAGCTAGGTTCTCGGAAGGGCTCCCCGTCAGAACCACATACTACAATTTGCAGACGAGACAGGCAATGTCGCCCACTAAAACACTGCTTTAGGCCAATTGTAGCGAGCCGTGATTCTGAATGAGATATTCATTGTACGGTTCAGGTATGTGCGAGCGTAGGGACTCGCGATCGCGTATATCATCGCGAAGAGCTCGAGCATTTGTACGTTAACGTGTTCGATCGCGTGTGCGTTTGTATGTCGCGTGTGCTAACGTGAATCTAATACTTTATTTTTGGTGTACGGCTAAGATGCTAATAGAGAGTGAGATCTTCCATATCACTAGAGTTCTCGGTGATGTAGCCATGGAACGTGTTATCTAATGGATATGAGCTTTATTTTTTGAATGGTCCTACTGAATGTATGGACCTAAGTTATTAGGACAGAGAGTAATGGTTTCCGGACGTGACCGATTCATGAGTGCGCGAAAACGGACGTATGTAGGTTCGCGTTTAAGACAGCGTTTGAAACTTCGTAAGTGCTAAAACGTTCTCCTTATTACCCGGTGTTATTAAGTTTGCGCAATCGCGAACGTAGGTGTGCGTTGTTAATCGCGAAGGGCTTAAGCGTTCGTATGTTAACGTGTTTGTCACGTGTGCTCGCGTTCATGTGACTTCGCGTGTACAAGACTGGATTTTGTAACCATGTGGCATTTCCTATATACGCGTGCGTTCTTGGATGGTCTCGTGGACCTTCATTCTGATAGTTAGTTTTTGGTGTACAATTCACATTCTGACATGTAACGTGGTGTCCAGTGGATATGAGAGCTTTCTTTTTTTAATTGATCCAATGAAAGGTCTGCTGATATCAATTAAAAATTTATAGGAGCTGAAACATTCACTTTAGCACCGGGATGTTATCATGTTTACGAGATCGCGGGTGTAGTTTGTCACGTGTATGTGGTTTCGTGTGTATAGATGGTAGAATAGAGTCTCTTTCCCCATATCACTAGTGTTTCAGGTCATGTCACCATGGAACGTGTTGTTTAGTGAATATGAGCGTCACTTTTTTGATTGGTTCAACTGAAGACATTCGTCCAGAGGACCGAGGTAAAACATCCGGACGTGACCGTTTCATGATCGCGCGAGTGGTGGGTTAATGTTTGAGACCGCGTTTGGAAGTATAAAGATGCTACGTTTACTTAACTACCGGGGTTATATATTATATTATATTATATTATATTATATTATATTATATTATATTATATTATATTATATTATATTATATTATATTATATTATATTATATTATATTATATTATATTATATTATATTATATTATATTATATTATATTATATTATATTATATTATATTATATTATATTATATTATATTATATATTGACATTATATGCATATGATTTACGGGGTGAGGGTTCATCAGGGCATCATTGATGTTACAACTGGACAATGAAGTGGAAGGCCAATCGGAGTCAAGGAGGAAAAGTGTTTGTCGTTCACGACAGATAAATTTCTCTCCAACAGTTGTAAACAATTTGACGAGCTCTTCTTCAAACGAACCATCTCGTGGAAAGCTTGACAAGTATCGCGAAACTCGTTATGCAATCTGTTGGATCATATTGTTGGAAGGAGATCTTTGATTTCCGCGGATACTGAGTAGGTGTAATTGCCTGTGAGTCCGCCACCCCTTTTGGTCCTTCATACAGCGATATGCTGAATGCAGAATGGTAACGAAATTTGAGCGTACTGTAAAGTGGAGCCGCATGCAGAACAAGACTCAAGCTAGGATGGTGGCTACCAACATACATACACATACAGCTAGAAATTGAAACTTTGTAACACCTTAGAACTTCACTAAGTGAAGCTTTTGGGTTAGTTATATTGTTGATATAGTAAGGGGGGTGAAGAGGGGCTCCTGATTTTTTTACTGCGTAAAAGGCCGACGAGGGCACCCGGGTGCCCACAAAACTAAAATGCCTATAACTAAGGCAATTTCCAACCGATTTAGACACTTTTGGGTATTTTGGGATCAGGAACTCAATTTATATGCGGGATATGTCGACGGTTCATGCAGCGTCTCTCCACAGAAGAAAATTTTTTCTTGATTCTATCCGCATTTTTCACACCGTGCCTTGGTGCTACAATGGGTAACTCTAGGACCCCATTATTTGCAACAACGGCATTTTAAGTCCCTGTGTACAAAAAGGCGAATATGTAGACGAGTCCCGTTCAAAAGAACTAACTTTTGAAGAACAGATCCGGCGAAACGCTCAAGGATATAAGAATTTCCACTGCCTAAAGCGAAGGGTTCTGAAAGGAGCTAACTTCTTATTTCGCAAGTAAGCCCCTCTCAGACACTACACCATCAATCTCTACTTCCCGGGCGGGTACGTAGACAAACTACTTTTTCGTACACGCCCGAGTGTTGTTCAGTTAGATCACATGATATATCGATGATGTTAGATGGCTTATCTTTGGTCTGGTAGGTTTGTATTGAAAAGTAGATTAATCTGCATTATTTGTGCCTTCGGTATTCAAATCGTCCTCCATTACTCCTGAAAGGATGTCGGTCGTCGGAGATACCATCCCATTAATCAACACTGTCATGCGGGCTCTAGTATGCACCACATCGCAGTTCTATCGCAGGGTATGGAAAATTAATGCAACGAAATTTAAATGAATGATTTAATTGGTACTTAGCTGCACAAATGCTCCATGTAGTATAAGTAATCAACAAACACATTTTCGCTGAGCCGTTGGTCATACAGCCCATTAACGAAGGGTGTTTTCAAATTTTCATTTTCACTTACACACGCCATGTCTGAATTTTCGTCAGTATGGGTAGAAACAGGCATGGCAAAAGCACCGAACGGTGCTGCACGGTGGGCACTTCTACCAATAAACACGCCACCAAGAGGATTGAAGTTGGCACGCCGTACCGGTGCTCAACAGCACCGGTCGCCGATACCAAGGCACCGGTGTCGGTGCCAGCGCATGATATTTAACCACCGTGCTCGTTGCTTCGGCAAAGCACCGACCCGAGTGTTTCTGACTTCGGTAGGCACCGTAACCGAGGTGCATCTCACATCGGCAGGCACCGCAACTGAGGTGTTTCTGACATCGGCAGGCACCGTACCGAGTGTTTTTAAATTCGTAAAACACGGCAGCTTATATTTCGGTAGCGATTATCGCCGCGCTATTGCTGTCGCTTGGTAAGTGGCTCAAAACAATTTGTGCGTTCATATGCATGAACGAGCTTGGTACTTTATGAAGAATATGTAATGCATTATACAGTAAGGAATGATTAAGTAGGTATGCATGTAGGAATTATAAATAGATGAATGAATGGATTTAAATTGGCGTTGGTACTGAAGTCGAATTGTACATCTTAGCCAACTCTTACATCAAACAACCTCAGTCCGAGTATTACGTTTGAAGACCATAACTGACCTTTATTCAATATCAAAATTAAAAAGATTCTTCTGCACTTCGAAATTTAAATATCGTCCGGTCATTTATATTCTTTAAAAATAAGAGAAAATTCTCTTCTAAAAACTAAAAAAAATTAATATTGAGACTAACTATTTAACGATTAATAGCGATTGGATTGTAACCTCCACATTTGTATTACTAAAAGTATCATTGAAAGAATAAAGTGTCAAAGTTTTCCACTACTTAGTACTAAATAGCTCAATATGATTTCTGAAAAAGTAGTATAAGTCAAGGTCGTTAAGTATCCTGTAAAGTATTCAGCTTTAGTCATAACTTCAAAAAGAAATTATGTTTCCAGAAATCAGTCTGGAAAGTGAATATGTTACTGATTGAGAAAACATTTTAGTTTTTAACTCTAGGTAGAAAGATCAATATTTAAAATCTGTGGAAATTCTCTTTAGTTTCCGCATAGGTAAAATCAAACATGAAATTGTAGTATTTTAGTAAAATTTCTAAAGTTGCAGCTTCAGCTACCATCAAATGACTTCATGAGTGCCGTGTATGAATTAAACAAAAACTTTAGGACCAATATTTTCAGTCTACCTTTCGGGCAAATGGTAGTGGGTCCAACTAGTTTGTATTGCAATTTTTAGATCTTGGTTTTTGTTCAATACAAATAATCCTATTTTGTCATTCTAATCAATTCAATCAAATATACTGTTCATTTGTCAAAATTTACAGTAAAAGTAAAAAGAAACAACTTATCATATGATAATACGCAAGCGAATAAAGTCAACTCGCATGGGAACATATAATTTACATACGCGTTTAAATGTCTATGACTTACACATGTTGAAAAAGAATATTTCGCAGTGATATACGTACGAAATATTCTTTGTATATAAACAATTTGCCATTCACGGGACGGCAGTTGACAGTAAGAACTGTCATACGGAACGTGCTATAAAAAGCTCTGAGATGTCATCTGACAGAACGTCATGTGACAAAAGCTTCAAGTGGGTAACTTGAGCTTTTGCATATGGACGCCGCGCATGGATGTGTTGTTTACTATAGGCAGAGGGTATGACAGGGTATGGCAGTCAATAAGGGACTGTGATAAACAGTGCATGAAATATCAATCGATATCGAACTATGTTAGTATTATATAACTTGACGAATAAGAATCAAATAAAGTTATCTCAAACCTACCTACAGAAATACTTCGTGTTTTCTTACGGTATTATCAACAGGTTATGGGCCCAGTAGTTAACTGGAACTAGCCACCTGGACTATTGTAAAATAGTTGTTTTGGAAGATACACGTTTCGGGTAGAAACGGCCGGCGAGAACCATCGTTCCGGTAGCAGCGGCATCCAGCGACGACCAGCGTTTCGGGCAGAAACGGCATCCGGCGAGGACCAGCGTTTCGGGTAGAAACGGCCAGCGAGAACCATCGTTTCGGACAGAAGCGACATCCGGCGAGGACCAGCGTTTCGGGAAGAAACGGCATCCAGCGAGCACCAGCGTTTCGGGAGCAAGCAGAGGATGGCGACCCAGCAGCAAGCTGGAGGATCTGCCGAGAGGATGGCAACCCAGCAGCAAGCTGGAGGATCTGCCGAGAGGGTTACTCTCGAGGACAGAAGAGGTGGTGGCTACGAGAGGGGAACTCTCGAGCGCACCGTGCCGACGACGGCATACTTCGGTAGCGTCAACCGCGAATCGATATTCGACGGTTCGGAGTTGCGGTTCCCAGCCTGGAAATGGCGAATGGAACATCATCTTATAAAGATGAAACTCCAGCACACGTTGCTACGAACGCCCGAAGAAGAGGACTTCTACGAACCAGTAGTAGGTGCCTCGGAAGAGCTAGAAACAGCCAGGAAGGCTAAGCTCAGAAAACGGCTTGATGACGACGTCGAAGCATTGGACGAGATTGTCATGATGGTCAACAATGATGTTTTGAATAAACTCATTGGGCTCAACTATGCGAAAGAAACCATGGATACTCTGGTCAGAACGTACCAAAAGGGCGGTACAGCCGCTATGGTTAATATGCGGGACCGGTTGTATACCATCAAACAAAGACATCACGACAAATTGTCCATGATTTTTGATGAGTACGATCTGATTATTCGCGAGCTAGATCGTATGGGTTCAAAAATGACAGCATCGGAAAAAGTTCATGCTCTACTGATCTCCATGCCAGACAAGTACCGACACGTCAAAGGCGCTCTGATGGTACTGACGAATGAAGAACTGTGTGCCAAGCCGATCATGGAGATCAAACGAATGTTTATTGATGCTGAAGCTGGGGAAGAGAAGCAGACAGAAACGAAAAACGTTGCGCTGTCTTCAAAGTACAAGCCAAGGAGAGAGGTAACGCGATGCTTCGGTTGCAACGAAACTGGGCATTTTAAAAATAAATGCCCACTAATGAAAAAGTTTAACGCGAAGGAGAAAGATAAGTTCAAGAAGCAGCAAAAGATGGAGCCTAAAAAGAGCTTTGCAATGATGACCAAAGCGGATCGTGGTAGGAGAGTCAGATTCGTAATTGACTCAGGAGCAAGCGACCATATGGTTAATGACGAGAAGCTGCTGGAAGATGTCCAAGAATTAGAGAAGCCAATCACCATTTCGACGGCGAAAGCGGGCCAGAATTTACGGGCAACAAAAGTTGGAAAAATGCGATTAAAGAGTGTTGTGGGTAACAATACAATAAAAGAATTGAAATTGTACAACGTTCTTTTTACTCCGGGTCTTGAAGAAAATCTCCTTTCGGTTAGAAGGGTTAGCAAAAATGGTAAAAGGGTTACTTTTACGGATGAAGAGGTTATCTTTGAATTTGAAGATGAAGTAATTGCTTCAGGAATCTTCGTTGATGGTTTATTCCACCTTGATCTATTTCGGGAAGAAAAGTCGGCGGAAGATGGAACAAACTTAGCATTGTTCGGAAAGAAGGTGAGTTTGGAAACATGGCATAAAAGACTTGGCCATATCAGTGATACGAGTTTGGAGAAACTAATTAAGAAGGGAATGGTTGAGGGTATCAATCTAACTTCTGGAAATATTAGTGAAACAAATGTATGTGATGGTTATATGGCGGGGAAGCAGGCTGCATCCAAATTTAAACACTTGCAGCTGCCAAGATCAAAACGACCACTGGAACTCATACATTCGGATGTTTGTGGAAGCATGGAGCAGGAAACCTATGATGGCTATCGTTACTTTGTAACCTTTATAGATGATTATACGCACTTTCTCGTGGTTTACCTCATGAAACAGAAATCGGAGGTTTTCGAGAAATTTAAAGAATTCGAAGCAATGGCGACAGCATTCTTCGAAAGACGTATTTCAATGCTAAGGTGTGATAATGGAGGGGAATATACAAGTAACGAATTTCAAGCTCATTGCAAAAGAAATGGTGTTAGAATGACGTTCACTGTTCCATACACACCGCAGCAAAATGGTGTAAGTGAACGTATGAACAGATCTTTAATGGAAAAGGTCAGAACTTTGCTTTACGAAAGTGGATTAGCGAAAGATATGTGGGGAGAAGCATTATATGCAGCAACATATCTAATCAATAGATCTCCAACAAGTGGGATAGAAGAGGACAAAACTCCGTATGAAAAATGGTTCAAAAAGCGACCAAACTTGAATCATTTAAGAGTTTTTGGGTGTAAAGCATTTAAACAAATACCTAAAGAGAGGCGTCAGAAATTAGATTTCAAAACAAAACCTTTGATATTTGTGGGGTACGCAAATAATGGTTTTAGATTATGGAACAAGGATACGCGTTCAATAGAAATTGGCAGAAATGTAGTATTCAATGAATCTACCAGAGCCAATCAAGATATTGACCACACAAACATGGATTTCGTAGAATCATCTGGTCAAGATTTAATTAGATGTACACGCTTAAACCAAGGAGAACAGAACGAAGACGAGGATGCTGCTATACATCCTTCTGATGAAGAACAGCATGAAGAATGCACACTCGAAACAGAGCAAGATAATCTAGATTCACTTGAAGAATCAGTTGGCGAAACTGACTATGAAAGTACAAATGAAAATCCAACAGACGAAAGAGAGGACGTCGATGATGGTCAATCATTGCGTCGAAGCAAGAGGGAGAGAAAGATACCGGGTTGGTATTCCGATTATACAGCAAAAACAGCAATGATTTTCAACGAAGAGATTCCGCAAACTATTGAGGAATTGAAGAAAGTTTCTGATTGGCAAGAATGGAAGCATGCTATTCAAGAAGAGTTTGATGCATTACATCAAAATGGCACTTGGACAGTGGTTAACTGTTTGCCAAAAGGAGTTAAACCAATTAACTCAAAATGGGTTTTCTCAATGAATGAAGATGGAAGATATAAAGCACGATTAGTGGCAAAAGGGTGTTCACAGCGTCCTGGATTCGATTACTGTGAAACATTTGCACCAGTCGCCAAACTAGAGAGTGTTCGGTTAGCACTAGCCCTTGCTAACGAGCGTAAATTGTTAGTACATCAAATGGATGTCAAAACTGCATTTCTACATGGGAAGTTAGAAGAAGAAATATACATGAAACTTCCACCAAACGTAAATGGGCAAAGGCAAACTGTTCGTCTACACAAATGTTTGTATGGATTGAAACAGGCAAGCAGATCTTGGAATAAACATTTTGATGATGCAATGAAAACACTAGGTTTTGTCCCTCTCAAAAATGACAACTGCATCTATAAGTCAAAATCTAGAGGCATCATAGTAATACTATATGTAGACGACATTTTACTACTTGCCAAAAACATCGAAGCAATTACGTGGATTAAAAAGAAACTTGGAAGGTTATTCCAAATGAAAGACATGTTAGAGATTAAGCACTTCCTGGGAATGGAGATAAATCGTGATTTGGAAAGCCAGACTATTGAAATTTCTCAAACAATATACGTGGAGAAACTTCTTAGTAGATTTGGGATGGCTGATTGTAAACCAGTGGGGACACCATTGGATATCAACACGAAATGGTCAAAATCTGAGGCAAAAATCACTGAAGAGCCATACAGAGAACTGCTGGGATGCCTACAATATCTTTCACTAACTTCTAGACCTGATATTTGCTCTGCGGTAAACACCCTAAGCAAATATGCTAACTGCGCCACCGATTGGCACTGGTCAGGATTAAAACGAATATTGCGATATTTGAGGGGAACGAGCAACACAAAAATAATTTATTCATCAAATAGCGAATATCCAGCTTTAGTAGGATTTGCCGATGCAGATTTTGCAAATGATCCTGATGATAGGAAATCAATTTCAGGATACGCATTTCTACTATACGGTAATCTTATTTCGTGGTCAACGAAACGACAACCGACTGTAAGCTTATCAACAAGTGAAGCAGAACTGATAGCACTTTGCGCTGCTACGAAAGAAGGAGTGTGGTTAACACAACTTCTCAATGAATTGGATGTAAACATAACACCATTCATCATAATGGAAGATAGCATCCCATGTATCAACATAGCACAGGAGCCAAGATCACATCAACGGATGAAACACTTGGAAATCAAATACCTTTTCATCCGGGATCTCATCAAAAATGGTAGAGTAAAACTACAGTTCATCCCAAGCGTCGATCAACCTGCAGATGCCTTCACTAAGGGGTTACCTAAAAATATACACAGAAAGTTATTCGGTGTATTGAATGTGCAAATTGTGGGGAAGTGTTGAAAAAGAATATTTCGCAGTGATATACGTACGAAATATTCTTTGTATATAAACAATTTGCCATTCACGGGACGGCAGTTGACAGTAAGAACTGTCATACGGAACGTGCTATAAAAAGCTCTGAGATGTCATCTGACAGAACGTCATGTGACAAAAGCTTCAAGTGGGTAACTTGAGCTTTTGCATATGGACGCCGCGCATGGATGTGTTGTTTACTATAGGCAGAGGGTATGACAGGGTATGGCAGTCAATAAGGGACTGTGATAAACAGTGCATGAAATATCAATCGATATCGAACTATGTTAGTATTATATAACTTGACGAATAAGAATCAAATAAAGTTATCTCAAACCTACCTACAGAAATACTTCGTGTTTTCTTACGGTATTATCAACAACACAAACCCAACACAAATTATACCGATGGTCTATTGACGAACCAAGACAATTTCAAGTATCATTTCTTAAGAACGTTGTTAACATCTTATAGATGCAAAGTATGCACACATAAGTTTTTTTTGTTTTGCTGTGGAAAAAGGGAAAATTATTCCAAATAATAAACAGACCAGATTCGAATATCCGGGGATTTAAAAAATCTTACCCCGGGTAATCGAATCTAAAATAAAATATGTTAAATGTAAATGTATCAATTTGGCTCTATTCAATTTGTAAAATTCCAAGGTGTGATTTGTCTTTTCAGTTGCTTTTCATTTATATAATATATTGTTAACGGGTTCATGATATATTTCAGTTTTGTATAGCTATTTGTGCATGAATTCTCAAACAAACTTAAGGTGTATTTAATGCATTACAGGTCACATTATCCGGGAAATCATTGGTCTGTTATTCGATTTTCTGGTGTAAGTCATTTAATTTTTCAACTACTAAAAAAATAAAGTAAATTAATGAGCTTTTCGTTGGTGTTGTGGTGTTACATGCTTTAGCTAACTTCTCGACGTTTAAGTGAGAGGAGTCTCTTCCTATGCGTAGTGCTTACACAAAGCATAACTTCATTGACCAATATTGTACTGGATGGTCTGGTGGTCAATATGCTTTTAGTTTTCACAAACTTTCCAACTCATGTTTGCCATCTCCGACGGACTATAAAAAGTTATGTCGATGATAGATGCCCGACCGTATCAGCAAAAATCATCGCATATCCTTACATCGATCACTGTTTCCAGTACAGTTATTCTCTCTATGACTGGTAAGTCTACACACCCACTATACTGTGCAAGAATTTAAATCTCTTTAGACAGTCAAATAAAATTTTATGTATCTAAAATGCATGCAGAAATTAAATTTTGCCGATTAAATTGTAAAAACCCATTTGAAGCTGGCTTTTTTATACCTTAAAGCAGAATAGATATAAAAAGGACAAGGTATCGGTTCAATTATTAAAAATGCAGAATATAGCAAGACAAAAATCTAGTCTTCAGATTTCAAACTGCATCACTTCAGAATGTGGTTTGGTTGATCACTTACCATCTTGTCAACTAAATTTGTCTTTGTTTTATTGAGTTTACATGCGGAATAATGAATATAGCTTATATAGTATAACTATCGAAGAACTGATAAGGACTAGGACACTAGCAAGCGATATTTATGATAACGTAGATTTTTTCTAGATTAATGCTCTATAAGTCTATAGTACAGCGAACCAAACGGCACGTCAACACACGAACGCCGTTGGATGTGCCAGAAAAGTAATGAAGTCCGGCCAAAATTCATTTCTATGCATTGTGCTGTGTTAAAAGTTTTGTAATGGCACTGGTAATGACGTATAAAACGAAAATAAATCGTATGGGCGCACCTTGATTGTGCCCTAACGCCTTTACATACGATAACGTGTTTCAAGTAATTTTGAAAATTGAAGTTCTCTGCAGTAGGTAACTTGTTACAAATGATATGAACAATTCCAGTTCCATTAGAGTAAAGCGAAGCCTCCCTCCCTTTTAACTTACCAGGACGGGGTGCTTGGAATGAATATGAAATATTTGCGAAATATGATCACCTTATACATGACCTTGTTTTAGCGAAGGGCCACAATTTTATATGAGATTAGCTCCTCTGAAAATACGTTTTATTGACCGCAATGATAAAATTAGTACTGTAATTTGACATTCTAATTGAAATTAATTCTTTTTTCAAAACAACCTGGTAACCGGATAAACAGATTTTTTCAGTGTCTCCATTTTGTCAGCCTAAAAAGCATTATGAGGCAGTTCATCACTATTTTAGCTAAATATTGTAATAGAGTTTGCGACATGAAATGACTCAATACTTTATTATTACGACCAGCTATAGATAGAATGTCTAAAAATTGGTAACAAAGTTTCGTATAATAAAAATTATCCAAATACTGTGAAATACTTGTGATTGATTGATCGAAAATTCGAAACGTGTGCCCCAAATGGCGGCAATAGGAATAGATTCAAATTGAGCTAAGCACCATATGTGCGTTATCCGTATAGATTGGGATCATAAAAAAATAAAAAGATGTTTATCGATGGCAAATTTCATATCTTTTGCTTTCAATTAGATATACATTTGCAAGCAGATAAAGAAATAGAATTTTCGTTGACTAGTATTTCCAAGACGCAAAATTAAAAAAAATCCACCATCCGCGATCTATACTTGCATCGAGTTTGGATATTTTATAATTACATATCTAACTAAAAATCAAACTGCCGTGATAATAGAAGTATATTTGCTGTTCTCTTTTATTCCGTCGCACCGAAATTTTTTTTTTCTTTCTTTTTGTGCATATGCTAGCGGACTTAAACATTCTCGCTATGATACGGGTGCAAAGTCAAAGAGTTTCCGAGGTGTTATCCGAAGTTGAAAGCGCTCGGCTCCGGTGCTTCAGAAATTTTAAAGCACCCGGCCCGAGTGTTTTCCGAAGCATCCAAGCACCGGATCGAAAATTTAGCACCGCCACCGACACAGGTGCTTCGTTTATCGTGTATCGGTGCTTCGCATCGAGCACTGGCTTGGGGTGCTCATTTCAATACACTCGGTTGCGGTGGTAAAATGCAGCATGCGGTGCCGTGGCGTGTTTGGACATGCCTGGGTAGAAATGCCTCCGAATCTTACTACCCACTCGGGAAAAAAGTGTTCCGCCGGCCCTGAGTTAGACCGACACAAAAATCTTAAAAACTCTCCAAAGGACTCCAATGCTTGTCAGATTGGTTGTCACAGTGAATTTGAGATTTCGGCGTTCAGATGCTTTTTAGTTGGACAATGGTTTAACTAGCGGATGTCCAACTAAAGAGTGGTCCAGTTAAAAAGTGACCAACCACCGAATCACGACTGTATATCGCTATACAGTCAATTAAAAAAATAAGTATTGCTGGAGAAATAATTTTCTTGTCCGCGTCGAGGGGTTACGAAGTGTCCAGCCCACCGCAAACGTTCTATTTTTGCGGTGTGCGCGATGGATGGTTCTTCCAGCAGCTGATGCAACTCATGGTTCATTCGCCTGCGCCACGCTCCGTCTTCCATCTGCACGCCACCATATATGCTACGCAACATCTTTCGTTCGAAAACTCCAAGACCGCGTTGGTCCTCCACGAGCATAGTCCAGGTCTCGTGGCCGTAGAGGACCACCGGTCTAATCAGCGTCTTGTAGATAATCAACTTCGTGCGGCGGCTAATTTTGTTCGACCGAAGCGTCCTCCGGATTCCAAAGTAGGCATGATTTCCCGCCAAGATCTGTCTCTGAATTTCTCTGCTGGTATCATTGTCGGCGGTTACCAGTGAGCCCAAATACACGAATTCGTCGACCATTTCGATTTCGCCACCGTCAATCCGAACTCGGGATGGGAGGTTCACATTGTCGTCTCTAGAATCACTTCATCTCATTAGTTTTGTCTTCGAAACGTTCCAATCCTACTGGCTTCAGCCTTCAGTCTGATGTACGTTTCCGACATTATGTCAATGTCGCCGGCGAAGCCAAGAAGTTGGACGGGCTTCCTGAAGATCGTGCCGCTCGTATCTATCCCTACTATCCTTATCATACCTTCTAACGCAACGTTGAATAGTAGGCACGATAGACCATCACCTTGCCGTAAACCTCTTCGAAATTCAAAGGGACTAGAGAGTGCCCCTGATACTCGAACAACGCACATCACCCGATCCATCGTCGCTTTGACTAATCGCGTTAGCTTATCCGGAAAACCGTACTCGTGCATTATTCTATTCTATTCTCTTCTATTCTATTCTAACCCTTACACAGCCAGTATTGAAAAGCATCCTGGAAAACACTGCAGTTATTCTGTAGTGTTTTTCTTGTCAATATTGATATTTGAAGCATATTTTCATATGTCGCAAATATGAAAACGGCCAGGCCTACTGTGCAGAGTTGGGTTTGAAGATGTTTCGAAATTAGACGGCAATCAAATTATTCATTTAATGAATAATTTAATTAACGAATAGTTTTGAATCTTAAAGGAGGAAGAAACGAGGACAACCGTACCGACCGTTTCAGTTTAAAGGGGATATATTAAATCGTTGGAAGTGACTTGGCTAAGAAGGTTATTGTCACTCCTTTGGTCCTTTGGGATGGGACAGAGGTATTTACACCTTGCCCTGGCTAATAAGCCTAGGTTAAAGCGCCTTTACTCGCTCAAATCTGCAATATTGCAATTGTCTATTTGTCTCGTACTTGATTTTGTTTGTATTATTTAATACAAACAAAATCGAATACAAGGCATATCAACAATTGAAAAACTGACACAAGCCCACCACTAATAATTTCACATATAGTTCCGGTCTCTAAGCCGAAGATAACACCATGATTTTAAGAGATATCTTTTCAACGCATTGAACATTCCTAACCCTGATGAAGTAGTGTAGGTAACTGGAAAATTCTAGCAAAACTGCCCTAGAGCTCCAAGAAATCACGCATACAATGAGGATGGAGAGCCAAAAGACACTGTAAAATTACAATTTGAACGATCTAACCGGTATATCCATCCAGTCTTGCTAAAGCGCTATGAAGTTGAAAGCTCTGATGTCTAGACTTCTGGCTCTGCTGATATTGAATCCGCGGCGTTCCTCGGCTGAATCCGCTCTCACTTCTGAAGGAGCTAGAATGGAAATCGCAATCCAGGATAGTTTTCCGGCAGAATCCGGTTTCATGCTGCCGCCTACATCACTTCTAGCTTCAATGCTTCCGCGCTTTGTCGCCTTTTATATTGAATATCCAACCTCTAAATACACTTGTTCCTATTCGCAGAGCAAAAATTGACGTGTCCCATACATAAATCAAGAGCTATAGAATCGAAACTTCACAAGGATTCACTTCACTGTCGCTAGAGTTAATACAGATTTTCAAAACTCGGACGTAGAAATTCATTTCGGAAGCAAAATCACGTCAGTGAAAAAATTTCACCTCGGTCGTCGATGGTTGCTACGATCATCCTATTCGAATCACCAATGCATAAAAATGTCGGAAAACCGCACTCGTGCATTATCTGCCATAACTGATCTCGATCGATTATGTCATACGCCGATTTGAAATCGATGAACAAATGATGTGTGGGCACGTTGTATTCGCGGTAAATCACGAATATTTAGTCCGTGGTGGCGCGGAAACCCATGAATATCGCTTGGTAGTGCCCCACGAGCTCCCTTGCAAATGGTGCCAATCAGCGGCAAAGAATTTGGGACAGGACCTTGTAGGCGGCGCTAAGTAGTGTGATCGCGCGGTAGTTCCAGCAATCCAACTTGTCACCCTTTTTGTAGATTGGGCAAACGACATCCACTCCTCCGGAAGAATCTCCTCCTCTCAAATTTTGGCGATTAGCCAGTGCAGTGCTTCACCACCGTATTTTAATCCGTATTTTAATAGCTCGCAGGGTAGTTGATCTACACCGCTAGCTTTGTTGTTTTTCGGCCGACCGATCTCCTCCTTGACTTCTTGGAGATCAGGGACCGGCAACCTATCGTCTTCTGCGCGTGCTCCAAGATCCGTTGCCATACCGCCTTCGTCCTCTGCTGCTTCACCGTTGAGGTGCTCGTCATAGTACTGCTTCAACCTCTCAATCACCTCACACTCATTCGTAAGAAGGTTGCCGTCTAAGTCGTTGCACATATCGGCTTGCGGACCGTAGCCTTTGTGCGAACATATAGGTTTGCTTGTTCCGTGCTTGTTTGTATCGCTCCACATTCCGTGCTGGAGCAACCTCGCCCGTGCTGCATTCTTCTCCTCTATTAACTGCTTACATTCGTTATCAAACCAGTCGTTTCCTTGATTCGGAATCGCTGTACCTAGTGCCGCTATAGATTGCAGTCTTTTGAACATGAACAAGTAATGTTTGAACATACCTTCTCTGCCACCCTCGAGATGCTTCGCTAGTTCAACCGCCGATGGGTCAACAGCTTTGTTTTTAAAATATGGTTTTAAATCTCTACCAATGGTTTTCACTACGTCTAACCCCTTGGGTAGACCTCGAAAGAGCAGCAGAGCAGTGAAATCCGAGTCGATAAAGAAGAAAGATAAATGAAAATAGATGCACCGGTAAGAAAAAATTTAGAAATAAATATTGAATTGAAAATAATTGAACGATCTCATGGTAGTTATACATACCAGCTAATACCCGAAAGCATTGGTATGAGGAAAATCTTTCAGTAAAAGCGGCACAGCTTTCAAGTTGCCCAGTGATCGCTTTCTGTCCGGAAAACTTCTGGGCCACTTGTCCAACACAGTTGACCACGGCTGTTCGTTGAGCATAAGCCACTCTGTAGCAGCTGTGTACGGTACTATCTTTTCAAGGTTATGACCGGGTTTTATTTTTTGAGGTGTTCTGCTTCCCGAAATGTTTCTTTTTAATTTTTACAATTATTTAGTTTTGATTTATTTTACCTTTCTCTCCGACTTAAAAAGTGTCACCACTGCCAGGCTGTAGGTCTCTAAATCGTCTGCTGTTACTTTTTTACCCAAGGAAAGGTGGTGCGTGGCAATTATCTCTGTCAGCTTCAACTGGTTCGCCTCCGAAAACTCTCGGCAGTATCGGACCTTTTAATGATGTCCTTACCCGTTTCAGTTTTTTTCCAACAGTCCCTGTAAAAAAACTCGGCGAAAAGTTTTTTTTTTGGAAATCCGGAAGATGGTTCACTAATTGCCCGACTGTGTTGCTCTACTTTTACCGTTTTCGTCGTCTCATCGGCTGTTTCTTGCAACTTATCATCGGACAAACTATTAAACAACTCGGCTTCAACCTTCTTGTACTCTTGACCGACAGTATAGCGTGTTTCCTTTTTAAAGATCAATTTCAAAATAAATTAAGGAATTTTTTTTTAAATATTTAAATTACGCTGAGATGTTTCAACTGGTCTGCCATCTTATTTGAATTATTCATACCTGAAATTCACTTAGATATTTTTATGTTTGATACAATTACGTCAATCGTATATGTTGGTCCAATGAATTCCAGGGGGTGTTCACATACTATTCATCGTTGTCAGATGACAGATCAAGGAAGACATTAAAAGTCAATCTACGGGATTTTTCACGTAATTCCGATTTGTGACGATTTGTTTGAGTGTACGACTTGCCGGCTCAGAACACTGCAAGCATATATTTTGGATTCCATCGCGTGAATCGCCTGCATGTATGCAACAACATGAGCCTTGCACTAGAGCTGTGCAGCCGAAAGTGGCCCCCACTTTTGTATACCGCCAATGAAAACTGCTGTCACGTCGAAGCGATTATTTTTGTTTGGAACTTGGAAGTTACAATCGTTTGCCTCGATTATCACAATTCAATACGTATCTTTTATAACATTATAATATCTCAAAATGGAAAAGCCACAGAAAATGCCGAAGGTGGCAAAGGTAAGAAAGAATTCATCGAATAAATCCAGTAAAAGAATTTCTTGTCATTTTCCTTGATCTGAAAAATAGTTTCAACTAACATGTCCTTGTTGATACTAATAAAACTACAAAATTTGATTGTTTCCCTACTTTCAGGTGAAAAACAAAGCGCCAGCGGAAATTCAAATCACCGCCGAGCAGCTGCTGCGGGAAGCGAAGGAACGCGATCTGGAAATTCTTCCACCACCACCGAAGCAAAAAATTTCCGATGCCGCTGAATTGGCAGACTATCAGCAGCGGAAGCGAAAAACTTTCGAAGATAACCTGCGCAAAAATCGAATGGTCGTCAGCAACTGGATTAAGTATGCCCAGTGGGAAGAATCACAGAAAGAGATCCAGCGGGCGCGGTCCATATGGGAACGAGCAATCGACAATGATCACCGAAACATTACCATCTGGCTGAAATACGCCGAGATGGAAATGAAGAATCGACAGGTGAACCATGCCAGAAATTTGTGGGATCGAGCCGTGACCGTGCTGCCACGGGTCAATCAATTCTGGTATAAATACACGTACATGGAAGAGATGCTGGAAAATGTTGCGGGAGCGAGACAGGTTTTTGAGCGCTGGATCGAATGGCAACCAGAGGAACAAGCGTGGCAGACGTACATAAATTTCGAGCTTCGCTACAAAGAGATTGACCGTGCAAGGCAGATTTATGAGCGTTTTGTAATGGTCCATCCGGAGGTGAAGAACTGGATTAAATTTGCTAGATTTGAGGAATCGCACGGATTTATACACGGAGCTCGCTCGGTGTATGAGAGGGCAATTGAATTTTTTGGCGAAGACAATGCTGACGAAAGACTTTTTATCGCTTTTGCTCGGTTCGAAGAGGGACAAAAAGAACACGATCGAGTACGGGTTATTTACAAATATTCGCTTGATCATCTGCCGAAGGATCGAACGGGGGAGTTATACAAAGCATACACCATTCACGAGAAAAAGTATGGCGATCGGTCGGGAATTGAAGACGTCATCGTATCGAAGAGAAAGTTCCAGTATGAGCAGGAAGTGGCTGAAAATCCAACGAACTACGATGCATGGTTTGATTATTTACGGCTAGTGGAAAATGAAACAAATCTGGAACTCATCAGAGAAACGTACGAAAGAGCCATCGCAAATGTTCCGCCAGCCAAGGATAAAAATCTTTGGCGAAGGTACATTTATCTGTGGATCAACTATGCCCTGTACGAAGAGCTAGAAGCAGAAGACCTGGAACGAACCCGCCAAATCTACAAAACTTGTCTTGAGCTGATCCCGCACAAGATATTCACATTCAGTAAAATCTGGTTGCTGTACGCGCAGTTTGAGATCCGCTGTAAAAACCTGAAGGTGGCTCGTAAAACACTCGGAATGGCCATCGGAATGTGCCCTCGTGATAAACTATTTCGTGGGTACATCGATTTGGAAATTCAACTGCGAGAATTTGACCGTTGTCGAATTTTGTACGAAAAATTCCTCGAGTTTGCGCCGGAGAACTGCATCACGTGGATGAAGTTTGCCGAGCTGGAATCGCTTCTCGGTGACATTGATCGAGCCCGCGCTATCTACGAGCTGGCTATTCAACAGCCACGATTGGACATGCCGGAGCTGTTGTGGAAGAGCTATATCGATTTTGAGGTACAGCAGAATGAATTCGAGTTTGGTCGCCAGTTGTACGAACGGTTGCTTGAGCGGACAACTCATGTTAAAGTTTGGATTTCCTATGCCAAGTTTGAGATGGCCGCTGAAAGTGAGGACGATATTAACGTTGCCCTATCTCGACGAGTTTATGAGCGGGCTAACGATAGCTTGAAGAATGCTGTCGAGAAGGAATCCCGTGTGCTGATTCTCGAAGCTTGGCGAGATTTCGAGAAAGAGCACGGCGATGCGGACAGTTTGAGAAAGGTAATGGCCAAAATGCCCAGGAAGGTTAAAAAACGGCAAAAGATCGTTTCCGAAAGTGGTGTGGAAGAAGGCTGGGAAGAGGTGTTCGATTTTATCTTCCCTGAAGATGAGATGGCTCGACCGAATCTGAAACTGCTTGCTGCAGCCAAAAATTGGAAGAAGCAGAAAGATGTTACGCCTGTCGTTGCTGCTGCTGCAAGCGCTGCCGATACTACTGAAATGCCAGAAGCAGAAAATACGAGAAATTTGGCAATGGAGAAAGAGGTGAAAAGTTAATCGATTCCGTTTTTATTTTTTAATAAATGTAATTCAAAAATAATTTTTGGAAAAACGTATATTTTTTCAATCATAATGAATCCTTGATGCGATTTAGATTTTGGTTATACACTGTGCAATTGTCCATTGGTACTATACATTTTTGTTCAACACCCATTTCGTCGGAATACTCTGCCAGACAAAATTTTAAATTGAAATTCTATCGTCGACCTATCAGTCCACTTCATCCGGTCGAACTGGATGCGTCAACGGAATCACCGACTTTCGATGTATATCCCTGGAGCAAGCTTTCCTCATATCGTACGCATCCTCATCCGGATCACCAACGTAATATTCCAGCACCGTCCGGTACACGATATAACCCAGCTTGGTGTACATGTCGATTGCCACCTTATTACTAACCCGGACGAACAAATCAACAAAATAACAGCGTTTCTTCTCGGACACGTCCTCCAAGAAGTTCATGAGTGTTGCCGCTAGCCCAAGCCGCCGGTAATCCGGTGACACGGTTAGTGCAGTTACGTGTCCGTGCCAGTTTTCTCCGTGGCCTGCCGCTTTTCCCATAATGTAACCCATGATTTCCCCACTTGGTGACTCAGCCACTTGGAAGTACTCTGGCCAGTGGGCCAAATATTGCATGTAGAACGACAGACAGTACGTTTCCGTCAGCGGATCGAGGTTACTATAAATAAAAGAATTTATTTTTAATCAGCTAATTAATTGAATTTCAATACTTACACTTTGTTGAATTTGAACATATCATTGCAGGTGAAGGGACGAAGAGTAGTCATTGTGATATACTTTATAAAATACTATAAAATAAGCTCAATCAACAATTTAAGTGATAAATATGTAAAATATTTGATAAACTAGAGTATCACACAATACTGGGTTCAACATTGACAGCGGACTAGGGATGTCCAATGACAAGAAATTTGCAGGTATAAGGTACGCTAAACCATTCGCTGTATACACTAGAGCCATCTAGGTAGTCGGCTAGATGTCTACCTCTATTAAAATATCGTCCAAAGGGTTGGATGTTCTTGGTTCGAATCAAAACTCGTCGAATGCAAACAAATTCTTTTGTGTCAAACTAGCGGCCAGGTGGTGAAGTAGTTCCCGGTCAAACCATTCGGAATTTGATTCGGAATCCTGATTGGAGTAAGTATGAATTCCAGCTCAAACGCAACAACCGATTCTGAAATCGATTGATTCGAAATTGGTTGTTGCATTTGAGTTGAAAACCATACTGACTCCATTCAGCAATCCGAACCGATTCCGGAATGAGTTTCACTGGGTTGGAGTTCAATGGGAAAATAAAGCGTTACCAGAAAATTATGATTTCCCAGATTACGCTTTAGAAAACTTCTCAAAAACTTTCGATCCCCTACAGGAAAATCTAATGTGTACTAGCATGATGTGGCACACCCTTTGAACTGAATATGACATATTTTTCCATTAAATACCCATACTATTGAGTCGTAAAGTAACTTTCCACATGATTTTAGCGTGAAAAACATGTACAGTCGTCATTCGCTGGTTGGGCCACAGCCTTGTCCAACTAACGAATTTGATTCGCTAGTTGGACCAACTGACAAATGTCAAAAACTCTCCAAAGGAAATGTTGGCAGTATAAAAGCATCTGTTCACATCTCTAAATATTGTCAGATTGATTGTCAAAGGCACATAAAACGTATGTGTGCGCTTGGGAACTTTGATATTTTTTCATCATTAAAATTTGATGTGTGTGGAACACAGGCATGGGAAAATTCACTCATTCGTTTGATTACATCTGATAGCCATTAGGTTGTCCCAAAATGACATAATGTTAAAAAAGTCATCGGGCTCACTTCTTAAATGAAAGATTAGGGTATTAGGACCAGTTTCTTCTTTGCTAAAACGCTTCCTACTGGTAGCGAATTTTTATTTTTTGAAACATGGGCCAATTTCAAATTTATACCTGTTGAAGTGATCCTAAACTGTCTTAGATTTTTTCAGCATTTTTTATTTTTCTGGAGATCCAAATGGAGAAGTTTGGTTAGTTAGTTTGTACAAATTTTTAATTGTAAGAGCGACAGAGCCATTAAAACTTAGTAAAAAGTGAAATTTTTGGTGTTTTCAGTATTTTTTCATCAAAACTACATCTACAAAATTTTAAAAGTATAGAGGACACTTTATATAGTTAAGCCGAATACAGGGGCGTAATTTTGCTGTGAAAAGTGTACAGCTACGGTTAATGGGGTATGAGTTATTTAAGTTTTTGTTAGATAATCTTTGACATTTTTAGCAATTCATCAAAAATAATGCTGTTCCAAAAAGCAAATCAGTTCAAATGTGCATTGACCACACATTGTTTTTCGGAAAATAGACGAAAAATGATTAAAAATAACGTTTTCTGTACGTCTTTAGTATGTCAGGACGAGGTTTAATGAGCATCTAATGATTTTTTTGTAACCTATAATATAAAAATAATGATAACTTTGCTAATGACGCCAAGTTTGTAATTATTTTTTGAAGAGTTTTTCTCCATAATTACTTCTAGGAGGAATCTTCAACAAAATAATTGTATCAGAAGATGCGTTGTATTCTGTTGTAAAAATTTTTCGAGGATATTTGCCCCAAATTTGACTATTTTGGAATTATGTGATCTAAACAGTAAATATCAGTTTTTCAACACTCACCTCACTCTTCTGCATTTTTCTCCACTTTAAAGTTCCTAACATGGAAACAAGACCTTATATATAAAATGTGAATACGCCAATCAATCCAGCCTTCAAATATATGCCATAACTTGCCATTAACTCGACATATTTGTTTAATTTTTGTGATTTTCAAACCCGCTAGGTGGCTACTAGTACACGCAGAAAAAATTAGCATATTTAAACCAAAAATATGTGTTATTGAATCCAATCATTTATTGTTTATCACTTTAACAAACAAACTTATTGGTTTGAAAATATTTTTTTATTAGAACAACAACCAATTTTTACTTTCAATAAATACATTTTTAGTATCAATAATTTTCTTTTAATTTCAATAAAATAATTATTGAAAAACGGAACAATAATTTTGTTTTATTGAAACAATAAATAAATTTTATTGAATTCAATAAATAATTTTATTGTCTCCCGAAAAATAATTTAATTTATTGAATTTAATGCATAATTTTATTGAACCTACAAATCTTTTTTCTGCGTGTATACAAAAAAATTTAAAAAAAAATCGTCAGATGCTCATATAAACCGATTCTGATGTACTAGAGACAAGCGAAAAACTCCATTTTTCATCATTTTCTTTCTATTTTTCGAAAAATAATATGCGGACTAAGCACACTTAAGTCATTTTATTTTGTAGAACAGTGTTATTTTTTATGAAAATCATAAAATGTCAAAAAGTAATTTAACAAAAACTTAAATAACTCATACCCCATTGGCCGTAACTATACGCTTGCTTCAGCAAAATTACGCCCCTGTATTCGGCTTAACTATATAAAGTGTTTTCTATACTTTTAAAAATTTTCAGATACCCAGTTTTGAAGAAAAACTACTGCAAAATACCAAAAATTTCACTTTTTATTAAGTTTTGATGGTTCTACCGCTCTTATAATTCAAAATTTGTGCAAACTAGCTAACCAAACTTCTCCATTAGGACCTTCAGAAAATAAAAAAAAATGCTGAAAAAAATCTAAGGTCGTTCAGGAGCACTTCAAGAGGCATGCATTTGGAATGTTACCCTAAATCGGCCCATTTTTCAAAAGATTAAAATTCGCCACCAGTAGGGAGCATTTTAGCAAATTCACTCCGAAGAAGAAAGTGCTCCTAATACCCTAACCTTTCATTTAAGAAGTGGGCCCGATGACTTTTTTAACATGATGTCAATTTGGGACACCCTAATAGCCATTCATCCTTTGTTCAGCCGCACACAATCAGCATAGTGAGCATGGAGTAACGAACCATGAGAGAATGCGATAAATCCTCTTTCCACCACCTTGTTTGTGCAATCTGAAAGGTCAGCGAATGCACTATGTGAGTGAGTGGTTAAAAAATACTAGAAACGAACCGAACGTCTGCGAACAGGCAGGCATTCAATTCTGAATGAATCAAAATTCGCTCACTCATCGAATGCTCTTCAGAGGGTTCTCTGTGTGCCATTCCAATAATAAGCATGAGGCGCTGTATATATCGTTTACGTAGAGCTGTAGGAATTAGATTTTTCTTGAAACTTCTTGATCGGCTCGGAAGCCTTTTGGTGATTATAAGCCGGGGAATTATATGAAATTATAACACAGCTTGAATGCTGTTTCTGTGACATATGACTTCAATAATAATCGTTGCTTCACAGGCGAGGACTGGACATTGGGAAAGCGATAGAATTTGGTAAATTTAAAATTAATTCTTTTAAAAAGCTAACGCGATGTTTATAAACGAACTCATTATACCGCTACAGATCATAATTTCCTCACCCTTCGTAGTAGCAATCGCACAAGTGTTTATTATAGTAAATGAATAGTAATTAACGAACTTAAAGTTTGCAGCTATTGTTAAGATTATATTGATTCGTATACAGAGCTACACTAAATAATTTTATGTGTTGGATACGCAGGGTTGCCACATTAAAATTTGTAATTTTTAGGGACAAAATCTGGAAATCTGCATCGCGGGAAAAATTCTGTATCGAAAATTTGTATTCAAAAATTAGCAAGAAGCTTCCCAAAAAATAATAATTTGGCAATGAAAAATTAATTAATCTTTGTCTGGAGAACAAATGGTATCAAAATTTGGCACTTTTGTTCCACGGCTTAGTGTGTCTTAAGATCTGAACTGTACAGGGTGCCTTTTAAGTGTTATTATAGGTTGGGTACTACATATCTACACTGAAAATCTGTAAAATTTGCATTTTAGCCTTAAATCTGTAATCTGTATATACAGAATCTTGGTCGTAGATTATCTAGAAAAATCTGTAAAATACAGAATAATCTGTATATGTGGTAACCTGTATATGTGGATACGTTGTACATAAAAACGTAATAATACGTCTGTTAAACAATTTTTTTTTCATAACCAGCTCGTTGGGATAATGCCGGATATCAATATTTTTTCAATCCCCTTTAATTATCTATGTTTTTGGAAAGAGCTTGTCGAGTGGGTTTTCAAATAATTTTTTAACGTTGTTTTGGGATACAATAAATATAGCGACATCCGTGTAGTATTTTTTTTCCAAAACTTTCATTTGCTGGACAGACTCAATGAGACACAGTACAATTAGAACCGCTGGCCGAATCAGAAACGAACTGTTTCTCAGTCATGGTAATATTACAAAACGAGCATTTTCATGGCTGCCAGAAATTTGACGTTTCGTTGCTGTGCTTAATCGGAAATGATAAATCTGGCAAATACTAGAAAAAGATTTGCGGAGACTTCATTTTGGATCGATTGGATTCGCGTTTAGCTGTCAAATAACAAATCCAATCGAACATTGCCTATCCTTATTAACATTGGACGTGTTGCCATACAATGCCGGGGCATACGATGCCAAAAATGTTGGTTCTCTTTCTAGAGTTTTTCTAGTAAATACATAGCTAGTTTTTTATTTTCGGCAACAATTAATAGAAGCACGTGCATTATCATGTTGATATTCTGCTAGATAATATTACATACCGTAAATTTTAAAATATGGAAGAAAAACTTTTCATTTCACAATGGAACATTCAGTCAAAAGAACCATGTTTTTGCACGGAAATATATGATCCCTTACACAATACAGTAATAAATCGAAAATAATCGAATCACAAGCTTTTTGACTTATTAACCCTCAAAAAGGCAGGCGAGTCTCAGAGGCCCGGCACGTTACAATTTTTTAGTTACAAAAAAATGTGTATGCAGTATAAGCTTGGGCATGGAAATTTTGATAAGTAGCTTTGAAATCTATAACAAAAATAAAGAATTGTGAAATTTTCATCTATGGAGTGATGCGCAGCTATGTTTGAATTTTTTACATGCACAAAAAGGCAAGCCAGGGCTGGCGATTCCGAAACTGATTTGCAAAGCTAGGAAGAAGATGTGAATGAAAAATCTGAATATGTACTCCGGTTATGCATCAGAAGAAATTAAAAGCAACCCAGAAACATTTATTGGTCGTATTCAAATAAAATGGAGCTCAGAACCAATCGACAGTCAAAGTGATCTTCCGAGTACTCACCTTTTGGAAAAATTGACCTTTTTACATCCATCGCCTTATACGCTGAAATCGGGATTTGCTGCGTGTTCGTACTCATCATCCTGTAATTCCGGAACCGGATGTCGGATCAATTAGAAATTCAACAGCAGCCAATGGGAATGCTGTACCTTTCATTTGAAACCAAGTTTGTAAAAATCGGTAAAGAATTCGCTGAGAAATAGGTATGACATTGTCTTAGGAACTTGGTAAGTTCCCGCGGGATATCAAGAACTGCCATAGCTGGCCAATGTGGGCGAAGTGCCTTTGGTGGGTCATTAATGATCTAGACATGCAAAGCCAGGTAATGATGCACATATTTTAATATATATTGCATCATTTGGACATCATGGTGGTATCAGTTTCTATGGAAATTTGCTGTGTGATTGTACTCTTCAACACGTAACTCCAGAACCGCAAGTCGAATGAATAAAAAAAATCAATAGCGACCGATGGGAAGGCTGTACCTTTCATTTGAGACTAAATTTGTACAAATCGGTCCAGCCACCTCGACGAACTGAGTCGAATGGTATAAGAGATTTGGCCCTGTGGGTCTCGGTTAAAAAGTCGAAATTTCGACCGATTGCATAACCTTTCTATATGAGAACGGCGAAAAGGAGCTTGAATTTAGACGGGCCTGAGAGGCCCGGCTTGCCCTTTAATGTTAGGATTTTAGCTTGCCTTCACAAGGGTTAAATTAATTAAATAATCATTAAATCAGTACAGCGTGCAACTACTCGCTAAACCGTACCAAAAATATAATTTAGAAATATATCCGCCCTCTAGGACTTTTTTTGTTAGAGGAAACTTTGCCACTGCGACCACTATTCGGGTTATCTTTTATGGCTACCCCTGTTTTCTCTACATGTTACCCGAATCCAATGTACAATCGTGATTCGCTGGTTGGACATTTTTTAACTGGAACGCTTTTTAGTTGGACCTCCGCTAGTTGGACCAATGTCCAACTAAAAGGCATCTGAATGTCAAAATCTTATGCCAAATTTACATTGACAATCAATCTGACAATTATTAGAGATGTGAATAGATGCAATTACACTACTAACGTCTCTTTTGGAGAGTTTTTGACATCTGTCAGTCGGTCCAACTAACGAATCAAATTCGTTGGTTGGACAGAGGTGTGGCCCAACCAGCGAATCACGACTGTAGTTGGAAGCGAGTTGTTTGTTTGTCCACATGGACTAGGATATTAATGACATCATTCAACTTTCTGCTTAAACTCTTTAATCGCGTATATACACCCTACATGGGGTTCGCTCGATCTGTAGTTGCCAAAGAAGATGGTTTCATTCCAGTAAAGCCCATCCAGAATTTGAGCTGGTTTGAGGTTTCTGTCAGAATTTAGGATCAAATGAAACCACCGATCGCGACTCATTATCGGTTGTTTCATTAAAAACTGGTTGTGGCTGGTTTAACTACAATTAAATACAGGTGTTCCGTTGGGATGATTTTAGATGTTTTGATGCATTTATTTTTTTTTTAAATTTATCCTTTGGTCGTTAAAACGCCTCGTACACTATTTTTGGATGTTATAACATTGAATTTCACGTTCGTCATGATATCCAAAGCCATTGTTTAATATTGTGGTTGCAACTGGAAAATCCAACCAGCCACAATCGTATCTTCTCTGATTTTGAACAATGGAATCAGCATCCTGACGTCGTGAATTAGCATTGTTCGGATCCGAAGAAACTCAAAAATTAATAACGGATATAACCTCAAATATGGACGGAGCCGCGAATTTCACTCTAACACCGTGCGGGGTGTGTCATCAGACGTCGGTTGTTGCCGAGGGAATGATCTGCTGTGATTCCTGCGATGTATGGTTCCACGGTCGTTGCGTGGGCTTGGAATCAGTGGATCAATATGCCAAAAAGAATTGGTACTGTCAAGCGGATGCTTGCCAGCTGCAGGCCGATGATTATCGCAAAAAGCGGGAAGCGGAGTCCACGAAAAAGAGAAGTAAGAAGACGCTTGCAACGGATGATGGTTCGGATAGATCTAGCGTGAAGTCCGATCGTCAAACCGGTTCAGTTCTAGAACGCAAACTAAAAGCGTTAGCACAGGAGCAAAAGGCAAAAGAGGCAGAGATGGAGATCGAGCGAATCCTGGCGGAAAAGCGGATGGAGATGGACCGAACCCTTAAGGAGAAGCGATCGAAAATGGAAGAAGTGTTAAGAGAGAAGCAGGCTAAACAAGAAGAAGAAATGTATGAGGAAGATTTGAAGAAAAAGATGGCTCATGTGGATCGAATACAACAGATTCGCGATTCTTACGAGGCACGAATGGGACACATACAACAGAGGTTGGACGGCTTAATTTTTTCCGACCCAGCGAAAAATGAAGCTCAGCATATCAACGAGCTGGTCATGAAAGACCCGGAAGAAGGCTTCTCGGGTGAATTAGTACAATCTGCACCCGTAGTACATACACCGCTGCCCAATCCAAATGTTGGAGCCAAAGGGGCATGTGAAAAACAGGACGAACACCACCTAAAGAAAGGAGAAAAGCGTCATGAACAAGAAACCGACCGGTCATGCGATGAAAGCGAGATAGAAGAGGAATATAGCGATGAAGAAGGTTCGTCTGACTGGGATTCCGACTGTGATTCGGAAGCGCCTGAGATTTTGTCACAAAGCGTTGCACAGAAAGCCGTAATACCGGGAGATAGGAAGCAAAGGCGAAAGGTGGAAAGCAAAACTAGCGTTCACGGGCTGGGGCAACGGAAAGCTGGACCGACGAGGATGCAGATGGCGGCAAGGCAAGGCATTACGAAGAAATTGCCAATTTTCTCCGGACGCCCGGAAGAATGGCCGTTGTTTATAGGGACATATCAAGCGTCAAATCAGGCTTGTGGCTTCACGGACATCGAAAATCTGGTGAGGTTGCAAGAAAGTGTGAAGGGTCCTGCCTTGGACAGCGTACGCGGTCAACTGCTGTTACCCAGATCAGTCCCAAAAGCAATTGAAAAGCTACGTCAACTGTATGGGCGACCTGAACAACTGCTACAGTGCTACCTGGAGAAAGTAAGAGGGCTAGAATCTCCGAAAGCCGACAAATTGGCAAGTTTCATCCCATTCGGGAATGCAGTGGAACAACTGTGTGACCATCTTGAGGCTGCCGAACTTGACCAACATTTGATGAATCCACTGCTGATTCAAGAGCTGGTTGACAAACTTCCAGCGCGCGACAAGCGGGAGTGGGTTCGCTATAAGAAACGCAAAAGTGTGGTGACGTTGAGAACGTTTACGGATTTCGTGTCAATGATCGTATCCGAAGCGTGTGAAGCAAATGCTGGAGTGGGAAGTGCAGTCTACAAACCGTTGTCGAATGAAGCATCCAGCAGAAACCGAGCCAGGGAGAAAGGAACGCTGAATCACCACGGCGGGCAGGAAGAACAAACTAAAGCGATCCAAATAACTGAACAGAAAAGGAAGCAGTGCAAAGTCTGCCATCGAACCGATCATCGTTTACGATTCTGCCAGGATTTTGAAAAAATGAGACTGGCTGATCGAATCAAGATCGTCGAACGGTACAAGTTATGCAAGGTGTGCCTAAACGATCACGGAACTGCCCAATGCAAGTTCAATCTTCGATGTCGAGTCGGGAACTGTCGAGAACGTCACCATTATTTGTTGCATAATGGAGTAGAGTCGGTTGCAATCAATGCACATATAAGAACAAACGAGCGAATCATGTTTCGTATGCTACCAGTGACGCTGTACAATGGAAACAAGGCGGTGAACACAATTGCTTTTCTAGACGAAGGAGCCTCCGTCACTCTACTCGAGAAGTCTCTGGCCGACCGTTTGGACGTCGCTGGTGTCCACGAACCACTTACCATCAAATGGACAGCAGATGTCACTCGTGTAGAAAGCAATTCGATGCGGATGAATCTCTGGATTTCTGCGCGAGGATCGGGGAACAAAATTAAACTGCAAATGGTGCGAACAGTAGATGAACTTACGCTCCCGCACCAGGAACTAAAGGCAGCAGAGTTGTCAGCACAATACAAGTTCCTGAAAAAGCTTCCAATCTACTCATATGAGATGCAACGCCCAGGCATACTCATCGGTCTGAACAATATTGACACATTCGCACCGATAGAATCTAGAATGGGTAGACCGGGAGAACCAATCGCCGTCCGATCCAAACTTGGTTGGACTGTGTACGGACCTAAAGTAGACACTCTCCCTGTCGAACCCCTTGTCGGTTTCCACGAAAGAGTGACCAATGAAGATCTGCATAGCTTGCTGAAGACCTACTACGCTGTTGAGGAGAGCAACGTGACAGTGCTGCAGGAGTCTAAGGAAGATCGCAGAGCACGGGACATCCTGGAACGTACTACCAAGCGAGTCGGTGAACATTTTGAAACCGGGCTGTTATGGAAATGTGATGATCCGCAGTTTCCGGACAGTTATCCGATGGCCATGCGAAGGCTGAAGCATCTGGAACAAAAACTTGCGAAGTCGCCGAAGTTGTATGAAAATGTGTGCAAGCAGGTTCAAGAATATCAGATAAAAGGCTATGCTCACCTAGCCTCTGAAGATGAGTTGTCTGGAACCGACAATCCTAAAGTCTGGTACCTTCCTTTAAACGTAGTTCTTCATCCGAGAAAGCCAGAAAAAGTCCGTCTTGTATGGGATGCAGCGGCAACAGTGAAGGGCGTTTCCCTCAATTCGCAACTCCTCACAGGGCCAGATATGCTGGTACCGCTCACGACTGTAATCAACCGCTTCAGAGAACGTCGGATCGCTTTCGGAGCAGACATCCGCGAAATGTACCATCAAATCCGTATAAGAGATGAGGACAAGCAAGCCCAGCGTTTTCTGTTTAGAACCAACCCTCTCAACCCTCCAGATATCTACGTCATGGATGTGGCTACCTTCGGTTCAACGAGTTCACCATGCTCAGCGCAATATGTGAAGAACCTTAACGCGAGTGAGTATGCAGATAAGTTCCCAGAAGCAGCCGCGGCTATAGTCGAAAACCATTACGTGGACGATTATTTCGACAGCGCCGATTCAGTACAAGAAGCAATTCGACGTGCAAGCGAGGTAAGGGAGATCCATTCGAGGGCGGGTTTCGAAATAAGAAACTGGGTCTCTAATTCAAACGAAGTCCTCGAAGGGTTGGGGAAGTCGGCAACCAAAAGAACTGTCCATTTTCACCGAGATAAAACGAATGAAACCGAACGGGTGCTTGGTATAATTTGGGATCCAGTCTCTGATGTATTTTCATTTTCCACCGAGCATCGGGAAAACTTGCGGCCCTATCTGCAGGGAGCTACGAGACCTACAAAACGACTTGTGTTGAGCTGTGTAATGGGATTCTTTGACCCGCAGGGTCTGCTCGCCCCATTTACCATTCATGGCCGGATGCTAGTTCAGGATTTGTGGCGCACAGGTTGCCAATGGGACGATGAAATTGATGACAGTAGTTTTGCTAAATGGAAACGGTGGACCAGTTTGCTACCGGAAGTCAATGCTATTCGCATCCCGCGTTGCTATTTTAACTGTGTCTCAGCTGATGGGCAAATAGAGCTTCATATATTTACGGACGCTAGTGAGTTTGCCTACGGTTGCGTTGCCTACTTTAGGACAATTAAAAACGGCAAAGTTCAGTGTTCTTTGGTGATGTCACGTTCGAAAGTGGCGCCATTAAAGCGTCAATCGATTCCACGTCTCGAGCTTATGGCGGCAGTGCTCGGAGCCAGAGCGATGCACAGTATTCAGTCGAGTCATTCTTTCCCCATTCAGCGAAGATTTCTTTGGACCGATTCTTCAACGGTACTTAGCTGGATCCGTTCTGAGCAAAACAACTATAAGCAGTTTACGGCGTTTAGGATTGGGGAAATAGTGGAGTTGACGAGCGTATCCGACTGGCGATGGGTCAAGACGAAATTCAACATCGCTGACGTGCTTACTAAGTGGGGCAAAGGACCGCCGCTACAATCGGATGGACCATGGTTTCAAGGGTCAGAACTTATGTACCAACTCGAGCAGGACTGGCCGAGGCAGGTGCTACCAGCTCCGGGTACAAAGGAGGAGATGAGAGCGTTTTCTCTTTTCCACGACGTTAACGTTCCAGAGCGTTTGATGAACGTACAAAACGTTTCCCGCTGGCTTAAATTGCTTCGTACGACAGCAACTGTAGGGCGATTTATCGAAAATTGCCGGCGCAAGCGAGTAGGACTTCCGATATACACTTTAGTTGCTACTATAGGCCAGCTGAAACTACTAAAAGGTGGATACAAATCTATTCCAATGCCGCTTACGCAAGAGGAACTGCAGAAAGCGGAGACAGTGCTTTGGAGACAAGTTCAAGCAGAAGCTTTTCCAGACGAAGTAAAAATTTTGCTAAAAAACCGAAATTGTAAACTCGGACAATCTTCGATTGAGCTTGAAAAATCGAGTGAGATTTTTAAACTTTCTCCAGTTTTAGACACCGATGGTGTGATACGGATGAACGGCCGCTTGAAAAAGTCAGAATTCGCTTCATTCGACATGAAATTCCCAATAATTCTACCAAAAACTCACGAAATAACCAAGAAGCTGATCCACCATTTCCATGAAAAATTTGGTCATGCAAATCGCGAGACCGTATTCAATGAACTGCGGCAGCGGTTTTATATTCCCAAGTTGCGGATAACGATAAAGCAAGTGATGAAAGAGTGCATGTGGTGCAGAGTAAATAGATGTCATCCAGCAATACCTCAAATGGCCTCTCTTCCTGTTCAGCGAGTTACTCCAAACCTGCGTCCGTTTAGTTCAGTTGGGGTGGATTACCTTGGTCCAATTGGAGTCACGGTAGGCCGACGCAAAGAGAAGCGGTGGATCGCACTGTTCACCTGCTTGGCGATTCGTGCTGTCCATTTAGAAGTCGTACATGGTTTGAGCACTCAAGCGTGCCTCATGGCGATCCGTAGATTCATCTGCCAACGCGGGGCACCAGAAGAGTTTTTCTCGGACAACGGCACAAATTTCAAAGGGGCGTGTAACGAAATGATGAAGGCGAAGAAGGAGATAGATCTAGCATGTGCGCAGCAAGTGACAAGCCCAACAATCCGGTGGCACTTCAACCCGCCAGGAACACCACACATGGGTGGAATATGGGAGAGGATGGTGCGGTCAGTTAAAGCAGCAATGATGGCTTTAGACGATGGTAGGAAACTGACAGATGAAATCCTACTGACAACGTTAGCAGAGGCTGAAGACATGATAAACTCACGTCCATTGACCTACATACCACAAGAGTCGGCGGATACTGAAGCACTAACTCCAAATCACTTCCTCCGGGGAACAGTAAAATCTTCCGACATGCCAGTAACTGGACCGACTAACATGGCTGAAGCATTACGCGACATGTATGCGCGTTCACAGTATCTGGCTGACAAGATGTGGGAAAGATGGCAGAAGGAGTATCTTCCTAGCATAAACCAACGGACAAAATGGCATCGGAACTGCAGACCTCTGAATAAAGGCGACTTAGTGTTCATCGTGGACGGGAAAAATAGGAAGAATTGGACTCGTGGAATCGTCGAAGAACCTATAACCGGATCCGATGGAGTAATCCGACAGGCGATGGTTAGAACTGGCAAGGGAGTGTTCAGGCGTGGGGTTGCTAATTTAGCAGTGATGGAAGTAAGTGATGGTAAATTCGCACCTGTTCAAGATCCGGTGACGAAGTTACGGGCTGGGGATTTGTTCCCGACGAAAGCAGATGCGGGAGTACTGTCGGTCTAGCAACGTACCAAGTCTATAATGCCAACTGCGCTAATGACAATTATAGATGTAAACAAAAACAAAACAGTATTAGCATTTTGGTGAAGGGTTGTTTAATTCTAAAATAAAATTATATTTTTTCTGGTAAAATCGGCGAAAAGGGTGAAAAAAAAGTCTATCACTTGCAGTTTGCGTTCTTGTGTAGTACCTGTAAGTAAGAAAAAAAAGAATGAATAATTAAAGATAAAAATAACAAAAATGCAAATTTAAAATAGGCAGAATACTTGCGAAGAATAGCGAGAGAGGAATCCGTCTAAAGCACGAGGAGAAGAAAAACTATTAATTGTAAGTACTTTGTGAATTCATATAGAAGGGAAATTAGTAAATAAAAATAATTTGCAGTTTGAGCTGCACGAGATTATCGTCTGCTACGAAAAATACGTTGTTTCTTCGGATCCGAACAAGCATTGAACAAGATAGAAAAAAAATTGTCGCTGGTTTGATTTTCTAGTTTTCAACTGCAACAATAATATTTTAACAGTGCCAAAGACAGATAGATTAATAAATACACAAATGGTAAAAAATACTTCAACATGATACAGAAGAAATAAAGTCAGTAACTGGTAGGTCACGCTAGCCGTTAAATGATAAGCTTGCGTATGTAAAAATTAAAAATCCTACCTCTTGATGTATTTTACCTTTGCACTTATAACTTGACTTCTAATCATAAATTTTTCTATGTATTACCTCTACAGAGGATATTGAACCGATTGAACGATTCAATGGTTTAATATGATGATTGAATCAAGATTGGACTTATCGAGTGGCTCGCAAACCATAACAATAATATTTTTCCCATACCTGGCTTGGAACAAATAGAATTTACAGTTACGTGTTTGTCAGTGAAGGTACACGCGTGTCCTGTCTTTGTATTTGTCGAGTTCGCTTGAGGACCGCAGATTTCAATCAATCATTTCAGAGCCGGTGGTGCGTTCAGCGTTTAAAATGCCACCAGTTCCTATCAAAATGCTTGTCTACCATTACCGAAAAAATTCCAAAATTGTTCGATCGTATAACTTATCTCCAAGCGCCCCATGAACTGCTTTCTTCGTGGTGTTTAATGTTTGCTGCAAACTTGGTTCATCAGCAAGCCAAAGAATAAATTGATCTCGAGGTTTTCGCTGACTGTGTGGCGCTATTCACTCAAAAACCTTCAAATTAACCCGCCATTTCCACCGTGTTCTCCTTGTAGTGTAGCGTATATTCCACGAATAAAGTACGAAGGTTGTGAAATGACCAACGCAAACTTATCTTCATAAGCATCGCTTTTCGCCGACTTGTTATTGCAATACGGAAAAATGACCATCAATTCCACCAGTGTGAATGTTCACATGATTGTAATTATCGGAAACTATGACCAACCATTCGGTGATAATTAGTACATAGTACCAAAAATCTGTCTGCCGTGTTTCAGTACAGTCGTGATTCGCTAGCTGGGCCACAGCCTTTGTCCAACTAATGAATTTGATTCGCTAGTTGGACTGACTGACAGATGTCGAAAACTCTCCAAAAGAGCCGTGAGTTAAACTAAATGCATCTATTTTCATCTCTAATTATTGTCAGATTGATTGTCAAATTGAATTTGACATGAAATTTTGGCATTCAGATGCAATGGTCCAACATAAAAGCTGTCCAGTTGAAAAATGTCCAATCAGCGAATCACGACTGTATTTTCGTAATATTCTCGTCCCAGCTTCGTTTGCCACATATACCAATCAGTTGCCGGATAATTTCCAAAATCACAATGCAACTGTGATTTGTATGTAGCATCGTCGTCATGATTAGTCGTTCCAACGATCGTGCGGCATCAACAACCACCATCGTCACGCAAGATCGACCGTATATACGATAAAACCAATTTAACGTGAAATGTCAATTGTTCTCGATTTGCGAAATCTTTTGTTTCCTATTCTCAAAAGCTAGCGAATGGAAATAATAAAGCGAATCCCGATGATTTGCTGGAAAATTGGTTATTGTTTCAAGTTGCTATATAAGCCAAAATGAATTACAAATAGAATTAGTTTTTATAGCTCATTATCAAACACGCTCATCGCACCGAAAGAGCCATAAGCCCATAACTATATGAATAAATAAAGAAGGGTTGCTGGAAAAATAATTTTTGTACGCATTAAGAGGTCATTCAATATACCAGTAAGTGACGGTAAATGTTTCGAACAATTTTTCTTGGGGATGTTTCACAAAGTTTCAGGGTGTGTCTGTCGTGTCCGGATGAAACAGCAACACAACTTTTTCACGCAAAGTCCATCACACAAATGACGAACTTTTGTTCTCCCGTTAAATTCTTTCTTCTATAAATTCTCTCCTCTCTGATGTTTCATTTTGATATTATTCTCTTCCCCTCTCAATCCAAATAGTGTCGTTGCTGTCCGACTTATCGAATGAAATGATCGACAATTTCCTGTACTAGGTTCTACCGCAACGTGTCCGGTCTTTGACTGGCAAGGTATCTTCAAGTTCTGGTTCTATTTCAATTCCGAACTCTATGATCAACAAATTTTGATGAAATAAAGAGAAAATACTATTTAACTCGGTGTTTTTTTCACTTGAATGATTTCAGTGGAAAGTCAAGTGACTGACAATATTTGCATTAATCAAATTTGTTACTATGTTTTAATTGCCGCAAGGTTCTACTGTATCGATTTTGTTGGCTATTTTCGACAAATTTGAGACCAGGAGAAACGAAAGCAATGAAGTTGAAAGACGGATAGGTATTCTAGAGCGAATCAATTATGAACTTAGAACGGAAAACCAGGACTAGGCAGGCTCATATGGACATGATCGAAAGGAAATGTGAAGAATTCTTTGGTAGAACTTGGGTGCAACGCCCAACTCCTACTTAGCAGAAGGCAAAGAATTCTTCACATTTCCTTTCGATCATGTCCATATGAGCCTGCGTAGTCCTAGTTTTCCGTTCTAAGTTTGTAACTGATTCGCTCTAGAATACCTATCAGTCTTTCAATTTCATTGCTTTCATTTCTCTTAGTCTCAAATTTGCAGAAAATAGCCAACAAAATCGATACAGTATTATTCAATTTTCTACATACAATTATCAAGTGTCAACCTATTGAAATTCACTGTTATAGAATAGTAATGCAAAATTTCACAAGATTTTCGAATTATGTTGCGTTGAAATAAAAGGTAACACGTTTGAAATTTTAGTACGGTGCGGGCAACTGAATGACATTCGAACTTCGGTTTCAAAATGTGAAGTTCTTGGACTTTGAATAAAAGTTATTTGAAACCGTGGTGTTCATAGTTGCAGCCAAGGATGCAAAATGCCTACCTTTTCTGCGGCTATATTTTTTCTGCCTACATTCTCATTTCTCTTTTGCTGCTGCTGTCGTTCGCTATTGCAGGACGCCCCGCGCTGTACGGCTGTCTGTAAGCAAAGCAGTAACATGACAACGAAATACTGCCCCAGTACAGCCACCAGACGCGGGCGGTACAGCTTCTCTTTCCTTATTTTACACTTTTTAATATTTTTAATCTATTCAATATTTTCTATCACAAACGACAAAAATAAATGCGGTTCGTTTGCGCCACGACCGGCATCAACGCTTTCGTGTGCGGGCCTCTCCCTTTGACTACGCAGAGAAAAGTGTACAAAGCGAGAGAACAAACTTTACTACGCCATACTCTCACCGAGCAGTTGGAGTACAGCAGCAAAACAAAAATGTATTCTACTGCTCTACAGGAAAATGTACTCGGTATGGCTACCGTTCTGGCATGAGCTGTAGTGATGCGTCGCTGTACGGCTTGTGCAAATGTAAATATACCGAAAAAAATGTAGTTTACCAGTACCTTTGGCATCCCTGGTTGCAGCTTTAACATGTATGGAAACACTTACGGCCTGGATGAAAACCTGTTTTTGCTAAAAACCGGTTTTCGGCTAACCAGCCACCTGAAAACTGGTTTTCAACAAAAAGCGGTTTTCATCCAGAAAAGAAATTGGCCGTTTTAAAACAACCGGGATTTCGGTCAGTCATTGAATAACTCGGTCGATGTCAATCAAAGTTAAAGTTAAATATCGTGACACGCTGGTTGGGCCACAGCCTCTGTCCAACAAATCTCCGATTACATAAAGGGAAAGTGCCATTTGAACAAATATATTCTGATTCCTGTCCAATTCCATTCGCTAGTTGGAACGACTGACAGATGTCAAAAACTCTCCAAAGAAGATGTAGGTAATGTAAATGAATCTATTCATATCTATGACAAATGTTAGATCGACTGTCAAATTAAATTTGACATAAAATTTTGGCATGCAGATGCTGTTTAGTTGGACAATGATCCAACTGGCGGAGGTCCAACTAAACAGCGGTCCAATTAAAAAGTAACCAACCAGTTAATCACGACTGTACTCTTCAGTACGGGACTCTTAAAATACCCCTGGGCACACATTTGAAAATCCAACCAGCGACGACCGTAATGCGCATTATTCGAACAATGATGCGCTATAATGCGCACTACTTCCAACGTGATGGATTAGCACTAAACAAGCAAAAAACGATTGTCGCCGGTTGGATTTTCCAGGTTTCAACTGTAATGATACCCACGCAAGAAACCAACACACTCAAAGATGAAAAATATTCCCACCTTCAACATTCTACTTTTTGTATCAGCACGAGCTGCAGCTGTCATTACGGCAAAGAGGTCAACTAGCAATTCGATCAGATTGTACCGATACCCCAACTGCCCGAAAAATGGCTTCCGTGGTGCGGTTACGATTCGAGCACAGTAGTGTTTTGTGTGTGCGCTAGACTAAAGCCAACAATCGTGTGGAGCAGCTTGGCTCAAGTTTCTGGAAATTTTTAGCTCACTTTGGTGTGTCCGTTCAGTTGAAACGTGTGGCAAAGTCGCATCCACCCTCGTTGCCCACTTTGTGGCTATTTTCGCGTACGGTTGATGTGCTTTAGAAGGTGAAAATCGTGGTTGGAAAAGTAGACGATTTCCATTTTCCCTAGTGAAATTCACATCCACAGCAGCAGGACGGTTCATGTGAGTGGGATAGAGAGAGAACGTTTTGTGCTGGTCGCCTTTCGCGCTGCGTTGGAAAGAGGCGGCTGCCGTGAGCAGCAAGGCGAGCATCAAGAAAAAGCAGAAGTAAAGTGCCGCTGTTGGCTTCAGGCTGATGATCTGATCGCAGTGGAGTGTATTTTTTTTCGGTTGGAAATTTTTCGATGCGATTATTTCAGCAGTGAAAATGTTGATATATACGTGAAAAAGTTTAGCACCGCTATAGTACTGCTGTTGTATCTAGTGTCAACGAAAAATAGGGAAAAAACGTACATGGGAAGAGGTTAGGTGTTTCTTTTTTTTTCCTCTCTTGCTCGGTTGCATAAAATGGAAGCAAAGTCGTGTGTGAAGTTTTAAGGAAAAAGAAGCTAAACGTGTTTTAATGCAGAACAGTGAGCAGAATTCCGCAATAGACCATGGACTGTTGTGTCCGCACGCGAATTGTTTTGATTATCAACAGCATTATTTGGCATTTTCCCATTATCAAATGAGCAGAAAGCAAAGCAGCCAGAAGCACAAAAGTAGTGTTGGATACGAACGAAAGAGAACCCGCGGTTAGTGCTGCTGCAGCGAGCGAGAGAGAAACGAGAAGTGTGCTAGCTATGCCGTGGCTGCAGAAAAATGGAAAAATTTCATTGCCCTCGTTCGTTCGTGATGTGGTTCGAGCAGACAGTCAACGCAATCGTCGAGCAGCGGTGTAACAGCTCGAATCTTTGTAGTGAAAACGTTCGTTCCAAGTCGTCGGTCGCAGTCAGCCGGTTAATTTGTTTGACGTTAACAAAGGATATGAATCCTTTGGAATGAAGAATATTCGATCTCGAAAAATTCGGAAATTTACTGAAATGTTTTAACGGACGAATTTGATTTCAACATGGTAGACATAAAATTAATATGAAGATAGTTTTTGTCTATAGTCTATTCTAGAAAGTTACTTGTATAGACAGTAGTTCCCTGAATAAGGATTATAAGGGAGTTCGATGGTTCTGAATCTTATAAGACAGTCGTTATACAATCGTGCCTCAAAGATTCCTTATTCCAGTAGGAACTGCTTGTCCTATACTCATCCTGTAGGCTCAAGGCAGTAGTAGGTCATGTTAAACTTTTGACGACCGTATGAGATTGGATCGTCTTGACGAAATGTCAAATTAACTGGCTTCCGTAGCAATTCGTTTTTGATGATGTTACATATGAATCGTTTAATACCTGTTCCACTACCAGTTCCAATATTCAATAATAACTGGGGACAGTACTTGTATAGCCAGTCGACAGGAAGTTCAGAAAACTCTTGCGTGTCATGGGGGCTCCACGAAAAACATCGGTAGCATAAAATTTAATGTAAACCGCGAACAACAAAAAGCAAAGCTCCGGCTCATTAACACCGAAAGGCTCCCGAGCCAACCAAATAAAGTCGAAGGAAAAAAAAAAAAAAAAAAACAAAAAGCAAATCAGCTAAGGTGCAGTACCTAGTGTTAGTGCGATGCGAAGAAAAAGCGGGCCATTTTCAATCAACACAGCAAAAGCGGAACACATTTGTGTCAGTGCATACGTTTGTTCGCTTGCTTTGACGATGACTGTTCTAACGAAAACCTCGCAACGGTAGCACATACACAAGCATCGTACCAGCAACGGAAACGGTGAATGTAGCACGGTGGGAGTAATGGTGGTCAGAATTGAACCAGTTGAAGTTTTTACGTTCTATAAAAAAGTTATACCGATCGGTAATGTCTTTCCGATTATCTCGTCTAATTTTACGATTTGTTCAACCGGGGAATTTCAACCGAAAAAATGGTCAAATATGGACGCAAAATGTCATAGAGTGTCAAAACATATCGAGACCTGGTATAGTCTCAAAAAAATTGCCTTTCCTTCAGATGGGATAAGACGAGTTTGGAAATGCACCTTTTTAATGTTCTTGTATGCCACATGTCTTAGAATTTTATGAAAAGCCGAGATCTGGCGTCCAACAAATTTTTTTTGAATTTCCACGAAGATTTTTTCCAAAAAAAAGCAACCTTCGATTTTTTTGTTTTTTGATGTCAATTGTCCTGAAATGCATAAAACTTGTATCATCTCGTGAATTTTTCACGAGATTTTACAAGTTTTATGCATTTTCAAGGCATTTGGCATAAAAAAATCGAAGGCTGCTTTTCCAAACCCAGGCCTCAACTCAAAAAATTTCATGCGGTGCGTTGCGTTGCGTTAGCACGGTATACTTCGTAGATTGCAGACTGATGACTCTCATTTCCAGCCAGACTACTTAAGGAGCATTGTTTGGGAATAACAATTGATCCAGTCCGAGCGAGGTTTTCGCCTGAGAGCCATCATTGCGGGCCACGACCATCTTTACCGTAACTTGGGATGAGAAAGGAAGTGTTGATGTGGTACTTACTTAACGGAAGGCCCCGACTCAGTGACACTCCCATAAGTACCAAGGATTGAGTAGTGGGTGGGTTGTTAGTTAGGATTCGCTTCAAGCAAGCGATGCGACTGAGAATATCTGTTCGTGCATGTTTGAATAGTTTATTGACTGTGGGATACGTAAATCTTCTAGTCGTTTAAGCTCTGGCTAATCGTATATCGAGATTGTTTCATCGAAAACAACTTGAACTCCGGACAGCCGACTGTCGTGAGTGTGGTCGATAATGTAAAATGGACCGTAAACAATGAGTTTAAAAGTGGTATGGAGGAACATTCATAAATTATGTCACGTAAAGATTACCCAATACTAACTGTCACATTACCACGTTATTTTTCCCCTTGGTCTAAAACGAATCAAGTTCTTTTAGTTTTTCCTTCGTTTTGTAGTAGCACTTTTATGCCGCTACTCGCAAAAGTGTTCATGTTCTATGGATTTTCCTATATATATGGCGCAATCGTGCGTAAAACGGCCGATTGCGTCAAAGCACATGACGTGCTCCCCTCCCATTTATGTCACAATTAGTCATAACTCTTCCTCATAATGGCGTGGCAGAAATTATAAATGGTTCTTATTGGTATAATCACAAGCATATTGAGATCCCGTAACTTGAAAATTTCCACCTCGTTCGAGTAAACGTTTCGATATATAAAATATAAATCCTGCATTCCTAAACGATATTAACATCATGCACGAATCAAATACCCCCCGTTTCCAAATAGTACGTACCTGTTCTTAGCTCAATATAATTGACTGATGAGTTAATGGACTAAAAGTAAAGCATTAAATATGACCATAAAACATTTGTTCCTCGTGCTGAAATGATTGCCGCAAATTGGTAATTAGATTTGAATTGATCTTGCGAATTGTCAATTCTCCACCTTCATACATAATTCAAAAGTCATTCACTCAAATAAGACCATGCGTATTTCCCACACGCATTAAAGACTCAGTGGTTTCGTTTCCTAGTTGGTCAAATAAATTAGTTTGCTCAGTATAAAGAAATGTCAGCTCGATTGGCATCAACCGGCGGATACGTGTTCCCTTACAATGCCATCAAACGGTTGTTGACGTCTGATTGCAGAATTGGTAGGATGTCTGATTCAATGTCCCGTTTTAGTGAGATTTGCACAAATGCCTCGGAAGATTGTCCAACATACGTTCAAACGGAGCGTTAATGTCAAACGGGCGTTAAAACTATTGTCACAAGAAGGGCATTATATTGCATTACAAACAAGACGAAATTAACTGCCATTATGGCACGTTAGAAACTGGCTAAACAGAGTTGGAAATCAAACCCAAGCGAACTGCGTACAAAGAGCCTCCTGATTTTACGGTGCCGTCTTTATTTATTTTATTTTCGCAAAGCAAATGATACTGTTTGTTTATTGCTCTTAAACTTAATCAGCAAGCTGTTTGATGTGTACATGTAAGGTGTCCAGTTACGGCAGCTTGAGCTCCATCTGCACTTTTAGTAATTGTTCCGCTTCCCGAATAACATTTTGATAAATCAATAGATACAATTCGACCGCAGTTTGGATTCTGTTTATACTCGTTGCCGCGTATTGACACTGTAGGGATAATTGACTGCTTCACTGACATCTATAGCGGTTTTCTGTTTTTGCTCTGGGTGAGATGAGAAGATAGACTCCGTCGACCAAGCTGTTGCAACTGTTGGTAGAATGCAGTAGGCAGCGATGAAACGAAAAACAGTTCCGTTAAATGCACTTCTTCAAAATCACAAAATGACGCAATTCTAGGCTCATACCGCTCCTTACGAATCTAATTACTCTTCATTTGAGTTGAGGGACGTTGCCTTAGTGATCCGGGAACAGCATTTATCAAAGAATGACGATGCGTCAAACCGTTTTAGTAGAGATGCGCTGTTCTAATAGCAATGTTCAATGCTTCAATTCCTCGACGGATAACAAACTGTCGGGGTCTGTTCGTGGAAGGTGTGAATCATTGTAGGAATATGAAGAAACAACAGTATCATTGTAGGAATATGTTAACAGGTATGAACTTTACAGAGTGGGAACTGGTGTCCGGCTATTGTGCCAAAGATCATTCGACCAAATGGACAGTAGATCGAATACACATTCTGAATGGACATTAGGCCGTAGATCAAAAAGCCGAATGTTTAACTGTTAGGGGAAATGAAGTCGAAGAATTTTCTGCATTTTTCTTTTTATCATGAGCTGTCCTTTCGAAAAGAAAAATATTCAATCGAACCAATCAGCTTTATTATTTCGGGATGTAACGAAGTTTCAAAAGCGACAAATTATTGGATAGAAGGATTGTATCCTTCCAAATCCAACTGACCGTGTGGGTGGCATTATGAAAACTAGTGTTCTACATATGGTCCAACCACCCATGCAAATAACTTAAAATCGGAATGTTGTAGATGTAAGCTCTACCGATTTTCAATGATCCATTTTAGAATGACAGAAACCTACTGGTACACCCCGAGGCTACTCTCCAGTTCGCCAGCTCCTCTTCTTTGTTTATTTGGGAGCTTTAACCTTCAACGTCATACGCCCGAAGCTCCTCTTATTTATAATACGTGTACCACTATTAGGTCAGTATTATAATCGAATTTTTAGTTCCTTGCCACGAAAGCGTGTGCAAGGAATTAACGCATATTTAGTGCTTCATAATATTTTATTTATTTGGGATTAAAGGTATTTCAGCTTGATTCAATATTAGAAATGGCTGCTTTTTCCGTAAGCTCTTGTTTAAAATCTATGACTTCTTTGAATACCGCAAAAACTTTCGAATGTGACGTTATCAATCCGAAATTTGATAGTCTATCAGAGCAGTTACTATGGTGCAACTACAGTGGTGGACACAGAATTAGCACACTCATATCCCCAACACTTGCAGAACGGATAACGTAATAAAACCAAATTGATCAATAACTAATTCTTTCAAGACATGTAGTGCACTGTTAGTGGGTACATGAAAATAAATTGTATGACATGGTATTGAACGAAATCTGTAATTATATGAATGAAATTAACAAGGAAGTTAAATGGGGTCAGGACATGGAATTAGCACACATTTAAAAATTGCTGTTAATTTTGATTTAGATCAAGACTAATGGTTCAGAAAGCTGTTTAGTATTTAGTCGGGAAACATTTTTGCTTGAAGACGGTCTCTAGACAACGGGCAACGCTTTCAACCAGCGTACAATATCGCTCCAGTAGAATCAAAAGCTCTCTAACTTCAAACCATGATCATTCAATTTTTTGAGGTCCAGAGATCATTCAGATTCTTGGGTTTCTTCGCTTGACGTGTTTTCCACATCGTTCCACAGATTTTCTAGGTTTGAGCGGTGCGCAGGTCATAAAAGAACACTAACCAACTGATCAAAAAGGCACTGTTTAACGAACCGAGATGTATGCTTAGTGTCTTTATCATGCATAAATGTTCATCGCAATGACCGGTAGATGGCACCATATGATCCTACGACATTTAATTGTACTGATGCTGATCCATTCTGCCATCAATGTTCACTATTGCCATGCATCACCGTGCCGTGAAAAAGCATGCACGAGGTAACGAGTACATATATGCCGATAGGTTGTCTGCAATGTTGTATACAAATAGCATTGATATACTAAGTTTTGTTTGCTATTGTTTAGGTTATAAAATGCATCGTAAATAAATAATGAATATTGAATAAATAATTTCAAAATGAATTCGATGATTTGTGTCGAATTAATAGTCGACCAAGCATCCAGGACCAGGTTATAAAATGCGTCGAATTTATTTTGAAATTATTTATTCAATATTCATTATTTATTTACGATGCATTTTATAACATAAACAATAACAAATTAAACTTAATATATCAATGCCATTTGTATACAACATTGCAGACAACCTATCGGCATATATGTACTCGTTACAACAATACAACCGTCATTGTGTTGTACTGGTTTTATGGTTTGGTCGACGAAAATGATAGATTTTTTTGGTTCCATGGTGATATGATGTTCTTCAGTAAATGTCGTTTATCGTAGATGGGAATTATATTGCAGAGAACTGGTTGTAATCTGCTGCTCAAAATGTTTTACTGCATTATATAGCCACTCCCTGGAACGTCCGGCATATTGTGAGATTTATTCTACGTTATTTTCGTTGTTTTTACGTGGAAAATCAATTTTCTGGGCTCGGATAATATTGAGAAATATAGTACAGGCCAGATTCGATTATCCGTAGGGTGCAGAAAAATTTCACTTCGGATAATCGAATCAAATAGAATTTTTTTTTTTCTTCATGAAATATATTTGTTATATGTTGAAAAACAGTATCTAAGGTACATGCATCATTGTTTGACCTATGGTACATGCATTAATGTTTGACTTATGGGCGAATATCGATTGCTTTACATTCTATAAAGTGAAACTAAGACATGTAATAAGTTAGCCAACTTATTTTATGCTAAGGTTGAACAGAAAAGGGGCAAAAACGAAAAAAGCGGTTTTTTCCACACCGTGTGTTAGATCTTCATAAAAATTAATCAGCAGTACTGTAACAGTATTGTGTTCGATTAAGTTTGGATTAATATACTTATGTTTCGGTTCATTCAGACAGAAATAACAACTGAATTTGAAATTACGCACCACTGGTTTGTATACAACAACAAAACTTTGGGAATCCTCTAAGAGAAGCAACATGCTAGATTCCACTGAGAAGCCCAGGAATTTGTTTCAAAACCATTAAACACAAATCCAGCAATGGACGCCTGCTGAACGGTCTGCTGGGCGTCGCCCAACGTTGGTCCAATAAAGAACTGTAGAAATTTCTGTATTTCTACGTATTTTTGTGAATATTTTGTGAGAACATAAAATTCTTGCTTTCCAAAAATTGTAGCTAGTATCAGTTGTAGTCGATTGGTGTACGAAAATATGTAAGTCATCGCATCGAATTCAAAAGTATATGCTAATTAAGTAAAACTTCTGTATTTCTATGAAGATTTCATAATTTTTTAGGAAATATTTCTAGAGAAAATTTTCAATAGGACGTAAGTAACATTGAGAGCCTCTCTTTGTTTACTTTCTCTTTCGTTTATTACGACGTCATTACAACACTTTGTACTAATTTTCCAGCACATATCGAAAGCCGACGGTTTTTACTACAATATTATGCAAAGAGTAGAGTAGTAAATGTTGAAATGGCCGAGTAATGAACAGAAGAGAAAGACCCCAAAGAAAATCTCTCATTGTTACTTACGTCCTATTGAAAAGTTTCTCTAGATTTATTCTTTCAGAAACTGTAGTTGGTATCAATTGCAATAATAGACATGTAATGTAGCTTTTGAAAACATAATATGCAGAAAATTGACACAATTTCTTCGGACTACGGATAATCGAATCATTTTCTACGGATAATCGAGTTACGGATAATCGAATATGGCCATCCGATTCTTACAAAGTTGTTTTCGTTAGCCGACTTTTAATCTTGAACATCAAGATATACGGATGCTCCTACGAGCGATTAATTTATTTTAAAATTATTTTTATACTGGAGGTTCATCCTTGCCGAGTTTTATGGGTGAAAACTTTTTAAGCGATTCTTGTGCTGAAGGATAGCTGTCCGACTTTTATGGTTGAAGTTTATTTCCGATTTTTATATTTTAATGTTTAAAACGGGTTTTGCGAAGCATGTTCTATCCTTGCGACTTATTTTCGGTCGCTGTAATATTCTACAACTTAAAATTTCTGAAAAAGGGTCGGATGTGTATCTTTGACTTCAGCTGCATCGGAAAATAGCAAAAACAGCACATAGCATAACAAACGTCGTTGGCATAATTATCCAGTTCTTAGGAAGACAGCATGAACATTATGAAACACTATTTGAGAAGACGCAAAAATTCAAAAATTCTGCTCTAAAATTCTCTAAATTTCATGTGTAACAAAAAATTGTGCTCTCACAAATTATGTCCATTAAAAGTACAGATAGTCCCACATTGCGCACGACCAGTGAACCATCGTACACTGCCAACGAATGACTGCTGATTGCTCGAAATCCGAACAACGATGCACAACTACACCAGCCTGCTACGGTACCTGGTGTTTGTGAGGCCATGCAATGCCATTTAGTCGAGCTGCCCTGCTTGCTTTTGATCTGGCTCTACGCTGTGCGACTACGGTCTGTTCAGCCCGTCGCAACTGTTCTGCTGCTGATGGTAGCAGTTGGATGGTTCTTTTGACGAGTTTTTCCGATTCGAGTTCTACGATTATCGCATTGCTGACCGCGACCGCGACGACGAATGATCTCTGCCTCTGCGGTTCCCCTCCCCGAGGGGGGAAGTTCCGTGGCCACTGCTTTCCATATTTTATTGTACAAAATGTTGTGTGTGTTTATACATATCTCTTCACTCGATTGATGATGATGTTCGTAAAGTGGCTCGACAAGAAGCGAATCAATATTATTACAATTTTACAACCATTTTTCCCCCATTTAGTGAGACCTAATGCTATGGAAGTGATTTGGAGTTTTGTGTGAAGAATAGTGTTCAATCTGGAAAGTGATGCAGTTTTCGACGTCAAAAAGTAAAAATAAGTGCGAAACAGTGCGCGAAAAATTATAACAAAAGCACCAGCAAAAGGTAAACAACGTATGAAAAAAATATATAGACTAGATGAGACACGAAATGCGGTCAGAACAGACTGAAAAGAATGGTCGATACTTGTCCGCCGGCTGTCGCTGAGAATGTCCGTCATCATAGTGCAACCAACGGGACCCTCATCACCACTAGCAGCAGCAACAGCGACAACGACCAACACCGAAAACAGCTGGAAGTGACAAAGATGAACAGTGCAAATGTACTGGAAGCTGGAACATCATCACCTGTAGAAACTGTAGAGGAAATTTTCCGGAAGGATCAACAACAGCAGAACGAAGTAATTGTCGTTTCCGAAGAAGACGACGAGCAGGAGAATGGTGACCCGGAGCAGAACGGGTCTACTAGTGTGATTGTGATGGGTGGTTCCTCGAAACGGGAGCAGGAATCGACTCTCATCAACTGCCAGAGCAAAGAGCAACAGCACCAAGAGAAGCAGAAGATAATTGATAAGGAGTTTGACAACGAACTTGAGATAATAGAGATTTCGTCAACTCCCCCGCCAGACGTAGCACAGAAACGTGACGGATTGGTGGAAACAGGGAACGAGGCTAGTAATAAAATTGGAAATAATAACGATAGTGCAGTGCTGCTAAAGCAAAAAATTACAGACGCTCTTGATGGAAAGACTGCTAATAACAACGTCTTGCTGCCCAATTGTATAGCGCGACCGGCGTCAAAAGAATCTCCGAAAGAGGAAAATCACAATCGTGAAGAGATGGGTCTCTCGGAAGAAAGTCGGAAAGTGGAACCATTAAAGATCAACTTGAACAGGGAACCGATTCGGACGATAATTAAACTACCACCGAATTTGGGATCCGCGTCAGACCAGCAACCCAGCTCCCCAAAGATCACCATTAAACCATTGAAATCTCCGCAAGATGTGGATGCTCTTCCTATCAACAGCATACCGAAGCTTACCATTAAACCGATCGTGAACCCTGAAGAATCCGGCGGTGGCGCTCATACGTCCGTCGGAACAGAACAAATGCAAATCATTCCTAAATTGCACATAAAAAATCCTCCTCAGGACAGTTCGACAGCAGACGGAACTGAGCCACACATTGTGCCTAAGCTAACGATTCGCGGCGTTAACCATAGCAATTTGGTAGCGGGAGCCTCCGGAATCAGCAGCAATGAAATATCCGGTCCCGCGGCGCAGAATTCTTCCAGCTCGCCTCCGATGGTTCCTAAGCTAACAATAAAGAAGGATAATCATCATCACCATAGCAGTCATCATCATCACCACCACCACCATTCTCACCACAATAACCGGGTGACCAAAGAGGATGATTCTTCGTCGACTCCTCCAGCAATTCCCAAGATACACATCAAAGCAATACTGGAACCAACGGTGGCACCAAGCTCGAGCGGTGGCTCCGGTTCTTCTGCAACTGGTCCCGTGCTAACTAGTTCCGAAGGGGTAAAATTAACAATAAAGCCCATTCCGGAACCACCACTGCCGAAACTAACCATCAAAACCAACTCGCTAAACACGAGCGATGCTTCAGTAGTCTCATCCACCAGTAGCAGTTTCTCGCCGAAGCTGGCTTCACCTCCACCGGCATCACCAAGTGATCAACATTCGAGCGTAACGTCGACGATTCCAAAACTTACTATCAAACCCATCCCGAAACCTCCACCCGCGGTACCACGCGATCCCTCAGAAGTCCCTATTCCCAAACTTACCATCAAACCGATGCCACCGAAACCGGTTGCAGCCTCCGAAGACAGCTGCTCAAGTGAAACCAGTATTAACTCGTTAGAATCTTCCCCCATCTCATCATCCTCATCGGCTCCCAGCTCGGTCATCCATTCACCGTCGGTAGTACCCAAGCTAACCATTAAAGTTCCCAAAGAGGGCGATTCTGTCATTACTTCTCTACCGCAACTTATTACCGGTTTCAACACCATCTCGACAGCAGCAACCACAACAACATCCATCTCCACGATACCGGTAGTGACCAAGCTGAACATCAAACCGATTCCACCCCTGCCACAGAAACCAGTGGTTTCATCGCGGCTGCAGGAGATAGAGCAGGAACGACAGTTCACCGTCAATCTCGAAATCGAGGAACCCGAGCCGATTTTTATTTCCAAAATCACCAACAAAGCAGTCCCCAATATGAAATGTATAGATCTGGAAGCACCTAGGAATATGCTGAAACCCGCGCTAAAGTCCGACGCGATGATTGAACTGTCCAATAGTGATGTCACTTACAATAAAACCAAACAACCACTTGAGGTAGCAGTGAACTCAAAATTGCTAGATTCTGGTTCCGACTCACCGCGAGTAATTCTTAAGATTAACAAGGGAATGTGGTGCACTACAACCCCCACCACTGCAACGTGTGCCGTCGTTGTTGAGAAAATAGATCCGACCAGCAAAGCCGAAGAGGCTTCAAACGAACTAAAAAGACAGATTTCAGGAACACAAATGGAATCCATCGAAGCACCGGAAAGCAAAAAGTTCAAATTAATGTCCAACCATCAATCTAGCGCTGATGAACCTCGCAAAGCATCTAACTCGGAAAATGACGTCATTGTAATAGACGATGACAGCAAATCCGATACCGTGGACGATACGTCGGAACGTCCTGAAGCCGAAGAATCCCCAATCCCCAAACCTCCTCCACTGATTGAAATTGCGAAAGTAAAACCCGGTCCACCACCGCTCGTCCAAGGAACGCCGGTAAGTCACCAAACACCCCCCGGAACCGGCAATAAGTTGAAAGAAATTTTAACTAAAGCGAAACGTCAACGAATGCTGGTCAGCCAATCACCACAGCCCGATTCCGAATCTCGTCCCCGACGTACAGCTGCCCTACAGGCAATTCCAGCTTCCTTACTACTTCGACGACAGCCAGCTAACATTTCCCATCCGCTCCCAGCCGAATCTAACATTACCAGTGTGCTGATGCTCGAGAACGACGGAGGTTCCAGTTCGGACTGCATGATAATCGATGATCAGCTGACGATGGTCGATAAAAATGGAACCTCAAGCAATAGTAACAGTAGCAGCTTCAGTGTTCCTTCCAGTATCAGCACAGTTACAACTGCTCCCGCCGTCACGACAACTGTTACTTCCCCAATTGTCATTCCACCAAAGGTTCGCATGAACACACGGAGCGGAGCCGGACATCCAACGCCACCCAAGGAGACCTTAGTATTCAAACCTCCCGATAAAGATTCCGGTTTGGACGAAGGTAAACTGGAGTCGGAGGATGTTCCTATTCCAGCGAAACGACCCCGTGGAAGACCGAAACGAATAAATGTGGTACCTAAGGCTATAGTAGAACCACCAAAACCCGCAAATGAATCATCTCCGAAGGTCGAACTAGCAGTTGAAACTAACGGTAGTACGAGCTCGTCCGAATTGCCTCCCATGACCAATCTGGAAATGTCGAACGATATTTCACCACGAGTGCTGCTGAAACCACTGACACCGTCCCGGTTGGAGATTAAAGCTTCTCCGCAAACGGCGGTGGAGACGACACCTGTTGTCTCTGTCCCGGAAACCTCCACGATCACCACCACCACCACCACTTCGCAAACTGGAGAGATTCCCTCCGTTCCGTCCCAGGAACCATTCAATGGAACGGAGGTGAAATTGCCAGATGGAAGCATACCGATAGAGCCGATAACACCGAGGTGAGTATCTCTTTTTTTCTATATATACTATACAGCGCACAAGAGATAATGCATTGAACCGCTTTGGTAAAAGTTTTATCATCTCCATGGGATTATTCAGTTTAAATGTCAATGAAATGCACTCAAACGTTTGGATTATAATTTTTTAGTTCAGCAAACCTTTTGATTGCACTGAGTACGGTTTCTGCGAAACAACGATGATGTAAACGATATATATTAAGATTAGAATCCAGCTTAACCCTTTACTGAGCCAACGTTGTTTTAACACAAAATTGTACCTCCAAGTGTGATGTTTAATGGCTTCAAGCAAACCGTTCAAGAATTACTTGGTCCGACAGTGAGTCACTTTCAGTTTGAAGCATAAGCTGTATTTTTCTTGTATTAACATGAATTCAATGAGTTTTGAGACGTAAATTTCACAGCCATATTTGTCGTTCAACAGCTTATATTAAATTTAAGAACTCCAATGTTTTGAGTCTTTTTCTCAAAACTTCTTACGGAACACCTTTACTGTTCCTCACTTCTTAGCTCTTATTTCGCATCTCACATCTTTATCGTTGATTTTTCATACCATACCGCTTACACATCTGTCAGCTTCTATATTTCGCCTTACATGTTTTTAGTCTACCTCGTATACATCTCCCTTTCTCAAATCTCGACGCATATCTTACTTACCTTATCGTATCAATCAGATTAAGGCGGTGATGATTTTAATGTATCAAGAAGTCGTCCCCAGTTCACTGGGCCCATGGCTGTTTGTCGACAGCCTCGCCGGACACGAAGACTCTTCAGGTCCGCTTCAACTTTGTCGATCCGTCTTGTTCGCTGTGCACCTCTCCTCCTCTCAGCTGTCGGATTCGTTTTGGGAACCATCTTTAGCAGATTGTTGTTCACCATTCTGACGTCTGCACAGTCAGTCTTCCATCTGAATCCCACCGTAGATCGTTAGCAACACCTTTCATTCGAAAACACTAAGAGCTCGTTAGTTCTCCGCCAGCATTGTCCAGGTTTCGTGGCGGTAGAGCATTAGTTGGTTAATTTCGTGCGGACGCGTACTTTGTTCGTCCGCAGGGTTTTTCGAAGTCCAAAGTAAGCACGATTATCTGCTAGGAAAATCTGCATTTCGCTGCTGCTGCCATCGCACAGTGGTCCAGGAAGCGAAATTAGCGGGAAACAATTGTTAACGCATTCATCTTGAGGTTTAGAGATTTGGTGTCTTAGTAACATTTATTGTGCGTGACAAACTGCATCTTTTGGCTGAAACGGTTTTAGGGTGGTCCTTAAAATGTCAAAGTTGTAGATATTATTTCAAATTATAGTTCAGAGAGAATGATACTTTCTTCTGCAATATTCTAGAACAATTAATTCTGAGCAACTTTGTTGAAGATACTAACTTTGTATCTCAAACCGTTTTCATTTTATAGTGAGTTGCATATCATAACTTAGGGTGTCTCTCAAAAAAGCAGTTTTTTTCCGTACAGTTTTTTAATATGATTTTTCTCACAAAAGTACTCTTCAGTGTACTTTTAGAGCATGATTAGAGGCAACTTTTGCTGAAGAAATAAAAATTTTATCTTGTCCGGTTCAAAAGTTATACTTAATTTTCACTTAAAAATACGCCTTTTTCAAATGTCGATATCTCAAAAGGGGGCAAACGAAAATTGATAATTTTGATTGAATTTGAAAGTCTGTACTTTTGCCTACAATTTTGTTGAAAAATTGGAGAACGCTTTTTTGTCTTTCTGAAATAAATCAAATTTAAGTAACAGCATTTTTGCGTATAATCCTACAGCGCTCATATTAAAAAATATTTGTTTTACGCTGATTCTGTGAATTCTTATAAAGGCTTTTCAAGGATCACATACATTTGCAGGCTTTTCATAATGCAGATAGGGTGAAGACCACCAATCACCAATGACTTGACCTATGATTTGCTTCCAATTATTGCCAAGATTTCCCAAAATCTACACAAATTTATAATCGATTTCGTTCATTTGCAGGAACGGTTTCAGCACGTAGCAGTATCAAGATCTGCAATCTACTAACCTCAAACCAAAAAACAAAATTGACCTTCATATAACAGTATTGTTCAAGTAAACAAAAATCTGATATCCTTCTGTTATATAAACGCAACAAATTATTCAACATAGTTTTTAATATTTTTACATGAAATAAGAGAATCATTCAAGTACTTTAAAACGACTGTCGTAGATTTGGTAGACCACTCTGCAAAGCGCTTAATTGAGTACATCAAGTGCAATACTGAAACCCAGAAACTAAGCATGATTTTGATTATCAAATGGGAAACTGATGAGAGTTCGACTCATTGCAGCTAAGATGTTTGGTAACGATTTCCAGTATTACACACATTAGCAGTAATCTTTAAAAGACGCGCTTATTGTGGTTTTCAAATCATCAAACTAATCTTCTACTACAAAAATTAATGGGTATGATCAAAGATTCATCGACGAAGATGAAAACAGAGAATTGCGCGAATGCAACAATTCCTATATACAGTATGTAAAAAATTAAAGACACCCCTTTATCGTTTCAGTAGTTTTGGTCATAGGAAAGGTTTTTTTATAATTCGTTTATTTGACACGGCTCATAGCGGTAGCTTAACGGAGCCGTGGATCTTTTATATGTTTACAAATGTAAAAATAAAAATATATAGGAAAGGTTTGTTGTATTGTACGACGAGCATTCTTTTAAAATTTTTGATTTACTGTTTCACAGCCAACAAATAAAAAACGGAATGAGTTAGTCGTCGTAATAAAGTGTGGCAGTCTAGTAGTGGTAATGGGATTAAATAGAAGAGAACGAGGGTGTCTTTAATTATTTTACATACTGTACACTTAGGCTTCTTTATGTAGGGGATGCGCGCATAAAAAACCGCCTAAAAAGACTTCAGTGTATATTTGCATTTTTGATAGCTCCATTATGTTTGTTGGTGGTATGGTAGGGTGGAAGTAAGAGGAAAGCGATTCTAGTTTCTATTGCACTCGCGTACAAGTTATTTAATATACTGGTTCTCAGGAATAAAGCAAATATATTGACCCTAACGCATTGATCATAATTTATATGCATTTCAACGACTGTACATAGGTCGAGTAATTAATGATAGAGTGCGCCACCCTAACGAGTGAGCCCAAAATAGGGTCATCACCCTATTTGCAATATGAAAAGCCTGCAAATGTATGTGATCCTTGAAAAGTATTGACAATAATTCACAGAATCCGCGCAAAACAAATATTTTTTAATATGAGCGCTGTAGTATTATACGCAAAAATGCTTTTACTTAAACTTGATTTATTTCAGAAAGACAAAAAAGCGTTCTCCAATTTTTCAATATATTGTAGGCAAAAGTACAGACTTTCAAATGCAATCAAAATTATCAATTTTCGTTTGCCCCCTTTTGAGATATCGACATTTGAAAAGGGCATATTTTTAAGTGAAAATTAAGTATAACTTTTGAACCAGATAACATAAAATTTTTCTTTCTTCAGCAAAAGTTGTCTCTAATCATGCTCTAAAAGTACACTGAAGAGTACTTTTGTGAGAAAAATCATATTAAAAAACTGTACGGAAAAAACTGCTTTTTTGAGAGACACCCTAAGTTATGATATGCAACTCACTATAAAATGAAAACGGTTTGTGATACAAAGTTAGTATCTTCAACAAAGTTGCTCAGAATTAATTGTTCTAGAATATTGCAGAAGAAAGTATCATTCTCTCTGAACTATAATTTGAAATAATATCTACAACTTTGACATTTTAAGGACCACCCTAAAACCGTTTCAGCCAAAAGATGCAGTTTGTCACGCACAATAAATGTTACTAAGACACCAAATCTCTAAACCTAAAGATGGATGCGTTAACAATTGTTTCCCGCTAATTTCGCTTCCTGGACCACTGTGCATCGGCGGTCACCAGTGAGCCCAATACACGAACTCATCAACCATCTCGATATCATCGCTATCAATCGACATACGCGGTGGGAAGCGCGTTCCTAGAACCTCTTGCTCTTATATATTTTGCTTTGGCACATTTATGGCCAGTTCAATTCGGTTTGCTTCAACCTTCAGTCAGATGTATATCTTCACCATTCGGCGGCGTAAACTGAGCAGACTCCTGGAAAATTGCGCCACTGCAGTCAATTCTCGCTCTTCTTATCATACCTTCCAAAGCGATTTTGAACAGTACACAAAATAGGCCGTTGTCACTCCATCTATCGTCGTTTTGATCAGTCCTTTCAGCCCGGATTCTTGTAATGATATACCATAGCTGATTTTGTAATCTATCAACATTTGCGATATTTTTGCTGGATTTGATCCGTAGTGATGCGTGCACCAGTACAATCTGCTTGACATTACCCCACAAACTCCCTTGCTAACAGTGATACGCGGCGACAAAGGTTTTGGGAAAACACCTCATAGGTGGCATTCAGCAATATGATTGTTCAGTAGTTTCAACAAACCAGCGTATCACCCTTTTTATCTTCCGATAAAATCTACTTTTTGATTTTCGAAATCCCTTAGTGGAGCACTCCTGCACTATAATGTTGATGAGGGCAATGCTCGTTTATGATGCTGTAGTTGAAGAAACGGCCTATGATCCTCACTAGAGTGACAGGAAAAAAATGACCCCTATCGGCCCACCTCTGAGTCGATTCCTAGTCCCACCAGGAGTACTTGCACCAAATTTAAAGCAAATCGGACAAGTCTAACTACCGGACCAACGTGACTGAAGTTTGTATGGGAATTTTCGACTATTTACATGGAGAAAACCCACCAGCTCGCATTTTCGCCACTAGGTGGCACTGTATGCATCGTATTATCACAGAAAGTGAAAATAAGAAAGATATTTTAATTGTCTACAACTTTGTCAAAGACTGCTAGTAAATCCGGCTTTGTTAAAAGAAGTTATTAAACTTTTAACGAAGTGATGTCAGTCAGTTTTGCATGGGGCCTAACAGTGCATGGTCGTGTATCAGTACTCGAGTCACACGAACTAAACATTTTTGTGAAATAATCGTTAGGTTTAGCTCAATGGTATGTTTACAAGAATTATAGTAAATAATACGAGTCATGCTTTGGTTAGAAAATTTTAGTTCCTCCTGTTACCGCATAGAGGGCGCCAACACTAACTTTTCAACGGAGAGAGATAGAAATTTGGTGTCGTCTACAAAGTTATAGAGCAGGTATTTTTCAGTATTTCATCCGAACATCTTGATACTCTATCTCTCTTCTATGAAAAGTTAGTGGTGGCGCCCTCTATGCGGTCACAGGTAGAACTAAAATTTTCTGACCAAAGCATAGCCCGCATTATTTAATACAATTATTGTAAACATACTATTCAGATAAATCTAACCATTATTTCACAAAAATGTATAGTTCGCGGGACTCGAGTACTGATACACAACCATGCACTGCTAGGCCCCATGGGAAACTGACTCAGACATCACTTCGTTAAAAGTTTAATAACTTCTTTTAACAAAGCCGGATTTACTAGCAGTCTTCGACAAAGTTGTAGACAATTAAATTATCTTTCTTATTTTCACTTACTGTGATAATACGATGCATACTGTGCCACCTAGTGGCGAAAATACGAACTAGGGAGTTTTTTCCATGTAAATTGTTGAAAAATTCCATACAAACTTCAGGCACGTTGGTCCGGTAGTAAGACTTGTCCGATTTGCTTCAAATTTGGTGCAAGTACTACTGGTGGGACTAGGAATCGACTCAGGGGTGGGCCGATTGAGTTTTCAAAAATTCATCATTTTTCTGGGCAGTCTAATCCTCACTGTTCACATCTTTTTGATGATCTCCTGCCACTTGATCACGCGTTGGCACACCTTTCCCTACACTATGAAACCCATTTCTCATCTCGTACATGACGAATGAAAACCTGTTTAAAGTCTCGTAAATAGAAATAAAAAAATTGTTTGTTGTGCCGCCACTCTGGTAGAATGAAACCACTCGGTTTCTACTTTTCTACTTTTCCATCGAGTAGAATTCGCTCGAAACCCAGGAAGCCAGCCGATTTGCAGGTCTTGGTTCCAAATTTTCAATTGTTTCTATCGATATTTTCTTCCTGATTGTTCGTTACGTGGAATTTTGCGGGTAGCTTATTGAGCCTGTACCAGCCACCTGTCGTGTCCGAAGGCCGCCTTGTTGGGTTTATGACACCTGCGATAGGTTTTTAGTTCTGCCAGCGATAGGGTCATAGTGCCCATGTTCGTTTACAACTTATCATTCACCCATTGCCGTTGGCCTATAGATCTTTTGTCATCAATAGACGCAAGGGAAGGCATGAGTTAGGAGCTTGTGAACACTGAAGTATTCACCCTTTGACGACCATGCCTATCAACTCTTATTTTTCACAGTTCTTATTTCTTGAACACCCTTGTGTACGGAAATGACCCCATTGACTTCGTACCACTGCAGTGAAAACCCGTTTTTATCAACCCCAATTTTGTCAGCTTTTCGACTCGATTTCGTCAGCCAGCCAAGTTTATGAGGCTATGTCTTCTACGGACTAATGTTGAATATTTTCACAGCTTCCCACCCTCTAAAAGAGAGCGATTAAATGCCTAAAGGATCTAAATGCCTCTGTCCCATCTCAGGAAGACCAAAGGAGTAATGTTACTCCAAACCATCTTTGTCAAGTCAAACCCAACGATTTATCAAACCCCCTTTGAACTGAAACGGTCGGTACGGTTGTCCACGTTACTTCCTTATTTAAGGTTCAAAATGATTCGTTGATTAAATTCTTCATTGGATGAATAATTTGATTGCCGTATAATTTGTTTGCTAAAGGTATGTTTTGTTAAAGTTCCCATTTTGTCAACCGTGTCTCTGCTGTATAGGGCAACATTTGAATAGTGACACGAAGCTAGATCCGGTCAGAAGATCGTTGGGCCCTCAGGTTGCTTCAACAGAGGAAGCAGACGTTTCTGTAGACACTCATTGATGTAGATCTCCTCGTTTACTTTCCCGGTAGTCATGAATGGCGCACTCCATCTACCACATGAGCAAATCGCTTGCCAAATTATGTATGTATTGGCAAACTTTAAAAGTTTCTGCTTCCTTACTTCCTCCGAAACATCAAACTTGTGCTTGACGGTAAAGAACAGTAGCTCCGGAAGTCCGCCTCGACGTAAATCTCATCATCCATGATGAGACAATGAGGCTTCGTCAAGGTGTACAATTTTCGGGCCCGTGACTTTCCCACCGTATTTTGCTGTTCGTTACGATTTAAAGACTTCTGCAATTTGTAGGTGCGCAATGTTAGCCATAAATTTCTTAAGCATAAGTATGTTAGGCATAATGGACATTAGGCATAATTGACGATTGGCCTAATTTACTGAAATATAAAAATACACGCAAAGCCTTCTTTATTGAAGAAATTTCAACCTTACGCTTGTTTCCGGTTAGAAAAAAACTACGCTATGTCTTCGTATAGCTTTAGCTGCAAAATAAAAAATACCATACCCATGCGAATTGTTTATCTCTTACAAGTATAGATTTTTTCTATTTTTTCCGTGGTTGAATTGGAGCTTTCTTCATTGAATTCAGTGGTTTTCAATCTTTTTCTTCCAATATTAATCCCCATGATGCACCCCTTTCTAAAAATTGCTCACCATCAGAAAAAATGATTTTCAATCGGATGAAAACCATAATTCTAGACCAACACGTGAAAAGGGCGTAAGTGCAAATGAGAGCCTCACTGTGTTTACTTTCTCTTTCGATTATTATGGCTTCATCATAAAACTTCCCAACAATTTTTTCAATATATAACGAAAGACTCTGATTTCGCCTCATATTATGCTAAGTATTAAGCAGCAAAGGTAAAAGCGGTCGAGTAATTGAAGGAAGAGAAAATAAACAGAAACTTTTATTTGCATTTACACCTTTTTCACATGTTGGTCTAGAATTTTCCAATTAGAATCCTGTTCCTGTGCACTATCAGCAAGCAATTTTTGACACACTGAAGCAATTGTAAAGACAAATATCCGTCGGAAATGTTAGAATAACCAGTTTAAATTTATCCCGCATAATTCACCCCCTACAATAGTCTAATTTACCCCCGGTTGAAAACCACTGATTTAATTGAACAGTTTTGGTTCAAGCATATTTCTAGCCTGTTGATGTATTACCAATACAATTGTATCCAAATATTGAAAAATAAAGCAAAATAATGAACATTGAGTTTTGGAACTCATGAAAACTTGCAGTGTTATGGACAATATCAGCATTAGGCTACGAATGTTATGTTTGTGACGATACCTTTTTTGTTTTGGTAATTCGTCACCGTGCATAAAAAAAATCTCCCTCGTATCAGACTGTTTCCTTATAACTGATGGCCTCAAGAATATAATTATTGAACCGAATAATGTGGAATATAACCGATATAGAAGCAGCAATATTCGAATCTTCGTTGAATGAATAATAAAATGCATCATTCTTTTATCAGCTGTTTTTTCAAGCCATATATTTTCTTCTGGCACAATTACACCACGCATGTATGTAAGAACTAAACTAAATTAATGTGCGTTATTAATACCTTAATATAAATGAGATAAATTTTACACAAGAGTGCTGAGCCTATTTAAATCATGTGCGATTTATTAGTTGCACGTCGAGAAATTAACGCAAATTGAGTTTTCGCATGCCAAGCATTCGGGTTGTTTTTTTTATTTGAGTGAAGATTACTTCAGTAGTAAAGATTTCTACAGCACAACCATCAGCTTCTAGAGCAAGTCTACGACACCAAAAGATGTTCAAACATTCACGCTCTTGCCACTTTAGGCCATTACCGCAAAAAAGCAAGTTCCTTTGAGTGATACATGATAATTAATGCCGTCGTCCATTATGTTAGGATCTTTATGCCTAACGTACGTATGCCAAACGTCCGTATGCCTAACGTATTTATGCCTAATGGGGTATACCCGCGCAAGGATAAATCATGTAAGCGATCTTCTATAGAGTCATTGTCAATATGTACTGGGATGCTGATTCTAATGTTGCCGCATTCAGTGGGGTGCTGCATATTTTTCCGCGAAATTAATGAATATGCTTGGGTCATGTCCTTGAACATAATTAGCACTTGATGTAGAATATAATGCAGTTGTAGGGTGTTAACTTCTGCCATATTGAGCTTCATCTGCACTTTCAGCAATTCTTCCACTTCCCGAATAACTCGTCTTATGGAACATTTTGAAAAGTCAACAACAAAGAGTTGAGAAGGGAAACTGGGTAGCAAAACTAGTCCAATTTGGAGCAGTGGAACTAGGAATCGATTTAAGGACGGGTCGATTGAGTTTTAAAAAGTTTTTTTTCTGGGCAGTTTATTCTACGAGATCTCTTTCTGAAATTTATAGAGGATTCGTCGAAGAGTAATCATTGCTGTTTGTTCTACGCAAAATCTACTTTGACATTCACAGGCAAAAATATAACAATGGAGCGCTGTATCCTAAACAGTAACGGGAGAAGCGGTATTAAAGATTGTGAAATCAAGACAGTAATTTAATTCGAGTTTATGGTCTACCAGAAGGGCCAAAAACATATGCGGTCATCCAACAAATTCGAAGGCCTTTGTTTCCTTTAAATCACTAGCTTTCAGAGGGTTAGGGCCTAGCACAAGTATTATTTTTATTGTCGAGATTGGTTGGGTCGGCGCTGGGCCTGTGGCCTTCGACTGGCATCTGATTGGTGCAGATCTCTTAATGACTGGTTGGGGGATGTTTATTCCTACCTACAAGCGAATTAATCAATTTGCTTTGTTGATGATATAACTGAGTCCTGCTAGTTGTCGGCTCTTGATCTTGGATATGTTAGCTGTTTCTTATGAGGGCAAGGTATATTAGAGACGCAATTTTTTCACCCAATTTCAGGCATTGTCTTTTGGCGGATCGAGTTCTTTTTATAAGCTACTGATGAGGTGATCTTAATTCGGCTAATCGGTGGGTTTGGGCATTGAGTACTGTATCGAAAATTAGTTATAAGCATATTTCTAATAATCACAAAACAATTTGGGAATTAGGAACAAACACTCAGTACGGTAAACATCAGCATTTGTGGTTCCGTAAACCGGGGTGACACTTTTCGAAGTAATCATTGCATATTTTTAGACGCAACACATTTTTTTCTAGTTTAATATTTTTAAACCATGTAATGATGTACGGAGAACAAGATTGGGTGGTTTTACCTAAAATTGTCCGCTTACAGCTATTTTTTCAAAAATGATTTCAAGTTGAAGTCCGTTTTCGTATTCCAGGGTGACTTTGATAACCTGCATGTTCACCCACATTAAATTATTGATGTCAATGTTTTTCATTCAAAAGTTTGTTTAACCTAATTCTGGAAAGATACTCATTGTTAATTGGTATTATACAAAGTATTCAATGTACTGTAAAATTCGAGTAACCAAAATTCGTATAATTTGTGTCCAACTAGAATAAAAGATTCTGAAAACCTTTAAACTTTATTTCAGTGCTTTATCAATGTACAAAATGTTTCATCCATTTTAACACGTTGGAATATTGAACAATAAAAAAAAAGTTGCGAATTTTAGCTTAAAATAATTTGACATAATACCAACGAGTTTCACAAAAAAATGTATTTAATATAAACAAACTCTTAAAAGTAAATTTAGCACATCCCACTCTAAAGGAAAATAAAAACTCGCTTGTAATTTATTACTCTTGCTCAAATCTGAGATTTATTTGTTTTATAAAAATAACCACTACGAAGCTTCGTAAAAATAAGGTAAAGTCAAATTTCGGTTTTTTGTAGTTTTTGTACCCAAAAACTGAACAAAATACTCAAAAACTATAACAAACCAGTATTTCATAAGTTTAGAGTAAAAATCATTTCAAATTAAAATGATTCGGTAGACTATTCTGGGTTCTCCGGTTTAAGGTTCCTTTGATGTGGAAAATTTGTGATTTTAAGCCACACGAACAAATTGCCTGCCACACAAGATCTTTTTGTTCAAATTTTTCCAATTGGATCGACTTCTCGAGGTCAGTAACATCCTCACCTTCGTATAAAATTGCAGTCCTGGAAGCGTCCTGAAATCCTCTTTCACATATGTTTCATTATCCATCAAAATACACGAGGACGGTAGTTGCAAAATCCAGTTATATAGCTTCCTGGTTCTGGTTTTTGTTCTAGATTTTTGCTTAGCACTTTGTTTCGATATTTTCTGCTTCTTATATGTCCTCATGTTGTGACGCATTAGGATCCTTTGGATCATTCCCACACTTGTTCCAGCCTTTTTCGCCAAATCACTAATCGATATCGATTTCTTCCGTTTGATGAGTTTGACTACCTTTCGGTCCAAATTTGGGTTAGCCGGTCCTGGTTTTCTTTCTCTTCCCGCTAGATCCTCGATCATGAACAGTGTTCCCTGAATTTGTTAATAATTGATTTCATAGGCGGGGTGTATATCGAAGCGCTTTGACAAATTGTTCATCGTGGCACCTTTCTTATGTGTCCGCAATTAGCACTTTAGTCTCCTTTGAAATTGACGACAGTTTGAAAACAATAGAAATAAAGATGGATAAACATGAATGAAATAAAGAATTAATATTTCAAAACATCCAATTTATCATTTAGCCCAACCATTTCTCCTTTCCTATCTGTAAGAACACGAGATTTCGAGGGAAGCAAACCCTCCCATTAATTTTCTGTGATAATTGTTCTCCTACTTAAACGCCACACTACTCAACATGTTGTATCTCAGCGTTTCTACCGTACCAGACCCTCAATGCAACCCAAACAGTGTAGTGACGCTTACTTGTATCAGCTGATTGTTATGTCCCCACTTAGATTTCTGCATTGAAGCGTAAAATCGACAGAAAGTAAACTCATATACTACAACAAGTAGTAGTAGAAGCAGTAGCGTGGATGGAATATCAGTAAAGTAAAACGCAATCGTAGTAACGGTTAGTCACCAGTGAAGGTCCCATATCGGGGTATTCGGCGGTAAAATGTGTCATCTCTTGTGGTGACTGTCTCCAACGCTGTCTCTTAAGTTTGCTTGACTGATTCATTGAAAACGACCATTTCTTTTCATCTATTTAATACAGACCCCGAGGAAGAGGCCGCGGACGAGGTCGTGGACGGGGTTCCAGATCTGGCAGAGGCTCTAGATCAGTGCCACCTAAACTCGGTAAGTCAGCAGATCAGCATTCCTGTATAAGTCTAATCAATAACGTTTTATTTATTTACAACCAATTTCTACTTGAAGATGGCGAAGGAAGTCTATTGTCTCCATTGGCAGATCCATCCTTGTCGACCCCGATTCGACGGGGTCGGGGTGGTGGGAGAGGTCGTCGGGGTGGTGGGCGAGGTAGCCGGGGAGGACGAGGTAGCCGGGGAGGCCGTGGACGCGGTCGTGGTCGTGGACGTTCGAATTCTGCCAGCCCTCAAAAAGGCACAAGTCCTAGGAAAAGTACGACCAACGATTTCCACGGTTTTTTGACGCCCGACGGAACGGTGAGTACCACACAGTTAATTATTCAACGCTGAATGCATCTCAACCGATCTTCCTGCTAATCGATAGTACGTACGACGGTGGGCCGCGATGTTCAATGACCTACATGATAATCAAACGCTGTTCATTCACAGCGAGTACTAACACCTAAACATACCTTCCGGCTACTATTTTCAGACGAAGAGTGCATATTTTTTTCCTCCTGCTTTCCTACAAGTTTCACTTATTTTTGTCCTAGGCTGCCTCCTATTTTACTCTCTCGCACAATCAGTTTCGTTCGTTCTCTCCACACACGTTTTCAACTAACTAACCTACCATACAACCACCCACCCACCCACTTTGGCTCACTCGGCTGCCCATTTGCCGGATAGATGCTGGTCGCAAACTGCTCGATTCTCGTCTCGCCGTGTGCTCATCATTTTTGGGCCGCCTGTTGTAGCAGCACCCATGCAACTAGCGGTGTGTGGTGGAGAGAGGGAGAGAGGGAACCGGCAATCGCTGTTTTTTTTTAGGATCCGTCATTGCATTTTTGTTTTGCTCCGGATTTTCCGCTCCGCGTCCATTCCCTCTCATGGACGCTCGATCAATCTACCCGCCCCTGTGGCGGCAGAGCACATGGACCGGTGGCAGGCCGGTATGCTAAAATCCTTGCAAATGTTCTTCCCGCTGTAAGCGTTGAAGTGTTAGTTACAGTATAATCAGCTGTAGCAGAACGTTGCGCGATAGAAACTCGTAATTTTAAGTAATTACCTGCGAAGGGACATGGTCGTCAACTAGATCGTAGCGTTGGGTGGTGTTACGGAGAGTGTAGGGTATGGATGAAGCATGAAATAAAAAATAAAATAAGTATGTGGCTCCTTCATGTCCTTGCGAAGTTAGTTGCCTACAATAATTTACAAATGTTTACAACTTCAAATTATACGAAATGTGCATTTGGGACTAACCATCAATTTAACATTTTTAAACATTGGAAACGTTTACTTAAACTTGGGGCTAGAATCGTGATTTGCTGTTATTCCATGAGTCTAGTCGCCTAATATGTGTGTTGTGGGCTGAGAATCTATTGCGAACTACCTATGTCGAAATAGAAGGCCAATTTCCGTACAAAAATTACTTCTATCTCGGGTGATACTCGTCACACTTCCATTAATTTGTTGAATGTCTGATCTTTGTATTTTTAATTAGTTTGACACGCTAGCTTGACGGAATCTTGAATTATTTTCTGTGAATAACGCTTCTTTAAGGTTGATAGCATTCCTAGCGGCTTCAGCATTTCGTGATGTGGTGTGTGGTACGTAAGGATCGGAACATAGTATTCGCGTAGTGCTATTTAATATAGTTAATGCATCAAAATTCAGATAAGAAAAAATAGGTTTGGTCAGCTGGATATTGAAATTTGAACGCCCTTAGGAATGTCAGGAAAAAAATTTCTCCAAGCATCATACGTAACGAATCCTACTTCTCCATGTTTCGACATGAATCTTTTAATGTGTTCAGGCCTGGTAGCCATATTTCAATTGTATCGTCATTCATATATGCAGGGATCTCGGCTTCCACACCGTGGTGCATGTTGTTCTTCGCAAAAGTTACCATAACAGTGCACAATCACGCACGTGATGTAGTTGTATTTAGGTCACTTCCGTAATATCGGCCCTTTTATGTTCTTTGGCTCACTTCACTGTGCAGAATTCTAGTTTTTAGATTCTGGGATGAATTTCGTAAATAAATTACGGCGCTGGTGGTTGAGTGGTAAGCGTGACCACTACTCATTCCAGTTGGTCTGGGTTCAATCCCAGCCGAGGTCGTAGAGATTTTTTCTGAGGTGAAAAAATCTGGTCACGTCGTTCCTTCGAAAGGAAAGTAAAGCATTTGGTCCCCGGTCTAGTCCAGATAGTGGAGTGCGCAGTAGTATATACGGCCTCTAGGAAAAGCAAGTATCGGACTAACATTCCTTCCCTTTCCCTCCGCGATCTTCATTCGAGCCTGGCCGTCGCCGGTATTGATCAGTAAAACAGTTTAGGATTACCAGGAGTTGCACATTGAAAGATGTTTCGCTATTCCCAAGCCTAATTATCTATTGATTCCCTGTGCAACTTCAGCTAGCCCAGATCTATAATGGAGTAGCAACCAGGGGTGGTCGCACAAGCTCAAGCCCTGGGATGAGTCTCGTAAATAAATGTTTGATTTTCTTTTGTTCTATTTGTTTCCTATATCACTTACATACACACGGTGTTCCTAAAACCGTTATTAACAAAAAATGACCATAAATTTGTCATACGGCATTCGAAAGATACAGTATCCAAGCATCTTCTCAGTGAATTTTAAAATGATCCAACGAGAGATTCGAGAGAAATTGCAATTTGAAGTTTTATGACATGTTTCATAAGGTTACCAGCAAACACCCACGGGTTTGGTCCTATCTCTATAAGCAAAAAATATTTGTCTACTTATTTAGTACATGGCATTTAAAAGATATAGTAATCAAGTATATCCCCTGCAAGTTTGAAAATATTTCATTGACGGAATCGAAAGTTATAACGGTTTGGATGTGGTATGCGGTTATAGGTGGGTTTTGTACCAGACTTCAAGCGTGAATCCGTGTTTGTCCATTGACTATTTTGATCGTTTATACGCGTCGCGGTTTTTAAAGGAAAACCTTACCATTTAATTACATAAATATAATGTACAAAAGGTGTTATTTATATGGTGCACTGAAAAATATGCAAATAGGGTTGTCTACCAAACGTTAAATATAATGTGTAAATTAAAAAAAATGGATAAAAGTTGGAATGTTTACTTCAAAAGTCCATATCTTAATGGTTTGTTTACCGATTCTAATTATTTTTTTCATTATTGAACAGGCATCAGGTTTCATCGTTCATTTTCATTAAGAAGAATATAAAATAGAGTCATCTACATCAATAAATAGGCAATATGATCCTGTAACAATGAATAACAGACTTTCGAGACTATTTGAAGAGTTTTGATACTCATATTGCCAAGCATTTATTAAAATTTACATCATATCATTGTTCTGGAACATTACTCCGGGAAATCCGGATTACCAAGAACTAGATCCATTCATTCGGTTCAATTTCACATAATCAAAAGGTTTTTTTTGTTGGACACATAGCGGTTAAACACGTGATTTTTGTTTATGATCCTGTCATGTTCCGCGTATGCTCTTTATTGCAAATTAGTTACTGAACTTGCGTTTCGACTTCGTCTCATCATAATCCGATACTAACTTAACTACCGGACTAAGTTAGCGCCGGATTTACGCTAGTTAAAAAAACGGAGACAATTTGTGTTCCTGAGCAAACCGCTAGTCAAGCGTGATATCCCGCAAGAAATAAGCTCATTTTAAGCTGACGAGAACTAATGAAATCGATATCTATCCCGTCTTTCGAAAAGCAAACAGAGATGAACAGCAGCAATTTCATTGATGCTAATCGTCGACAGGTTTTCAGTGGTGGTCTTACGTGGTTTTTCTTTTGTCTTTTCACACGGTAAAAAGGGACAAGTCTATCTCCCAGGGACCATGTTGTGGACTTGACTGATTTGTAGTTATCCTGCCTAAGCCTGACTCCCATCAACAGAAAACAAAAGTCAAGCCGATAAGGTATTAAACCTGTTCTAATGACCCTGCCACTTCTAGTTTTCCGATCTGTATACTTATCTGTATACTCTCATCTGAGTCTATGGCTCTAAGTTTCATAACTTTCCCCACCCAGTAATATCTAGCTAATTGAATGTCGTTAAAATGTAAAAAAGAAAATGTGACTACATATAGTCGAAATAAAAAAGGAAAAAAATTATTTTACTGTATTTTACTGTATAAAATTCAAATAAAGGAAACAGATCGGACGCTTAGCATTGCGAAACCTATTTGTATTCAGGTACGGAAAAACACGTGCTTCGATTAGTGATTACATACACGCTTGTTGCAAGTGTTTAAGAAGAACGTATTTGCCTTTAAGCACAGCTCATGAAAAGAAAAATGATAAATTATATTATTACACGGCGAAACAAAATATTTTTTTTAGCAGAACGAAAAAAAATGGCGAAAGTTTGGGGTCCCAGGAAACCCCTGGTGAAGAAATTTTTGAAAAAAATTGGAACGGAACTTCACAGTTTAAAACCAAAGTTTGTATGGAGAACTAGGGTGGTTCTACAGGGCAGATATCAATGAAAATGGTCATCTTAAATTTTCGCATAAAGTCTTACATAAATGCTTATTACATCGAAAAAGTGATCTATGCAAGTTTTTAGCTCAATTGGACATCATTAAGGGGGTGCGGCGTTTGAAAATTAATTTCATATTATAAGACAAAATCCAGAGGGAGAGAGGGAGGTACATGAAATGTTGTAAATCGACTTTTTTTTGTCAAAATATGTCTAAACTAGCATGAAACATCAGCATTTAGTGTCAAAACCAAAAGAAAACCGCTAAAAACAAATTTATTTATTTTTGTTCCAAGGACTCGGAAATTTTTGAAAAAATTCTTCGAAAATCGAAAAATTTATTGTAATGTCCTATAATTGCAAAAGAATTTTCCAACAGCAGAACAAATAAAAAGATGGCAGGGATTTAGGGTTCCAACTAAATCATCGTGAAGAAATTTTAATAATTGGAACGTGACTTCGCAATTTAAAACCAAAGTTTCGTCAAATTTTTAAAAATAATGGTGAACTCAAGTGATTCGTAGTTATGCTGCCTAAGCTCGACCCTCATCAACAGAAGACAAATGTTATGCCCGTAAGATATTAAGCCTGTTCTGATGACCCTGCCACTTCTAGTTTTCCGATCTGTATACTTCACATCATTGCTCTCACTTAAGTACTGTTGACCCGCATGCCGCAACTTGTTATTTTACCTTAAATTAATTACACAGATTTGATCTATCGCTCTCGTTTTGCATATCACAAAGCAGAGGAGATTCTGGTTCCCTTTAGCTCTCATCGCTCTGACCTAGGTTTAATAGGACAGGGAGAGTCAGTCGCATAAAACTATTGGAACTTTATACATCGCATTTGTCTATCGCGGAAAATAAACGGTTGGAATACATTTTATACAAGTCGCAGTATCAACGCGAGCGTTCACTAACCACGATATCACCACCGATATAGTTCACGTTGTTTCTCTACCACGATCCGGTGAACCATGGGTGCTGGTTCACTCGAACAAGTACTATGGCTCTAATTTTCATAACTTTTCCTACCCAGTAATCTCTAGCTAATTGAATGTCGTTAAATTGTAAAAAATAAAATGTGACTAACATAATCGAAATAAAAACGGAGAAAAAAAATCATTTTAATGATTATATTCTTCTTGCCATGGCGAGTACTGGGACAAACTGTAGAAGCAAACAAGATGCCGTCGTGAACGTAACATCCGTAACCTGTCCAGAATAATGTTTAAGTTCAAGAAAACTGATGCAACCTAAACAAAACACATGTATTCTCACTGTTTATTGCACATTTCGAAAATGAGCTATTACCATAGAAACTTGAATACTCTTGTGTGCGAACTAGAGCTATTATAAATACCTTTCTATTTTGCCTTTGATTTGCAGATGCAATTACTATTTAAATTGGTAGTGTTCCGAAAAAAGTCAAAATTGTTACCGGTCTAGTATTTATTAATGCGTAACGTCGCGCACACTAATTAGGTTTGTTGACACACGCAAAAAATATTGTTCTCAAAATCGTGAGAAAAAATGTCATGAATTCTGGAACAATCGCGTTTTTACGTTACGAAGACAGGACCGTGAACAAAAATAATGTGTTTCATAATTATGTTCCGTTTCCCTTCAGTGACACCAGCATAACGCTTTTATTAGCGGAGATATTTGTTTTTGTTTTGTGAATTTCAGTCACGGTTTCCGGGTTGTTATTACCAAATGGATTTTATGTAGGTGAACTAGTTCACAACTTTTTGAACATTATTCATGAAACCAAAGGTTGACTCATGATGTTATTCATATCATTAAGAACATTGTTTCCCAAATCAAAGCATTTTCTCGCGAACTAATTCACGAAATTCGGAATTTTATTCATATATCCATTCAATCCTCGTGAACTAATTTATGTTTCCTAATATATTAGTCACGATCCGATATCCGTGCTCATGAAATAGTTAACACAATTATGAAATATTATTAATGAACTCGTGAACTGGTTCATGATTCCAAGTACAATAATCACGACCATGCTTGCCTACGAAATAAATCACAAAATTATAAAATATTCATGTATATGTGAACTAGTTCATGAATCCTAGTATAACAGCTACGACTTACCATTCGTGCTCGTGAAAAAGTTCACAAAATCAATAAATGTTATTCATGTATTCGTGAACTGGTTCATGATGCCTAGTATAATAGTTAGGTCTGACCATTCGTGCTCGTCAAATAGTTCATAAAATAATAAAGTATTATGGATTGCACTAGTTCATGATTCCTGGCACGTAATTTACGATCTATTTCGTGTGCTTGTAATATTTGGAATAAATTTGAAATTATTTTCAATTTTCACGTGAACTACAGTGAAGACCCTATTTTATCAGCCAAGTTGAATTCAAGTAAAACCTTTCCTGAGCTTATTTTTCTTATCCTAGAGATCCGAAATAATCGAAATTTTTTTTTTTTTTTAATTTTGCACTGGCAGACCCCCTTAAGGAAGTTTAAGCTAAATAATCAGGAAAGGTTATGAGGCTATATCTATGGACTGAGGAAGAATATTTAAAGAGCTTCGGTTTCTTAAAAAGAAAGAAAAATATATGTCCCGATTTTATCAATGTCCCCATTTTATCAGCCCAAAATTCACCAAGGGGCGGATAAAACGGGTCTTAAATGTATTTCACAAATTTTGGAGTATTCGTGGAATCACTTTTGTTTTATGCTCTTTTTCAAGAAATGTCCAACTGTTCAGTGTGTTGTTTGGACAGAAAACGAAAACTGCGTTGAGCCCCACAAATCGTGTTCATGATATATTTCACAGAATAAAACTGCTGATATCATGAACATGGTTGACATTACTCCACGTGTCAAATTCGAAAGCAAGCTCTAGAATAAAATATCACGATAACGTGAACAGAAATTTGGGAAATCGTGACTAAGATCCTGAAATCATTAACATGAATCGCACAACTCGTGACAAAAATGTCAAAAATCGCGACTAAGATGCTGAAATCATGAACATGAATCACTCTACTCATGACAAAAATATGATGATAACGTGAAAAGAAATTAAGAAATTCGCGACTAAGATCCTGAAATCATGATCATAAATCACGCCAGTCTGGCAGAAAAATCCGATACTAAACTCATGAATAATATAGCAAAGTAACGTCATGAACATCATGTGACTGGCGGCTGTGTATTCTCAAATTATGAACAAGAATCATAACAAAAACTAAACATGTCCAGGGAACAACAACATTAACCTAACCAAGCATTCAAATGTAACGCCATGTACCGTGAAGGCACATAATTCCGCGCATTTAAGGCATAAATAAATCTAAATTCGTTAAGAAAAATTAATCCAAATTTTTCATAGAATCATGATAAAATTGCTAGCCAGTGGGACCAATTGCATAACTCTAATGCAATTGGTCCCACTGGCTAGCAATTTTATCATGATTCTATGAAAAATTATAATAACAGGAGAATTTATGTAATTGTAATTGTAATGTAAGTGTTTTACACAAAAATTGCAAAAATGAAAGATGTGTTGTTGCACCAAATTCCGCGCATCATATACTGCGCTGATTGAAATTCCGCGCACAGGTGCTTCAAATTCCGCGCAGCGCATTATTTAGCAGGATTCCAACAAAAGTGGAAACTCATCTACATCTATTTGATTTTTTATGGACGTATTGTGCAAGAATACGATAAACTACCCGCATAGAATTTTTACTCAATTTTGAGGTAACGTTTGAATAAGGTTAACTTAGGTAACCGCGGTGAAGATAATTTCCATTGAACCACGGTAAAGAACCTATCCTTGGGATTGTTTTTTTTGCTACGTGTTCGAATTGTGGATTAATTCACTACATTTACATAATTAGCTTTAGATTGGATTGGTTTTTACAGTGCAGTTCCCTTTCTTTCTGTTCTTCGTCAAAAGTTTTTTTTACTTGCTCGTTTTTATCTGTTCTTCTTAAACTCGCTTTTAATTCAATCTCACTTCTCTTTTTTCTTTGTAAATTTCTTTCAATAATTTTTTCTTCATTGTAACCTCATCGAAATATTGCTCATAGACTAGTCGCAACAAACGATAATTATCCTTTCATATTGTATTGGGATTTACGTTTGCTGGTTTGTGACAAGTTTTATCAAAAAGGATTTTGGGATGTTGCCGGTTCTGCAGGTTCTGTAATCGAATCATATTCAGAATGAAACATCCAGAATTTGTTGAATGTTGCTTTTAAATCGCAGATTACCAATGAGAGAAGAACAACCTCTTTCCTTGGATACTGGGCGGATTACCGTTTCATCTATATTGTTAATTTCAGAAGGCTCAGAAATTGCTTCCAGTAACCGTTGAAAGCAGAAGTTTTGGAAGATTCGTGCTAAACCAAAGATATAAAAGAGTATAGGTCAGATACTCTTTTATCTCCTTGGTTTAGTTCGAATCTTTCAAAACTCCGGCTGAATGTTTGAAGACAGGTTTGGTACTCTTCCAGATATGTTTGTATCACTGAGAACTGACTTACAAGTAAAGTTTTCAACTTGTGTAAGAAATAACACTGGCGCTTTGAAATGACGACAGCAAGTAGCAACTTGTCACTGGTCGACGCTTCGATCGGCCAGCAAACGCTATATGGGTCTTGTGTGCAAACTTGGATACAATGGTGACTCACGCATGTAACCTGTTTGTGATGGTGATTTTCAACGTATTTTCATTTAAATGTTTACGCAGGTTTTTCGGGAAAGTTTGTTCTAGCTTATGTCTGTTATCTGTGTTTGAATGTCGCTGAAAGAAACCTTTTATCCATTACCTTTCCGTAGTTTTCGCAGCTCTATAGATGAAATGGTCGGTGTAAATTCAGGCCGGACTAAGTGACAAAATATTAATTTCGAGAAAAACGGGTGTATAGTTTGAATCTCAGCATCCTCTACGTTATAATTGGAAATTATGTTTTGCCATAATTCTTGTTTATGGTTACATATTTCAAATCAGGCAAAAATTGAATGTAGCTGAAGAAATTCTTTATCCAGTATTGTCATTATATCATTTGTTGATGTTTTGCAACTTAGTCCGGTCTGACCTAATACTTAATGACACATTCTTTCGTGACGTTACGATTTGACGAATATTCATTCGACAAATATGCTATAACTATCAAATAAACGCCTACATCAAAACTTATTACAGATTCAGAAAGTAGACAAAATTTCACGAAAGATTCAATCAACATTAACTGAATATACTGGAAGAGGATTGTGTTATGACCGATAATGTAACGTGACGTTACAACGCGTGACAAATTAGAACTTTCAATGTATTTCAATAAAAGTCAAATCATCAAATTCTACTATATTCAGCTTATGTTAATTGAATCTTTCGTGAAATTTTGTCTACTTTCCGAATTTGTAATAAGTTTTGATGTAAGGCGTTCATTGGACCAAGTTATAACATATTTGTCGAATGAAGATTCGTCAAATCGCTGGAAACGTCACGAAAGAATGTGTCTAATGTCCTTGCCGGACCATAAGCAATGCTTTTTGACGTTTTCTAGAGTGTATTATATGTTTTTATTTTTGGTCGTGACTACAGTTTATATGAGCGGAATTCACGGTGTCTTTGTCGAACAACTTTATTAAAAAAAATTTGGCATCTGTAAAACTTCGGGATATGAAAGAATGGACTTTTCCCTTTCATTTGAAAGTAAAATTAAAATATTCTGTCGGGGGGTCTAGAACAACTTTTTATTTTAAAGTTTTTTTTTATTAAAATCTAAAGTTTTTTAATGAAATTAATTCGCATTTTTGCTACTAATTGGTACTATAGACATTCAAAAAATCCTAAAAATGAGACTCTGATGAACAATCTCATTATCTACAACTTCGTAGAAAGCTATAAATCGATGTAAAATCACCCGAAAAGTTATTAAAATTTTATCAGTTTTTAGGTGTGCGCGGGGCCTATGGATTAAGAAATCGATTAACAAGGACTTACAAAAAATGTTGGGTTTAAATTAACAGTAAATTCAGATAAATTTCAATGTTTACCTACAAAGCCCCATTCTCAGCAGTCGCTGTTGTGCTATCTTATGACAAACTCCATTTTGGGGTAAACTGAGTTAGATATGCCACATTACTTGTTTGAAAAATCTCTACAAAGTGGCGTTTTCAGAATTTTGAAATTCTACTTGGTTACTTAGATATAGCGAGAAACATGATGAGAAATTGTGAGTTTTTTGCTTCAAATCACTGTATCTAGGGATTTGCTTAATTTATATTGAAGTTTTAGACGTTTTTATGTGTGAAAATGTCTGAGGAACACAATGGCATAAACATTTTCAAAAGAAAATTACACGAGTTGTGAGAAAAACACAGTTTTAGTTTTAAACTGGAAATAAAGCATATTTGGCAACACTGTAATCAAAAATAATATTTTTTTCTAGATTCTCTGACTCATTTCCTTCAAAATGCATTTCACCGATTGTTTATAGACCATATGAACACAAAGATATGAATAAAAGTTAAAAATTTATTATTTGTTTCTATGGAAAATTTTCCATGCACGATTATGACACGTCATACAAATTTTGTCATCAATACACGCCTATGACACGTGTGAGTGCGACTTTTGTTTACATTCATAGTTAAAAACTCGCAACATAGTCAACCGATCTTCGTAATATTTGAGAGATTAGTGCAGAATAGATAGAAGCATCAATTGTCTTCTTTGGATTGTTTATACCATTTATAAGTTTCATGATATTCAATCTCAAACTTTAAAAATCGTTTTTCTCGAAATGTGCTAAATGGCGCTTGTCATAAGATAGCACAACAGCGACGACTTGTGAAAAGGTGTTGTCCAAATTATTCGATAATATTATACCTTTTCAAGATGGTGATTAAAATAGTAACGGATTTTATCATGCCTTTTTCATTTCTTTTCTCGCTCTAGGAGATAGATAATGTAAACTAGAATGACTCTTCTTCCTGATACTATCCTGCCTGGTAAAAAAAAACAATTGGCTTAAATTCAAAGCTTTATATTTGATGTACTAAAGTGGACAGTTCGAGTTCTTGTAATAAATGACGGATTTTATTGCAATTTTGTGTTGAGAATCCTGTTTGTCCTTATCAACATTAAAAGAAAGATGATTGAAAGAGAAAAAAGCTCTTTGAGTTTTGGATCCATGTTATCTTTTGGGGTAGATTTAATTTCATCAGAATTTATAGATGAAGAGGTTTGCTTGTCCTCAAATTTTATTTCCAAATCGAACACACTTCACATAACCTTAGCAAAAAGAACAAAACAAAGTTTCATCATTCCCTTTAAGAGCAAATTCCGGAGTCGTTACTCGTTGAACACTGATCACAAAAGAAAACGAACAAGAAAATATCAGGCTGGACCATACATTCAGTAAATTCTCAAAGTAATACAAGCCTGTTTATTGAAGATTTCCCTCATAATATGGTATAAGAGCAAATACCACATATCAAGAAGACAGAGTTGCCAGTTCAGTTCAGAATCTGGAGACATTAACAGCAACACGACTTTCGGGTAAAGATGATACTTTCTATATCTACTTTTATATTGAGATCGCTATCTTAGTACAATAGACAAAACCTTTATTTCTCATTTACTATTGCGATTTCCGTTCAATGTACAGCGATTCCCAAAAGTTAACAAACTATAACATAAATCTCATTGAAATATTTTTCTATCCTTCATGAAACTGTCAATCAGGATTCTCAATCGAAATCAAATCAAATGACTGAATATCTAATCGAGTTTAATCAAATATAAAGTTAAAATTTAGACCAAATATATCCCACAAGATGCTAACGAGCAAAAAGGTTGATTCAAGATTACATCAAGCATACTCCAGAATGAGTGAAGAAATAAAAAAATAAGAAACAAATGTATCTGTGACAGAAAAAAAAAACTGTTTCATTTAGCTGTATTACCCAGCATCTTTCAAAAGAGTACTAATTTCGTTAAAATTTTATCTACTCTTCTCTATATCTCCTTGCTCCTAAAATATCATTGGTGCGCATAAAGCAGGAATCTGGAAATATGTTTTTTCCGCTTAAGGTTGCACAGAGAATGCGCAAAATTCGCAAACGAAAAAATCAGTTTTTTTCCACACCGTATGTCAGATCTTCATAAAAATCAATCAGCAGTACTGTAACAACATTCTATATACGCTGATTGATTTTTATGAAGATCTGACATACGGTGTGGAAAAAACTGCTTTTTTCGTTTGCGAATTTTGCGCATTCTCTGTGCAACCTTAAAGGTGGGACTTTGCTAGCAATCAGGTTCTTCTGTGCACACTGTTAAAATAAGGCAAACCAATTTTTTACAAATGAAAATGTTTTTGGAATAAAGCTTCTCAACCAATAGGCCCCGTAATAGAAATTGTCCATCAGATTCTCACTTTTGGTAAAATTTGAATGTCTAAAGTACTACCTATGGGCGAAAATGTGAACCAGTTTCATTGAAAACCTAAGTTTTCAAACGAAAAACTTTTAAATAAAAAGTTGTTCTGGAGCCCCCGACAGAATATTTTAATTTTACTTTCAAATGAAAGGGAATCTATCACATGCTGAAGTTTTAGCGATCCCTATTTTTTTTCGAATAAAGTTGTTCTACCAAACACACCGTGGAATTGGGTTCGCCTAAATTTAGTGCTCCTTTTTCCGCGCACTGTAATTTCAGCGATAATACCTATTTATAAGTGGTCTTATGAATTGTTATTTAACACGCTCTATTTATTTTGGTATTTACAAGTTTGAAAATGAAAATCAACCGTTTCGCTTCAAATTTGTTATACTGTCTACATTATGGTCTTAACACAATCGCTAAGGAAATATTCAAACACGGTGGCCACAAGAACGAGCGTTCTATTTTATTATTTTGCAGGTATATGAGCCGCCAGAAAAAAATTTGTTTTCTCAGTCGATACGGATAAATATAAGCACCATATGTGTATTGCATGTTCAATTATTTTAACAAGCCTGCTTCTGCAATTTGGCAAATAGTTCAGAGTGCGCGGAATTCTGAACTGTGCACAATTGTGTGCTTTCACGGTATATATTCGAGGTTTTTGAAAACACAAATAGTTTCATGAATACGAGGTTTTTTATTCACAATTTCAGAAACTTGGTCACGATTTTCGTGAATCGTTCAGTTCACCTTTGCTCATGAATTTATGAACGGATTTTTTCCGTGCAGACTATTTTATTCGTTATTTGGCCTACGATCAATGAAAGGTCGAATCGAGTGCCGCTTTTTCCAATGCACTGTTAGGGTCAATGCATGGAACAGAGCTATATAACAAAGGCTTCGCTAACAAATGTAAATAAAGATGTTTTTTGGAGTGATTACAGAATACCTAATGGTTGCGGAAATAAAAAATTAGGATAATTCCATTATTCGCGTATTTTTTCATAACATCGAAGCACTGTACGGAAACTCCGAGGAGTCATCAATTTGCTAGCATCGTTATACATAGGGATGAACGGGGTAATATGCACTCCAGAAACAAAGTGTACCCCTGCTCTTCTTAAAAGTGGAAGAAAATTTCTGAAAAAATCGATAGATTGGAAAACGCAGTCCGACATATAAACAAAAACGTGTTGGGCTGGTGTCATTTTTGTCGTTCATGTAATATGGTTTTTAAGACTATGAAGAAGAATAAAAAGAAATCAAAGAAAGTTCTCGTGACTTTGAAACACTGAGTAACACGTTTTTGAACATTCCACAAAATATGAAAATGTTGGTTAAACGACACCATTCATAAATTATCGTAAATAACATTCTGGAATTAAAATATGATATTTCTCTATGTGACGCGTATTACCTCCCTACGACTACAACATATCGTTAGTCACAAGAAGACAATGTGTTTAATGAAGCCACTTCCCTCTCAATACCAAGGCGAGAAAAAAAAACAAGACACCAATCGTCACGTCGGAACGATCGAATTCGTCAATTTTTCGTGCTTACAAAATTCGATACATCAGAAACAGTGCAAACAGAAAAGGGTTCGACCCGGTCATATCTACTTCCTCAGAAAAGTATCAGCCAATTACTTGCAAACATAAATGGGCACACGGGGTGGGAGCGAGCGCAATTGCGGCTGAAGAAACAGACACACGGGGGCAAAACGAATAATGATGAGGTATCTTTGTATGTTGCTTGTATGTATTGTAGTCTCGTTTCTGAATGCCTATCGATGGATGACCTAAACGGTGCTTGTTTCTACACCACCGTCATCACTCAAACTGGCAACCATCAGACGATCAGACAGACAAGCGGCACAGCACGCCCTGGGAGATGTGAATTAGACGATTCGATACATTGTCGGTTGAAAGTGTTGAGTTCGTCAATTTGAATTGGGATTTCGGGGGTGGATTGGGTCAACTTCTATCATGTAACCCTTGACTACTTCAGTGGCAGATGCCGCGTGTAATTTTTTTCGAACGGATACACTTGCAATCTTATGTAACGTACCGAAATTTTCTCTCGTCACTGCAATCGTTCGCAACCTTATGGTATGTCGACAGAGGCAGAGAGAATAAATTGTTCATGGAATGGTATGCTGCACAAGTGTTATATGTTTCACTTTTTACTCGGTATTATCTATACGACCTACTGCTTGCATGTAGCAGGAAGAAGTGCGAATTCGAGATACATCTGTACATAGTTTGTGGGCTCCAATGAACATCATTTCATTTTTATGCATTTGTGAAAATAGTTATCAGATAATTATAATTAAAATGTTTGGCTTATAAAATCGAGAGAATTATATTGCTCCAATAACTGGATTTTTTCATATTGGCATAGTAAACCCTATTCACCAAGTCGAAATGTGCACACGAAGCCAAACCAAGACGATATATTGTAGGGTTATTACTTGCACAAGGCCAACTGAATATGTCGATATTGCTGGTGTTCGCTGGGGAAAGAAGCCTCTATACATCTGCAAGTGCTGAATGCCGTAGCCTGCTATCCCATTGACTTGAAAGTTTACTTGAAAGTGTATACAGTGTAGATTCACGCATACACATTCATTGCACTCTGTGTTACTTTTCATGTATATGGCAACTCTTGCAAAGTTAGTGTCTTTTCTGCTGTTCGGCTCAATACAATCGCAAGCAGTCGACCATGGGTGCAAACTCAATCAAAATTCAGAGATGTATTAGTATTTAGCAAATTATGACGATTTTTCATAGAAAAAAATAAAAATTCATTAAAAAAAATCTGATGAATTTGATGAAATTACATTGCAAATATTTTTGTTGAAATTACTAAAAATATTAATTTTATGAAGATATACCCTCACTCTAGTTAGATGAATAAATTTTAACACATTGCAACAATGAACAGGCCACATTATATGCAACATCATCAAATAGCGTTGGAACAAATTTTCAAAGAATCAGTAGAACAACCACGCATTCTAACCAATACATCTGCGTACCAGCTACTTGACATACTCATAACATGTGAACAGACGACACAGCTCATTTATTCGCTAATTATAATTGCATGCAATGCAATAAACTCAACAATCACTGCAAGCGAAAAACGCCACATTCGGAAAGGAACCATCGCACTTCATGCACAAATTGCTCTGCTCTCGTCTGCTTTATTCTCCGAAACACGCTCTGTTCCTATCTCGCTGCGGCGCACGACCGATGACTCTCCTTCCGTTCCCGTTAATGCCATTTCGGGAGAACCTGTTTGCCCTACTACACACCCCATCCGATGAGGCGGGGGGGGGGGGGGGGGGGGTAACTTGTGAAAAATGAGGGGTCCAGTGAAACCATGTTATGTGACTACTGCGGACTATGAAAGCATTTTGCCAGTACATCAAGTGACATCCCGCCCGGGACATTCGGCAGCGAATGAGGGAAGGAATGTTGCTCGAATTATGCGCGTCACACGAATCTTATATGTAGCGTTTCACCAGAGCCGGTCCCGCAACAGAGTTAATAACCAACCAAACAAATATCGATATACGTATACCAAAGTCGGTAAGATCACAGTGAAGGAAGACCCCGGACCGTGTATGTTTATATGTAACCACCACACATGTTTATGCTACTTGTGAGTAGCTTTTTTTGCTTTATTCTTGTTCTCTCACTTTCACAACCTTTCTCCAGCATCGATAAGGAGATCGTTGCGGTTGGCATGCTCCAAAGGAAGGAAATCTGAAAAATTATTCAATTTTGCATCAATATGGACTGCACTCCTAATTGGTGTAGTCGGTCAAAATTACGTTTCCATGTTCAGCCACCATTTTTTAGCTATTTTTGGCAATATACTGCTTATGAATCGTTTTTTACGTTAAATAAAAAAATGAAACTGGTGTAGGTGTAATAAAACCATCCAACTCAGAAACACCGCAAATACTACTAATCTGAATAAGCAAATTCGTCTAGTAAGACAAACCAACTAAAAACCTACAGCGTTATGCATATGGAAGTATGCGAAGGCATTGGTTGCTATATAAATTTGCCAGATGGCACTGCTACATTCCACTTAGTAAAATCTTGTAGGTCTTATAATTGATATGTATCTTTGCTTGGTGCCATGAAAAAATGCAAATTCAAACGGTACACACTCGTTGCACGTGTGGGAGATTTTTAACATAGAGAATTGTTGACTTTAGTGGGATAAGGTATCATTCTAAAATACACGCATCAATCAATATACATTGTTCCACATAACGGGTGTCCCACATCAAATTGCATTACGGAAAAACGATGTGGAAAATAACCTAGTGGACCGATCCTTTTCAGACCTGCAGACTAGAGATGGTCGGGTTTCATTTTTTTCGAACCCGAACCCTACTCGAAGCCGAGAGCTTGAAAATTGAAAAACCCGAACCCGACCCGAGCCCGAAATATTAAAATTTGAAAAACCCGACCCCTGCCCGAACATTTTAAAATTGCAAAAGCCGAACCCGACCCGAACCCGAAAATGAAGATTTTGTAAAACCTGAGCCCGACCTGAACCGATAATGTCAAAATTTAAAAACCCGAACCCGACCCGAACCAGAAAATTTATAGTTCTAGAAACCCGAACTGAACATGACTTGTTAATACGGTTAATCAACCAAAGATTTTTAAATTTAGGCACCAAGCTGGATCCAAGGCTCATCCATAAGAATCATCCAAGGCTCATCCTTAATAATTATAGAATCACTCGAACCTGAAGTAGTACCATGCGTGACCAGTTATAACTGCCTATGGCAAAACGAATTACTGGCGAGAGAAATTGGCATTTATGTTTACTATTATTATACGTCGCATTTGTATTGTTATGAGATACTTATAAATCGTCGATATCTTAACCGGAAAGTAGGAAAAATCGGCGGCTAACGTATGGGCAACCTTGCCCGTCGTACTTAATCAAAATTTCTTTTTTTTTTATCGAAAACCATTTCTGCAAGAGTAATTTTATATAATTAATTACATGTATTAAATTAAGCACTGTCAATTGGCAAGTCGTATTCGGCAGTTTACACGACGTCACCCGCGTTACCGGTTGGTACGGTCAAACTTAAACTTGTGTCGAAGGGTGTCAATCAAGATTCCCTGACGCGTTCTTGATGCCACATCATTAGCTTGTACAGTTTGCGCGCCAGTTAAGATGCTTCGACATCTCCAGTGGAGTTTTTGGAACGACTCCAAACTTCTACAAATCTGCTCATGGCTTGAATAGAACACACAATATTTTTAAGATTAATTTCTTAAAATAGTGGAAATTCATGTATTTTCATGAAGGAGTCCGGATCATGCAACGGCCTAGCCCGGAGACAATCTGACAGAAAGTGCTTGTTTCATATTAGTGCCATCGTTGATAGACTGTCTGTACTTCCCGTAGATTTCTATTTGCTTGAACCAATATATTTTCCGACAAATTTACTTGTATTTGGTTTATTGATGATTGTCATGAAAAAAAATCGTATAGAGATTTTAGACGCGAAACACTTATTCAACATAGTGCTAGCTCTCTCATAGGTACTCATTTAAAAAAACGAAATGATTCGGACAGTTTGCGAATCTGATGAGATGAAATTTCATACATGAATTAAAAATACAACTGAGCATCAGAAAATATAACGAATTCTAGTGATTTAAAGTTGGTAAAATTTAGTACGGTTATATGTATTATCAATTCGTATCACGAAAGTAAAGTAGAGTAAATAAAGTTAATACTACAAAAAGAGCCTGGGTGTTGTGTTTAGACGCAAACAGCGTCAAGAAATGGTTGGGTGTGATCGGTTCAGAACCCGAACCCGACCCGACTCTGAAAATTCCAAATTCGAAAAACCCGAACCCGACCCAAACCCGAAAGTTTAAAACTTCAAAAATCTGGACCCGACCCGAACCCGAGAAATTTAAATTTGAAAACTCGGAACCCGACCCGAACCCGAGAAGTTTAAATTTACGAAACCCGAATCCGACCCTAAACCCGTCGGTTTCGGGTCGGGTCCGGGTTTTGGGCCCAAAAACCCGAGCCCGACCATCTCTACTGCAGACAATAAAATATAACCCATTATTAGTAAGCTTTTAGCATATTTATTTCATTCAACTTCAATACCATATCCGCACGCTCGCACCTTACGTTTAACTTCACTCATTAGGTTCTATACAACATCTGGCTGCAGCTTCTTCTGTACGGAAACCCACTTTTTCTTCATGGCTTCCTCAGATTTGACCTCCTTGGGATGCTTCCGTAGCGCCTACTTCATAATAGCCCAGTATTTTTCGATGGGCCTTAGATCCGGTATGTGTGGATGCCCTCAAGGTAGTGTGCTGTCACCATTTCTATGGAACCTTGTTGCCGATGGCTTGTTGAGGAAACTTAATTAACTTGAGATTCTGACATATGGTGGTTTCGCCGATGATTATCATATTATGATCACCAGTATTTGCATTAACACACTTTTTGATTTGATGCAACAAACTGATGAAGTGTTGTTGAACAATGGTATCTTCATGTTGGATCAGTTAATCCAAATAAAACATCATTGCAGTTTTTTACTCTGAAATTATTGTCGCAGATCAAGTTAAGTACGTTGTGGTAATTCTTGGCTCAAAACGTAATTGGACAGCTCACATCGATTTCAGGATCAGGAAAGCTTGCGTGGCCTTCGGCCAATGTAAACGGGCCTTTGGCAAAGGATGGTCTTGATGGCGATGACTGGTGCATTCTCGACAACACCTACTGTAGCTCTGTAACAGTTTCTTATGCATACCGTCTTAACGTTACTGGGCTCTGGAACAGTAACCCAATAGATCGTGCAACTAGCCACAGAAGACTGTGGCCCCAAATGGTTACTTGGGATGAGTTTATACTTCCTCCCAGCGACCTTACACTCACATGTAGTTTTCCTTTTAAAACTTCCAATGTGAGAATTCCTCTTCGCGAGGAATGGCTGGATGGTGCGTCAACGTAAAGCGTACGTAACGGTTCTTTGTTGGAGGGCCGTGCCGGTGCTGGTGTCTATTGTCGTGAAATGAGAATTAACTAATCTCATTCGCTTGGTAGATACTGCATCGCATTCCAAGCAGAAACCTTTGCGATTCTGTGTGGCGTACAATCAGCATTTCAACAGGGAATTTGCGGTAAACGAATCTATTTTTGCTCTGACAATCAGGCAGCCCTGAATGCACTTAGTTCGGCAGATTCGATATCCAAATTAGTAATCGTATGTCGAAGTCAAATGCTATCTACCTTCTATGGGTAGTCGGTCATTCCGGTATTACTGGAAATGAATGGGCGGACGAATTGGCTAGAGCTGGTGCTGCGACTGACTTTGTTGGTTCAGAACCAGTTCTATCACTGTCGATAAGTTGGATAAAGCTCAAGATTCGCTCTTGGGCTGCATCTGAACAACCTACTATTGCGTTCAAACAAAGATTTTCCAGCAGGATGTAAGTCCGAAAATGTCAAAAAATTTATGCATTTTTTTCAAGCACTGTCAGGGCACTGACTGGACATTGCAAACTTAATTATCACATGGCTACTATTCAGCGCGCTGAGTATTATTCATGTGATCTTTGTGAATCTGATTACGGAACATCATATCATTTGATATGCAACTGCCCTGTAGTAATGCAATTGCGTATCCGGATTTTTGGGTCTCCAAAGCTAAAACTCAAGGATATGGTATTGTTTCTAACCCAGTGTGGTAAAGAGCTATAGTTTAAGCTGTTTTTGAATGACAATATCTCTTCGGGGGTGTTGATATATCCGCTTACTGTTAAAATAAAAATTCTAAATCCCTCCGGGATCGGAAGTTTTGTTCCTGCTAACACCTGCAGATCGTTCAGCATCGTTCCGGGAGTGTAGAATATTCTGTTTCAATTGTTCTGTGTTGTTTGCCTTACCCCTAACATTATCGCTTCCCCAATCCTTTCCATCAGGAAATGATGAAAATACGATTCTTGGCAAGGCACAAATCTCCGATCAACATGGGGAACGTGCCATTTGAGCCAGACGGTATTGATTCCTGATAGATCCGTTGTGTTTGTGCGGGGGGCGGGGGGTTCATGTCCCTGGGTACGTTGGCTTCGTATCACTCCAAGACAACATTTGAATAGTGGCACGAAGCTAGACTCGGCCAGAAGATCGTAAGGTTCTTGTGTTGCTTCAACAGAGGAAGCAGACGTTTCTGTAGACACTTCTTGAGGTGGATCTCCCCGTTTACATTCCCGGTAGTCACGAACGACGGACTCCGTTTGCCACACGAGCAGATCGCTTGCCAAATCGCATATTTATTAGCAAACTTTGAAAGTTTCTGCTTCCTTACTTCCTCCGAAACATCCGAAAGTTGTGCTGGGCGGTGAAGAACAGTAGCCCCGGAAGCTGCCGGAAGTCCGCCTTGACGTAAGTTTCATAATCCATGGTGAGACAATGAAGCTTCGTCAGCGTTTTGGTGTACAGTTTCCGGGTCCGTGACTTTCACACCGTAATTTGCCGTTTGTCACGATTTGGAGCCTTCTACACTTTGTACGTATGCAGCCCCTCCTAGTCCTTGGTTCGCTGAACGAAAGATTTGGACAGATTCGACTTTTTGGCCACATCCCTGACCAAAGCATTAGGATTTCGCTTAAACGCTTTTACTACAAGTTTGTGGTCCCGTGACGGCGCCGGTGGTTGAGAGGTAAGCGTGACCGTCACTCATTCCAATTGACCTGGGTTCAATCCCAGCCGAGGTCCTTGCGATTTTGCTAAGGTGAAAAAATCTGTGGTCACGTCTTCCTTCGGAAGGGAAGTAAAGCCGTTGATCCCTGGTCCATGAGTTGATGGATCGATATCTAGTCCAGATAGTGGAGTCACCTTTCTGGCGTCGGTAAAAAAGAAGTAGAATCCAACTTCTATACTCGCTAACAAATATCCTCCTCCCGTGATACTGGTGGAGTGCGCAGTAGTATATACGGCCCCTAGCAAAAGCAATTATCAGACTAACATTCCTTCCTTTTCCTTCCGCGATCTAGGTTCGGGCCTGGCCGGCGCCGGTATTGATCAATAAGCAATTTTGGATTACCAAGAGTTGCACATTGAAAGATGTTTCGCTACTCCCAAGCATAATTATCTACTAATTCCTTATGCAACTTCAGCTAGTCCAGATGGATAACGGAGTATCAGCCAGGGGTGGTCGCACATGCTCAAGCTTTACTACACGCTTGTGGTCCTGATCACTAATAATAGCACATCCATTCTGACCGCATTTCTCCTTCCCTTCGATGCTCAGAGTTTATTATTTTTAATTTTTTTTTCTATTTGATTATATTGTTTTGCTTGCATTACATTTCAAAATCATTTTCAAAATTTTGTTCTGAATCCTTCCTAGTAGCACAGCAATTTGCTCAAATTGGCACTGCATATAGCATTATCAGTCTAAATATTTGTTTGCAAATTAATAGTTTGTTCTTTCGGCAGAGCCTAGCATTCCTGTTTATAAGAGGGTATAAACATTTTATATATCTTGCATTTTGTTTGGATTCCTTCAATGTGATCCTTAAATGTGAGTTTTTTATCGTAAATCAAACCCAAGTATTTAACTTGATCCGACCACGTTAAACTCAAACAATTAAATTTAATAATATGGCTCTGATGTTGTTTAAGAGAAGAAGCTCTTGGCTTATGTGGAAACACAATCAAATGTGTTTTTGCCGCATTAGTAGAAATTTTCCAGTTTTTCAGGTAATCATTGAAAATATTCAAGCTTCGTTGCAGTCGACTGCAGATGATTCGAAGACTCCTACCCGTGGCAGAGATGCTAGTATCATCACAGAAAAATGACTTTTTACAGCCTACGGGTAGCTTCGGAAGATCAGAGGTAAAAATATTGCAAAGGATTGGTGCGACGCTTGACCCTTGAGGGACGCCTGCTTTAACGGGTAGCTTATTACGCAAATTGGAAAATTGAAATCCCACATTTTAACAAACAATCCTTTGTGCCAAACAATGTTGAAACCTTTTTCGATGCCTAGAAGAGCACTCCAGTGGAATAGCCCTCTGAGATATTTGCCTTTATCTTGTTAGTTACTATCACAAGTTGCTGAGTAGCTGAATGTCCAATACGAAATCCAAACTGCTCGGGAAGAAAAATAGAATTCTCTTTGATATGTGTAATCATTCTAGTTAGGATGATATTTCCAAATAATTTACTAACAAAAGAATGTAAACTAATTGGTCGATACCTAGATGCTTCTGCTGGATTTTTATCTGGCTTCAGAATAGGAATAACCTTGGCATTTTTCCATCTTTCATGAAAGTATGCTAATTCAAAACATTTGTTGAATAAATATCTCTCGGGAAGGTTTTTAAGAAGAATGTTGAAAATTCCATCATAACTTGGAGCTTTCACATTTTTTATCTTTTTCATGATAAATTTGATCTCATCATAGTTTGCTTGAACGATCTCGTCTAGAGACAATACTTGATTTGAAACATTTTCATATTTTTGTTAGACTTCGTTTTCATTAGGACTCACAACGTTTAGATTAAAATTATGAAACTGCTGAGCAAATTTTCAAGCTTTTTCTTCGTTTGTTAGAAGTATGTTGTCACCTTCCTTCAAAGCTGGAGTTGGTTTCTGAGGTTTCCAGAAAAGTTTAGAATAAGGCTTGATTTATTCAACCTCTTTCGCAAAATTTTCATTTCTTAATAGTGTCAATCCATGCCTAATTTCTTTTTGTAGATCCTGATACATACATTTCATAACAGGATCACGAGAACGTTGATATTTGACGTCTTCGAACATTATTCAAGCGAACCAGAAGTTGAAGATCGACGTCAATAATAGGAGTATTATTTTTTATATTTGTTGTTGGTACTGATAAATTTCTAGCATCATCTATAGAATCACTTAAATTTTGTAATGTGTCAGCTTTATTTTGTAAATCATGATCATGATTAAAATTATTCTCAATATAAGTTTGTACCTTTCCCAATTCGCTTTATGATAATTAAACACTGAGCTAATGTAATCAATAAGCATATGTAATCAATTAGCTAGAAATGGACTTTGATCTGTCAAAATGAAATCAATTATTGATGGATTCCTTACAGACGAATAGCACGAAGGTCCATTCTGGAACAAAATTGAATAATAGCCAGCAGAGCAATTATTAAAAAAGTAGCATTGAGCATTATTCCAGGAACGGTGTTCAGCGTTTATAGCACCGATTATGAAGCATTTCGACCGATTTCTTGTAAGTTTTTGTGAGTCACCTCTCAAGAAATGAGTTTGCTCGCCATTGAAAAGGAAAATACGCTGCAGCTATAAAAATGATACCAAGATCGGTTTCAACTTCGATACCCAAACTCTCGCTCACCTTGGTGTCAAGAGACGGTCTGAGGCAATGTTTGATCCTGCGATTAACCTCTGCCGAATCCAACATTTCGATCAAATCGATGAATAACAAAATAAGAGTTACTCTTATATATATTCTCAAGAAGTTGAAAAATTAATCTTCGCACGTTTTTAATGAACGAGCATTTCAATTTAATAAATTTAACTGATTATTTAAAGTCATTATTAAACTTTAAATTCATTACCATTTTTGTTAGCAAATTCCTATCCAGCTTTAAAAGCTTCAAACATGGAGGTAGAATTTAACATTGCAATAATCAGCTGTAGCACAGATTCCTGCAAGAAATTCAATGTTTCTTCCGTTACACTACCTAGATCCCTTGGATCAAAGGAAGCGATGTGTGCAAAGGAATTTGAAGGCGTGGTGACCGTTATTTTGTCCGTGTTATTGAAGCATAAGATAGAACACCCTTGTATAGGTAGAGAAGTTGTTAATCTATTTTGAAACGGATTAACACGTTTAAACTTGATTTCTTGAAGTGTACCTGAAGAAGTAGGTAAATTTTGTATTTGTTGTTTCTGTTGCTTCGAACGAGAATTTATAGTTTTTTTCTCGAATAGGACAAGCCCAGAAATTCGATTTATGGGTTTCGCTACAATTAGCGCATTTGAAAATGTTTGTGGTTTTTCACTGGACAAGTATCTTTTGTGTGCGATTTATCTCCGCAGATCATTCATTTGGAATTTCAAATGAAAATTGTTTGTGCTGTGCCCAAAAGCCTTGGCATCTGCGACACTGGGTTAGATTTTGAATTCTGCCCCCATGTCGTCTATAATGTTCCCACTTTACTTGCACGTAGAACATAAAACGTGGAGTAGTCGTTTGTGGTCAATCAAGTCCTCCGCTGTAACTCCATTCTAACTGACATTCTCCTCTTCGGCCAATCTGAAAAGAAACTTTCACATCCGCTCAGTTCGAAAGGCTTCAAAGTCGGAGATCATCACTGTTATCGGCGAAGGTGATCGCTTTTTCTTCTCATTGGCATTATGCACAATGCGAGGAAATTTACAAATTTCGTCAGCTTCACGTTTGGATAAAACATGGAATGAGTTGCTGCAATCAATTAAATTTTTGGGTGGAGAAGTTACCATTTTTCGTTTATTTCTAATATTTGGCGCATGGCCTTTCTGGGAGGACCCAGACATTTTTTAAGCTGAATTATTCTTGAAAAATGTTTTAGTCTTGCAAAAAACTGATTGAGTAGAATAAGTATGTAGTCTTAAGTAAGACTGATCGTCGAGAAATAGAGGTAGTGTTGAGAAAGACTGATCGATCGACAATATTGGTAGTCTTCAAGAATACTGTTGCTGTTGGAAAACTCTAGGTAAACCAGGCGCAATCAAGATTTGTGACCGGTTCGAACGAAGGTTCAAGCCGGTATGGGATATTAACCCTAAAAAAGGCAAGGAGTCTCAGAGGCATTACAGTTCTCTCGTTTCTTGTAATTAGGAATAAAAATGATTGAGCTTTATCGAACTTGTCGATTCTCTCATTAATAAAACGACAAAAAAGAAGTTTTCGATTTCATTGGGTCTAAGATCTAAGACATATCTTATATGCACTATGAGCTGACCTGAAAGCCCTGGAGTCATCACGCTGACGTCGGTTCCAAGCTCTTCTCATATCTTTCTTCATTGTTTCAAATTCAGCTCTCCACCAAGAGGTTTCCATAGTCGATTTTACAGTACAAAACGGACAAGTTTCTTCGTAGGCTGCTACTATGAACCAGTTTCTCGAATCCGCAACGTCATGCAAGTTGTCTAGTTAACTAATTGTTGGATAATTTTGATGATATTTAGTCGCCAAGTTTTCCGAAAAGAGGTCCGAGTTTATAGATTTAGGTTTACGATATGTTACCACATTGAGGGTCGCATCAGTATGATCGAAAAATATGTATTGATGATTGGATAGAGACGGTTTAGTTTCATTTAGAATTTACTAATTTCCAAGCTTATGTGAAACTCTTTCAGAGCAAAACGTCACGCCTAAATCCTCCTCTCTCCCAGACCTCGCAAAAGTTGGTCGGTTTCTTACATTCAGAATATGTAAATTTGTATTACTTATGAGCTCCTTCAGTTCAAAGCCTCTCAGATTGAAGTCTGAGCTGCCCCAAACGATGTAATGAACATTTGCATCACTGCCCATAATGAGCGAAAGTCCTTTTCTGCTCCAATATGATTGGACGCTTTTGAAATTATCAGAAGGTGATGACTCGTTATGCGGAACATATGCCGAACAATACTTCCTTTCCCCCTTTTTTCTCAGTTTATTTGACACGGCTCAACGCATGAGCATAATATTTTACATTATTTTTTGTAAATATAAATATTATAATAATAGCATCTTGTTGACGCATCTTGCTACTGCGTGTTGAGATCCTTTTCCTTGGCGGCGAAGCGTTAGCTGCGTTGTGCGCCGCATCTTGGGGTTCATTTGGTCTATCTTCTTTCACGTTATCGTACTCGTCCATGACCCGTCTTCGTACAGTACTGGCACGTAAGAGTTTGCCCTGAGTGCATAATCATTGTTGTCTGATTAATAGGAAACATCATTGTGTGATAACACTGATGGTTATGTATTATGGAATTATTGGTCACACGCATTCTCACCATACGAACACCGTTAGGAATGCCCGGGATAAATTTCCTGCATGTAACGGAGTCTACTTCTCCAAATCTTTGCATGAATATTTTAATTACGCGGGTAATTTTGATTTTTCCAAAAGGTTTTTTGAAAATCAGCTCTTTCGGTTTTTATAGAAATTGTACAAACTTCAAAATTGATATTAAATTGGTGAACATTTGTTCAATTGATGAATGTAATCATGGTGATATTCCGTTCAATACAAAGAAAGTTACTAGCTTCCAAAACCTTTCACTCTTGTTTTATTCGATATATTGTAAACTAAGTCATCGTCACGATAAAATTTACTTGTGAGTCGTTATCGCGTAAAGCGCAACAGGGTTGAGATTGACAGTGTTTGTCTATGACATTTAACACTGCGGCGAGCAGCAAGACGGTCTTCGCGCTGTTGACGAAAGGATGTAGACCTTTGATAATTTACCATATTGGTTGGGCTTTTGGTTGGACGCCACGCCCTGGAATCCGGTATCAATTCGGTTTACATTATTTGTGTCAGTGTAGCCCACAGAGCTGTTCGATTTGGGTTGTTAGCGGATGGAACTTGCGGCTTTCCAAAATTTGGACTCCAGAAGTCAGTAGCTGGATGGTTTGTTCGCAACTCCAGAGGTTAATGACGTTAATTGTTCTAAACCTGGTTTTAAAGTTAAGCGTACGTGGAGAAGTAGATTCTTAGGATCGTTGTCGGAGGTCGATAAACAATTGATTGTTGCATAAAACTATTATTGCTAATACGAAAATCATTACCACCGTAGTTGCATACTTAAGCCTTAATCAACCCTCCTCTTCTCTCTACTCTATCACTAGGACATGCACCGAAGAAAGCTGCAACTGACGCCCTTCCCAGGTCACAGCAACAGCTCCCTGCAACTCTTCGAAGAGGACACCCGGATGAGTGGAGATTTTAATTTCACCACACCGATGCGATTGATCAGTACCGCCGGTGGACCCAACGATGAATCCCAGAGTTCGTATCTGAGCAGTACCAGCGTAACAATGGACAATAGTTTGACGCTGCAAACGATTCTCTCAACCACCGGTAGTAGTGCCAGAAAGCCAAAGGCGAAAATGGAAGTTGGAGACGTGAATGGGTTCGTTTATTTTCTCCTAATCGTTTTGAATTGTTTTTAACCAGATGTAATTCGATTTTACAGACGAACGGAATTCTCAGTGGAAATGATTGCGGAGTACGAATGGCCTCAACCAACGGTGGCTAATCCACGGTGTCATGGAGACGCATACATGATTCAAGAACAGATCGCCGAGTATCTCGGAGTGAAAAGTTTCAAGCGAAAATATCCGGATCTAATGCGAAGGCCCGTGGACATGGAAGAGCGAAACTACATTATGGAGCAAGGTTTGGCGTCGGAGAAGATGTGCGATCTAGGCTTGACTGCCGTGTACGCTTCCGAAATTCTGGACATCATGTGCAACGACTATCCGGAGAAATACGAAGAATACAAACGGTACCAGCGGGAAAAACTGTACCGCGATCGGCAGAAATACCTACGGACAGCTGTGGCGGCTATTGCCGCCGAAGGCGTCGACCGAAGTCAGTTACAGAAGGAACGAGCGATTCGGTCGGCTTCCAGTTGGAATTCCATGATGAACAAAGAGTAAGTTTCTACTGTTTTCCTAGTGTTTTCTGAGAACTAAGTATCCCTTTTATAATTTTAGACGGAAGGAAACTCGTCGGTATTGTATGGATCTTCAAACGTATGTGGTGCAGGTGCCTCGGGAGCAGCGGTTACAAACGATGCCTGTTGACCAGGCTAGTCATTATCCGGTAGCCTTAGTCCCGGGACAATTTTCCGAATACCACAGGACCTACACGCCGGAAGAACTTGCGTAAGTTGACATTAAATGCTTTCTCTTGCAACGCTAGCTCACCATTGACCTAACCTTTCCAGGTGCTATCCGATCAACACTGCCCTGTTGGATCCAACACAGTTGAAGAAAATCCTACGCTCGGATCAGTATAAACAACTGCTGGCCGAAGTTGCCTCGGAAAGTGATAGTGGAAGCAGCAGCAGTGATGACTCCAGCAGTGATAGTGAAGAAAGTGATACTGAGAGTTCGAACACTGATGATGATTCTAGCAGTGGCTCAGAGGACTCTGAGGTTTGTATTATAAATACGCCAATCAGTGTATTTTAACTGATCGATTCGTGTCCGATACGCAGGATTCCGAAGTGCCATTAAAGTGTTCACCGACGAGACCTCCTATAAGCAGCAGGTTGCAACCAATTGCTCCGCCAAAGACACCAACTAGCACGACTGCGGCACCTAGGATGGAAGATAAGAGTAAATCGCAACTAAATCCATATCTATGTGCCGTCTGTCAGGGAGCGCAGAATAAAAATCAACTGAATAAACCGGAACGATTTGTTCGATGTTCGGTGTGCAGGCGGAGAGGTTCGTATTTTCTTAATGCACGATTATGGTTGCTCAGAATTTTCTCATATTTTCTCATGCGGAGTTTACAATTCGTAAAAAATAGTTCACGTTTTGATAGAAAAAGAAATAGTATGCTGTATCGGAATAGACAACAGATTTATTGATCATAATTCAATACATGATTGAGAATGTCTAATTTTCTTCCGTTCCAGCACATCCATCCTGCATCGACATGTCGGCCAAGATGTTCAAACGTGCTCTCGAGTATTCGTGGGAATGCTCAGAATGTAAATCCTGCCAAAAGTGTCACCGACGGCCGAACACTGCTTCGACGACGGAAACCTCAACTGCCGGCAACAGCGGGAAAATGGTGTTCTGTGATCAGTGTGACCGAGGATATCACCTGACCTGCATCGGTCTGCGTAACGTACCCAACGGTAGGTTCAGGTTTGATGAAATACTACGCTCTGCAGTTCCTTACATTGTTTTTTCTTCTTTTGCAGACCGATGGCACTGCACAGTGTGTACGATTTGCAATCGATGTGGTGCGCGAAGCCCGGAGGGTCATCCTAATCCGTACTTGACGGTGCAACAGCGGGAGAATCTCGCGATGGTCGCTAACTGGACGCACGAGTATGCCAACAATGAGCTGACGCGGATACGAGAACACGTGGTTACACTGTGTGTGCCTTGCGTGCGGTTGCGGAAGCAACAGGAAGACGAACGACTGCAACGGGTGCAGGAACAGATGCAGCAGCGACAGTCGGCAATCAGCAGTAGTAGTTCTAGTGACACCGGGAATGAAGCAGCACCTATCGGTTGTAGCGGTAGTGTGAGCAGTAGCAGTAGTAGCAATAACAACAATAATATCGTCGTTCGATCGGTGAAAACAGCGGCGGAGGACGCACAGGGAAGGATAGCCCGCGCGCCACCGTCCACGTCGACATCGTCAGCAGCGAAAGGGTGAGAGTAATCTTATTCCTGTTTTATATTTTAATAGTGAACAAACAAATCGGTAAGGATTTAAAGACTCGTTCTAGTTTTTTTTTCTATTCCCCGTGGTAGTTCGGCAACAAATCATTTAGTGTAAATTTTAAAACCGAATCATTTTGTACAAACACAAATATAGGTAAGAGAGACGAATTCGTTACATTGTTTGTCGTTTTCTTATTCGTGCACGGTTTAGGCATTCTTACTGTTCTGTTTATATTTCAAAGGTCGCAACGTGGGTTGATGAATTCAACGATCGGCTATCCGCGGGATCGGCGTGAATGTCGATTTTCTGGATGAAATGAAACTTCTACAAATACCTCTTCAGAAGATGCTTAAATCATGACAAAAGCTTTTTTGTGACTTTTCTATAACAGTTGTTGGCATCCATGAATGTCACTTTTTTTAGCCATCGCATTTTAATCGCCTATAAAGGATGCGGGCCGCAGTTTGGCGGTCAATATTATGTAAGTTATGATGAGAGTAATTACAATATATGCCTGCGATGATTTTCGTTTGTGCAATTTTATCTGTAGCAATCATTAGAGACTCCATCCGTACTGTATTTTTAAACGAAGCTGTCCTTCAGATGTTCATTGAGGTAATGTAAATCAAATGAATGCAATCAGCTGAAATGTTCGATATATTGAGACAGTCGTCGAAATGTTGACAATTTAAGACGCTTGGAAACGAGTTCAAATTAGGGGTGGCATATCCACTTACTTACTGAAGAGGGTTGGCAAGGAAGCACGGGTTTTAAGGGAGCAGAAGCAGAATTTTTCGAGAGCTCTTGTTGAAGCGCGGTGGTGCATTAGCTTTCATCTCGCAAAAATAAGAAAACCTAAACGGTGTAGAAATCTTTTCACACTAACGTCTATTTAGTTATAAAAGTCTGCTTAGTCTTTAAAGATCATTCAATTGTCTCGGTTCGTAAAATGTGATGTTTGTGCTGAGAATAAAACATAAATATAAAAAATGCGCTTCAGCTAATTAGGGTTTCCCTATACAGCGAAGAAATGTCAGTGGAAGTTTACTCTATTGCTCTACTGATTGCAAAAAACTTCCACGCTTTTTTGTGCACACAAAAAGCAAAACTAACGGTCATGAATCCGGAGAAGTTCAGCTCAACCAGGATACCGTTCTGTTACCAGACAGTAGCACCCTGAACATGAGAGATAAATGTGTATTTATGCTACTGCCTACACTGCCCATAACAGCATAAGAGTCCCATGTTGAAAAACAGCAAGCCGAGAAAAACGCTGTTCAAGATTGTCCCATCCATTGAGCCAAATGGATGGGACAACCATGTTTTGGTATTTTTTTTATATTTTCTGAACAACGGTAATCTTATTTGTGCAGTGTGATTCGGTGGTGATACAGAATACAATCCAACGGATAACTCATTTTCGACAAAAATCCACATGGGACTCTTATGCGTTTATGGGCAGTACAGTAGTGGAATCAATCAATAAGAATTATTGTTGACTGTCCGCAGATGTCTCTGATTACGTTGAATCTTTTAGAGTGGGATGTAACAACATTTCATTGGTAATCGCTGAGGCTATCGAAGCACCGGTCAAGGTGTGAATTTCTCAATGCGCTTAGAAGATACTGCAAAGCCCACCACTCAAGACTACCTGTTGTTACAACATGCAGATTCACCATTTGTTTGTGGATTTCAAGGCGTCGTGCAATTTAGTGAAACGAAACGTACTGTGACAGGAAAAGCTTGAACACAACTGACAAAACTGATTATGCTGATTCGTATGGCGCTGGTTAGGTCAGAAGTGGGCATCAAATAGCTGGAGAGATATCCGACTCTTTTGTTACATTACATGGATTGAGACAGAGTGGTGTACTCTCTAATCTATTGTTCAACCCATTTGGTGTGCAAAGGACCACAACCATCGTCACGAGATCTCACATCACAGAACAGTGGAAGTGGCAATTTGAATTTGAAAAAAGAGGCCAGCTACGGCAAAATACATGGTATCAGGGATGCATGAAGCATAGCACGAGAGCTCAGCGACTGCTTTAAATTAACGAAAAGCAATAAGCAATGGCACCGCTCGTTCAAGCTAACCTACTTGCTCTAGTTAGCCCAACGAGTTAGCGCGATGTGTCATGGAACAGCGCAGGGGAAACTATGGAATGAAGGATAAGACTAGGCAAGAAATATGCGTTGGTAGACCTGCGTCAAGTTGCTGAACAAACAATGGGGCATGTAACTCACAATGGCGCGTCGTCCTTTTTTTCTATTTACTATAGCGCCAGTGTAGCGTGCTAGCGAGAGCTCTCGCGCATCGTGGCTTGTGCTAGCTCGATGAGCTGATCTATATCACCACATTATGTGCCAGTGCCCAGGAATACGACACTGTGCGGGATCGTTCTTCTTCATGCCTGCATGGTAAGTAGGTAGAGAGCGAGTCCAAACGGTGTAGGTTTCGAAATGGAAATCGATGGGGTACGATATGAAGTTGTCGGTGTATGTATATGAATCTAGTGGCTAGTTTGGCATTTGATAAATATTTTGGCCGCGAGGTAGAAGAGTGTGTTGTGGCTGCGAATAAGCCTTTTCATAGTTTGCGTTGTCAGCTAATTTCCCGCAGCCTACAGACGCGCACAAAACTCCATAAATGTAAATCACTGATACTCCCTGTTTCTCTGCACGGCCACGGGATATGGGCTGGGAATGTAATGTAAATTCCGGAAGAGTGACCAGCTAAAGTTACGTTCAGCGAAGAACTTAAAGGAGGTCGTCGACTTCGGGGCAGAACGCCGCACACACTGGCTGTGTGCGATCGAGGAAGATAAGCGTTACGATGATGGTGATGCAGATTTTGTCACTAGCAGAGAAAGGAGAAATCATATTTCATTTAGCGGCACCATGGTGACATCAAAGCAGAAATCTTGGGTTTACTCTTCGCTAATTCTAGTGTTGAGTTATACTTCAACTAAAGTACCGAAGTCATTGTCGGACTACATCAGCAGTGTTGGAGCGAATAAAAACGTTAACTTGGAGATCCATGTCCCAATTTCACATGCATCAATTTATCCTAGACACGATTCAATGGTTTTGTCAAAGTATCGCCGATGTGTTGTTTCTTTACTAGATTCTACGTATTTAAGCCGTAACATCCAGTAGATTTGTTTGTCCTCGCAGATCCAAATAGACTCCTTCATAGATTCTACGAAATTTTTGGAAAATTTTCATTTTCCAGGGCGGTTTCGCAAAGTGCCGTATATTCAGTCATGGTCGAAGACAGTCCTAGAATTTAATTTTTTGTCTTTGGCGTTGCCTGTCAAATCTGCTTTTTAAAAACATAGTTTTTTCGGTTCATCCAACAATGTAGCTTCTGATTTATTGGTTCCGTAAGATATCACTCTGCTTCAGACCAATCTGATGTATTCGAATAGAAGTCTAGGGGGCGGGCGCAGCGTAGTTGGTAAATCGATTACCTTTTACGCAGCTCACCTGGGTTCTAATCCTAACCCCGCACACAGGGTTAGATATTTTTCTAATCCGAAGAGGCGATTGACCTTAAGGTTAAAATCTCTATAATCAAAATAAAAAAAAATCGTTTTCTCGAATTCTCCGTTTAGGTACGCGGTCTTGACAGCCTGCATAACACTGCGAGCCGTGATGGTCAGAATAGGATTAAAAATGTGACTTGGTTTCACTACTAGCGTATGAGTTCTTCCACTGCAAGACGAGTACCCAGTAACATTGCCTGATTCATCCTTTTTCTCTTTATAGATCCACCGATAACCAATGCCTTTCTCTCCCGGAGGCAATGTAGTAAACTCCCATTCTGCGTTCTTGCGAGGCGATTTTAGCTTATCTTCCATCGTCGACTTCCATTACACATTCTCCGGATCATCCCCAATCACTGAACATCACCGGCATTGTGGTCTTACTGTTTTCCCTATGCTTCTGGTTGAGCACTGATACACTGTTGTTATACGAATAACTATACCATATTCTATGGGATTCGCTATGTACATGAGACTCTAGTAACAATGAAATATCCCGAATTCAGTTTATTTCTTGTATCTACACCAACAGATGCCTTGGTCCATGGTGTTTACTTAGACTAGTTACATTAAAGGAAAACTTTGCATTAATCGTATATCTTGTATCTAGTGGACGTCAAATGCTAGCGCAATTCAGTTGAAATCTGGCTAAAGTCTGGTAACAGCGCTGTGGCAACCATAGCTCGTTGCCCTGAAAGGTAGTCGCAGGAGAGAGTTATTACGTGGAGCCCGAATGCGGGCATGAAGATCCAGATGTTGAGAAGAGCAATCCACCCTGGCAAATAGTAAGTCGGAGAAGAATGGGGCAGTCCCTCCGGATGTTGATAGTATCGGGGTGTATTAATTCACAACGATTTCCGCAGCTCGGCAGTTGGAATCTGGCTATGAAAGACACTATCCGGAAGATAAACCCTAGCTGCCTTCATGCCTTATCCACAATGCATAGAATATATTGTTTGAACGTTAATGACTCCAAGATCCTTGACTTCGGAGTATCTTGGAATACCCGCCTCGAGCGAATGGTAGTTGAACTGGATCGTAACGTTCCCAGCGAACGTGACGATTGAGTATTTGATCGGGTTTGAAACCATTCTATATAAATCACACCACGTACTGAAGATATCCAGTTCATTTTGAAAAATTCGGCATCGTTTGAATCCAGTATCCTTCGAAAAATCTTCATGTCGTCAACGAAGGAAAGGCAGGATCCTTAAGTTCTATTGATTAAATTGATATAGAGGAAAAAATTACTGGACCGAGATGGCGTCCTTGCGGGATGCCCGATGTAGCGAAGAATGGGTGTAGATAGACAGTTCTTAATGGTGATGTGGAGCCTTCCATCGAGATAGGAATGAAAACATCGAAAAACTTGTCCGTGAATATCGAACTTGTCTAGCTTGGCGATATCATGGTTGGTTTATCGAAGGCCTTGGATAAATTCACGTACATAGCATAGGTGTGCAAAATGTCGGTGAATCCATGAAGTACATACGTTGTGAATAAGAGCAGGCTGATCGTTGTCAATTTTTTAGACATAAAACCATGGTAGTCGCTGCGATGTTGTGTTTGCAGTGAAAGAAATGAAGATCTGAAATAACCAACTCGATTCGGCACATAAGCACTAGATTCCTCGATAATTATCGATGTTCGATTTATTCTCTTTTTAAAGTATGTGAACCGTTTTCCAACAGGAAGGATGTATTTCAGTTGCGAGAGATAATTTGAAGACTCGTTGAAGGGATTGCAAAAGCCCGCTTATGCACTTTTTGCCAAAAACCGAGGAAACAGCATTAATAACGCAAATTCGTTTGATGGATCGTCCTAAACAATAACAATATCATCAGTCGGAGCGGCGATCGAGCTGATGGAAGAAATGGAAGAAAGATGTGCATCGATAAGGCATGACACACAGGAACAGATTGTTTTCGGCAAGTTTCTTTGATAGCCACACTTGCTCGGAGGTCGCCCATTGGTCATAGTTGTTCACTCGGGCCTTCATACCATGGCGAACAGCGATAAACACACCACAACCCGACGTCTTACGACTGCTCAGAGCGTTGCGGTTACAGCGGTAGACATCAAAGGCTGAACCGTTAACCACACTTCATTCTCCAGAGTCAAGTATCGCTGGCGGGCCAAAGTTCTGGCTCTTTATTTTTCTTTCTTTTTCACGGCTTTGGATTCTTTCAATCCTCTATCTTCTTCCAGGCTTCATCAGCGATCCATTGTTTTCTCTGGGTGCGCAGTTCGCCTGGATTACATATTCTCAAAGGCGACGATTCAGGCGTTCTTAATGGCAGTCCATTGATCTGCGCAGTAATATTCCGGGATTTATTCACCACGAATCTCCAGTTATTCCATGAAGGACCTTTTCACCTTCCAGTCGTGTATTGAACCCTTGATCAACTATCTCCTCCGGCCGACGAATCCGCGCAAAGCATTGGCCGATAGACGTATCTCACCGACGAGGAGATGATGATCAGACACGATATCGACAAAACGTTTATTTCGCACATCAAGAAAGCACCATTTCCATTTTCGGTTAACGTTAACGTAGATGTGAATCGGACAATGGTGGAATCTTCTAATCATCATGTCGGTGTTACCACAGAACTCTGCGAACAGCTCTTCGTTTTTGCTAATTTCCCCGAGACCACGATGTTCGGCTAGTTCGAGTAATCGAATCCGATAATCGCATTGAAGTCGCCCCTTCGGAATTCTATCTGCGACTTTCAAAGCCTCGTTTGGCGCGTAACATTGCATTATAGTAAGGTTTCGAACCCTTAAAATGACGATGATTATCCTTTCATTTATTGGATCTTACTTCATAAGCCAGGCACACGGACGCTTAGTAGGACGCAAACTCCATGATTTCAAGCAGCGTGTTCACCTCGCAGACCAGAGTATAACAGAATTTGTCCCGATGACATTCTATTTTCTCCAAAGTTTGGTCAATTCAGTTCTAGCATCTTGAGCTTCTTACGGCGCAGCTCATTGGCATGTAGTGCAAATTCACCCTGCTGGGTTAGGGTTGTAACGTGCCATATTCGTGTCCATTCGTGTCCATTGTTTCGAACTTATAATAATAATTGAAATACCGGGAAAAGTATGTTGTTAATTGAAGGTACTCAATACCCCAGGTTGGGCTTGCTATCTTAGGTATAGTTTTCGTGGAAAAGTAGTTCATATTCAGTCGCTGGATGCCAGGACAGACGATGTTTGAGCCGCACCTTGTGTATAGACGCTATAGATTTGCAGTTCCGGAGATGAGAACGATTGTATACTATTCGCCCGAAAATCATTCCCCAGAAGGCCATGCCCTAGAATTCCATGCCCCAGAATATACTATTGCCCAGAAAGTCATTTCCCAGAATATACCATTTCCACAATTCTATCCACCAGAATTCACCATTTCTCAGAAAGTCAGAGAGTTTTTTTTATTTATTTGATCTTTTTAAACGTACTACTCGTTCCCACTTCCATCTAACGACATTCTTTGCTTTCGATTCGATCACATTTGAAATGATTGTGTTGAAACCGGAAGTTAGGATGACGAACTGAAGTATTTTCTCCAGAAATAACTGTTCTTCAGAAAACCATTCCCTCGAAAGCAGCAATTCTTAGAAAACAACATTCCAGAATGTACCAGTAATGATTTCTACTATAGTAAGGGAGTTTTTAAAAAATAAAAACGAACTTATCTGTCCGGTTGCTCCGGCTGAACTGAACTTTTATTCCTAGCTTTATTTTACAGAGGCCTGACTAACCTAACAAAAGTCCCTACTCAGCAAATTCGCACTACCAGACAATTCCCACGTTGGTCGAGGTGTCCAGTTCTTATCGCTGTCCCATGCTATGCCACATGCGTCTACTCTAAGCGAGATAGTGACTGTTCCAGTCAGGGCCGGCCATTTTTTTTACCGAGTGGGTAGTAATATCTAGTTGTGACGAAAGTTCAGTCATGGCGTGTATAAGTGAAAATTAAAATTCCCTAATAATAGCTGGTGGCCATTGGGAAACACCCTTTGTTAACCGGCTGTATGACTGAATGTTCAGCGAAAATGCGTCTGCTGATTATTGATACTACAAATGTTCCACAGCTACAAAACTACAAATTCCATTTTTTTAAATTTCGTTGCATAAATTTTTGGTTCATTGCGATAAAACCTAATTTTCGTGGGTACTGAAGCCCGCATGATAGTGTTGAATAATGGGAAGATATCTCCGACGACCGTCATCCTTTCAGACTTAATGGAGGTCGACCTTTATATTTCTCCGATGGCAGTACAAATTATATCCATCAGATACAACCGGCCTCTGGATGGTCTACTTCCAGACAAAAGATAAGCCATTTAACATCATCGATATATCCCATGATCTAATTCAACGGTTCTCAACCTTTTTCGTGCTACTGACCCCTTATAAATCACCCTGGCTTGCTGCGAACCCCCACTGATAAACATCGGTTTTGTATACTATCAATATGTTATTTTCAGTTTGTTAGGAAACAAGCCTTGAAATTCAGTGAAAATTCTTGTATGCTAGCAATTGCATTCAGCAAAAATCGAGGAGTATAAGAAAACAACTTATTTTACATAAGCCTCATTTCGAGTCTTTCGCCGCTCCCTTGTTTACTAAAAATCCTCGTAAGGCCTGAGAGTGTCTCTTGATGAGACACTCTCAAGAAACAATATTTCGCCAGGTGGCTAGGCCCTACGTAGTGTACTCGATTCAACCATTGATCGGAATACACGAAACCAAGAACCCTGTATCTTCAACGAGTTTTTCAGTATTTCTTGTCAGAGGACGCTCGAAAATTAACACATGTCATGGGACAATGAAAGTTTAGGAAACCCAAAGGTATCAACACACTTTGGTTAAAGCGGATGGATTATGGTTGTGACATCCTTTGGGTGGCATCTCGGGTCATGTCCAATCATTATACGTTGAATGTGCATTTCCGGCGTATTGGGGTCGTGGAGAAAGGTCTTTGCGCTTGTTGTGACAGTAATCGCGACATTAAACATGTTGTCTGGTCGTGCGCCTAGTGCTCTAGCGCCAGGTCACCGTTAAACGAATCCCTTAGGTCTCGTTCCAGTCCGAAAGGTGCTAGTGCTTACGCGCAGGAAAATTTAGCATATTTAAACCAAAAATATGTCTTATTGAATCCAATCATTTATTGTTTATCACTTCAACCATCACAAATGTTGGTTTGAAAACATTTTTTATTGGAACAACAATAAATTTTTGCTTTTAACATTTTCAATTTCAATAATTTTCTTTTAATTTCAATAATAAAAATTATTAAAAAAAAGCAATATTTTTTTATTGAAGCAATAATTTTTTTTTATTAAATTCACTAAAAAAATTTATTGTCTCCCGACCAACAATTTTATTTATTGAATTTAATTCACATTTTTATTGAAACCACAAATCGTTTTTCTGCGTGTATAATATGTCTTTCATGTACATATTTTTAAACACGAGAGATATCCAAGTTTAGTTATCTCTTCTCTTTTGGTTGAGATGGTTACAGTTACCTGCAAATCTGATCCTAAGAGTTCCCAGCTTATTCAAGGAAACCAATCGGCAATCCGCTTCATGATGTACTACAGTAATCCACCTTTTGCCAAAAAGTTTGCAAGTTTCATTCCTTTTTGCAATGTCATTGATGCCCACCTTCTCCTCAGTTTCCCTGATATGGTCTCTGCTACTGATGTTAGAATCAATCACTCTTGTGTATGTCTGCTGCCTTCCTTACAAAAAGCTTACTATTGTTTCTTCTTGGTTCAATTTTTATTGAAAAAATAGTTCTTGTTAAAAAATTACAAGTTGTATATCTAGTTTTTTTTAAATATTTCAGAATACTTTAATCTGAATAAAATTGTATTGATATTTTTTTAATACTTTTTTGTCCCCTTGGTATGAATATAAAAAACAATTTCAAATTTCAAGCAAATCCTGATTATTATCCTATATTCCCAAGAAATTTAAATTGTAAATTAAAGAAATTCGCATCTGAATAAAAATATGAAATTGTTGTACATAGAGAATTTCAGACGCATGCATTATGTTCGCGAGACACATACGTGGTTAATGTCAGATTTGGGTTTGTTCCAAACTTTCGAGTGGGTAATTCCCCTATCGGTGATTTTCGAGTGGGTAGTAATACCCATACTACCCACGTGTGCCGCCGGCCCTGGTTCCAGTTGTTGTTGTTGTTGCGCCAGGTGTAGGGTTCGTAGCTGGGCCTCGGCTAGACCTTTCATAACTTACCCTTGCTCAGAAAAGCCTTATCCAGAATTAACCAGTGCTCAGAAGTTCATTTTCGAGATAGAACCATTTCCCAGACATTTTTGGTAAGATGGGGAAAGCACCCATATGGTTTTGAATTGGGAAAAATCTTAATAAAAATTAAAAATCTTATTCAGAATGTTGGCCATTTTATTACTACCTTCAAAAAATGCTATGCTAGAAGTACTGGAAAATAGCAGTATTTTTACATGTAGGACATACTTGTAGGACAAATGAGAGAATTCAGTACAGTACAACTATAGGAAGCCCCCCTTCCTCGGATCCAAAAGAATGGAACAGTGCTATGTAAGTAAGGTTATGTGGTAAAAACGCAACTTTGTACATTACCTAAGTCGAGGAACTGATGCGGTGTAAAGCTGCTGAGGATTAACCGCCGAAAGCGACGGCTCCTCGCAAGCAAGCCAGTTATCCATTAGCATACCTGGCTTACTCGAACAGAGGAATTGATTATTTCTTTCAAACATGACCAGTTCGTTGAATCTTTGTGCCAAATAACGCTTGCACTTAAACTTGAGATCTTTTCGTCTGGTCGGTTTATTCAAACATAGATGTTGATTCCTTCTTTCGAGCTTTTCTTAAATCTATATTAAAATCGAAATGAATGCACGTTTTGACAAACGGTTTGGTGTTTTTGGGGTATTTATCCTTCGTTTGCATTGGAAATGTTTAGTACGTAAAAATACGATCCACCCGATTGCTCGGTTTACTCAAACTTGTGGCACTAAGTACACTCGAAAGTAAATATGGCAAACGATGTTATGCGAAATGGCTGTATGTTGTAATCTTGTTCAGAAGTTGGGACAATTTTTAAAGTGGCACAGTTAGTAATGATCATTTTTCATATGAATATATTTTCTAAGAGTTTCCCTTCCCTTCTTAACCAAAACCAAATTTTTCAAAAATTAAACTCATAAGGGCAACTCATGTTTAAAAGAAGGGTATTTGTTTTATAAAAAGTATTCATATTACAAACAATCAGTACCAACAGTGCAACACAACACTTGAAAATATGTCCCAACTTTTGAAAAAGACTATCCTGATGTGCAATCCATTTTGATTTTTTTAGAGTTACAAGGAAAGCTCGAAAGAAGGAATCAACACCTATGTCGGGTAGACGAAAAAAGTATAAGTTTGCGTGCTAAAGTTATTTGGCATACAAATTAAAAGAGCTGCTCATGTTTGAAAGAAGGGACCAATCCCTATGTCCAAGTCAACTAGTTATACGAGTGGATAACATGTTATCCACCTGCAGGTTGGCCTGCGAGGAACCGCCGATTTCCACGGCACATCCTCAGCAGCTTTACACCGCATCAGGTCCTTGAGTTAGGAAATGCGCAAACCTTTGGTTTCGCCGCAAAAATGAATAAAAAATTAACTTTTCTGAGGAATGGGACATTCTAGATAATAACTTTTTGGGGAATGGGGAATTCTGGATAATGGCTTTCTAGGGAATGGTACATTTTGCGAAATGTCTTTCTGGTTAGTGGTACATTCTGGGCGATGGAAATCTGGGGAAAGGTATACAACCAACTTGGACGCTTACGTGGCTGGTTGCGATTGGGTGTAAGGAGAACAATTTCGGACATGTCACGCCTTACGAGGCTAGGTTAGTCGCACAGAGATATTCACAAAAACACGGAATTTATTCCGATCAGGTTTTTACTGAGGTGGTGAAGCTAATCACATTCTGTAAAGTACCGACGATAGCGAGCCAAAGGCGATCGTTCGTCACGTCAACCATGTCAACATGAAGGCCGCGTACCTGTTTGGTTTGCGGCAGGAGGAGACTTTCGTGTGACACTCGAACGATGACCTCGATACTGTGAGCTCTTTAAAGGGGAGTCTATACGGGATGCGCGAGTACAGAACTAACGGAGTGACATGACGTGTATACGTACATACTGATCTACGTGGACGATAGTGTTGTATCCCGAACATAGCAGCAATATCGACGCTTGGTTCAAATTTTCAGTAAGAGCTTCAATATTAAGGAAGTGTGAGAGTTCATTAAGTTCATTCATTCCATTACATTCCACACCATGCTGACCGGTTCATTTTGAGCCAGAACTCGTACGTGTAGAAGATTTTAATACGATTCAACACTGCAAATTGTCACGTATCTCTATGATTAGCGGCTTCGTACAACAAAAGGATGGGGTGAATGATTCGCTGACAGATGCACTGCAATATCAAATTCTTATCGTAGCTTTGCGGTTCATTGCCGGCAATACCCACCCGGACATTACGGTATCGACATCCATTCTCGGGCGCTGGTCATCTAACCAACATCAACGGATTGGAACTAAGGGAAGCAAGTGCTTCGTAACCTCAAAGGTACAGTACGCGGCGGTATCCACATTCAATTGGAGTGCTTCTTGGACGCAGACTGGGCTTATGAAGTCGACAATCGAAAGTACAAAACTGGTTACTGGTGACGGCTACGATGATCTTGATGATGGTAGTGGAATCATTGGCTGGGAAAGCAGAAAGCAGACGTGTGCGTGTGTCCCTTTCCAACATTGAAACGAAGTACATCGCACTAGCGTAGTACTTACAGAAGCGGCAGATGCTTCGACGATTGGTAGACGACAAGCATGGGAAAAATCGCATCGTGAACCGATCGTTCGCGCTTCGCAAGCAAGCTTTCTTCAGTTGTGATGCATTCTGTTAGCTTCGAAAATGATACCTAGCAAGCTGTCGTTACGGACACATGCGATTTAAAGCTATAACAGCCAACGAAGAAGCACATCAGTTGTGTTTTAATTCTTCCTTTCCCCAACGCGGATGGCTTCGTTCGCGAAGCTCTTCTCGAGCGGTTCGCGGTTTGCATAGGATTTTCATTATACAGTTTTATTTCATCTTCATATATAATTATATAATTAATACTTGGAAAACTATATACCATTTTAAAACTAGCTGATAATCAATGGTTTTAAAAATTTGCAACAATGCACTGCTAACAAATAGGCCGCAAGGAACTTCAGTAGATCAAATTACTAGTAGTGTATCACAAAACTACCCATAACGCGATCTGTCAGCAAAAAATCCAGTGCAAAAATAGGTACTATGTTTTAATCATGCATGAAGAAACCTTTGTGAGCTTCGCGAAGCTACGTGACAAACATTCACGAGCGAAGAATTGACGCTGCTCTTAAATTTTTTAAGCTTCACTTTTGATTCGCAGTTTGCCCATCTAGTGACCTGCTCTGAATTTATTAGACTTCTCCCTTCGTGCGTTGATTATGGTTAATTAGTGAGCACAAAATTTTGACTACTTTGTGATCCACAGTTAGCAACAGTCGCGCGAGTGAACGAATTTTCCCATGCCTGGTAGACGACGTGGGAGAACTTAAGACATTGCCAATTGTAGTCAATGAAGACAGCCATAGCTGCACCGCGCTTACGACGGTAGGCAGGAGCCGTCGGAAGTCGAAACGACGCCAAGTATTTTTTGTTAAGGATTTGACGGTTGGTACTGTCCAACAAAGCAGATATGAGCGGATCTTCTCACCAGAGTTTTGGTAGCAGTGAATCTGCAGCAGCTACGGGAAACAATTGGTATCCTGCCAAATGATGTTGCGAAGCAGTGTTGAAGCTTCGAATCAACCCATGGAAAATGGTACATATTTCGTTGCTATACTAGGTTCTTTACTGACACAGTTAACCTCACTTTTTGATGCAAGTGAAAATACGAGTAAAAGAAATACGAGTATGAACTGGTTGTGCGTTACAAGGCCAGATCATAAATTATCTCCGCCGACGTCTTGGGGTTTCACCAGAAATTGACCATCTCCTGTAGTGCTTCTGGTTGCGCACAGATAGATTCAACTAGTTGTAGCACAAAATACACTATTTTTTCGTTTTCTATTGTGTTCTCCAGATTGCCAACTGTCCCTGCTAGATACCACCTTGTTCGTGTTTTTGTCGATGAGTACAATCAGTACAAAGTTGGGCTAGATGGAAGACAAGAACAAAATTGATCATGAAAACACCCACGACAAAACCTTGTTTCTGCAGGTTCATAGACCAATCTCATTTTATCTGACTACAGCACTATGGTCCAAGGATTTTTTTCGCCGAAAGATTTGCCAGAAACTGATGAACTGGCAAGGAATTTTAAGCTGTGGATTCAAAACCAAACTTCTTTTCATCTAAAACAATATGGACTCAAAGCTCTGTGTGCAAGAGTGCCTGTCGAAATGTATATTATCTTTCATTAAATCTTAACTGACAAAGAGTGCTGTAGGAAAATGGTCAATTAAAATGATTGATAAGTTTCTTTCCTACGAAATTAACTTTGAGATTAAAATAAAGAATATTTGAGGTAAAAGAAAGGACGGTTCCTAAAATCATCGAAATTAAGGACATATGGAGCGCATCCTTCTGAAATTGCTTCGAGCTTATTTCTCAAAAAAAATTACCTTACAACAGCATAAATTTAGATCAAAACTTTTATCACTGTTCATTTCGCTCCAATGTTGTGGCCCCTAGATTCAAAATGTTCCTAGTCTTTGTTTAGTTTTTCATGCATAAAGGCACCGACTGATCTCAAAAAATAATTATCAAAAAGGATCTGCATCAGATTTTGAATAATAAAATATTGAATGGTTGATGCCCCTAGGGTTTCAATATATGTATGTCTATTTTTTCGGAAAAATCCCAGTGTTAAATTGTTAATGCAATAAAGCATTGTTGCATGAGGGTAGTTAAAATTTTCTTGTGATTTTGTGTAGTCCACGTGATTGATCATGATGGATAACGTCGCCCCAGTTTGATTCCGTATTCGATCATCAGCCACATATATACTTACATAATGCTTCACCTGGCCGATTAAACATGCGATTCAGTAGTTATTACATCCGACCTCTCTCGACATTCTCTTTAGCCTAAATATAGGGCCCTATTCTCACAGTCACGTCACGTAGTGACTAGAAGGAAATTTTGTTCAGTCACTAGGTGACGTGACTGTGAGAATAGGGCCCATAATGTGCCCATTATCCTAAAGTTGGCAAAATGACGAAGGAATTCTATGGGGGTACCAGAGGGTAGAATCTTTCGAGGGAATCTTCAACTCACGAAACGTTGCGACTACTACCCTGCTTATTGCTTTTACCTATTATTAACAAGCACACAAAATATACCAACGGATGAGTTCAATTATCTCGTCGGTAGTAAGGTAAGGAAACGGAAGAAACTGATGTACAGAGAGCAACAAGTAGGATAAGAATTTGTTAGTCGTTCTCACCCACAAAACGTAGTTAACTATTCTAGAAATGCGCCGAAGCAAATAAACAAAATCTCATCAAATCTACGTTTGTGGGTTAAAACGATTCTTGCGAGCTAATTATTTTGTCGTGGCAAACTTGATATGAGCCAATACACAGGTCCGTTTGATTTTAAAATTGTCGTCAATCAATGAAAGAATGTGCTGGATTGGATGTTTGAATAAAAGTAGGTATGTTTTTTCATATTTTATGTGAGAAAAATAGGCATACGCATAGACGGTCTAATAGTTTTTATACTGTAAAAATAGCAAAGAGGTACATTATTATTAAGTAAGTATATATTGTTAACACTGGAAGGAAAATGTAATAAAATTAAGGCTATGCGCATTGTAAATATATTGTCGCTAAAGCAAACAATACTAGGTTAATAAAGTAAAACACCTTGTGAAAGAATCGAGCATAAAATGAAAAGAAATACTACTTCTAACAAGTATTAATACACTTTAGGTGAGAGGTTGACTTTCAATTTCTACTTTGTATAAAAACATCATACAGAACGAGAGGAAAGGTTTAACAGCGAACAAAACAGCATTTTCAGCAGAAAGGAATAAATAAATATAACAATAGTCGTTAGAATAGGAACCTTTTCTCTCACTCTCTCTTTCGCTGGCTAGTTAACTCACTAGCTAGCCGACTCGTAGAAGGTAAATTCTAATTTGAAAATTTATAGCCAGTTACGCATCATACAGCAGTAAAATGATACAAGACAACCACAACCAACCTACTTATCTTTAGGGACGCGATTTGGTAAATGGAATGACGCAATTCTTTTGGTTGTTTTTGTTTGATTTTTTTTTTGCTAAAAATATTCTCCGATGGTAAACCAATAGTGCGCGCGCGAAATAGAAAGATTAAACAAAAGGATAAATAATTAAAGCATTAGCTTGTAATTTATTGAATTGACTATACTTTTAACGAATAAATTTTTTATAAAATATTATTTACTACCTTACTTACTCTTACTGATGACATGTTCTGTACGATCGCTTATTCATTGATCAAATTAGTGCACTGTTTCCCTGATTATTCTACTTCATTTACCATTCATTTTCTGTCTAGAACCGTGGTGTTCTTGGCTTCATTCAAGCTGGACAAGATATGGTCGGTGTTAAGTCAGACCGGACTAAGTCGCAAAACATTAAAAAATGAGTTAATGATAGCACTGGATAAAGAATTTCTTCATCTACATTCCACTTTTACCAGATTTGAAATATGAAACAATAAACAAGAATTATGGCAACAATTATTTTCCAATTATAATGTAAAGGATGCTGCGATTAAAACTTTAAACGCGTTTTTGTCGAAATCAATGCACTGTCACTTAGTCCGGTCTGACCTAACACCGACCATATCATACACAAACTTTTGGGGTATTGTTGTTGTTAACGTTCTTATCCGACAAGCGATAATAAGATTGACGTAGTCCTCATACGTAAACTATCAAGTAGTGCCTTACAAGTACTGGTAATTGCGTTATTTCAATGGTTGGAGTTTATCATTAGAAGCAGATTTTCTGTTTCTTCTGATTGCACATGAATGACTCTGTTGATGGATCCACTCCTTTTTGACCCATCACAGCGATAAAGTGCTCAGCGGTTGTTGGATAAGTAATTTTATTTGTTTAGGTAGGCATGTTGGAATAGGAATTCACTGTTTCACCATACTAGGTAGTAGGTTGTGGCAGGCAAACTAGATTCCATTGCAACTTCACAATCAGAGCTCGGCTAATGGTGATCGCGGTTCACCAGTTGTTTCTTGAGTGACGACAGCAGATGATGCGTACTAGCCTTTTTATTCGCCTGAGATGTGAGAAGAGGGTCTTTTTATGGTCGCTAGTCATTCCGAGACAGGCCCGTAGGCAGGATTTTGTTTCGGAAGGGGCTTACAACTTATTGCATAAATAAGTTATCTGATACAAGAAAGGATACAGTACTTCGACGAATTATTGCTTTTAAGTTTAATTTTTATTATTAATTTACAAGCTACAATTTTCACCGTTGGAATTTGCAAACGTCGTCTGGTGGGTTCCCCTATCATGCGAATTGGAACCAAGGAGTTGAAGTTGTCCAGCGCAGATTCATACGTTATGTGTTACGCCAATTGCCTTGGAATGATCCGCTGAGCCTGCCACTATACGAAGACCGTTGTCGATTAGTAGGGCTACACACTTTAGAAGATCGTAGACACGTGTCGCAAGCTGCCTTCGTGTCTAAGCCTTTTCTGGCTGAACATGTTGTTCCCGAGCTCCTGCCACAAATTAACCTCTACGCACCAACCCGTATCCTCCGTCCTCGAATACTGCTGCAGACTGAAAAGCGTAACACTGACTACGCTGCCAACAGACCGATGTTAGAAATGATTCGTCGCTTCAACGATTATAGCGACATCTTCGAATTCGTCACCAGTTCTACACCGTTTGTGGCCAGTTTAGGTCATTTCTTTTTAGTTTAGTTCATTAAGAGTCAGTATCAGTTGGACTTCAAATATTTAAATACAAATACAAGGTATTGTCGAAATTCGCTACAAATATTCTGATCAGGCAGGCGATTTGTAAATGCGGAGAAAGGGTTCAAATCCTATTTAACTCAAATTTATGTTTTCAATTTATATGATAATATATTAAAGACTATTTTCGGCAATATTATCGGACAAGTCAGATCAACCAATTATTTATCTATTTAAGTAGGGATGATCCATAAATGACGTAGCATTTTTTGAGTGATTTTTAACACCCTCCTCCCCCCTCATAGCATTTCGTCACAAACCTCTAAATACCCCCCCTGGTAATTACGTAGCTTGACGGTAACTCTGCCCCCCCTTGTCACAGTAATTTTTTTTTTAAATTCTATTCTATTTCCCTTTAAAAAAGCTACGAAGCATGACATGATCCCCAACCCCCCCCCGTCGTCACACATCACAAAATACAAAACTCCCCCCTCCCCCATATAATGCTACGTCATTTATGAATGATCCCGTATCTTGATTTTTTTCACAGATCCTATTTTTTATGAAATTGATACTTTTTATATCATTAGACAGGCTAATTTTGCCAGGCAATTCTTCTACTAGATCCTTGAAGCTATGGCACAAGAAAGACCAGTAATGTTAATTGTTAACATGAAAAGTGCAAAAAAACTACTGATTTCTCTACAAAGCATAAATAAGAACTTTAGCTCTATTGACTTAAAATCTTGCAAAACCATTGGAACTCGATAAGATTACCTAGATTAAGCTAATGTTATACTTGAGCACACAAAGCTTATAGGTTTTATTTCGGAAATCATGGCTCTACAAAAGATGTGTTTCAATGAATTAATCCACTAAACTAACCGGATATTTATCTACTAAAGAACTGCTCACTAATCGAAAAGAAATCTCTTAGTACTGATTACTGTTTTTTTTCTGATTTACGTAAATTTTGTTAAATGTAACATTCATAGCACCACTAAAATAACTAGAAACTATAAATATGGATGAGCTCATTAATTTTAGCATCACAATGGCTTCCGACAAATCAAAGAAAACACATCGCACTTGCTTCCCTTGTGCCGAAGAGACTTTCTTTTAGCTTTCTCTGTTTTTAAATCACTGCAATTTATCCGATTCCTGTGGGGAATCTTTTGCAAATTTTTTGTCAGCGACAGTTTGCATGGCCTAATTTACCTAAGTTTGGGAAACAATTTCAATTAAAGTTGTTGCATCTAACGTTGAACGTTGTGCGAGTAACGATACGTAATGTGTTTTCGAAAATGCCGTTTTATTCAAACCGAATTGAGAGGATCAAGGCGCAATTCCCAAAGTACTCGTTCTAAGTGCATAGAAGAGATGGCGACTTACATTGGCTGATTTTTTTTCCTCCTCCGTGATTTCTGATCACCTCTCTGATTTTATTCCAAAAGGAAAACAGACCAAGAGACTGCCATATACTGAAGACATGACATCGACATTATTGGACTTATAGATTCAACCAGTAACAACATTTTAGTCGCAACAGCGTAAGGAAGGAATTCCTCGCATGAAAATGAAATGAGGTGCCAATGAAAATAATATTGCGTTAAAATGACGCGAAAATAGAAACTGTTGTCTCGGTTATATCGTTCTCAGTAAATTGAAATAATTTTTTGCTTAGTACGCTTGAATATGATGCCTAGTATACTGAGAGTGCACAGACCTTATACAGAAAGTTAAATTGGGTACAATTCAAAAACTTGTCATTTAAATTTAAAATAGAGTTGCCAATATCGAATAACCCATCTAAGTTTTGTTAAACGTGACAATCACTTGCGATGAAGCGTTCATTTTTCGAGAGTTTTAGTGCTCAGTTCATAAAACTTAGTGCTCTTTTTTTAATAATTCGTTTAGTGGACTCGGTTCAATGCTTTAGCCAATCGGAACAGTGGTTCTTTTAGCTATTTTTTTTATCTATTTCCAACAATAAAATAAAATAAAACGAGTTTTAATGGTTGTCCAGTAGATCTCGCGCAAGCCCTTAGCCATTGCATGTTGAGACCTGTTTGCGAGGCGGGGGAATATTTATTCCTCACCATCTCATATCTATCTCGCTATTGAACACTTCCGTGTCACCATCGTGGTTGCTACCTTTATGTTCGCAAACATGCTTGCGTGTTGCCTTTACGAGTGAGAATTTTCCCAATGATTGTGCTGGCTGTAAATGTTGAGATACTTGACGCAGCTGTTGCCGTTGTCTATATTACCTGAACAGGTGCCACAAATTTGGTAATTGTGTTCAGCTGTAAACCGTAATTTGCCGTTTTTTCGCAGAACTGGAACGTGCTAGTTTTTCTTTGATATGTGCAAAGAATACTATGTGTAATTGTACTATCGCATTATGTTTTGTGCTGCATTTCTCCCAAATGTGACATGTATCTGCAAGTAAACGGTATCCGATCTTGCAATCGAACATTGATTCTCTCACCTCCCATTTATATGAAGCTCTTAATTATAGGATTGTCACACACAACCAGGTGTTTTAAATTATTCAAAATGAATGGTTTTGCCTGGGTAAATTTGTTGAACACTATTAGCGCAGAATACCTGACATGGTAGAACTCGATAAAGGTGGCCATCATCGTAAGTCTAACCTCCATTTTCACCTTCAGAAAAGTACACGGTCTGATGCGAGTCATCAATAATCACAGTATTTGGCCGGAGTATCACTTCCTGCTTCTGCGACTCACTAATCTGGACAAATTACTAGGGCAGGAAGTATAGTAGAAGTTTTCTTGATTCTTCAGACAAGGCACACAATATAAAAGTAATTATACTTGTCGTTTGCTTCGCACTCGCTCGGACAGAAGCATAAACCACAATGAGTTTCGTGGTTGTTGGAAACAGCAATCTTCTTTTACTTGTTTTCAATAATTTGTTCATACCAAACGAGCTATAAAATTGTTAAAAGTCGCTGATAATCATGTTTTTTTTTAAATTTATTTTTGAAACATTTCGGAGGGGGGCTACGTGCCTGTTCCGAGAGCTTCCGATTCCTTTCGGATAAGTATTATGTGGCCGGAGAGCAATATCGGTCTGGAATTGACTAGATGGAATTTGGTGCACATTACGGACAATTCTGCTCACGAATCGCTGATGAAAGTTCATATGCGGAACTTAGCTCCTACACACACTATCCGGTATCACTACCTGAACTACAAGCTGTTGCTATTCACGCAATAATGAGGACAACCAAAGCTGCGCCGTCTACCTCAAAATAAAGAGCCAGTACCATCAGGACGGATTTCCCGCAAAGAATCTCGGATGACACCGCGGTGTGTTTCCCAGTCGATGCCGCTATCCTTGGCAGTTTACTGTGAAGAATAGCAATATTTGTACTGATTATTCTCCACAGCGAAAGTGGCAGGTGCTATTAAATTCCTGGGAAACGAAATGATTCACCCTACTAAACCGATCTGTTTAGTGGAGTAAAATATAGGTTAAAACTTTTATTTCAAAGAAAGTTTGAAATTTTTTATTTTGGCTATAGAGGTTTTAGCCTTAGGGTCATTCGCCTCTTTTATCGAGTTAGAAAAATCTAACCCTATGTGAGGGTTTGAAAATCGACCACAGGTGAGCTGCGAACAAGACCATCAGTTTACCAACTAAAGGATATTCCACATCAAATTGCATCACGGAAAAACACCGTACAAAATTACCTAGTGGACCGATCCTTTTCAAACTTCCAAAAAGTCGTTTCCGAGCCTTTCAACGGAGCAGATCGTTATACTTCACAGTGGTGTTCGGTGTGTAAGTTTCAGTGAGTGAAGGTCAGCCTTTATTCGTTTGTTGGCTGCCGTTCTGCGGGTGCCGGTGGCAAGTCCAGCGTATTGTTTTCGCTGATGCGGAACAATCGACGTTACTGCAGATAAGTTTTGTCTGTTTTTTCCTCTCGTTTGCTTTCTTTCCTTTTCTCTTTTTTTTATTTTACCTTGCAATCTAATAATAAGGCACATTCCCGTATATACAACGCTCTGCCCTCGTGCTTAAATGGCCGAGGGCGAAATACCATCTGATATTCTCATGGAAGTCCCTGATTCCCCTAACAAGCGCATTGCCCCCCGTATAAAACAGTACCCTCTAGATTCCACTGGGCCATGGGTACTGTACTTTCGGACCGGGGAGAAACCGGTTAATGTATTGAAACTTTCTCGGGATCTGACTGCTAACTACCCGGCCGTAGCTCAGATAACACGTGTTCAGGCAAACAAGATACGTGTTCTAGTAAATGACCTCGGCCAGGCAAAATCGATTGCTTGCTGTGAGCGCTTTACGCGGGAATTTAAAGCGTACGTGCCTTGTGTGGCCGTAGAAATCGATGGGGTTGTGTCCGAACCGGGCCTGAAATGCGAAGAACTGTTGGAGCACGGGGTTGGCTGCTTTAAGGACCCCTCACTCCAACAGATTAAGATCTTAGAATGCAAACAATTGTATACCGCAAACACCGAGGGAGGTAAGACTACCTACTCTCAATCAGGCTCGCTTCGGGTGACTTTCGCCGGGTCATCTCTTCCCAACTACATCCTCCTTGACAAGGTTTGCCTAACTGTTCGACCGTTTGTACCGCGGGTCATGAGCTGCAGTAATTGCAAGCAGTTGGGCCACACAGCCACCTATTGTGGAAATAAAAAACGATGCGGCAAATGTGAGGAGAGCATGAGGATGACTCTTGCGGCAAAGAAACTGAAAAGTGTATTTACTGCGGGGGCCCTTCGCATGCTCTTCAGTCATGCCCTGCGTACAAACAGCGCGGGGATAAAATTACACGCTCCCTTAAGGAGCGCTCGAGGCGCCCTTATGAAGAAATGCTAAAGAGTGCTTCGCCATCTGTCCTGTCTCAAAATCCCTTTGCTGGTTTGGATCGCGTTGAGCAAGAATCTGACGACCCTCAAGAGGGAACATCTCTCGTTAACCCGGGGAAGTCCAGGAAGAGGAAAACTCTAGCCTCCCCTAGACTACCTCGTAAGGGTCCCAAGATGTCATCCTCTGAGAGTGCACCAACAACATCTAATAAATCCAACGGAAGTGCTGCCCTAAAACCGAAGCAATCTGCTCCCGGATTTGGAAATTTTAATTCAAACAAGGAGTACCCACCACTTCCAGGGACACCAGAAACCCCAAGTGTCCCTCTTTTTCAGACAGACACTAAGTCCAGTAATGGACTAATGAAATTTTCTGACATCGTGGACTTAATTTTCACAGCTTTCAATGTTACTGATCCTCTTAAAAGCCCTCTGATACGTTTTCTCCCTATAGTGCAAACATTTTTGAAGCAGTTGGCTACTAAATGGCCCCTCCTTGCAGCGATCGTATCCTTCGATGGCTAATTCATCGAACGAGGTCACCGATTCGATCACTGTTCTACAGTGGAACAGCAGAAGTATCCTCCCGAAAATCGATTCCTTTAAATTTTTACTAAATAGTTTAAAATGTGATGCTTTCGCATTATGTGAAACTTGGTTAACTTCCGATATAAATCTCAACTTCCACGACTTTAATATAATTCGTCTGGATCGAGAAAACCCCAATGTTGTATTTTATAATAATAGTGATCCCCAATGTATTTTATAATAAATTCCGAGAAGTCGACTGCGACAAAATATTTTACACCGACGGATCAAATCTTGATGGGTCCACTGGCTTCGGTATCTTCAATGATAATGTCACCGCTTCATTCAAGTTCGATGATCCTGCTTCAGTTTACGTCGCCGAATTAGCCGCTATTCAGTATGCCCTTGGGATCATCGACACATTGCCCACAGATCACTACTTCATCATTTCGGACAGTCTCAGCTCTATCGAGGCTCTTCGTGCGGTGAAGCCTAAAAAGCAATTCCCGTATTTTCTAGGGAAGATACAGGAGACTCTGCGCAAGTTATCTGAAAAATCTTACCAGATTACTTTTGTTTGGGTCCCCTCTCATTGCTCTATCCTGGGCAATGAAAAGGCCGACTCTTTAGCAAAGGTGGGCGCATTAGGTGGTGACATATACGTAAGACCAATCTGCTTCAACGAATTTTAGTATACGTCGTCAGAGGACACTCAACAGTTGGCAAACCTCGTGGAGCAATGGGGAACTTGGACGATGGCTAGATTCGATTATCCCAAAGGTATCAACGAAGCCTTGGTTCGGGGGATGGATGTGGGTCGAGATTTCATACGTGTAATGTTCCGGCTTATGTCCAACCACTACACATTGGATGCGCATTTGCGGCGTATTGGGCTTGCAGAGAGAGTTCTGTGCGCTTGTGACGAGGGCTATCACGACATCGAGCACGTTGTCTGGGTGTGCGCCGGGTAGTGTGACGCCAGGTCTCAGTTAAAGAATTCCCTTCGGGCCCTAGGTAGACCGTCCAATGTTCCAGTTCGCGATATTCTGGCAATCCGCGATTTCCCCTATATGTCCCTTATTTATACTTTCATAAAAACGATAAATATCCCAATTTAGCCCCTCTCTTTTATTTCTCGTTTTTAGAGTTTCCTCCTGCCTTGTGGAACTCATCAGTTCCAGAGTGCCACTATGTAACCGCCGTCGCCCTTACCACTACGAAAACTGAAGCGAGAGCGACTTAAGGTCCGATGACTCTTGAAGGATTCCCCGCGGGTCTGAAGTATACCATCCGCCAATCCGACCTACTAGACTGAGGCGCTAATTTGTTTCGCTGATCTCCCGTTTGCCCGAAAGTTCCAAGTTTTGCTCTTCTCTCCCGGTCACCATACACGCCTTCTCTCCCCTGTCCTTGATACAACTGCTGCTACACTGATGTGGAAATAAGCCCCCCTCTGAATATCTTGATCAAGCATAAGTCTTCGTTAAAAGAAATCAAATTTGTATTCTGTATTCCTAGTTTTAAGGTAGCTGTACTTTTTACTCTTTGTTAAAACTATTGTCCTCCATCTTGTAAATAGAATTGTATCCCTAGTTTTAAGACATCTGTGGAATTTCTCATAAATATTTGTTCCCTCTTTTTTGTACCAAACTATATTGTTAATTTTAAGATAACTGTAAAATATTTCGTAAAAAACTACTCCCCCTCTTGTATATCAAACTGAATTCCTTGTTTTAAAATTTTTCATAAAAAAAACTTTTGCCCCCTCTCTTGCATATAGAATCTTATCTCTTAAAATAGCTGTAAAATTTCTCTCATCTATAAAAAAATTCAACATTCTAACCTCCTAGTTTTAAGATATCCAAAATGTAAAAACAAAAGAATTTGGCACCGTCAAGCTAACGCATTTGTGCCTATCAAATAAACGAAATGAAAAAAAAAACTTCCAGACAATAACAGATAACCTATCAGTAAGTTTTTGGCATATTTATCTCATTCATCTTCAATACCATAACCGTACGCCCGCACTTTACGCTTAACTCCACTCATTAGGTACTGTACAACATCTGGCTGCAGCTTCTTATGTACGGAAACCTTTCTTTGTCTTCCTCAGATTTGACCTCCTTGGGATGCTTTCATAGTGGCTGCTTATTAATTGCCCACTGTTTTTCGATGGGCCTTAGTTCCGGTGCGTTGCAGAAGTTTGTCCTTGAGTACAAAAGTGACCCCGTTGGTTTCGTACCACTCCAGCACAACATTTGAGTAGTGGCATGAAGCTAGATCCAACCAGAAGATCGTAGGGCCCTCGTGTTGCTTCAACAGAGGAAGCAGAAGCTTCTGTACACACTTCTTGGGATAGATCTCCCCGTGTGCAGTCTCGGTACCCACAAAACAGCACACTCCTTTTGCCACATGAGCAGATAGCTTGCCAAATCATGTATTTATGGCGACTTTGAAAGTTTCTGCTTCCTTTCTTCATCTGGAACATCAAACTTGTGCTGGGCAGTGAAGAACAGTAGCCTTGAAAGTCCGCCTTGACGTCTCATAATGCATGATGAGACAATGAGACTTCGTCAGCATCTGGCTGTACAGTTTCCGCGCCCGTGACTTTCCCACCGTATTTTCCCGTTCGTCACGATTTAGAGCCTTCTGCGCTTTGTACATATGCAGTCCCTCCAGGTCCTTAGTTCTCTGAGCGAAAGACTTGGACAAATTTGACCCCTGACCAAAGCATTGGAATTCCGCTTAGACGCTTTCACTTCACGCTTGTGATCCTGATCACTAAAAGAACATGCATTCTGGCCGCATTTCTCCTTCCGTTCGATGTTCAGAGTTTGGTAATATAATCACACGACTCACCGTTGACTGAACGATTCCGTGTTGTTTTTCGTTGTCTTGATGAGAGTTAAGGACTGTCTAGGTGCTTACGCAAAATCAATTCATATTTTCGGGTGACGCCATTTTTTTAAATTTTCGAGAAACTGACAGCGACAAACTTCTACCTAAATTTTCAAGAAAAAGCATCCAATGGGTTATTTTTACAGCGTTTTGATGCAATTTGATGTGATATCTGACAAATAAAAATGTTAGAGCCAGGTGCCCAAAAATTCGGATAGTACTCAAAAAGTAGACTTTACAGTTCTTAGTGATCTTTCAAGCTGCTGAAGTTTTCAGGAAGTTTGATAGCTGCTTAAACCGCTATATAACATCTTACGGTTGAAAAAATTACTTGAAAGGAGATGTTTTACCAATCTTAGGGACCATCCATAAATGACGTAGCATTATATGGGGGAGGGGGGAGTTTTATATTTTGTGATGATGTGTGACGACAGGGGGGTAGGGGGTCATGTCATGCTACGTAGTTTTTTTTAAAGGGGAATAGGGGTTGACCTGATGTCAAAACAAACTTACCCGTTTCATCTAACTAACATCGTTTTTGATTTTTTTTAAATTTTTTACGGGGACAACGAGGGGGTGAGGGTTACCGTCAAGCTACGTAATTATCAGGGGGGGTATATAGAATTTTGTGACGAAATGCTACGATGGGGGAGGGGGGTGTTAAAAATCGCTCAAAAAATGCTACGTCATTTATGGATCATCTCTTATAGGAACTCTTGATTGATTAGGAGCACTCAGCATAAGCTACGATTATGGTTAGCGAATGCTTACCAACGACATTGTTAGCAAAATCCCTCTGTCAGAACGATCGATTTTTATCATCCACCCTACAATATGGAAACAAACATTTACTTGCCATACTTTGCTTTGCCTTGCAAATGTCCACTGAGAAGCCCAAAAAATTGTTTCAAAATCGTTCAACGCGGGTCCAACGATGGTCGTCTGTTGAACGATTATTTGGACGTCGTCCAACGTTTAGTCCAACGAACGTCCTTCATTTGACGATTTTGAAATCAACCATTCTTATGGGTGATGTGAGAAGAAATCCGAATATACGCCGCATTCGTCCTACCGTTACATGATTTTTACTCTTTGGTTATTTTAGTTGTTCTAGTTGTGTCCAAAATAATTTGGTACTAATTTTTTACGACATATTTTGGACACTATTTTATACTTCTAAGTAAAACTTTTCAAACGCTTAAAATGCATAGACCAACAAAGCCTGACAAAATTATTAGACCACTGGAAAAGTATTAAATTGTGCACTACAGCAAGATTCCGTTTTTGACATGCTCCATTTTTGGCAACAAAAAAGTTCCGTTTTTGGCAACAAATGGGTTCCGGTTTTGGCAACATTAATTTTGTTCATAGTAAATCTTTTGAAAAATGCTCAATAATCATTTTGTAGTAATAATGGATATCGCTTTTGACTTTATTTCCAAACATAGGAGTCATATTCACTATATTTAATGGAGGCGGGCATAACGAATAAAGTTAAATTTGTTGATTTTTTCTATTATTTCATTCCATTTCACATATTCTTATATAATTAATATTCTTGTGACATTTGTGATGTCACAAATTGAAAATAAAAGCTTTTAAGGTAAGGTTCCATTTTTGGCACGGTTCCAGTTTTGGCAACTGAAAAAAACAATATTGTTGCCAAAAACGGAATCCTACTGTACTTTGAAAAAACTTTACTGCTACTGATTCGCCTTGGCAGCCGTGTTATGAATCGTTTTCGATGACGCTGTGAATTTTGATAAATTCGAAGCATGTAGATACGAGCTAATAATGCTGAGACCTAACAATGCTGAGACCTGTAACTGCCATCAAACCAAACGAATTTAGGAAAATTGGAAGTAAAGGAGACAAATATATTAAAAGGGTGCAAAATTTGTAGGGGTTCAAATTCGGTTGGTTACCCTACATAAGACATATACCTTTCATTCAAAACATCATAACTAACAAATGTAATCAAACTGAGTTTATTATATTAAATCCAATCTATGGATTGATTCTTAATCGTCTACAAATTATAAACTAACTCTTTACATGATCATTGACTCTTAAATTGAAATGTCACGTAATAATTTTTATCAATTATTTCTACCACATTTCAGGAAAAAAGTATGATATGTTTATACCATCGTGCAATCAGTAAACGCAGAGGTATTAGTAGAATGAATAGCCTTCTATGTGCATTAAATTGTTGTATAAATATAAAAATGGCATCGAAATTTTTACATGCAATTTCCTCCGTTTGACATATGTTAGATATGACAGATGGATACGGCTAGCTCGAGTCTTTTTTTTTAAATCGCATAATCAGTGTTGTGTAGTAAGGGCCGATTTCTTCACCTTCAGCTAACGCTTAAGCCAGACTGAGAAACATAAATCATAGTTAGCATACTTTCTATTACAGTCTCTTTTTTTCTGCTGTGATTTTTATGCATTTTCATGCATGTACTTCTAGTAAGCATTCAATGAGTGGATAGACCGAATATGTCCAATGGATAAAACTTACAGCAGAAGAAACGAGATAGAAAAGTATGCTATCGATGCATAAATAAAATTCTACGTGCAGGTTTAAACGTACTGGTCAACCTGGTTTAAAAATTAAGCAAGGGTGAAGAAATTGGCCCTCAGTGCCTTATGAAATGTTGACGTCGCATTCGTCCCTCGTTTTTAGCTCATCGTCAACTGGTCTAAAAAATCATCGAACCAAAGAAATCGCAATGGTGTGGGATAAACATCGCAAACGTTAACCTCACGCACACAGTTTTTGTGCGAAGGCTGGAACGAGGCATGTGATAACAGCATATAATTAAGAAGAAGCAACAGACGGCATATCCGCACGCAAGGAAGACTGGCACACACTAAACTTGGTTCGACAGTGGCAAGAATGCGAGATAAATAGTCCCATTTGAGCGAGCAGTGTAGCAAGTGAAGGCCCTCTGGTGTGTGATTGTGTGCGTGCGATCGAGTCATCGACGTCGCGGCGAAAAGTCAACTTTTTTTTTCAGCAACGCAGCCCACAGTCGTGAATAACGAGCGAGCGAGGAGTGCTAACAACATTATTCCGCCGCGGTAGGCATAGTTTTTTAGCAAACATTCAGGCATTCGTTTCGTTGAAGCGCCTTCCGTTTCGTACGTCTACTGTTCGCGAGCAAGATTTCGGTGGAAGACGCGTCCCGAAGGATCCTGTGCCGCCGAGGAATAAACGGAAAGGATCGCGTCTACCCTGCCTTGGTGACTGCCAGTGTACGTGTGTGTGGTACGGGAAAATATCTTCCGATAACGAGAGGAAAGTTTTAGCCTCCGGTGGATGATTGTTCATGTGCTTTTTCCACTAAGTTTTCTTGTGTAGTAAAGTGCTGGTTCCACATTGTGATCTATTTTTTATGTGTGCAAATTCCATTCAGATAAAGAACCGGAATTGTTGCTATTTTTTGTAGCTGCTGAAGCGCTTCTCATTCGGCTCATGTAAGTTCCATCGGGAAGAAAACGTAGAAGATAGTGGCGAAGGCGAACAAAAAAAACGCTGGGAAAAGTATGCCGTAAAGTGCGAGAATGTGCATATTTCAAAGTATTAGTGCTAATAACAAGAACAGAACGCCAAGGAATAGATCAGCGAGCATACGGAGGATGACGAAAACGAAGGAAAAAAGTGACTTGGTGTTTCTTTGACAGGAAGTTTCTAAAAGGGCAAAAGCAAAAAAGGCTGGCTGGTTTTTGACACGATCGATGGATTAGTCATAGCGGAGGCAACCACAAAGAAGGAAACGTCAGAAAGTTATCGTTATTTGGTGGTGGATAGAAGCTGCAGCGTTGCCAGATTGTGTTGTTTGGTTGAATTGACAAAATTTACACTAAGTCTTTTTGTGATTCGCTTGTCTTTCAAAATGTTACTGATGCCACTAGAAAGGTTATTCTGAATAGGTTAAAATTTCGACTCAGCCGTATTTCTCCGAAAAATTCATTAGTAACAATAACTGCTATAAAAAATACGAGCTACTACCATATTCGACTTTGCGCAGATTTAGGGTTGCCACCTCTGGAGAGGCTTTGACCCGAAGATTTTTACTGACCTGGGGGTGGTTTATTTTGAGTGGAACTAGACGAAAATTAGAATCAAAGCGATTGCTCGACATTTTAGAGCACTTTAATCGTTTTTATTATAACGTTAAAGTAAAGCTGTAATTTTTTCACGTTTGGTTTTGTCGGTTTAATCTGGTGTAGTATTTTACTTCCCCGACTGTGCCAAGAACACAAAAGCATCAGCTACTCTCGCTGCGGAGGATAAGTCGAACGAGCATTGCTCTCCTCCATAACTAACAGGAAAAGGAGAGCAAATGAGGCAGGGTTGTGCCATCACATGGGAAGCACTGTGTGGTGTCGGTTATTCATCACTAAAGGTCGCAAAAACGGGGCAAAACTCGCCTCCCTAGCCAACAGTTAAGGGTCGCTGCAGGAGTAGCAACAACACGGGAAGAACTCGTTTGATGTTGACCTAGTCAATTGGATTATAACAAATCTGACATACCTTGGTGCAACTGGTGATAAGCACCACTAACAGTAAAGTGACTTGGTAAAATTGCAGCAAAACAACTTGTTTACACTAGTTTGAGCCACTTAGTTGGAGGCTACATTTTAATTGAATATAGCAAAATATTACTTTCCTTAATTTGTAATAAATTTAATTTGTTTTTCATTTTCGTTGCTTTGGAAAATAAATCAGCAATATTTAGCGAACTCATCTTTGCCACACTGAAACAAAGGGTCAGTCGAGAAAATTAAATCTGTATCAGATTAATAATTAACATAGACTTTAAATATTTTGTAAAGAATCAATTCAAAAAAAATGAAATTGTGCTTCTTCCCACAAAACCTAAAGAAATTGATGTAAAACCTGGAAGCCCTGAGATCACTCCCGAAAACGGAAGTCTCGGGGTCAAACCCGGAGGGGTGGCAACCCTACGCAGATTTGTGAATCATGTATTGCTGATTTCGTTTCGAAGACAACAACGCTTTTTTATGAAATTGTTGCTTCATGGACCTGAGTCGACAGGTTATCGTAAAGTTGTTAATAAACAATTACAAAATTCAGACAAATTCACTGGAAAACATTTTCGATATTGCTTGCCCAAAATACAGTAAAAACACAACGGGCGAGACTGTATTTTTCTTTGTTTAAAGTTTCGCCGTCTACGCTCTATACGTATCAGAGCGATATTTTGTTTCGCGCAGGGGTAATATTTTGATGACTCATGTTGTAACCTATTGCAAACAGTAACAATGATCGCAAATTAAAAAAAAACCCGTCCGAAATCAACAGCGCAAAATGGGAGTTATTGTAAAAAACATAAGGGCAATACATACTTCAATGGTGATATATGGAACCAAAAATTCCTGGTTCGCGGTGACAGTTACTTTTTTTCACTTTGTGGGACGGGACGGGTAAATACCAGAAATTAAGTCTCTCCATAAAATTTTGGTCAAGTCTCCCCAACATTAGTTCTTGCGTTCTATATTGTGCAAATTTTAGTAGTAACTATTCCAATTTTCCGATTTATGTTAATAAATGTTATGAAAATTATCCCGATGTTGAATGATTCTTCGCGATTGCACCTTGTTGTCATCAGCCAAGGTGATGCTCATATATATTTGGCATTAACGCCTTCATGCTCATGTTTTTTTGTTTTTTTTTGTATTATTTTCTATTTGATTATATTGTTTTGTTTGCATTACATTTCTAATTTAGTATATTGGGTGATCAGCCACAAGTTGCGACTTTTCATCTCTATGGTTTACATGATTCAGTTAATTATTATTAAGATATAATATGCTTTCGCAGTTAAGTATTTTTATTTTTCAGTAGGATGTTTAAAACCTACTTGTCTTGTGAATAAGGAGTTAAACAAATCTTATAAACTAACTTATAAACTATTAAGAGAGCTAATCGTTGCAATTGAAGATTGCGACGATTTTTGTCGGAAGTTGCTTATAATACTGTTCGTCATAATTTCTAATGTTTCTATGTTTGCGAGTCTGTGCAACTCATTTGTAATAAACCAGGGAGGACGCTTCAAAATCATTTTCAGAATTTTATTCTGAATCTTTTGAAGCGTTTTCTTCCTAGTAGCACAACAACTTGCCCAGATTGGCACTGCATATAGCATTGCCGGTCTTAATATTTGTTTATAAATTAATAATTTGTTGTTTAGGCAGACCCTAGAATTTTTATTTATGAGAGGGTATAAACATTTTAGATATTTGTTGCATTTTGTTTGGATTCGTTCAATGTTTTCCTTAAAAGTGTGTTTTTTTATCGTAAATCAAACCCAAGTATTAAACTTGATCTGACCACGTTAAATGCAGACCATTAAATTTAATAATACGGTTATTATTTGGTTCAAGAGAAGAAGCTCTTGGCTTATGCGGAAACACAATCAATTGTGTTTTTGCCGCACCAGTGGAAATTTTCCATTTTTTCAAGTAATCATTGAAAATATTCAAGCTTCGTTGCAGTCGATTGCAGATAATACGAAGACTCCTACCAGTGGCTGAGATGCTAGTATCATCACAGAAAAGTGACTTTGGATTTGGAAGATCAGAGGTAAAAATATTGTATAGGATTGGTGCGACGCTTGATCCTTGAGGGACGCCTGCTTTAACAGGTAGCTTATTAGATTTACAATTCCAATAAGAAACCTGTAGGGTACAATTAGCAAGACAATTTTTAATTATCTTTATTATGTAAATTGGAAAATTGAAATCCTACAGTTTGGCAATTAATCCTTTGTGCCAAACACTGTCGAAAGCTTTTCGATGTCTAGAAAAGCAACTCCAGTGGAATAACCCGCTGAGATATTTGCCTTTATCATGTTAGTTACGCTCACAAGTTGATGAGTAGTTGAATGTCCAATACGAAATCCAAACTCATCAGGAAGAAAAATAGGATTCTCATTGATATGTGACATCATTCTAGTTAGGATGATTTTTTCAAATAATTTACTAATAGAAGAGAGTAAACTAATTGGTCGATAGCTAGATGCTTCTGCTGGGTTTTTATCTGGCTTCGAAATATGAATAACCTTGGCATTTTTCCATCTTTCAGGGAAGTATGCTAATTGAAAACATTTGTTGAATATTTTGACCAAGTATCTCATGGTGATTTCGGGAAGGTTTTTAAGAAAAAATGTTGAAAATTCCATCATAACCTGGAGCTTTCATATGTTTTAACTTTTTCATGATGGATTTGATCTCATCATAGTTTGTTTCAACAATTTCGTCTAGAGACGATACTTGATTTGAAACATTTTTATATTTTTGTAAGACATCGGTTTCAATAGGACTCACAACGTTAAGATTAAAATTATGGACGCTTTCAAACTGCTGAGCAAGTTTTGGAGCTTTTTCTTCGTTCGTAAGAAGTATGTGGTCACCTTCCTTCAAAGCTGGAATTGATTTCTGAGGTTTCTTAAGAACCTTAAAAAGTTTCCAGAAAGGTTTAGAATTTGGCTTGATTTGTTCAACCTCTTTCGCGAAATTTTCATTTCTTAAGAGTGTGAATCTATGTTTAATTTCTTTTTGTAGATCCTGATAGATACATTTCATCAGGGATACCAGGCATATTTTTCAAATGTCTTCACATTTCATGAAAAAATGTCTTCATTTGTCTTCACCGACCAGGATTCTGAATCGGTTTTAGGTTTTGAGCCAGAATTCTGCCAGAAATCGGTCAGACAACCGAAACAAATTTGTATTCTTAATGAAAAATCCGTCTTCACAGCCTTTCAAATGTCTTCAAAATGAAGACATGTCTTCACATCTGGCATCGCTGCATTTCATAGCAGGATCACGAGAACGTTGATATTGACGTCTTCGAACATTCTTCAAGCGAATCAGAAGTTGAAGATCGTCGTCAATAATAGGAGCATTAATTTTTTTCTGTGTTGTTGGTACTGATAAATTTCTAGCATCAAGTATAGAATTACTTAAATTTTGTAATGCCGTATCAATGTCAGCTTTATTTTGTAAGTCAAGGTCATGATTAAAATTATTCTCAATATAAGTTTTGTACCTTTCCCAATTCGCTTTGTGATAATTGAACACTGGGCTAATGGGATTGGAAACAGCTTTTTGAGAAAGTGAAAAAGTTACTGGAAGATGATCAGAATCAAAGTCAGCATGTGTAATCAATTCGCTGCAAAGGTGACTTTGATCTGTCAAAACCAAATCAATTGTTGATGGATTCCTTACAGACGAATAGCACGTGGGACCATTCAGGAACAAAATTGAATAATAACCAGCAGAGCAATCGTTAAAAATTAGTTTACCATTGGAATTACTTTGAGCATTATTCCAGGCTCGGTGTTTGGCGTTAAAATCACCGATTATGAAGAATTTCGGCCGATTTCTTGTAAGTTTTTGTAAGTCTCCTTTCAAGAAATTAATTTGCTTGCCAGTGCACTGAGAAGGCAAATAGGCAAAATAAAAATGATTCCAAGATCAGTTTCAACTTCGATACCCAAACTCTCGATCACCTTGGTGTCAAGAGACGGCGTGACGGAATGTTTGATCCTGCGATTAACCGCTATTGCGATTCCTCCACCGAATCCAACAATTCGATCAAATCGATGAATAACAAAATTAGAGTTACTCTTCAATTTAATATTTGGTTTTAAAAAAGTTTCGGTCGCAACGGCGATATGCACGTTATGTATCCTCAAGAAGTTAAAAAAATCGTCTTCGCACGTTTTTAATGAACGAGCATTCCAATTTAATAAATCTAAATGATTCTTTAAAGTCATCGTTAAACTTTAATTTCATTATAATCTTGTTAGCAAATTCCCAACCCGCTTGAAAAGCTTCAAACATAGAGGTAGAATTTAACATGGCAATCATCATAGGTAACATAGAGTCTTGCAGGTATTTTATTTTTTCTTCCGTTACGCTACCTAGATCCATTGGACCAAAGGAAGCGTTGGGTGCAAATGAGTTTGTAGGCGTGGTAACGGTAGGCGTTATTTTGGCCTTGTTACCTGCTACTGAAGCATAAGATGACACACCATTGTAGGATGGTGTGACGGAGGTAGAAGTTGTGAATCTATTTTGAATCGGATTAACACGTTTGAACGTGTTTTCTTGAAGTGTACCTGAAGAAGTAGGTACATTTTTATTTGTTGTTTTTGTTGTCTAGAACGAGAATATATAATTTTTTCTCGAACAGGACAACCCCAGAAATTCGATTTATGATTTTCGCTACAATTAGCGCGTTTGAAACTTTTTGTGTTTTTTTTCACCGGACAAATATCTTTCGTGTGCGATTTATCACCACAGATCATACATTTGGAATCCAAATGACAATTTTTTGTGCCGTGCCCAAAGCCTTGGCATCTACGACACTGGGTCAGATTTTGAATTGAATCGCACGTGGAATATAAAACGTGCTTTTTCAAATTATTAACCTCATTACGGTTAAATGAATTAAATAAAGCTTCTGGACAATTCCAGAGCATACTGGCGTGTTATCGCCGCTAGCCTTTCCCTTCATAAGAATAACTTGCGAAGGAGAAAAGCCAAGTAAATTTTTCAATTCGCTGGATATTTCATCCAAACTTTGACCTTGTGGTAGCCCTTTCAAGACAGCCTTGAATGGTCTATCTGTCTTGAAATCATATGAATGAAATTTATATAACTTCTCTGTAAGATACTGGAGTAGTCGTTTGTTTGCGCTGTAACTCGACATTCTCCTCTTTCGCCAATCTGAAAAGAGACTTTCACGTCTGGAAGGAACGTCGAAAGCTCAGTTCGAAAGGCTTTGAAGTCGGAGATCATCACTGTTATAGGCGGAGGTGATTGCGTTTTCTTCTCATTGGCATTATGCACAATGCGAGGAAATTTAGAAATTTCATCAGCTTCACATTCGGATAAAACATCGAATGAGTTGCTGCAGTCAATTGAATTTTCGGGTTTAGCTTTAATTTTTGGCATACGACCTTTCTGGGAGGACCCAGGTATGTTGAAAGAATTAAATATTTCTTTAGGCTAAATTTTTCTTGAAAAATGTTTTAGTCTTGAGAAAGACTGATCGAGCGAAAATATAGGTAGCTTTGAGAAAGACTGTTGCTGTTGAAAAACTCTAGGTAAACCAGGAGCTATCAAGATTTGTGACCGGTTCGAACGAAGGTTCAAGCAGGGATGCCACATTGAAATCTGTGTTTCGATCAAAAATATCTTTTTACCATCTGTGATAACTGAAACAGGAAAAAATCTGTGATAAATTTCCGAAAAATCTGTGAAAAATCACAATACTTTCAAAAAATCTGAAATTTTCATCAAAATGCCAAAAATCAAAATTCCATCTGTGAAAAAGAATCTGTGATCAAAAATTGGGGAAAAAATCTGTGACATTACAGAAATTTTTTTGAATATGGTAACCCTGGGTTAAAGCCGGTATGACATGTTGTTTGTAAACAACAACGTTCATAAACAGCTACAACTTTTGGTTCTGGCAATATTGCAATTAGACTGATAGGATTCCGATTGAGCAGTGCTGCCAAAGACCGTTTATGTTGACGACGAAAAAATTAAATTTTGATGCACCATCTTCGTAATTATGCAATATTATTGGAAACTGATGGAACCTATTAATTTAGACTGTCTTCGACTACGATTTTCACACAATTGGTCAATTGTAAATATTCTAGAAGAATTGTGGCATATTTCACCCTAAGGAGAAAAATTGGGTAAACACCAAAATGTCTCACCAGGACGAAAATTTTTGGTAAAACCAGTCTTTGCACTTGAAGGGCGCAAAGGGGTAAAAATAAAGCGGTTTCTAGCACTGCGAGGGAAGCATCTAGCTTTATGACGGGTTTCCCTATTACACCATTTTCAAGTAGGTATAATTTTGGAACCTTATACGCACTAGATAAAAGTTGGGCAAAAAGGGTTAAAATTATGGAAATTTTGAATCAACTCTCTAATAATCTCTTGCTAAATTTGAAAATCGAACATCACATCAGTTTGTCTGTGGCTTTATATTGATGAAACGAAATCTGAACTATTTTTCTATTAGTTTGCTCTAAAAAATAAAAAAAATACTAAGATATTATCTTACAGCAAAACAGTTCCTGTTGATGTTGGTTTGGATAAGCTTCTTTTGTGGGTACATGACCGTCTACTGTTGACTAAGCAAGATATCCAGATGCGATTTCAAACCTAAACATTCAACATAAAGCTGAAGAATAATTACGCTGTATTTGGTTTGCATTCGAAACAGCCGGAGGATCGAACATAACCCTTAAAGGCATACTGTGTCATTTGGAAGCATACCGAATTTTGTGATACAAAACCCCAACAAGAGGTACAGATCGTATTCTTCCCGAAAAACGAGTACCGAGAAAAAATGAAATTCATCATTTAAGGGATAAACAAGACGACCCAAATTAAGCTACGGCGGCTACAGATATTATTGATGATATTGATTCCTATTGGTTCTGGCTCATCAGCCCGCATTAATGTAATTACCGGCGAACAGTTCGACCCTTCATGCTGGTACTTATAAGCTTGCGCGACTAGTAGTATTTTGTGCCCTACATTCATCACCTACATCTGCTCTCATAGTTGTACGATGAATCATCGTTAGCGATTGAGTTGGGAAAAAAATACACTCAGCATCAAATGCAATCCACATCAGCTCCGTTGATAATGAATAATGCTCTAGCGCAGTATATATTGTGTACTAGTCGTGATTCAAATTGATAACGAAGCCTTTCCCCGAGTTTTTTTTCCTCTTTTCCTAGTAGCTCATTATATCAATGAACTGTTCGAGCTAATAGAATCAATCAATTCCGCAATTCCGACCAGCAGCGACCAAGGTCATCCAGTGTATGTGGCCCCCGCAAATGACATATCGAACGGAACAGAGCCAGCAGCCGGTGTCTATCAGCAATTGAAATATGTTTTTCTTCGTTTTCGTCATCGCGGCACCTACACCCACAACTTCCGAACCACGTCAATCCCGACTCGTTCAGGATAAACAGATACGGCCAGCGAAACATTCCCAGCTTGTGTATTATTAATTCTTGTTTTTCTCATCTCTCCAGAAGTCCCAAGAAGCAATATCATACACCGTAATTAGTGCAAATAGAAAAGTTACATACGCCCAATACAAAAAAGAAAAGTTGTGCAAAAGGTGAGAAATTCATGTGAATAACAGCCTCACAAAAGCCTGAAGGATCCACGTAAAGCGTACCTGGTTTCCATTCGCGCACCAAGGCTGGAGTTCTTTGGTTCTAGCCTAGCAAGTGTGTGTAGGCGTAGTGACGAAAGATTAATTTGTTTGAAAGGTGAAACCCTACTCACTCACCGAAAACCCACGGGGAGCAGCAGCGATCGCTTTTTAGTAAAGTGCCCAGTAAACTGAATTTGTGGCTGGTGGTTAGACAGAACAAAATACTTGAACAACAGCAACAACTATTCGGTGTGCACAATGCGTGAGTACAAAATCGTCGTGCTCGGCAGCGGAGGTGTGGGCAAATCCGCCCTGACAGTTCAATTCGTTCAGGTAAGTTGAGTTTGATTATATTGTTTTAGGTTGGGTGGGATAAAGCTATTGAGTATTGGATAGCCATTTCGAAGTATGATAGAGGAGAGGCGCCATTGTATTGCTGTGTGGGTTTTTATTGCTAAACAATTTTGTAGGGCTAACATTTAAACAATTGGTCGCTGGAATTGAGATGCCACGAAGACTCTTCTTGTACCTGTCGGATCAGTTTGATAAAAGTTAATTTGATTTTGCGAGAGAATTTACGAGTTTAAATATTTACAAGTCATTAATAAATGAGTCTTATGGCAAGCAGAAATCGACCTTCATTAGTCTGTACACGTTAGTCCACAGCAATTGAGCTAAAAATATATTTATTATACACCGTACAGATACCTTTTAAAACTATAGATTTCTTATTAATAACTTATATCTATGCTTGAAAATGTTAAAAGCAAACATTGAAGAAGCTTCGTTAAATCTGCGGCAACATCTTTCCACTAGATCATTTTGTACATATGAAGTACGGTGTCAGAGTGGAGTTACGAAGAACACGGCCACTTTGAACGGCATGGTATGGTGCCAACACTTGCACAGCATACTCCAGAACACTTCTGATCAGGGCACAGTAAGGTGCTTTTAGTGCGTAGAAATTATCGAAGTCCGCCGTGTTCCGCTTTAAGGAGCCCAGCATTCCGAAAGCCTTAGCAGTGATATGGTCGGAAAAGCTCAACTTCCTATCGAAGAGCACTCCCAAGTCACGGATCGAGTCGACGCTTTCAATTGTTCTTCCTTTTAGGCTGTATTCATAACGTCCTGGAGTAAGCAAGCATCCGAAACCAATTACTTTGCATTTATTAACGCTGACTTCCATTCCATTAAGCGTGCACCACTCTTGAATAGTACAGATATCTTATTGAAGCACTACGGCATCAAGTGCCGAAGCGATAGTTCGGAAGATTTTGAGATCGCCCGCATATAGCAATTACCCAGACTGCCCAGATGACTGCCTTGCGGGACACCTGTGGGTCCATAACTAATTTAGTGAAAATTGGTTCAGTCATCACCGAAGTGGTTTTAGTTCTGGATTATGCCTGAAATCCAGGACTTTCGATATAATCGATAGTGGATAACATATTCCCAGAATCTCTGATTCGTTTTCAGTGATCCAGGCCTGAAAAACAAAGTAATTTTATGTTCATTTCAATAGATTTACAACCTATGAGGTATTACGATTGCACCGGTTTATATGAGAAATTCCTATGTGACTGCAATAACCAACCTTCCTATGACTCTGGAACCAAAAGCCAGAACTAAACACATTAGCTTAGGAACTTCGCCAATTCCCCGGGATATCAAGAACAGTCATAGGTGGCCAATCTGGCCAAAGATACTTTAATTGGTCATTAGTGATCTAGACCTGCAAATTCAAGCAATGTTGAGTATGTATTACATCATTCGGACATCATAGTGTTACCAGTTTAAATGGAAATTTGCTGTGTGATCGCACTTTCAACCCGTAACGGCAGAACCGGAAGTCCGATGAACTAAAATAGTAGCTTATGGGATGTGCGTAAAATGTGCTTATGGGAAGCGTTATACCGTTCATTTGAAACTAAGTTTGTGGAAATCGGTTAAGCCATCTCTGAGAAAATTGAGTCCCATAATTTAACACTCACATACACTTATTCGAATGGTATATGACACTCGGACCTCCGAGACTCTGTTGGAAGGCCGATTTTTGGAGTGATTGCTTAGACTTCATATGAGAAACGCAAAATGGGTACCGGAAATTTTAAGTGTGATCGCACTTTTCAACGCATTATTCTGGGAACGTAATTTCCATCCAAAAGACACTCGACAACAATTAGTAAGAAACCAATGTTGTTTAATTCAAGCACTTAGCCAAGGTATTTCCGGTTTATATGGGAGTTTGATGTGCGACCACACTCTTCCACCCCTAACTCCGGAACCATAACTCCAATCAAAATAAAATTGAATAGCAGGCTATGGCAATGTTAGATCAGTAATTTGAGTATAACTCTGTTGAAATCGGCTCAGAAATCTCTGAGAAAACATCTGTCGCATGCATACACACGAACTGATTCGAATATATGAGAATAGACCCAGCGGGTATCGATTAATTAATCGGTTTTCAGAGCGATTGCATAGTCCTTCTTCATATGATAAAGGCAAAACAGACAAATGGTTCAACATTTTTCTGTAGACAAGTCCTTGTGCTAATTATCTGATTCCGCATCCAACGATATTCTAATCGCCAAAATCGATCCAAAAATGGCGAAGTTATTCACTTTTTCCCAAATTAGGAATCGCCAACAACGGCTCTTCAGAGGTTTTTGTGGCATTCCTACTACGATCAGCGTTGCACCACATCGTTTATTTCGAAGAAACAATTTTACTTGAATTACTGATCCAAGGTATCTAATAAAGATAATACAGTGAGTGATAAGTATCAACATAAAATACAAATTTGGTAGCTTTCTTTTACGACATTCTGATTGGGTATACAGTCACAGTAACTAGCCCTCAACACCAGTGGACTGTCAACAGTCAGTCCACGACAGGAAAAAGAAGATAAAGACATTCTGATCGAGTAACTCTGCAAAAAAGATAAAATCCGATTATTCCACAATTGCACATTATCAAATTATTATGTAGAACTGGCATATATGATAGAAAAGTAGGTAATCCTTCCGCTGTTCAATTTGTGCATTCGTTTTGATTCATTCGGCAAGTTCGGATAGGATAAATTAAGGTACGATTAATTTGCCGAAGTACGTGGATCATACATTACCGGTCAGCATAGCATAATAAAATTCTAAAAGAAAGCAATTGTCGTTTATGGTAAATTGACATCATGTGCTGGTATTTAGACAATTTGTGTATCAAAAATATTATCGGTCAATTTATACACTTTGTAATCATCCATACATACTTACTCATTACTTACACTTCGGTAATCAGATAAATGTTTCAGCTCCTATAAATTTACAAACGTTGTCTTAACCCTCGATCCTAGCAGCCTAGATTCATGTTTTCAGATGGACAAATAAAAAATTAATGCTCATATTCACTAGACAACACGTTCCATGGCGACGTGACCGTGAGCTCTACTCATATGGAGAAGCTCACTCTCTTCTAGTATCTGAACCATGCGCTAAAATTAAGTATCACTTACACGGTCCATGCAATTATTCAAAAACACGCGAATATGCGAATGACCACACGGTTATGAAAAATAATGTACATACGCAAAGTTAAATACACGCTAGCACACGCGACAAAAAACGTTAACATGCAAACGCTCGAGCCCTTCACGATCATTCACGCACACCCGCGCCCGCGATCTCGCAAACAAGATTAGACCCCGGTGGCTGAGTGAACGCTTTAGCACTTATAAATTTACAAACGTGGTCTCAGAAGTGAACCTCCAAACGCCCATGTTCGCGCTATCATGAATCGCTTACGGAAGTCCCTATCCTCGGCACTAGTAGCATAGGTCCAATGCGTTTTCAGGTGTACGAAACAAAAAAACTACGTTCATATCCACTAGACAACACATTCCATGGCGACATGACCGGGAACTCTAGCGATATGGGGTAACTCACTCCCTGTCAGAATCTGAACCGTACATCGAAATACTAAATATTATCCAAGAACACATGCGAATGTGTGAATGGTCACACGATTGTAATATCGATTCGTATGTGACGTACGAATGCTTTAGCCCTTCGCGATCGTCCACGCACACCTATGCCCGTGATCACGTAAACTTTATAACATCTCGGTAATAAGGTGAACGTTGTAGTGCTTACAAAGTTACGAACGCTGTCTCAAACGCGAACTCACAAACACCCGTGTTTGTGCGACAATGTATCGGTCACGTCCGGAAATATTTACCCTCCGTCCTAGAAACTTAGTTCCATACATTCAGTTAGACCAACACGTGGCGGCATGACTGGGAACACTAGTGATATGGAAGAAGTCACTTTCTTCTAGTTTCTGAACCGTACACTGAAATAGCAAGTAAAGGCGCTTTAACCTAGGCTTATTAGCCAGTGCAAGGTGTAAATACCTCTGTCCTATCCCAAAGGACCAAAGGAGTGGCATTAACCTTCTTAGCCAAGTCACTCCCAACGATTTATTATATCACCTTTAAACTGAAACGGTCGGTACGGTTGTCCTCGTTTCTTCCTCCTTTAAGATTCAAAATAACCCGTTAATTATATTATTATTAATTTGATTAATTATGATTAATTTGATTGCCGTCTAATTTTTAAATATCTCCAAACCCAACTCTGCACAGTAGGCCTGGCCGTTTTAATATTTGCGACATATGAAAATATGCTTCAAATATTAATATTGACAAGAAAAACACTACAGAATAACTTTAGTGTTTTCCAGGATGCTTTTCAATACTGGCTGTGTAAGGGTTAGAATAGAATAGAATAGTATCTGAACCGTGCACTGAAAATGAAGTATCCGATTCACGGACCGCGCGATCATCCAGGAACACACGCGTATGTGCGAAAGGCACACGGTCATAAAACAGCATTTGTACACGCGAAGTTACATACACGATATCACACGCGACATACAAACGCACACGCGATCGAATACGTTAACGTACAAATGCTCGAGTCCTTCGCGATGATACACGCGATCGCGAAGTTCATACGCCCGCCCATATTTGAACCGTACAATGAATATCATATTCAGAATCACGGCTTGGCCTTAAGATTCAAAGAACTTTCGGTGAGCGTCTACACGAATTGAGCGCTTGATAGTATGCGTTGGAAAAACTGCGTTCAACTTTGTCACTGTTTCATCCATATAAAGCATTTATTAAACTCTAAAAGAGGAAAATCAGTCGACTTATTAGATTATTACGATTCAAATCATGCAAAATAGTTGGTAGAAAAACAATTGGCCGGGTGGAACGGTGCTTTTGAAAAAGTGGCGGTGATTTTTCGTCACACCACCACACGCAACACAACTGCGTAGTGAAAAAACCACAGCAGCTTTTTCAAAAACACCATTCAACCAAACCGATGGTTTTTCCAGCAGCAATTTTGCATGATTTGAGTCGTGATGATCTAAAAAATCGACTGATATTTTTCTCTTAGAGTTTTGAAAAGGTTTAAAAGAATAATCCGGTGGCAAAGCTGAACACAATTTTTCCTACGCATACTACCAAGCGTTCAATTCTAACACATGCTCAAAATAGGTAACTTGAGCCTTAAGTAGTGTTTCAGTGCGCTACGTTGCCTGTCTTGTTTGCAATTGTAGTGAGTGATCCTGACGGGGAGCTCTTCCGAGAACCTACCTCTATAGCTCTAGTAGGACAACTCTAAAAAATGAAAAAAAAAAACAAGAATTATAAACTTGTTTATTCCGCTCTGGATGTCTCTACTCTGCTAGTTAGTTGCAACATATTTAAATTTTTCAATCGAATAAGCAGCCGAGGAGAGGAATTTCACAAGGTTAGGGTAAATTTATAAGAGGAGCAGAGAACGTCAGTTGTGGAGGATCATATCTAACAATTTCCACTACATTAAACAAGCAAAGTGGTGTTATAACATGATCATTCAGTCTTGCGTAATAATCATTAATACACACTAGAACTGGAATAATAACAAGTAGAATAGTTGCAGGGTAATAGTATTCGTAAACATTACGGTTATCAGCGCTCTCAGATTTACTTAATAGTCGAGGGACTCTCTTCAGATCTAGGAGTCCCAAGACGAAATCAGAAAGCAGACAGAAATCATTGCGAAGCTTTAATTGCATTATGTATGATACATTGGACTAGGGTATAGATCGCGATCGGCTTAAGACCTTAAGAGACTCGATACACGGAAAGAATAAGTTGTGGCTTTATTTGAGTGTGTTAAAATACTCTTATCTTGTGCTCTTACTACCCATTTTTCTCAAACGATTATAGATATCAGACTAGCTCACAGTTTTAGTAATACTCCCACGGCCGACCGTTTGGAGTTAAGATTTTTGTAGTTTAGGAAAAAAGTAAATGACTCAAGAGTTATTTATGCAGAGTTTAAACACCAGGAAAATAAGACTAAATATCTTCTTGCTTTGAGCATTTGTATACAGGGTGTTTGATTCATGATTAAGAGTCTCTCGAGGGGTGATTTACTGTCATATTTGGAGTAAAAAATCGTTCTACACATGCCATCAAATCTCAACCGTTACAGAGTTATTGAACTTTTTGTGTAAAAAAACTTGTTTATCATGAAACACCTCTAACTCAAAAAGTATACCTCGTATTTTAAATCTTTTAGTTCCTTTGGAAAGGTGAGAAAAATTTCTATTGAATGGTGTCCTCATATCTCTCAGTTAATTAGTTTTAATTGCCTTTTAGTTGTAAAGTAGTTAAAAGTTAGTGTTTTTGATGAAGTTTTTGCTAATTTTCTCAAAATAATGAATTATGATTATAGCAATATCTATTATCCAAAAGTTGGGTTTTAGGACGATTCATAATTTGTTCCTCAACATAATATTCTTATCTCTTCTCGTTTCCTTGTAATTTCACTTCTAAACTTTTCCTGTAATTGACTTGCATGTTCTTAAAAGACTCTAATCTAAGAAAAATATGCTTTACATCGCCATTACCAGGGCTTCATTGGAAAGCTGAGAAAATTTCCTTTCGATGTATGATATCTTTCAGTTAAGTGTACTAAATGACTTTTTATTAGTAAAATAACTCAAATTTTGCGTTTTTTGGAGAGTTTTGAAATTATTCTAATTATTAATCAACTAAATTTATCGTCACTATTGTTCATTTGGTGCCCCTTAATATTCTCTACAGCTCGTTATTTGACACTTTATCCCTATCGCTTTTCATTTCGCTGCAATTTAATAGTTAACACAGCATGACCTCATCACAAATGTAGTGTGTTTGAAATCGTTGGTTTTGCATATGAAACGAGAAGGTAAAAAGGAGTTTACTTCGAAACTAAAAGAGATAATTGAATGGAGTCAAAGGAAGAATTGTAGAACTTGCTAAGATGCATTAATTTCATGATAATAATGGTGAAGTTTATTATTCACTATTTTAAGAAAATAACGAAAATGCTAATAATAACACAAACTTTGAACTAATTAACTTCTAAAAGAATACTAAATTCACTTAACTGAAAGGTATTAATACATTTTTCTCTGCAAAATTTTCCTGGCTTTCGAATAAAAATAAGAAAAGGTACAATAAGTGCCATACTTTTTCAATAAGAGCTAGTATTAGTGAATATGAGATAAAAATATCTAAGTTCAATAACCCAAACACATGAAAACAAGACAAGATAAGTGTGTCCTGTCAAAGAACAAATTATACAACTCTTCAAGACTAACAATTTGAATTATTAAAAGGGCGATGTTAACTATTAAGATTTTCGCGAAGTGAACGAAAAATCGATCAAAATTGTTAAATTTAAAACAAATTACTGTGAAAAGATTACTTAACCTCATTAGCTGAAACATTTGAGGGCATTTTTCAGTTGAAAATTTTCTCACCTATTCAATGGATCTAAAAGATTTGAAATACTAAGTTTTAAACCACAAAAAGTTCAATAATTTAGTAAGGTTGAGATTTCATGGTATGTGTAGAACGATTTTTTTTCTCCAAATATGACAGTCAATCATTCATCGAGAGATTCTTAACCATGAACCAAACACCCTGTATATGTAAATAAACCATCCAACTGCATAAAACATTCATTTCGCGGTCACGTTGCCTGCTTGTAGCGAATTCTAGATATATAAAGGGCGAACACGAAATTATTGCGACACATTCAACAGGGCATAACTTTTTTACCATTGGGTAAAAATCAACCAAATTTTGCACACTTTCTCACTGATTTGTATTGTTTACATGCTGTCAAACTCGAACTCGTGTTTTTCGATTCAACGAAAATGGAGGTGAACCAACGCGAGTCGAGAGAACAAATTCTTTCCAAACACCTGGAATTTCCTGACCTGTCGCACCGGCAGTTGGGAAAATTGTTGAACATTCACCATTCAACCGTCTCCAGAGTGTTGAAGCGGTTCCAGGAGCGGTTGACGTTGGACTACGGCAAAGGAGCTGCAAGAAAACCGGGGCCGGAGAACAAAAAGACAGAGGGAAAGGTGAAGCGGATTAAAGCAAATCCCAACGTCTCAAGCCGTGATTTAGCTAAAAAGATAGGCATGTCGCAGAGCTACGTCCAGAATGCCAAGAAGAGAGCTGTACTACATACATACAAGGTACAGAACTTCCCAAGCCGCGATGAGCGGCAACAATCGACAGCTAAAACTCGGGCACGGAAGCTCTACGAGAAGATGCTGACAAAATATGGCTGCTGTGTGATGGACGACGAAACGTATATAAAAGCCTATTTTAAGCAAATTCCGGGGTTGGAGCTTTTCACCGGCAAGAGCAAGTTCTATGTGGACGACAAATTTAAGAAGAAGAAAATGTCGAAGTGCGCCTCCAAATATCTCATTTGGCAGGCCATCTGCTCTTGCGGACTGAGGAGTGAGCCTTTCGTGACAAAAAGTACAGTAAATGGCGAGATCTACAAATCTGAGTGCCTCGAGAAGCGCCTTTTACCGTTCTTGCAGCAGCACGACGAAGCTTCGCTATTTTGGTCAGATTTGGCATCATGCCACTATTCTAAAAGTGTCCTGGAGTGGTATGAGGCCAATTCTGTCCATTTTGTTCCAAAGGACATGAATCCGCCAAACTGTCCGGAGCTGCGCCCGGTGGAGCAGTACTGGGCAATGATGAAGCGGGAAATTCGGAAGAGCAAGAAGACAGTCAAAGACGATAAGGACATGTTAAGAAAATGGAAAAAAACTGAGAAACTGGTACCGGAAGACACTGAAAAGACTTTGATGAAGGGCATCAAGCGAAAATGTGTTCAATTTTACACTCAATGCTCCATCGATTAACTTTTCTTTTGATTTTTGAAGTAAATATATGTATAAAACTACCCTAAAATTTCGGTTTGATTTTAAACATTATAAGAAAATTGGCATGACATTTTCGGTGTCGCAATAATTTTGTGTACGCCCTTTACCTATTCTTCAATCTAACTCCGTAATACCTATGGAAGCATCGCTGAGTCGGTGGCCTTCCTCAAGTAGGTATTACATCAACATTTCTTATCCTAAGTATCGGGGAAGATGGTCGTGGCCGGCAATGACAAGTCTCGTACTATTGGTTGACAGAACTCAAAAGAGATAAAGTTCATACCCGATGATTTATCTCACAAGCACCAATAGGCAACATAATAATCGTAAGTATGCAATCTACGAATAGCACTGAGCTTCGCAATGCAACACAATGCAACCATTAATTTCAAAATTATCAACAAACGATAAATCTATCATAAATTCTCGGCAGCTTGCTGCCTAGAGCATTTAACACATGATATCTCTTCTGAGAGTTTTATAGATCATATCACTTATCAAGGTGAATCCTGATTTGTGTAATTCTTTAACCCATCCTATTGAAAAAAAACTCCTCGTGGCGATGTAGAGTATATACGGTCTCCATAACGTTTGTTACACTAACATTCCTTTCCTTCCCCGATGACTTAAGGAACGTGGCCGGCGCCGTTATTGGCATTGTAGAATATAGAACCCTCGATACGTTCTATACTTTGAAATGCTCCATCGAGGATGGAAGGCCCCATTCATTGATTCCCTATGCATTTCGCTTGTTCTTATTAATCAAGGAGTAGTAGGATAAACCGAGGAGAGTTGAGACAGAAGAGTTCAAACAACGCTTATTGCTAGTGAAACCTTGACGCTAGAAATCTAGTCTAAGTACTTTTGTCTTACATCTTTCATATTTGTTAACCATCCTGAAGTCGCGCTTATGGCCCAATGAACGAGCAGCCGCTGGTGCCCTAAGACGATTTCGCTAGATTTTCAGAGCAGCGTGTACTCAGTGCACTAGCGCGACTGCCGGAAGGTTAAACATAAGTATTTATTCAAACTCACGAACTAGACATTGACATAGAAATAGACATTGTTTGAAGATGATGGATGATTTGAAATAATCAGCGTTACCAGAGTAAGCTTGTGAGGAATGATCCTAGGATAGGAGCCCCAGGAAAGTAGACCAATAGATACTGAAGTTCGCTGAAGAACAACTAATGTGGGTTAGGTCCGAAAATTCAAAAAAAAAATATAGCAGGACATCCTCTGGTCAAATGGGTCAAAGGTGTGTAATGGTTGGATTTGATGAGAAACGATCGATTCAAACTTTAGAAAATTCTGGACGGTTTTGGTTGAGGATTGTTTCTCTTGGTACGAGGTTGGTCCAATTTGCCGGATCAAAGGTATTGTGAGCAACATTATTATGCAGAGATCTTTAAAGATGCCATACTTCCATAAGCTGAGTGATACATGTCTGAAGTTTCAGTTTATGTAAGATAATGCCGTGGTTCTGAAGAGACGAAATCGAAACTCAAACACATAGGATAATTATAGTTAGGATGTGTGCCTCTTCTGCATTAATACAGCTTTAAACAAATTTTCTCCTTAGGAAGTGATATAATAGGAAATAATGGAAGGAATAAATAGGAAATAATGAATTTTATATAAGGTGGTCTAATTGTTTCGTCCGACACTGTATGCGTGAAGGTGTTTATTAGAGTGACAAGAATAAATGACCACTATCGGCCTTCCCCTGAATCGATTCCTAGTCCCACCAGGAGTACTTGCTCCAAATTTGAAGCAAATCTGACAAGTCTAGCTACCGTACCAACGTGTCTGAAGTTTGTGTGGAATTTTTCGACAATTTACAAGGAGAAAAACCATTAGATCGCATTTTCGCCGCTAGCTGGCACTGTATGCATCGTATTATCACTGCACAGTGGCCCAAAATTCAAATTTAGCAGGAATTTTAACTTTTTGCTAAAATTAAATGACTTAGCCTTACAACATGTTTGGCAAATTTGTTGTACTTTGCAAGGCTCTTCTTTTTGTTTAAACCGATGCTAGAGTGGTTCTAAATTTAGCAATATTTAAAAGAGAACTTTTTAACGGTTTGAGATAGAGCTTTACTGTCTTCGATGAAGTTGTAGAGCAACACATTTTAGACAAATTTGCTGAACACATGCAAGCCTTAGCTTTTATATTTTCCATAGCACGAGAAATTCAAATGTAAGCTTCAAGGTGTTCCTTAAAAACGGCTTTATTTCTATAACATTTGAAGTTTTTATTTTACGCTAAAGTACCCTTTGGACAACTTGAAGATTATTTTAAGGCGAATAATTTTCTTTAAAATACCAACTATTTAACTTTTTTCGTTTTAATGTTATAAGAACTTTTTTATAAAAAATATAACTTTTTCAAAGAGAATTATCTTCGATTTGGGCACTGAACATTAAATACTGTTGCTTTCATATGAAATAGCATGCTCTGTAGTATGGATCACCAAAAAATGGCAAATACGATTTTTTTTTATATCTTGCAATATTAACTCAAAAAATAGTTTATTTTTAGTAAAAATTATATGTAACTTTCTAACGAGCGAAGCTAGACGTTCAATATATTAAGAAAAATTGTTCTCCTTCAAAATATCTGAAAGTATTTCTAAAGTGATCTTAATGAAAAATCAAAACTGCAAAAGTTATACAAAGAAAACCATTTTTTAAGAAACACCCCAATTTTTTTTTGGTGAATTTCTTGTAAAATGAAAAGTACACGAAATAGAGTTTCGGTGTCTTCGACAAAGTTTTTTAAAATTTCATTTTCTTCAATTTTCTGGAAGACAGCGAAACTCTATCTGGAATCATTACAAAGTTAATCTGCTGATTTAAAAAAAATTAGAACCACCATACCCACTATTTAAAATAATAGGAAAATATTGTAAAGTGCAATATTTTATCATGAAAACGAAACTACATTTTTTATATTGTTCACCGTGAAAGTAATTTAAACATACTACAAAGAGTCAATTCATGAAAAACCAAACTTTTAATATAACTTTTTCAGTTTTCATTTTTTTCCAACAGATGTTTTTCAGAATTTTTGAAGACGAACATTTTCTTCTTACTCTAGCTTTTATTTTTTAGAAGATATAAGCACCTAATATTTCAAAAAAAGATTTATTTAAATCAATTTTATGAAATTTTAAAAAATATCGTGTTCGCCATTTTTGCTCAATTATAACTCTAACCATGACCTTATTTATAGTTCAAGTAGAATTATCTTTTATTTGACCCAAATGAGTGATATTGTTATTCCACACAACCCCATTTTTGGCGAAAAAGTGATCATAACTTTTCAACGGAAATAGCTAGATATATGGTGTCATGAAACAAATTATTCGCCTTGAAACAATCTTAAAGTTGTCTGAAGACTACTTCAGTTTTAAATTAATACAGCAAAAGTTATTGAAATAAAACTGTTTTTCGAAGAAACACCCTGAGCTTCGACTTTAAATTTATTATAAAATAAAAAAGTATGACAGATAGAGCTTACATGTCTTCAGCAAACTTTTTCAAAATTTGTCGTTCTACAACTTCGCTGTAGGTCGTTTGGCTCTAGCTAGAATGATTAAAAAGTTAATTTTTTGATCTTGGTAAAATTAGAACCACCCTGACTGTTGTTTTAACAAAAAGAGGGAGCTCACAAACTACGAAACCTTCTCCAAAGACTTAATAAGGCTAAGTTGTTTAGTTTTAGTAAAATCTCAAAATCCCTGCTAAATTTGCATTCTGGACCACTGTGCACTGTATGCGATAAAAAGAAATAAGAAAGATAATTTAATTGTCTACAACATTGTCAAAAACTGCTAGTCAATCCGGCTGTGTTGAAACAAGTTATTAAGCTTTTAACGAAGTGATGTCTGAGTCAGTTTTGCAGGGGCCTAGCAGTAGCAGTGCATGGTTTTGTATTAGTACTCGATTCGAACGAACTATACATTTTTGTGAAATAATGGTTAGGTTTAGCCAAATAGCATGTTCAGAAGAATTATAGTAAATAATACGTGTCATGTTTTGGTTAGAACATTTTAGTTCCACATGTTACCGCATAGAGGGCGCCAACACTAACTTTTCAACGGAAAGAGATAGAAATTAGGTGTCTTCTTCAAAGTTGTAGAGCAGGTATTTTTCAGTAATTCTTCCGAACATCCCGATATCCTACCTCTCTTTTATGAAATGTTTCTTACCAACGCATAACTCGTATCATGTACTACGATTCCTCTGAACATACTATTCAGTATTTTACAAAAACTGAAACAGACATCACTTCGTTAAAAGCTTAATAACTTCTTTCATCAAAGCCGGATTGACTAGCAGTCTTCGACAAAGTTGTTGACAACTAAATTATCATTCTTATTTTCACTTACAATGAAAATACGATGCACAGTACCACCTAGCTGCGAAAATGCAAACTAGTGGGTTTTCTCCATGTAAATTGGCGAAAAATTCCACACAAACTTCAGACACGTTGGTCCGGTAGCTAGACTTGTCCGATTTCCTTCAAATTTGGTACAAGTACTCCTGGTGGGACTAGGAATCGACTCAGGGGTGGGCCGATTGAGTTTCCAAAATATCATTATTTTTCTGGGTTGTCTAGTGCTCATAGACAATTCAATTACATTAAATAACTTTTACTTCGCATTTTACGGGTAATTTAAAAAAAACATGTGGTACGATACTTTAACGTCAGCTGCATTGGAAAAGATAAAAAAACTACACATGGCTTAATGCCCCTATTTAGTTCAACGTATGCGATGAACTGAACTACTGAATATAAAACGCACGTCCAAGTATTGCAAGAAACAACACCCCGCTGCTGCTGCAAGTATCGCTGCTTGACGATATATCCCATTTTTCTCGCTCCATTTGTTGTCCCCAGCGCACTTTCGTCTGGTTACGATAGTGATGTGACGGTCTGACCGTGTCAGGTTCTGTGTCAGCTAGTCGAGCACAACAATTCTCCGGAAAATGTAAATCAAGTCTGTAGCGAGTGAGTGGCTGGCGGGGCGCGCATACATAGGTATAGGATATGTTCTGCTAAAGCTAACCCGTTGACATGGTGCAGTTGTATGTACGTGTATGCTTCGACGAACAGATGTGTTCCCATGCTCTGCTCCTATCCAGGACCATTATTGAGGCACAGCGGCGAGGGGATGACGAATGAACAAGGCGCAAGTAATATGCCATCTCGATGACAGATTCTGTTTTTTTTGCAATAGGAAAATCTGTTAGTTTGTGGACGGTTAATTTCCACTGTGTTGAGTAGCTTATCACAGTTTACATTGCTATCACGAGTACGTGGAAGTTCGCAATAACGGAGCTACTTACCTTGAGGCAATCGAAATGTCAATATAAAAATAGGTGACTTTTATCATGTGAAAGCTGATATCTCGAGTTCCATCTCTCCTTAAAGCTAAGCACGTGTGTTTGCTTCCAAATTTTCAGAAAAAGACGACTTCTTTTGCTTTAAATTCAAGCTTCAATGCGGGACAATGCCAACATAGATGGAGTCTATCATCAAATCGAGTTGTTATGATACCTACCATGCATGAGTTGAGTATACGACCACGCTGAATTCTTCCATAAACAGAGGTGGAAAATACTCGCATCATTGAACTACAAATACTAATGGATGTGGGTGTTGTAGAAAGAGTGCAATACCGTTCAGTGTCTTTTTGCGGACTGTTTGAAGTTTAAATTTCTATTTACATGGTAGGAGTAACTTCATCTTTTTCGCAAAGTTTAATATTTTGAATTTAATTAATTTAATTAGTATCTAAGAAAGTAGTTATGGAATATGAAAATAAACACATTTAATTCCAATGTTCTAGGGCTAATTTCAAACTAAATTGCGCACAAAAGTGTATTTTAGATATTCAAAATACACTTTTGTGCGGAATTTAGCTTGAAGTTAGTCCTAGAACATTGGAATCAAATGTGTTTATTTTCATATTCCTTCACTACTTTCTTAGATGCTAATTAAATTTGCCTGATCTAAAACATGAAACTCATGAGAAAAAGATACAAATGTATCATCGATCATCGTCAGATAGATGCCATTTAGGCGAAAACGGAAATATGTATCCACCGCTGCATTTGATTTGCGTTTGAGCAAATGACAAAATAAAAACTCAGGTTGAACTAATTATCAATAATTATTCATATTAATCTATGAAAACCATGCGTCTCGTGAAAAATTCTCTTTCGATGCTGCAGTATTTATCTGAGTGGGTCCATGCACTGTACCGAACTTAGGTTGATTTACATATGTATATAGTTACTATGTAGTATATATGCACTCCGTCAACTAGGTCGTCGACGTCGTTTACAGGTAGTCCATCTCTTACCAACGTTCATTTAGCACACATGACAAAATCTGTAGGAATTAACCTACCGGAAGCGCCTGTACATGACATCCGCTGGAAGGAAGGCTTCTGAACGAGAGCTGTTTTAGATTTATTATGGTACGTTTCGTTGCCCAACACAAATGTGTGCTCAGGGGCACATTCGGCATGCTGAGCTTTAATAGGTAGGAGGCTGCGTGATAGTTTAAACTGCACTTCGCACTGCCGTAGTAGCTGTTGGCATTATTCATGAGAAGCGTGTCTTTGGAAGTATGCTTTTTGAGTATTTGTTGCGCATTTTTCATTATTAAATCCAAAGAAACGTAAAAGTGCACAGTACCCATTTCAGTGTAAGCAGATTGTGAATGGCATAATCGATATGTTTTGTAAAATTTACACACCCAATTGCATTATATTTTCCAAGAGGGACACAGCGGTCCTCCTATAAGGAATCATATCTTCACATAAACATTGACAACACGATGCAATTACAGCACAAACCAATAAACAGTTTAGGTTCTTCACTATCAAAGGAATTATAACCACTACTGATAAAGCCCATAACTCTTTATACTTCGTGGGGGACCATGACATATCTTTAAGTTATATCTCCCTGTACATAAATTTATCTATGTATGGGGAACCGAAAATCCGCATACGCAATTGTTTTACTACAGGGCTGTCTATATCAGATGATATGAAGTTCTGTAATCAGATTCACAAAGATTACAGGAACAATACTCAGTACACTGAATAGTAGCAACGTGATAATTCTGTTTGAAATGTCAATGCAACAAATTCTTTTGACCTTTTTGGATTTTATTTCAACGGAAAAATTTTAGTTTTATTTTGATTATAGAGATTTTAACATTATGCTCTCTCGCAGGTTGATGGAATTGACAGTATTGTAAACATCATCGTCACAATGAAGTCAATAGTGTTATCTAAATATAAGGACCTTCGCTCTTTTTAGTTTCTATTTGCACCAAGTTCTACTACTAGAGGTTAATTAGTTCTCATGTTAATAATCCACCAATCATTATGACTACTCACGATTTGATTTATATAAGAAGCTCGCTTTAAGATGTTGATTACAATACGCCTCGATAGTGGTGTATCGAGGAGGCCGGGAAAGCTGATGTGAGCTTTTTTTCTGTTCTATACCATTCCTCTATTTACCCGCTCATAACCAACAATCTACCAGTAACAAATAGATAATTGAGAAAGGATGTGCTATGTGTGGTGGTTGGCTATTCAAGTATTAGTAGTGTTTGAAAAACTAATGTAAAAATGCCCTCGCGCACGCGATTACGAATCGATCACGTCCGGAAGTCTATCCTTCATCCTAGAAGCATAGGTACATGCCTTCAGCTGGACAAATTAAGAACATACGGTCATACCTATTAGACAACATGTCTCATGGCGACTTGACCGGGAACCCTATCGATATAAAGAATCCCTATCTCTACCAGAGTTTTAATCGCACACCGAAAATTTAATATCAGACTCACGGTTCGCGCGACGACTCAAGAACACACGCAAATATGTTACAAAATCACGTCAGCGTACAAACGTTAGAGCCCCTCGAGATTTTCCAAGCAACCTACGCCCACGAACTCGCAAACACGCACTCATAAACTTACCAACGCGATCTCATGCGTCAACCTACAAACTCCCGCGCTCGCGCCATCATGAGGGATCATTCGGAACTCTCTATCCTCGGTACCAACAGCCTAGGTCCATATTAATTAATAAAAAAAAAACAAAATTGAAAAATTAAGAAAAAATAACTCCCATATCCACTAGACAAAACGTTCCATGGCGACATGACCGGGAACTATGATATGGAGTAACTCACTCCCTGTCAGAATGTGATCCGTACACCGAAAACTAAATATCAGAATTACGATCCGCGTGGCCATCCAAGAATGTGAATGGCCGTAGGGTTACAAAATCGAATTTATACACGCGAGCACACGCGACAAACACGTCAACATACGAAGCCTTAAGCCCTTCGCGATCATCTGCGCACACATACGCCCGCGATCTCGCAAACTTGATAACACTCCGGTAATAATGTGAACGTTTTAGTACAAACAGTTATAAACGTTACGTCCGGAAATCTTTACCCTTCATCCTAGCAACTTAGGTCCATACATTCAGTTGGACCCATCAAAAAATATAGCTCATATCCACTAGACCACACGTTCTATGGCGACATGACTGGGAACTCTAGTGATATGGAGGAACCTAGTTTCTTCTAGAATCTGAAGTGTACGGACACTAAAAATTAAGTGTCTGATTCACGGTCCGCGCGCGGTCATTCTAGACCACTCGCGAATATGCGAAAGGCACGCGGTTTTAATATAGAATTTATACTTGCGAAGTTACATACACGTCAGCACACGCGACATACAAACGCACACGCAATCGAACACTTTAACGTACAAATGCTCGAGCCCTTCGCGATGAAACACGCGATCGCACAATGAGCATCACATTCAGAATCACGGCCAGCTACAATTGGCCAGCCCTTCCGGGAACCTAGCTCTACAGCTCCAGTAGGATAACTCTCGAAAAAAAAAGAAATGAAATAACAAAATTATATCAGAACACAATTTTGGTAACATTTTGTGTGATAACTTAGGTCTCGTTAGTATTTAAAATAACAAAAAATTAAAACAATAACAAAATAACAAACAAAGAATAACAAAAACAACGTGAGATATAGTTTTGAAATATTTCTCATGTGTTTCTGATCGGGATGCACTATGAAACCGGCCCAATACACTGACAAAATCCATATTTTCCCGAAATTTGTAATTCTGTCATAAATTACCGGACAAAAAATGGGAAACGTTCACGTGATCATCGTGGATAGGGGAGTAGGAGTACAGAGGTTGCCCACGGAGGGGGTCAAAAAGCAGGGTCCACGTGGTATATGAACAGCCCCCTATTATTTTTCTTCTCTTCATTCTTCTGATGGGAAGTGAGTGCCGATCAAAAATAATCACAAACACAATCGGACAAAACCAACCTAGAGGCCGTGTGGTATCCGGTGGGTTCAATTATCTCAACCAGTGTAGCTTGTGACGTCGCACAAAGCAGAGGCAAAAAATCGCTGCGCTACACAGGTACCAGTGAAGCAAGCCAGCGCTTTGTTCTATATTCACTGCACAAACTGTATTGTATTTTTGCCTCCGGTATTAACATGAATCTGCCGAAAACGAAAGTGCCCGTGCTACAGGATAACACAATTTCGATCGACTCTAAGAAAACTCGTGCTAGACCCACAGTTCTGGAGATGGAACAACTAGTTAAAGTTAAAATAGAGCTTAATTGCGCGGAAGTTAGGTAGATTCAGATACACCACGTCAAAAACTGTGTTTTGGCGATTGCAAAGAACAACATGTAACACGAGGTCGAATTTAATAACACTAGAATCAAGATCCCCGTGTATACGGAAAATAACATGGTGTACGTTCGTATCCATGATTTGGCACCGCGCACTAACGAAGATTACCTCAAACGAATTATGTCGCAATACGGAGAAGTGGAATCTACTACGAATGACACTTGGAGAACTTTTTTCACCGGTATTCCCAACGGCGTTCGTATTGTGAGGATGTGAGTGACTAAACTCATACCTTCTCACATGACTAACGAATGCAAATCACCGAAGGATGGCGTAATCTATAAGCAAACAAGGCTAATCACAAACCCGGTCAGACCCGTACGTGCCAGACTGCTCACTACGGAAAAAATATGCCGAAGCAGCTAGTCAAAATTCATCTACTACAGGTATCTTCAAGAAGTAGCCACCAACACTTACAGATAATCCAAAAACAACGACCCAATTGACCAATACTGAAGGGACAACGACAACTGCTCCCAAACCAAAAACTAACATCCCCAGTAAAGAAGCTAACACCGATGATTTACAACAGCGATTCGTAAGAACAAGAAACAAATAAGAAACTCTTACCATGAACAGCAAGAAAGCAGTACCGATGATGACATGGACGTAAACGATAACGCGGGAGAAGGCAGACTGAATCGATCCCTAGCTGCGACGGATAAGGCAACTAATACTTCATCACCAAGGAAAAGGATCTCAACACGCAGCAGCCAACTGCGTTAACAGGATCTGGCAGACATTCTTATTTTTACTTATTGGAAAAACTAAAAAAGATCCACGGCTCAGTTGTGCTAACGCATTGAGCCGTGTTAAATAAACCTTGAGAAAAAAAAGTTCCTCAACCAAGAATTAGTCCACTGTGTTCCTGCTCTTTTGTCGTAAAAGGCGACTGAAAATAGGAGTCCCTCAAGTCAAGGTGTTTCTTCGTGCCGAGGACTGATTGGCTGTCAGAACCAAAATATGTCAGTCATGCCTTGCTGTGTTATGCGAATCTCTGACACAGTAGACGTTTGTTTCTTCACAAATCGTGAGTTCCAAATGATGGTCATGTTCCTAATACCCATTTCTGGGCACTTTAGGCAATTATAAGCCAACGCGTTTGGTATCTTCTAGTTGCTGTATAATAAGTGCTGATGAGGAAATGTGTAGTGCTATGATCGAGTCTGGTTGAAGCAGCACAAACTAATCTTGAGCATAGACGTACAGCAAATTTAAATCTACCCCACATTGTGCAGGCAGAAAAAGCTTGTGTAGCTTTGGTTCAAGAACCGTTTTTGGATAATGGAAACTTCTTTGTTGGAAAGTTTTTTAACTCCTTCTTCGTGACTTTCAACAAAAAAGGCATAACAAATCCATGTGAAATGCTTCGGCAATGTATACTTGCGAATAGTAGGGGAAAGAGGGTAACAGTTACCCTCTTTCCCCTACTATTGATTCCTTATATGCGACTTCACAACTCGCGATATTTGTGCTGTCACCAGTGCAGTAAAATTTCATTTCATTCAATCGAAATTGAATGAACGCAGTCAATCAGTCGTCTGCAGTAGCATTCACATTCATTTAACGCATCAGTTGTTGTTAATCTGAAGCTGGGTTCATGGCACTTCACTCACCGCTGCTTTCAAATGAGTCGCAATTCATATTCAACCTCCTTCGTTTGATCCTATCAAATGAATAGATCAGCTTTCAATTTCCCCAGTGAGCACCAGTCAAATGAGATCCGGGTAAACCTAAGACAAAAAGAGACAACTGGTTTCGTATTTTTGGTTATCATGCCTTTCTTGTGCCAGATGACAGATGAGTGTATGCAGCTAGCGAGGTTGGCAGTGCAGCCAATTTCTTTGTCATATTTAGATATGTTGCTATAATACACATAATAATGACCGTTTTATTGACACACATTTCGCATTTATCTGGTACTAATCAATCCAACATTTTTATCACATACTACATGTTTCTAGCAAATTTGGCCAGCATAACAGCCTATTCATCAGAATCAAATTTGCAACAAAAATATTATAGAGATGAACGTGCAACCAGTTTCAATAAGCTGTTATTAGTAGATTCATTATTTTCGTCTGAACTCTGCGAATTTAAGAAAATTTGAAAAAGAAATATGATAGCCGCAGTATGCTATCATAATTGTACGAAGCTGTCAAATTCATTGCTAAAATCAAATATGTAATTCAGCTATTTATTTGCACCTCTACCAATAGTTCCCTGTGTACAATTCCGATGACATGGTGAAGAGGTAAAACATTTCCACACTGGTTATATAGGAACACATTACGAGCACAGTCTATAGTCTACGAGAATCTTTTTTTTCAGAAAGAATTCGAAAAGGTTCTGCTCGATATGAATGCTATAAATAGGTCATATCGAAGGTGGGTTTATTGATTTGAGGTAACCAAAAGGCGCCATATTGGATTGATTGATTGCAAAATGTCCTCAATCATCAGTTTCCGTCATCTAGTGACCATCATTGCAAAAGCGATATAGATATATATTGATCATGGTTTTTACTGTGGTGGTTACCCGAAACCGCCATCTTTGTTTTCAAAATGGCCTAAATTCATAAATTACGGTATTTTATGATTATTTTAAATGATACCCATATTGATAGTTGTTTTCACAGTTTCTTGGTCACTATAGGCCGCAATCTTGGATTTCAAAATGGCCTAACCTTCTTTCAAATGGTATCCATGTTGCCCTCATCTCTGATTTAAAAATGACTTTAACCATCGAGCTTGAGCTTGAGCTTGACCTTGTACGACCACCCGTAGCTGCTACTCCGTTATCGATCTAGACTAGCTGAAGTTGCACAAGGAGTAGTAGTGCTTGGGATTAGGGAAACATCTTTCAATGTGCAACTCCTGGTAATCCTAAAGTGTTTATTGAACAAAACCGGCGCCGGCCTGGCCCGAACGTAGATCGCAGAAGGAACGTTAGTCCGATACTTGCTTTTGCTAGGCAACGGCCTTACTTCCCTTCCGAAGGAAGATTTTACACCTCAGAAAAATCTCAGCGACCTCGGCTGGGATTGCACCCAGACTAACTGGGATGGGTGGCTGTCACGCTTACCACTCAACCAACTACGCCTTCATTTAAAATGACTAACCATCGATTTCCGTTATCTATCATCTTGGACCTTTAACGAGTTCGCCCGTTTACACCTAAGACAAGATAAAGCAACTAGTAATACGATTTCTGTATATTTCTGTATTTTGGTAGTACGTCCATCTCTATTTCAAAGTTTGTGGCAAATTTGATTCTGATGAATAGGCTGTTATGCTGACCAAATTTGCTAGAAACATGTAGTATATGATAAAAATCTTGGATTGATTAGTTCCAGATATATTTTGGCGAAATGTGAGTTAATAAAACAGTCATTATTATGTGTATTATAGCAACATATCTAAATATGACAAAGAAATTGGCTGCACTGCCAACCTCGCTAGTTGCATACAGTCATCTGTCAACAATTATTCACCAGGGCACAAGAAAGGAAAGAAAACTCTCCAAGAAGAAGAGAAAGAAAGGTTCGGAACATTTGTCATTTTTGAGTGAATTTGTTTTATGTTTGTTAAGCAGAAAAGCCCACTACGTCATTTGTTTTATTCTTTTCTTTTTCATATCCTCCTGATTTATCAGCTTCATCGAAAAAAAATACAACCTTACTCATACAGAGAAAAAATGCTCGTACCTGTATCCGTCTTGAGTTGCCTCGTCTTATCATAGCCTTTACCCAATATTATTTATTATCTTGGTCGGAGTTATTTTTATGTCAGTGAGTGTTCCTTCATATTCATTTGTGAGTGGTTCATTGGAATGGTTCACTTCCATTAGCTGAGACCGTGCTAATGTGAGGTTGGTGTTCAATAGAAACTAAACAGGCAAAAACGTCAAATGACTAGAACCTGTTATTCAATTGACAGTGAACTTTGAGTGACTCAAACGAAGACAGCAGCCGAACTCAACTGATATAGTGGTGGTATGTTTACAGTGAAAGGCTCGAAGTTTCACTTGAAACGATTATTTTCGTTTGAAATTGATATTTTACCGCACTGGCTGTCACAGTCAATGTTACTGTTGATAACATAAACAGGAAATAAGTTTATTGTTCGGCATATTTGCCGCATAATGAACATTCTGATGATTTCAAAAGGGTTGTACGATGTACTAAAGTACATCGTCTTTGATCATTCAAACGTCTAGATGTAGTAGGGTAATTTGGGGAGAGATGCCACACATTTCTAAAACTCCTGCATCAAAGTAAACCATTCAATATTTGATGAAATCATTTTTATCAATTGCGACAAGTTTCTAAAATACTGTGAAATGGTTTTCGTCGTGAAAAAAAATCATCAAATTTCCATAAGCATTTTAAAAAAGGTCATTGCGGGAGCTCAAAAACTGAAAAATGGTAAACAAACGTATTTTTTAGCTATTGTTGATGTTTTTGTGATTAGGGGTCTTCAGCTGACTTTCATGAAATTTGATTACACCTATAAATCGGCTAGCACCTTCGCTTTTCTGAAGTAGGTGCTACCATTTCTAGAAATATTTTTTATTAATCTTTTTTTTAAATATTTTTCTTTCTCAACCTTATTGAACGGTTAAGTTAGAGTAACTTAATTAAGGGTAATATTTATCTATATGTTTGTACGAGCGATATATATCTACGCATTATCAAGGGTTCCTTAAAAGTAGTTTTTGATTGTCTCTCCCAACAATGAATTTATATAACTTAAGTTTGTTCTTAAAAGATTAATTTTGAAAAATATCAATTCGTTGAAATTTTTGTTTTTATCGTAATATTGATGTCACTACAAATCCCTCCCCAAGGTTTAGGGGTTTGACGGTATTACAAACATCATCAAGCATCAAGTGCTTTAAGATGGGTATTGCATTACGCCTCGATAGTGGTGCATCGAGGAGACCGAGAGGGCTTATGCGCCTTTTTTATGTTATATGTCTTTTCATACTCCGCACCAGCGCATACCAACGCTAAACCACTGGTCTATGGGCGGTGGCGTGGCCGACTGGCGGATCGACGTAGATTGACTTTTGCTGTGTGCTATGTTTGCAAATATTGTTCTATTGGTGGTATTCGTGGACAGGGCTCACGGAGGGAGTCATTGTGTGTCCATTTATCGGTCGACTTCGTCATCATGCATATACTAATTAAATTAATTTAATAATTAAATTAATTTAATATAGTAGAATAAGTAGAAACCTATTAGTTGTAGCTTTGTAATAATCGTTGTTTTTCGTACTAGTGTACAACTGTTATGTGCTAGTCGTATGTGTATCTATGTATGTATTCGTCTGAGTATTTGTGACAGTTGGGTCAGGGAATGGATGCAGAACTGACGTATATGACAGAATAGTGGCTAATTCTTCTGGTGATCAATCTGAGCATTTAGTTCTATTCATTGGGGAAAGTCGGGCTGGATAAATTAGGTTAAAATAAATTTACCGACGCACGTGAGTCATCCATTCCCGGCCAGCATAGCATGATGAAAGTCTAACAGCATGCAATTGTCGGTAATGATAAATATACAACATTTGCTGCATTTAGACGAGTTTGATTGCATGTTACATGTGTTTTTCCATTCTACTTCATTGGTCTGTTTCTTCTGTGCATCTATTAGTTTGCTTTTCCATTATTTATGTATACCAAAATTGTTCAATTTATACACTCCTAGTCAAGCTCTTTGCATCTTTTTTTCTTTATTCGGCATGTTATGATTCCTTTTATTAGTATATTTCTGCTATACGCTATCTATACTCATATAGGTACAAACGCTCGTGGCCTTCGCGATAACACAAAACTGGCCACAAACGCGACCATGCAATTGCAATAATCCACATATACTTACGCCCGCGATTTCGCCTACATGAAAACACCCCGGTAATTAAGTAAACGTGGCATCTTTAAACCTCCATACGCGGTCTCAAACATTAACCCACCACTCGCGCGATCATGAAACGGTCACGTCCGAAAGTTTTACCAGCCTGGACTAATGCCTTCAGTTGAACCAATCAAAAAAGTGACACTAATATTCACTAAACAACACGTTCCATGGTGACATGACCTAGAACTCAAGTGATATGGGGAAACGGACTACTATCTGTATCATACACTAAAAATTAAGCTTCAGATTCACGGTCCGCACGCTTGATCGCAATAATGCACAATCCGTCATTATAAAATCGAAGTTATACACGCGAAGTCACATACACGTGACAAACACGTTAATGTACAAATGCTTGAGCCCTTCGCTATCATCCCCGGCATCTACATCGGCGATCTAGTAAACATAATCGCATCCCAGTGATAAAGTGAATGTCTCAGCTCCTATAAATTTTCAAACGCGGTCTCAAGCGTGAATCTAAAAACTCCCGCACTCGCACGATCATGAATCGGTCACTTCCGGTTGTTTCTATCCTTGATATCAGCAGACTAGGTCCATACCTTCAATTGGATCAATTAAAAAAAGAAAGCTCGTATCCACTGGACACCATGTTACATGGCGACATGACCGAGGACTCTAGTGATATGGGGTAACTTACTCCCTGTCAGAATGTGAATTGTACACCAAAAACTATCAGAATGATGGTCCGTGTGACCATACAAGAACGCACGCGTATATAGGAAATGCCACACGGTTACAAAATCCAGTATTGTACACGAGAAGTCACATGAACGCGAGCACACGTGACAAACACGTTAACGTACGAACGCTTAAGCCCTTCGCTATTAACAACGCACACCTACGTTCGCGATCGCGCAAACTTAATAACACAACGGTAATAAGGAGAACGTTTTAGCACTCACGAAGTTTCAAACGCTGACTCAAACACGAACCTACAAACGTCCGTTTTCGCGCGCTCATGAATCGGTTACGTCCGGAAACCATTACTCTCTGTCCTAATAACATAGGTCCATACATTCAGTAGGACCAAAAAAATAAAAATAAAGCGCATATCCATCCAGGTGAAAGAAATTCTTTGAACCACATTTTTAGCTATAGTGTCTTCAGCAAAGTTCATTTATATTTTTTTGCATTTAAAAAGTATTAGTTGGGTGATTAATCCCTCTAAAGCCGAGAAGCAAATTTTTGTTTGGTCATTTATGAAAATAAAAAAAAAACTTTCTTTGGCAAAGTTGTTGAGAATATCTTAGGGGCCGTACACAAATGACGTAGCTTTTTTCCAGCGATTTTTGACCCCTCCCTCCCCCCTCGTAGCATTTGGTCACAAAATTCTAACCTCCCCCTCGTAAATAACGTAGCATTTATCTATCCCCTCCCCCTCGTCCCATGCAAAGCGCCCGGATGATGAAAAAAAATTACATGTTTTTCAATTATTTTAAATACATGTCCTTTCGAAATGTTTGACGACTTTTATCAACATTTTCATTATAACAGCAAATTGCGTGCAAAATAAGCCCATTTCATCACAACTATAGTGTTGATAGTTTTGTTTTGAATTTTATGTGTCAAGGGGAGCATAAAGAAAAGTTCTCTCAGTTCACAATCCTGCAGCTGCCAATGATTCTAATAAGCATACGTTCATCTAAATTACTAAATTTTGTTTGGTTGAATCCGAAGTTAAAATTTTAATTCAGCTTCCAAACTAAGTCTGCTAGTTAGCAACATTAACTAACTAATGTAGCAAGTTAAATCCGCATACAAAATCTTTTCGTATTTTTGTGAACTTGTAGTTCCGCGAATCGTAAAATTAACCTCATGAAAAACCCCATCAAAAGTAACTTGTTTGAATTTAAATTCATTTGTTTTGGGAATGGAGGATCACTAAATTGTTTTCTCTAAACAATGGGTTTTAAACTTAATGCTACGTCGCACAACTTCTGACCCTACCCTCCCCCTCGTCACACTTCGTCACAAATTTGGTATACCCTCCCTATCCCCCAAAATGCTACGTCATTTATGCATGGCCCCTTAACTATTAACTTCGCTGAAGAGACTATGTGTCTATCTGTCGATTTTAATTTACATTTGTGGAGATTTCTTTGATATACCCCTGAAAATAGCTTTTTTCAAAATACTTTTGCTGGTAATTTTGTAGAATTTCAAAATGTAAGCTTATTTGTATCTCTTACAACTTAGAAGTTATCGAATGTTTTAGTGCTCAAAAAGCAATATTTTGGTATGGAAGCCGCAAATTTTCGCAGACGAATACCAATACGAATCTGTAAAACAAACACCATCAAAATCGTTTGGTGGGCTCTAGCCTACGTTCAAGTCAAATTCGAGTAAATTCCTTCTTTAGCATATGTTTCTTATCTTAGAGATGCAAAATATACAAAAATAATAATACTGTACTGTAAGACCTCCTTAAGGAAATTTGTTACTGAATGATCAGAACGGATTATAAGGCTTTGTCGAAAAAAAAAGAAAGAAAAAAATATGTTAGTCCAGGTGTTTGCGTTTCGACTTCGTCTCTTCAGAACCAGAAAAAATATGTGCCGATTTTGTTTATGTCATCGTTTTATCAGCCTAAAATTAGCCAAGGGGCTGATAAAAACGGGTCTTCACTGTATTCAAAAAACGACTAAAACTCTATTATGAGGCCTTTCATAAATTACTCTACATATTTAAGGGTAAAAGAAGGAATCATGAAGCATCTTGTTACATAGTGGAGAGAAGAAACGGAGGTGGGGGCTAAAAGCTTCCTAACTAGAAAAGGCAATCAAACATCGGAAATATGTATATTCTCCTTTTTAAAATCCGAAATATTCTAGTTTAAATTAAAATTATGATAAAATCTGTTAATCACCACAACACTTAAATGTGTAATGTAATTTGTGAATGGCCTAATAATAGTGGTTTAGTAGTTTTTTCAATATATGTTTTTGCGTGCTAAAAATTACTAATTACATAATAGCTCAAAATTTGTTTTCTTCATGATCAAAAAAAATTTCATCACCTTTTTGCCGCTTGGAAACACTGTGCACCTGGGACTCTTCTGTGCACCAACTTACTCGAAAAGTTGAAATAATTTTATTTTGACGCATCGTCGGACCCCGCTGTGCATAGAAAATGTCCAAAACTATTGATTTTCAACAAGTCCTTCAATAGGTATTTATTTCTAAACAATTGAAAGTTAACCGCATCAACTTCAACTCCAATAAACGTGAAAGTATCGCAAAATGTATCGCGATAACCGATGAACCGACGATGACGATGAAAAGGACGATACAATTATCGACGATGACGATGAAGGCGACGATACATTATCATTAACGAGTAACGCCGATAAATTATCGTGAAAAATGTATCGTATTAACAACCCTGGAACCTACGCCCTCAATATCACAATCATAATCACGGTCAACTGCAATTGGCCTTAAGCAGTATTTTAGTGGGTGACATTTCCTGTTCCGTCTGCAATTGTAGTAAGTGATTCTGACGGGGAGCCCTTCAAAGGCAGCTCCAGTAGGACAACTCGAAAAATCCTTTTCTAGCAATTAATGCTGGAGTCAAATTAAGCAGAATCACTTTTTTAATGCCACTGTTAAGTCTCGAAATTTCACTTATGGAAGGATGTTTCCACTCATGATCGGCAGTTATGCAAATACCCACCACATAATTTGAGGCAGCTCAGACATCAATTTGAGTGGCACCGAATTGATTGACTGTTTAAGCAGCATATACTTAATGTAGCAAATCACCCAACATTTGCACGATCTGGCTCTGGTGTTAGATGAAATTCTCTGCTCTTACTGTAGTACGCAGGAGTTAGCAAACTGGTTCGTACCCAACGAGCTCGAACCGTCGCTATCTGATCATAATTACATCGTCTTTTATCATTTGAACGCCTAAATGTAGTAACCTCTTGCGGTTCTACTGTGTGATAATTCAATTTTGAATAAGTGGTAGAAAAATTGGATTTAATTGCGTGGACTTTGCTAGATTGTAAATTCCCACTCGTTTTGATGAAACCGATCCTTTTTAGATTTTCGGGGAATCGAAAATTGAGTCACTTCACACAACATCAGGTGTGAATACTGATAGTTGCGAGAGACGTGCTCCTTCTAAATCCTACAAAATGGGAAACAAATTGATCAAAATCAAAGAAAAGAAGCACAACCGCGCAGGTGCTCTCTTCAACGATGCTTCGGTTCATTGTATAAAGTCTTCGAGTCTCAATACTTATCGAGTGCAAGCAAGGATGGAGAAAAGTCACTTTTCTATTGCGCTGAAGGTTGATCTGTTAAAAGATCTTCACGTGTGTCTGCTTTCAATCCCTCCTAACTCATTCATCCCCAGTTTCAGTGAGTTTGGCTAGGTATGATATTCCTAGCGTATTCCTCTACATTCCGTGGTATCCTAAGGAAGGTTTGAAGAGTACTGATGTTTTGATGAGGCTAGAGTTCCATAATCCTGGTTCGTGGGCAGTTTGCTGGGAAGTTCTGAGAACCAAGTCGCTTACAGAGAAAATACATGTTGTTGATGTGTCCGCAAATCGAGGTGTCTTTGACAGAGGCGACGCGTGGTTCCACCGTTAACCTGTTCAATATACCACCAAGACCCTGAAAACGTCAAAATCGTCCCTATGAGACGTTTCTGTTCAGCTGATTCTTTCGTCGTCGATTTCATCCAACATCTAACGAATAGGACCAATGAAAAATGTTCTTTGACAGAAAATTTCGCTAGAGCTGACCAAAACAAGTTTGTTGTCAAATCCCACCAGTGAATTGTCCAACAAATTTCTTGTAGAATGCTTAATTTACCGTAGAAAAAGAACAAAAAATATATAACATATCCGAGAAGGTTGCCACTTAATTAGAATTGAAAAAGATTTCTTAACATAAACATAAGTAATACAACCATGTATAACCTTCCGACAGTCGCGCTAGTGCACTGAGTGCACGCTGCTCTGAAAATCTAACGAAATCGTCTTAGAGCAGCTGCGGCTGCTCGTTCAGTGAACCGTTTGCGCGACTTCCGGTGGGATAAAGAGATTAAAACTTATATTTCGTTATATGATTTGAATTAACTTGCAATGTAGAATCTTATTTTCTACGCACCGAAAATTATTCGTCCTTTTATTTAAGATAGATTGAAACATTTGTCAACCGGTTTAAGAAAATACCTTAATTCATTTAAATTTTATAGAAATTCGAATGTTGTATTTTCCTCGCAAATTATCGTAGCAAACATGCATTTAACATCCACGCATTCATGATTAGAACAACCTCTGATTTGAGTTTGTCTGTTTTACACATTCAGTAGATATATTTTTAGCATATTAATGCAAAGATCAAACGATTTCTTTGACGCAAAAGTTGATGGTTCATTATTATAGTTGAACCAACCAAATACATACGCGCTTGTAACTAGTATGTCCCAGGGGCAGCAACATGTTATTAGGCTACCCAAGACAAAAAAGCGTTCGACCAATAGCTATGAACGTACGGCGCAGGGTGTTCGAAAATTATAAAGCGCTCTCGTTTTGCACACAGCTCCAACGTCCATATGTACATCGCAGCAATGTACGCTGGTTCAATATTTGATTTGAACCGGAGCAAAAGAGAATAGAAAGAGCCTCGCCCATGCCACTCACGCTGCTATTCCAGCCGACACTCATGCAACTGCTCCCTCTAGAGCATGCGATGAGAGTACGAGATGCGTGCATGTTTCTGGTTGAACCAGAAGACGATAGGTGGATTTATCGTTCAGATCAAATAATCGAACTTCAAGATTCGGAGATTATTACTTTCATCAAAAATAGTTTACGTGCTACTGCTGTAATGTTAACGCAAAATTGATTTTGGGTCGTCGGATTGTTCCTACCTGTTCAGTGAACAGGTTGAACGTACCGACGCGTCGCCTCTGGTCTTTGATTCCCTTGGGAATGAAACGTACTTCCGTATTGTGTATGTTCCTTACCCCGACCTTAGCACTTCCCAAATCCTACCCATCAGGGAAATAACGAAAAGACAAATCATGGCAAGGCACAAATCTCCGATCAACATGGGGAACGTACCATTTGAGCCAATCGCTACGGATTTCTATCAGTATCGAAATTTCATCTATGGAGTCCCTCTCGCACTTTTACAAGTGTATTCGGTGTTATACTGGATGGTGAATGTTAGTCTTTTCAGTCCATTCCTATACAAGAATGAAACATTTGAGCATTTTTCTAAATTTTCTTTGGAAAATATTGAAAATTGTCACACGGTTGCGTTTTGGCTTCGCCTCATCAGAAACCGACACTAACTTTTTGTCGGAATAGATTAGCGCCGGCTTAACGCAAATCCCTTAAAACTAAAACACACTTTGTGTTTCAATCGAACGACTGATCAAATGTGATGTCCCGTCCGAGCGGAAGTTCTGCATATTGAAAATTGGACAAGTGACACTGAATCTTCAGAAGGCACCTCGAACAAATGCGATGTACACCATAACTCAAAATTTCCGGGATCAATCGTTTTGAAATTTTGCACAGTTATTCACACCCAGGAAACCCGATGGGTCATTTGCCCTTAATAGCATATTAACTTTTCATGTGAAATTCGTTTGAATGAGATGTATTCGGCCATTGCTGAGTAACGCGAATGAGCTTTTACCACAAAACTCGATCCTCCGGGCCTTGAGAATAATCTTAAAAGTTTGAGTGAATTCTATACATTTCTTTTGCAGGAAATGTAAAAACTGTAATTTCATTAGTGCATACGACAACCTGGCAGTTGAAACTAGTTTTAGGTCATGGATAAAATGTTACACTTTTAAACGAAATTTGATGAAAATTAACCTAACTTGTATTTATATACATGCTTGCAGCTATTGGCAAGCCTCGTCTAGGAAGGATGTCAATAAAATCAAAGTGCCAGCTCCACCATTATCCTTTACACCGAAATTACGTAAAAAGATTGTGGTGCCAAGGCTTTGTGTTTGTAAAAAATCCTGCTTTTCTGAACCCGTCGACTGCGAAAAATAATCATGAAAATAATCATGCCAAATTAGAATTGGATGTGCCTACAACCAAAGTTATAACCGGACAGTGACGCCAAAGCCAAGCTGCTAGACTAGAACCTTTAACATTTCAAACAAAAAATCCTGTCACCGTTTTACACCTACCTAATCACGAACAGTGTAAACATACCTAAAGGGTGCTCCCAAAGCACTGCCGCATCCTGCTTTACAATGCAAATTTATTCACCACTCCTCGCGTCGTGCTCTCACACTCTCCCACTCATCAGGCTCATGCTAATGCCTTGCTTCATCCGATGGTAGCTGAACCCAGAAGGGGCGAGTCCTTTCGCTCAAGTGAGCCATCGTTCGGATCGTACCACAGCATTCCTATGCAATGGAACCATTTTTATTTTTCTGTGGCATCATTCGTGATCTGGTCTGTTATGTCTTGCGTCATTTATCATTCCTTTTCCTAATTGCGGTCTGGCCCCATGGACCAGAGAACATCCCAGAACGGAAGGCCTATCGCTTACATCCAATTTCCACCCACACGAACCTGTTGCACTGTCATTCAGGTTTTTTTTTATGTGGAATTGATGAAGACATTTATCCTTTGTGAGTAGCCGGTGTTCGTGACATCTTGTGCTAAGGTTTATTTAAGCGAGATGATTTCGATATTTTCAGCTTTAACTGGGATGGTGGGAATATTCTATTTGATACTAATTTTTACGGTCATAGGTGGATAGTGATTGAGCATGATTAGGTTTAAGGCCTAAACAGAGTGCTTCATCACTAGGACAGTTTAAAGTTCGAACGTTGCTCCATCAACGGAACGTTCTTTCTTTTTTTTTTATTTCAATTATAGAGGTTTTAACCTTAAGGTCATTCGCCTCTTCGGGTTAGAAAAATCTCTTAGGAAAAATTTCTAACCCTATGTGCGGGGTCGGGACTCGAACCCAGGTGCGCTGCGTACAAGGCAATCGATTTACCAATACGCTACGCCCACTCCCCGACGGAACGTTCTGTTCGTATATTTTAAGACTGCTCACAACAAATTGCGAAATGCTAAAAAATAGAACTCCAAGTTCTTCATTAATTTGGTACCCGTTGTTACGAATGTCTAACATTCCAACTCACAAGAACATATAGCTTGCCATACAAGATACTTTTTCAGACAAAATATTTTGTATTAGAGTTTGAGTTGTTCAAGAGTATATTTTCGACAAGATGCTAGTTATTGACATTTTATTCACGTGACGTCTTTTGTTGGTCATCTTATGCTACACAGGTTCCAAATCATAGTAAAAATATTGTAAATAGACTAAAGCGAGAGTATTTCTGGTAATTTTTACAATGCTAAAATCAAAATTCCTTCACGCATACTAATAAAATTTTACAACTTTTTTCATGTTTATACAGCTGTAATCGTGTGTATTGAGTACATTTTGGAAACACATTACAATGGCACCCTCTTAGCATATTTTTTCGATATATTTTCTTTAAACTCGATGAAAAGTAACTGTACCGATCTCCCTTCCAGGGCATATTCGTGGAAAAGTACGACCCAACGATAGAGGACAGTTACCGGAAACAGGTCGAAGTGGACGGACAGCAATGTATGTTGGAAATTTTGGACACTGCCGGAACGGTAAGAATTAGCAAGAAACCAAAGTTATAAATTAATAACGAGAACTAATCCATTACGTCCGCTTCTGACTATACCGAACAGGAACAATTCACGGCGATGCGGGATCTCTACATGAAGAACGGCCAGGGTTTCGTCCTAGTGTACTCGATCACAGCACAATCGACGTTCAACGACCTGCAGGATCTCCGGGAGCAGATTTTAAGGGTTAAGGTAGGAGTGGTTCTGTGCAATTGCAATGACATGGTCGTTCTAAAATAAGTACCTCTTTTTTTAGGATACTGACGATGTTCCAATGGTGTTGGTTGGCAACAAGTGCGATCTGGAGGACGAGCGAGTAGTTGGAAAGGAGCTGGGTAAAAGTCTCGCTAATCAGTTTAACTGTGCATTCATGGAAACGTCAGCCAAAGCCAAAATTAATGTTAACGACGTGAGTAGTATTGTAGTGTGATTGCTTTCCCTATTTTTATCAATTTACAACTGCTATTACGTAGCTCAATTATTTGTGGACGAATTCTGATCTGCATATCGACATTTGACAATAACACACCCTCTCCCTTCATAGACTTTAATAGATTTCCCAAAACCCTCCTACATACCCATTAGTCTACGTAGACCTCTCGTTTTTTATTTAATTTTTGGAACACGTGAAATCAATTAAAAGTTCATTACCGTGTTCAAATAAAAATTAAACCTTCAAGTTTAAATTTATTTCATGTTGTTCAGATGATAAGGACTAAGCCATCAACCAAATATAATATTTACATCAATCCTCATCCAGAGCAGCTCGAACTAGTCAAATTTCGCTACCCAATTTTTTTATGTAAGTCGGTCTGTTTCGGCAGAGCATGATTCCATCCATAACACTTCTCTTATTTCGTCCTTATCCAACAATGCAACTTTTTTCTGAACATGCAGAATAATGACAAGAAAAAAATAACCCTAATCGGCCCAATATGGTATATATAGGTGGAGTTGTGATCAGTCACACCACTCATGTAAGATACGTCTTACGAATACCAAAGTGCCATCTTCGCCATACCTTTTTTCTTTTTTTTTACAATGGAGAATACATTTACGTACTAGCCCAGTACACGTGCTATTAGTAGACGCCAAGCTACCACACGGGGTGTACTGGGGGCGTGTCGGGCTCGAATGGTGACGCTGCCATTAATACCGACTAAACTCCATTGGGCTCCGCCATCGTTCCCCCCTTCCTACCTCTCGGTATTACTTCTGGGGATGGCTGTACTTGATGTACTCATTCACTCTCGCTCACGCGTTCATACGTCCTGTATGAGGCTTACTTGGGTGCTCTCTCTATTGCACCTTGATTCACTCTCTGACATTCCACATGAGGTTGACTTTTGTGCTCACCTTTTTCGTTCCTTGCTAGGCTTACTTTTGTGCTAGCCTCTAACATACCATGTGAGGCTGACTTGGATGCTCACCCTATCACCTGGTTCACTCTCGATCGTACCACTCTATTATACCCCTGTCGCTCCCCCTGGCATCCCATGTGGGACATTTTGCTTAGGCCCCACTTCTGACATACCATGCTTACTTGGGTGCTCACCGTTTTCATACCTTGTGAGGCTGATTTTTGTGCTCATCTCTACCATACCATGTGAGGCTGACTTTTGTGCTCACCCTTAACATACCGTGTAAGACTGACTTGGATGCTCATCCTTTCACTCCTCTGCCATGCCACGAGGCATTGATAGCTAAGTCCCAACATACTACGCTACGACCCTCCCATCTTGGCATGAGGCAGTCCACATATACGCCTATACACTCGCTCTTCTGCCATGCTTCGGGGTGGCTGGGTTTACCCCTTACGCGGTTGCCAGTCGCTGCGCCAAACCTGCCTCAGCATGAACAGACCATTCACTCACTTTTCTGCGCTCGGCCTTTTTCGCTCCAACTAACCAATCACTAATTAGTCGTACCCGTCGTCTGTTGCTCGGTGCGCCAAATTACCTGTAGCCTACAGGCAATCTGGGTGGTTGCAGTCGAGACTGCGCTCCACTTCTCCACCGCTTGACACATCCGCTGAATAAGGGTATCAGGAGTTGTGTCCCAGCCACAGACGTCAAGCATTGCTCTTCTTTCGACGTCGAAACGAGGACATACGAACAGTATGTGTTCGGCAGTTTCGTATACACCTGGGCAGTCATGGCAGGCTGGGACTTCCGCGTGCTCGAACCTGTGAAGGTACTGTCGGAAACGGTTCTATTCGCCCGAAAGTCATTTACCCGAATGACGTTCGCCCGAAAACCATTTACCAGAATGGACCATTTATCCGAATGTCATTAACCCGAAAGGACCATTTACCCGAATGCCATAAACCCGAATGGACCACTCGCCCGAATGTCATTAACCCGAATACCACATTCGCTCAAGCGTAATATAAAATCGGTAATTGTCCAGTTTAGAGACTTTGGTGACAGAGGTTCGATTTTGATGCGGTTTTATGGCAAAAGTATGTATTTTAACCTAAATAAACCAAATCCGAGAGCAGAAATGCTAAATTTTTAACCAAATTTGATAAACTGAACAATAACAAGTGAGTTTATGCAGCGGAGCAAAGCCGCTGAGGTTCCGGTGGACGAGGCGTTGATCCTCCTGTCGCCGGAGTTATAAGCAAACCTGTGATCCTCTCGTTTACTCAAACTCAAACTCATGGTTTACTCAAACATAGGGGTTATAGCTAGTTTAAAGCCGACTGAGCGGCAGCGACTTTGGAAAGGCACAAGCAGAAAGTCGAGATTTTCGAATAATCGATAAAATTATATATTACGCACCGGCTGAGCTGAAAGAAAAACTGCTACAACAAGAGACACTAACGCTGGAACAGGTAACAAGAATTGTACATTCGTTTGAGTCAATAAAAAATCAAGCTCAAGCAATAGCTGATAATGGTATGTCGATAGCTACTGGAGGAGAGACGCGAGAAACAGTAAACCACATTCAGAGATTGGGAAATTGCTACCGATGTGGACAGAAGAATCATTACGGAAATAACCAGCAGTGCCCAGCTCGAGAGAAAAAATGTGAGAAATGTGGAAAGATGGGTCATTTTGCTAAAGTGTGCCGTTCTATGCCGAAACGAAAGTTCAATCGGCCTAACGATTCACAATACAACCATTCTCACAAACGACCACGATACGATAATGTACGCGTTATAACAAATACGCATCGAAATGATCAAATGGAACAAGCTAGTTTTATACTCAACATTGGTGATGGCGATGAATACGTATTGGACACTGCTGTCCAAATTTTTCTTATCAAAGTACTGATTGATTCTGGTAGTTCGACGAACATAATCGATGATATTATTGATTTTTTTAATATTTTTGAATCAACGATATCTGTAGAAGGAGCGGTGAACAAACTGGTGGAAATTGCAACATTTTTTGTGGTTGAAGGTGGTTCTCAATCACTGCTTGGAATGAAAACTGCGAAGTTGCTGGGAGTGTTGGTCGTTGGTTTACCAAGTATCAAGTCATCCGTGAATCTAGTGGTCACCGAAGGCCAACGGCCATTTCCTAGAATGAAAAACGTTCAGATGAGAATTCCTATCAACAAAGAAGTAACTCCGGTTGTGCAGCGTGTAAGGTGTCCACCGGTAGCATTGCTTAGAAGGATTGAAGAAAAACTGTCGCAGCTTTTAGCGAGTGACATCATCGAACCTGTAAGTGGTGCAGCACCATGGGTATCACCTTTAGCAACAATCATCAAAGACAACGGTGATCTCCGCTTATGTGTGGACATGCGGCGTGTTAATCAAGCCATCCAGCGTGAACATCACATGATGCCAACATTTGAATATTTTTTGCCGCGCCTCAAATCATCTACGTTTTTTAGCCGACTGGATATAAAAGATGCGTTTCATCAAGTCGAGCTGGAAGAATCATCCCGTTACATTACCACCTTTATCTGTCATAAAGGTTTATTTAGATATAAACGGCTGATGTTTGGTGTTTCATGCGCTCCTGAAATGTTCCAGAAAATTATGGAACAGATTTTGGCTGGTTGTGAGAACGCTATTAATTATATTGACGATATACTGCCGTGATACGCATAACAGTCCCACCTGCATAGGAAACCCATAGCAAATGGGACTGTTATGCGGATCACGGCAGTATAGTGGTCTTCGGAAAGGATGGGGAAGAGCACGATGAGGCTTTAAAGAAAGTGCTGGCAGTTCTCAAAAGCCGTAATATCCTGCTGAACCAGGCTAAGTGTATTTTTAAAACTCAGAAGATTTAATTAATTGGTCATTCAATTTCTTCAGAAAGAATCCGCCCTTCGGATAACAAAATTGAAGCATTGCGTAAACTTCGTGAACCCAGAACTTCACCTTTGCGACAGCTGATTTGCAACAACACAAAATTTAATTGGACAGAAGAGCATCAACACTGTTTTGAAAAATTAAAGCAAATGATCACCGATGCGAAAACGCTTTCTTTCTTCGACAACACTTTGCGTACTAGAGCTATTGCAGACGCTTCTCCTGTTGCCCTTGGAGCAGTTTTAGTGCAGTTCTCAAGTAAGGCCGATGATGATTATCATGTCGTATGTTATGCTAGCAAGAGCTTAACCGCCACCGAAAAGCGATACTGCCAAACAGAGAAAGAGGCATTAGCGTTGGTATGGGCCGTCGAAAAATTTGCAATTTACCTCATTGGGAGGCAGTTCGAACTTGAAGTGATATTTGCACCGACATCTACTCCATGCGCACGAATCGAACGCTGGGTTTTACGATTACAATCATTTAAATTTACCGTCAAATATCGGAAGGGGTCTAGCAATATTGCGGATTCACTATCTAGATTAGTAATTCCCGAGCGTGCTGAGGACTTTGAAAAAGATAATAGTTTCCTTGTATTAGCTATTCAAGAATCGATGGCAATAGATATCGAGGAAATTGAAGCAGTATCTCGTGACGATCCGGAAATGCTTGCCGTTAGAGAGAGAGAGTTTGAGACAAGGAAATTGGTCTAAAAATGTAGTAAAACAATTCGAATCATTCAAAAACGAAGTGGGATTCATTGGAGATACCATGATAAGAGGAAATAAACTCGTGGTTCCCAAGAAACTTCAACAGCGAATGCTACAGCTTGCACACGAAGGACATCCTAGAGAATCAGTGATGAAAAGATGGTTGAGGGATAGAGCATGGTGGCCGTCCATGGATCGAGAAGCGAAAACGTGCGTGTTGAATTGTGAAGGATGCCAATTGATTGGTCTTCCAAGCAAACCAGTTCCAATGAGTAGACGTCAATTACCTACAAAACCATGGATTGATGTTGCAATTGATTTCATGGGTCCACTTCCATCTGGAGAATATTTATTAGTTGTAATAGACTACTTCAGTCGATACAAGGAGGTCGAAATTATGAATCGCATTACGTCACGCGAAACGGTCGAAAGATTAAACATTATTTTCACACGACTAGGGTATCCTCGAACCATAACGTTGGACAATGCAAAACAATTCATTGGAAAAGAATTTGAACAGTTTTGTAAAGTTCACGGTATAACATTAAATCATTCTGCGCCATACTGGCCACAAGAAAATGGGGGAGCACGTCGTTTGGCATAAGTTCATTTGGCATAAGTTTATTTGGCATAATGTTCAACAGCAGGTGACACATGCTTTCGTTTGGCATAATGTTCATTTGGCATAATGGCCATTTGGCATAATGGTCATTTGGCATAATGGTCGTTTGGCATAATTTGAAATATCCATTGAAATCTCTTATATTTAATGTTGACGCCTAATGTGGCTACGCCCCATCGCTTTAAGTATGGCAGTTAAACTATTTGATAGCCCCTATGTTTGAGTAACTCGAGCAAACAAGTGAGTTGCTGGTGAGAGGTAGCCACTTCTGACGGCCGGTCGATGACCACCTCGGCCCCTTGGTCTCGGTTATGCGATATTTCCAAGGGCTATTTGGTATATTGATTCAAAGAACTGCTCATGTTTTAAAGAAGGAATCAACCCCTAAGTTTGAGCAAACGAGTGGGTCACTAGTTTACTTGCGAGCGCTATTTGGTATACAAATTCAAAGAACTGCTCATGTCTTAAAGAAGGAATCAATCCTTGTTTCTGGCAAATATATACGTGTATATTTGCCAGAAGGTTGATTCCTGCTTTCAGTCATGAGCTGTTCTTTAAATTTGCATACCAAATGGCCCTCGCAAGTAAACTGGTGATATACTGGTTTGCCCGTTTTACCCAAAATTAGGAGTTGACTCCTTCTTTCAACAATGAGCAGCTCTTTTAATCTGCATGTTTAATAAGTTCGCTAGCAATGTGTTGATTTACTCGTTTGCCCGGGCTTACTTAAACATAAGGGTTGATTCTTCTTTCAAATATGAGCAGTTATTTGAACTTATATACCAATTAACCCTCGGCATTGTCGCATAACTGAGACCAAGGATCCGAAGCGAGATCCGCTGGTGCGTCGGCGGCCCCTCGCGAGCAAACCTGTGATCCACTCGTTTGCTCGGATTACTCAAACATAGGGGCTATCAACTAGTTCAAGTCCAAAGGAGCGGAGCGATGTCGGACAGCACCGGGTTTAAAGCGATGTGGCGTAGCGGCGTCAACGACTAGTAACAGAAAATTCAACGTATTTTTTAAATTATGCCAAATGACCATTATGCCAAATGACCATTATGCCAAATGAACATTATGCCAAACGAACGTATGTGTCACCTACTGTTATGCCAAATGAACATTATGCCAAAAGAACTTATGCCAAATGAACTTATGCCAAACGACGTGCTCCCAGAAAATGGACTAGTTGAGCGTCAAAATCGATCGCTACTAAAGCGCCTACAGATCAGTAATGCGCTTGGCAGAGACTGGAAAAAGGACTTGAATGACTACCTGATAATGTACTACACTACACCTCATTGGACGACAGGCAAAACTCCAACGGAATTGTGTTACGGGAGTGTCGAATCCTTTGTTCATGTCCGTCTCCATCCAGAACTCAAATGTTCTAATTTCAAAGAACGTCCGTTATCGTCCAAGAACGTCTTAAAACTGACTCTGGTTTCAGACCCATTCGTCAAGACCTACTTGGTTTGTATTCTCGAACGGTGGTCTACATAACGGAACTCTTTACACTCTCGCACGCATTTCGTCATTCATGATCTATGACAACCATTTACGGATACACACTCACCTCACATTCTCTGGAGTGTTTCTGATCGCAAGACGTAGACGACATCTGACTCTTTCGTTCATTTGTAAACGATTCAACATATCAACGCGAAATTTTACCAATGGTGTATGACAGGGGACAATAAACCGTAGTTTTTTAGCTAGTATTGAATCAAATGATTTCCTTATTTTATATTTATTTTATTTTTTATTTAGCCTATCATATTTCCTACATTCACCCACTCTCCTACTCTATTGATAAATATAATACATCCTCATATCCTTGAATCTCTCTGGTTTTTTAATCGCCCTTCGCGGTCTATCGTTGCTGCAAACTTTTGATTCATCGCATGGGATAACTGAGGCATTTTCGGGGTCATTTTCGCTTGGCATTGTAACCTTTTCCGACAACAAACGTGGTTCTAAAGCTTGTTTAACATCAGCAACGTTCCGGGCGTATTGCACTCCATGCTCATTTTGAAGGACTACCTTTGCTCCTTGGCGTGAAAGCACTGTATACTGTTCGTTAGAAAAAACTGCATCCGTCTTGTTTTTCTTCGGGATCCAAAGTACCACCTTATCACCAACAGCTATGTCAGAGTCTTTTGCTCCTCGACGATGGTCCGCGTAATTTTTACTGACCAATTTTGAAAACGCGTCCTGCTCTCGCACATCAGATCTATCCAACTCCTTAATTAGTTTAGACTCCCACAAACTCGGGAAGAAACCACGATACCGCCACCCTACCAGTAATTCAAAGGGCGTTATTCCAAGCCGTGCATGAGGCTTAATAGTGTTGTGTGCATGTACATAAGATTGTAAAGCATCCTTCCAGTTTTTACCATCTTGTCTGGCTCCAGCTATGGCTTTAATGATGCCCTGGTTTTGTCGCTCTACGGCACCGTTCGACTGCGGATTCAGAGGAATCGACTTATTGACCTTAATGCCCTTTTCTTCCCAGTGTTCTGTGAACTCACTGCTTTGGAAAGGGGGTCCATTGTCAGTCTGTATGGTCAATGGCAATCCCCATGTAAAAAAAAATCGATTGAGCGCTATGTTAGTACTCTTAGCATCAGTGCTTTTCATCTCCATAACAGCAATAAACCTCGAATAGATGTCAACAACGACCAAAAACTCGCCTGATCCGCAACCTGGTATGGACAAAAAGTCAATCTGTAGCACTTGCCAAGGTCCGTCTGGTAAAGTGCGGTTCGTTAGCGGTACTGGTGGATTCTTTCTCGAGATAGCCGAACAGGTTGAGCAGTTCCTTACAAACAATTCCACGTCCTTACTCATATTCGGCCACCAAAAGTACTCCCTCATTATGCGCTTCATTGCCGCGCATCCTATATGGCCTTGGTGAGCCGTCGTCATAATTTGTACACGAAGCTCCTTTGGAGGTACAATCTTATCATCTTTGAAAATCATTGATCCTAAAGCGCGCAGTGATTTGGATTCAGCCTCATATCTTTTGAGATGCTCTGGCCAATGTCCAGATGTTATGGATGTTTTAACTGCGAGAAGCTCTATGTCACTTTCCGAGGCCTGCTCTATATCCTTCCAAGTAACCGTCATCAGTCCGCCATCCAGAGTATAGAGAAGGTGCTTTTCATCATCTTCGTCAAACGCTTCGTCTTGGCGTGTTTGAGCTATCAAGCGCGATAGGGCATCTGCCACGTTTAGATGACCTGGTATACGCTTCACAACGAAATCAAATGCTTGTAGTCTTAGGGCCCAAGACTCAGCTCGAGTAACCGCCCGTTTACTTGCTCTATGACCGTTGCCAAATATGAACTCGTTTGCCTCGGAATCCGTCCGGATCGCGAACGATTTCCCTGTTAAGTAAAACGAGAATCGTTCAACTCCCCACACGATTGCCAGAGCTTCTCTTTGGGTCTGTGGGTATTTTTTTTCTGTCTGGGTCAAAGCCTTCGACGCGCATGAAATGATTCGAGGTTCTCCGTTTGGGTTGAATTGCACCAAAACCGCACCTAGGCCCACGGGCGATGCATCCACGTATAATTCGATCTCATCCTCGTTATTAAAATAGCCTAGTCGAGAAATCGACTTCAACGCTTCATGCTTTAGAAACATGAACTCGTCTTCCTCCGCTTTGGACCAGTAAAACGAATCCGACTTTGCTAGTTCCCTCAAGTTTTTGGTTTTATCAGCCCGCATATAAATAAATCGCTCCGAAAAATTCATAAAACCCAAAAAACTTTTTACCTCATGTACAGTCTCGGGTCTACGGAAACTCCGAATCGCCTTCAACTTTTCATCTTCGACGCTCAGACCTTCATTGGACATTGAAAAGGGAGCGGTACAAAAGGCCGAATCACAAAAGGCCGAATAACAAAAAGCCGAAACACAAAAGGCCGAAGATGTTCTAACCTACCACAAAAGGCCGAAACCCGAAAAGGCCGAATCACAAAAGGCCGAATCTCAAAAGGCCGAATCATATAAAACCGCAAGTCCACATGCATCAGTAATCGAATGATCTAATCTGTTGGTGTTGATGATACTTTAGTATTGCCCATGACTAATATTTTAAAATAAAATCGCGTTTATAAAAAGCATAGACAATAAAAGAAAATTAATATAAAAAAGTCAGTTTTGCTAAATGTAACCGCTAGCCACAACTACTGTTTGGTTGTTGCACTGCGCCAGCGCATACGGCGAAGCCAGTGCGATGCGGCCTAGCCGCATAACCGAGGCCAAGGATCCGAAGCGGCGTAAAGCCGCTGAGGATCCGCCGGACGAGGTGGCCGCCGACCCGCCGTCGGAAGCGGCGGCCTCGCGCAAGCAAACCTGTGATCCACTCGTTTGCCCGGATTACTCAAACATAGGGGCTTAAATTAGTTTAAGTCCGACGGAGCGGAGCGATGTCGGACAGCACTTGCCATGAAGCGATGTGGCGTAGCCACATTAGGCTTCGTTCTGTTTATTTATTCCAGTAAAGCGGCAAATATGCAACGAGAAAAGTGTCGTAAATATTCCAAACATTATTATTCTATTGAAAAAAATCGTAAAAAATCACCCTTAGAAAGTTTCCAGTTCCAACCGCTCTACATATTTACCATTCTGAAAAGGTACATCGACATTTTGGAGACCCCGCTTTTTGGCAACTTCGTGGAATAACTTCATTGTGTTCTGTCTCGAGTTGGTGATTATGGAATCATATTAGGCTTAATGCAAGCAGTAGCCTGTGGAACAACGACCAACTTGCCGTGTTTAACATTCTACATGACAGGTAGTATGGAACGTTGTGCTCAAACTGATATTATTTACTATATCATCATTGAAAATTTTCAGTTTCAACTGCTCTACATATTTGTCATTCTTATTTGACCAGTCGGCTTAACGGCATTCGGCCAAACGACATTCGGCCTACCGGCTTTCAGCCTAATGACCCAGCACCTTGATATTCGCTGCATATTTACAGCGAGAAAGATGACGTAAATGACGTAAATATTATTTTCAATGGTTCCAATCAAATTCTTTCAAAGGTTCCAATCAAATTGTTGAAAGCTTCGTTCAAATCTTGTTTTCAGTTCCAAAGGCTTTATTTCTCACCCTGTTTGGTGCATTCGACCTAGTGTGCCTCGCCCTAATAACTATTCGTCTATACACTCAGGTTTTTTTTTTACGCGGGGGATACGAGCCGCGTAAATGAAAACCGCGTAAATGAAAACCGCGTAAATTTCAAAATCCGCGTAAATGAAAACCGCGTAAATTTCAAAATCCGCGTAAATGAAAACCGCGTGAATTTCAAAATCCGCGTAAATGAAGACCACCTAAATTTAAGAATCCGCGATAAAGGGAACCTCATTGATGGATACCGCGTAAATTCCAAAATCCGCGTAAATGAAAACCGCGTAAATTTCAAAAACCGCGTAAATGAAAACCGCGTAAATTTCAAAATCCGCGTAAATGAAAACCGCGTAAATTTCGAAATCCGCGTAAAAAAAACCGCGTAAAAAAATACCGCGCAAAAAAAACCGCGTAAAAAAACTTGAGTGTATATCCTTCGGCCGGATAACCCTTTGACTAATGACCCCCAGCATCGTTCTAATCTACTACAAAATGCCCGAAAAGACCTTATTAGAAAATATGTGATGCGGATAGCGCATATTTTAACGAAAAATGGTCAACTAATGTTGAATAGATTTTTAGAAATCCTGCCATGTTAATTATTGTACTATCTTTCGGGTATTTTTCCTTCTTTTTAACATGAGCTGTTCTTTTGAATTTAATTTAATTTAATTAAATAAAAAATCAATTAAAGCAGTTTTCAGCCATCAATTCATGATATGATATGCACCAGCTCATTAATAACGCCATGGGTTACTACAATGACCTTAGCGATTTGATCTCGTGCTTCGGCCTTTTGTAATTCGGCCTTTTGTGATTCGGCCTTTTGTGATTCGGCCTTATGTGATTCGGCCTTTTGTGGTTTTCGGCTTTTAGAGATTTCGGCCTTTTGTGATTCGGCCTTTTGTGCTTCGGCCTTATGTGATTCGGCCTTTCGTAGTACTCCCATTGAAAAACCTATGAACTTCACTTTCTGCTGACCAATTACACACTTCTCCATATTGATCCGTACATTATGATCGTGAAGACGACGGAGAACAGCGTTTAGGTTCTCATCGTGTTCCCTTTTTGTTGCACCGTGTACTATAATATCGTCTAGATAACACTTCTGACCTCGGCATCCTGCTAGTACTTTCGTCTGCAATATTTCCTGGAATATGTCAGGAGCATTGCAGAGTCCGAAAGGAAGTCGTTTGAAGCGGTAGGTGGCATCACCCGCGAAGAAATTGGTCAAGTGACGTGACTGTTCGGCGATTTCTACGTGGAAAAAAGCACTTGTTAAGTCGATAGTAGAGAACCATTGGGCGCCGTGTAGGTCAGAAAGAATTTCTTCCAGTGTAGGCATTCTAAATGGCGTTCGGATCATGCACTTATTGGGTCCCCTGAGGTCTACCACCAGTAGGATGTCGTCTTTTCCTTTAGGCACAATTAACAACGAAGAGCAGAACGACCTATCCATAATATCTGTAACATGCTCTATTATTCCGGATGCCAAAAGATCACCAAGCCTTCGCTTTGTTTCTGCTCGAAACGGCAAGGGAATATTTGTAAAAATGTTGCGGGACGGGGGTCTGCTTGTATCATACGTTAATACCACCGGTGGCACATTAAATTTGGGAAATTCATCAGACTTTGCTACCGCAAGAATTTCACCAGGGAAACCACTAAAGGAGTAACTGTCGGATACCGAGCTCCGAATGGGTACACTGAGCCCGATCTGTAGGACACTGTATCGGAGTGCTGTATCCTTGCTTAGCAACGACCTAGCATTTTTTATGACGTAAAATTTTTCGAAAAAACATGGCCGGTCCTCCGAAATAAACAGTTCGGCAACGAATCTTCCTACAACAGTGATCTCATCTTGACTAGCGTACGCACGGAGAGATTTGTCTGTACCATTAGAGACACAAAACAATTGCTCCTTGGAACGTTCGGTGCTCATGAGTGTGCTGAAAATATCCTCGCCAACCGTATTAACCTCTGCGCCGGAATCAATTAGGAATACAACAGGCACGTTTGCAATACGACCGAGAATGCTTCCGTCCTGGTTATCCAATGCATAGCATCTCTTAACGGAGACCGATTCTTGTTTTACGCTGTCGTTCGATTCCCCTTTTCCTACAGGGAGGACTATCAGATCAAAATTACCAGCTCTCGAGGACATAGAAACAGCTCCATCATACTCTGACTATCGCGACCAAGATCATATTCTGAAACAAAAAGGAAAAGATAAAGAAGATATTCGACGACATGCTAAGGAGTCCACCATAACAACAGGCGATACTGTATTGATGCAAAATCTCATTCCCACCAATAAACTAGCCGCAACATACAACCGCACTAAGTATACTGTTGTTAACCGGTCGGGACCTAAGGCATTGGTGGAAGATCCAGGGTCGAGGAAAACATTTGAACGAAACGTTGCTCATCTGAAAAAGGTGGGTACTTCAATGGGTCAAGAAGCACTGCAAAAGGAAGGTCAACCTAGTTCAATTGTTGATGACGTCCCAAACTTTACCGAATCTGAGGAGGGGTTTGCTGGGTTTCAATCGGAGCGAAACTCATCATCGTCAGCGGAAATCGTTCAAACAGCAAGAACACGGAAGCCACCTGCCAAATACAGAGATTATCAAATGTAATTAAGTCGAAGAGTCAAATCGTCTGTACAGCCAGGAAATCGAAGACTCCTGTGATATTCTCACCAAGATTTATTGGGTTCCGGGCCATTGCTGAATCAAGCGCACCAAAAATGTTTGCCATTGGGCTCTATCGGTCGGCGAGCGAGGTTAGCGGTTACCCAAGAAGTCACTATGAATGACATCTTTAAAGCATTCAAGGAGAAAACCTCCAAATACTTCCTCGAACACTGGAAGAATTTGGAATCACACACAGAAAATCAAAACATCTCGCCAAATATGGAAAGACAGGGAGAGCAGAATAGAGTAAATATTACTCTCGCGACCCCGTGTAGGGTACACCAAAATCACCCGCGCCCGCACTATCTCCCGAGTAAATCCACCACTATGTTTCCCATGCAATAGCCGGCGGTGGTCAGCTATTTTCGTCCGCGTCCCTTATGACCAATTTTTAAAAAGTGATTCATCAGCAGTGCTATCTTTGAAAATGAACCACCTAATTTTAAATGTACTTTCATTTGATTTGTTTAGTGTTTATTTGACCAACTAGGAAACGAATCCACTGGGTCTTTAATGCGTGTGGGAAATACGCATGGTCTTGTCTGAGTGAATGACTTGAATTATGTATAAGGCTGGAGAATTGACAATTCGCAAGATCAATTCAAATCCAATTACCAATTTGCGGCAATCATTTCAACACAAAATACAAATTTTTTTATGGTCATATTTGATGGTTTACTTTTAGTCCATTAACTCATCAGTCAATTATACAGAGCTAAGAATAAATACGTACTATTTGGAAACGGGGGGTGTTTGATTCGTGCATAATGTTAATATCGTTTAGGAACGCAGCTTTCATATTTTTATACATCTTATGCACGAAAGTATATTCTCAGTCGCATCGCTTGCTTGAAGCGAATCCTGACTAACAACCCACCCACTACCCAATCCGTGGTACTTAAGGGAGTGTCACTGAGTCGGGGCATTCCGTTAAGTAAGTATCACATCAACACTTCCTTTCTCATCCCAAGTTACGGTAAATATGGTCGTGGCTCGCAATGGTGGCTCTCAGGCGAAATTCTCGCTTGGGCTGGATCAATTGTTATTCCCAAACAATGCTCCTCAAGTAGTCTGGCTGGAAATGAGAGTCATCAGTCTGCAATCTACGAAGTATACCGTGATTACGCAACGCAACGCAACTATGTTTCCCATGCAATAGCCGGTTCATAGTCGAGCATTTACTTGTCATCTGTCCCGTTTACGAGGATCTTCGCTGACAACACGATGTTAATCATCCACCAAGAATATTCTATGGAAATGAACAGTCGGCCCGCGCGATCATTCATAAAGACACGCGAATATGCAAATGGCTACACAGTTACGAAATCAAATTTATACACTCGAAGTCACATAAGTTGTGGCACACGCGACAACCACATGAACATACAAACGTTTGAGCCCTTCGCGATCATCCACGCTCACCTACGCTCACGATTTCGCTAATTACTTGATAACACTACGGTGCTAAAGTGAACTTTTCAGCACTTATAAATTGATATCACAAAATACAAAAATTTGATAACAAATTCTATGGGAAAATATTATTATTATTTCTGAACGGCCAACAATAATACTGTTCAATTCACCTTTTCATCATATTCTGCAGCGAAATTACTCGTCGAGTATACATCAATTCCTTCACCCTGACCCTCTCCCATGGCGTTTTTGTGGTCTGCATGGACCATTCAGCCATTACTCCTCCTATCATCGGAGTTGGAGTAACTTGCGCTCTCATTGCCCCACCAATCCCTGCAGAATGTAATGAAAATGAAATTTCTAAGCTCAAGTGGCATCTCTACAAAAAAAATTTCCATGTCCCGGAAAGGCATTTTTTAAGATTATACCAGCTCTCCATGTTTCATGACATTATATGAAAATCATTACATTTAAATCATCTGGCCATGTGTCATAACGACATTCCGGTTTTGTTCCAGACATTATACACCCATCTGTTGCTGCGGCTTGTATGATCTATTGCTGGGAAAGCTTTGGCAAAATGGATGTCGAAAAAATTCGTCATCAAAGACTCCGACTTCCCGCTTAAAATCATACACATTGAATTCGGTCGAACCATATCTAATTTTCTTCGGATCAAAGATAATCCGCTTAGTAATCCAAAGCAAATATATTCAGCCGATGGATATCTCGAAAGTTCGCCCAAATAAGCTCAGAGTTGTGAGATTCTATCTGAACCAAGTAAACGTATCAGTACGTTACTTTATTTATTAACAGATTAAGGCCGAAGTGGCCTGTGCCGTATACAAAAGATTCCTCCATTCCACTCGGTCCATGGCCGCGCGTCGCCAGCCACGCAGTCTGCGAAGGGTCCGCAAATCGTCTTCCACCTGGTCGATCCATCGTGCTCGCTGCGCGCCACGTCTTCTTGTACCGGTCGGATTGCAATTGAGAGCCGTTTTCACCGGGCTATTGTCCGACATTCTGGCTACGTGCCCGGCCCACCGTAGTCGTCCGATTTTCGCGGCATGACAGATGGGCGGCTCCCCCAACAGCTGATGCAGCTCATGGTTCATTCGCCGTCTCCATGTGCCGTCTTCCATCTGCACTCCACCGTAGATGGTACGCAGCACTTTCCGTTCGAAGACACCAAGTGCGCGTTGGTCCTCCACGAGCATGGTCCAGGTCTCGTGCCCGTAGAGAACTACCGGTCTAATCAGCGTCTTGTAGATGGTCAACTTCGTACGACGGCGAATTCTGTTCGACCGAAGTGTCTTGCGGAGGCCAAAGTAAGCACGATTTCCTGCCACGATGCGTCTACGAATCTCTCTGCTGGTATCATTGTCGGCAGTCACCAGTGAGCCCAAGTACACGAACTCTTCAACCACCTCGATTTCGTCGCCACCGATGCAAACTCGAAGCGGGCGGTTCTCATTCTCTTCTCGTGAACCTCTTCCTATCATGTACTTTGTCTTCGACGTGTTGATGGCAAGTCCGACGCGCTTGGCTTCTCTTTTCAGTCTGATGTAGGCTTCCTCCATCTTCTCAAAGTTTCGTGCAATAATATCAACGTCATCGGCGAAGCCAAGTAGCTGAACGGACTTTGTGAAAATCGTACCACTCGCGTCGATCCCTGCTCTTCTTATTACACCTTCCAGCGCGATGTTGAATAACAGACACGAGAGACCATCACCTTGCCGTAACCCTCTGCGTGATTCGAAGGGACTCGAGAGCGTCACTGAGACACGTATTACGCACATCACCCGATCCATCGTCGCCTTCACTAATCGCGTCAGTTTGTCCGGGAATCCGTACTCGTGCATAATCTGCCATAGCTGATCTCGATCGATAGTGTCGTATGCGGCTTTGAAGTCGATGAACAAATGATGTGTGGGCACATTGTACTCGCGGCATTTCTGCAGTACTTGACGAAGAGCGAACACCTGGTCCGTGGTAGATCGTTCGCTCATGAAACCCGCCTGGTACTGCCCCACGAACTCTCTTGCAATTGGTGATAGTCGACGGCATAGTATTTGGGAGAGTACCTTGTAGGCGGCGTTCAGCAGGGTGATTGCTCGGTAATTACAGCAATCCAGCTTGTCGCCCTTTTTGTAGATAGGACACACGACACCTTCCATCCACTCCTCCGGTAAAATCTCCTTCTCCCAAATCTTGGTAATCACCCAGTGCAGCGCTTTAGCCAGTGGCTCGCCACCGTGTTTTAGTAGCTCGCTTGGTATTTGGTCAACCCCAGCGGCTTTATTATTTTTGAGCCGGCTAATCTCCTCCTGGATTTCTTGGAGATCCGGAGCCGGTAGTGTAATGTCTTCCGCGCGTGCTCCCAGGTGCGTTACCGTGCCATCCTCGTCGTCTGCTGCATCGCCGTTCAGGTGTTCTTCGTAGTGCTGCCGCCACCTCTGGATCACCTCACACTGGTCCGTGAGAAGATTCCCGTTTGTATCTCTGCACATGTCGGCCTGTGGTACGTGGCCCCTGCGCGAGCGGTTCAACTTCTCGTAGAATTTCCGTGTGTCTTTAGCGCGGTACAGCTGCTCCATCGCTTCGCGATCTCGGTCTTCCTGCTGGCGCTTTTTGGTCCGGAAAACCGAGTTCTGCCTGTTCCGTGCCTGTTTATATCAGTACGTTACTGATAAAATCATTTTATGAAGGACTACCACGTCTACATGCCCACTCACAAAGTTGAGATTCACGGTGCAGTCACCGATTCGAGTTTGTCATGCGTGGGTATATAGAAGCACAGGGTTGGTTGTTTCAAGAACCCCTCGCTCCGATGAGCAAAGATATTGAATGGCAACTGGACGGGACAAACTCGTGTCTGGTAACCTTTGGCAGGAGAGCCCACGTAATCAGACCCCGCGTACAAACGGCATCCAAGGAATCTGAAGCATTCGCTTAAAAACACTCTTAGTACTCTTTTACAGAAATAATATAAAGAGCTACGCCACAAATCATTGTACACGCTTGGCTCAGCAGTGTGACTCTGATGATCTCCATTTGGGGACATCTTCCAAAAACTATTATTTGTAAAGGTTAAGTTTATTCCGGCTGTTGCTTTATTTTTGAATTTTGTCTGCGATTATTTTGACGAAAAAATTAAACAGAAAAGATTCTGTTTATTCTAATACATTATTTAGAACCTACACAAACTAACATTACGTCTCTGTTTTCTCTTTGCAGATTTTCTACGACTTAGTCCAACAAATTAACAAGAAATCACCAGAGAGAAAGCCCAACAAAAAGAAGAAATCGCTCTGCGTGTTGCTCTAAGTAAACCACTACGATTAACAAAGTAATAATAAAAAAATCAAGAACACCCGAAACCGAGGTAATCAGAAACGAAACAAAAAAAACTCGTTCACAGATAAGGATTTAAGAAAGTTATAAACATTATATTATTAATTGAAAAGGGAAAACCATGTTAAGATAATGAAACAAACAAGCGCCGCAAGGAAATTGACAAAGGGTCGTGTAGCCGAATGGCGTGCGAGAAAGAAACAACTTAGTTGCAGCAAAACATAATTTCAGTGGAAATAAGATTACTACCCATAATCGCAGATCGGTCATAAAAGGAATAATGATCCTATTGAACAACGGATTGGTATGTGATTATCGGCAGTTCTCACGCACCTACTTGATAATTTTAAGTCAAATCAACTCTTTTTTGACGAGCACATAAAACTAAAAAAAAGTTTCACAATGGAATTTACGCAAAACAAATAGAAGAAAAAGTGCGTTGCCACCGCCATTATTGTTGATTGTGATCTGTTCACCTATTTCATAAAACAAACACACAAATACAAGTTAATGGAAATGGACGTTTGTCACTTACTGGAGCATTTTCTATAAACACGTGTGTGGTTACTCTTTTTCTAATCGTGATCGTTTGGCTTCCATTTTTACCGAAACCGACACTTTACACTAGCGATCTGGCAGACAAACCAGCACAGACACGAACACGAATCAGTGAATATATGTTCTGCTGAGTGTAGGTTAATATGTAAATTGATGAACAATAGAGCAAAACAATGGACTACAATTTTCGAGCTAATAAGAAATTCAAAATTTCTACTACTTTTCGTTCAGTTAGGATCACATCCTTCATGCACACATATGTACACCCGTTACAGACCAGAAAAGAAAGATGTTCGGATAAAAGAAACATACATTGCAACTACTAGTATTATGAAATTACTTTCCACACAGGAACTGAAACGTAGAGTAGCGACTGGGACAGAAGGAAGGTAAGTTCGACTGTGAAACAAACAGATTTTGTACTATTTTTAACGCAAATATACTACCTTTTTCTACTGTCATTTCTCATCGAGGCGTATTCCCTAAAAAGGTTATCCTTCTCGAAATAAATCGCAATAGGTGATTTTACAGACCAGAGTTTCAACTTCCAACATCAAATTTTGGAGTGCCAAACTACTACACATTCTCACTCACAATCAATGCTGTAGAGGCCCCTTAGAAGAAATACGATTTCAAACACTAGACTCCTCTTTTTATTGCTCCTCGCTTTAAACTTTCCCGTTCAAAGATTCGTTTTTTTTCTCTGCAATCTGCTGAGGCATTCCTTATCTAGTATCGCCTTTTGCACTAGTTCAAACACGGTTTTAATGTGAATACAGAATTGCTATCGAATTGAAATAATAAAACTAACAAACTAAAATCATAATCACGAAGGAAACAAAACAATTAGTCTTTTGTTCGAGTATTACCAAGTAATATACATAAAAGGATGAGGAAACAAACGTAATCAAACATAAGCTCGTCGTCGTCGTTGTCGTCGTCACATACCCACACACACACACACACAGAAAGCGTGAGAGAACCGAAAAGGAGTCAACCAATAAACACCCGCTATATAAGAACTAAAGGAAAACACTGAGTAGAACCAGCACCAAGCCTCTTTCTTCATCCCACTCAGACCGTGTATCGTTCTGGCCTTGTTTCAAAGAAGTAGCAACAGTATCGTAATAGTAGATAGATAGTCCTTCCAATTCAGCACAAGTCGTTCGGGTAAAAAGTAAATAATGGCAGATTAGGTGTAGAATCCAAGTGACCCCAATCAATAACAGCACGAGAATTTAGTGTAAAAACAGAGCAACTGTTGTGAATGTGTTTGAACTCCCCACCCACAAGTCGTAGAAGTGAAACATTAAAAAAAATAAAACAAGAGGTTTTGATCTCACTTAATACATCCTACTCCTTTCTATTCGACATACACTCACGCAGGTCAACGTTCGCAATTTAACACATACACACTGTTGAAAAAGAGTAAACGGTCTTAAAGAATGCTCAGAACTATTCACTGAATGAAAAGGACAAGAATGTTTGTTGTAGCAGCAGTACAGGATTGTTATCGTCATACTAGTTTCAAGTTTTCCCCTAGTAAACTGTCACTGCGAGAAAAAAAATAGAACTGTTAACCGGAATTTTATCTCCTACCGTACAATATACCATAGTGAAAACAAATGAATGGTCAAAAGAATCACAATCAGTCATATTCGCTCTGACGTAAGGAGAAGTAGGAGAACACATACATGGAAAGACGTACACACTAACCACACATCCACACGCGATCTTCTCACATACTGAACAAGGAGAAAGGAATGAAAAAGATATAACTGTGTAACCATGCAAAACAATCTATTTTCTAATGAATAATAAGTATATATATACAAGACGGGAAGAGTTTTGATTCATTTTTATCCGAAAGCATCAAGCAACGCAAATTTCAGTCTTTAGTCAAACATTAGGCATTCTCGTATTTAACGACCTCATCCAAATCACTTGTAGATTCAATAGTTGACAAATACCCATATGAATGTAGTCGCTAAGCCCTCTTCGTAGAGGCCCCAGCTCGTAGATTTGGAATTAAGCTAAGTGACTATACCTAACAAGACGTTTAAATGATCATTTAACGACGGTTCCGCCAGTTTGCCAACTCATGCGTAATACCGTCAGAGCATAGAGTTACATCTAACACATCTTCTCTGCCCAATCGTGCAAATGTTGGGCGTTTTCCTACATTATGTACATACAGATTCGGTGCTTCTCAAATAGATATCTGAGCTGTCTCAAATTATGTGGTGGGTATTTGTATCACATTTATGCTGAAGAATAATTACTCGATTACAGCACTGCACATTTCATTATCAGCACAAAATGTGCAGCTACTAATCACGTTGGTCTATAGCGAACCCTGACCTGGATATTAGAGACATGATCATCATTTGAATCCCACGATTTGCGAAGAAGCATTGTGTCAGAAATTTGCTGAAGACAGTGGAAGACCCACGACACTCTGTGCGCAACTCGCATATTTTAGTTCTGCTAGCCATTCAGTTCGCGGCAGCTTGACACCTTGACTTAAGGACTCCTGTTTTCAATCGCCTCTTACGACATGGGAGCACGAACCCAGTGGCCCAATTATTGGCTGAGATACTTAAACCTACCGGATGCAATACGGCCTCTAGGCTGGTTTTGCCTGAAAAAAGGTAATATACTTATCAACCTCCTAGTGGGCCACAGCCATGGCAAAACACTAGTAGCAGCGCACCTGGTGGTAATATACCAATCATGGCTACGCATCAGTACAGGGAATTCCATCGGCGTAAGAAATATATGTACAACGAAAAGGTAGCTGATGAAGTGTGAAGCTCAAACTAAGTTTGATTTTGTTTCGAATTCATCTCGTCAGTAACTAGCACCATTTATTTATTTATTTATTTAATTGCAGGCTTTAACCAACATGGTCATTCACCTAACTAGCACCAACTGGGTGTCTAGTTAGACGATGTATCTAAGGCTAGTACACTGACTTGTCCTGGGAAGCAAATGCAGAAGCTCTGGTTTGCTGACAAGAAAGCGAAAACAAACTATTGTCTTTTAACTAGGGAGTCAAACGCCTAGCATTATGCAATATTAATTCCCAAAAGGAAAAATTGAATTAAACCAATTTGCGCATTATGTCGTGTGAACTGTTTGGATTTTTTTGTGTCTAATTTGGGTACTAGTTTAGATACATTGTCTAACTTTGAGTTTGAGCTGCTTTTGAACGGACAAACGAGTAGAGAATTCACAAACAGAATGCGAATTAGGATGATGCATAATCTGCGGATCCCACACTAGACGAAATTCAAAGGTCTGTTCGAGAGCCAATAAACAATAAGGTCATTGGGAACAGTCTTTTCTCAACCAACAAAGGCATCAGTCACAATATCAGTGTGCTCTCTGCTGCTTTCCAAGCCAGCGCCGACAGTTGCTTTTTTCTTGTGTGCATTGTCCGAATAACAAAGGGAACCGTTACTATTATTCTTGTGTGGTCATCTATCAAGATGACTGAGTCTCATCAACAAAATGTGATTCTTAGGGCTAACACGGTAGCCACCGACTTCCGATCCTTCCGCATAAGACCGAGTATTGATGATGTGGAACATTTGCAGAACGTGAAAATGCAACTTCGGTTTTCGGAAGTCAGCTTCATCCAGTCGGAGCACGTCAAACACGCGGTGCTGATAACGTTCCGCAAATTCGCCCAGGCGAAAAGATTCATTTCGCAAAACAACTTGAAATACGTGCTGGACTGTGACACCGCTAAAATCAAGATCCCTGTGTGTATGGATAACGGCAACGTGGAAGTCAAATTACATGGTTTTGCACCACATACTTGCAAAGTGGCCATTAAAAGATTCATGACGTATTTCGGAGAAGTGGGATCTATTACGGAGGACACGCGAAGGAACTACTTTCCGGGCATTTCAAATCGTGGTGAGAATGCGGGTAGACCAACCCACTCCCTCCTACCTTACCCTGCAGTACAAAACAGAAGGGGGGTGATACCATTATACAGCGACCTCTATGTACAAATCAAGGACAAACTAACACGTGCCAGCTCTGTGAACAATCGGCACATTACGGACTACCCCGCTCAGAAACCGCTACGAAAAGCTCATCTACAGAAAAAAATGCCAACACTCAGTCTCTAATATCATTCCCTGAGCCACAAACGATTGCCAAACTTGTGGCTGCTGTTCAAGAAATTATGACAACTGAGAAAGCCGCGTCAAGTACCACAAACTCGACAGCTAATACCATCAATGAGGGAGCTACTAGCAATGACGGAGGGTTCACGCTCGTGACCCGAAAGGGAAAGAAATAAGGAAAAACCTGATCGCGAATATCAAGGCAGTAACGATGATGACCCGGACATGTGCGACGACGACAGAGATATGAATGACCTTCATAATACAGTTAACGTTGATGCAAATATTTCCCCGACACGAAAACGGATCTCCGCGCACAATGGCAAGTCGCGTGTGCGGGATCGATCTTAGTATTAATTGTTTATTATTTTTATTGTTTACATCATGTAAATATATAAAAGACCCATGACTCCGTGAAGTTAACGCCTTGAGCCGTGCCAAAAAAACGAATTAAAAAAGGTCGTTGGGAAGGATATAATGCCAACCAAACTTCTGAAAGGACTGTACGAAATAATTCATTGCATGATCTGGTTGATCGGGGTATGACCTCATATACTCTGTCTACAAGAAGGAACACAACCTCAAGGGCAATAACTATCGAGACATAACAATCCTTAAAAACACCTACACCGAGGAAAAAGCACTCAAGAATTTCATAAGTCTCGGCATATGAAACAGCCTTATGACGATTCCATCGAACGCTTTAGAATGTCATAAGCAGGCTAATGAATTCATTTATCTTTATTGATGCACTCCATGGAAGTTCAACTTATGTATTTCATAAGACAGTCTTATGACCCCGCTTCAATATATGCGTTTAAGAATTTTATAAGTTTTCTTATGAAACCCGTATGAGAAATGGTATTGATTTTATAGCATCATATTATATTTTTCATAGGCGTCGCTTTTGTGAAAAGTTCATAATTGGATCTTATGATCTCAGTATTGGGAAAGATGGCAGACCATGAGGAGCTAATAATTTTAAGTCAGCATTTATTAGTGGCCTCATTTCTAAGCGAATCTTAAATCAGTGTGCTTATGCTGCTCAATAAATTATTTAGTGGATTAAAAAAGTTGCCATGATTTTTAAATTCTGAAGAAATCCGATTATCATTAATATGAACTTTAAAATCAATTGTGCATATAATTAGTGTGCGACGCATATTATATAATTATTAAAACCATTTGAGAAGTAAAAGTCATTATTCAGTTATAAATCTGTCGGTCTAAATGTACATTTTTGGGGAATGCCGACGGACCGTTACTCATCAAGCACATTTTAATGTTTAATGAAAGAGTGGTCATCAATCTTCTGGTGGAACCTACGCTTCGATTATTTATTCCAAATTTCTTCTGAAGTGTATTTTGACAGTTGATTTGTTAATAAAAACAAGCGAGAAATGTCAGCCATGCTCGAATTTTTATATAAATGCACAATAATATCCATAAATAAAAACCTATATTATTCATTCGAAAATTGCAATAAATTTCATAAGACTGTTTTATAAAATCCATAATTTCTACCATATTTTCTAGTCCGAAATGACAGCAATTTTGTAATAAATTTATATACGACAAAATAAGTTTCATAAATGGGCAGCTATGACGTTCATTCAGACATTTATATGAATTTCATAAGACTATCTTATAAAAATAGTAAGAGATGATTTTGGAAGATTTCCCCTCCAAATCATAACACAAACTTATGAATTCCATTTATAATTCTTATGTCTGAAAGTCATAAGTCGTTCTTATGGAAATTCAATGCAAATTTTGCTCGGTGTATAAGATACTCTCTGCCGTTCTACGCCCAATTGTCCCATGTTGCAAAACTGGCAACTGAGAAAAACGCGATTGAAGATGAAAATTGTATTAGCCATCTGGAGGGATACGGTGTAACAAATAAAGCTTTATTGTCCAAAATTACGTTCATGGCAATCGTTTTCATTATAATCAGTCCAGTTTTTTTATTATAGAGATTCAATTAACGTTAGTTTTTAAGAAAAATGTTAAGTGGGACTGTTATGCCGAGAAATCGAGCGGAAACCGGAAAGTTCTACGCATATCAGTCCCATAACGATCTTTGTAAATGATGCTCATAACTCATTTTTTTACAAAAGTGTATGTCGTGAGTTTTTCTGTTACTCGGGAGATTTGTTGCTTTATCAAAATTGGACATAGGGTAAAGTACCTATTTTTACACTATTTAGAAGGGTACCTCACAAGATCATTAATTACTCTGTCTACACTCGATGGAGTGCATTAATTTGGCATTCACAACCTTGCTTCGTTCTTAAGAACCAATCTAATAACACAAATGGCCTAAAAACGATGAAATGCTAGTGTTTGATCGCAACTAAAGTTCCAATCGAGTGCTCCAATTGTCGCCTTACCATTTGATCCAATTTTTTGAACAAAGATAGCAAACGCTGCACTAACCAACGGCTTCAAATGGGTAGCGTGATAATAGAAACATTGCGAAAATAGGTTCATTATCCTCAATGCGTTCGCCATGTTATGCAAGCGACGATAATTATGAAGAGCTTTACAGGATTGTTCTCACTGCTGTGATTAATATTGCCACTGCCATTTTTAATGATCCTGTATTTTTCCATCAATTTTTTCAGTACCCGACATCTAGCGTAATGTACTTCTTAACTAAACGCTACGTAATTATTTTTTTATTGCGCACTTTTTTGGGATTTTTGTTAGTGGGACAATTATGCGTAGAATATCAACAATGGGACAAACAGACTTGGTATTTTTTCACGAAGTCTTCGAACAAACTTTATGATTTGGATGTGTTTTCTGAAAATATACATCAAAAAGGACTGTTTGGTTAAAAAAAGTGAAAATGACCAAAAAGCAACATGGGACAATTATGCGTAGAACGGCAGCTCTCCGGTGTTCACATACCACGTTCGTTGGCTGAATTTTTGTTGGCACCGAAACGAAACGGAATGTGGCAGATAATGTTTGATCATGCATCTCAGACAAAACCGAGTACAGGTAATCTTCGATACAACGTACCCTCGATACAACGTACCCTCGATATAGCGTCATTCGATATAACGTACATTTTTCCTCGATATAACGTACATATTTTTTAATTTATTTTTCAGGTCCAAATTTATCTTGAATTACGCATGTATTCCATATTTTAAGAATTCAGTATGTTATACAAAATCTTAAAACGTACTAATTGGGCTTCTAATAAGCATGTTAGGAATTGGCTACTTCATTGAAGGTTACGAGACCGTTTGTTTTTTCAATTTCATTTGCGTATGATCGTGATTTATTAAAACCAACCATTTATCTCAATAAATAACCCAATAACAGTAGGGGAGCCCGAGGCTAGTTGGCGGTTGGGGTAAGTTGGCGGTTGGGGTAAGTTGGCGGAATCCCTTTTTCTCCGTTTCTATTAGACATATAGCACTGTCTCTCGTTATGTACCTCAAGTTATGCGAGACCCATTATCCAATTTGTTTTGGTTGCAAAACATTTTGTATTGTGGAAGTTCTGGGCGATATTGTGTTTTCGAGCATACCTAGTAAATTTCCTAAATTTTAAACACTGTATTATTTAGGGTGATGGCGGTGCTGCTCGCGGGGCAAGTTTGCGGTTCTATTTACGATGCAAAAATTTTTATTTCTGGAATTCACTCCAAAGTAAGAAAATCTTTTTCTTGTGTATCTTGTCAATGCAGGAAACATTTACTTCGGCTAGTCACCTGAAGAATTTCGAAAAATTGCTATTGCTTGCTATAAAAATTTGCTACGGAGTACGCGTCAATGTCAATATTCCGGGATATTGAGACTGAAATATAATAGCAAATGTCGATTAATATACAGTTTTCTTGAAAAGACATTCAGCATGTTCCAAAAGGACCCATGAAGTATTTGATTCTTCATTTGATTGCTTATTTTATGGTGTATCTATACATATCGCCAACTTACCCCGGGGCCGGGGTAAGTTGGCGGTTTTTCCACGTAACATATTTTTGTCTCTAAAAATGGAGACAATGCATCAAACATTTTAAATAAAATTCAGAGATGTTGCCAACAGTCTGCCCTTCCATGCCACGTGTTCTATTTTGCAAAATCTAGGTACATCAAAGCGGTAAAAAATGAAAAGTGAAAACACATCCAACTAGCCCCGGTCTCCTCTAAGTTCTAACTGAAAACTAAAATTGATAATATTTGTGTGACCATTGTTGATTGGTTTCGGGGCTGCGGAATCCGATTCTCTGGGCCGAATGACAACGTTTAAATTCCACGGCATGCTATGCCACAAAAAGAATCAGAGGTCATTTTTGTAGTTACACGGACAACTGTGCACGCTTCACGACCGGTTTGGGGTATTTAGGAAATCGATAAGCAGACTGAAATATATCTTCAGAAATTTTTGAATCGTGGATACAAGTGGATCTTTATACTCTATTCTTATGATTAAAGTTCATAAATTGCTTTTATTGTATGAGGCGCAGGCGGTGGGAACATTAAAATCACTTTACAAGCCCAGACAAAATAATAATTAATGATTTAATAATTAGGAAAGGAGTCAGAATAGAGAATATTTTCGGAGGTAGAGATAGCGTAGTTGGTAACACGATTGCCTTGTACGCAGCTCACCTAGGTTCAATTCCCATCCCCGCACATAGTGTTAGAGATTTTTCTAAAGAGATTTCTCCAACCCAACAAAGAGGCCAATGACCCGAAGGTTAAAACCTCGAAAATCTAAATAAAAAAGAATATTTTCAATAAATTTAATTCATATAAGCAAAAAAATGATTATGGCATCTTTTTTATGGATCTACTATAATTTTCTTATTAGAAAAGTTGTTTCGCACTGCTAGGTAGGTAAGATTTTCAAAATTAGTTACGCGTTATCAAAATTCTACAAAATAAAGTACCACGAACAACAATTCTTTGAACATTTTGCATGCTTCGATATAACGTACAATTCGATATAACGTACAATTTTTAAACCGAGATGTACGTTATATCGAAGTTTACCTGTACGCTGTTTCTTATGGTGTTGAAAACCCATGAATAATGTAACATCATTCCATCGAAGAAACCCATGAATAATGTAACATCATTCCATTGCTATATACCTTTTTTGTACCACGGGCCCCTTAGAAATCACCCTGGGTTGCTGCGGACCCCCACGGATAAACATTGAGTTTGTATGCTGTCAATATGTTATTTTGTTTGTTAGGAAACAAGACTTGAAATTTCAATATGCTCTCGTAAAATATATTTTTCTTATCAGAGTCCCAGCATCGACTTCACGACCCCCTAGGGGTCAGCGGACCCCAGATTGAGAATCACTGCTATATATCTCCTCCTCCTCAACACCTAGGGTTTTAACGATGAGTCCTGGTATTGGGACTCTTTAAACTTGTAGTGTCGGGGATTTTATGAATTGGAACGCTTTGTGGTACCCCTTGATCAAGTCCAATTAAGCTCGGGTTTCGCGTGGGGACTTAGGGTGCTCTAGCTTTTGCGGTGTGTCCATTTATAAAATTCTGGATGGCCTTTTTTTATTAACGTCCTACTGTACAATCCGCGATATTTACTCCCGCGATCTGTTGCCACCTACGAATTTCTAAACGCGGTCTCAACTCCCAACCACAAGTATTCGACACCCTAAGTTCAACGCGAGGACAGCACTGAATATAAATCAGCCTGTAATTCATAGCAAAATATTCCACGTATCGAACTGACCAGTCGAAATTGGGAAGGCTTGATTTGCGTTCTTTTATCACTGTTAAAGACAACACTACAGGGCAATCCGAATTAAAACCCTATGATGTAAGCTGCAACGTGCAAGGAAATGAGATGTCAGTTCGGTTGATAGATGACAGCAAACGTCATTGAGAGGGAGAAGAATTAGTGAAATCATTAGGTCTGTTCCAGTACCAGGAGAAACTGGAAGTACTCCGGAGAAAATCGTTCCTGTACTCTCTTCTTCTCTTTTTTCTTCTGATAGCAAACCGGAGTAAAAAGGAGCAAAGATTTTTTGCTCCTGTTTACTCCGGAGTGACTTCCGTGTACTGGAACAAACCTATTATATTGTCACGTTAGGAAGTCGAGGTGGTATAAAGCGAAATTGTAAGTTTGAAGTTGTAGGTTTGGGTAGTTGATTATCAATATCATTTACTACATTATGTTCTCTCTTTTCTTTTATTAAACATATGCTACGTAATCTACATAAAATAGGACACTTAATCTACTTAAACTAAGGCAACGTAAGAGTTGAGGTTAAGGTGGTGATCTCGAATTACATGTGGCACACGTTACGAGCAAGAGAAGATACGGTCATTTGCGGAAAATTGGGAAAAAGCTATCTAAAAGAGGAAAGCGAGAAGAAACTTATTGAACTAAATTAATGGGAATAACATCTTTCAGCTTTGATCCGACTGTAAAGGACGATTTCAAAGAAGTTTCTTTGTTAAAATTCCGGACAATCACGATGCGATTAGACAAACAACAAATTCTCTTTCCAAACACCCTCTCCGAAGCCACCTGTAGTGAGGTTGGCGTTTTTCCATGTCGATGGGCTGTGGCGGTGAACAACATGAAACACGCGCTCAGCTTTCTTGCAAAAAACATCGCTGATGATTGTAGTCTTCTGCAAACGGCTAGGAGTCTTCACACCACCTTTGCAGACACTCCTTTCCCAGAAAGCGCCGAACTGCACAGAGTCCGGATTTGGTCTAATCGCGGGTCAAATTACCTGGGGGGATATGAATATTTTGTGCGAGGGGGGGGGGGGGGAATATGAATATTTTGGGCGAGGGAGGGGGGAATATGAATATTTTTTGTAGATATATACAATATATGGGTCATTCCACGTGAAGTGATCAAAAAAAGATGCAAACTTGAAATCTATCTTCACGGATTTGAACCAAATTTAAAGGAATTGTTCATCTTGGGCCAATATATAAAAACCCAAATTTTTGTGTCAATTGAACCACCCCTCGGGTCATGGGAGCACCCCCCGTTTTGACAAATTGCCAAAACTCTTGATTTTCTTTTGATCATATCTCCGGTTCTATTTACTCTAGAATCAAACCGCAAGTTGGCTTTTGAAGAAAATTGTTCAAGAAGTCTAGAAAAAATATTATGTTTTGCCGGCAGTGCTGCCAACTATGCAATTTTTTCAGTTAAATATTAAAAGTTAATTTTTCTCTCAATACATATATTTTAATTTTGAAAATTTTAATGCCATCGCGTTCCTCAGACATTTTTACATAAAAAACACTTATCATCCCAATATAATATGAGCGCATCCTGAGATATACCGTTTTGAAGGGAAAAACTCCCACTTTCTCATATAAAAATCCATTTTTATTGGCCAAAATTAAGAAAATCTTCAAACGATCATAAAAATCGACTCTGATCTGCTAGAAGCAAACCAAAAACGTAGTTTTTCATCATTTCTCGTCTACTTCACGAAAAATTATGTTTGAACACAGAATAATCAAGTTGGCTTTTAGTGTTGTGCGCTTGCGATTTTATATGGGAAATTGCGGTTTTTTCTATTCAAAACGGTGTATCTCAGGATGCGCTCATATTATATTGAGATGATAAGTGTTTTTTATGTAGAAATGTCTGGGGAACGCGATGGCATTAAAATTTTCAAAATTAAAATATATGTATTGAAAGAAAAATTAACTTTTAATATTTAACTGAAAAAATCGCATAGTTGGCAGCACTGCTGGCAAGAAATAATATTTTTTCTAGACTCCTTGAACAATTTTCTTCAAAAGCCAACATGCGGTTTGATTCTAGAGTAAATAGAACCGGAGATATGATCAAAAGAAAATCAAGGGTTTTGGTAATTTGCCAAAACGGGGGGTGCTCCCATGACCCGAGGGGTGGTTCAATTGTTACAAAAATTTGGGTTTTTGTATATTGGCCCTGGATGAACAATTCCTCCAAATTTGGTTCGAATCCGTGAAGGTCGATTACACGTGCCTTGATCACTTCGCATGGAATGACCCATATGTATGTATGGTATATGTTTTTTCAGAGCAGAAAAAATGTTCAAAAGCAACCTGAGCAGGAAAAAAATGTACAAAAACCAACAACTCATGGAACGGGTTTGGGTAGTCACCCGACCCGCTAATACAAATACTCTTGCACGGAACCTGATTCCTCCCCGGCATTACCTTACGGCATTACTTCGGGAAGTTTTTTTTTTATGTGCACACCACACACTCCTATCCAACTACCTAGTAGTTAGTTTTTTCAGTAAGGTTACAGCGTCAATGTATGGTTCTGTTCTGTATGTAGTAGGAAAGCTAGCTGTGGGTCTAGAATTAGTGAATTTCCTTTACATTATGATTGGAAATTAGTTTTTGCCATGATTCTTGTTTATTATTACATATTTCAAATCTGGCAAACGTCGAATGTAGCTGACGATATTCTTTATCCAGTACTATCATCATCTCATTTTTTATGTTTTGCGACTTAGTCCGGTATGACTTAACACCGACCATATATACTATATTAAAAAAAATATTCTTTACGGCTTCATAGTTCAATAGAGATCATTAAAGCATACTTAGTATCGGAAAATCGAGGAGACCGAGAGGGCTTATGCGCCTTTTTTATGTTCTATGTTTCTCCATAGTCTGCACCTGCGCATACCAACGCTAAACCACTGGTCTGTGCGCGGTGCCTTTACTCGACTGGCGGATCGACGTGGATTGACATTTGCTGTGTGCCGTGTTTGCAAATATTGTTCTATTGGTGGTATTCGTGGACGGGGCTCACGGTCCATTTATCGGTCGAATTCGTCATCGTGCATATACCAATTAAAATAATTTAATAAAGTAGAATAAGTAAAAACCTATTAGTTGTCGCTTTGTAATAATCGTAGTTTTTCGTACTAGTGTACAATTGTTATGTGCTAGTCGTATGTCGTATCTATGTATGTGTTCGTCTTTGTGACAGTTGAATCAGGGAATGGATGCAGAACTGGCGTATATGATAGAATAGTTGCTAACATTTCTGGTGATCAATCTGTGCATTTAGTTCTATTCATTCGGGAAAATCGGGTTGGATAAATTAGTGTACATAATGAATTTACCGACGCACATGAGTCATCCATTCGCGGCCAGCATAGCATGATGAAAGTCTAACAGCATGCTATTGTCGTTAATGATAAATATACAACAATTACTGCATTTAGACGAGTTGGATTGCATGTTACATGTGTTTTTCTATTCTACTTCATTAGTCTGTTTCTTTTGTACATCTTGTTTGCAGTTTTCTTTTCCATTATTTATGTATACCAAAATAGTATTGTTCAATTTATACACTTCTAATCAAGCTCTTTGCATCTTTTTTTCATTATTCGGCATGTTATGATTCCTTTTATTAGTATATCTCTACTGTACGCTATCTATACTCATATAGGTACAAACGCTCGTGGCCTTCGCGATAACACAAACCATGCAATTGCAATAATCCACACACACTTACGCCCGCGATTTCGCCTACATGAAAAAACGCCGATAGTTAAGTAAACATAGCATCTGTAAACTTCTAAACGCAGTCTCAAACATTAACCCACCACTCGCGCGATCATGAAACGGTCACGTCCGGAAGTCTTACCTCGGTCCTAGCAGTCTGGACTAATGTCTTCAGTTGAACCAATCAAAAAAGTGACGCTCATATTCACTAAACAACACGTTCCATAGTGACATGACCTTGAACTCTAGTGATATGGGGAAACGGACTCTGTACCATACACTAAAAATTAAGCATCGGATTCACGGTCAGCGCGCGATCAAACAAGAATAAACGCTACATCATCATAAAATCGAAATTATACACGCGAAGTCATATACACGTGACAAACACGTTAATATACAAATGCTTGAGCCCTTTCACGACCTTCCACGGCACCTACACCCGCGATCTCGTAAACATGACAACATCCCGGTGATAAAGTGAATGTCTCAGCTCCTATAAATTTCAAGCGCGGTCTCAAGCGTGAACCTAAAAACTCCCGCGGTCGCACGATCATGAATCGGTCCCTTCCGGATGTTTCTATCCTTGATATCAGCAGACTAGGTCCATACCTTCAATTGGTTCAATTAAAAAAGAAAGCTCTCATATCCACTGGACACCACGTTACATGGCGACATGACCGAGGACTCTAGTGATATGGGGTAACTTAGTCCCTGTCAGAATGTGAATTGTACACCAAAAACTAACTATCAGAATGAAGGTCCGCGTGACCATCCAAGAACGCACGCGTATATACACTGAAAAAAATCCAAACGTTAATTCTATTTGCTTCAAACCGCTTAAAATTCATATGAAGAAGAAATGCTATTGTTATCACGGGCACACATACCTTCTATGTGTCAACTGTATAAACTATGTATGCACACACATAAGTTATATGTGCATATTGGTATAGAATGGGGTTTTATGTGCCTAATAGTTATGAAATGTGAATGTAAGATTAATATTTCTTGTAAATACACACATTAGGTTCATGTGCCAGCAAATAGTGTCTATATGCCTCCGTTAATTACAAAAATCTATGTGTAAAATCAATAGGCATAACGTTTACTTTTTTTTGAGTGTAGGAATAGCACACGGTTACAAAATCCAGTCTTGTATACGCGAAGTCACATGAACGCGAGCACACGTGACAAACACGTTAACGTATGAACGCTTAAGCCCTTCGCGATTAACAACGCACACCTACGTTCGCGATCGCGCAAACTTAATAACACTACGGTAATAAGGAGAACGTTTTAGCACTCACGAAGTTTCAAACGCTGTCTCAAACACGAACCTACAAACGTCCGTTTTTAACAATTTGTGGGAGTCAATCCACGGAGCGCACAGTGGCTCAAAACAGCGTTTAGAGGTACTTAATTCATTGGAGTCAAAACTGTTCATATTAGCGATTTTACATATTCTACAATGTTTGTGTGTGTAAAAAGGCCCATCTTTTTGCAACATTGTTGTTTTAAAAAATTAATCATAGTAGGCTATAAAACTTTTGAACCGAAAGAGATAGCGCTTGGCCGTCTTCGACAAAGTTGTAGAGGAGAGTATTTTCATAATTTTTTCAGAAGACATGTTGTCTCTGTCACTCACAGTTATTGAGTTATAAGATATTTTCTATGATGAAGTTCTACAATTCTTATTTTTACTTATAACTTTTTTGTTTCTGATTTTTCGCGATAACATTATTGAAAGTATTTTTTATCATTACAAAACACACAACCTTTTTGAAGAAACAAAATAGCTGTGAATGCTTTGTAAAGACTTGTGGCTGATTTTGGTTTTATTTTAACCTGTTTTCGAACCCGTGTAACTTTCGTATCGGCAAAAACTGTAATTATACTATCAATTATTCTAATAGGACTGGGTTTCACCTACAAAACGAAGGCAAAACCGTTTGTCCATAATCACCCGTTCAGAAGTTATACCCTGTTGAAAGCTGTATGTCTGGACCTCTTGAAGTCGCGCGTATGGCTCACTGAACGAGTAGGCGCTGGTGTTCAAAGACGCTTTCGCTTGTTTTTCTGAGTGGCACGCACTCTGTGTACTAGCGCGTCTGCTGGAAGCTTAACACCGATATTGAATCATTTTCTTACGGGTGATGTACCTACTTTTCCAGTTAATCGAATGAATTTTAGTTTCTAGATATTGAAGAAGAGGTAAAAGATACGATTTCCATATAATCGCTGTATTAACCGGCTGAATATTTTCAAATATTTCATACCGTTGTGAATGCAGCAATTTTGTGCATCTTCTTTATCCTAAAGCTAACAATTATACGGCAACCCGGACGGAAATAAAATTGTATTTTACCCGTTAGAACATCATGCAATATCGATGTTAACCTTACAGCAGACGCGCTAGTACACAGAGTGCGCGCCACTCAGAAAAACAAGCGAAAGCGTCTTTGATTTGTGTCACCTCACTGAAAGTGACCGTCAGAATAACCCCCAGTGAATCATCAGTGAACCATTAGGCGCAGCGTTCCCGGGAGGACAGTTACCCACGTGATGCCAACAAGAGACTATTAGTTGCCGGTTTTTGGGACTGCTTCTGCGTGCTGGTGTGAAGCCCATACGGCAGTTCGGAAGTCCCTCGCCGCCTGTTAGGAGACCCACGTATACCGGCAATCCGCCGGAAGCTGTGACGGCACCAAGCACCACGGAGTTCCCAGTGAGATTTTTTCATGTTATTTTGATTATATTGTTTTCAGATGAGCTGCGTATGCATTGGTAATTTTATTAGTACTGATATAACTTCCAATATAGGTTTATATACATTCGCTTCGCCTTTTGTAATCTCCGTCATCTATGAAAACTGTTTCGGTTCCGAGCGTTTTCAATGGGTAGATGATTGGACTATTATCAAAATAAAAACGCTTGTAAGAACGTAGCCAGCTGTGTGGAAATAAGCGGGTCTACGTCATGGCAGATCGTGGCTATATGACAATAGATATGCTCAGTTCTGTAACTCAACCCTACGATTTGTGCAGGTGTTCATGCTATGCTACAAACGAGGACACGCCGTATGGAGCTGAATGAGACGAGACATTATTTATGTCGTGAGATACCGCAGCGGCATGGCGGGGCCGTGAGTATTAGCTTTTAAGAAGTGAATAGAGTCGATAGTACGGAAGGTTTTGGCTTTATGAGCAGTCGGTTCAGCTGAGGCAAGGTGACGCCGAGGCTATAGAGAGGCAATAATACAGCATGTCCTGCAAAATGATGAACTTCTGCTCCGATAGTCAGGCTGCTATCAAGGCCTCTTTCCCCTTTCCTTTCGCTCAGGATGTAATGAGAAGGCATTTGATCCAATATATTCTGATTCCTGAATCAAAACGCCATAAAAATTTGAACGAGTCTTTTTATACATTATGCCAAACGACTTTTATGTTACAACACCATTATACCAAACAACCTTAATAGCATTCAATATCCTGTACATTTAATACCAAATATTAGACTTCCCAAATGAACATCGAACACCATGTTCGCTCTAGTTCTGTGCTCATCCTACACCATCATTTCGTGTGCAAACTCGAACGCGTTAATGCGTACCAAAATACGAGCACATGTTCGTCTGCACAACCGAACCTACGGTGTTCGTACACACAGGTTCTTGATACTAGTTTTCTCTTCCTCTCATCCATCATCACTAGCATTGACTCATTCTGTTTTGTGTGTGCTTTTCTTATGTACGCACACGGTGTACGTACACGGTGTTTAAACCTAAGTATGCACACCGTTCGATGCGAACCTGTACACAAAGGCAAAGCATGTTTGAGGTTAAACGCGTGCACGAAATTTGAAATTGTAAATTTGAAAGAGCACCTTGCAGGTGACGTTCATCAATGTGACTGTTCGGTAATCATATCATCACTTTTAGTGGATAGTACCAACTACACCCAACCCAACTGCCCAAAGCATGGCGTGAAAATTGTTATCGGGGACACCAACGCTCAGGTCGGTAGACAGGACTTTTTCCGTCCAATCATTGGTAAGGAGAGCCTTCACTCTGTAACCAATGACAACGGCCTGAGACTAGTGACCTGCGCTGCAGCTAGAGGGATGGCCATCAGCAGCACTTACTTTGCACGCAAAGACATCCGTAAGCACACCTGGATGCACCAGAAAGGCGAAACTTGCAATCAAATAGACCATGTCCTGGTAGACGGCCGACACTTCTAGGATGTTATAGATGTGAGGACCTTCAGAGGACCAAACATCGACTCTGATCACTGCCTGGTTGTCAGTAAGATTCGAGCACGGTTATCAACCGTAGCGAACTCAAGAACTCAGCGACCGTTGCGTTTCGATATCCAGCGCTTCTCATCAGAGGTGTGACGAACAAATACCGCCAGAAGCTTGATGAGCGGATAAGGGGAATCAACGTAGACGAAAAACTCAACAATCTGTGGGAGTCAATCCACGGGGAGCGGTGAGCACAGCAGCGCGAGAAGTAATAGGTACTGCTCAGAGACGACCCAGAAACGGTTGGTTCGATGAGGTGTGCCAGAGAGTGACGGATGAGAAAAATGCTGCCAGGTGCCAGATGTTAGTGTCTGGTACCCTGCAGAACAGAGAGCGGTAGAAGGAAGCAAAAGAAGCCGAAAAAAGAATTCACCGCAGAATGGAACAAAATGATATGCGGAATTATACTATATTTCACCCTAAGGAAGAAAATTTTGTAAAAACCAAAATTTCTCACTAGGGTGGAAATTTGTTGGTAAAAACCAGTCTTTGTACAGGAGGGCACAAATCCTTATTTCATACTATGTTGCGTTTCGGCTTCGCCTCATCAGAAACCGACACTAACTTATTGTCGGAATAGATTAGCGCCGGCTTGACGCAAATCCCTTCAAACTAAAACACACTATGTGTTTCAATCGAACGACTGATCAAACATGATGTCCCGTTCGAGCAGAAGTTCTGTTTATGCCGATGAGAAACAGTGAAGCCGAAACTTGTCTTGGCTTAGCAGGCCTATGCGAAAGCATTATGCTATATAATGCTATATATAAATATAGCATAATGCTTTTCCATAGGCCTGCTAAGCCAAGACAAGTTTCGGCTTCACTGTGTCTCATCGGCATAAGCAGAACTTCTGCTCGAACGGGACATCACGTTTGATCAGTCGTTCGATTGAAACACATAGTGTGTTTTAGTTTGAAGGGATTTGCGTCAAGCCGGCGCTAATCTATTCCGACAATAAGTTAGTGTCGGTTTCTGATGAGGCGAAGCCGAAACGCATCATAGTATGATATGCGGAAATTTTATGAAACTGTCAATGGCGTACGGAGAAAAACAGCGCCGTCTCCCTTCATGTGCAATGATCGTGAAGGTAACTTGCTGACAGATAAAACTATGGTAGCAGCCAGGTGGAGAGAGCACTTCGAGACATTGTTGAATGGAGAGAATGTTAGCGCGTCAACGAAGAGAATAAGAGAATACGGATAAGTGATAAGAAGAGGTGAAAAAGGCAATCAAAGAGCTGAAAAACTGTAAGGCTGCTGGAAAGGACGAGCTCCCGGGGGAACTTTCAAACACGGTAGCGAGCAGCTGCACGAAATACTTCACCGTACTCTTTTGAAGGTATGGGAACAAGAAGAACTACCTGCTGACTGGCTAGAGGGCCCCATTTGTCCCTTATACAAAAAGGGACACAGACTGGAGTGCGCCAATTATCGAGGAATATCGCTCCTCAATTCGGCGTACAAAATTATGTCATGTATTCTGTTCAACAGATGGAGGCCGTTGGAGGAGTCTTTCGTCGGCGAATACCAAGGTGGCTTTCGTGAAGGCCGATCAACAACGGATTAAATGTTTACCCTACGACAGATCCTAGATAAATTCCGGGAATACAACTTGCAGACACACCATCTGTTTATTGATTTCAAAGCGGCGTACGATTCAGTGAAAAGAAACGAGTTGCTTATCTGCCATTAATGGTAGAACATGGTTTTCCGACGAAACTGATTAGGCTGATTCGTGCAACGCTGGATGGATCGAAATTTCGACGTCCTTCGTAACCTTAGACGGATTGAAGCAGGGTGATGCGCTGTCAAACTTGCTGTTCAACATTGCCCTTAAAGGTGCCATGAGGAGAGCAGGCGTGCAAAGGAACGGTACCATCGTCACTCGGTCGCATATGCTCCTAGGAATTGCGGACGATATTGATATCATTGGAATAGACCACCGAGCCGTGGAAGAGGCATTCGTGCCTTTTAAAAGGGAGACAGCAAGAATTGGTCTCACAATCAACACCAACAAGACGAAGTACATGATAGCTGGAAGAATACGTGGGTCCAACAGTTATGTTGGTGGTGAAGTGGTGATAAATTTGAAGTAGTGGAAGAATTTGTGTACCTTGGAACTCTAGTGACGTGCGATAATAATATTACCCGCGAGGTGAAAAGGCGTCTTGCAGCTGCGAATAGGAGTTTTTACGGATTTCGTAGCCAACTGAAGTCCCGTAGTTTGCAGACGAAGACAAAATTCGCGTTGTACAAGACATTGATAGTTCCGGTTGCCTTGTACGGCCATGAAACGTGGACGTTCAAGGAAGTTGATCGTAGCGCGTTCGGTGTCTTTGAACGTAAGGTGCTGCGAACAATACTCGGCGGTAAAGAAGAAAATGGCATCTGGCGGCGTCGCATGAATCACGAGTTATACCAAGTATATAAAGGAGTGGATATTGTCAAGCTAATAAAATAGGGCAGGCTGCGGTGGGCTGGTCATGTGACACGAATGCCGGAAGAACGACAGGCCAAGATAATATTCAGTAGAGAACCAGGAAGAGGCCGACGACTCCGTGGCAGTCCGCGTACACGATGGCTGTTTGCAGTGCAAGAGGACCTAAAAGCACTCAATGTTCAGGGTGACGAAGAGATTGACCCAGGACCGGGTCCAGTGGAAGAGAATTCTTCACTCGGCGTAGATTCAACAAAGCGAATTGTTGCCCATCAAGTAAGTAAGTACCAACTACACTTTCCTTTGGATCCTTCGGTAATATCCTTCAAATCTTCTAAATCACCTATTATTGATTTTTATTGGTCCTCAGTCATCCTATTTCTTCTTGGACACGTCCCCATCTAAATTGTACTTTTCTCGTCATCTACTGAGAGATATTTTGAAGGTTTTCATTAGCGTCTTTTAGTATCGGCTTGTGGTACATCAAATTTGAATACGATTCAAATACTTGACACTGGTTCAACATATAATAAAAGTCGAGTCTTCGGTGTACTTGATTCATACTAAGTGAACAAAAATCTTCCAGACAATACGAGATAAACATTCACTTTTCTCGCACTTTTTTGGGTGTTACATACGCAATAAACCCGAACATTTCTGGAATTCTGGATACGTTTGAATAATTCTAAATAAAACGTTTCGTGATAGTATATATTTGTCTTTCTTAGTTTTGGTACGATTTTTTGTTCTTATCTCTATCAACATTCAATATATTATTTAGGAGTTTTCAATAAGAGTAGCAACCATAAAACATTCCTCTCGTTTGATTAGGTAATAGTACAGTAGACTTTTTGCTTTTTTCGCAGCAGTAGATAAAATTGGTACTACCCGGTTTTCAAGCCTTTGACTTGGATTTAGTTCGAAACAATGACTCAAATATACTATGTAACATGTGTGTAGGTGAAAAGATGATTTCGAATAAAAAAGACATGCAATCGTCCTACTCATGATGCCGTAGAGCGCAAATCGAGATAAAAGTGCTAAAATTCTGCAAGTGACAGGCCGGTACGACGGTGTATGCTATGCGAGCCACGTTGGACGGTGAGCTGAGGAAACTTTCGATTGCTTCCACCAGCGATTGAGCGGAGTCTATCGCTCCGACTTGATAGAAGAAGCGTAGATGAACGGTAGGTTTGGAACTGGCCGCCTGGGCCCGATTTCCGTGCGCTGAGTAACGATGATGATTGTGCAGGTGGTGGTGGTCTTGTGTGTTATCATCCGACGATGATGAACACGACTCGTTCGAGGGACTATTTCCCAACGGATAGTCCTGGAGGAGTTTTCGCAGTACGTATGCTATCGTGTTGTGGATTTGTTCTTGGTTGATTGCCTGGGCCACATGATTGTGACGTTGCATGAAGTCGTCGCCTAGTTCTGACAGTTTGGATGTCGATGAAGCGAGTGCTGAAAGAAAGGAAAATTACTCTTGTTCGATGATTGTATTGGCAAACGATCGAAACTTACTAGTCGAGACGTAGCATACAACAGCAGAGCAATTATTTTCATGATTCCACCTTCTTCGAATAGAGATTGTGTAGTCGCCAATTGAGCATCCCGTTTCTTCATCTGTTGTAACAACGGGGAATCAGAACGTTAATAACAGAATCAATTTTCGAGATGTACAAAAATTACAGTCAAATTTGTCGTTATGCGTGTGAGCCCAAACTTGCCATTCGACGAGAGCACCCCGTGGTAACGTCGGAACTACGATGTAGTCAATAATGGCATTCGCCGTTCGTCTTTCCCACTGTCGGCGGGCTTCAGTGATATATCCGGGGTTTGTTACAAAACAAATTCCCTGGAACGAAAGATGATCAATTTAGATAATATTCCAGCTTACAGTCATGGTTTGGCGAACGTACCTGCACAACATCTCGCAGCTGTCCATGGGCTTGCATCGCTTTCGCTATCCGACTAATGTGTCGAAGAGTTAATTTGCACTGCTGTTTGATGCCGCCCTCGATGATAGTCATACTGCCAGGAACCAACGCGATCTGACCCGAAATGTAGGTAATGTGACCGACCTGGAAACAAACAGGTTTACTCAAACTATATGACAAACAATTCTCCTGATTTTTCTAAACCTTGGTCGACTGGCTGTAGGTTCCAATATTCGCAGGAGCCCAGTGAGAGATGCCCTGTACGTGCATCGTGTGCCTTTTGTGTTGTAGGTCGGAAGCTTGCAAGGCACAGAAAGAAACATTTTCTTTTAAACCATAATTTAATTAAACAATCTAATTCTTACTTGATTTTTCCCGATTATACGCGACGGCTTCCAGCACAACATGACAGTTTTCTGGAAGTGGACATTCCACACACACCTTTGAAAAAGTATTAGAATGACAGCCAAATGCTAAATGAAAGCATCACTTACTCTTGTCGGTGGATTGGTGAATCCGAACACTTTGGAGTAGGTCTCGTTCAACGATGAGTATTCTCCCATATCACGCACGTACAGGGTGATATAACAAATTTGACGAAGCGTAAACGAGTTTGAGGTTATTAGGTCTACGGTCAGAGAAGATGTGTTTCATTTTATCAAACTTCGACTATACCGCTCAAGATTACCTTCTAGTGTTTTAAGTGCGAGTTCCATCGCTTGACTAGACGATTTGGCTACACCCTGAATCCCGGCTACCCACATCCAACCTTTCGAGTTGATGAACGCCCTCGGATGGTTGGTTAAGGGTTGCTTCTCCCTCTCGTACACTAACGTTCCGGAATCGCTACCATTTCCAGCGCCGTCCAAGCTCATCCGTTTGGTAATGATTTTCACCGGTGATTTTGGAAGCTTTGGTTCGACTGGAGTAAAATCTTTGGTTATGCTATTACTGCGTGAAACCCCGAGGCTGCCTTCCAACCTGCTCAGATCGTCCTTGCTGAAGGAGTTTCTCATGACCTCCCTGGCGTTGTTTTCCTTCTCTATCTGCTCCAGTTCCGTCTCGTTGAGATCCGGATCGCTTAGGTCACTGTAGCTGCTTTCGTTCAGATCGGAGATGAAATCGAGCGAGGTCTTAATTACTATATTTTCGGTTCGCTCTTTTGGCACTAGTCGGAGTTTCGTAAAGTTAAGATAGCCCACCGGACAGACCGGATCGGCGGAACTTATCACCGTCTGCACGTCGTCCACGACGATGCGGTTTTTAAACAACGGACAGTCGAGGGTGAACGTTTCGTATTCGCCTCCCTCGCCGCACACATTCAACCCGTATTTTTCCTTCATACTGAGCAGGTGAGGTTGCACCTCCTTGAGCGATTTTCCCAGATGACGATCCGGTTTTAGACCGAGTGCGGCAACCTTAATGATGATGGCGTAAACCTGACAATCGATCATCTCCTGCAGCAGTTCGGTTTGATCCCGTCGCCACAGGTAGGCCAATGAGATGAGCTGCAGCCGGTTGCAGCTGGAAGTAAATAAGATGTTTTTGTTAGAAATGACACAACAAATATTTGCGTCAGAGATTAATAACATTGTCTGATGGTTAATAGCGATTCTGTGTAATATTTTCGATCAGCACTTACACATTCTCGACTCTCACTCGCTGATAGTCGGATAGAATAGCTCCCACAGCGACAGCTTCCACGTTCTGCTCCTCCTTGACCTGCTGGAGCAGTTCGTACAGATCCTCGACTTCGTCGTCTTCCGTCGGTTCATAGTTGCCTTGGGTGTTGATTGAATTGCCTCGGGTGATCTTTCGGTACAGGGGCAATTCCATGGCTTGGGCCAGCATCTCAATGCCCTGGTGACCGACCGTCTGGTACATGTAGCTATCCAGTTCGTCTAAAAGAATAAAAGCATTATCATTATCATTGCCTTATGGTATAGGAAATCTGTCAAAATTCTTGTCGTGATCACTGAGTTTACATGAAAAGTACTCATCCGCGTTGATGTCGATTGTTAACACGAAATGATGCAAATCAACTTCGAACGCTTGCACATATCGTATTTGCCTATCAGGCTATATTATTTGCAATAGGCGATCAAATTCAAATGCATATCGCGCCAAAGTAAACGTTTCCTGTATTAATAGATTCTGAAACTACGTAAGTATTGGCAAACTCTGCTCAGCTTTGGAGTGCATGCCGTGCCCACATCTCTTTGCTCACATCCCAACTTGCGATGCTTGGATGGATAGATTGGATAGATTAACTTTGGAGCTTCAAAAGTGTCTCGAATCACTGTGATTGAATGAAGCAGATATTTTGTAGCACGTGCCTCAGTTTTGAATGATTCAGAATAGAAAATACAGTAGCATGGTCAGAAAGAAAAAAAGAAGCACGTATTATTGAATGGGACGAACGTAAACAGTCAAACGCGTCAAAGGCTTCTCCTCGATTCACGTTTGTTTTTATTTAAAAACGGGTTGCTATGGAGAGTTTTTGCTTGCGCATATGTTCGTGCATCCAGGCCACCGATCACTATCAGATTAATTTTTGTTGATGAATAGTAATTGTTAGAATTTGATTTCGCTGCTCATCCGATTAAATTGTATGTCTGTCGATTCCTTGGCTCGAAGGAGTATTAGCTGTTCCGGAAGGTGATAAGGTAAGGAGAGCGTCACACCTTACAGTGGAGTTGTATCTTGTGAGTCATTTGGTCGTCGCAGCGGTGTTGAAGTGAAAGGAATTCCAGTAAATAATAACTACAATGACACGACCTGAAACTGAATGGAACAATCCCAATAAAAGTGTTTGGAAAAATTACCGCCAGTTACCAGTAAATATTGAAGCACACCCCTGGTAATTACAGAAAATTTATTTGTCGCGCAGTTTTTTTCCATTTGCAAGTATTGAGAATGAATCCATTACCGGCAAGGACAAATTTTGGGTTACTTTTTAGGCGGTTAACGCACCGGACGTCACATTCCAGTATCGTCTACTTGAGCACCTGGAAAACCCCAAAATCTATAAGGCCGATGTACGATCTTGTATCCACGTTGAATTCGACATCGAAGGTTCCAAAATGCGATTCATGATTGCTGATAATTTGGCAATGGCAATGGGTGACCATACGTCCTGATTTCCCAGGACATGTCCTGGTTTTTAAATGACTGTTCTGGTGTTCTGGAGTGTTAAGAAAATGGCTTGATTTGTCCGGATTTTCTTCTTTAAACCTGAAAAATTCTTGTGATGTATCAGAAAAGGCCAAGTTTAATAAACCCCACATTATCGATGTGTTGGGATCAGTGATGCCACAAGTACAAATTTATCTAGAAAGGTACAGATTTTTGAAGCGTTTTTGGTACAGATTCTGTACGGTACAGATTACAGATTTTTGTAAAAAAGTACAGATTGGTACAGATTTTTTTAGATGACAGAAGAGTAAAATAATTTAACCTTGCGATGCATCCCATAATGTGCACAAAGAGCGAAACACAAAAAAAGAGCGGCACAAGAACACTGCGATGTGGAGATCACCCGCCCAAAGAGAAACTTGAAAACGAAAAAAAGAAAGAGCTGTGCACCAAGAGATGCAAAATTTCGCACATTGAGTCACCTTGAAGAGCCACTTTTTTGTGCCTCCCCTCACTGTTTGCCAAACTATTCAGATTCAGACAAAGATTGATCGGAAGAACGTTTTTAAAATGTTTTTTGGTTGTCTTCTCTGCTTCCGTGCGCATGGGACAATGATGCACACTAAAGAGCCTCTTTATTTCTACTCTTTGAGGTGTGCGGCCATGGAGTAGAATGCACACATGGGAGCAAACACATAGGAGTGAAAAGGTTTATTGTGAAAGAGAAGAGTCAAAATTTCTGGTTTGATTTCCCCAAATGAAAAATATGTATAAGAAAAATGATTTTTTCTAAACATCCTATTGTTTCGGTACAGAATCCGGTACAGATTTTTCTATAGCAGAGTACAGATAGGAAAGATTTTTCAACTCCCGGTACAGATTTAATTGTGGTTACACTGGTTGGGATATTGAGAGAAACCGAGAGAGATCGTTCGTGTGAGATACCGTGAGATTGATATAATAAATACCGCTTGCAGCGGACTCGAAGTTAGAATGTTTCTGACAGCCTAACCGTGCGTATTGATTTGTGCAGTTGATGACACCAACGGGTATAGTCTTTACAAGTGGCGACGAAGTGTAAAGTAAAGACTTGCGTGTGCAAAGTATAAAGAAAAGACAGTAAAAAAAAGTGTGTGCAGGAGGCACAGAGTGATTAAATTGTGGTGCGGCAAAGGTCGTGTGGATAAAGTTCCACTTAATCAAAAGTTGACGGTAAATGAAAGTTTAAGTGTTGAGCGCAAAGGTGCATTTAATAAAAATCATATTGTTTCCGACGGGAAAATAAGATATTGCGTGACGAAAAGATTTATAAAAAAATGACAAAAGCTTTTAGAAGTGACACAATGGTGTTATAAATTCCTTTTTCAAAAAAAAAAAAAAAAAACAAGAAAATCAGTTGAATAATTGGAAGACATTATTCCCTTTTATAAGTAATTGTTAATAAAGTTTCTTTTATTTCTTCCATTAGGTAATTGTGATTGCTCCAAAGGGAGATATTCTTTATTCGTTTCCGACCAACTCGAAGTGCTAGTGTTGCGTGAGTTGCAGTGCAACATACAACTCCGGTGCCGTTGTGACACTATTAAATTTGTTGCAACAGACTGACAGCATCCGACGGAAAGCTTCAGACGCACACACAGTTGTTGCGCTGGTTGAGAGGAGAATTTGCACCACTACAGGAGTGTTTATAAAGCTCGCTCTGCTTCTGCTGCTGTGGTGTGCGGCCGTCTGGTAGTATAAAGCTGTTCTGGTAAGCGTTTTTGATATTTCCTTTTTACTACCTGCGTTTACTTCGGTCATCTGTTGACAGTGTGTTGAATATGGCATCGAGCATTGTGGGTTCGATTGAACCATATGCGCCTGGTTCATCTTTCTCAAACTATGTTGAGCGCTTAGGTTACATTTTTCAATACAACAACGTCGCTGAGAATTCTCAGAAAGCTCTTTTTATAACCCTTAGTGGGCCAGTAGTTTTTGAGGAGTTGAAACTCTTGTACCCGGCTAGCGATTTGTCTACGCTTAGATATGCTGAAATAATTAAAAAACTGAAAGAGCGGTTTGATAAAAAGGAGTCAGATCTTATTCAGCGGTTCAAATTTTATAATAGAGTACAGGAGCCGAATGAAACGGCTGAGAATTTTGTTTCAGCGGTTAAGTTACAGGCAGAATATTGTGAGTTTGGAGAATTTAAAGATACAGCTATTAGAGACAAGTTGTTAATGGGAGTGTATGACAAAGCGTTACAACAAAAAATGTTAGGAGAAGAAAATTTAACGTTGGCTACAGCTGAGCGTATGCTAGTGAATTGGGAGCTTGCTGGGTCAAGGGCAAGAATGATATCGGGTGGTGCAAACCAGGTGGCATCTGTGAGAGGGCGTTTAGGACGGCGCGGTGAATTTGAAAATGCTCAAAGGCAAGGAAGAGACAGGAGTAGAAGCAGGTCAGGGTTTAGTAGGAATGCGAATGGGGAAAAAAATAGATATAGGAGCAGAAGTGGTTCACATGGAAGAAAATTTGGATTCGCGAAACAGAACGTGATTTGCTACTACTGTGGGAAACCGGGGCACGTTCTTAAGAAATGTTTTAAATTTATTAACAGTAAGAGAAGACCAACAGTGAAGTTCGCGGATGAACCCCACCCTGGTACTGCAGCGGGTGCGAAGCTGCAGCAGCTTTTCAGCAGGTTCAGCGTCAACCCTGATGATTCTTCGGATAATGAATCAGGTGATTTTCTTTGCATGATGGTTGGTAATAAATCTAGAATAAATCAACCGTGTCTCACAAATGTGGAGATACAGGGACGATTAATAAGAATGGAAATTGATTGTGGCTCTTCTATTACATTGATTGGAAAAGAGCTTTACAGTCGATTTTTTAAAATGCCGCTTGAAAAATGTAGAAGAAAATTAGTTGTGGTAAATGGTTCTAGTTTGTCGATTGAGGGAAAAGTTATGGTTGATGTAGTTTTGAACGGATTGCATAGGAATTTAGAAATGATTGTTTTGGATAGCGAAAATGAGTTTTTACCTTTGTTAGGTAGGAGTTGGTTGGACGAATTTTTCCCAGAGTGGCGGAAATTATTTACAGGTTCGTTGAGGGTTAACAATGTTGAGTCTTATAGAAGCGAGGATGCAGTTATTGCCGGTATCAAGGAGCGGTTTTCCAATGTTTTTCAAAGGGATTTTTCGGAACCGATCATCGGGTTTGAAGCAGATTTGGTGCTTAAAGAAGATACGCCGATATTCAAGAGGGCGTATGATGTTCCTTATAGGTTGCACGATAGGGTAATAGAACATCTTGACATGCTGGAGAAAGAGAAAGTTATAACCCCGATAAAAACCAGCGAGTGGGCTTCCCCGGTGGTAGTGGTCATGAAGAAAAATCAGGAAATTCGTCTTGTCATTGATTGTAAGGTGTCGGTAAACAAACTTATTATACCCAATTCATATCCTCTTCCAATAGCACAGGATCTTTTCGCTAGACTTTCTGGTTGCAAGGTATTTTGTTCGCTTGATTTGGAAGGAGCATACACACAGTTGTCGTTGTCTGAGAGGTGTAGGAAGTTCATGGTTATCAATACGATTAAGGGATTGTTCACATACAACAGGTTACCGCAGGGTGCGTCTTCTAGTGCGGCAATTTTTCAACAGGTTATGGAGCAGGTGTTGGCTGGGTTGGAAAATGTTTTCGTGTATTTGGATGATGTGTTGATAGCAGGGACTGACTTAGAGGATTGTCGTAGGAAACTTTTTACTGTGTTGGATAGGTTGAGCAAGGCAAATATCAAGGTTAACTGGAAGAAGTGTAAATTTTTTGTTTCGAGTTTGCCTTACCTGGGTCATATAATAACTGATAATGGTTTGCTTCCCTGTCCAGATAAAGTTCGTACAATCAGTGAAGCTGTTGCTCCAAAGAATGTCACCGAGTTGAAAGCGTTTTTAGGTTTAGTCAATTATTATGGGAAATTTGTGCCACAATTGTCTTCAAAGCTGTATTGTTTGTACCAATTGCTCAAGAAAGATGTAAAGTTTGAGTGGAACACCTTGTGTGAACAGGCGTTCATGGACAGCAAGTCGGCTTTACTGAGGGCAAATATTTTAGAATTTTACGATCCCAAAAAGCCAATAGTTGTTGTTACTGATGCGTCAGGATACGGTTTAGGTGGAGTCATAGCACATGTAGTTAACAATACTGAGAAACCAATTTGTTTTACCTCCTTTTCACTCAACAAGGCACAGCGTTCGTATCCTATTTTGCATCTAGAGGCTTTAGAACTAGTATGCACTATAAAAAAGTTTCACAAATTCCTTTATGGACACAAATTTACAGTGTACGCTGATCATAAACCACTTGTTGGTATTTTTGGAAAGGCGGGTAAGAATTCAATTTACGTTACTCGGTTGCAAAGCTACATTTTGGAGTTGTCCATTTACGAATTCGATATTCATCATAGGCCATCAGCACAAATGGCCAACGCTGATTTTTGTTCTAGATTTCCGCTAGAGCAAGGTGTACCTATAGATTGTGATAAGGAATACGTCAAAAGCATTAATTTTAGTCGAGAAGTTCCAATTGATTTTTCTAGGATTGCCATTGAAACAAAACAGGATATATTTTTACAGCGTTTGATTTCGTATCACCAGAATGGTTGGCCTGAAAGAATAGATAAGGACTTAGTAAACGTTTTTTCCAATCAACACGACTTGGAAGTAATTGATGGTTGTTTGATTTTCCAGGACAGAGTAGTAATCCCAAAGTCTATGCATAGAGCTATTTTGAAACTATTGCATGTAAACCATTCTGGTATCGTAAAGATGAAGCAAATGGCTCGTAGATCTGTGTATTGGTTTGGTATCAATGGTGCAATTGAATCCTATGTTCATTCATGCGAATCATGCAACAAGATGGCAGTGGTGCCAAAAGCTAAAATCCAATCGCAATGGATTCCATCGGTTCGTCCATTTAGTAGGATTCATGCTGACTTCTTCTACTTTGGGCAGAAGGTGTTTTTACTTATAGTAGACAGTTTTTCAAAGTGGATAGAAGTAGAGTGGATGAGAAATGGAACCGATACGAGTAAGGTTTTAAAGAAATTTGTAAGTTTTTTTGCTCGTTTCGGTCTTCCAGATGTGGTCGTAACTGATGGTGGTCCTCCATTCAACTCATCTGTTTTCGTTTCCTTTCTTGAAAAGCAAGGAATAAGAGTATTGAAAAGCCCTCCCTACAATCCTTCTAGCAATGGGCAGGCTGAAAGGTCAGTGAGGATTGTAAAGGAAGTGTTGAAGAAATTTCTTTTCGATTATGAGGTGAGGAATATGGATACGGAGGATCAAATCAATTTATTCTTGATAAATTATAGGAACACTTGCTTAGCGACGGATGGCAGCTTCCCGTCTGAGAGAGTGTTTAAATATACACCTAAAACACTTTTAGATTTAATTAACCCTAAGAAAGCTAATAAACCAAAGACAATTGACAATTCTTTTGATGATAAAAATATTGATATAAGACCATGTGATAAACCAATAGTTCCCAGTGATCCAATAGCTAAATTGACCACTGGTGATACAATATGGTATAAAAACCACAATACCAAAGATTGCTCTAGATGGATAGAAGCAAAATTTATAAAACGGTGCTCTCCTACTATTTTCCAGATATCCATTGGAAGCGTGGTGGCAAAGGCACACCGCTCGCAATTGAAAGTTCCAAAAACCAATAGGCGTTGGAATTTGACAACTTCGTGTAGGAAGGACCTTAAGCGTAGCCGATCGATTTCTGAAGATGAGTTCCTGGGATTTCCGGTCGATATGGATAATGTTGTACAGAAGAAACCAAGATCAGGCATGTCGAAGGATAATTCGAGTTTACGAAGATCAGAGAGGCTGAAAAATCGGCGTGCTAATATGAAGTTAAGAAAATGAAATAAGTGAATTTATGAAATATTTCAAATGAATTGTTAACACAGGGCGTCAAAGAACGCAATCGAAAATCAGGGTTGAAGTTAGGCTAGGAGCGTCAATGAGCGCAGTCAGAGATAAGTAAAGATAAGTTTCGTTAAGAAGAACGAGTTCGATAGCTTGAATTAAAGATTAAAGTATGAATTTATTTAGAGGGAAGAATTGTGGTGTATCAGAAAAGGCCAAGTTTAATAAACCCCACATTATCGATGTGTTGGGATATTGAGAGAAACCGAGAGAGATCGTTCGTGTGAGATACCGTGAGATTGATATAATAAATACCGCTTGCAGCGGACTCGAAGTCAGAATGTTTCTGACAGCCTAACCGTGCGTATTGATTTGTGCAGTTTATGACACCAACGGGTATAGTCTTTACAATTCTATTCATTGAATATTCCCTTTATTTATTCTGGTCTGTCACAGTTACGACGAGGATAAGTAGGCGAACTCTTGTCTGGAGTAGAACGCTTTTTGGCTGTCAGTTTTCTGCTGTGCATTTTAGTTGAAAAAACACCCTCGGTGCCGTAATTCTAATAGTGAATCATCAGTGATCTATTAGGCGCAGTTTTCCCAGGAGGACGATTTCCCACGTGATGCCAACAAGAGACTATTAGTTGCTTTGTTTGATCTGCCGGTTTTTAGGGACTGCTTCTGCGTGCTGGTGTGAAGCCCAGACGGCAGTTCGGATGTCCCTCGTCGACTATTAGGAAACCCACGTGTACCAGCATTCCGCCGGAAATTGTGGAGACACCACGGCACAGTGGTCGGAAACGCCAAAAACGTGTTCATATGAATATTCCCCATAATCCGATAACAATTTAAATTAGGCATGGCTTACTATGATCGAACTAAAAAAATAACTTTTTATACTGACGAGGTAGAAAGTTGGTGTCTTCGACAAAGTTTTAGGAATGCTCGTAGTGAAGAATTTTGTTGAAGAACTGGATCTTGTAGGGCTAAAGGTTATCGATTTATAAGGCGTTCTCTATGGCAACCCCCTTAATTCTAGTTTTTTTTAATTTAACTTTTTTCGTTGTGGCTTTTCATGTAAACTATGTTCATCTACTGTACGTAACTTCGCGTGCAATTCGATTTTATAACCGTGTCCATCGCGCGGGGTCCGTGAATTTGATACTTAATTTTCGGTGTGCGGTTCAGATGCTAGTAGAGAATGAGTTTACATCGCGAGAGTTCTCCGTGATGATACCATGAAACGTGTTGTCTAGTGGATATAGTCATAGTCATATTTTTATTGGTCCATCTGAAGGCCTAGATCCATGGATGCTAGGGTCGAGAGTAGGGATTTCCGGATGTAACTGATCATTGATCGCGCGAACACGAGTGTTTGTAGGCTCAGTCTTGCGACCGAGGTTGTAAATTTATAAGTGTTAAAACGTTCGCATAGTCTCTGGGGTGTTCTCCTGTTTGTGAAATCGCGGGCGTATGTGTGCGTGGATGATCGCGAAATAGTGGAGCGTTTGTACGTCAACGTGTTTGTCGCTTGCGCTAGCGTATGTGTAGCTTCGCGTGCATACATTAGATTTTATAACCATGTGGCCATTTACATATTCGCGTGTTTTCTTGAATCATCTTGCACGGACCGCGAATCTGATATTTAATCTTTAGTATGTAGTACACATGCTAGAAGAGAGCAGTGTTGTCATAATCATAATCAAAAAATTAAAAATCAATGATCACCGTCGAAAAAAATCATCGATGATAATCGTTTTCATTATTACCACCTGACATCACAAACCTTATAACTTGATATACAGAGAGCGATATTGATCTAGTATTCTCGTTTTCAATTTTATGTGCCTGTTGTCACCCATAACTGTTCACGCAACGGTAACCAAAATAAAATCATCACGTGATTGCTACACATTTGAGTAGAAGAAATTTTATTGAAAAATCGTGAACAAATTTTCTCACCGTTGGATGATCTGTCTCTGGCTAAACGCTCTCATCGTATTTTGTAGGCTCTATTAGTAGAAGACACAGCTAATGACATTTTCGTTTTTGACAATGCACTACACTGGTGTAGTCGGTGTTACACTCACTCAAACTCCCTAAAGCAGAGAAACCGTGTGAAGTTTCCGGGTTTCTAGTGTTTTGGCGGCTTCGGCGATCACGATGTAAGCCCTGTTGGTCAACTAAAATCCTAACACTCAAACATGTTTAATAGTATAGGGACATGTACTATTTGTACTAACGTTAAATTAATATTTTGGTTCGCTGCATACGAGAATATTTTTCCCCTAAACAAATGTGTTGGGCTCTAATCAACTTCCCGCATCTCCCTTTATATCTAGCTCTAGTTGTTCAATCGCAGCTACTGCAAAATGGCAAACGAAACTGATATAGCAGTTTATGCGCATAATAAAATCATCAATATCATACATCATTGATAATTGGTGAGATTGATTTTCTCTTTAGATGATTTTATGAGTGCGTGTGAAAGAAAAACTTATCACGATGATGAGATCGAAGAAGGCGTAATGGATTTCACATTTTCATTGTATTGCTAAACTCATCCGTGATTTTGCTGATAATAAATATCGAGTAAGAGAATCAGTAGTAATTTTATGCGTTACCGATTTTTGATTTTTTGATAATTTCCCAACACTGGAAGAGAGTAAGGTCGATGACATGCTTACGCGGTGTACGATGCAGAAACGGTAAGCGAAGCGAATACGTTTGAACTATCCCTATGCAGTGTGCGTGTAGAACGCGTAATCCTGTCATAGTAAAGGCGGATCGTGGCGTCGGCTAACGCGACAAAACACTATGTAAAGTGCTCAGCCGCGTTCGAAAACGCTTCGCTTTCCGCTTCAGTATATCATCGGCCTAAGTCAACCATAGCACTAAAGTTCCCGGTCATGTCGCCATGGAACGTCTAGTGAATGAGTCTAGGCTGCTAGGACCGAGGGTAGAGACTCCCGGATGTGACCGACTCATGATCGCGCGAGCACCACTGTAAATTTATAAGTGCTAAAACGTTCACTCAATTACCGGGGTGTTTTTAATGTTGGCGAGATCGCGAACGTTTGTATGTGTGAATGATTACAATTGCATGTTCGTGTTTGTGACCAAGTTTGTGTTATTGCGAAGGCTACGAGCGTTTGTACATTTGGGATGGGAGAGACTGTGATAGTATATGATAGAATATGCATTCTATTGTGTTAGTGAATGAATCTAATTGAAGATATAGTAATAAAAGGCAAAATAACATGGCGGATAAAGAAAAAAAATGAAAGAAATTATGTGGAAGCGTATAAATTGATCGATATTATTTTTGGTATACATGAGTACTGAAAAAGTAAATATCGCTTGGAAAGTATGGTTTTACGTAGAGATTTATCGCCACATCCTAATAACTGTGCCTTTGACGTGTGTGAAGCAAGCCGCCAAAAATACGCCCGTTCGTTCTGCTTAGCACCTGCATCTCCATCTGGACCTGAGTAGTTGATGCAACACTTTCACGGATGGTGGAGAATGCTTCACAGTAATCCCATGAATTAATTTCATGTCATTTTTCAATGCCTATATATTTTTCCCAAATATTCTCATTTTTGTAAATACGTGCCCGAATCAAAAATATTTTTTTTTTTTTTTGCATTTTTACGTCATTTAAGGTTGGACAGAGAATGGGCAAAAATCGAAAACGAAAAAAGCAGTTTTTTTCCACACCTTGTGTTAGATCTTCATAAAAATCAATCAGCTTATGTATTCTCTGTTCAACCTTAATTAGCTACAGATTACTGGTTAGGAAAAGTTTTGAAAATTTAGAGTCATAGTACTCAAGTGAGAGCAAGGATGTGAAGTATACAGATCGAAAAACTAGAATGTTGGTTCTTATGGTAAAGAGGGACAAGTCTGTCCTTACCAGAAGGCATATTGGTGGTGTCGCCGATACCCCTTGTTGCGGCGCGTCACTGGTGAACCAAATGTCCTATCCCTCGCTATCTTAACGTCACGACCGGCCAGTGCGAGAACTTTGACAGACGGAATCATCAAAACAACACAATAGGTCAATTAGTCAGCAGAATTTCGGTGATTTAGCTAGTGAAGTGATAAAAATATTCCCAACCCACGTTCAGTTCGCACAGTTGCAGTAACCCCAAGAGTTAAATTTGTAGAATAATTAAGTTAGACTTTAATTTCCGTAACAGCCACGCAGTAAGTGGAAACCTAAGGAGGGAACAGAAGAATCAAGGTATTATTATAAAACTACACACTTTATATACTAGAAGCTATATACTTACCCATATGTACCGCTAAAACCTAACCTAAATTCACCATCGTCATTGTAGAAAAACCTAAAATCAGCAATCCACAGTACAGTAAGAACCTGAAATACTAGAAAACACTGAAAATGTAAGAAACTTACCTTTATACTTACCTACAATTGCGACTAATTAAAATTAATAAATTGCAGCCTTTTAGCTGTGCAGTAATCAACTAAAAGAACGGTGTTTGTTCCGACTTCGGGAACATTCTAAAAGGATTTTTATCCTAAGTTGGATGATTGATTGCTACCCTTGGAAGTTCCTCCAACCGATATCCTGTAACCGGGAAAAGATACACCGCCGGGAAACGAGCCAATCTATAAGGTTTGAGAGTGCATTGGTTTTGATCGTTTGAGTAGAACTGTTGACAATTAGTCCCGTCATTCAGTCGCGAGTCCCGTATAGTTTCCCAACCGAGCTGGTGTAAATTAACACAGTAAAGTTGCTCCGTTTCTCGAGATGTCAGAAGAACGTGACAATAGGAAACCGGAAGGCAATGACAGGCACTGTAAAAGGTGCGACCGTGCCGATGCGGATGACGATATGGTGTGTTGCGATATGTGCGAGTCGTGGATCCATTTCCAGTGCGCCGGTGTCAGCGAATCCATTGCTGAACCGGATAGAAGTTTTAAGTGTAGCAATTGTCTGGCAGACTGGGATGGTGCGTCGAAGTCGGGTGTGTCATTCAACGAGTCGTCCGTCAGCAAGAGCAGTCGAGCGTCGCAGAGGTTGCATCTCAGTTTACAACTTCTAGAAGAGCAACGGAAGCTGAAAAAGATGCGTGCGGAAGAAGAAATTAAAACCAGGAAAATGGAAGAAGCAGCCAAATTGAAGGAAATCGAAGAGGAACAGGAATACTTGAAGCAGAGATACGATTTACTGTTGCAAATCGGCGATGAAAATGATTCGGCAAGTAGGAAAAGCGGAGTCAGTGTCAAAAAGAAGCGCGAACAGATGGAGAACTGGCTTAATAAGGGAGCACAAGTAGACGAGGTTGGTAAGTTGAAATCAACAGCGTCTGAACAGAAAGCTACCCTGTCAGTACCGGCTGTTAGCAAACAGGATCGCGTAGTAGTAGTACCAACAACAACAATCTCTGTTTCGAACAAGCTTGCTTCCTTGAATTCGGATAAGCTTCATCCTGATCCGACTATTCCAGTTCCTGGTGGGAGTGTCAGTGCTTTGACTAAATCTTTCGAGTCGTTGGTCGTATCGATGCCAGAAAAAGCGACCTCTACAGTTCCAGGAATAACAGGGGATGCAGTAGGTGGAAGTGTAGTCACGTCGGTCTTCCACGCGCCGACGAGTGCTGCATCGACAATCGGGCCCATGTTGACAGTTCCTAAAGTGACTCTTGCAGGAGTTCGAAATTCTCTGGTTTGTCCTGGTACAGCACCGGTTTACTCGTACCCAGGAACGACCGTCACACTGTCGAGTGTAGCCGAGAGGGTTCCGGCGATGCCGTATGTTTCTAATAGTTTTTATGGAAACCAGGAACAGTATCTGACTACAGTCGCGTACAGTTCGTCACAGTTGCCAACTTCGATTAATACCGATCCACTATATATCGTTCCAAAGAATCCTCTTGGCTCTTCTGCTGGCCAGTGGCAGTATGACAGTGTCGTACCACGGAATCCAATCTTAATACCAAAGTCCAGAATTTCAAATAATGTAAATATACACACTGAGTATCCGAATCCGCTTCCACCGACAAGTGTTCCGTATCCCGGGCTGAGGCCGGAAATCGTACCCTCGATAGTACCACCATCTTTAGGATTCCACGGGAATGGGAACAGTCTTTCGGCCAGTGTAGGGCCAAATAGTGCGCAATTAGCAGCTCGACAAGTAATGCCACGCGAATTGCCGAGGTTTAGCGGGGATCCTCAGGATTGGCCTATGTTCCACAGTTCTTTCAAAAACACGACGGAGGTCTGCGGATATTCCGACGCTGAAAATCTAGCCAGATTACAGCGTAGTTTGGGAGGGGCAGCACTGGAAGCAGTTAGAAGTCGCTTACTCCTGCCAGCATCTGTACCCTACGTGATGGAAACGCTACATAAGCTGTATGGTAGACCAGAGATTTTAATAAGTTCTCTTCTGAAGAAGGTGAGAAATGTTCCGCCGCCAAAGTCGGATAACCTGAGCTCGATCGTTGCCTACGGATTGTCAATTCAAAATCTTGTCGATCATATCATTCTGTCTGATCAGCAAGCACATTTGTGGAATCCAATGTTGCTCCAGGAGTTGATCGATAAATTACCCACCTCACTGAAGATGCAATGGGGTACATTCAAGCAAGCGTTTGCGAACGTCAACTTGGCGACATTCAACAGTTTCATGTCGGGATTAGTAAATCTGGCTTCCGAGTTGAGTATCGATGTGAGTTCTGTCCAGAACTACCACCAGCCACAGAGAGTGGAGAAGTCAAAGCCGAAGGAGAAGCTTTTCACTCATGCGAACGAACCACCAAGCGTATCGAAGGAGTTTGCGATAAAAGGACATACGTCAAAAGCGTGCTCCTATTGTGAGGAAGACAGTCATCTGATCCTAAACTGTCCTCGCTTTAAATCATTGGACATCGGAGGCCGATGGAAGGTGATGCGGCAGAAAAACCTATGTCGACTGTGTTTAATCCCGCATAGTAAATGGCCGTGTCGTTCAAAAAAGGAATGCGGGGTAAACGGGTGTCGCGTTCGACATCATATGCTGCTGCATAGTAATCGTAGCGATACTTCCGACGGTTCAAGGTCTGGAGAGATTGTTCACCAAAATCACCATTCTACGAAATCATTTTCACTGTTCCGCTACCTGCCAGTAACACTGTACGGAGACGGGAAACAAGTAGAAACATTCGTATTCTTGGACGATGGGTCGTCATGTACACTACTCGAGGAAGGAATCGCAGCACAGTTGGGCATAGAAGGTGAACCTGATAACCTGTGGTTGAGTTGGACCGGCAAGATTAGCAGGCACGAGAAGACTTCAAAGCGAATGAGCGTGAAAATATCCGGCAATGGACATAGGGAAACGTTTCAACTAGCCAACGTACGCACGGTGCGGGAATTAGGCCTTCCAAGTCAAACGTTGGACTATACAGAGCTGTCGAATACGTACCCGCATCTTCAAGGCCTTCCTGTGGCCAGTTACACCGATGCAAAGCCCGGCATGATCATCGGACTTGAACATGTACGGTTGTTAACAAGTTTGAAGACCCGTGAAGGCAGCAGCAACGAACCAGTGGCAGCTAAGACTCGGCTTGGTTGGTGCGTGTACGGGAGAAATAACGGAACTGAAGGTTCAAATGAACAAGTGCACGTCCATACTTGCGGAGAGATAACGAATAGCGACCTACACGATTCAATGCGAAAGTTCTTCGCAGTTGAAGATGCCGCTTCCGTGCAGCAGTTGGAATCCGAGGAGGACAAGCGAGCACGCAGTATTCTTGAGGCAACTACGGTACGAAAGGGAAGTCGAATGGAGACGGGTTTGCTTTGGCGAAAAGAAGACGTGAACTTCCCGGATAGCTACCAAATGGCGATCAGCCGTTTGAAAGGTTTGGAGAAACGACTGGCGAAAGATCCCGAGCTGCGTAAGAAAGTCAACGAGCAAATTGAGAGCTACGAACAGAAGCAGTACGTCTGCAAAGTATCATCGGCAGAGATGGCGAACGCAAACCCTCGGCGAGTGTGGTACCTCCCGTTAGGGGTGGTGACGAATCCCAAGAAACCAAACAAAATCCGACTGGTGTGGGATGCGGCCGCGAAGGCTTGTGGAGTTGCTTTCAACGACATGCTTCTCAAGGGCCCGGATCTACTCGTATCGCTAGTGAACGTCTTGTTGCGATTCAGGGAAGGCAAGATAGCAGTATGCTCCGATATCCGAGAGATGTTCCTGAGAATTCTTATCCGGGAGGAAGACAAGTGGTCACAGTGCTTTGTATGGCGTAGCAGTCCGTCGGATGAAGTTCAGATATATACAATCAACGTCGCTATGTTCGGGGCAACCAGTTCCCCGTGCACGGCTCAGTTCGTGAAGAACAAAAATGCTCTCGAATACGCGCAATCATACCCCAGAGCGGTAAACGCAATCATCTACAACCATTACGTGGATGATTTCCTTGACAGTGTCAACTCGGTAGAAGAAGCAGTACAGCTTGTCAAACAAGTGCAGTTTATCCACGCAGCAGCGGGGTTCGAATTCGGCAAAATTATGTCCAACTCGCAGGAGGTTCTTAATCGTCTTGGGGAAACTAGTTCGCCGGACAGTAAGTCACTAGTATTGGACAACGATCACACGTATGAGCGCGTCTTAGGTGTAGTGTGGGTTCCATCAGCGGATCACTTCACCTTCGACCGATATGGGGTCGTAGACGTTTTGGGCAGTGGCCAAACAGTTCCAACGAAGAGACAGGTGCTACGAATCGTGATGAAGCTGTACGACCCTTTGGGATTTGTGGCGCATTTCGTAGTACAGGGAAAAATCTTAATGCAAGAGATTTGGAGAACGGGAACAAATTGGGACGAGCCCATATCAGAGCAACTGTACGATCTGTGGAGTAGATGGATCGAGCTGTACGAGACGATTGATGAAGTGCAAGTACCGCGTTGCTTCTTTGGGAATTCTACGACGCCAGAGGTGGACGAAATCGAGATTCACGTGTTCACGGATGCTAGCGTAGCGGCATGCGCGTGTGTAGTGTATCTGAGGATGGCACACAGCGGCGGTAGTTGGTGTTCGCTAGTAGCAGCAAAAACTAAAGTCGCACCGCTTCGTGCGCTCTCCATCCCGCGCTTGGAGCTACAAGCCGCTATGATGGGAGCACGATTGCTGCACAACGTTTGTTCGGCACTCACTCTCAACATACATAAACGCTACCTGTGGACGGACTCCAGTACAGTTCTGGCGTGGCTTCGCTCGGACAGTCGCCGATATCACCAGTTCGTCTCGTTCCGAGTCGGAGAAATTCTTTCACTCACCAGCGTAGATGAGTGGTACCACGTACCTTCGAAGCTAAACATAGCGGATGATGCCACCAAGTGGAATTCAGGACCATCGTTTGATCCGAATAGTCGCTGGTTTCAAGGCGGGTTCCTACGAAATGCGAAAGACCAGTGGCCAAAGCAATCGAACAAGGTAGATGAAGTAGATGCGTCAATCGAAGAAATACAAATGGTAGCTCTACATCTGACGTCGGAGGAGATCATAGACATCGAACGCTTTTCAAATTGGAATCGTTTAGTTCGAACGATGGCCTACGTTCATCGGGCGATAAGAAGTTGGAAGCAGATTGGGAATGGTAAACACCGAAGACAAAATCCAAATCAAGAGGATTTCGTGAAAGCAGAAGAAACCCTTTGGCGTCAGGCTCAATCGCAGGCATACAGCGAAGAGATTCGTCAACTAAACATCGATGGCAGTGTTGACAAACGGAGTTCACTGCGTTCGCTGCTCCCATTTTCCGACGAGCACGGAGTCATGCGGGTACGAGGTCGGATTGGAAACGCGCCGCATATTCCGTACGCGGCAAAGTATCCCGTAGTATTGCCGAGGGAACATCGCATAACTTTTCTTCTGGTGAATTACTACCACCAACGGTTCCTTCACGCCAACGGAGAAACTGTGTACAACGAACTACGCCAGAAGTTTTACATTCCGAAGCTTCGAATGCTCATACGTAAAGTTGGCAGGAGTTGTCAGTACTGTAAGGTACAGAAAGCTGTTCCAGTGCCGCCGCAGATGGCGCCACTTCCGAAGGAATGCCTAACCCCATTCGTCCGGCCGTTCACGTACGTTGGCGTCGACTACATGGGGCCCTTCGAAGTCAAAGTCGGCCGCAGTCTGGTGAAAAGATGGATCTGCTTGTTTACCTGTCTTACGGTACGGGCGGTTCATCTGGAGCTAGCACACAGTCTTTCAACATCGTCCTGCGTGATGGCCTTTAGGAGATTCGTGGCCCGACGGGGTGCGCCGCTGGAGGTTTTCTCCGATAATGGCACTAACTTTGTCGGAGCCAATCGCCAGCTGTCGGAAGAAAAACAGAAACTTCAAGAGATCGTCGTAGACTGCGCCAACACATTCACCAACGCACACACTCAGTGGCACTTCAACGTTCTTGCAGCCCCGCACATGGGGGGACCCTGGGAGCGCATGGTCAAGTCAGTGAAAGTCGCAATGAAAGCTGTTTCTGACAGTCCCCGTCATCCTAGCGACGAAGTATTAGAAACGATCATGCTGGAGGCCGAAGGTATTGTGAATTCGCGACCGTTAACCTATGTTCCCCTGGAAGCTGCAGATCAGGAGGCACTCACACCAAACCAGTTCCTGTTACATGGCTCGAACGGAATCAAGCAACCAGCAAGCGAACCTGCGATCACAGGAAACGTTCTTCGGGACAGCTGGAAGCTGGCCCAGCACATTGGAAACGAATTCTGGCGAAGGTGGATCCGGGAATATCTCCCAATGTTGACACGGCGGGCGAAATGGTTCGATACAGTGAAGCCCCTGGAACCTGGCGATCTTGTCGTCATAGTCGACGAGCATGCGAGGAACCGCTGGGAACGAGGACGCATCCTGGAAACCTTCCCGGATAAGTCCGGACAGGTGAGACGCGCAACAGTACAGACTAATAGAGGTGTGTTCGAGAGACCTGCTGTAAAGCTCGCTGTTCTGGACGTCGTAAGCTGCAACCAGAAATCGGAGGAAGTCGCTGCGGGACCGGCAATGGTTCACGGGTCGGGGGATGTCGCCGATACCCCTTGTTGCGGCGCGTCACTGGTGAACCAAATGTCCTATCCCTCGCTATCTTAACGTCACGACCGGCCAGTGCGAGAACTTTGACAGACGGAATCATCAAAACAACACAATAGGTCAATTAGTCAGCAGAATTTCGGTGATTTAGCTAGTGAAGTGATAAAAATATTCCCAACCCACGTTCAGTTCGCACAGTTGCAGTAACCCCAAGAGTTAAATTTGTAGAATAATTAAGTTAGACTTTAATTTCCGTAACAGCCACGCAGTAAGTGGAAACCTAAGGAGGGAACAGAAGAATCAAGGTATTATTATAAAACTACACACTTTATATACTAGAAACTATATACTTACCCATATGTACCGCTAAAACCTAACCTAAATTCACCATCGTCATTGTAGAAAAACCTAAAATCAGCAATCCACAGTACAGTAAGAACCTGAAATACTAGAAAACACTGAAAATGTAAGAAACTTACCTTTATACTTACCTACAATTGCGACTAATTAAAATTAATAAATTGCAGCCTTTTAGCTGTGCAGTAATCAACTAAAAGAACGGTGTTTGTTCCGACTTCGGGAACAGGTGGACTTGAGTCATTCGTAGTTATGCTGCCTAAGCTCGACCTCCCATCAACAGAAGACAAAAGTTAAGCCCGAAGACAAAGGTATTAAGCCTGTTCTAATGACCCTGCCACTTCTAGTTTTCCGATTTGTTTCTCACATCCTTGCTCTCACTTGAGTACTATGGCTCTAAATTTTCATTACTTTCGCTACCCAGTAATCTCTAGCTAATTGAATGTAGTTAAAATGTAAAAAGAAAATGTGACTACATATAGTCGAAATAAAAAGGAAAAAAAAAATTACATATACTAGGTATGAACAGTACATATACTAGGTCTCTTGAAAAGTTCAAAATCACTCTAGTACCGTGTAATTTGCCGAAAATAGCCAACAAAATCGACACAATAGAAACTTGCGGCAATTGAAAACATAGTAACATATTTAAGATTTTTATTTATACTCAGTGTAATGAATCACTGTTAAACTTTATTGATTGCTAATAATTAAGCGTGTATTTCCCGAACTCTCTCCTTCATGTTTCCAGTTCACAAAGAAGGTGATAAAAAGGAAGCTGACAACTACCGCGGTATTACAACGCTAAGCGCAGTTCCTAATCTGTTTGAAATGACTGTGTTGGAACCCATCTTCAGCCACTGCAAACAGTATATCTCTGAGACTCAGCATGGATTTATACCGAAACGTTCAACATCTACGAATCTTCTGTCGTTCGCAACATATTTGGCAGATGTTATGTCTGACGGCCTTCAAACTGACGTTATTCACACGGACCTTTCAGCTGCATTTGACAAGATTAATCACGCTATTGCAGTGGCAAAGTTGGATAGGCTTGGCTTTGGTACTAATATTCTCCGCTGGATGCAATCGTATCTCAGTAATCGTCGCCTGGTAGTCAAGATAGGTGATTGTGTATCCGAAGAGTTGTTCGCTTCATCTGGTATTCCGCAAGGCAGCCATCTCGGTCCATTGATTTTTCTTCTGTATTTCAACGACGTCAACTTTCGTTTAGAAGGACCACGGTTGTCTTTCGCTGACTACCTCAAGTTATACCACAGAATCCGAAATACTGATGATGCAGCTTTCCTTCAACGCCAACTGGTAAACTTTGCGGAATGGTGCGAAATACATCCCAAGAAATGCACGGTCATTACGTTCTCGAGAAAAACAACGCCAATTCGTTTCGAATACTGTCTAGCAGAATCCACGATTGACAGAGCGAATTGTGTCAAAGATCTTGGAGTTTTTCTCGATGAATAACTGACGTTTAAGCAGCATATCAGCTACATTGTCGCAAAGGCATCACGCTGCTTGGGGTTCATTATGAGAATATCTAAGCACTTTTCAGATATTTACTGCTTGAAATCTTTTTACTGCTCACTCGTTCGTTCAACACTGGAATGTTGTTCAGTTGTGTGGAATCCTCATTATCTCAACGGTGTCAATCGAATTGAGACAGTACAGCGCAGATTTGTTCGGTTGCCCTTCGTCGATTGCCTTGGCACAACCCTCAACAGCTTCCTCCGACTACCTCTTCACCGGACTAACTATGGAGTTAACGGTGCCATCATTGGTTTGCAGCGGACTTTCAACAGAGTGTCATCCGAGTTTGACCTTCACATTCCACGTTGCAGATCACAATCTGATTTTTAAATATATTAAAAAATTATCATTAGGACCACACTGTTGATATTAACTATAAATAAATAAATAAACAGTAACTCTGCGTTTAAACCTGGCTTAAGTGTTAAGCGAGGCTGAAGAGATCGTCGCTAAGTCCCCTTTTCAATACAACTCATATCCATCTAATACAACCAGCCCCTGGACGGTCTACTTCCGGAGCAAAGATAAGCCATTAAACATCATCCATATATCGCGTGATCTAACTAAACAACACTCGGGCGTGTTCGAATAAGTATTTGTATACATACCCGCTCAGGAAGTAAAGATTGATGGTGTAATCTCTGGGAGGGGCCTTAATTGCGAAATATGGGATTGGTTCCTTCCAGAACCCTTCGCTTCAGTCAGTGAAAATTCTGGTATGTAAGCAATTGCGTTAAGCAACGATCGAGGAGTATAAGAAAACAACTTATTTTCCGTCGGCCTCATTTCGAGCCTTTCGCCGGATCTGCTCTTCCAAAATTTGTTCTTTTGAACGGGGCTCGTCTAGCTGTTCACCTTTTTGGTGCATGAACTACCGATGTTGCAAACAATAGCTATATAGTTACCCATTGTAGAAACAAGGTAAAGTGTTACGCGTCAACTATATCCAAAACAATCGAATCAAAACAAGAAATTCTTCCGATGGAAGCGTACAACGTTTTGACTGGCTTGATTCAGACGAAACGAAAAATCGTGCCAGATTAGCAGATATAAATATTAGTTCTGAGTTTGTCGCATTGCTTCATTCCGAGTAATGAGAAGGCGGACACTTAGGCATTAGGAGATATTTATGACAGATCGCGAAGCTTCAACGAATTTTTCAGTATATCTTGTCAGAGAACGCTAGAAAATTTATCAAATTTCGTGGTTTTGGTATCCGAAAGGAATCAGCAAACCTTGGTTAAAGGGGATGGATGAAGTTCGAGAATTCCTTTGGGTGGTATATCGGGTCATGTCCAATCATGGTACGTTGAGTGCACATCTTCGGAGTATTGGGATCGGGGAGAGCGGTTATCGCAACATTAAACATGTTGTCTGGTCGTGCGCTTAGTGTTCTAGCGCCAGTTATTAGATCCTGTATGTCTCTCATGCACATATTTTTAAAACCCCGATAGATATCCGAATTCAGTTATCTCTTCTCTTTTGGTTGACATGCTAGCAGCTACCTGGAAATCTGATCCCAAGAGTTCCCAGTGGATCCAAGGAGGCCAGTCGGCGATCCGGTTCATGATGTCCAGACAGTGATTTTCTGTTTGTCAAAAATCTGAAGTTTAATATGAAATTGTTTCAGACGCATGAATTTTGTGCGCGAGACACTACGTGGTTAATTTCAGGGTGTGTTTTGTTACAAACCTCGGTAATTTTCGAGTGAATGGTACTACCCATACTACCCACGTATTCCGCCGGCTTTGCTCAACACATCGAATTTGTAGGAATAATGTTCTTGTATACAGAAAAAAAAAGAAATTATTTATTCAACTAATCGTTAAGGCACGAGGAATACAGGGTATCCCATATCAAAGTACATCACGGAAAAAACGCTGTAGAAAATAAACCGTTGGATATTTTCTCTTGAAAATTTGGGTAGAAGTAGTTCAGAGTGTATTGTTTATACTGTATTTTTATCGTTATCAGCTTTTCGAAAATCGGAAAAATGGCGTCACCCGGAAAGCAACGTCGCGAATTTATTTTGCGCAAGCACCTGGAAAATCTTCAATTCCCTCATCGGGACAACGGAATCGTGCAGTCAACGATTAGTCGTTTGATTAAACGGATTGTATACTATTCCCCCGAAAATCATTCCCCAGAAAGCCATTCCCCAGAATTCCACTCCCCAGAAAATCATCCCCCAGAATATACTATTCCCCAGAAAGTCATTTCCTAGAATGTACCATTCCCCAGAATTCCATACCCCAGAATACACCATCTCCCAGAAAGTCATTCCCCAGAAAAGTTTAACTTTTTTTATTGATTTGATCTTTTCAAACGTACTACTCGTTCCAAGAGGCAGATCACATGTGATGCATTTTTAAAAATCAGCGAAATTAAATGCATTTATTTCCATCAAAATAGAAATTCATAATGTATTTTGCTTTGCGTGCAATGTCTTTTGCGTTGCATGCAAGACGTCAAAACCCTACGAAAAAACTAGCCTTACATTCCAAAAAACGTCGAACAACTTGTATCAGCGTAGGACGTTTATTGAACAAACTTTTCTGCGAGGGAGTGCAAAGTTGATGCAAAAATGGAAATTAAATGCATTTTTCTAATTTGATGCAAATTTGTTATACATTGCTAGAGTGATCTGCCCCTAGACTCGTACCCACTTCCATCGAACGACATTCTTCGATTCGGTCACATTTGAAATGATTTGCATTGTGTTGAAACCGGAAGTTAGGATGACATTATTTATTCCGAATTTAAATAAAGAATAGCTGACTTTCCCGAAAAACCATTCCACAGAAACTAAGATACCGCAGTGTTTTCCCCAGAAAGAACTATTCTCCAGAAAACCATATCCAGAATGAACCAATGCTCATAAGTTCATTCCACAGTTATAACCATTTCCCAGACATTTTTTTTGAAGTGGGAAATTTTTTTGATGAAAATCAAAACATTTTTTCAGTATGTTGCCCATATTGCTCCCCTCGAAAAGTGCACTGGTAGCAGCATTAGACAATAGCAATATAGGACAAATCGCAAAATTCAGTACAGGTGTGTTTTTCTGTGCCATTCAACAGAAACCATAGAAAGCGGTAGCCCCCTTCCTAGGATCTAAAAGATTGAAACAGTGTTATGTAAGTAAGGTTATGTGGCGAAACCAAAACTTTGTACATTACCTAAGTCAATGCATGATGCTGGTACGGATAAGCCGTCGAAAGCGGCGGCTCCTCGCAAAAATATCGTTGCACTAGTTCGACCAAAACACCAGCTACACCTTTTATACACGCTTCCAACCACTCATTTACAAATTACTCAGCCCTCAGGCCCACGAGCAATTGGTATATCCCCCGTATACTTGCACATATGTCAGTAGCGCCATAATCGCAAATGCAATAACAGTCCCAACTAATAATATATTCAATTCAAAATGATCGCTAACATTGACGAATAATTGTTGTCGAGTATTATGTCTAACTCTGTGGTAAAAGTACCATTTGGCGTAAGGTATGAAAATACTTTCGAATGTATTTAGTGCAACCTATTTGAGTAAACCGAGCAATCGGGTGGATCGTACATTTGCGTACGAAACATTCCCAATACAAAAGCAAGATAAATGCTCTAAAAACCCACGAAACCATTTGTCAAAATATGCATTCGTTTCGATTTTAATATGGATTTAACCAAAGCTCCAAATACGGAATCAACATATATGTTTGAATAAACCGGGCAGACGAAAAGATCACAAGTTTGCGTGCAAGAGTTACTTGGCGTACAAATTCAAAGAACTGCTCATGTTTGAAAGAAGGATCCAAGTCCTATGTTCGAGTAAACCGGTTATACGAGAGGATAACAGGTTTGCTTGCGAGAGGCCGCCGCTCTCGACGGCACATCCTCAGCAGCTTAACACCGCATAAGTTCCTTTAATTAGGTATGCGTAAACCTTTGGCATAACCACAAATAATGACCCAGCAAACCACTAAGCACTAAAGTAAGCAGCATATTGACTATATAAGAGCTGTCCAATGTTTATAAGCTTTATATGGGCTTCACAAATGTTTATAAGCTGTATATCAACTTTGCAAATGTTTATAAGTTGTATACAAGCTTTGCGAATGTTCATAAGCATTACGAACATTAAGCATTAAAATAGACCGTATATGGGTATATGAAGCTATACTTTAGAGCCTAAAAACTATGTAGTTGTAAGCCGTAAGCGGTAGCCAGCAATGCCGTTATAACGCCGTTAATGGTTGACATTTCTATTAATCAAAAACAATGAAGTCCAAATCAAAACAAATATGAGATGGCGCACTTTGTAAGCACAAAAAAGCTTATCGGCTTAGGAGCAATAAACAAATTAAAGGGAATCAAATCTTTAAGCCATAAAATGATGGGAAACTGCGATGAATAAATTTTAGTTTTGTGTAGGAAAGGGGGTAATTTGAAAAAAAAAAATCGCAAAACCATGCTTTTAGTCGTCAGTGAGTGAAATCAACTTCTAATCAAAATCGTTCGATTTAATATCATTCATATAACCAAATGCCCAAATGAATCAAACAGCAAGCGCACTGGAACAACTTTATCCCATAGCTTCTAGAAGCTTAAGTTCGAGCCTGGATCAAACGCTGTATTGAAAAAAGGTTAAACACATGTGGCTGATAGATCATGAAAGATAGAAAGAAAGAAAAACAACTTCTCCATTTTCATTTTGTTTTTTTTCTCAACCAGTGCACAAATTGTTTTGACATTCCTCCATAGGCGCGGTAGAAAAGTGGGAGTAGGCTGTATATCAGCCGAATATTTCGCCAAAAATGGCTTTTGAACAGCACTCATGTACAATATGAAGCCTATAAGCTCAATTCAGGCATCAAATACAGACTACATACGGGGAACGTGCCATTTAAGCCAATATATTCTGATTCCTGAAGCTCAGTTACTCTTGTTCTGTACGCGGCTATAGAACCGATAACTTTTCTGGGGAATGGGGCATTCTGGGGAATGACTTTCTGGGGAATGACTTTCTGGGGAATGACTTTCTGGGGAATGTGGCATTCTGGGGAAGAGAATTCTGGGGAATGGCTTTCTGGGAAATGGCTTTCGGGGGAATGGTATACAACCGATTAAACGTTACTGTCAAACTCTGAGCATCGCAGAAATTAGGTCAGAATGAATGTTCTATTAGTGATCAGGATTACAAGCGTGCAGCGAAAGAGTTTAAGCGGAATTTCGATCAGACCAAAATGGCCAAAAAGTTGAATCCGTGCAAGTCAAGAGAGCCAAGAACCGGGAGGGACTGCATACGAACAAAGTGCAGAAAGTTCCAAATCGTGACAAATACGCTGGAAAAGTCACGGGCCCGGAAACTGTACACCAAGACGAAACCTCATTGTCTCATCATGGATGATGAGACTTACGTCGTCGCTTCCGGGGTCACTGTTCATCACCGCCCAGCACAAGTTTGATGTTCCGGAGGAAGTAAGGAAGCAGAAACTTTCAAACTTTGTCAATAAAAATATGATTAGACAAGCGATCTGCTCATGTGACAAACGGAGTGCGCCGTTCGTGAGTACCGGGACTGTAAACGGTGTAAACGATCTACTTCAATGAGTATCTACAGAAGCGTCTGCTTACTTTGTTGACTTTCAAACTTCGAAGACGCAAATTTTTTTTCGCCCAGCTGCCCAATACCGTCTTTTGTCGGGGTAAGTTCTTTCGCTCTTAAGTGTAATTTCAAGTTAGCACACGACCAAATTTCAATACTACGGTAAAGTACTACTCTAATGTAACTTACCAATAATTTTCATTTCTTTTTTTGAAGATTGAAAACTTGAAGATTTTTTTTAATTCCACCCAAGCAGCATGATTCTTTCGAGCAAAGCGAATTTTGTAAATTAATGCCGTTTACCTCCCAAGATGGTACACGTTAGCCGTTGGTAAAATTGCGGTGCACCGAACAGGCCATGAAATGCGAATTTGGAAAAACTAAGGCCGAGAGTCGCGAGTTAAGGGTTATTGACAAAATCGTTTTCTACGCACCGATGGAATTACAGAAAAAAAACTGCTTCAAGAAGAAGTAACATTGACAAAGATCACAAATTAGCGCAGTAAAGAATCGGTGTTATAAGCGATATGAAAATTCTGACAACTGACTTTACTGTCCATAACCGTAAGTCGTTCCCTTGTGGATAGAATCCTATATAGAACAACAAATAAGCGGTTATGGGTAGCTTAGTACCTTCTGTTTCGAACTCGAACACCTGTTGATGTCAATTTCATCCAATCACGAGCTAGATCGAGATTGGATTAGAAGCCGGGACTGGCGGATTCTACCCTAGGTTAGAAACTTACCCAGTTTCGTCTCAGGCAAAATACACGTAAAAGAAGCCAGCGAGGCGCAACAAGGGAGTCAAGCTTGAAGGTAGCACCGACTATACCGATGTAGCATAATGTGAGAAACGAAAGGGCCATAATATTCCTATCCATGCTGAAGCAAGCTGCTAAAAGTTTACATGCATGTAATTAATATATGCAGTTTGATACAGCATTTTACCACAAAAATGAAGCTGTACTTACCATACATCTTCGAGAGCTTGATTTGATTTCAATAAATTCCATGTTATACCAACAGAGCTGGATTCTTCGAACTTAGTTGGTAACTTAATACCTTCCAACTGCTTCGACTACAATATTTAACACAGCCTTTTGAAGCATATTTTTCCCATGTTCTATGAGATTCCCTATACACATGGGACAATTATGCGTAGAACGACAGTACATTAAATGCACAAAGTTAAATACTATGTTGTAAATTTTAACTTTCAAATCAAATCAAGTCATGCGTTGATAACAGGTTTATAAATATCAATGACACACAAAAAAAAATTATTCTTGTAGAAGACACCTGTCGTGATTGATTTTTGTTGCCAAAAAATTTCTTGCTTTCTTCGTTCCATTTCGGGTAGTGTTTGTTTTCCCAGGATGGGGACCCAACGAAATACGAGCGAAATCTTCGAGAGCAATGCCACACTATAATAGCCAAGAACGGATTGTACCACCAAGCATGTGAATTGTCTGGTCTTTTTTGAATCGATACATGCATGTTTGTAACACCATATTACCAATATGCTGATTTACTAATAAATGAACACTCCAAAAGACGGATTCTAACAATTGCTAAATTAAACGAACGAAAGTGATGAGTCGCCATGATCTTGATAAGGATCGTACGATAGACTATACCTACTAAAAACACAAGCAACGCTAAAACTACAAACAAAGCAATTAAAGGACAAATATTGCACAGTAAGCGGCGACATATTTGGTTCTCTTCTGATATCCAAATCACAGGGTCTTTCCCTGTTATAAAAATAACAATAATCAACTAGGACTTCAGCCCTACATACATCCAATTATTCTAACCCTATTAATAAGTGCCATCAGCTCACCTTTATCTTTTGGGTGCAGGTTGGCCAGTGCAATCACCTGGTGTCCTTCTGCTGTCACCTGCATCATATTGTAGGTGCTGTCTTTGCCACCGCTGACGAGCGCCACGACCCGCATTTTGTCTTCTATTTTACTGCAAATATTCCGCTCCGAAGACTCTAATTACACGCGAAATACCGCGCTGTTGATAACACACCACAAACGAGCCGAAAATATACCACCGACAGCAAAAATAAACACACAATTCTAAAGTCAATAGGACTGTATAAGCAATGTAAAAAAACTCAACAACTCAAAATATCAGCTATGTACGGAGTAGGTACGTAGTGACTGGGGTGGAACGTGTCTTTCTTCATATCGTCGTCACTCGGTGGATCGGTTTCTTTCACCCAATGGGCACCAGCTGTTTCCGCTTCCAATTATTTTTCGCAGTTGACTGTTTCTATGCTTCCGCACGACCTTCACTTGCCTTCCCTTCCCATCAACGGGGCTTCTAACTGGCTTCTATTATAGTAATAGTAGAAGTTATGCAGCTGTAGTTAAAAAGACAGACGTCCCATCTGCGCGACAGTGTGCTACTTGACGGCGTAATCTGTTTTTTCCTTTTTTGTAGGACGATCTTGTAGGATGCTGCGTCTGATAACGCTTATCACTCCGTCACTGATTTGCTGATCGAAACGTGCAGGCAAATGCCCGCTAGTAACTGTAGGTACTAGTAATGCGATGACTTCTACACTTTAATAGTATTATATTTCCTGTTCTTCGGCTTCTACGGAGTATTATTGTTCTCGCCTCCGATCGCGTGCTAATAAATCACTGCTGAACACACGGGCGCCTTCTTGTTCAGGTGCAGATACCGTCACACAACATACCTATTACGGCAGGCGAGGAATGAAAACAAAACGATATGCTACTCGATAGCCGTGATAACAGTCTGGATTAGATTTCCCACATTTTCGCTGCACGATTTAATTTCTGCTGTCGAAACTTGACGGCGTTCCTTTTCAAATAAAAGGCATACTTTTTCCATTCCCGAAATAAGGACTTTTTTCACACAATAAAACGATTTTGACATTTGCACGCCAGTTTGGGTTGTGGTGGGTGGCGAAATACAGAGAGGGTGAGGGCGAAAAGCAAGGTCAATCGACACGATATGGTTCCATGAACTTATTGAAGAGCAACTTTACAATATGGTGCATTCGTACAAGCGGCAAAAAAGCGATCAGCTTGCCTATCAGTGTACCTCAAAAATTGTGAGAACACTCCAGGAAAGTCGACGTTGAAGGGGCAAATAAGGTAAGATCTTTCCTTTTCTTTACCTTTATTGTCCATTTGAGGTTGGTATCGGGTGATCGTGACACACAGTAGTTTCCAACGTCCGGTGGTGTGATTCAAAATGGCGGCAGCTAGTAGTGGTGACCCGGGAGGGTCGAGTAAGAGAAGACTACCGGAGTACTTGGACCCGACGAACAAATTCGGCGAATTGACGTTCCTGTAGTTAACCAGCAAAGACGCATTTGCCAAGAAACCCGTTAATTATTGGTAAATCGGTTAATGTTGTCACTGGAGGTCCAATTGAAGGTGCGAGTACCGAAGCTCAAGGGACACGGTATACCTTTAGAGTTCGAAACCCAGTCCAAGTGGCCAAACTGACAGAAAATGATCAAGCTCATTGACGGTACTGACGTTGTGGTTGAATCTCATCCGAATCTGAACGTAAGCAGATGCGTAATTTCCTGCTACGATCTGATTCACCTTGAAAAGAAAGAGCTTTTACAAGAAATTATAAGCCAAGGTGTGATTCGTGTACAGCGAAAGAAAGCCGAGAAAATAGTAAATACGCCAGCGCTAATCTTGATCGTCTGCAAGACCACATACCCGAAATACATGAAGATCGGTTTGCTTCGCGCCCCTACTCGCCCGTACTACCCAAACCCGGTGCTCTGTTACGGTTGCTTTAAATACGGCCATACGCGTGCTCGCTGTCCTGGCCCGCAACGTTGTTTTAACTGCTCTGGAGAACGCCAAGACGAAGAAGTATGTCGAGCAGCCCAGTTTTGCCTAAATTGTAAAGGAGATCACCAACCAGAGGTCATCAAAATAAAAATCCGCGACAATTTGACAATCCCGGAAGCGCGCAAACGGCTCAGCAAACCCACGACAATTTCACCGGATAACTGGAGCCAACCAGCAAAAAGAACCGCTACCACTACCACCAATGAAACCATGGGTTATTTAGACGATAATATTGAGATTACCGAGACGCCTCCTCTTCGATAATTCTCATTTTTATCAACGACAACCCACGCACGAATACTGACAACGAGATCGATCGGTTTAGAAGAGAAGAAAGTGTAGTACCACAGATAATAGACGTTTAGGTTCGATTCGAAACGTGTGTAAATACCCGCTACTGAAATTGTAAAAAAATCAGACTCTGGAATACGTTTGTAGGTGGCACAGTGATCGTCGCAATGTAGTTGGGTTTGTTATGGTTACACCTTTATATTGCATCTTGTTTTACTGGCTACCCTATTCAATCTTACCATGTATTAACCTTACTTTGCTTTGTGCTTTTCTTTCCTTACTTTTGTACAGTTAAACAGAAACCGTCACCACGTTGTCCACGCGAATAAATTATATATGTAAATGCGTGTTTTTACCTCTTGTGAAACGCTCGGCTACAACAGTTTTGGCGACGAGAATGCTAGGTGACGAAAACCCGGATGGGGATAGAGTTCTTGCCGGAGGTGCTGCTGCTGTGGCCCCAATCGCGATGCAGTCTACATTCACAGTCGAACCGTTTGATCGCCATAAGATGAAATGGTCCCGCTGGGTCGAGCGGTTGGAAGGTGCCTTTTTGCTTTTCGGAGTTCGTGTTGAAGCGAAGCTGCCAATGCTACTGCATTACATGGGAGCCGAAACATACGACGTAGTTTCGGACAAACTAGCACCGGAGAGGCCGCAGACTAAAACATACGACGAAATTGTGCAGACCCTGAAGAACCACTTTAATCCGAAACCGCTGGAAATACTGAAAAACTTTCGGTTCAAATGCCGGAAGCAGTGCGATGATCGTGCAGAGGAGTCAATCGACGATTGTCTTATTGCTCTTAGGAAATTGGCCATAACCTGCAATTTTGGCAATTACTTAAGTACTGCGTTGCGGAACCAGTTTGTTTTCGGAATCAAGGATTGCGGAATACAGGCACGTCTATTGGAAGTACGTGGCCTTACTCTGGATCGAGCCCGGGAAATTGCTGTGTCGATGGAAGCGTCGGCCAAAGGTGGACAGGAAATCCATTCGCGTCAGGGTAAACCGGAATTGAATCTGGTTGCACATCCGCCTACAAAACCAGCGAAGTCGAAGGTAAACAAAAAGTTTACCGTGTTTACGAAAAAGGTGAGTGCGCCGACACACAGTGATGCAAAGAAATGCTTTCGATGTGGTAGCTCGACCCATTTTGCGAACAAGTGCTCGCACGTTAAGACCACCTGTAACTATTGTAAAGTGGCAGGTCACCTGCAGAAATTATGCCTAAAGAGGATTGCCGCGGAGGGTGGCGGAAAAAAATGTGATTCACATCAGGTGGAAGAAAGTGCAGCAAATAAAAATTGCAAAAATGTGCATACCGATGAGATCTGTGGAGTGTATGATGCTGTTGATTTTAAGAATAGTGTTGACAAGTTCTGATTGGAACTGTCGGCAAATTGCTAAAAAGTGAAATTTGAAGTTGATAGCGGGTCTCCTGTTTCGATCATGAGCGTGTCAGATCTACAAATGTTCATGCCCACGGTCAAGTTGCACCGTCCGGATACTGCTTTGGTCAGCTACAGTGGAAACATGATAGAGCTCTGTGGAATGTGTTCATGTGGATCACGGTGGAAAGCGTCACGAGCTGCTGTAGATCGTGAAGTATATACGATTATATTGCGAGCCTGTGAAGCAGATCTCAGAAACAAAGGGATTGCCGGCGATGTCTGCGCTACGAATGCAGCACTACGTGACTTTTCTCGCCTCGTTCCGCTACATCATCAAGTTTCGTCCAACAAAAGAGCATTACAATGCTGATGCATTTTCCCGCCTACCGGGTAGTACACAGACACCGGATGACGTCGTCGAAGAGGTTAGAAGAGGCTGACCTGTTAGAAGTCAGCATAATCGAGACATTGCCGTTGACTTGACGATTTGGAGAAGTCAACAGCTACTACATTGCTGGGAAACGCCGAAGGAACCTTTCGAGAGAGTGCACGTGGATTTTGCCGGACCATTTATGGGTACATACTTCATTGTTTTTGTTGAGTCCCTACTCGCAATCCTCCTCCTCTTTCCGCCGGCGAAGATGCACCGCAACAACAGCAGAAGCACTAGAGCACCGATACCCCGGTTGAAATCAGCGCAACCACGCCCTGGTACCAACGGAACAAGCCGGCGAGAACTCGCAGGCAATCAACTTCGCCATCAACATCGTCTTCATCAGTGACTTTCGCCAATCCACACAGCAGATGCTTCGCCCTTCAATGGGGCATTCATTCGGGGCCTAATCTGCGAGTACGGACAGAGCCTGATAGCGCTTCAGGAAACTAAAGTGGACGACCGAGTAGTCCCAGCAGATTTCATTGGCAAAAAAAAACTGGCAGTTGTCGATACTGGCAACAAGGAGTAGGTCTTGCCATCCGGGATCGTGTACCATTTGAGCAAATCGATGTCGGTGCCAGTAGCAATCGCAGTTCGGATCCAACTGTCACAACAAATGACGGTGGTGTCGATATACGTCCCTTCCAATACTCAACAGTGTCAAGAACATGCAGCTGGGTGACTTCCTCGAAAAGCTTCCACGTCCAGTGCTTGTACTAGGTGACTTTAACGCGCACCATATTTGCCATTCTCGTTTCCATTCCCGTACTGACGACTATCCCACCGAAAAGACAGAAATGGATTTACGACCAAGCAGATTGGACAACCTACGAGCGATTGATCGCCAACGCTATTCGACCGGGTGTCGAAATATCAATCGACTGTTGCGTTGACCGGTTGATTAGAGCAGTAAACACCGCGATACCTCGAACTACTCACAGAGTCGGTCCCAAAGCGGTTCCGTGGTGGTGTCCGGAGATAAAAGCTATCAAACAACGGAGAAAAGCACTTGGAGCACTGAAGCGTATACCAGCAGAGGACCCACGAAAAGCGGATGCACTGAAAAACTTCCAATAATCACGAGGCGGCTGCGAGAGTCTATCCATAATGCCAAAGAAATATCATGGGAAGACTTCGTCGCGAAGATATCTCCAAGTTCAACTGCGTCGGAGATGTGGCAGACAGTGAACACGTTGAAAGAGAAACGCCAACATCGCCCAACTGTCATCAAGCGGTCCAGTGGTTACACAGATAAGGCAGTAGAAATAGTTGAAGAACTGGCGCAACACTACAGCGAAAGATCCGCAACCTCCAGTTATTCGTTATGGTTCCAGAGGGAGAAAGAAAAGGCCGACCGAAACCGCATAAATTTCTCGCCATATACCGATGATATCTACAATTCTGACTTCACTCTGAATGAATTGCTGTGGGCACCTCTGTCGAAGTCGTTCTTCAAGACGGGACTGCATCGGTTATCCAATGATTCAACGACTGCAATTTTCTGTGAAAACTGCCATGTTGGAACTCTTTAACAGACTATGACGCAGTGACGTATTCCCACCCTGTTGGCGTACTGGAATAATCGTACCAATTCCAAACTCGAGTGACGCAGGTCCGACTGCCTTCCGACCAATCACCTCAACGAGCTGTATGGCGAAGGTTTTCGAGCGAATAGTCAACCGGCGGTTGACCACCAAACTAGAGTCGAACGGGCGTCTCGACAAACGACAGCATGCCATTAGGTCTGGTCGGGGCACTGACATGTACTTTGCGGAGTTGGAGAGATCATTACCGGATCGTGACGACCACTATCTGATAGCTTCGCTTGACTTGTCTAAGACATACGACGACACCACCAGGATATATGGCATCCTGCGAACACTACGGAAATGGTAGGTACGTGGAAGAATGATAAACATCCTGAACAGTTTTCTGGCAGAAAGAACGTTTCAGGTCAACGTGGAGGGGCATTTGTCCCCAGCACATCCGCTGGAAAATGGTGTGCCACACCATTCGGTTACGCTGTTTCTCGTAACTATTCAACCTATCTTTCGCGTAGTTCCGAACTCCGTACAGATCTTGCTGTACGCTGACGACATTCTGCTTCTAGTATGGGGGAAAAAGACCAGTCGCTGCTTCCGAAACTTCAATGCCGTCGATAAATGGTCGAGAAGTGTTGGATTTACGATATATGCAACGAAATTCAGCATCTTCTATTGCAGCCCGAATGCCCGCCGCGAACCCACGCAAGTAACCGTTCCGACACAAACGCTGCTAAAAACCCACATTACTCTCCACCGATCGCTCAACTTTAAAGCGCATTGTAAAATGACGAAGAAGACGTGCGAATCCCGGTTGCGTATCTTGAAGATGATCGGTGCCAAGCTACCCCGTGGTCAACGCACTTCTTTACTTCAAATCGGGTCCGCAGTTGTCACCACTCGACTACTATACGGCATGGGGCTCGTGAGCAGAGGAGATGCCATCATTCAAGCGCTCGCACCTGCATGCAACAGGATGATAAGATTTGATTCTGAGCATATGTCACGAGCCCAATCCTAGCCATTATGGCTGTAGCAGGTACTCTGCCGTTCGATATACCCGTTCTCCAAACCGTTGCACGATTGGCTATCCGCATGATGGAAAAAAGCAATGATAATGCTGATCTTCCCTTGGTGCATCGAGCCTCCGGTCGTTTGACAGAAGTGGTTGGAGCACCCCTTCCCAGCATTCGTCCTCGCACACGGTTAACCGCTCGTACGAACCCAAACCACACATCGTGTAGTACAGTGTAGGTATACATGCGCTTTCCAATTGTCTGTGGACGAGTTCGCTACACCGGTCATCTGTTTGTCTGTGGAGACTTGACGTGACTCAATTCATTTTTTCATTCATTGTCTCTACTACATAAAAGCACATGTAATAATTTTATCTAAAAATTCGCGATGTTTAAATAAAACTTCTTCATGCTAAACCTGCGTTTTGTTATCAGACAGAATAAAAACCAGCAGGTTATGGGCCCAGCATGATGGAAGCCGAGAAAGTAGTATACCCACAGTTAAATGGTAAAAACTTCGCGAGTTGGAAATTTCGCACTTTGCTGTTGTTGGAGGAGAAAAGTTTGTCGGACCACGTAGAAAAAGAACCTTCGGCAGCAAATTTGGTAAGCGTAGAATGGAAGCAAGGAGATGCGAAGGCTCGAAGCTTAATCGTCAAGTGTCTGGCCGATTCCTACTTGGAATACGTTCGGCTAAAAACCTCTGCACGCGAGATGTGGCAGGCTCTTTGTGATGTTTTTGAAAAGAAAGGAGCTGTTACTGAGATGTACTTGAGGAAGCGGTTGCTGAACTTGAAATATAAGGAAAATTAATCGATGGAACAGCATTTGTTAAGCTTTGAGTCAATCATCAACGAGCTGCGTAGTGTAGGTGCGGATGTTCGCGATACAGAAGCGGTGAGTCATTTATTGTTGTCTTTACCACAATCTTACGACAATGTTGTCACGGCGTTGGAAACAGTCGAGTCGGCAAATTTGACGCTGACGAATGTCAAGGCAAGACTTTTGAATGAGGAGCTGAAGTGTAATGAGCGTAGCAATGTTAGGCCGATGACATGCTTACGCGATTTGCGGAGCGGTAGCGGTTAGCGAAGCGAATGCGTTTGAGCTATCTCTTTGGTGTGTGCATGTAGAACGCGTAATACTGTCATAGTAAAAGCGGGGCGAACGCGGCAAAACACTATGTAAAGTGCTCAGACGCGTCCGTAAACGCTTCGCTTTTCGCTTCAGCTTGTCATCGGCCTTAAAGCTGAAGATGTACAGCCTGCAGCTTTCTTAGGAAGAATGAGGAAGTTTACTGGAAAGTGCTGGAAATGTAAACAACTTGGACATAAAGCATATAATTGCAAACAGGAGGAAGTGGTGGATGAAACTGACCAGTCAGGAGGACAGAAGAAAGTCTTCCAGTTAAACCATTCAGATGAGTTCGATAAACCGGGAGGAGCAAAACGAGGATCTTTTGCATTTTATTCAAAGAAGGAATGGAAAGTGCGAGAAATCAAAACCACGGTACGAACGATTTGTTGGATCATTGATTCAGGCTGCACAGACCGTATGCTTTGTGATGATTCATATTTCATGACAGAAAAAGAGCTTTCAACACCCTATCCTGTTTCGCTCGCCGAAGAAGGTCAAATTATTGTGGCTAAGAAAGCATGTTTCATTGCTGCATCCAGCTATGTAAACAACGAGGTGTTTCATTGTGACACCCAAGACGTATTATATGCCCCGGAACTCAAACACAATTTGATGTCAGTAAGTCGTCTGGAGAAGGCTGGTTTTGCTGTGGTATTTAAGAGTTGTGTTGTTGAACTGTGGTCGAATGATGTCTTGTTTACAGTAGGAAAACGTTCACATGATTTGTACGAGATAACCTTCATAGTGAATCGTCGGGAGGCTAATGTAGTTAAAGCATCAATCGATGAAAATCTGCTATGGCATAGAAGACTAGGGCATTTAGAGTCGTTGGGCCTTTGTAAACCATGCGTCATGGGAAAACACTACCGACCGCCTTTCCAAACTCGTGATAAGCGAGTACGTCGACCACTGGAACGTGTTCATACCGATGTATGCGGACCTGTCACGCCAGCTACATGGGATGACAATAAGGATGAAGTAGTAGACCGATTTAAAGATTATAAAGCGATGGTAGAGGCGGGATTCAATCTCCCATTGGCCAAACTAAGATGCAACAATGGGGGTGAGTATGTTTCTGCAGAAATACGAAAGATCTGTCGTGAGAGTGGCGTGGCAATTGAATACACGATGGCATACACTCCGGAACAAAATGGTTTAGCAGAAAGGATGGACCGTACTCTTGTGGAAAAGGCTAGAGCGATGATATACGAAAGCGGTTTATCTAAAGACATGTGGGGAGAAGCGATTATGACAGCTGTTTACGTTACAAATCGGAGTCCAACGAGAGCTCTATCAAGCGATACTACACCAGCCGAGGAATGGTTTGGCGATAAACCCGATTTATCAGTTTTGCGTGTTTTTGGATGCAAAACTTACTCGCATATCCCGAAGCACAAGCGAGGGAAATTTGATCCAAAGAGTGAAGGGCGGATCATGATTGGATATGCAATTAATGGATATCGTTTGTGGGGTCTGTAAACCGAAAAGTAGTATTATCTCGGGATGTAATCTTCGATGAAAATGAATTTCCGAATCGAAACTCAGGTGAGTTTGAAAATCAATCCCCTGCGTTAGTGTACCATGAGGATTGTTTGACGGTTCCAGGAAACTTAACATGGGAATGTATACGAATCGGCAACGAGGTCGAGTGCAATGAAAGTTCGAGTGATGATGTGTTTCAAGCGTGTGAAGAGATAGAACAGAACACCGATCAATTACTGGAGCCTGATATTGCCTATATCGAAGTAACCCGGAATCAAGAAAATGAATTACACGATGAATCGATGAATGATCCTTTGCAACCATGTCGTCGTAGTTGTAGATTGCGAAAACCACCAATTAGGTTTGAGGATTATGAAACAGAACCGGCAGCTTTGTTGGCAGAGGTGTATGGCGAAAGTAATCCCTCCTCATATGCAAGCTTGGAAGGTCGATAGGACGAGTTGAGCTGGAAACGTGCTATTGAGGAGGAGCTGGACTCTCTGAGAGCCAACGATACTTGGGACATTGTTGAACGCCCTAAAAATGTCAAAATGATTTCGTCAAAGTGGATCTTCAAAAGGAAATTGGATAAAGATGGTAATTTGGAACGCTACAAGGCACGTGGTTTTATGCAACAAGAAGGTGTAAATTATCAGGAAACATATGCCCCAGTAGCCAAACTGACCACTATTCGATTCTTACTAGCGATTGGAATTCAACTGCAGTATTACTTCTGTCACATGGACGTCATAACCACTTTTTTACACGGACATTTGGAGGAACTAGTTTTTATGACGCCACCCGAGGGAATCGATGTATCTGAAGGCAAGGTTCTCAAGCTTAAGCGATCATTGTACGGTTCAAAGCAGTCGCCAAAATGCTGGAATAATCGGTTTCACGATTTTGTTATTAGTTTGGGTTTCAAACGCTCTGATGCAGATTATTGCTTATACGTTAAAAAAGACGGGAAGAGTACAATATATCTTTTGCTGTCTGTGGATGATCTATTGATTTGTGGAAGTGATGAAGCCGCCATTAATAACTTGAAACTAAAATTGTCATCGGAGTTTCGCATGAAAGATCTCGGGGAAGTTGAATATTTTATGGGATTGCGCATTCAAATTGACAGACGTCTTGACAAAGTAACTATCGATCAATCTACGTTTGCAGAAAACATATTGACACGGTTCAGTATGCAATGTAGTAATCCTGTACCCTAATAAACATCTTATGATCCAATAGCCTAACGACCTGTTCAGGGTATCATCCAAACAATATGGGGAATCGTTGGACTATATGGGTTGAAGTTCGTGTATATTTTGTTTTTATTAGGGTATCTACGCCTATTGAAGCTGGCACTAAATTACAACAATCCAGGCAAAATAATGGAGTGAATACTCAATATCGACAATTGATTGGAAGTCTGATGTACCTCATGCTCGGGACTCGACCGGATCTCTGCTTCGCTGTGAGTTATTTCAGTAGGTTTCAGGACAGCGCTGATCAGTCGCATTGGAACTACCTGAAAAGAATATTGCGGTACCTTAGAGGTACTTCATCGCTTAAACTTGTATACAAAAGGAATCCAGATGTTAATCCATTGAAGGGATTCGTAGACGCTGATTGGGCAAATGACCTTGACGACAGACGCTCTACTAGTGGTTATCTATTCGAAGTATATGGTAATGTGGTGTGTTGGACAACGAGAAAGCAAGGAACAGTTGCGTTGCCAACAACAGAAGCAGAATATATCGCTGCGGCAACGGCTGTGACTGAAGTTATGTGGCTGAAGAAATTATTCAACGATGTACTCATACCACTTAAAACCCCGATTCCGATTCTGGAAGATAATCAAAGGTTGTCTATTCAGAGCAAAAAATCCTGAAACTAAGCGTTCCAAACATGTTGATGTTAAATACCATATAGTACGCGAAAAGGTTTGGAACAAAGAAGTAGAGCTTCTTTATCGGTCATCACAAGAACAAACTGCAGATATCTTGACTAAACCGCTGCCGAAAGGACCATTTGAGAAGTTTCGCAGTGCAATGGGATTGGAAAGAGAAGGAGTGTAGGTATACATGCGCTTTCCAATTGTCTGTGGACGAGTTCGCTACACCGGTCATCTGTTTGTCTGTGAAGACTTGACGTGACTCAATTCATTTTTTTTATTGTGCCTTGCAGGATAATTCGAAATAGATTTTTCATTAGGGCTTAAATCGCAAATGTAAACAAACTGCGTTTTCGCTATTACGACATTATTCAACAAAAATACTACAAGATTGAGGTGAAAATTAGTTAAAATGGTTTTTAGTTCGATGTATAATTAAAGAAAACAAAACGGCGAAACATGCATTTTCTTCGAGATTTCGAGTTAGGCCCTTCTTCTCATATGGAATATAAACACAGACTAACAGACATAACACTATGAGGGAATTCCCATAAAAACATCGATCCGGCAATTTTCCCAGAACACTAGCTCCACCTTTTATGCACAGTCCCAAACACTCATTTGCTGATGGGTTACCCCTCAGGTTTGGGAACAATTTTTCACTAGTGGTCTATCCCCCATCTGCTTGTTCATAGGTCAGTGGCGCCATAATTTCAAATGTGGGCACAGTCCCAACTACAAATATATTTAAAATGACCGTTAAAGCGGGCGAAGCATTGTTTTCGAGTGTTATGTCTGTTAGTCTGTGATATAAAGGCCAAACTTACATTTTTAGACAGAAGCGGGCGCACGGTTATTATTCACAAATAAAAGAATAAACTGCGGTTCTATCACCGACAAACTGACATGACAACTAGAACGATTTCAGTGAAAATTTTTGGCAAATAATTTAAACTCGGAACAGTAACTCCATCTGTATAATCAGTTACACATCATTACTTAACGTGTCTTTCGTAAAAGAACACTAATGTCCTCTAGTAAAAGTCTGGACAAGACATATTCAAACGAGCAGAAGTTTTTCGAATTCAAATGGGCGTATATTAACGTTTTAAGTAGAAAGAATTGCACGTTTTATTGGAAACGAGTCGTTTAATCATTTTGAGGCGACGCATTGAATTGGCGCATTTGATAATAAATGCTGAAAACGTCAAAAAATATGCATTACCCAAGTTTAATGTATGCTAATTATTTACTTTAACTGAATTTCTCAGTTTCAGGGTTTTGTATGTTTTTACACAAAATTGCACCACCTTTTATTAGTATCCTTTCATAAGAAATACATTGCGATGAATCGTGCGCCGAATAGCGCTGCGAATCTTGCTGCGACGAAAAATAATCGTCGTGTCTCCTTTGGAAAAGCACGGGCAATATTGCGGTATTGACTGGCTTTGTTCTCTGGAGGCTCCATGAAAAGTGAATCGATAAAATTGAATCAACTTCAAGTCGGTTCCGACAGCATGAAGTAACAAGTTACTTTACGCTCGTCCGGGCATGCCACAGACTCAGGTGATTTGTATTCTAATGCCAAAAGATCCTAACTCCTGCGGTAGCATGCAAAAGGTTAAGTCGCCGGGAAACTCTAAGCTTGCTCAAATGACCCTATTCCACGCTTACTAAACTTTCTTCCCTCACATCCTTGCTCTCCTTTGAGTACTATGGCTCATAATATTGAAAAATATACTTCACCTTCCAGTGTCATGCTAATTAAATGCCGTTACAACAACTTCGGGATTTATTATCACATTGCTTAATAAACTATTCCATTTCCGAGAATGAAACGATTTACGATCGGACCGTAGATCTTTCGCCGAAAATGCAGTGTATGTCATTTGCCCTGATTTACCTCATATTTTGTCAAATATTGTTTATATATATGTTTACAAAATTGATTCAGCTGTTTATCAAATGTTCAACAAAACTAGAACATATATTCCTAAGGTTATAGTTTCCTTTAACTATTTCAAGTATAGCCAAACTTCTTTGAGCCAAGTGCCTTGAAACTATGGTTGTCTATTTTCTCTTGTCCAAACTTCTACTGGAGGAACTCTAGTTGCATAGAGTAGCTTGGATGATTATTAGAGAGTTGACTGAAAATTTCGTAACTCGTACTGTCAAACGAACGTCCGTTTGACAGTACGAGTTACAAAATTTTGCGTCGACTCTCTAACAATATCTTGCCAAATTTGAAAATACAGTGTCATGTCAGTTTGTCGGTGGTTCTATTATATAAATGATAAGCAATATCTACTATGATCATGTCTACTCGATAGTTGTTGCACATAAACATTCGAATATTTCGATATTTTCATGAAATTTGAAGAAAAGATTCACGCGCCCTTTCTTTTACATTGGGTTTCTATGCGCCCATTTGCTGACCCTAATAAACATCTTATGATCCAATAGCCTAACGACCTGTTCAGGGTATCATCCAAACAATATGGGGAATCGTTGGACTATATGGGTTGAAGTTCGTGTATATTTTGTTTTTATTAGGGGAGCCCTATTAAAAAGTATACTGTCAAGCACGCCCATTTACCCAGCCCTACCCAGCAAGACAGAGTCAGTTTAGCCCATCTACCGCGCCCTTCTGAAAATTATGTACACAGTTTAGCCCTTCCGCAAATGGTGGTTGCTGAAGGGCGAAATCACGACTGGGATGCAAATTGGGCGTAAGCATTTTTTTAGTTTCTACCTACTAAAAGCACATAGGAATTAAATTCTTTGTTATATTGTCATAAGATTTAACGAAAAATGCTTCCGGAAAAACACGGTCATAAAGTAATTTATACCTACAATAAAAACTACATTTAGAAAAGCTTCGCCGAATATTGAAACTGATTTTTCTCCATTTGAGTACATTGCGACTTAGGCCCTAATGAAAGATCTGTGTCGATTTTATTATAAGCGCGACAATAGAAAAACTCGAGAAAGAGGACTGCGGAGACTCCATTTTGGATCGATTGGATTCGCGTTTAGCTGTTAAAAAACGAATCCAATCGAACATTGCCTATCCTTATAACATTGGACGTGTTGCCATACAATGCCGGAGCATACGTTGCCAAAAATGCTGTTTTTCTCTCCGCAGTTCTCTTACTAGTTTTTCTAATTTTTTTCATTCATTGTCTCTACTACATAAAAGCACATGTAATTTATCTAACAATTCGCGATGTTTAAATAAAACTTCTTCATGCTAAAGGCTAGTTTACAGTCCGGAAAACGTGTCACGGGATTTGGGTCCCTGTGTATTTTAAATGGAGCTCGGGATTTCAAATCCCGTGACGGGAAATAAGTCAAAATGACAGTTTTCCTGAAGTGTAAACCCAACCGCGGGAAACATCACGGGATTTTAAAACTCTCCACACAGAAATCCGGCCGGGAACAATTCAACACAAATTGTTTCCGACGGGGAAAATAGTATTTTTATAAAGTTTACAATTCGCTGCAAGTTGGATACAGTTTGTATTTTTAAGAAGCAGCAGAGTTTTTGGTTTGACAGTTTGGAGAGATCTCAGCGGGAAATTTTCCCTGATCAAATCCCGACGCAAATCCCGTGCGAAATCCCGTGATCCATTTCCCGAACTGTAAACTAGCCTTAAACCTGCGTTTTGTTATCGGACGGATTAAAAACCAGGATACAGTCGTGATTCGCTGGTTGGACACTCTTTAACTGTACCGCTTTTTAGTTGGACCTCTGCTAGTTGGACCATTGTCTAACTAAAAAGCATCTGAACGCCAAAATCTCGTGTCAAATTGACTTTGACAATCTATCCAACAATCGTTTACACTACTAATGTCTTCTTTGGAGAGTTTTTGACATTTGTCAGTCGGTCGAACTAGCGAATCAAATTCGTTAGTTGGACAGAGGCTGTGGCTCAACCAGCGAATCACGAACGTGAAAGCCTGAGACCCTTCGGAAATTGTTCGTCCAGTTGTTCAGGGGATTCTGACAGATCGTTTCAGTCGCCCAGTTGTCGTCTATACCGATGGTTGCAAAGACGATAACACAGTAGGCGCGGGAGTATTTGGAAAACACTATCAACAATCGGTTGGCCTTCCGCCGCAATGCAGTGTCTTCTCCGCCGAGGCTTTCGCAATAAGAACAGCGTTAACTGCGTACCACACGTCCAGAGACCTGTTAATAATGACAGATTCGGCTAGCTGTCTATCAGCAATCAAAGCTGGCACATACCAGCACCCGTGGATCCAGGAGATTGAGAACATGCTTCGAAACCGTCCAATCAAGCTGTGCTGGATTCCAGGTCACGCTGGCATCCGCGGTAATAAAGAGGCAGATCGATTCGCTGGAGAAGCCAGGGGCACTGCTCCATTGAATATAACATCCGAAACCAATGGTTCAAACGGTGGTCAGCGTCCACTGAAGTCAAGCTTCGTGAAATCAAATTAGACGCGGTGAAGTGGCCTGACCGCAAGAGCTCGGCTGATCAGCGAGTGCTTACCCGACTCCGAATTGGACATACCCGACTAACGCACGAGTTCCTGCTAAAAAAAGAACCTCCATCAGTTTGCTAATGCTGCGGGGTAACAGTTGAAGTCCTTCATGTTATCCTCCACTGTAGGACGTAAGATAAAGCTAGAAGGATGCACAACATCAATTCGACGAGTGTCGAATGGCTCTAGGTGACGAAAGAGAGAACGAAAAGAATATTCTAAGCTTTCTCAAGGAAGCGAATTTATATAAAATGCTGTAGAATTTTTTTGATCGTGTATTATTTTGACCTGTAATCTCAGTAAGAGTTGTTAAATTTGAAAAACAATCCTTCTTACATGACTGCACCTCTTCGATGTAAAATGTCGTTAATAAACAACTAGTTTTCTCAGCTGTCCTGCAACACTTGTTTACAACGAATGTGATTCTCGTTCACAACAGGACAATTAAATGGGCTAACTATTAGTTCGAAGCGCTTGCGAATTAATCTCGCATTCGTTGTAAACAAGAACCCAGGTGAAGGTACCGAAAGAAGGCACATCATTCCATAGGCGATCTATCTTTATTTCGAACTGTAGAATTTCATTGTAAGAAATATCGGCCAAAGTTCAATTATTAGGCAGAGAGTCCGTTGCCCATCTATCCAATGGCGTTCTTTCAAAATATTTATGACCAACAGTCGAATAGAATAGAATTATATAACGTACAATAGAAAACGATACACAAACAATTGTTAATTCTGCTGCTAATCATGAACAACGATCAGTCCCTTCTCCCACAAGCTTTTAGCGAACTCGATCTTATCTTCTACCGGCAAATCACCAACAGTCACCATTTGCGGGTAAACTTTGACTAGCAATTCAACTCCTAGGGCCGTATCGTGATCCACCTCTAGGAAGTTGGGTTCATACTCGTGATACTCGCGCGAATTATCCGTGTGATAGTAAATGCGAATCTTGTTTTCCTCGCTGACCAGTCGAAGGATATTCCGGCGCAGAAGACGCACCGATGACTGCTCGGTGAACGGAATTCGTAGCGCTACCGTACCATCGGGGTTGTGGGTGTAATTGGCCCCGTACACCGAGTTTGGTATTTCGTCTGCTGCTACTAGAGGAGGCAAAGCATCGTGCTGGAAACGCTTGGCCATTTGATCCACAGCAGTGTCGATTGCTTCTTCGGTGAAAATCTTATCAACAAGGTTTTTAATTCGGTGGATCAACTCCTTCCGCGTTTGAGTTGCATTATCCGAGAAAACGATCCCAAAATGCTGATGGAGATCACGTGGAATGCCTTGACGCAGTGCAAGGTCGCTGTCGGCAGCCTGTGCAAGAGCATGCGGAAGAAACAGCTCCAGAAAATCGGCCCAACTGTTTTTCTGATACACGCTCATAGTAACGTGCAGTGAGTGGTGGCCTGGCACGGTACTAGCTTGATGAATGATTCCTCGTGGGAAATAGAGCAAATCACCGGGCTCCAAAACTACTTCCAAAATCGGCACACCAATTTCTTCCTGAATGAAATTTGGAGAAGAAACTCGTGGCAGTACTTCGGAAGCCGTCCGCGGGCTGTAAAGTTTCCAATGCTTGCGGCCTTCAACTTGCAAAACAAAAGCCTCGATATCGTCGTAGTGAGGAGCAAATCCCTGGCTGTTCGGTGGGGTTAAATAGAAATTAGCTCCCGTCATGCAGTGAAAAAACTCCTGCAATTTGACGTTCATCTTATAAATTCCACGCAGACAGGTTTGCGGATTGAGCATACGGATGCTGCAGCCTTCGTTATAAAACGACCACATATCCGGGGGTAAAACTCTACCATCGGGATTATGGGTTTCTCTCTTACCTTCCCTGTAAGAGGTTACATCAATGTTTTTAGTATACTCAATGTTATGCTTCCGTAGCATCTCATCGATCTTTGCACGGGAAACTAGTTCACTGTAATATGAATGATCATTCCGCTGAATAAGCAAAGGTTTCTTCTCCCAATACTGAGCCATGAAATCCGCCACTGAAATTGGCTGTATAACCCAAGCCAACGTTTCTCGTCCTACTTCTACACTGTCATCCGGACTGACATGCGATGTCTTTGTGGCTCCAGGAGTTTTTGGTTCCTGTTTGATAGCAATTTTCTTTGGTGTAAATTCCAGGGGTTGAGGCATTATTCGACTCTTCTTCTTTTTCGATATTTTTGTTTTCTGAGTCACCGGGGTAGAATGGTTAGAATTGTTCCGAAGAGTCTGCCCATCGAAAGATGTCTCAATTAAATTGTCCGATTGATGAGCTGCTCTGGAATTGTTCAGAGCATTAAGGCTCTTGCGTAGTTTCTGCTTGTGCTTCTTAACATCCCGCAGTTTGATTTTCAAACTCGGCTTCTTTTTTTTACTCTGCTTGGAAGTGTCTTTTTGCTCATCTTTACTTTTTGTAGACGATGTGGAAGTGTCCTACGAAATGCAAAACAACGCTAGAGAAATTTTAACAACGAATAGTCGATGTTACCTTTGTGTTTCTTTTCTTCGCCGGTGGTTCTTCCGATCCACCTGTTTGATGCTGGTCGAACTCTCGTTGCTGTTCCTGCAGCAATTGTTCAATTATTTCCTTTTTGCTGGCAGGGGATTTTCTCTTTTTTTGTGGCTTAGCTTTAACAGTCCCATCCTTTGGTTGCGGTTGTGTTGTGGCCTCAGTTGAAACCGTTGAAACAGGTTGAGGTCGCGGTGTGTCGAAAATCGAAGGCACTCTACTCATTTCTATAGGGGGAGAGATTTAAATAACCGTAAATGTCTTTTTTGTCGCAAAGATATATGTTGACTTCTACCGTATTAGGTACTTATAATTGATAGAATTAAAAATTTCACTTCAGAATAAACGTTCACAATAAAACTAGTGTATAAACAAGACACCCGCGATTCCAATGCCGCCAGAGAACGTGATTAAATTTTGGCACGGGGCACGGCCCTATTTCGCCGTTCTTTCTGAATTGTCACTTTCCAGCAGAGTTGCCGAACTTTTTGCCAAAAAATTGTCATTGTACACCGAGAAAAAAAGCTATCGGCATACCAAAAACTAGTTGCAGTTGAAAATCAGAGTATTGAACTTCCCTAATAAAAAAATTCTCGACAAACATATGATTACGGCCTAAAAGCCAGCTGTCAAAATCCACTTTGAATGGAAATTCCAGACAAACCGTTGTTAGTCGAACACAGTTCACAACAGTTTATGAAAGAGAAAACTTTTCTCTTACGTTTACTACCAACATCTGTGATTGGCGTGTAACGGTTTGTCCGGAATTTCCATTCAAAGTGGATTTTGACAGTTGGCTTTTAGGCCGTAATCATATGTTTGTCGAGAATTATACACGAACTTTGACCCATATAATCCAACGATTCTACATATTGTTTGGATTATACCCTGAACAGGTCGTTGGGCTCTTGGATCATAAGATGTTTATTAGGGTTGCGCATTAAAATAAGTTACCGTCGCATAGTGGGACGGAATCAAAAAAAAATAAAGGGTTGTGTACAGGACACGACCACGGTGACATTAAAAATGTAGTTTTTTTCAAGAGCGTGCAAATGAATTTTATCTATCACACATATCGACTCACGTTCTTGTTCACTCGCCTGTTTTCATGTTACAATTTGCTATATACCCTCCCCATCAAAACATAATTTATTGAAGGTCTTTTAACGGTAATCTATTAATTAATCAAGTATCTCACTAGGTGATTGGCATTATTTGGCTGATCCATCTAGTAAAAATAGGCTGGTCTGTCCAGAAAATATATTCAAAAGAAAAGTTCCATATTGAGAGCTGTGATGAGGAAGCTCACGCCCGCCAACGGAAATATGCAGATTCTCCATGAAATATGAAATTTCATTTAAATTTTCAATAATGTACTAATGAACTTAAGTAAACAATCTTAAGTTTAAGTATTTCTTGATCGATTAGTGGTGGAAAAAATGAAATTATTTGCTAAATTACATTGTTATGCAACGTTCGCACTACCAGTTAAAACGGGTTTTTATGCTATCTTGGTGACATTTTTCTTGTTGCTAATTATTAAAACGTGTTATAACTCTGTAGTGTAAACATTGTAATATTAAACCAATTCTGCAGCGTTTTATGTTATATAGGTGTTTTATGTGGTAATAGGACTGATATAATTATATCTTCAGTACAGCGGTTTGTTTCATAATTTAAAACAGATTTATTTTAAAATTTAAATTAGTATACGCAACCGTTCTATTTGTTGTATACTTTAAAACGCAATTAGAACTGTGTTTTAAATACATAGAGTAGGACAGATATTCTGACTGGATAAACTGTGAAAACAATTTTAAGTCCAGTAACGCTTAAGACATGGCTTGAATTTGAATCGAAAAAGAACACCCGCTTAAACTGCTGCTGGGACGGTAAGTTCTGTTTTAAAATTTTCCGTTGTGTGCAGTACGAAACAAAAGTGTTTGAAATTAGAAAACAAGAAGTTCTGCTGGGAATGTGATTGTTTCCGATGCAATTACACTCAGATTTTTCACGCAGGGGATATAGGCCGTGTAAATGAAAATCGCGTAAATTAAAAAAAAACGCGTTAATGAAAACCGCGTAAATTTCAAAATCCGCGTAAAAAACCTGAGTGTACTCTCCTATATAAAATACTACTTTGCTGAGCAGTGCAATAACTACAGAAGCACGTTGTCAGATGCCTTACTGATAAAAAACATAACCGAAATATGAAACATGAAAACCAATAGGCTCTTTACCCTACGCAGCTACAAAGCGCCGTAAACATGGATTAACAAGTTACAACGCACACGCATGCATAAAAATAAATATATTTTTTCAAACGCAACACTCTTAAGCAGCACACACCGTATTGAATTAAATCCAAACCACCCCGCCCACCCACGTTGCAAATCATTCTGTGACACCGTGCTGGTACCCGAAAAATCCGCACATGGCCACCGCTGCCGAAAATGCATAGCGTCCACCGCTTATTGTAGTGCCCAGACGCTGCAGCCATGATCTTACCCGTTCGACATAAGAACAAAAACTGATTCAAACGGGTACGCGTCACCTCTATTTATAAACTAACCGTATATGGTTTAGTCACTTAGGTGCGAGTGTGTGCAAATGCCAACGTTACCGAAAATCGATAGCGCTTATTGCATCGCCCGGAGACGATGTAGCTCGTATGGGATAAGAGCAACAACTGATTTAAACGGACATGCGTTGCTTCTATTTATGACTTTTCGTGTTTCATTGAGCAACTAAGCTGCCCTCTCTTGACGGCTGTGTCTGAGAAATCTGCCTCACGAATGGTAATTTTCCCGTTTTTCGTGAACTTTTTAATTTTACCAATTTCCAAAAGTCTACTTTTATTGGGGAGATATTAAGTTATTACCAATATTTATGTTAGGTGTTTCTGAATCGGTTGGTGTATGAATGATTAAAATCCATCTAGTAATATCGGAGTTATAAGCGTGCAAACCTTACATAGTTTCGTTACATGGGAGATAGTTTAGATTTTAGAATGACACCTAGCCCCAGATAGTGGAGTAAGACATTTTTAATGTCAAAAAGCACATCCTTGCTCTCACTAGAGTACTATGGCTTTAAGTTTCATAACTTTCTCTACCCAGTAATCTCTAGCTAATTGAATGTCGTTAAAACCTATTGATACATATATAAATCATAGGGGAATCTAATGGGATCCTTGGAATAATGTGGGGTAAATAGACTAGTGTTTCGATAAATTATTTGTGTGATAGTGTGGGAAATAAAATGAGTAGGCTTTGCGAGATAGGAAATATAGAAGGGAGAAATAAAGTAATGTCTGACGTGTACGGACGTATTTCCTTCCACTCAAATCCGAAGCACCACATCTGGCAACGAGGCTAGGATTATTTCTTTCCATCGGGTAGATACTAACTAATTTAAAATGATGCGTTTAAATATATAAACTTTTCTTAACAAGATAATCCAGTCACTTCCGGATCGGAAGGACGTTTATTAAAAAGCTCATAAGCAAGGCGACAGCCGCTGCAACTGACAGAAAGAAGGTTATAACCGCTGTTAGCGGCAGAAATAAGGCGATAGCCGCTGTCCCGGAACAGGAAATAGGCGTAAAGCCGCTGTCCCGAAACAGGAAATAGGCGTAAAGCCGCTACCATTACGTAAAAACTAGGAAACAGCCGCTGTTAAAAGCAGAAAATAGGTAAAAACGACACCATAGCAACGAAAATTATTTTAAAATATAAATGAAAAAAATTGCAGAAAAAAAATTATGGAAGGTGGGAACATAGCTTCATTTAAATTTAACCATCTACCAGAAACGGAAATCCGCAAGGAATGGTTAAGATGGAAGCGAAATTTCGATGTTGTGGCCGCTGCAAGTGACGAGAAGAACAGTAGAAAGAGAATGAAGAACATGCTATTAGCGAAAGGAGGGTTGGAGCTACAGGATCTGTTTTACTTTCTAGATGGTGCCGACGTGGTGGAAGATCGAGAGAATGAAATCGATCCATATAAAATATCGATCGAAAAGCTGAACGAGTATTTTTCTCCCAAGCAGCATGATTCTTTCGAGCGAAGCGAATTTTGTAAATTAATGCCGTTTACTTCCCAAGATGGAACACGTGAGCCATTAGTAAAATTTTTAATGCGGTGCACCGAACAGGCCAAAAAATGCGACTTTGGAAAAACCGAGGCCGAGAGTCGCGAGTTAAGGATCATTGATAAAATTGTGTTCTACGCACCGATGGAATTAAAGGAAAAACTGCTACAAGAAGAAGAACTAACATTGACAAAAATCACGAAGATGGTAAACTCGTTTGAATCGATCAAACATCAAGCTCAACTAATTATGATCACAGGGAACGAGACAGCTACCAAAGCAATGATATCGGACTCAACCCACGTGAATCGAATTCAAGGAAACACGAAACACCTTACTGGAACATGCTACAGATGCGGACAGAAAAATCACTATGGCAATGATCAACAGTGCCCAGCTCACTTTTCGAAGGTAGGTCGCTCTGTTTTAAAAAGAAAACAACATGAAAACACAAGCTTCGTTCCACCATTAAAGAGAGGAAGATTTGAAAATGTAACTGAGCACAACGAAGAACAACCCAGTTTCATCTATAACATTGGAGACGGCGATGAATTTTTATGGGTGAAAATAGGCGGTGTGCTTGTTCAAGTGTTGATTGATTCTGCTAGCAGCAAAAATATTATTGTTCAAGGAGTAAAAACGTGGTCACCAGGTCATATGCCTAATACGACTCTGCGTGGGTACGGACGGAATGCTAAACCGTTAACAGTGTCAAAGGTGTTTGTATCAATGGTGAACGTGCAAGGTGCTACTAGGAATTGTGAGTTAGCTGCCACATTTTTGTAGTCGTTGGTGGATCACAAACTTTACTCGGAAGGGAGACCGGGAAACAGCTGGGTGTACTCACAATTGGACTTTCTAGCTCAGATACGACGATTAACGTGCTGGGTCCAATTGAAAAACGACCATTTCCGAAGATGAAAAATGTACAGCTTCGACTTCCGGTAGATACCAGCGCTGTTCCAGTAGCACAACGTGTAAGAAGGCCGCCGATTGCATTACTGACCAGAATAGAAGACAAGATGTTTCAGCTGGTAGCTACGGACATTATAGAACCAGTTACTGGAGCAGTTCCTTGGGTCTCACCATTAGTTACAATTGTCAAGGATAATGGAGATTTGCGTCAACCAAGCTATCCAAAGAGAACACCACATGATGCCAACGTTCCAAGATTTCTTGCCCCGTCTAACTTCCTCCAGATTTTTAGCCGTTTAGATATAAAAGACGCCTTCCATCAGGTAAACAGATTCAATTATTATAAATAGTAAATAATGTTTGCAACATTGGATTCATTTTACAAATTATTTTTGTTAAATAGATTGAATTAGACGAATCTTCAAGATATATAACAACTTTATGGGTTACATAAAGGATTATTCAGGTATAAAAGACTGATGTTCGGAGCATTATGCGCGCCAGAAATGTTTCAGCGGATCATGGAACAAATTTTAGAATGTGAAAATGTCATAAATTTTATAGATGACATTATGATTTTTGGTGCTGATGAAGAAGAATATGATAAGGCGTTACAAAAGGTTTTGTCAGTTTTAAAAAGCAGGGATATTTTGTTGAATCATGAAAAGTGCATATACAAGGTCAAGGAGATTGAATTTCTCGGTCACTTAATGTCACATCAAGGTATTCGCCCAGCTACAAACAAAATTTCCTCACTACAAAAGTTCCGTGAACCAAAAACTTCGGAGGAAGTTAGAAGTTTTTTAGGATTGGCAACTAATGTCGGACGATTTCTTCCCGATCTTGCTACTAAGACTGCTCCGCTGAGACAACTGACTTGTAACGACAGTAAATTCGAATGGAATTGTGAACACCAACGTTGTTTTGAGGATTTGAAGCTTATGATCTCGGATGTGAAAACTCTTTCATTTTTTGACAATTCATTACGTACCAGAGTAATAGCCGATGCTTCCATATTATTTGCTATGCCAGCAAAAGCCTAACGAACACTGAAAAACGCTACTGTCAAACTGAAAAGTAAGCATTGGCATTGGTTTGGTCAGTTGAGAAGTTTGCTGTATATCTAATCGGAAGAACATTCGAACTGGAAACTGACCACAAGCCACTAGAAATTATTTTTGCTCCAACATCCACTCCCTGCGCTCGGATAGAAAGATGGGTTTTGAGACTGCAATCTTTCAAGTTCACAGTGAAATACCGAAAAGGATCAGGAAATGTTGCTGACTCCCTATCACGTTCGGTACCTCCGGAAAATTGTGAAGATTTCGAAAAAGATAATCATTTTCTTGTGTTGGCAATTCAAGAGTCGGTTGCTGTAGACGTGGAAGAAATCGAAAATGCAGCACGCAATGATCAAGAGATATTAGCAGTGAAAGAAAGTCTCAAATCTGGAATTTGGAACAGCCATACAGTAAAACCTTTTGAACCCTTTAAAAATGAGCTCGGATTTGTAGGAGAAACGATGGTGAGAGGTAATAAATTGGTAGTTTCGAAGTCTCTACGAAATAGGATAATACAACTAGCACATGAGGGACATCCGGGAGAGTCTCTCATGAAAAAACGATTGAGTGATCGCGCATGGTGGCCACTGATGGATCGAGAAGCGAAGGAATTTGTAGTTAAATGTGAAGGATGCCAACTGGGTGGACTGCCTAGCAAGCCGGTTCCAATGAGTCGTCGTGAATTGTCATTGAAAGCGTGGGTCGACGTGGCGATAGATTTTATGGGTCCACTTCCGCCAGGAGAATATTTGTTGGTAATAATCGATTATTTCAGCAGGTACAGAGAGGTAGAAATCATGACACGAATAACATCTCGAGAAACGGTGGATAGACTAAATAAAATATTCACCAGACTCGGATATCCCAGAACAGTAACGTTAGACAATGTGAAGCAGTTCATAGAGAGAATTTGAAGAATATTGTAAAGTACATGGAGTAAGCCTAAATCATTCTGCTCCTTACTGGCCACAGGAAAATGGACTTGTAGAACGCCAGAACCGTTCACTTTTAAAAAGACTACAGATAAGTCACGCTTTAGGAAGAAATTGAAAGAAAGATTTAAACGATTATCTCATCATGTACTATACGACGCCTCATTCATCTACAGGGAAAACACCAACAGAACTGTGTTATGGTCGAACCATACGCTCTAAGCTTCCGTGTATTGAAGACATAGAGACTGCTCCACCTACTTCGGATTACCGTAATCGTGATTGCAATAAAAACACAATGGAAAAGAACGCGAGGACACCAGGCGACGCGCAACGGAATCGGATGTCCAGACGGGTGACACCGTTTTATTACAACAATTAACACCATCCAACAAAATGCAAACAACATTTGACCAAAACAGATATACGGTTGTTAGAAGAACAGGTCCAAAGGTAATAGTTGAAGATTCAGGATCAAAGAAACAATACGAAAGGAATGTGGCACATGTAAAGAAAATTCCACAATTGGCAATAACCTCTACAACTCAACACAATGAACCAACAACCTCAAAAACACTAGATAAGGAAGTAGAATTGACTGCCATTAACACAAGTCTAGATCTCGAAGAACATTTTTCTGGATTTGATCATGAAGACATAGAGTCAAGACAACTCATTAAAAGGAAACCACGAGTTCGTGAACTTCCAAACAAATACAAAGATTATATTATGTAGTTAATAATTCTTTAAAAAAAATGATACAAAAGGAGATGTGATAGTGTGAGAAATGAAATGAGTAGACTTTGCGAGATAGGAAATATAGAAGGGAGAAATAAAGTAATGTCTGACGTGTACGGACGTATTTCCTTTCACTCAAATCCGACGCACCACAATTTGTATTATGAAGCATGAAAAATAAACTATTATGCGAAATTAATAAATATTTGAAATATTATGGTTCATTTCATATATTCCAACATTCAAAGATATTTTTTTTTTGATATTAGCATGCTCATAAATCATCAGTGTCCTGCCAATCATCTTCTTCGTTATTGGATGAACATGGTATTTCGGTGCTTAGAGTACTCGGTTATATTAGTACCTTGTTCATGTGTGTGTGTTGAAACGACGAAACGTACGTTTCATTGGAAACGAGCCATTCAATAATTTTGAGGTGGCGAATTGAATTGGCACATTTGATAATAAGTACTGAAAAACGCAATTTGTCAATAAAACTGATTGAAAACTGTGCTTCTAAAGTTTCGGCTTTTCGTATATGTTTTATTTATTATAATGTTTTTACACAAAATAGCATAATCTTTTTTTAAAAGTTTCATTCATCCCATATGAAATACATTGCGATGAATCGCGCGCCGAATAGCGCTACGAATCTTACTGCAACGAAAAATAATCGTCGCGTCTCCTTTGTCTATTCCACATGTCCACTGTTACAGCCTTTACATTGGTGTTCTCTCTGAGAGCCAAATCAATGTTGTCGCAGGGGTGTGCGATACTATCTATGTACAATTATTATAGCTATTTGAAAAGGCCTTAGCCACTACAACTCCTTTCCCCATTCGAAGATTGTACACAATCATGCTAATCTATATGATTAACTGCTTTATCGATTCTAATTTATCGATATGTTTGATATATATATACTTTATATATAAATATATTCGATAGGAAACATACTCTCATGAAATTTCATCATCTTTTACATACAATTCATTCATAATGCTATTACATTAATATTCTAAAATTTATCCTAATAATAATCAAAATCCACTTTTGTTTTCTTCTTAATTAGTCTCGTCGATCTTCGAACCGGTGGTCGTACTTCTATCTCAGCTTCTTGCTGTGATGGTTCTGGGATCAATGGTGATGGTTGTTCAAATATCGAGGATTCAGATGCGAATCCGTAAAAATCAGACTCCGAGTCTGAATCGTAAAATTCATGCTCTCTGCGCCTTTTGCTGCTCACAGGTTGTGCTTGTGAAATACTCTCTTCACGGAATACAAAATTAGGTGACTTTGAATCGTAAAATTCATGCTCTCTGCACCTTTGGTTGCTCACTGGTTGTGTTTGTGAAATGCTCTCTCCACGGAATACAAAATTAGGTGTTTTCCGGCGAGTGCTTGCTGGGATTTTGAGTTGGCGTTTATGTGCCGAAAGTACTTTGCCGCCAAGAGAAATCTGTAAAACATTCGTAGAAAGGTGCATTAGAAATTTGGCTGGTAACCATCTTCTTATATCTGTTTTATTAATATTTTTATAATATATTAGGTCTCCATTTTTGACATTAAAAATGTCTTACTCCACTATCTGGGGCTAGGTGTCATTCTAAAATCTAAACTATCTCCCATGTAACGAAACTATGTAAGGTTTACACGCTTATAACTCCGATATTACTTGATGGATTTTAATCATTCATACACCAACCGATTCAGAAACACCTAACATAAATATTGGTAATAACTTAATATCTCCCCAATAAAAGTAGACTTTTGGAAATTGGTAAAATTAAAAAGTTCACAAAAAACGGGAAAAATACCATTCGTGAGGCAGATTTCTCAGACACAGCCGTCAAAAGAGGGCAGCTTAGTTGCTCAATGAAACACGAAAATTCATAAATAGAAGCAACGCATGTCCGTTTAAATCAGTTGTTGCTCTTATCCCACACGAGCAACGTCGTCTCCGGGCGATGCAATAAGCGCTATCGATTTTCGGTAACGTTGGCATTTGCACACACTCGCACCTAAGTGACTAAACCATATACGGTTAGTTTATAAATAGAGGTGACGCGTACCCGTTTGAATCAGTTTTTGTTCTTATGTCGAACGGGTAAGATCATGGCTGCAGCGTCTGGGCACTACAATAAGCGGTAGACGCTATGCATTTTCGGCAGCGGTGGCCGTGTGCGGATTTGTCGGGTACCAGCATGGTGTCACAGAATGATTTGCAAAGTGGGTGGGCGGGGTGGTTTGGATTTAATTCAATACGGTGTGTGCTGCTTAAGAGTGTTGCGTTTGAAAAAATATATTTATTTTTATGCATGCGTGTGCGTTGTAACTTGTTAATCCATGTTTACGGCGCTTTGTAGCTGCGTAGGGTAAAGAGCCAATTGGTTTTCATGTTTCATATTTCGGTTATATGTTTTTTATCAGTAAGGCATCTGACAACGTGCTTCTGTAGTTATTGCACTGTTCAGCAGCGTAGTATTTTATATAGGAGAGTACACTCAGGTTTTCTACGCGGATTTTGAAATTTACGCGGTTTTCATTAACGCGTTTTTTTTTAAATTTACGCGGTTTTCATTTACACGGCCTGTATCCCCTGCGTGAAAAATCTGAGTGTAATTGCATCGGAAACAATCACATTCCCAGCAGAACTTTTTGTTTTCTAAATTTCAAACACTTTTGTTTCGTACTGCACACAACGGAAAATTTTAAAACAGAACTTACCGTCCCAGCAGCAGTTGAAGTGGGTCTTCTTTTTCGATTCAAATTCAAGCCATGTCTTAAGCGTTACTGGACTTAAAATTGTTTTCCCAGTTTAACCAGTCAGAATATCTGTCCTACCCTATGTATTTAAAACACAGTTCTAATTGCGTTTTAAGGTATACAACAAATACGGTTGGGTATACTAATTTAAATTTTAAAATAAATCTGTTTTAAATTATGAAACAAACCGCTGTACTGAAGATATAATTATGTCAGTCCTATTACCACATAAAACACCTATATAACATAAAACGCTGCAGAATTGGTTTAATAATACAATGTTTACACTACAGAGTTATAACACGTTTTATTAATTAGCAACAAGAAAAATGTCACCAAGATAGCATAAAAACCCGTTTTAACCGGTAGTGCGAACGTTGCATAACAATGTAATTTATCAAATAATTTCATTTTTCCACCACTAATCGATCAAGAAATACTTACACTTAAGATTGTTTACTTAAGTTCATTAGTACATTATTGAAAATTTAAATGGAAAATAAAATTTCATATTTTATGGAGAATCTGTATATTTCCGTTGGCGTGCGTGGGTTTCCTCATCACAGCTCTCAATATGGAACTTTTCATTTGAATATATTTTCTGGACAGACCAGCCTATTTTTACTAGATGGATCAGCCGAATAATGCCAATCACCTAGTGAGATACTTGATTAATTAATAGATTACCGTTAAAAGACCTTCAATAAATTATGTTTTAATGGGGAGGGTATATAGCAAATTGTAACATATGAAAACAGGGGAGTGAACAAGAACATGTGTCGATATGTGTGATAGATAAAAAAGCTATATTTTTAATGTCACCGTGGTCGTGTCCTGTACACAACCCTTTAATTTTTTAGATTATTAAATTGATCAATTGAATTATCAACATTATCTATTTCGTTATCATCATGTGATTTAGTCAGATTATTTTTCAATTTATGCTTAGGGTTTATCAAATCCAATAATGTTTTTGGCTTATAGGAGAGTAGCCTTTCCGAAGGAAAATCATGTCCTTTGTTTAGACATGTGTTCCTATAATTAAAGAGAAAATTGGATATTTTCTCATCCGTATCCAACCCTCTTATGTCAGGATCCAGGAAGAACTTTTTTAGAACATCCTTAACCAAACGAACTGTCCTTTCAGCTTGACCGTTACTTTCTGGATGATATGGCGGACTTTTCATGACTATAATGCCTTGATTTTCAAAAAACTTCACAAATACCTCCGAATTGAACGGTGGGCCTCCATCGGTTACCATCACATCTGGTAAACCAAATCTAGCAAATACACTTAGAAATACCTTTATCACTTTCTTGTGATCAGTACCATTCCTCATGTGCTCCAATTCAATCCATTTAGTGAAACTATCAATTATTACCAAAAATGTCATTTTTTGAAAATAGAAGAAATCTGCATGAACTCTGCCGAATGGCCTGGTCGTTGGAGTCCACTGTGAATATGGAGCTTTCTTGGTAATGATCGTTGTTTCTTGACAAATCCTACAGGCTTTTATGAAATCTTCGATGTCTCCATTCATACCATACCAATACACAGTCCTTCTTGCAAGCTGTTTAATTTTGTTGATGCCAGAGTGGCTTTTGTGTAATAGTTTCAAAATTTGTTCTTTCATGGCGTCAGGAATAATCACCCTGTTCTGAAACAGTACACAGCCGTCGATTTCTTCCAGATCCCTATGCAAAGAGTAGATATCTCTGAAACGTTTTTCCATGCGATCTGGCCATCCTTTCCGCATATATTCTAGAATTTTCATGATAAACCCATCTCTGCTAGTATATTGCGCTATTTGTTTGTAGTCGACAGGAAATTCATGGCCAAAATTCAAGCTGTTAACGTAATCAAAAGATAGCTCTTTAGGTACTTGTTGGGCTAAAGGGAATCGGGAGCAAAAATCGGCGTTTCCCATTTTTGATGCTGGACGGTATAAAATTTCATATTCATAAATGGCCAGTTCATGAATGTATCGCTGCAAACGAGTTACTGTTATTGAATTCCTTCCATCTTTTCCAAAAATACCAATCAGAGGCTTATGGTCGGTAAAAATTTTAAATTCTTTGCCATAAAGATACTTATGAAATTTTTTTACTGTGCTAACCACTGCCAAAGCCTCCAAGTGTAAAATTGGGTATTTCTTTTGTGCGTCGTTCAATGAGAAAGATGTGAAGCTTATAGGTTTCTCCTCTCCATCCACTTCGTGAGCCATAACACCTCCAATTCCATACGAGCATGCGTCTGTCGCCACAATAATGGGCTTTTCAGGGTCAAAATATTCCAAAACGTTAGGTTTTACCAAAAATTGTTTACAGTCATTGAAAACTTTATCACAATTCTGGGACCAAACGAATTGGACGTTCTTTTTCAAAAGTTTAAATAGTGTATGAAGCCTGGGAGATAAGTTGGGGATGAACTTTGAGTAAAAAGTAACCAAACCCAAAAAAGCCTTAAGTTCAGAAACATTTCGGGGAGCTTTCGCTTCCCGAATAGTTTCGACTTTATCTGGACAAGGAAGAAGACCTTTGTCTGTCAAAACATGACCCAGATATGGCAAACTGTTTACAAAAAAAATGCATTTCTTTAAATTAACTTTTATATTAGCCTTAGCCAATCTCTCTAAGACTAAATAAAGTTTCCGTTTGCAGTCTTCATAATTATCTCCTGCTATCAAAACGTCATCCAGGTAACAAAAAACACCATTTAAACCCTGTAAAATCGTATCCATAACCTTTTGGAATATGGATGCGCTCGACGAAGCTCCCTGTGGTAACCTGTTATACGAGTAAAGACCTTTCAATGTATTAATTACCATAATTTTCTTTGATCTTTGGGAAAGAGGAAGTTGCGTATAAGCGCCGGCCAAGTCAAGTGTACAAAAAACTTTTGAACCAGAGAGTGCAGCAAACAGATCTTGTGCCAAAGGAAGCGGGTAGGTATTCGGTACAATTACTTTGTTTAAAGAGACTTTGCAGTCAATGACCAAACGAATACTCTGATCCTTTTTGATAACAGCCACCACCGGAGAAGCCCATTCCGAAGCTTCCACAGGTGTTATAATACCATCCTTTTCTAAAGAATACAAATAATCCACAACTTTCTGCCTTAAACGCAATGGAACAGAATACGCTTTTTTGAAAATAGGTGTGTTGTGTTTTAAAACCAAATCTCCTGTAAAACCCTTTATTGGACTTGAAAAATCCTTGTCAAAAACGGTAGGAAACTTACTTTTCAAATCAACAACTATTGCGTCATTTTCCACTGCATTGACACGTTGTGTAGGCAAAGATGGTTTAGTGAATGTTGATCTCCAATCTCCATAGAAAATATCCAACCAAGTGCGACCCATCAGCGGAATGAAGTCAACCTCACAACGCAGAATGACCAAATCCAGTTGTTGCTGAAATCCTTCAAGACTCACTCTAACCGTTACTTTTCCCATTACCGCCAACCTTTTCCCGTCAATTACTACTAATCGCTTGTTACAAGGTTTCACAATAAGATGACGAAAGTTCCTGTTGAATAGCTGATCAGAAATTACGCTTTCAGCTGACCCGCAGTCAATCTCCATGGTCAAACGCCTATTTTCAACTGATGCCTCCACATAGCACGGCTCGTTTATTTTGTTCATAGATGATATCATTAAACATGGCATATCATCATCATCACTCGTATTCAAATCCTTCTTTAGACGCTTAAACAACCCGGAGCTGCTCGAAACCGGTTTGGGAGTCGGGGAATCTATGAATTTAACACTTTTAGGTTTGTAAGGGCTTTTGTTTTTAAGACGATAGCAAAATTTCCTCGTGTGCCCTTTCTTTTTACAAAAGGAACACTCGTACAACGGTTTTCCGGAACCATTTCTGTTCCTATCGTACGAAAAAGAACGGTTTCTACTGTTACTTCTGCTTCTGTTACCAAAACCGCGTTTATTTGGTGTATAATCTGATTTTCTACCTAAACGTGCCACCAAATTACCTCTTCTTTCACTATCATTGTTTAATATTCTAGTTCGGTTAGAAGCTAACTCCTGATTAAGTATTATCTTCTCAGCTTTCTCTGCCGTCAAGTTGTCTTCATCAAATAACCTCCGTTGTAAACTTCTGTCATAAACTCCCATGACCAAAACATCTCTTACAGCCCTGTCCTTAAAATCACCGAAGCAGCATCTTTCTGCTAGAACTTTCACCGATAAAATATAATCTTCCGCTTTTTCAAATTGAGTTTGCTTACGGGACCAAAATTTAAAACTGTGAATCACTTCAGAATCATTCTTATCGTAATGCTTTTTTAGTTTCTCTGTAATTTGATCGTAAGTTAAAACCTTGAAATCATACCCAGGAAAAAGTTTTTTCAACATTGTATACACTTCCTGGACACAAACAGCTAAAAACGATGTTTTGTAATCACCTAATGCTAGCTTGTTATGAAGAAACACCCATTCAAGCTGTTCTAAATATTGGCTAAATGGAATTGATCCTGGTAAATAAGGCTCGGTAGTTGCTGATAAAGGCATCCTTTGTTAATTAATTAAAAATGAAACAAAACAACAAAATTATTACCGAATGCAAAACAAAAAAAATGTAAAAATAAATGCAACTACCCGGATAGAATTTTACAATAGCATTTACCCTAGAAACAATCATAAAACAATAAATATTATTCGTGGCATTTAAAACTGGACTCCATGAAAGTGCGATTTTTCTTATAAAAGTGCGCTTTTACATTGAATCGTTTTCATGTATGAGGCGCACTTATTCCTCGTTGGATAATACATAAGTGCGTAATAGACACCAAGACGATTCAATGTTAAAGCGCAGTTCTATTGGCGTTTCCGCACTTTCTGTCGCACTTATTATATGCGCAATGCGCTATATTATAGTTATTATTGTTTGAACATTGTTCGATGCCAAGTTCTCACAGTAGATTTACAATAAAATTTCATGTAACAATAAATTTCACTGTTCAGCAATAAACTGATACAGTGCATTCACATTAAATTTTACTGTTTTAGAGAAAAAAATGTATGGAGAAAAATTGATTTTTTTAATGTTAAGATACATAACCACCCCCCTTTTTCACTGTAAAAGTCTATTTTACATTGAAATTTACTGTAAAAACGTTAAAGTTTATTGTTTTTGTATTGTAGCATAACACTAAAACTTACTGTAAATTATTGTAAAATTACTGTACTGTCACAGTGAAAATCATGGTTTTGTTACTGTACATTTCTATTCGGGTATGGAAATTAAATCACGTACCTGAAAACTTGTTGTGCAGCAGTACCAAATTACTCAAAAGTTTCCTTACTAGGCACTAAACTTCTCAAATCCAAACACACCAATATAGCAAATCAACCGTTGGAACACCGTCGATGAGAACCGATTTCCTCAGTGAGAAGTTGACATGTAATTCACCTCTCACGTTGCTGTTGATTCCTCATCAGTCCTCAGTGTCCGGCGATGTTCACTTCATGCATATAAAGCCAAACTCGTTGACTAAAGCCGCAGAAAAGCTTTCAAAATACTCAAGTGGCTACCAAAGCTTGCCTGTTCTCTCACTTGGTATCTAAAGAGATTTTATTTCCTCTCTCCCAAATGCTGTTGATGGAGGTAAAATAAAAGAAAGCTTCTGCACTCTGGCAAAATGATGTAGCTTCGGCGTCACCACGAGGCTTCTTTGTTCTTTTATACAAAGAAATTCACTTTTACCAAGCACTTTGTTAAACATGCGGCATCGAAACTTCACTTTTGCTGCTTTTAGGCTGTAATGCCAAAGATACCGATTTTTACACGATAAAAAATACTTGGGATAAAACTTTTCACGATGTATTAAACTTTTCTTAAACGTTTTCACCCTCGTCGCCAATTAATATGATCTAGAAACCAGGGATTGTGATCAAATAATAAAGTGACTTGACTCGTCCGTAGACTCTAAAAGAATGAAACTCTATTCCACATGTCCACTGTTACAGCCTTTACATTGGTGTTCTCTCTGAGAGCCAAATCAATGTTGTCGCAGGGGTGTGCGATACTATCTATGTACAATTATTATAGCTATTTGAAAAGGCCTTAGCCACTACACTTTGGAAAAGTAGGGACAATATTTGGCTGTGTCAAAATCGCTTCACTGCCGCGGACATTATAATAGGTCTGTTTTTCTGTGGTCTACCGATATTCTGAAATTCAATCTGGCCACCCTGGCTGTAATGTAAATATGCAGGATAGGTGTCAAACGTGCAAATTTTGATTTGTTTTGCTGGTATTTTTTTTTTTACGAAATCGTGTTAAAATATATCGTTTTAGCAATGTTTATCACCAATATTTTATTGAAAAAGGCGAAGAGCAAGTGAGTATTTATAATTTCATTCTATTGCGATCCTCCAAACTGAGTTGGAATTCGCCGATACGGACCAATATACTCGAACAGAAATCAACCAATTTTCTTACCCCAGGAATATTCTCGTGCTGATGGAAAGTGCCGTCAGTGGACATCAGTTTACGAAGATTCGCGAGCGTTTGGCTGATAAACTGGAGCTGATTCGCTTCGATCCGTACAGTAAGTAATATTATTATGTAAACCGATGTGGTCTAACTGTATGTATATTTCAGTACAACGCAACAGCCTCTACAAAGAACGCAGACGTGTCAGAAGCTTAAATTAGAATTTTTTCGATTAATTAGGTTTAACTGAATAAAAATGTTTCAGTAGGTTAACGAGGTGTTTTTCGTTGCATTCCGAGAGCCTACTTGAGTTGTTTTACGAAATTGGGATAAGACTGCGAATGCTCATTAAAACGTTCAAACTTTATACCCAAAATGTCTAATTTCTCAAATCCTCGCAGCCGTACTTGGATGAAGTGGGAATCTTCCCAACCGGTGCCGAAAGGTGAACCAGAGCACAAAAATTCTCTCCAGAAACAACGCACTTGTTACACTGACACAATTTTATTACCGAACAAACTATTTTAAGCGGACAAACAAACTGCATTCTATTCTATTCTCTTACACAGCCAGTATTGAAAAGCATCGTGGAAAAGACTGCAGTTATCTTTAGTGTTTTTCTTGTCAACATTAATATTTGCAGCACATTGTAATGTGACGCAAATATTAAAACGGCCAGGCCTACTGTGCAGAGTTTGTTTTGAAGATGGTTCAAAATTATACGGCAATCTAATTATTCATTTACTGAATAATTGAAATAATGAATTATTTTGAACCTTGATTAAAGAAGAAACGAGGACAACCGTACCGACCGTTTCAGTTTTAAGTGGATATGATAAATAGTTGGGAGTGACTTGGCTAAAAAGGTTAATGTCACTCCTTTGGGATGGGACAGAGGTATTTACACTTTGTCCTGGCTAATGAGCCTAGGTTAAAGCGCCTTTATTCGCTCTTAAGCGGACAAACAAACTGCATGCTGGCATTTATTTTTAACTTAATTTGTATCTTAATTTCTATATCCCAAATTGCAGTTTACGTGCTAGATGAGGTAGATTTCCAGATTGGTGCAATCCTCCAGAGCCATCAGTCGACCACAGCAGCACGATCAAGATCACTCATTCTCCTGCGATGTTTTTGATACCGAGTGATAACAAGAGAGCCTCACCGATCCGCCTTCCTCATCGCACCCGCTATCAGGTACATGGTGATGACGATGATGATACCGATCTCGCTCAGCCTGCTGTGTAGTGTAATGTATCCTTCCTTCATTCCCCGTTCCATTTCGGATTAATTTGCTGATCGGTGTACGCATGCTGATGGTATTGGCGAGATGACGATCAAGTTTTTAGAGACGATGATTATGCAGGGCTGTAGTGCTCCGGGTGATCTTGTTTGCGAACACTAATCAAAACAATCGTTTTTTGATCTGCACTGTAGATTTGGTAGAGATCCAGTAATTATCGAAAGGAAAGAAATCAAATTTGCTCTGCATTTTTAACCCTGGAGATGGAAAATGATAGCTCTGCTGTATATCTCATGAACATGAAGCTTATTCGCAGACGTATAGATCGTCTTTATGCAATAAAATCTACACGACTACATAGTCATCATGCTCAAGTTTTATAAAACCTACACGACTACGGTACGATGTCAGATGTTGTCCTGGATATCTTTTCTTTAGCGGGATAGCGTGTTGATTCGGCTGGAGCACTCCGACTGAGATTTTCCCAGTGGCGGAATCTGTTTCCTGGCTAATTAGCTTCCAGCTTTGTCACGATATACTCAGATAGTTCCATGCGGGAAATCTACCCTACTCAAACTGAATTTTCCGGCGATAGATTTCACCCGTTGGCGTTATCACTTCGTCAGATTCGACAGATTCTGTGATTCCTTCGCGTTCTAGTGTAAGGTCTTTAATCGCTTCATGAGAACTTTCACCGATTCCCTGCAGAACCTCCATCTTGTTGGACAGAAAGTTCCTTATTTCGAATCCGCCGAAATATTGTACGCGTTTTGCTTCGTTGATCACGTCTACTGCCTCTTGAATCGTCCAAAAGATATCTAGAAGGTCATTAATGCTATGGCTCTTCACAATAACTTCAGTTGCCCGAGGATATTTGCCAACAAACTCTTGCGCGTTCAAATTTTTAACGTGTTGGGCCGATGAAGGTGAGAAGGTTGACCCAAAGGTGGCCACGTCCATAACGAAGGTCGTATGACGCAGAGAGTTTTCATGCCAAAGAAAGCGTTGCGAGTGACGATCAGGTTCAAGGATCTTAACTTGGTGGAACATTTCTCTTATGTCACCACACACGGCTACCGGGAATTGACGAAAACAGCTGAGAACAGTCTGAAGTGACGTAAGCAGATTAGGCACTTTCAAAAGGTTAGCGTCCAATATAAGTCTAACTTTCCCGGTTTTTTTGATGTAGCACAATTCCTAATGGACGATACCACACACAATCAGCCTTTACACACTGTAGTTCAGCCTCGGTTGCCCTGTGGGCATAACCTTTCGTCTCGTAATCTACAATTTGTGCGTTCACTTGCTGCTTCAGTTCCGGGTTTTTGAGGAGTTTCCTCTCCAGTGCTTGTAGACGACGAGCAGCCATTGGATAACTGTTGGGGAAGCACGGATTGTTTTATCGGAACAGTAAGCCGCAGATTATCCAGTTCAATTAATAGCTTCGGCTGAACCTATGCGTAATCTTCCAGCGGGACCCCCGCAAACGATGAAACTGTTCCGTAAGATCTTGATACCGCATTGTCTGCTTTGGAAGAACGAACTGGCTTACTGTGCGGGCTTGAATCGGCTTTCGTCGTACAGCACTGCCCACACCCGCAACCTCAAACTTCACTTGCTGGGACCTAAGTTGTCTTGTCATATTGCCAGTTGGTAAGCGACTCCGGTGCCCCACTAACTCCTAACAGCTTGGCTACAAGGCGAAAATTGCTGAAGCAGCACCTTTGTTCAATAGCACAATGACTGGCAGAAATTTTGACGGATGAAAGGTGAAGAAGACTGTGATGTCTATCGCGGCAGCCATCTATCTCGCATCCTCTCCACGATTTGCAAGGCCATTTTTCTTGGTTGTTCATACAAGTTCTGCAAAGACCTTTTTGCTGCACATTTTTCCACCTTGTCTCCCCGTTCAGTGATTTGAAGCGAGCATATTCTGCTATGCGATGTCCTTGCACGTTTCACATGGCACAGGTCTTTCTCGGTACGTGCTTATCAATTCTGGGGGACGTTCCTGTTGGCATTGTTTCCGATGAATGTGTTTGGCTTTCTCTTTCGACCTCTGCTTATCTAGTCTAGACGATCTTCCGAAACATGGCAGTTCAAACTCACTTTACTGGCCGCGTTGACGAACCCGGCCATAAAGTCTCCGAAGGTCACAAGCGTAAACGTCGAAAATCGGTCTTTGAAGAGCTTTGAGATGGTCCACGAGATTTTGTACCGCTATTAACGACCGGATGAGTTACTTGGGCCGACCACAGAGTGTTAGCAAGATTTTAACAACTTGTCCTACGCCACTAGGAAGTAGCAGCCGACTTCTTACCGTTTCAAGCGCGTGACCTTTCAGCGTTCGTTGTAAGCGGATATGATTTTTCGCATCCGTGTTCCAGTAAGCGGCCGTTAATTGCTCGAAACTACTGATGAATATTGGCCAGTCCTCGGGGTGACCGCTAAACATTGGTAGTTCTTTACCCATTACCTGACGAGCTGCAATTTGCTGAGCGCCGATGGTCACCGGTAGCATATTCGCTGGTGGATGAATGTGATAGTCACCAGAGTGAGGAAGTGAGACAGCCGGACCCCGAGCCGAGCCCAGTGGTTCATCGGTTCTATCACCTTCGCTCGCGTGGCCATCTATTTGCAACCGTTTGTTTAACCAATCTTCGACCTTTCCAGCAGAATCAACAATTGAGCCTCTGTGACTGCTATATTCGGCGAGTTGCAACATAAGCTCGCATTTTTTCTCCATAGACTGCAGTCTGATGATCAGCGGTTGTTTCTCTTGGAAGAGCTTCGAATCTCGTAACTTGCGTTCCCGCAATGTCTTCTCCTTTTACATCAGTCTAGGCTGTTCCTCTAGCTGCCGTTGCTCTTCTTCCAGCTCTTGCTTGCGTATATCTTCCTGCTCTTTTAGCTCCCGTTCCAATATTTGCCTCTCTTGCTCTATGATTTGCATCTGCGTTTCTAGTGCCACACGAGCACTAGAAGTCATGCTGACTGCCGGCGTTGCCGGAGGAATTGTTTTTGCTGCGTTTCGATCCAGCTTTGCTAACCGTAGCTTTGGTTGATCGCTGATCCTTGCCGTTATCACACCGTTAGGTTCACGCAATTTTCCATCTATAAGAATAACCGCATGTAAGTTAACCTCACTTTTAGTTATAAGCTAAGATTACTTACTTTTAATACAAGTTCGTGTAATTGTTCGATGTAAGCAATAGTTTTAAGTGCAAAATTCACTTTAGATTTAGATAAAGAAATAATGTATATATAAGTGAAATATACCTCAAATAGATAACTTTTTCGTCGACACTCCATTCACGTTGTTTAACTTTTTTTTCTATCTGTCGCGATCGTCACCTATCCTTCCCTGTCATCTATCTTGATTGACTGCTTATGACGTTTCAATTGGTTACGTTGCTTTGCGTTCGTAGCGGCACTGCAACAAGTGGCCTCGTCTTCACAGGTATTGTGAAAAACAGATTTCTGCACATAGTCGTTTTATCCCATGCAAAAAATTTGATCTCGGGACGTAGTAGGTGTTAGCTCTGCCGACTTCCCATTTCAGAATCACAGAAACCTAGCGGTACATTCCAGGATCGTTTTCTGTCGGCAAGTCCCAGCTCAATAATAAAATAAGTATCAAATTTATATCACAGTATTACTATCAAAGCTTCAAGTGCGTGCGCATGTAATTTATACGTAGGTTTCCAATCTTTATCAGTTGCTTTGAATTTTTTAGGGTATCTATACGTGTAATTCTAAACAGATTTAAACCACGTCCTACTAATCTCCTTCTGTTCCGGTTTTCCCGCAGTTGCCCACATTGGAGATATATCACCCCCATTACTTGCAACTGACAAAGTTTGGTAACCATAGGCCATAGATCGCAGGATGGTGTGATATTCACTCCACGAACGAAATTCGCTCAGCTTTGCTAATGGTTGTATTTTATTTTGATTTCTTTTCTCAAAATTCACCCCTCTAAACTTGCCCTCGGCTTGGAGCACAACCTCTCGGATGCTCCCAAACTATCCATTATTTGCTAACTGTAGTGGATGGAGATTTACAAAAATAGATCCTCCATTTTTTGACCTAAATCTCTGCTAAGTTTATATTCTGGTTGTTGGTTATACTACGTTTCTGATACTGGCTTTCTCTAGTCGTGGAATAGTATGTTTGATTTGATTTTCGTGTATCGAGAAGTTCACTTGTTTCTCCAACTGAGAGAGAGAGTAATACTACATTTGGTTTCTATTCTTGTTTCCTTCCATTTAATTTTGAACAATGGTTTGTTTTGGTATTTTTTTTACCATCAGAACTCATCATAAGCTCATTTATAATAGTAAATCATTTCAAGGTTTGCTTACATATTAACGACTAGAATACGTGATTTTTGTTTCTTAAAAAGGTTTACACGTTTTATAATGGTTTGGACACAAGTGAAAACTTCGTTGAATGTCTTTCTGTATGCGCATGCATCTGTCGCTGTGTAGGTGTCAGTGAGTGAGTGAATGAGTGAGTGTGTGTATGTGTACTTTTGGAAACGGAAAGCATTCGAATTCGATATTCACATGCGTGTTTGGTGAAAAGTATAGGGATGATTTTTTGCGTTATAGGCACTCATGATTTTTTGTTGTAGTTTATTTCAAGTTTGTTATATTTCTAACAGCAGTACGTTTTTTCACATTTGCATGTGTAAGGAGCGGGGAGAGGGGAACCATGAATGGACTTAACGATAGACTACGTAGGAGGAACTTTCTGGAAGGAAGGAGGTGGGGGAGGTCATACTTTGGTTGAATACTTTCTTGTTATCTTAGTCTACGTTTTGTAACTTGTTTTAAAAAATTGTTTTTCTTTCTGACGATTTATAATATTTATATGGTGTACCCTTAGAGAATTTAAAAATTCAATGGCATTACCATTACATGCCTTGTGGTAGGTTCCATTTTTCTATTTCTTACAGTTTGCTTCCAAGTTAGACGAAATACTTAACATCTGATTGCATCCAGAGCATATAATAAAGGAATTCTTTAAATATGTGATTTCAGAAACCAAAAATATTTTTGCATTTGTTTTTCTTTTCTAATTGACTCCCTATGTGTGACGGTAGAACGCTAAATTGTAATTAAAGCCTCGAAACTTAACCATGTCAATCAAAGTAACACAGTAAAATAACATAACAAACGCGGCCCATGGCACACTATGTATACGTAGAATCAACCGAGTGTTTGTTTAAATTGTTTGTTAACTTAGCAAATTGGCTTTTTGATGGGTAGCACACTTTTCACTGGAACAAAAGCAACAATGCAATGTTTGCATTCGCGAAAAATATGCCTTTACAGAAACAGCTAATCTCACTTTTCGTTTGCTACGCTAGACCATGGTAATTGTAGTTTATGTTATAACTAATAGTATATTGTTTTTTATTCCATTTCATTGTTTTATTTTGGGTCACCTATATTCTTTTGCTCAAAATTATACAATCTTGCTATGATAATGGAACATACAACTGTTTAATAATTTCCTAAAATATGGGGTTTTTCGTATTTCTATACTTCAAAGTTTATGTTTACATTATCGAGTGTATTTCGTCTGGCATATGGTCACTGTCGACTCGGTTAAATGACAACAAATAGGTACGTGCTAGTTTCCCCATTATGAGCAGATTTATTGACATGTAACTCTCTGTTGGTGATTCTGTTGAAAGCTCTCTCGTAGAATCTTCCGGTTTAAATTTGGATTCTACGATACCTAATTGACCTGGTCGTGATCGTGTTGAAAATTGCGCTGCATTCAGATCATCGCGGTCATGACAATTAGTAACTCGTGGTCAAACACAGCATATCCCAAACGACCCTTATGCCAAACGGAATGCACTCTTTTGTATTCCTTTTTTTTGGTTGTTTTATTCACTCTTGTAGTTGTCGTCGCAATAATCTGGTGACTCCCTATAATGCTCACTTAATGCTACAAGTTCAGTTCTTCCGATAGTTTTAGGAGGTTTCTGGAGGCTCCGCGATGAACTCTCAGGCATAGAACTCCATTTTGCTGGTCAACTTGTACTCCTGTTCTTCGATTGTGTACATATCGATTAGCTGGAAGTGTATAGTAGATGATGGAAAAATAAACAAATCAGAAGATTATTAAGCAAAGATTTCGTTTAGATTAGTTAGACAGTAATTAGTAAGCCACGCGTCGGCGATTCCTGTAGCAGTTTGAGTGGGATATTTTGACAGCAGGAAACGGGAAGAATCAGACTAAATATAGTAACAACGGTTTGTAAATCGAAGATTTTTTATGATGAAGTTAAACGAAACGATTAAATGTATAGTTTTGGAACGAGTTGCTTACACGATACGAAACATAAGTTATAAGTAAATATAAGAAATTAAGGAGTTAATCATAGAAAACGTCTCATAACCCGATTACTGTGAGTGACAGAGACATATCATTTGCTAAATTAAAAAAAAAACACTTCTCTACAACTTTGTCGAAGACGACCAAGCGCTATCTCTTTTAACTCAAACGTTAAATTTTCTATAGCCTACTATGATCAATAAAAAAAATATTTAAAAAATCAGTCGGTAACTTGTTGACCAATTTTAAAGTACGTATGTCTTTTATAAAGAAAAGAGGCAGTTAATTTTCACAAAATCTTTTGAAAGTGACAGGAAATCGAAATTGCCTGGCCTATTTCGGGCAAAACCATCAATATGGGGCACCAACAGAACACAACAATCTTGTGAAATTTTAAATAGAAGTTCACTGCAGATTTGTCTATAATATCACCATTGAAGGGTGTTTGAAGGCGACTGACGGTGTATTTTCTCGGGAGACATTTTGAAATCAGTTGACGCTAGGTCTTTGAAGGCGTCGAAAGTAGTATTTTGTCGGGAGACAGTACATATAGATCGGTTTACTGAGTAGATAATTTATTGGGGAATTCAACCCACCTCTATCATACAAAAATCCAAAGATTTTTTTTGAATATTTGTTCCTTCAGCACCGTTATATTTATTTCCGACGGTTGTAAAATTGTAAAACCTACCGAATAACACTTTGGACCCTTTCGCGTTTGACTGTTGCTAATTTAATGTGAATTCCAGTCGCAAATGTTGAACTGTAGATTGTACACTAAGATCCTTTTTATGATCTGTAGGTTATTATACATTTTTTGTGTCATTTGCTAAGAAAATCGGTAGCATCCAGCCATACATCGAGTAAAGCTAGGTGACTACTTCTAGCTAGCTTCTATCCTCCATAATTTCAGTCTTTTCCTTCGAATTTTCAAAATTTTCACATTACGTCGGGTTCTCGGCTCGTGCATAAATGATCTCTCCTGAAGAAGACCTAGCTGATGGTAAAATGGATGTCGAACAAGATTCGTCATCGAAAACTCCGATTTTCCGTTGAAAATCATACACATTGAAGTCAGTCGGACCATATTTCTTTCGGATTAAAGATCATTTACTAAGTTGCAAATATCTTGAAAGTTCAGAATTGTGATATCTTGTCGAAAGCAAGCAAATGGTATTACTAACGATAGGTATTTTATGAAGAACTACCGAATCTGCATACCCGCCAACAAAGTTGAGACCGATGGTGTGCTCACCGAATCGAGTTTTTCTTGCATGGAACTTCTGAAGTACGGCTGTTTGAAAGACTCCTTGACTCCAGTCAACTAAGATTTTAAATGGCTATCGCACAGGACAAGGCAGCATTGTATGTTCCTACAAAATCGTATCGGGAAACCTTTGATGGGGCTGTTTTGCCTATTTACGTCTTGTTCGACAAGGTCCGCCTGTCTGTTCAGTTTCCATTATGCTGTCTTGACTCAGGGTTCGAATCCGATGATCCCAGAAAATTTCACAACATAATCTTTTTGAAGTTCTCGAAGGCTTGTTGACATTCGGACGAGCAGACGACCTTCTTTCAATTCGTGGAGAGTTCGTCGAGAGGATATCGAAGCGTTCGCATACTAGGGACAAACTTGCCATAATAATTAATTTACCCTAGGAAGAAAAGGTTCGTTGAAGCTGGTATATCATTGGTCTACACCACCAACTAAGACATCGTTGAGATAGCCTGACGGGTACTCCAACTTTGCTAGCATTGTGTCCACTAGCTTCTGAAAGGCGCCACCCAGCAAACCAGCAATCGTATATAAAAGTTTACTATAAATTACAAATAATGACAGACTAAATCATAATTACAAATAGTGCAAGCAAAAATTATGTTTTGTTATGAAAAGTTCACATAAAATGCAAATCTATGATCGAAATACAATGTTGACTTGAAGTTATTTATAAGTCCACTACAACTTAAAACAAAATTGTACATGCGAAATAATAGACAATTTTGAAACATTGTATAGAAATTAATTTGCAATTGGATTAAGCTGCAAAATCGTTCAAAAAAAATAGTCACCTCCTTATAGCACTTCGCAAATTCTCCGCCAGACTAGTTCGATATTTGAGCAATAAAAATGGCTTGAGTACAGAATGTAGGTTGTGATTTGACAAGTATAGAAGGTATCATTGGAGTGCCATATTTAGGTTGGATTATGGTATTTTTAGATCGTAATCACAAAGCGATAAAAATGATCAAATATAATCGTTGCTTGACAGTATATAAATAGAAGAGTACATAGCGGCTATGCTGGGAATACGAAGATCTCAAGTTCGAAACTGGAAGTAAATCGTAGCAGGTAATTTTAATAATTGATTTTCCAGTAACTCCAACCTCACCCATTAAAAACATATCTACATCTACCAGTGTGGGCGTAACTGTGTCTTATAACAGAATTATGGAAATTTCATCCTGACATTTTATTTTCATAATATTTTTTTTTTAAATACTTCTTGTTACCACATTGGGGACCTTAAGCTGCATAAACCTTTATGTGTGATTGTAAAGTTGATCATATATAAACTCAAAATGATAAGCTAGATGATTGTATAATGCTTCTGATGAGATCAAAATTCGTCGTAAATCACATAGTTCTACTATACCGATTTGTTGTACGTATATGGCCTCCACTTTTGTTCACGTAGAAGAGATCTGTGCATTTTATACAATCAATTCATATCGTTGAAGAGTACAGTTAATCAAATTGCAACTTTTTAAAGTGAATCAAAATGTTGGCTGGGCAGTCGCTGCTTTGACTCCCGGGCGAAGTCGGTTGTTGCGGTAGCGCTCCCGTGAGCATTTCGTCATGCTCCCCAACCTGTAGAAATGCGTTAGAGAGATCCATTTGACAAAATACCTTACTATTTACCAGCTTCGCGAAGATGTCTTGCGGCTGTGAAGAGAGTACTGGTGCTGCTATAGGGCACCCTGTAGGGTATTTAACCCTGTTGAATAATCGCTTTTCTCACAACGACTATCGGAGCTGCTCACTCCGAGTACGGAAATGGTGTTATGATTCCAGCGAATGCAACTCCGCTAGCGAATGACGGCTCTCAATAATAGCATGTCTGTAATAACCTACGCACTCGGAACTATTGAGAACCAGAGCTACAGGTCCAAAGCCCTGGTAAAGGAAGATGGTTGTGATGATCTGGACCACGTTAAGCAACAAAGGTCATAACCTCAAGTCCAAGGCGTGAAGCGACCCGGGCCGAGGGATGAGTGGTCGAGGAGGTGAAAAAGATGCTCGATCGTTAACAGAGGTTGTGAGGTACCTGGGCAACCCCCACAGTAAGCGTCCCTTACCACGTTACTGCGGAGCTCTGTCGTGGCGGACCTTTCTTTCTCAGGCTACTCGTGGGATCAATGAGCGAAGTGAACAAAAACAAACAAACGGAGGTGCCGAACCCCTTCGCCAAAGGTGGTTTGATGAGGTCTCCCCTAGTGGGGAGGGTAGTGGAACGACGGGGGCTGCATTCGACAGCACCAGTGACGCCCATCAGTGGTAGGAAATAGTCCTACCAACGCGCTGGACGGGCCACTAACCGCGATGCGTCAAGTTGTGGAGCAACTCGATAGTATCATCGAGTTTACAAATGCGAAACAAAACATCAGCAAGGATCTGAAATAGAGCCTGCTGGTGCTCCGAAAAGCTCTTCGAGTCGCAAGACAGGAACAGCAGACTTACGCCATGAGGGTAGAAGGTCGAGAGAAGGCCGATAGGGGAACCCAGACAGTGGCCTCCAAGAGGGTGGAGGGAAGAGAGAAGGCCGACATAGGAAGTCACCAGGCGAGGGCGCAAAAAGTAACACCAAACGGCGTGTACCCGTGACGGCCAAACGCCGTTTGGTCGAGGTAAACCTGCGCGCAACCGACCCAGTCGGGCAGAAAAGGGGGACCAGCAATCCGGCGCAACCGGGACAGGGGGCGAAAACCCCTGGAAGCTGGTCAGTAGGAGGAAGCCGATGCCGGACGCACCTCGACCTGCAAAGAAGGACAGAGGCGAGGCCTTGTCATTAAAGACCGACAAGGACAAATATGCCGACGTCCTAAAGTCAATGCGGGCGGCCGAAAGCCTCTCGGCCCTCGGGCAAGACGTGCGCAGCGTGAGACGCACCAATACAGGCGAAATGCTTTTGGTGCTGAAGTGAGGCGCACAATCTAGTGCGGTCTACAAGGCCTTGGCCCAAGAGGTCCTGGATGAAAGCGCCCAGATGAGATCGTTAGGGGCGGAAATGACTCTCCAGTGTAAGCAACTGGACGAGTTCACGATCGCAGATGATGTCGTCGCTGCCGTCATACAGCAATGTGGCGCAGTAATTGAGCGGGCTTCTGTGCGCTTGAGAGCTGGACCCTCCGGCACGCAACTACCTCAGGCTACTAAAAGCGGTTACCGTGATAGGAAAACTGAAGATCGGCTGGTCAGTATGTCCAGTTAGCATACCCCAGCCGCCTTCAGTGGATAGGTGCTATCGGTGCCTTGAATCCGGCCACAAAGCATACGAATGCAAAGGTATAGATAGGAGCAAGCTATGTCGTCGCTGCGGCGAGGAGGGGCATAAAGAGCGGGGGTGCACTAAGGCATATAAGTGCCTTATTTGCACCTCTAAGAAGCAAGCCCATAAACATGCTATGGGCGGACCTTCGTGTCCCTTCGGTGAGTTAAATAAGAAGAAGCCGTGAGAGTCACACAGCTAAATCTTAACCATTGTGCAGCAGCCCAACAGCTGCTGTGGCAGTCGGTCTCGGAGTCGAGGACAGATGTCGCCCTCTTATCAGACCCGTACAGCATCCCTGCCAGCAACGGCAATTGGGTGTCGGACGGGTCTGGAATGGTGGCAATCTGTACAACGGGAAGGTTCCCGGTTCAAGAGGCAATACACCCCTCCGCCGAGGGTGTGGCGATTGCCAAGATCAATGGTGTGTTCTATTGCAGCTGCTACGCCCCACCAAGGTGGCCAATAGAACAGTTCTACCAGATGATCGACAGGCTCTCGTCGGACCTCGTGGGCCGGAAACCGGTAGTAATAGCGGGAGACTTCAACGCTTGGGCAGTGGAGTGGGGCAGCCGCTGTACAAATAGCAGGGGTCAAGCGCTAATGGAAGCGTTTGCGAAACTCGATACTGTGCTAGCTAATGATGGCTCCGCTAGTACATTCCGTAGAAACGGAGTGGAGGCGTGGATTGATTTGACCTTTGCCAGCCCGAGTCTGGCTCCAGGCATGGAATGGAGGGTAGACGAAGGCTACACCCATAGCGATCACTTAGCAATCCGCTTTAAGATCAACTATGGTGTGCAGCATCCGAGGGCGGGAGATCCCTGTCAGGTACGCGGGTGGAAGTCCAATCACTTCGACAGCGAAGCTTTCACCGCGGCCCTGGGACTGGAGGCCAACACCGACAGTCTAAGCGGGGATGCGCTGGTAGCTGTTCTATCACGCGCGTGCGACGCCACTATGCCGAGAAAAACACTGCCAAGAAACGGTAGATGCCCGGTATACTGGTGGAGTGCCGAGATTGCAGCTCTACGGTCAGCCTGTCTCAGAGCTAGACGTAGGATGCAAAGAGCTCGCACCGAGGATGCAAGAGAGAACCGCCGTGAAGTGTTTCGAGCTGCGAAATTAGCCCTTAACAAGGCTATTAAAAGCAGCAAGAGAGCGTGTTTCGACAACCTGTGTGAGAGTGCCAACGCGAATCCGTGGGGTGACGCCTACCGGATTATGATGGCCAAGACCAAAGGGGGCTCCTCACCCCCAGAACGGTCTCCGGACCGGTTGGCAACGATTATCGAAGTACTCTTCCCGTCTCTCCCACAAGCCCCTGGCCACCTGCACTACGAGACAGTGCGGGCACGGTCGAAATGGTGGCTCCAGTGACGAACGAAGAACTACTCGCAGTGGCTAAATCCCTAGCAATGAACAAAGCTCCAGGGCCGGATGGAGTTCCGAACAACGCTCTCAAGGCAGCGATCATAGCGAACCCGAACATGTTCAGGCTAGCTATGCAGAGATGCCTTGACGAGTGCCGTTTCCCCGATAGATGGAAAAGGCAGAAACTGGTGCTGTTGCCGAAGCCCGGGAAGCCGCCAGGCGACCCATCGGCGTACAGACCAATCTGTCTGATAGACACGACTGGCAAACTGCTTGAGAGGATCATCCTCAACAGGCTCACCCCGTACGCGGAAGGTACGGACGGTCTGTCAAGCAACCAGTTTGGCTTTCGGAAGGGTAAGTCCACAGTGGACGCTCTCAACTCAGTGATAAATACTGCCGAGATAGCGATCCAACGAAAAAGGCGAGGTATTCGATACTGTGCGTTAGTGACACTTGACGTGAAGAACGCATTCAACAGCGCAAGCTGGGATGCCATCGCGCTCTCGTTATACCGGCTTAGCCTACCGGTGGGTCTGTACCGGATCCTGGAAAGTTACTTCCAAAACCGCGTACTGCTATACGAGACCGATGCCGGTCAGAAAAGGATTCCGATTACCGCCGGAGTCCCGCAGGGCTCGATCCTAGGCCCGGTGCTATGGAACCTCATGTATGACGAGGTTCTGAGACTGAAGTTCCCTCCTGGGGTCAAGATCGTCGGCTTTGCCGACGACGTAATCTTGGAGGTCTACGGGGAGTCAATTCCTGAGGTAGAACTAACCGCAGAACACGTGATTAGCACGGTGGAGGAATGGATGAGCGCGAGAGGCCTGGAGCTCGCTCATCATAAGACGGAGGTAGTTATCGTCAACAACCGCAAGTCGGCACAACATGCAGTTATCCATGTGGGAGAAGTCGCGATCACTTCACAGCGAAGTCTGAAGTCTCTCGGAGTCATTATAGACGACAAGTTGACCTTCGGCAGCCATGTCGACTATACGTGCAAGAGAGCGTCGACTGCTGTTGCAGCACTATCGAGAATGATGTCCAACAGCTCAAAGGTGTGCGCCAGTAGACGTAGGTTACTGGCAGGCGTTGCCGTATCTATCCTCAGGTACGGCGGCCCGTCATGGTCAAGAGCACTGAGGGTAACCAGTTACCTACAGAAACTGGAGAGCACCTACCGCGTGATGTGCCTCAGAGTGATATCTGCCTGCCGCACGGTATCACACGATGCATCCTGCGTGATAGCGAGCATGATGCCAGTCGGGCTGGTCATTCGGGAAGATGAGGAGTGCTTTGAGCTACGTGGAAATAGGGGAGCCCGCGAGCGCACCAGGGTGACCTCGGTCGTCAGATGGCAGCGTGAGTGGGACAACTCCTCGAAAGGTAGGTGGACCCACCGGCTGATACCTAGCATATCGAGCTGGGTGAGAAGACCCCATGGGGAAGTTCACTTCCACCTGACACAATTCCTGTCAGGCCATGGCTGTTTTCGTCAGTACCTCCACAGGTTCGGGCACGCGGAGGTCCCAGTCTGCCCGGACTGCCCAGGTGTAGATGAAACTGCCGAACACATACTGTTCGTATGTCATCGGTTCGACGTCGAAAGAAGAGCAATGCTTGACGTCTGTGGCTGGGACACAACCCCGGATACCCTTATTCAGCGGATGTGTCAAACGGTGGAGAAGTGGAACGCAGTCTCGGCTGCTACCATCCAGATTGCCAGTAGGCTACAGGTAATCTGGCGAACCGAGTAACAGACGACGGGCACGACTAACTAGTGATTGGTTAGTTGGAGCGAAAAATGCCGAGCGCAAAAAAAAGTGAGTGAATGGTCTGTCCATGCTGAGGCAGGTTTGGCGCAGCGACTGGCAACCGCGTAAGGGGTAAACCCAGCCACCCCGAAGCAAGACAGAAGAGTGAGTGTATAGGCGTATAAGTGGACTGCCTCATGCCAAGACGGGAGGGTCGTAGCGTAGTATGTTGGAACTAAGCTATCGATGCCTCATGGCGTGGCAGAGGAGTGAAAGGGTGAGCATCCAAGTCAGTCTCACACTGCATGTTAAGGGTGAGCATAAAAGTCAGCCTCACAGGTTGGTAGAGGCTAGCACAAAAGTCAGCCTAGCAAGGAGTGAAAAAGGTGAGCACACAAGTCAGCCTCGCATGGTATGTCAGAAGTGGGGCCTAAGAAAAATGTCCCACATGGGATGCCAGGGGGAGTGACAAAGGTACAATAGAGTGGCACGATTGAGAGTGAATCAGGTGATAGGGTGAGCACCCAAGTCAGCCTCACATGGATGGGTAGGGCGAGCACAAAAGTAAGCCTAGCAAGGAATGAGTAAGGTGAGCACACAAGTCAGCCTCGCATGGAACGTAAAAGGTGAGCACAAAAGTCAGCCTCATGTGGGAGTGTTTGAGAGTGAATCAAAGTGTGATTGAGAGAGCACCCAAGTAAGCCTCATACAGGATGTATGATCGCGTGAGTGAGAGTGAATGAGTACATTCAGTACAGCCATCCCCCCAGAAGTAATACCGAGAGGTAGTTCCTGGAAGGAATGATGGCGGAGCCCAATGGAGTTTAGTCGGTATTAATGGCCGGTCACCATTCGAGTCCGACACGCCCCCAGTGCACCCAGTGTGGTAGATTGGACCCTACCGTTAGCACGTGTACTGGGCTAGGACATAAAGGTCTTCTCCATTGTAAAAAAAAAAAAAAAGAGTTCCATTAGACCATGGTGGCAGGTTGATATTTTGGGACTGAAGCTGCAACACATTCCAGAAGTAAACAGTTGTAGTGAGTTATAGCATCGTCGACATTTACAAAATGTTGCAACTCATTCCAGTTGATCCGCTTTAGAAGGCGTCGAAGAGCGGAATAATCTGTCATGCAAAAATTGTATTTATCGAGAGTCGGTTCGTCCTCGTAACGAAAACATCGGTGGAACTTCAGCAAAACTTCCAGTTGACAAGTTTAAGAGCCTGTTTGGAGCGAAAGAGTCGGCTATAAGTCGTCGATACCGATGTCTGCAAATCGCGAAGAATCCCACTGAAGATAATATGGCATTCGCGTGCAGGATAAACAAGGCTTGCGTGGAATTTGAATTGGGAATCAGAGAATGACGTCGAGATACGTACATGTCTCCTCACAAAAATTGAGGACAACAACGACGTTACATTGGAGCAGCTCTCCGAGGAGTGTCAGCGTCTGTACAACCTCAAACACGACAGTGCTATGATTTAGTCTGCGGCACCATACAACCAAGTGCAAGCGATAGTTTGGTGGAAAGCGATTAGAAGAGCGTGGCCGAGAGTCACCACAACTGTCTTCGAGTGCTACCGGCAGGAAGCCAAGTTATCCTTGTTGGGCTTTGCGGTGCATTACATTTCGTTCGGGACTGTAATTACGACAACCATAAGTGCTCCGATTACGGCCAAGTCGGACAGCGTGAAGGATACTTCGACAATGCAAAGTCTCGGAAGCCTGGAAGCGGACAGACGTAAGAAGCGAGACGTATCAGCCAAAGTGGTGGTGGTCGACGTATGCAGCGTACAACAGCGACGCAGAATTGTATCTGTTGGCCTATCTGGAACGCATATTCGACTGCAACTTGACACTGCATCTGACATTACCGTCATCAGCAGGGAGAGTTGGCAGAAACTCGGTAGTCCTGTGCTATTGCCAGCAACAGTCAAAGCGAAAACAGCATCCGGTAACATTTTGTCGCTCGATGGGGAATTCTAGTGTGACGTCACAATTGATCCTTGTTACCGAGAAACAACTTCATCTGCTCGGTTCAGATTTGGTCGATAGGTTCAACCTTTGGTCCGTGCCCATGGACACCTTCTGTTGCCAATGCAGGCATTCCTGCGGCACCCGCTGCACTACAGTCGATTTTCCCAAACGTGTTCAGTGATCAGCTCGGTTTGTGCAGCAAAGTTAAAGTGAAGTTGGAGCTGAAAAATATTCTCAAGCCTGAGCGCAGTCCACTGGACCTAAAAATAGACAACGAGAGAGATTTAATCCGATCGATGAGAGGGAGAAGTGACGATCTGCTTATAGGAGACATTGGGGGTCGATGGGTCAATTGGGAGGTATTAGAGGCTGCGGCGGTGATCATGATACTGTTGGGAATATGTGATGGCATCATCACAGTTCCTCGATGGCGGAGTGGTTAACGCACCCAACTAGAGACTGGGAGATCGCAGGTTCGATTCCTGCTTGAGGACATATCTTTTCTCAGTGTTTCCAATAAAGGTGAATTTGCACCGTTTCTTCATTCATACTGTTCCGGTCATTCTTTCTCTGTCTGTTTTCCAGTGGACACGTTCATAAAAATCCTTGAAAAAGGAAAAAATAAAGACTCACGTCCAAACAAGGAATATATATGAAAAAAGTGTTCGACCCGTCTTCTACCCGAAGCGCTCAATTGCGTACGCGATGTATGGGGCCGTTGACAAGGAACTCGACTAACTGGAAAAGTTGGCCTGGTGCGTTCCAGCAGCTCATCGATACAATGCTAGCCGACCTGCAGAGCACCTGTGGCTACCTCAATGATGTCATCGTCGGCGGAAAAACTGAAGAAGACCACGATCGCAATTTACGGACTGTTCTAGAACGAATTCAAGATTCCGGGTTCACCGTTCGAGTCGTGAAGTGCACCTTCCGCAAGCAGCAAGTGCAGTACGTGGGTCATATCGTCGAAAGTCGCGGTTTACGCCTAGATCCGGCCAAAATCGAAGTGATATCCAAACTGCCGCCTCCAACCGATGTATCCAGAGTGCGGTCATTTGTGGGGGACATCAACTACTATGGCAAGTTTTTCCCAATATGCGCAAGCTACGATATTCGCTCGACAATCTTCTCAAGGACGATTCGAAGTTCCATTGGATTGAGGAATGCCAGAGAGCGTTCGAGCACTTCAAACAAATACTCTCCTCGGATCTACTTCTCACACATTATGATCCGAAACTGGAGATCATCGTTTCTGCCACAAGTTCGCCGACGGCACAATCAAAGTCATCCAACATGCTTCCAGAGCACTCACGAAAGCTGAACAAGGATACAGTCAGCCGGATCGTGAAGGTTTAGCTATCGTTTTCGCCGTCACGAAGTTTCACAAAATGCTCGTCAGACGGCACTTTCGCTTGAAAATCGACCACCACCCTTCGCTTCGTATCTTCGGTTCTAAAAATGGAATACAGCCAACCGCCTCCAATGGTTTGCGCTCAATCTACTGCTCTACGATTTTAATATCGAGTACGTACCCACCCACAAGTTCGGCGACGCAGACTTGCTATCGAGGTTGATCAACCAGCACGTCAAACCCGATGAGGATTATGAGGCCAGCATCAACCTGGAAGAGGCCCTACAATCGAAGGCGAGTATTACCTGAACGCCGTCGACTCCTTCTCCAAGTGGCCTGAGATCATTCAAACGTCCCGTATGACCTCGGCGGTAATATACGCCTTAAACGGTGTCGAACACCTCACAACGGCTCCATTTCATCAACAATCAAATGGTCAAGCAGAACGATTTGTTGATACGTTCAAAAGGGCTGCTAAAAAAATTCGAGAGGGGAGAGGATCGACACACCAAGCGCTAGACATATTCCTGTTAACGTACCGAAGTACAACCAACTAGGAGCTGCCAGACGAAAAGTCGCCATTCTAGGTCATGTTTGGCCGCAAAATACGCACCTATCTCGAGTTTCTGCGTCCTCCAACGGTACGAACTCCAGTGCCACCATCAGACGACCACACACAACCGGAGTTTTTCTGCAGGAACGATTCCGTTTACGCTAAGCTTTATGGTCAGCATTCATTACCACTCGACATCCTGTTGGGTACGTGGAAACTTCCAACTCAACCTTCAGGCACGCCAGCACAGTCATTTGTTGCGAGCGGATTTGCATTATCGAACCCGAAGACCGCCGAACAGGTTTGATCTGTATCATCTCTATTAAGAGGGGAGATGTTGGGGACAACCCTATCGCGGCGTATTAATTAATACTTCGTTCAACGCTAGGCTCTAACTCGGCAGCATACCGCTATCGTTTACGTCTTATATGAAGTTGTTTAATGTGTTCGATAAAATATAGTTTGTTTTAATTGTTATCGTTCGCATTTTATACCCCTGATATACGCACGATCCGTAAGCAAAAGTAAGGGCCTTACGCGGTATAAAACTTCAAGAGATATGCCGTAGTTCTCATTAGTACTGGTAATTCCTAGTCTTAAGAAAAAACTCAGATTGACAAGACCATCATCTCTAATTCATTCTTCAACTGTTTATAGATTTTCCTTGTTTCAGATTCACTTTCGCTAACTACTACAATGACGTTCACGTATACTAGCAGGTAGACACGCATTCGATCGAGAACCTCTGTGTAGAAGCTCGGATCGGCAGCACTTGGTCCTAGGAGAACGGAATGTAGCTGCTGGTTCTAGCTCTGGGCTGACTGTTTCCAACGCAATTCCTTATGCGACAATATGTACAATATGAGTATGATACCGTTACGTTTAAATTTGAACATAATGTAATCGAGGTACGACTAAAACACGTACACCTGATAATACGGAGAAGTGAACTTCGTTACGACGTTCGTGTTGCTTGGAAAAAATTATTTTCAACCATTCGTAATCGTGTTCAATCAATCCCTCCTATTTCTTTCTTCACAGCCCTAGAATATGACACTTCTTATATTTAGACCACGCAAAGAAAACATAAACTGTTGCCCTGTAAGCGAAGACTATAACTAGCCACGACTGTATTGAATGCTTATAGAACTACTAAACAAAGAAGATGGTTTCACGATCACAGCCTGCAAACCGAAGTTAGCAAATAAAAAGAATCTCCAAGATATCAACACCAATGGTAGCATGGACGAAATTATCAATCGACGAAGCGGACTAAATGATTCGCATGTGTTTTCAGGCAACGTTATATTTTTGTAAATACATAAGTACTGTCGTGATTCGCTCGCCTAACTAAAAAGCAACTGTTGTAAAAATCTTACTTCAAATTAACCTTAACAAACTACGAGAGAACAATGAAAAGATATGAGCAGTTGCATTTCGGACTAGTAGCTTTTGGTTAATATCTGACAATTCGTTAATTACGTGGCCCAGACAGCGAATCACGACTGTAACGTCGTATTTCCAATCTAAGAACAGGTTTATTCCAGTACTCGGTTCTTGCAGTCGGATTCTCCGGTAGAAATAAGAGTGAAATCCATCTCTGGTTTGCTCTAAGAACAAACAGAAAAGTAGGGAATAAAGGAACAGTTTTTTTTTGCTCGTTTGCTGCACTGTCCATAAAAGCATAAGAGTCCCATATTCAAAAACAGCAAGCCGCTGTTCAATATTTACATTTTCATTGAGCCTTGCGGATGGGACAACCATGTTTTGGTATTTTTTCTATATTTTCTAAACAAACCTGGTATTTGTGCATTATGATTCAATGGTGGTACAGAATACGATCCAACAGATGGGACTCTTATGCTTTTATGGGTAGTGCAGAGAACTACCAGTTTCTCCCGGTACTGAAAAAAAACTTATGTATCTGACTCATACGCTGATGAACATACTGACAATCGCTTTTGATTAGTAGCTATATACACACAACACATGTGAATACACAACAAAAAACAAATCAATGATAAAATAGCTTACGTGATCGCAGCGAACAGAAGATCCAGCTGGGTATAATGTTAACACAAACACTAATGAATAATAACAGAACACGATCTAAGGTACGCGTGATCATTTCCTTCAACCACTATTCAACTATTCACAAAATAAAATAAATAATTTACTTTGGCTGGCCAACTAGTGTAGTATACGAAACTTAACGAACTTAGCGAGTCGAAATTCAAATCTAATAAAAACGAAATAAACTACTAGATAACACAGATTAGCTTGACAAAAGACACTGCTGCTTCGCTCCAGAACCAATAGTCACTGTCGGCCGTCCGTCTGCTTCTGCTCAGCAACCAAGCACACTTTTTGAGCGAGAGCGGATATTTACAGGTACGGTTCCTGTGCCGGCAAGCAGTGTATTCTGTTGAGGGTGGGTTGTTTATTTGGCGGGCTAAGCGCACGTGAAAGCTGAGGCTACACCACTGTTTCTAGCGTCACAATTTCCCGGTAACCGTTCTGTACCTTCTGCACGTCGTTGGCCAACTCTTCCAGCTGCTTATCGTGGGTAGCTTTCAGCTTCTCTTTCTCACGGTTCTGCTTTATTTGGGCCGTCTGTGGACGAGGAAGAAATTTGTTAGTCCTACCGATTTTTGAATGTAACTGTAGATATATTACCTTCTTCTCCTCCATGAACCGTTTAATATTATTCTGTTTCTTCTCACGCAATCGTCGGTCCTTCTCACCTTTGGTCTTGAGTGTTTTATCGTTCGCGACTTCCTTGGATGTTTCAACTGAGATTTTCGCTTGACGAGTGTTCAGCTCCTTGATGCCACGCTCGTGTTTGGCCTCAAGTTGCTTCATCTGTCCAGCCTGAGTTGCTTCCATTAGCTTTCGCAGAATTTCACGCTGATCATCCAGCTGTTGCTTAAGCAGGTCCCACTCCTCCTTCTTGTGGCGTTCGATCATTTCGCTCCACTGGGCATTCTGCTCCTGAATAACTTTGCGAATGGCCGGATCCGCTTTAATTTCCTCTTTGCTGTAATACAAACATGTAGTCAACATTTATACATTTTTTCGAAGACCCGCCAAACTTACCTCTTTCCCTTGATCAATCGCTCGATCGCAGCATTCTGTGTCTTCTGCACAGCCGTTCGCTCCTTTAGGTGCTTCTTCTTTACAACATCCAGATCTTTCTGTTGTTTTTTGGCCGTTTTCTGGAATCCCTTCTCCTGGCGTAGCGATTCGACTGTGATCGGATCGAATACTAGCGGCGGTTCGGCGGGTTCCTCTTTCTTAGCGCCCTTCGTCGCATCAGCTGCTGCACCGGAGCTCGATTCTTCGATACCCATAGCCTTCATGTTGTCCGATCGTTCCTTCGCGGCTCCCATGAATGCACGTGGATCAGACAAAGCATCCATAAAGTCTTCGAAGCCATCGGGAACGTAGATCTTCAGCTCAATGTTACAGAACAACATTGGCAACGACATGGGAAAATTAGCTTCAGTACGCAAGGAAATATGCCGGTAGCCACCCTGGAGACCATCCAGCGGAAGGATTCGTTGTCCAAGAAGTTTTCCATTCTCATCATACACTCCGAATCGAAGTACGGCGAGATCCGGTAAGACGACTTTACGGAAAAGGAACGGTTCTTCATTGTATACCGGGTTAAGGCCGTTGGCAGGGACTAAACGGGTTCGGAATTCCTTTCTTACTGTATCCGAGGGTAGACCGTACATGTCGACTTCAACGTAGGTACCGACCTTTTTGTCCGACAAGAATTGACCTGCAATGACTTGTACAGCGCAGGAAGCGGCAATCACACCGTCCACTGGGGCGTCGGCAAATGGATCGAAGCTTCGGTCAGCTCGTCGCATGAAATCTGGTTTTAGTAGGTAGCCACAATTTCCGTTGTACTCAAATTTGCCCTGGTTAAGTTGCATCGGAAGATCTGAGGTTTGAAAGTTGAGAGACACCATTTGGCAGCCGGCGTTCCAGAAGACCTGCGGCATATAGTTGGACGAATCAGCTCTTGTTCCCTTTGGGTAGATGCGGGACATTTGACGTTTGTTATAGTTAACGAAATCGATGGCCTGTTGTTTCAGCAAATTCATGCCGGTAGTTTCCGCAAATGAAGACATGTTGTGATGGATATTTTTCTTTTCAGCGGATTCGAATGACTGGAACTTGATTGGCTGGGCATAGTTCACCATCGACGATAGCCAGGGATGTACGTTGGTCGTAGAACCAGTGTATTGTGCGGCTGCAGCCTCGTCACCACCTTCCGTTGTCGCTGCAGCTGCCGCCGCTGGAGCAGCGGCAGCTTCCTCGGTTGGTTCTATTTTACGTACGGCACTGGCATCCTCCTTCACCTCATCCTCTACCACGAACTCACCCTGCAGGAAGAGTTCCAGTTCTTTTTTTTCTACCTCCGTCTTGAGGCGTTTGTTTTTGATAAGGATTTTGCGCTTCATTGCCGAAGGGGGAGGAAGAGGGGCACCCGGTTCCAGCTGAAATGATATTTCTAATATTTAGCCTTGAAAATGAAGTTGCGTATGTGTAAGGAACATTACCGGATAGTCAGGCAGTGCCTCCTTCAACAGCAGATCACCGAGGATTTCATCAAAGTATTTAGCTAGTTTATACTGTTGAGTTCGGCAGCAGTGGTTTTCGATCGAAAGGATCACGGGGTAATCCGATGTGACGAAAGCTGTATCTCGAAGAGCATAAATGACATCCTGCGAGAAAAAAACAGATATATCATTTGTTGGATGTCAATCACAGATGTTTGCGAAAGCTAACCTTGAAGAGAATATCGGTACACATAGCCATGCCGTGGGTGATGATAGGCTCTTCATCTTCTCCCTTACCGTCCCAGCAATCCAGCTCAACACATCGACAACCGGCCAGCAACGTTTGGCGGTACATCTCCACCGAACTTTTGCCTCCAAACTGGCGACCGGACAGGTACGTGTTGTGGGATGAGTTGATGTAGTAATGCGACAGCGGCTGATCCATATCCATGTAGATGTCCAGCCGATCTAGAAACACGGGAGCATTCTCATCCGACATCAGATACCGAATGAGGCCGTCTTTGGTGAGGCTTTCTGGAAGAGAGCAGATTGTTTGAATTAGGTTTATTGAAATCCAAGAGGGTATATGGCGACCAACGCGCGTTTTACATCAACGCGATTGAGATGGGACTTGTTGCCCTAAAATGGAAGATTGGCTGGCAGGGAAAATATTTTTAGGTTTCGTATCAATAATCTGTGGGTCTGTTGACGTTGCTCGAAATATGGACAACTGAAAACAACGTCGTGGTACTATTGGTCGTATTCTGTTCAGCGGAGTATGACGATAAACGACGGGGACGCAACGCAGTTGGCACTATGAATGCCCTCTATCACCCCGCCACAGTCAAGTAAGTATTTCACAAATCGTAACAATACGCTTCTAGCTCATCGTCTGACTCGACGCCATTGTCTCAGTCCTGCGTGTGGTGTGGTGAGAGGGTCTTCCAAACCGCCACAAACGGTAAGTATACCTCTGCTCCGAACACTTCAAGCGATGCATTCTACGCTTCCAGTGAGTTGTCCTTTGCTCCAATATCTTGTGTTTAGATGTTAACCATATCTCTCGTAGACGACGATAGTCTCAATCTGGAGCGCGACGTAGTTGATTCGGGATGTCGTGAATCTCACACCACCGTCATCCGTTAGAATACTGTTCTTGGGATTGACGAAAGGACCTTCCAACGCGCTCAAAACGGTAGCATTACGTCAGGTGGTGGTGTGCTAATCGCCGTTCGCTATGGTATAAAAGCCCGAGCGACCAACGATGACCAGTGGGCGAGCTCGGACCAAGTGTGGCCAGAGCCGGAGGGCTAAAATTTTGATCTGCTTTATGAAATAAGTGAGATTAAGTCATAAAATAAGTAATGATAGGAGTATCATTCCACACACAATATTACTGTTTGAAAGTCGAACTGAAAAAGTAAGCCAAAGCAGACAGCAAAGCTACAGACTAATAAGACTACGCTACAGTCCTATTAGTCCAGAATAAACAAGGAATAAGACAAAGACTTCGAATATAAACAAAAATTACGAAAAATTTTCCGCGTTTTCTCAGTTTCTTAGGAACAAGGGGAACGGAAATGTGGTCATGGGCAGTGAAGCAGGCTAGCTAGCTCAATTATCATCGAGAATCTTCTCCCGCGTGCTGTACCATGAAAATGGAAGTTTTCTTGATGCCGAGAGGAGTTCTACAATATCACAAAGTTGCCGATTCCCTACCTAGGTCCAACCAATCCAGCACTAAGTTGAGTAAGTTGAAGCTCTGGTTGACATATCACATGAGATTTTTGGTGTTCCTAGAAGCGTTGGAAACTCTTTGTTTCTTCTCAATTGCTTAAGACCAGGTGTTGTTTGCTTCGGATTTGTGGGAAAGCTTTCTTTTGCTGGTATATTTGTCATTTTTTTAAGTTAGAAAAAATATTATTACAAAGACCTTGCTTGTAATTAGTGCAGTTGTGCATGCATGACGCGCGGCGCAAACAACCGATCATGCAGACGATCCTTGTCGAAGAAGACGCAAAGCGGTCTCTGTGCGATTGTCGCCCACAATCTTCGCTCACTGGAGTAAGGGGTTATTGAAACAGCCCATTCCGTTTTCAAGTAGATCCACGCATGCCAAGTTCAAATCGATAGCTACACCACCGATCTCAACTTTGAGGGCGGGTATGTAAACGCGTTATTTCTTCATGAATGTCTTGTCGCCAGTAACGTCATTTGTTTTCTTTAGACAACATATCGTAATTCTGAGCTTATCTAAGCGAATTTTTGAGATATCTGATAAAGCTGAATATTTCTGCGTCTTGCAAACATAAATTTTGCGTCTTGCAAACATAAATTAAGCAAGGAATAGGTATGCCACTTCTATGTACACAAATTATTGTTTGAAGGTCGATCTGAAAAAGAAACACCAAAGAGGCGCAAAACTGAGACTCCGCCAAAGGGACCACGCTACGTCTCTGAGTGTGGCTATCAGTGAAACTTGCCGATCGCAATTTGTTCCTGTGTGTTGTGCATTTTCCACCTGATAGAATTACATCTTTCTTCCGTTTCTCTCATCACCTCGATCGCCGCCCCGACTGATGATATTGTTATACTGGGCGTCAATCTCATTTAACAAACGAATACCCGACCAACGTATACTTCAAAAAACGAGTCCCAATTCGATTTGGAGATTTTTGCCCATAAATCCACCCACCCATTTTTAATCATTTTTTTTATCGGAAAGCCATATGCTAGCAATAATTAGTTCAGTTATCAAAGACTTGTCGCAGGATTAACAACTGATCCGTCGTTGCTCGTCCTTCTCCAGATCCACTGTGGTAGTCACCGATGTGTTCTGTCATCGTAAGCAGTCCACTAAAATAATTATTACACTCGAGTTTTTATATCATGCATGTACACTATATGGTTACGGCATATATGGCAGCTCTAGAGAGAGGCACGAGGTATTTGCATCATAAACACGAGTGTAATAACTATCGAGGCTTAACGATCTCGAATGCCGCCTATAAGGTACTCTCCCACGTTCTGTTTAGCAAACTGAGTCCGCTGACTGCGTCTTTGTTTGGCGAATACCAAAGCGGGTTTCCATGTTTACCTGGCAACGTATCAAGGATATATTCCGGGAATACAACCTGCGGACTCGCCACCAGTTTATGAGTTTGAAGACTGCGTACGATTTAGTGAAACGAACCCTAGCAAACCAAATTGCTTTCTACTTCTGTCCGAGTCAGAGCTACAAGTGAAGCAAAGTGAAGGACAACTAGCAGCCTATGCATCGAGAACAAAAGAAATACTGTATCTATTCTTGCTGTTATGAATGAATTTGACGAAAAAGCGATGCTCGGGCTGTATTGAGCGGTCGCTGACCTCAAATTTGGTTCTATGCGACCAAGTCACCAGATGGAACATTTTTCGAAGATGAAAATGGAGCTCATGCTTACGGATGTCGCCTATCTTTCGATTGCTATGCATATTCGTTTTGATACACAACCTAAAATATGTAGTTGAAAGTAACACCGCTGGAATTACGATTCCCGTGTATAGAACATTGCATGAAAATGTTTAACGTCACTTTTTTGATTGTTCAGAGAGCTTGTGAGGAACTTAGTTCGAATCGCTTTTAAATGCTAACACTTTGTAAACAAGCTCACTGAACTGTCATTTTTCCTTTGATGTCGTGCAATGTTCCATATGGAAAATGTAGAGGTATAAAAATAATATAGAGGTAAGGCTCATAGCTCATCATTCCTCGTGAGCGAAACGCTAGTAGAATCCGTTACACCTGAAACTTCTTCCCGGATATTCTTATCGTGGCTCTTTGTGGTTAAGAAGTTGGTCGAAAAACTATTTCCTATTTCAAACATAACGGAACTTAAATTAAACAAACTACGCTATGCACTCTTGAAGAGTAGAGTAGTACAGTGCAAGCACTGTAATCAGACGCAGAGCTGCCAGATGATTTTATTGGAAATTTGTATCACTTGATCGTGAAATAGTTCTCGAAATTATAAAATGTTATTCATGTACTCGTGAACTGGTTCATGCTTCCTAGTAACTATAGTCACGTCTGACCATTTGTGCTCGACAAATAGTTCACAAAATCTTGAAATATTATTCGCGAACTAGCTCATGATTCCTAGTCCGTGACTTACGATCTATTTTGTGTGCGTGTAATATTTAGAATACTTTCCTAATCATTTTCAATTTGATGCAACATTGTAATGAAATTTTCACATGAACTCTTTCGCAAAATTTAAGGTATTATTCGTGGAATCATTTTCGTTCTATGTACTTTTTCGTGAAATGTCCACCTTCTAGCGACCAATAATAGATACGAGAAGTAGGTACAGGAAAACTATTAGGATCTCGTCATTCATTTGATAAGGTTCAATGTGTTATCTTGACAGAAAACGAAAACTGCGTTGAGCGCCACAAATCGTGTTCGTGTTATAGTTCACAGAATAAAACTGCTGATATGAACATGAGTCACATAACACCTCGTGTCAAATTCAAAAGTAAGCTCTAGAATAAAATATCATGATAACGTGAACAGGAATTATAAAAATTTTGACTAATCATGTACATAAATCACACAACTCGTGACGAAAATGTCAAAAATCGTAATTAAGATCCTGAAATGAAGAACGTAAATAAACACAAAGATCTGCTCGTGGCAAAAATATCACAACAAGATCAATTGCAATTATGAAAAAAGTTCCTGAAATCACGAACATAAATCACATTACTCGTTATTAAATTATCAAAAATCGCGACTGAGATGCTGAGATCATGAACATGAATCACTCTGCTCATGACTAAAATATGACGATAACGTGAATATAAATTCTGAAAATCGCTACTAAGATCCTGAAATCAAGAACATAAATCCCGCCAGCTAGACAGAAAAATCCTATAGTAAACTCATGAATAAAATAGCACGGTAACGTGATGAGAAATCCTAAATATGAACAAGAATCATTACAAAAACTAAACATGTCCACACACAGAAAAAAATGTTGTTAAAAATAAGAGGTTTTCATTCTTAACAAAAAACAACCAACGCATACTGTAAGTTTGAAAATAATTTTTTTTATTTTGATCATTATTGTTGATTAATTTAAAAGTTTAACTCTTAACCAGATAGTAGGCGTTGGTTGTGTTTTGCTAAGAGCGGAACATTCTTACTTTTACCAATAATTTTATTTTCTGTGTGCAGGGAACTACAAAAATAACCCAAGCAAACATTCGAATGTAACGCCATGTATATATTCGGGGCGAACTAGGTTTTTGGAAACACAAATAGTTTCATGAATACGAGGGTTATTATCCACAATTTCAGGAACTTGGTCACGATTTTCGTAAATCGTTCAGTACACGAAATCGTGATCTTTTGTTCATTAATTTTTTGGAACGGATTTCGCAATTACCATGGTTTTTGCAAAAAATATTCCGAGTCCTTTTGAATGCCAGAAATTTATGTTTGACGCCATTTCGAAATCCAAGTTGGCGACTTGCGGTTCTTGGATTTCAAAATGGCGTCAAAAATCTATTTCTGGCAGCTACTCGTCAAGCCCATTCCGAAAATACCCATATTGTTGAGGTACGGGCCATAAGGAGTCTTCCAGACTCATCTCTTCCATCTTTCCGAAAATCTTCTAAGTCTTTTGCATTCAAAAGGACTAAGAATTTTTTTTTGCAAAAACTGCGTTAATTGGAAAACCCGCGTAAAAAACGCGTTGATTGAAAAATCCGCGTAAAAAATCTCGTAAAAAATCGCGCAAAAAACCGCGTAAAAAACCTGAGAGTAACTAATTTGTAAGAAAATTTATGAGCTGCAGGGCGTCTCCATATATTATTTTCAAAGACATGGATATAAAAATTTTGGCGCGAAAACGCGCAGGATAAGGCCCATAGATTTATGATAAGTGACTCACGGGACAAAAATCATCTCAAAAATTGTAAGGCGTATACAGATAAATGACTGATATTGCATTCAGATTGTCAAATTCAATTTTTCTTGATGCAGAACAAACGTAAATGATTTTTGCATGAAAAGCTTAAATCTATAGCTTAACACAACCATTTTTCTTCCCAAAGAGCTCAAAACTACTCCAATTGGCCGTATAATTCTTGAGATATCGTCATTCGAAGTTCGGAGGTGTGAGAAATTCAAATGAAATGAATTGAATAGAAATCCTGGACATCACTTGCTTCAACGACATATTAAAATTTAGTTTTTCATCCGATTATCATAAAATTTTGAGCTAATTTTATATAAATTTAGAAGAAAATGAAATAGGGTAAGGTGGGGTAAATCCGACCTAGTAAATGGTTTTTGCTGTAAAATGCTCATTTTACATAGGATCAAGTCGTTTTATATATCAAATTAAAGGTTAGACTTCTGGGCTACTTTCTAAGTACAGCCTTTTATTCGAATCTTTGGCAAATTTTAAGATACAAGCGTTTTACGAAAAAGTCCATTTTCGCTTTTTTCAAAAATGGTGGGGTAAACCCGACCGCCTATGTTTTTGGTTGATTTAGTACAGATATTACCCAAATTTTATGGTTTTTCAATGATAAATCAATGAATGTTATGTTATTGGATTGTAATATGAAGAAAATGGAATTCAGTGTCAATCTTGGCATGTCAAAATCACGTTTTTGTATCTTTTGTTTTTAATTATGAACCATCGTGCAAAAAGATAATAAATAAAAACAATGAAAATATATTTCAATTTGATAAATAAACATTTTCTTAGCAAAAAAGCAGTCAGATTTACCCCACTATTTAGAGGTCGGATTTGCCCCACCGCGTCATTTTTCATTACGATGCAATTAAAAAAAATATGAAAAAAGTTGGACTAAATTCATCTATGCACTTTGTAGGACTTTAATCAAAGAATTTAAATCCACTTACATTTTTTATGCAATCACTTTAACAATCAGAAATATCCTGTAGTAAATGAAGCACAAAAATCAAATCAAAAATTGTAAAAACACACTTTTTGTCGTTTGAGCATCTCAATGTAGACTAATAAAATGCTGTCATACCACCATTACGATTATGTTCGATGGTCTATACGACAACATTGATATTAGTTTGCGTAGTGCTTCCGACTTTCGATAACAGAGGGGGGTCGGGTTTACCCAACGGTCGGATTTGCCCCACCTTACCCTACATATTTGCAAAATACTCTATAATCTATTTTTAAGAGAAGTTCTCATTCAAAAATTTAATATGTCATTCGCCTCTTCGTCGGGTTAGAGAAATCTCTTTAGGAAAATATCTCTTTCGGGGTTGGGAATCGAACATAGATGAAATGAGTACAAGGCAATTGATACTTACTACGAAATATCTGCCCATTATTTTTAGTGAAACCTTAAAATGGAAAAAGGGCTAAAACGATGTCAAAGTTGAGATCGCTCCATTATTTGTGTTTCAGATCGATCCTGAGGCAGCATGCTGTATGCAGTTTTGTAATTCCACGCGTACCAGAACGTCACCACGAGTGCTATTTTGTTTTTTTCGTCTTGTAAATGAGAATGAAAATCCTAAAACTGTTTCCTTCTATGTTTTTTCATTGGCCCATAAAACATTTTGCTTACTTTTTGCTCATTTGAATAAGAACCTTCCCTTAAACAAATTGTTTTGCTGTAGTAAATAGCAATTCAATCGGCCGATACGAATTGGGATCGAAATGGTTTATGAACCATTTAAATTTAAACCGAAAATGAATATGTGAATTAGTGCTACTTACAGATTTCGTTTCAAACTTTCTGAAACGAAAAAGAAATGATATATCATTTTAATCATATTCTCTAATTCTATAATCAACTAAGGCTGTCTGACGATTCTAGTGCAGAAACGCTAATGTGGTGACCATCAAGAATACGCCAGACAACTTTAATTAGCCCCCTTCGATACCAGTTTGGCCTTACTAGGCCGTAACGCGGGTGGCGGCATGAAAACTGCCGAATATGGGTTGAAAACAGCTTGAAACAACATCTGATGTTGTGCTCCCAATGTATGTGATATCCAAGACTGACTTGGATAGTTCCATTGAGCCTAGTTTGCATACCTTACATAACTAGACTCACTGTTCTCCATTCACCCACTAACCCATTCCTCGCGAGAGGTAAACGAAAAAGCATATTTTTTTCTCAGCATTTTTTTAGTTACGACATGACAATTGAACGAATTGTGATGAAAAAAAAGCAGTTCGATTTTGTTCTATTACGACAAAATTGCACAAATCATGTCTGGTGATGCCATATGGCATCAAGCGCGGGGAATGGGTTAATTTTTCCCAATTTGTAAACTCACGAACAGAACGTACACGTCGCATCCTGCAGTGTTGAACTCAATCCAATCCCTCACTACCATCCAGCCCTTCCCACTAGCATTACTAATAAATGTACGTACATGACTCGAACCTTTCGTAGTACTATTTTCGTGTATGCAAAGTTTCAACTCGTACTGCGCACGATAAACTGTGCACACAGCAAGCAAATTATTCACGGCTTAACTGTGTGCGGGTTGCATGTCATTTGTAATGTAGTCATGATGCTGCTCGTTTGGAATTCAAGCATCGACAGACTCAAACAGGCATGCGGCACCTCTATTTTTAATTTCGTGGCATTTGATTGACTGCTAGGTACACTCTATTGAAGGCTCTGCCCGGAATATATTAACTCGTGTATGGGAATTTTAACATTATCCGATATGTATTCATTTTTACATGGTTTTCAATTGCGTACTATTGTAATACATAAACAATATAGTAATAAAACATAATTTCAGTTAATTCCGAATTTGTTGCTGGTAAAAAGACGTAAATCCATTTATAAATAACATGAATATTGGAGTTCAAAATAGTGACACAAAAGCGTGATATGAATCGATTTTAGAATTTCTACGCACTAATTACAGTATGCATGGCGCCATCAGTGTATTACAAAGAATTTTTAACCAGGTCGCTTAAGTTTTAGATTTCAACGAGTCTCGAAAAACTGTGCGCCCACGATTTTACGATTTTTTAATGGATTTGCTAACTACGTTTGACCTTATTTCGTAGGATTTTTTTTTAAAAATTATCTTGTGAGAATGTTTTCTTATAGTGAAAATTGGCGGCAGACCTGTCAACCGCCGAGGACTACATGGAGTAGATCGCGGCGTAGCGAGGAGCAAATGGCTCCTGGTATCGTAACAAAACTGGGTGTTAACTCGATCACAAAACGGGTATCGGTACCAAGAGAAATTTCTTTATATTCTGTAGTCCTTGACTGAAGGCGAATATGGACTGGAGAGTGTGCGAGAAGTAACCCCATAGCGGCCACCAGGCGATTCGCTACCGCATCGGCCAATGGAACCCTGCTGCAACACGGAGAAGGACGACGGGCAAGCTAAAGTGGAAGACGAAAGTCTTTAACAAAAACCTATTTGATGAGTCGCTTCGGCGAACAGCGGAATCAAGTACGTTGAGGCGGCTGTAGATCAGGCTGTAGAAGGCTTGTGACGTTACAATGCCACGAAAGCTGGAGCCATGCAGTAGACGGCGTGAAGCTTACTGGTTGAATGAGTAACTCAGTACGCTACACGCTGCTTGTCTTAGAGCTAGAAGGCGGGCTCAGAGAGCACGATCGGAGAGTGAGAGAGGAGCACAAGCGACGTTTCGAGAAGATGGAGACGATCTAAAACGGAAGATCAAGCTTAGCAAGCCAGTTTGACATAAGTAGTTGTGCTAATCCCTGGGGGACGCGTACTAAGTCGTCATGACGAAGACGAGGGGTCGAAATATGCCAGGGTAAGCTAAAGATAATCGTTGAGGGTCTCTTCCCTAAGCACGATTCAACTACCTGGTCACCGACACCGTACGGTGAAGAAGAAGGAGCTAACACAGCCGAGTGGCGAGTTACTAACGACAAGCTCAAAGAAGCGTCGATGTGACTAAAATCAAAGAAAACCCCCGGTCCGGATGGAATACCAACTGTGGTGCTTAAAGCTGCGATCCTGGCCCATCCGAACATGTGCAGGATGCTACTGCTGAAGTCTTTAGATGATGGCAATTTCTCCGAAATGTGGAAGATATAGAAGCTGATGTTGCTGCCAAAGTCAGGGAAGTCACCGGGCCATCCAGTCTCGTATAGGCCAATGCCGCAGCGCTGCATACATTCATGAGCCAGATTCCTGAAGAGCTACTTCCAAAGTATAGTACTGCTGTACGAGACGAACAAAGGGCAGAAGACAATGCGAGTCGCAGCGGACTCTTTGGAACGGGATGTACGATGGGGTTTTAACACTGCGGCTGCCCGGGAAAGTGAAAATCGTGGGTTTCGTGGACGACGTGTCACTAACGGTGATGAGTGAAACACTTGAAGAAATGGAGGTGTCGGCGACGGAGACAATAGATGCGATCGAGAGCTGGATGAACGGGGTCAAGCTGCAAATAGCTCACCACAAGACGGATGTGTTGTTGGTCAGCAACTGCAAAGCGGTTCAGCGGATACAGATCACCGTCGAAGGGCATGCGAGTGATAAGCGACGACTGGTTGAGCTTTAACAACCACGCTGAAAGCCAAGCGGAACCGCGAAAAGCAGAACAGGACGTTCCGGCTGGTGGTCGTACGAGGTGCGATTGCGTACCGGAGGCAGTATGTGTTATCGCCAAGATGATCCCCATCCCGAGCAGAAGAAAATAACTGCGGAATACTAAATTTAGGTATCAATACCAACGACTGTTTACCACAATATGGTATTAATGAGCTCTACATAAGAGGTAAAATACCAAAACAAATAACACAGATATGTTCTACAAATAACTATTTGATAATAAAACGAGTTATTATAATACCCGAATAATAATAAAACATTTTTCAACCTTCCAGTAACAAAATCCACTCTATGGAGGTATTCAATAAGGTATTGATTTGGTATTTGAAAAAATCACTGGGATACATAAATAATACTAAAATAAAGTATTATACCTCATTGAGGTATTAAGCAGGTATTTAAAAATGTTTCTTCAATAACTGCTTAATACCTCAATGAAGTATAATAATCAATTAATACCAAGTTTTAGCATGAATACCAAAAAATAGTATGCTCGGGTTATTGCCTAGTTATTTTCTCCTGGTCGGGATCTGCATCACCCTAGGCGGAGGATATCAAGTGCTACAATCAATGAGACGTCAGAAACGTGAGGAAGATGATGAGAATCGATTCGATGGTGACGTAGCAGCAGGAATGGGATAATAAGGAGAAAGGAAATTGGACCTACCACATCATCCAAACCTGTCGAGGTGTGTCTATAGAAAGCACGGAGGAAACCTGAAACAGCTCCTACCGAGCCACGGCTGCTCCAGGTAGTATCTTTATCGGTTCGGGTACGCAACGTCACCATTTTGCAAGGAGTGTGAGATCGTCGAGGAGATACCGACTATTCGAGGTTTGATGCGACGTGCAGGGAGCTACTTAAAACGGGATGACCGAACATTAACCCGGATAATGTAGCCTACAGAAAGACAAGCGACGCAAAGACGTGGAGCGCAGTAAACAGAGTTATGATGTAGATCATGACCGTCTTACAGTGGAAACGGCGTGATGAACATCGAGCAACGGTTTCGGGATAACAATCACTGCCAGGGAACCAGGAATAAGCTAGATCTATCGCCGAGAACTAGTCGAGTAGAGTGCAACAGCGCACCAAGTATGAGTCGTCGAAACGCCAGCGAACCACACGCTTCACCCGGAATCGCTAGACCGACCACGGCACTCCATCGGTTATTCCGATAGAAATATAGCGAAAACCAAAAAAGAATCGGTATTGGGAGAACTTCTTTCGCCAGGGAACTCTCTGTCGGAGTAGGTCAGGTCCACCGTCCGGGACTAGACCGAGTAGTTCGCGAACAAGTCGAGGAGCTGAATAGGTCATCAAAGAAGTAGTGCTAAATGGCACAAGAAGAGAAAGGAGGCAGAGGAGTTGCGGCGCAAGATGGCACAAGAAGAGAGAAGAATCTTAAAGGAGTTGCGGCGCTAAATGGCGCCAGTCAAGAAGTTGTGGTACTGAAACCAAAGAAGAATCGGTATCTTCTTTCGCCGGGGAGCTCTCCGTCAGCGTACAGCCAGATTCACCATCGGGAACTAGATTGCGTAGACCGCGACGAGACATCCCCAGTCGCGCCGGGTACAAGTGGGAAGCTCAACGAGGAAATGGTACTAAATGGCACAAGGGAACTGAAGAGCTCAGTAAATTAGACAGTCTGAAGTTTGCCGCCCACATTTTCGTCGTAGCGGAAGAGCACCAATTCTAGACCCATAGCTAGCTTTCCTACTACCATACAGAAATTACCACGTGTGGATGGTCGAAAACTGGTAGTGTGTCGAGGATGGGTGCTGCAACCCTACTGAAAGAACTAACTACTAAGTAGTTGGATAGGAGGATCTCTTCCCGAATTAATGCCGGGGAGGAATCAGGTTCCGTGCAACATTAGTTGTATTAGCGAGTCGGGTGACTACCCCAACCCGTTCCCTGAGTTGTTGAATTTTGTACAATTTTCCTGCTCAGATTATTTTTGAACCTTTTTCCGTATATTCATAGCCCCCCCCCCAACCCCCCCCCCCAATTTTCTTACTACGACACTGGCAAGGTAACAATGGATCTTTTTTGTAATGTTCAGTTTTGTTTATACACTCAGGTATTTTTTTAAGCGGGGGATACAGGCCGCGTAAATTTCAAAATCCGCGTAAATGAAGACCACTTAAATTTAAGAATCCGCGTTAAAGGGAACCTCGTTGATGGATACCGCGAAAATTTCAAAATCCGCGTAAATGAAAACCGCGTAGATTTCAAAATCCGCGTAAAAAACTCGTAATAAAAACCGCGTAAAAAAACTTGAGTGTGCACGAAAAACAATATTTTTAGTCACGCAGAGCCACACATGCGAGCGTTCCAACAACAGACGTCCAACCATTTCCACGTGGAGGAGCGCCGCGGCGAACACAATAACTCTCGATAAAATTGTCTGATACGGAAGATTCAATAAGTTTTGAAAAGCTTAGACTTGTAGTTAGTCGACGAACCACAAAAAAAAATGTTCGGAAATGGCTTCCTGAAAACCGAAAAATCTTATATTTTACTGTAAAATTCGCTCACTTTTCTTCAAAATAATAGGGAGACATTTTTTCAATTAGTTTTTCTGTGGTTCATCGACAGCCTACACATATTACGTATACGATTCGTTGATTAGTTTTTGAGCTATCGTGTTCGTCAATTTGAAAAACGGGGTTTCGAGAAAAAATGCTATTAAAAGATGTCCCACATCAAATTGCATCATGAAAAAACGCTGTAAAAATGAACCAATTTGGTATTTTCTCTTGAAAATTTGGGTAAAAGTACTTTAGAGTGTGTTGTTTACACAGTATTTTTATCTCTGTCAGTTATTCGAAAATTGTTGACGATAGATTGACATCTGCGTGTATTATAGCAAATATGAGCGAGGAGCGTAGCCACAGAGATTGCAGGGAGACTATTCTAGAGGTTAAATACTAAAAATTAAGCGGATAAAAAAGAAGTCCCTTAACGAAAATCTTAGCGCCAATCGATACTCTATCTGTGGCTATCCGACTGATGAAAATTGCATTGAGATGATCATTTGGTGCCGGAGTATTGCATACAAGGAGTTGTATGGATTCAACTACGAATCGGCTGTAAGGCTGGATTTTTTCGTCACTCTAAGGAGAATTTCTGACTTCTGACTCTATCGTTACTGCCGAAGTGTTACATGATATATATGACACTCTAACCACTCGATACATGATGACTCCACCTACTCAGTATATTTACATACAGAAAAATCAACAAATGAATATAGACCGTGAATTAAAGGGCGCGGGTGGAGAGGTCTGTTCGTCCAGCAATCCCGGGACGAATAGTAATACAGTTTATCATAGTAGCAATAAACGCAATAAAATGTTTTAATCGAACTGCAAATACAGATCCCAGTAGGATATCGCACATGACAGCAACGAGCTGCTGGAGAAATGCGATGATGACTTTCGGAGAGGTCAATACCAGCAGTGTGCGGAATCGAGAAAGGTGTTATTTGGCAGTGAACCCATTCATGCTCATGTTGTTTATGAATAACAACGTTTTCAAAAAGCTTTTACTTTTGATTTAAGCAAGATTGGCTCACAAAAACAACTAAGGTTAATAAATGTCATTATTACCGTTCTTTTGAGTACTACCAGTTACAAGTATTAGCTCAATAACTAAAGTTATTGCAATTAATCTGATTGGATTCCGATGGAGCAGTGTTGCCAAGGACAGTTTACGTTAACGATGGAAAATTAAATTTTGGGATATCTTCATTATTTTGAAATGTTATTGAAAACTGATAAAACCTATCAATTTAGACTGTCTTCGACTACGTTTTCCACGCAATTGAATTATTGTAAATATGCTACGAAAATTGTATTTAGCATTGTAAGTTAAAAATTGAGCAGCTTCTTACACTGCGAGGAAGGCATCTATCTTTATGAAAAGAGATTTTTCGGGTTTCTTGACCCCACTATTTCCAAGAAAACATAGTTTTGGAACACTGTATGCGCTAGAAAAAAGTTGGGCAGGAAAGGGTTAAAATTAATATTTTACCTTATTACAAAACCTTAGTATCATTTTCAGATACAACGTTTACATTTCAAGATTTGGAATATTCTGAGCCAGTGAATAGCACAGTAATTAACATATTCGAACAGTTGATTTAAAAAAAAATATCGCGTTACAACAATCGTCACGTTGGGCCATTAAAGAACCAGACAAGCCTTTCAGCATAACTTACTTTCCTCTCGCGCTTTCTCATCCTGCTCGTAGGTGGTGATGATTTCGATCGCTCGTTTCTCATCATACAGCGGATAGAGAATTTCATTCAATCGAGGATCACGCTGCTTCTCGTTGAGAAAGTTAATAAACTGGTCCAGATTGATGGCATTTGCTTTGCCTTGGGTGCTGAAATGGGGATACAGCAACAGTTAGGTCATTCCTTAAAACGCAGTTTGTGACACGAAGATATCAACATTACTCACACTGATCGAAACAGCTCTTCGATGTCATTCCGGGGACAGATCTTGTGGTAAAGTTCGTAGAACTTTTCGAACGTGAAGTCGTTTCTCTCAATGGCATCATTTTTACCGCTGGGCAGGCCCAGATCCGACAGGATTTGGTAGACTAGCTTTTCGGTTTTGCCTGTCGGTAAGATATGTGGTATTAGTACGGTAGACAAGCATATCGATTGCGAGGTTGATACTCACCGGAGGCGAATGTCCTAGCGACCACTTTTACTGGAACTTTCCCACGTGGATCGACCGTAAAACCTAGCCTCATCCAACTGGAGGGGGGGGGGGAGAGAAAGGGGGAGAATTAGTCTCGTCATAATTTCTAACTCTGTTTGTACATTGCGTTTGGTTGAATCATTGATGCAATCGTGAACGAACATGCCATGCAGGTGTCAATAACGGTGCAAGTGATACACATAATTATTAAGCGAAATTGGATGCAACAATTAACTGCTGTTGAATAAACAATGAGTTGTTAGAGCAAAGCAAAGCATGAAAATTGCAACCTACACCGAGTGGTTGCGACACATGACGGGATCAAGCAATAGTTTATTTGTTCTACCATTAGATCACTTACCTTTGTTTAGGTTTACTTTGAAAAGTTATAAAATAAAAAAAAACGATGATTCTCAAAAGTGCTAAAGATCAATGTCAACAAGCGGTGATGGATCTGAGTTGTTCCATTTCAATTGCATCGACCGGCACAGAGCGGCGGGAGTTGAGCGATTGATACAAGTAATTCACTTAAGCACCCAGAGCTCTGCCGGGACGGACTACTCCGATTTAGTGCAGCTGAGTGGATGGTAATTGTCACTTGTAAATTTACTTATTCGATCAGCGTGAAATTTATTCAATTTAGAACGCAACAATTTACTCACGCCATGCGCAAGGTGATTGGTTATGCTAATAGATAGAATGGGTTGGGAAGTGGATAACAATGGACACCAGATTCAATTAGTGTAAAGTGACAAGGCTGTTGGGTACATGTGTGCAGATGTGATATGTCTGATTCGTCGAATAATCCGTATAATTCGGTCAGTTGTTTCACTCCTGACAAGTTCGTAAACGATAGGTGTGAAACGGAAAGCTGGCAGCATTATTATTACCGTTTGAGGACCGCGGGGTAACTAGCTGAATTCGATTAATGCTTTACAGCAACACAGACTGCTTAAGGGCATAACTTCGTGTAACTACCACCTTTTTTCGGTAGGTGGGAAAATGGGTATTCTGGACTACGGCTGAAGATTGCCTGCCACATCACTAGCTTGAGGTTTTCAAAAGTTGAAAAGTGAATCTATTGGTCGCAATTAATCAGGCTTTCAGGAAAAAATATTTATTTCTGAATCGGTTGACACGTTCCATTACTATAGCTCATAAACCCTTACTAGGTCCGAAATGCTACCGTTTGGTTTACTATCTGAAAATAAGAATCGATTTCAATATGTCTTATCAAAAAACAGAACTTTGTCTGTTGCGAGACATCGCAAGTTAGAAGTCGTTTAGGTGTATTTACAAGTAGATTTTTTTTTCAATTTTGGATTAGCGTTAATCTGGTTCCTTGATCGAAAAGCCTCCGCGTAACGCAAAGCTATTAAAAAAAGTTCCACTTCATGCCTCCCCCAACGGTGTGAACTGAATGTTTTATCTAGAAGATAATTGTTATTTGGACACATGACCAAATCAGCAGACAAAATAAAACGGACTGGTTACATTTGCAGACATAATTTTCCTTCAAAAGAACGTAATCAGATAATTTTGGAATGATCCGCAAACAATCATTAAGAAAATTCCTTATTTAAAAATCACAAATTGTGGACTACATCTGCCCAATATCGAACACTATTTAAGGAAAACATTGGTCGTATATCAAAGTGATTTTCTCAGTCCACATTAACCATATTTAGGTAGGGGTACTTTCGTTTGAATTGGGCAGATTTTACGCAAATTAAATACACAGTTAAACCAAGGTGACAATTAATGAATACCAAAAGTACCCAGTCTCTAGTTTAGTTCCAGTTCCCGCAAATTGGGTACTGCATATTTAAATTGGAAACTGATTAAAATATCACCCATCTCATCATTGATATTCAACACAAATAAGGTAAATGCTACTCATAAATTGTTGAAAATTATTTTACTGTTTTTAGAGTAAACTGGTAGAATAGAAGGGAAAGATTCAATACTGATCGTAAATAGAGCATCAAATACTAATACCAGAAATTTCTTGATGTCGCGAATTAGTGAGCAAGGACAGTATTGGATATAAGGGGAAGCACGAGCATTTGTGATAGTCATTGCGTGCTCATCACAGCATGCTGTGCATTTGTCTGTCATCTCTCATTTGCACGGTTTAAATTATTTGTTTCCAAAATGTCGCGCATTGAAAATGAAGTGATACCCTGTGCCGGATTTGGTGAAGGCGCACTACACCAAAATAATTCTCTGGCTAACGGAAATCGGTACATATTTCGTCGAGAAAGACATCAATCCACCAAATAACCCTCTGCTTCGACCCATGAAAGGTTACCTAGCGAAAAGAGTGCAGGAGTTCATAAGAAAATTGGCTGAAGCGTCCCAAAAAGTGGTGAAACACTTGTCCGCAAATTTATGAAATTTTCGATCAAAAATGCGTTAAGAAGGGCGGATTAGTTTTGTGGAAGCTATTGGTCTGAACTAGACTAGACTTGTATAAAAATGAATAGTTTCATGAATACGATAGTTATTGTGATGGTGATTTTTGAGTTTACTATCATAATTTCACTCGAAGTAAATTCTCTGTGCGTCATCGTGATTTTTTATTCTTGAGTTTTCGGATTCTTCACGCGGCAGGATGAGACACATTTTCATGATATCAAGAGTTTTATCATGATTTTTGCCATTGTTCTTTGCGTGATCATGATTCATGATTCTCAGATTTTACACGCAGAGTAATGTGATTTATGTTCATGATTTTAACTGCCCAGTCGTTATTTCTTGAATTTTCTATCGGTTTTTACACGTGGAGTAACGTGATAATATGAACTGGATCATGACAGTTAGCGGCCTTATGGTATGTGAACTATTTCATGAGCACTAATATTAGAGCGTGATTCTTATTTTATCAAACAGGAACCAGTTCACAAAGCAAAATTGAATCAATGAATAATATTCAGATTTTGCGCAAAACTGTATTTGAAACTATCAAGAGCATGGGCTGAGTAACTTGAACTAACGGGTGAGTCAGAAGTAGCTGGAATAAATTTGTATTACAATGGAAAATGCAGTCTCCGAAAATGTGTGTTCGTGATGTTTGTGTCAGCATCCCAAATCAAAAGTTGATAGTGAGAGAAATTCTGCCAAAAAAGAACCCCAAGCAAAGCGATGCGAAATTGACTATTTACTGAAGCTGGAGTTTCGTACCAGGGTTGCCATATTCACAGATTATTCTGTAAGGTCTTATTTTTCAAATTTTTCTTCATAGATTCTTTTACATAGATGACAAAATTTGGCAGTTTTATGAAAAGTTCACAGATTTCCACAGATTTTTGGCGATATTCCGTTTTTTTCACTGCTTTTTTGGAAAAGTTCACACACATATTATCAGATTTTTCTCCTTTTTTATGCATCACAGATGGTGAAAAGATTTTGTCGGCCGAAATACAGATTTCAATGTGAGCGATGTCACACACATATATTATCAGAGAAGCTAAGTTTTTGCAGTTTCAACAAAGTTTCAATATACAAAGAAATGTCTCCCATAAAAGGTTGATTTTGTAAAAAAAAATCACAAAACTGATAACCTTGTTTTCATACCTGATCCTGCATCGTGCCATTATGCAACAAATACCATTGCTTGGTTGAACTCCAAAAACGAGATAAAGTAAGGTGGGGCAAAAGTGCGCACCCAACAGTTTTCGTAAAATAACTATTGGTAGAAAAACATTAGAAAATCGGCATAATTATGAAATAATATTCGTTTTGCTTGCAATCCGAGAAATAATTATTTTCTTATGAATACTCAAATGCGCATTTTTGTCCCATGGTCGGGGCAAGAGTGCGCATAGCACGGGGCAAAAGTGCGCACTGATTAAATAGCCGCCCATAAATTAAACTAATCAATTTTAGGATATCCATCCCCTCTTACTCTTCCTTCATAACTAAAAAGTACTCCTTCCTCTGCCTCGGTTGATGTTGTTCAGTTTTCGTTTATGATGAAAAAACTTGGATGTTTCATCTTTTAGACAATGTCGTTTATGATCAAACTGTCACCCCTCTTAACATCATTATTTGTCTTAGTTGGGTGGATCACTACAAGAATTACTGCGAATATGCTATTTATATTGGAAATACATCTTTATTTACATATTCATAGTTTTTTGTTTCTTTTTTAATTACTCTGAGCTTTCGGCACTCTATATTTTCCCTTGGAACCAGTAATGCTGATGCTTTTGTTCTTAAACCGTAATTTGACGTAATTTGACCGGCGAGCTCGCAGTTATTGAAGATACTGGTCCCTTCATTAAATCATGGGAACATTTGTTGTATTTTTTTATATAAAAAGCTTCATTCACGTCTTTTTATTGGGGCGGATATGCTATGCGCACTTTTACCCCACCGTCGGTTTTTTAACTGTTACGAAAATTACTGATTTTTGTTACGAACTGTTACGAAAATTACTGATTTTTTTCATAAAATCAAATATATCTCGCAACAAACCATATGTTAAAGATTTTTAGGGTACTGCAGTTTTATATATCCTGATTTATTCAAACCACCAATTTATGATTCCCAAAATTCAAAAAATTACATCAAAGCAGCGAAAAATGGTCCTTCCCTCTTAATTTCAAGCCACTATATTCAAACCTTTCATGCTTATATGTGCGATTAGTTAACTTAATGATATACTGAATCCATACGGAGTTGGTTCTAGCGCTTCTGTGCTTCTAAAAGTCCTATGAACACTTTTGCCCCACGCGCCCTTTTACCCCACCTTACTCTATTGGTTAGAAATTAACAAGCTCAACTAATCGAAGCATTTTGGTCAATTATGTCTCAGTTTGTGGATGGATATGGTTGATAAGCCGCTTCAGCAGCACTACTAAAATCAAGGTGAATTTCAATGTTGTTTAAACTACCATAGGAGTAGTAAAAGGAGTTTTACGCAAACTTGATGAAGATGGACTATTATCTTTTTTACGGAAATTCTAAATGTGAAGATTTTCAAAAAAGTATCCTTCTTAACAATGTGTTTTAGGTTATTCCAGCTACTTCTGACTAACCCGTTATGAAATAAATCATAAAAGTAAGAATAATTAGGAATATCTTAATAAGTCGTGAACTTATTCGCGAGCACACAAAATAGGTCGTGATTAATACAGGGTGTTTGGTTCGTGGTTAAAAACCTCTCGAGGGATGATTGACCGTCTTATTTGGAGAGAAAAAAATCGTTCTACACATACCATCAATTCTCAACCGTTACTAAGTTATTGAACTTTTTGCGTTAAAAACTTAGTTGTCTTAAAATAGCTCTAACTCAAAAAGTATACTTTGTATTTCAAATCTTTAAGATTCATTGAATAGGTGAGAAAATTTCCCATTGATGTCCTCACATGTTTCAGTTAATTAAGTTAAGTAACCTTTTCAGAGTAATTTATTTAAAATTTAACAATTTTGATCGATTTTTCGTTCATTTCGCGAAAATCTTAATAGTTAACAGCACCATTTTAATAATTCAGATTGTTAGTTTTGAAGAGATGCATCTTTTGTTCGTTGACATGATACACTTATCTTTTCTTGTTTTCATGTGTTTGGGTTATTGAACTTTGATATTTTTATCTCAATTTCACTAATACTAGCTCTTATTGAAAAAGAAGCCAGAAAAAAATTACAGAGGAAGATGTATTAATACCTTTCAGTTAAGTGCATTTAGTATTCTTTTAGAAGTAAATTAATTTGAAGTTTATGTTATTTTTAGCATTTTCGTCAATTTACTTAAAAAAGTAAATAATAAACATCACCATTATTATCATCGAAATAATGTATCTCAGCAAGTTCTACAATTCTTTCTTTAACTCTATTCAATTATCTCTGTTAGTTTCGAAGCAAAATCAGTTTTATCACCTCGCTTCATATGTAAAAACAACGATTACGAACCCACTACATTGGTAGTTAGGTCATGCTGTGTTAACTATTAAATTGCAGCGAAATGAAAAGCGATAGGGATAAAGTGTCAAACAAGAAGTTATAGAGAACGTTAAGGGACACCAAATGAACAATAGTAATGATAAATTTAGTTAAATAATAATTAGAATAATTACAAAACTCCAAACACACTAATTTTGAGATATTTTACTAGTAAAAAGTCATTCAGTACACTTAACTAAAGGATATTTGTACATACATCGAAAGGAAATTTTCTCAGCTTTCCAATGAAGCCTTGGAAATAACGATGTAAAGCATATTTTTTAGATTAGAGTCTTTTAAACACCTGCAAGTCGATTACAGGAAAAGTTTAAAAATTTAAATTCTAATAAACGAGAAGAGATAGGAATATGATGTTGAAGAACAAATTATGAATCGTCCTAAAACCCAACTTTTGGATAATAGATATTGCTATAATCATAATTCATTATTTTGAAAAACTTAACAAAAACCTCATCAAAAACTCCAACTTTTAACCACTTTACAACTAAATGGTGATTAAAACTAATTAACTGAAAGATATGAGAACACCATTCAATAGAAAATTTTCTCACCTTTCCAATGGTAGTTCCAAGATTTAAAATACGAAGTATACTTTTCGAGTTAGAGGTATTTTAAGATAAATAAGTTTTTTACACAAAAAGTTCAATAACTCTGTAACGGTTGAGATTTAATAGTATGTGTAGAACGATTTTTTTCTGCAAATATTACAGTCAATCATCCCTCGAGAGGTTCTTAATCATGATCCAAACACCCTGTATATTATAAATGAAGAACCTTGTCATGAAGTAAAACCCGGATCCATGAATAATATTCTGAGTTGTGTGAAATTATGGTGGCACAACTTTACATACTATATGAAGTACATCATGAAAGGTGAAACCTATTTTATGGTGACCAATATACTATGAACCAGGAACCAGTTCGCGAGGCAGAAGAGGACAAAATAGTATTCTGAAATTTGTGAAAAAGGTCACGATCGAATATCAAGACTGCTTTGATTTTATGAACTCATTCACAACCACGACAAAAATGTAATAAACTATGAATCAGTTCATTTCACATAGTCGGACAATGTTCCTCAATCTACGACCAAAATCGTGAATCTACATTTTATTTATGAAGATAGTTCATAAAGTTAATGTGCATATATTTATGAATTTGTTCAGGGAGATAAGTTACAAAAGACATGATTATTGTTCATGGCCCTGTTTTCCTAGCGTAAAAACGTGATTGTTGCAGAATTCTTTGCAAGTTATTCACAAATTTGGGAACACCTGTGTATTTTCAATCAAAAGTCGGCAGTTTTGAGGAATGTCCAAAAATGTTAAGCAAAGCTCGTGTGGTGTAAATAATTTAAAATGAACTTGGTGTTATCGGTGCACAGTGGGCCAGAAAGAAAAATTATATCACAATATGTATCTGGTGTACTTTCACATTTGGTAGGACATATGTACACTAAGGATCGTCGATGGCATTCTGCCAAACGCTTAACTTGAATGTCGGTAATAATTTAATGTCTGTGCATAAAAGTAGTCTATTGAAAATCGATAAAATTGAAAAGGTTAATATTCCGTGAACGAGGCAGCTATTTTAGGCAAAGCCGTCAATAGAAAGCATCCAAGTCTGGACGCTACAAAAAGACGTATGTATTTTCGGCAACAGTGGCATCACACACTGAATAAATCGTGTACGAATATTTGACCGTGCTGGTGTCACAGAATGACCTGCAAAGTAGGTGGGTGGAGTGGTTTTGGGTAGAGTTAAAAGCTACAGGGTGCGTTGCGTCAATCCATATTTGTAGGTACGTAGGGTAATGAGCTTATCGGCACACATGTTTCATATTTCGAATATGTGATACGTTTCTTATCACTATGTAATTGCATCTAAAGAAAGGCGGGGATTAGTTGGGGATTTTTCTTGGCGAGAAGACTGAGTAATGTTAGGGCAGTTTTTCTTATGACTTGTTTCCAAAAAGTTGCGTGATAAACTATAGCGATTCTTAGTAGTCAACCCAAAAGTAATGCCATCGGAACAAAAGAAAGCACTGATTGGTTTTTAGCACAGGCTTATATTATTATTTTATATCGATCGAATTCCTTAGGGTATGTTCAACAGCATAGTATTTTATATGGGAGTTTCAAAGTGGAATTGGAACGGAAACAATCACATTGCCAGCAGAGCCTTTTGATTTAATATTTTGAACAGTTTTGTTTCGAACTGTATAAGTGGTATAGGCTGCCGTTCTCTTTGTTGCTTCATTTCAAATACGTTTGGAACTACCGGTGCCGGATGTTGAGTGGTAAGCGTAACCCGATCAGAAAGAAATAACAAAATTATTACAGACTGAGTTACTCTGTTATGGTAACAAGTTGTATTATAACTTTGGTCTCGTTAGTTGGTAAAATAACAGAAAACATAACAGAAATTCTTCTAGTATATATCAAGAATATGACAACCTGTGATAGGCTTCTATCAGAATTATAACAAATTTTGTTAGGTTCCCCCACGGCCAATATAGCTTTTATTACCTATTGTATAGTATCAACGAATTTAGCGTGCAGGTCTAAAAATAGAATAAAAAAGAAAAATATAGCATACATTAAGGCACTTTTCGTTTGGAAGCAAAAAGCTTCATGTAGCAAAAGCTATAGTTTTGTCGAATGATTGCATACGTGCTGGCTGATTGTTATTATGAATATATAACACGCTGATTGTTATTTGTGGATATAGCGATTTGAACCTGGGTATTCTGAGTTTTATAGGGATGTTTCCTGCATGAACCAACGACGTTACTTTCGGCCGATGTTTAATTTTAGCATATTATTCTACGCATTCGTCAAGGGCAAAACGATTATAAAAGCAGAAGCTGTTTCCAGAACGCACACATTGAACTTTGCCAAAGCCAAAGGACTGTTTGTTTTCCTTGTATAATACGCTTTGTTTTCATACAGTTTTGTTCATTACTACAGCTTCCTTTATTACGATAGACTGAATAGCTTTATAATATCTTTTCAGATTAGGAAAGTGGGGCTATTTTTAGATTCTGAATAGTGCGCTTCGGTGCTTCTCTTGTACGTTAACATGTTTTAAACGATTTTTAGAAATAATGTCGATGCGATATGGTAACATTTAGCGGATAATTTACGTACATTATTTTACGGAGAATACGACAAATGTTACTTATGATTTCGAATAGATTCAAAGAAACAAATACTAAAGTTTTGAGGCTTGCATTTTGAGATATCAAGTAGAGTCGCTTTTGGGGTTTTGTTATTGTCATTTTTAATATGGGGAAGATTAAGCAAACCAGTACAATTATCGCACATCTAATAAATTCGAAGAAATACAATGTTTTACAATAGTTCAATCTATCAACTGCGAATATTATAACAGATAATCATAAAATTTGAGGAATTGTTGAAGATTATTCGGTGTGACGAATATTATAATATTTCATGTTTTCTAAAATACATTTTCTTTTCTAAATTTTATTTAGTTTTAAGGAGGAAATTATTCAATATTTTTACAATAAAGTTTTTAGCTATTTCAAGCACTATCTAAAACACATATTCAAATTGTAACAGCAAACAATAATACCAGCTGGGATGTGTATTTATTCAGAGATTTCTAGGCCATTTTGAAATATTGATAGCATTATGCAGCATACTCACAAATATTAATCTTTCAACAATTTGAACAGGTCGCATTATTCCTTTTTTTAACTTTCTACAAAATGAATCAAGTATCCTGATTATTACGAAAAGTTTTTAGTTCGATGTTTTTAAGGCGAACGAAGCACCATCGAATACAACGGAAACATTAGTACATACGCGCATTCAAAGTAATTGTCAGTTCATTGTAAATGTCAAATTGTCTTAGGTGGAATGAAAAGATACAACAATCTCAAACTCAAACATTTTTATGCGGGTGTTTAAATAAAAGAAATTACAATGCTTTAATAATTCGGAGAATGCACAAAATCAGATACACACAAACTGGACAAGTTTCGGTTGTTTATGAAAAACCCGCATAAATTGGAGAAATAGGACTGAAGATCCTCGAAGATCCTCAAAATTCATAACGGTATTGTGGAAATCAGTATATATCAAACAGTTTTTTAAGTTTTGGAAATTCGTTTTCGCAATATGCACAATTAATTAAAAGAATATTTATAGAATCATTTGACTAAACCATAACAAATAGTTCAAAAATGCTTTTTTATTTGAATCCGCGTTTCTTTATTTCATCTGGAGTGCTTGATACTCCCTGCATCTTCTTTAAAATAAATTTTATATGAAAATTGTATTCTTTAGAATAGCTTGTTGATAACTTTGCGATTCCAAAACTTTTTGAATAAAGGCTTCAACATTGAAATCATAAGCCACATATTCGAAATTGCGTGTCGGACGAGTGTCTCAGAAAATAGGTAATCTCTTAATCAAAATGCAACCAAGTAAGTTAAATACCTTATTTTCAAGTTTTTCGACCACTTGCATCTAAAACATATCCATTCTCAAAATCTTGGAACTTTGAATGTCCATGTGGAAAACGCAAATATAAGGAAATCAATAAAAACTTCGAAAATTTGCTTTAAAAAGTTGAATAAATACGCATAAAAAGAGGCTTCAGCGTATTAGCAAATAGACGATCATTTGTGTAATATAACAATCATTCACAGTTGATCGATTGATTTGTTTATTGGGGCTTTAACCCACTGGTCATTTGCCCGCTTTACAGTTTACAGTTATTGTTCAAAGATAATTGTGAAAGAATATGTAATATATTATAACATCATCGTTATATGCGTACATTAAAATCATATTAGCAGTTCAATGATATCACCAGAAGATATAATCTTGATATAAGTTTGCTTGCCTTGCTGATAGGGATATCACAAAAATAACACAGTGAGTAATAAATATCAACATGAGATATAAATTTGATAGCTTTCTGTTATGTCATTCTGATCGGGTAGCGTGCGTTGTCGATGGTCTCTACCTCTTTGAAAAAATAAGGACCGGATGATTGTTTTGGAGCAAAATCCGGCCCAAACAGTTACTTTCTGGTCGAACAGTGGTGTTTGATGCATAACGTGAAGCTTCTGTGTCTCCCAAATTCGACAATTTTGTTTATTTACTCCGCCGTAAACGCTGAAGTGAGCCTGCCATATTTTTTACGATAAGCACGCGCAATTTTCACTATTGAACGATCGTTTTCCATGTAATGCGCTACGATTTCAGCGCGTTCTTTTGGTGTAAATCGACTAATAGCTAAAATGGCACTAAATGATGTTTCAGAATTGTGTTTATCTGTCAAAATCGGCTGGAAAATGGCGGAGTTGTTCAATGTTGAAATAGGATACATCCAGATGGCGCACTCTGTATATATTGAAGCAAATTATTTGTTTTCAATTTAATTTTCATTAACAAATATATTATTATAACAATAATCACGGGCAAACATATCTCAAATCCGGTGTAAAAATGTTTCTGCTGAAGTGATGAAATCCGAAAGTTCAAATGCATAGTGGAAGGATGCAAAACAGGTGTACTATTTATTACTGTAACGGCCTAAGCCTAGCCTAGTACGCTAACCATTGAAGTTTTCGCCATGAAGTGTACCAAGGATCTGTTTTGCTTTTGCGCTTGATAAAATGAAAATTGAAAAAAATCTAAATTAAGCTCGGGCTTTTAAACTGTATGCTGCAATTGTAATCTAGTAACCTGTTTTCACTCCTTGGCGGTTTTCACTCCTCGGGAGCCAAAAAAATCATGAGTGATGAAATCATGGATTTTAATGATTTGTCAAACTATGGTTTCTTCAACGCATGCTGATTGGAGTGATTTTTGAAACACTGCACAAAACCATTTCTTGTCCTCAGTAATAGAGACAGAATTGCTGTACATATAATCGATCAGATAGCGAAAAAAATTAGTTCTTTCATTGTGTACGACAGTTATTCGTATACGTTCTAAAACTCGGGAACTATTTCGGTCGAACATAAAAATAGAGAAAAATTTTAACACACAAGTTCAAGAAAACTCATAAACCATACCCACGAATAAGAAACAGAGATTTGCAATACAATCTTATAAATGAGCGGTGAAACGTTTGGCTTGTAGCGGCAAATCGTGCTAGTTCTCCGTTCGTCAGAAGGAATTTTCCCCGTCTAATACGCATTGTAGAAAATTGGACTTTCTCTCTAAAGTACATCTACTGCTGCGAGATATTAAAGAAAAATTGAATTGCTGTCTGAAAAAAAAATGCTAAAAGGATGCATTTGATCAGCTTTACCGGTAAAAATATTATTGGGATTTTCCTAGTTTGAATGTAAGTTAGCTTAGCTTAGTTGACCGCCCCTGAGTTTCCCGTGATTGATCAAAATCTGTTGAAATTGCATATTGAACCAACTGAATGATACTTGGGAGTAGTACATCATACTCAACGTGAAACCTAAAGAGACTAAGATTATAGTATGATCAATAACGTAGATGGCCACGCCCATGCAGGTCAATTCTGGGACGGGAAGGAATGTTAGTTCAACACTTGTGATTATTATGACCGAAGAATTCTCTGCATCATACACATGTGTCGTAGGATAGGCTTGGTGTTAGTAGGTAGGGAAATGAATCAGGATATATCTTGGTAGATATTGTAACAATATTGTCTTTTCATTTTAGATCAAAGTTTCCAGTAGAAATATGAATGCCGAATAGGCATTTTAAGAATTATTATTCCGCGTCGCGTTACATAATAGGATAAAGCCGCGGGGAATATAATAGAGGTAATGATAGGAACTTATCAATATGTACGAAAGTCGCTCGCGATCAATTTCCAATAGTTCGAAACGAGCAATTTGAACTGCAAACAGCCGGCCATTGGGAGTATTGCTTCTTATTAACACTTCAATGATTATTTCCAAAGTTTGCAGTACAAAGCAAGCGTACAAGAAGTATAAAAAATATCCCAAATGAATATGAAAATTCACTGCGAATTGTTAATGACAAGTTGGCATCTCCATTCTCCCTATCAGACACGTTTCTATAATTGGGTTAAATGCCGAATTGCAAACGAAATGCGTAATAAATATAATATACACAACGCCAAAGACATTTGATCAATCGGCGGTCCAACAGAAGAATGGATGGGAGAAGAGCAATACTAGCAAAGACCGACTACCATATGAGCGGTTCAAACTCGAAAGAGTGACCCAGAGTACTGCACTGGATGATTTTGAAGAAAGGACCAGGAGTCAGAGATGCAACATTGAAATCTGTGTTTCTGTCAAAAAAATCTTTTTACCATCTGTGATGACTAAAACAGAAAAAAATCTGTGAAAAATCAAAATATTTACGAAAAATCTGTGGAAATCTGTGAAAAATTCATCAATATGCAAAAAATGTCTTCTGTGAAAAAGATTCTGTAATCAAAAATTGAGCAAAAAATCTGTGGCATTACAGAAAAATCTGTGAATATGGTAACCCTGGCAGGAATGAGATTTCACAAAGTTTTAGCTGCCGATGGCCCTACATTTTCTGACAGAGTAAAGTTCTGAAGTGTTCAAATGTTTACCACTGTTTAGGAAAGCAAAAGTAGTGCAAAGCTAGTGTCAGACCTTCATGCGACTTCAAGAAGTCTTTTGCAGGTATTCGTCAATGTAGAATTGTCGGTAGTCGGTTCCAGATTTAATAAAAAAACTGGCTTATTTTGACACATCTACAGATCGCTTGCCACACAACAAACTTTTTGTGTAATTCGTCAGCTTCCAGTTTAAAAAATTTCCGACTTGATTTTTTTTTTCAAATTGCAATATATAAGGTTCAAGTACGGGTTTTAAACCAAAGCTTTGGAAGTTATACCTTGGCGTAATTTAATACATGCTGTTACTTAGTGTAGAATTAGACTTCATCCTTTACGGCTATTGTACAACCGCCAGAAGAAACCTAAAGGTTGGTCCACAATCGGGAATAGCAAATAAGAAAAGGTGACTATATGTCAGTGATTTACTCAAGATAGAATGGATAAAGGCTCTGATGCAAAAACTTAAGGTCCGTCCAGGTTAAGTCTTCGGTACGGATCAATACCTTGATCTAGGAACTCCTAGCATGTTGTTAGTTGTCTCTTATGAAATGGGAGCAAGTTCCCAGTGGTTCTATTATTTGCTGAAATAGTGCAAAGAAATTTTAGCCTGCAGGACATCACACGGCTTTATCCTAGTTTGAATGTAAGTTTCCAAAAAGTCCAGATTCCTCTGGGTAAAAATAAATTTCACGATTTTCCAATTTTTTCAGACATAGGTCCTTGTCAAAGTTAACCCGGTGATTCCCTTTCAAATTCAAATATTCCCTTTTCCCGAAGGTACCAAACGACGTGCAACATCCACATACTTTGGGCCACATCCGAATGTAATATTTTGGTCGTCACATTGTAGGAATCTAAAACTGATTTAGGCTGATATTAAATTGATGAAAAGTGGCTTAACAAATTAAAAAAAGGGTGATGTACAAAATTCTATGGAATGTGTGAAGAGGAAAATATGGGCTTTTGGGATGTAAAGAAATATAATAAAATAAACAAGTTGAACTATTGTCAGTAGTACTTAATCATACTGAATCTTTGCGTGTGGTTCAAAAGAAATCTCCTTGTTAAAGGCTTAAACTTTTTTGTTATTTTGAAGATTTTATTATAAATACGTTAATTTTTTTTTTCGTTAACATATTTTTGGTCATTTGGGAGATATCACCGCGCAAAATTGATATGTTTTTCAGTTAGCTTCCCAGATTGCAAGAGAACGGCTTGATTGATTTTCATGATATTTATATCAAATTAAAGGTCTTCAACACTGAAAATAAAATTTAAAAAATATTGCTTTTATTGTTTTTGGTTGAAAAATAATAAAAGATTTTTTGTTGTTTTTTTGCCAAGCATAGTGAAAAGATCTATTTTGGTCTTAATTTTTTTAGGTTCACACTGAACAGCTTGAAATTACTTTTAATTTGATGTCAATACCCTGGAAATCAACCAAGCCGTTCTCTTGCAATCCGGGACGCCAAATACTGAAAAAATGAACGAAAATATGTCAACATTTAACATATTTATAATAAAATCTTCAAATAACAAAAAAGCTTCAAATTTTAACAAGAAAACTTTTTTTGAACCACGCGTAACGATTCAGTATGATTTTGTTCGTTTATGTGATAATACCCCTTTAATTCCCAGAAGGTTTTGAGCAAAAGTCCATTCAAATAGTCAAAAATAATTAAATTTATTTTAATTAGAATTTCATGGGTTATATATTTTTGTTCGAACATCCTGAGTTTCTTCTGAAATTAGCCCAATCGACCCACATTACCTTTCTGGGAAGATTTCGTTTCAATGGTCCACTGCGTACTATACCCTATCACTAGTACAATCGTGGCAAATGAAACATGGTACCTTAAATCGATCATCATTATAAAAAATCCAACAAAAGTATCAACCTCATAACTGTTCCATTTTATAAATTACGACTAATTGCCGCACAGTTTTGGTTTGTCTTATGGATACAGTCGCTCAATTTTTATTTTGTTCAATAACAACCGCAAAATTCACCGAAAGTATCAATGTTCACATAATAGGGGTTGGTAAGTAAGGTAACTTCTTGTTACACAAAACACTACCCCGCCCACCCTTTTAACAACCACAATAGACCTATAATTGGGAATCACGCTTACTTTCCTGAAATCAATACTTTTCCCATCCCAACCTGGATCCTTTTCCGCCGTAGGGTCGAAGAACATTTCAGTCGAACAAAGATGATGGGACCGAGAGTCCCATGTTGTACCTATATTGCAATCTAATGATGTAACTTTCACTGGAAATCTCAAGTTATAACAAACGAAGTAATTGAAATGGTACGCTCCAAAGAACCGACCGTGACCGGCTGCATACAATAATGGGCAACCAGCTGGGAATGAAATGTCCTACATTTCGCTCGGTTTGTTAAATTTAAGCATCTATTCTCGTCCTGTACATGTACGGTCGCTCATGGTACAGTGTTTTATATGACACACATGAATCTTGCACATTTTTCCAGCGATACCCTTCACTTTTCGGTTCAAGTGGATTGTCAAAAGCAAGCACCATCCGGTTCGGTACGATAATGGGTTCATTCGGTGCGCTGTGGGTTCATAGCTCCCATCCTCTTGGGACCCATCCGTCCGATTATCACCCAATCATTTATGATTTAATCATAATAGGCACCTGCTGTTGATGATGGGTTGGGCGGAGGAGAGAGAGAGAGATAGAGATAAAACGACATCAAAGGATACGTGGTTCGATGGATGCCTTTATGAGCCGGGATCAGTGACGCGTTGTGGCGCACCGGTGCGTTGTACGTGGCTTGCGGAACGAACGAACCAACGAACGATAGGGACGCGTCGCTAGAAGTGTTGCACAGGTAAGCGCCGTGGAGAAGTGATGTCTGATGTCGACATTGATTGCACTTTGTGGTGATGTAATTACTTCACTTGCATTATGCGATGTAGAAGGGCGTAGACAGTGTGCTGGATTATTATAATTTTCAATGGAAAAGGGCTTGAGCCTTCCAACGGTGACTACCCAGGAGAAGGAATGTGACTAAAAACTTTTTTTTTTGATTTACACATGTGTGGTTTAATTAGTAGCTATAATCAATTTCAAGCTAAATATTTTTTCATGCTAGCTTATTTTATGATACAGTCTTCTGTTTGCCTGAAGAATTAAAGATGGGTGTACAATACGGCGAGGATTGAAAATTGATTCTGGTTGCGCACCAACGCAACGAATGACGACCAGGACAGGTCATGTTGAGGATTGTCACTAGCTGGGGCAATCTACTCAGGTGAATTTTGCTCTCACTACGGAGAACATCTATCAATGTTAATTGATGAGGGACCTTGGTTGATGGGGGCACATGACAACCTACAACTTACTGCTTCATTAGGGTGGTTCTTGGGCAAACGTTGCTTATCTTGCAGTTGTGAGTAATTTCACGGAGTCCTTGCTGCCACAGCTTTGGTGGTGGGCATGAAATGAAGAATGGTTAGTAGAGCTTATTTTTAATAATACCTTTAAATTTGTATAATAATTCCACCAAATCATTCCGACGGTGCTTAAATTAAATTTTCGTTTTTCACATTTTTTCCCAAAGGACTATATATAAAGCTGTAATTGCAAAATTGTCAAATGAATCGATCGAAAAATAAAATTTCACCTTGAATACTATAACTCTAAAAAATAGTCATATTTTCCAGACCCTTGCTATAATGTCATTATAGCATAAACTTTGTTCGTGCATAACTATGAAGGTGTAAGCATTTTTATAATTCGTTTATTTGTCTGACCTTTGGACATTTACGTCTGGGTACACAAAACTGACACGTGGGTACACAAAACTGACACGTGGAAGTGTTTAACGAAAACCTTTTGACCGCACTGTGTAATGAATCTGCAGATTGACCTATCAGGTGTACCTCCATATAGACGAGGATTTTGACCTTAACGTTATCACGATCAACAAAGTATTTGATATTGTTCTATTCTATTCTATTCTAACCCATACACAGCCAGTATTGAAAAGTATCCTGGAAAACACTGCAGTTTTCTGTAGTGTTTTTCTTGTCAATATTAATATTTGAAGCATATTTCCATATGTCGCAAATATTAAAACGGCCAGGCCTACTTTGCAGAGTTGGGTTTGAAGATGTTTCAAAATTAGACGGCAATTAAATTATTCATTTAATGAATAATTTAATTACGACTTACTTTGAATCTTAAAGGCGGAAGAAACAAGGATAACCGTACCGACCGTTTCAGTTTAAAGGGGATATTATAAATCGTTGGGAGCGACTTGGCTAAGAAGGTTTATGGCACTCCTTTGGTCCGTTGGGATGGAATAGAGGTATTTACACATTTCCCTGTCCAATAAGCCTATGATAGAGCGCCTGTACTCGTTCTTAATTTGCCTATTTGTAACAGGATCATCCAGAATGCTGTCATCTGCATCTCTCGTGATGGAGGCCTCGACCCCCACACACAGAATACTCACGATTTCCTGGATTTCAGTCGTAGCCGATTTTGCATTCAATCGAACCCAGGAGATCTACCCAGTTAACCCGAACAGCACAACAGCGAGTCACATAACAATCTTAGGAAATCACTGAGTTCCACGTGGACAAATGTATGTACGATGAAGATACCAATGTTGCCGAGGTAGAGAACACCCATCGGGACAGCCATCGTTTCAAACATTTGTTTGAACGTTGAGCACTCCGTAATGAATGGCCTTGTCCGGTTCAACAATATCTGTAGCTAGGAGGTAACCGGAATGAACCAGTTCCAAGATTGCCAGTTTTGAGGGGACTTCTTGACGTCGGGCCGCCTGCGAGTTGACGCATGTGGCCTTATCTCCTCGAGCCCAGTCCGCTTGGAGCATGAACTTACAGATGTAAAATGGTTCTCTTCAGCTGCGTTGTTGAAGAACAGCGAACGGAAAAGTTTTTTTTTTCTTCAAAAACTTGTCAGGAGTCAAAATCATTTCGATTTTAAAATCGCAAAAAAGACCTTGTATCCACCGTTTCGAATATAATTGTCTCGGAAAAATATGTAAAAGTTATTTTTCGTGCGCTTGCTACCGTAGCTTGCCGCGATCTTCTCAACAAAGTATTTGATATTGTTTAAGATAGTCGTTTGGTTGGAATCGATTGTCGAATTGCACCAGAACTCAAGCCAAAACTACATTCCGCATATGCTGGAACTGAATAAGTATAACTTTGTGATTGGTAATACGCTTACCATACTGCTGGCGCATACTATACTTGAGATACCTATATTTTTCACCCAAGAAGGTCATCTAGGACAGCTGATCTGTGGTTTATTCATTAACGATCTATGTCTGATGTGCTTCGTTAATATTATTAATATTTAACTTTTGAGGTCTTAGCAGAGAACTTTTTTGCACTAAATTGATTACGGAATTTGCGTTTCGACTTCGTCTCATCAGAATCCGACACTAACTTAGTGACAGGACCAAGCTAGCGCTGAATTGACGCTAGCTCCAAAAAAACGGAGACACAAGTTTTCGTTCCTGAACAAACCCCCGCAAGAAGAGGAGGTGATTTTAACCCTCAAACGCTATAATGGGTCGCTTCCGACCTACACGATTTATGCAAAAAAGTATTTTTCAACAAAAAAAGCTTTTTTTCTTTCGAATATTTTGGTTTAAAAAAAGTAAGTGAATATATAATATTTATTTAAGCCAAACATTGAACAACAATGTAAAAAATAAATAAAATTGATCAATTTAAACTTGAGATATTTTACTTTGAATTTTACGCCACGTCGAAAATGACCCATTGTAGCAGCTAAGGAAAATTTTGGGATTATAGCGTTTGAGGGTTGAGTTGATGAGAACTAATGCATTCGAAACATTTGGTTTGGCTTAGCAAGCCAATGCAAGATGCACTATGCTATATTTCTCCTTAGTGGAAAACAATTTGGGTAAAAACTATTTTATTCTCTTTTAAAGAGTAAATTGTTTAAAAGAATGCGCGTGAAGAGCACAAAACCTATAATTAAAATAGGTATGAAATTTGCGTTTCGACTTCATCTCATCAGAATCTGACACTAACTTGGTGACAGGACTACGCTAGCGCCGGATTGAGCAAACCTCAGTCAAGCGTGATGTTTTGCGGGACATCTCGCTTGACTGGGGGTTTGTTCAGGAACACAAACTGTGCTTCCGTTTTTTGGAGATAGCAATCTGGCGCTAGCTTAGTCCTGTCGCTAGGTTAGTGTCGGATTCTGATGAGACGAAATCTAAATGCATATTCTATAACTAATTTACTTATAGGTGTTGTGCTCTTCACGCGCAAAGATGGTTTTAATCAAATTTTCTTTTCTGACTAGGAGTTTGCTCAGGAACACAAATTGTGTCTTCGTTTTCGGAGCTAGCTCAGATCTGGCGCAGGTCTGATTCTAGCACTAAGTTACAGTTAGATTCTGATGAGACGAGATCGAAACTTCCACAACTAATTCATATTCCGACTGTTAATAGGAAAATAAGACACTAAACGTAAGTTGAGATTGTAATCAGCCCGCATCATACAAATTGTCCATACTAATTGACCTTATCAATTGCATATTTTAGGGATAATTTAATTCGTCTGAATAGAACGAATTTAACATATGGAAACGCCTGTTGCAAGTAACTGGAAGAAATACAAATGAAGTGAGAATTAGTGCATTATTCGGTCATTGATAACGGAGTTCCATAATCAATTTAAATACTGATGGCTCGTCTCACTGTGATCAGTATTTAAATCACTCATTCCCCAAAGGCAAATACGCGTAAACGCAAACCACATCTATCACCACTCAATACCCCCAACCAGTTTCGTGTCTGGGTTTATCAAGAGGGATCGACTGGCCCTTGGGTGGCCCCTTAAAGTAATTCAAATTGAGAAGCACCTGACAAAATGATATTCAGCAGTAACCGAAATTGTAAAGGACGAATTTCGCGCTAAATCATATTTAGAGTTGGCAGCACCCTCTCAGATTTTATGAAATTTTCTGTACATGAAGACCGTCACAAAAAGGCATACCTTGTTTTTCCAAAAATGTTCTAGACTTTTTTTTGCAAATGGTCAAACTTTTTTACCATATTTTTTCAAATGGCTATAGTCTAAAATGATAAATCCTACAAAAAAGTGGTGTAGGAGTGATTTTCCCAAAATTAGTCAAATTTTGGAATAAAATTATTGAAAAAATTCTTCATCGACTCCTACATTGAAAAAAGTCGATTTTAAAAATTTAAAGTCGATTTACAAAAAACCCCATCTTTGATTTGGATGAAATTTTGTTCCAAGATAGGTAATTATGTTCGCTACCTGCCGTCAAAAATTCGAGCTGGGCTCTTTCAAGGAAAAAAAGTTATTTGAAAAAAACTTTCCCTTGTCCAAACTGATTTTTTTTTCAGTGCATTTTTAATGAAAACTAAACCAATGAAAGTCTAATCATCTCAGAATCCAATTTTCCAACTGCTAGTTACCTGATACATGCAAAAAGTAACGTATTTGGTATATATGCATAACAAACTTGAATGAGGGCAAAGATAAGCCATTTAACATCATTGATATACGCGAGGTTTAACTAAATACCACTTGGCCGTGTACGAAGAAGTATCTCATCTATGTACCCGCCCGGGAAGTAGAGATTGATGGTGTAGTCTCCAACAGGGGCCTTAGTATACGAAATATGGGGTTTGCTCCTTCAAGAATCCTTCGCTTCGGCCAGTGAAAATTTTGGTTCGCAAGCAATTGTGTTCAGGAAAAATCAAGGAGTATATGACAACCTCATTGTGGGAAAATCTTCTAATGTGCCTATAAATTTTCGAAAGAGGAAAATCAGTTTTCTCTCCTAAGCTTCTTCATAAAGGCCTGAGAGTGTTCCTTGAGCTCGCTTAGAATTGTACGCGAAAGGGACTTTTGCCGGCGGATCGCCCGAATTTTTCCCAATTTACGCAACGCTACAAATGCAAATGAAAAACTTGATGAAAGCTGAAAAACGCGATTATTGGTACCGGTCCGTCGACGGATTAGCGGACGGATCATCAGAGAAACAATGTTTCGTCTGGTGGTTAGGGCCTACGTTGTATATTCGATTCATCCTGTGATTGGAATACACGGAACGTTCGTCGTATGATGACAGCTACGCATCGCTCTTATTCTAATTATTATGACAGTAGTGGTGAGTACAATCATAAAAGAGGTTGTGCTGCCAACATTCTCCCCACATAACTGATGGTTTTATATTTACACTTTAACGACCATGCCCACGTCGTTTCAGTTATAGGAGGCTCTCCGTTTGATGGAGCATGGAAGCACTCTTTGTATTTCCTGAGGAAATATGGGAATTTTTGAGTAATTTATCTGCAAAATCATAGCAGATTACCTTAGTTTGAGTTCTTTCGCATTGCTCCATTCCGGGTTATGAGAAGGCGGACAATTGGATTAGAATGGTAATAAGAAGATGGACATTTAGGCATTAGAAAGTGATATTCATGAAAGATCGCGTAGCTTCAACGAGTTTTTAAATATTTCTGCTCTGAGGATGCTCGAAAGTTGACAAATTTCGTGGAGCGATGGAATTTCAGGAATCCCAAAAGTATCAACAAACATTGGTCCAACAGAATGGATGAGGGTCATGACTTCATTCGGGTGATATCTTGGGTCATGTACAATCATTATACGTAGAATTCCCATCTCCGGTCTCTGCGCTTGTGGTGGCGGTTATCGCGATATTAAACATATTGTCTGGTCGTGCGCTAAGTGTTCTAGTACCAGATCTCCGTTAAACGAATGCCTTCGGACTCGTTCCAGTACAGTCCGAGATGCTATACCAAATTCGTTACTGATACTTTTTGCATGTATTAGGCAACTAGTTGGGAAGTTGAGATGATTACACTTGCATTGGTTTAGTTTTCGATAAAAATACACTGAAAAAAATTCAGTTAGGACAAGGAAAAGTTTTTTTCAAGTAACTGTTTTCCTTGAAAGTGCCCAACTCGAATTTTTGACGGTAGGTAGGGAACATAATTACCTATCTTGGAACAAAATTTCATCCAAATCAAAGATGGGCAAAGATTTATAAATCGACTTTAAATTTTTAAAATCGTTTTTTTCAGTGTAGGAGTCGATGAAGTATTTTTTTAATATTTTTATTCAAAAATTTAACTAATTTTGAGAAAATCACTCCTACAACATTTTTGTAGAATTTGTCATTTTTAAGCTATAGCCTTTTGGAAAAAATGGTAAAAAAAGTTTGACTCTTTTCAAAATACAGTCTTGATCATTTTTGGAAAAACAAAAAATGCAGTGACTTTTTGTGACAAAGTTCTTATATACAGAAAGTTTTATTAAAATCTGAGAGGGTGCTGCCAACATTTGTTCGAGTTGGCGCGAAATTCGTCAAAGACCTAAAGCAAGCAAACGCGGTTACTTTCATTCCGCTCTTCACGTTAGAGTACCGCGTATATGTACCCTCGTAGGACGTTGAGATTGACGGTGTGATCACCGTCGAAGACTTACTGAAGCACAGAGTTGCCCGTTTCAAGGACTCCTCGTTTCGGTATCGTTCGTAGATGCGATGATGACTTATTCCTCATCCGACTCTTTTCGAGTGACTTTCGCCGGGTTTACTCTGCCTATCCACGTCTTTATTGACAAGGTTTGTCTGCCGGTTCACCTTTTTGTGCCACGTACTATTACCTGCCGTAAATAAAAGAAGTTGGGTCATACGACCACCTACTGTAACAATAAGGTAAGGTGCGGTAAATGCATCTTATTTGGCCGTACTGGTTGTTGCTACACAAGAATTCGGTGTAGCCGTTGATGATTCAATAATCGTTGATGGTTTAACCGTCGTTATTGGGGAGTGGACGTAGCGTATTGGTAAATCGATTGCCTTGTACGCAGCGCACCTGGGTTCGAGTCCCGACCCCGCACATAGGGTTAGAAATTTTTCCTAAGAGATTTTTCTAACCCGAAGAGGCGAATGACCTTAAGGTTAAAACCTCTATAATTGAAATAAAAAAAAATAACCGTCGTTACTGGTTAGACAATTGTCTGTGATTTAACTTTTGGCTTTGAAGTCTGGATGGTTGTGTTTGTTATATAATTTTCTTGTGTGATATAGAACACGGTTTTCCGGAGTGTGTAGATTGTTCAATGTTCACAGAACTGGCAAAGTGGCAGTTTGATGGTCATTGGTTCACAGCGTGATATGCATGGGGTTCTAGGCGCACAAAGGAAGGAATGAAGCGATTTGACTGAATTCTTACTAACCGAATATCGTTGGCAATATCGGGGAAGAAATTCTTCCAATAACCATGTTTAACGGAGACCACTTCACTGTACTGCGACATCAACCTGTGGATTGAGCTATCAGGTGTACCGGAAGGCCGATCATGTAGTCGTACATCGGCTGCACCATCCACTATATAGACGATGATCATAACCTTCAAAATTGATATTTTTTAGAAACCAACAGATTTTATAATTAAAATCAACAATATTTCAATCTCTATTCAAATCTCTACTCAAGGTTACACCCAATTCATTTCATTCTTGAGACTTTTTCAATGAAAATCACCAAATTTGGATCAATATATTTAACGAGCATTGGAGTTATTGAGTTTACGATATTATTTCTTCGTTATTTTCTCAATGTGCCACGGACGCTTAATCGGTGCACATTGAACACGAACTGCGCCTAGTACCTCTAAGCCAATAGCCAGCACCACAAGCGAAAAGGTATGCGAGCAAGAAAACGAATACACAATCATAACCCGCACTAAAAGCAAACAAGAACATTCGTCCGGATATAGTGAGCGCACCAGCTATTTACAATTGAAAAACTATAATATCTTATCACTTACTAGCGATAACACGTTGCCGTCTTCGGCAAAGTAATGCAGTTTAACAGTTCTAACAATGTTCAAACAACTATAATGGACAAAATTTAGAAGAAAACTTATTACGAAAAAACTGTTTTTAAAGGCCCTTTCACAAATAAAGCCCTGTATCTCAAAAATCCTAAAAGCTAGACAGTTGAAGTCTACAGGTAAAGTGTTTGTAATGAGTTTCTCTATTACTTTGCTGAAGTGAATATTTTTTAGAGGAATTAATCATCAACCTTATAAGACCAAAAGAAGGGGTTCTATTGCAAGACTTTCTGAAAGATACCACATAGCTAAAATCAACTATTTTGACGCGATCAAAAAAACCACTTTGCGCGGGCTTGGAAACTGTATGACGATCTACTGTGTGGAAAATCGGCATGTATTGTTATGGACGATGAAAAATATGTAAAATTGGACTAAAAGACGCTTCTTGGGAGACCACAGTATGTGTGAAGGCCAGGACGCCGTTGATGCCGATAAGTCAGGTTTTACGAAGAAATTCGGTCAAAAAGCAATGGTATAGCAAGTAATTTGCGAATGCGGAATATGCTCAGAGCCATTTGTGACATCAGAGACAATGAAGACTGATATGTATATCCGAGAATGCTTGTGTCGGCGATTGCTGTTAATGATCATGAAGCATGATGGCTCAGTATTCAATGAATTGGGGGACGGGCATAGCGTAGTTGGTAAATCGATTGCCTTGTACGCAGCTCACCTGGGTTCAAATCCCAACCCCGCACACAGGGTTAGAGATTTTTCCAAAATTTCTCTAGCCCGAAAAGAGGCGAATGACCCTAATGTTAAAACCTCTATAATAAAAATAAAAAAATCAATGAATTCATGTTTTTGGATTTTGACGTAGGTGCCAATACCTTATTTAAAATATTTTTGGTGGTAAACAACGGGGCAAAGAGACCGAAATGGTGAGTTAAACGAAAGTAGTTATGTGAAAAAATTTCCCACAGAGACAGGATTCGAACGTGCAACCCTTAGGACTCCGGTCCAATGCGCAAACCCTTATGCTATCCCTGGGCTATGGTGACATCATACTACTGCCTGTAGAGAGAGAACACGGGAACCTACAGACCAGAGGGTATTCGTTGATGCTTCACCTATATAAAAAATATTTTATTATTTAGTTTAGTTATTCGCTGAGTCATTAGAGAATGATAAATTCTTGTTAAGTTTTTGATGTTTTGAACTCTCGGCAGCCGGCTACCGAGAGTGATCCATGTTTTCTAAACCAAACCAAACAATCCACCGTGGATGTATTTCTTTAATAAACTAATCTCATCCGCGTTTTTAACCAAATCTTCTTTTATTTCTACAGCATACAGACACATTTTATTTTAAACTTTTAGTGTGTATCTATTGGGAAGGAAAGCTACTGTATGACAACACGTGGAATGAAGAAAAAGTTATTTAAGTGCGAAATAAGGACGGTATAGTAGGTCGAGGATAATATTTAATATTTTTCAGGTTCCGATTGTTAATAGAAATCAGGTAGAACTCTTCAACCCTTATCAATCATCGACTAACGAATAGTCCTTGAACTGCATACGAGACTGTTGTACACTGCGACTTATGCATGTTGTTGACATGCATTTCAAATATTTAGTACGACCATTGTACAAACTCGTTTATTTCATCGAACCTAATCACATATAAAATGAATTAGGACTCCCTGAATGAACAAATCCAATCCCGGCATTACCCGTTAAGTTTACTGAAGCAGAACGACAAATTGCAAGTTATGCGGCCAAAACACAATGGGGACAACGTTCACGAATAACAATCGCGTGGAACATGTGCACCTACCCGCAACGGCTACTCCCGCGCAACACGTTACCAACATATTATTCCCTTCCTAACACGGGGAAAACGCGAACGGGAAAAAACACAAAAGTCAGGTTTACGATTCTAGAAAAACATATATTACTCCTACTTTTTGTACACATCTGTATAGACTACCCTACTGCGCGATTCTTTTCGCGCCTAACTATTCAAAACTTAAAATCGATCTCGGTTGTTGGCAGCCAGAGGTACGCACAGTACATGGGGCCCAGCCTTGATCGAGTTAATTGAAAAGGGAGAAAAAGAAAAAAGCCTCGATTCTAAATCTTCTGAAGTTTATATAGTAAATTTTTTTGCTTACTTCAGCAAAATTTCAATTATTGACTATCTATCCCTGTTCAGCATGCGATTGACATTATATTTGTATTAGTGTCGCATCGCTTTCTATCTTTCTCCTTCGTATGTAATTTTTTATGTTAATGTATTCCTATTCTCCTCTATCTTAAAGTAACTCTTGCTGTCTTCTATTATTTTACGAAGGTTCCCCGAACGTGAGTACTTCCTAATTGGTTTAGTGTTAGTGAGCCTTCGGTTCTCGCTAGAACCTCGTGTTCTCTTGTTCCAACTAAAGCTATTCGTAAGCAGTTGAACGCTCTATTTCCCGAACATAATTATGCATTTGTATCGATGCGCTCACAATCATAAAAACGCCACGCCTATGTAAATAATTACGTTAATTAATATTGGCACAGCCAAATTCTATACAACCGTATAAACACCTGCAGCCGGTGTCATTGGAAATCGATTATTTACCGCGGATATCTATAAACAATCATTAATTCTTCGAGCAACACAGTGACTCACGTTTGTTGTGCTATGTGCACTGCGACTTAAGCCGCTGCGTTTGCAAATTCGCTAGTGGCGAGTTCTTTCAGGTCAACCATAGACTTGTTGGTTGCGCATTTTTAGGTGTTTACTATTGTGGGGCTGTTCACATGCCCAACACAGAGCATTTTTACCGATAATCCCGTCATATGTATGTAGCACCGAACAGACCTGACATTGTGCCACGAAAACCAATTCAACCGTGACCTACATTATTGAGTTCAGCTTCTAGCCGGCCAGCAGCTGTGACAGGTGCAAGCAACCACAACAACTCATACTATATATTTAATACAGCACTATCAATAGTCAGCAGTAGCAACGGTGCGGGAGGGCAATAGATTGGAAACCAATCACTGCACTATTTTCACCATTCAGTACATCCCATCAGGATGCCAGCAGCGGTGACGTTACTGAAGCGACCAACTATTCCATTATCACGCCTCCACCACCCACACCCATATCTGCTTTTGCGGGGGAGTGAATGTCCCAACGGTCGGTGACGGCCCAACCCCCGTCGGTTGTCCTCACCGTTACATTTGGGACCGGGCAGGGAAGATGAATGTGAAGTAGTTTACTCGATCTCAATTCATGGACTATTTATCACTTCGTTTCCTCCAGCCACAGTGTTCGTCAAACCAAGCCAGATGCTGGAGACCTTTGTGCCATCATTCTTCCCACCCACTTTGTCTCCTCATCACCGGTTTCAACCGGTCGAACAAGAGTCAATTTAAAATGGAATCCAAATTGAATAATAAGAGCCTGTTCCTGTCTGCGCCGATCCTTCCAGTAAATTGTTCACTCTTTTGACTGGATTCAATATTCCGCCACCCGTCCGTGTTCGTCGTATAGGCGCGCTCCGGAGAGATGCACACAGTAGCTTGGAAGTAGGCCTTAGTCTCGATTATGTATCTAAAAGCATAACGGTCCACTACTTCTGTCCTGTCGAAGTGGAGCTAGCAGATACCAGCAGTGTGGTGATAATTCAATTTGAATAGCCGCCCATTTGTGCCATTTCGAGATACAACCGTTACAACCAACCAGCTTCAAATGTCACCAAAGTTATCAAATAAACATCTTCGAAATAAAAAAAAATCAAATGCTTTCGAACTATATTTGAACATGTTTGAATTCTAGTACAGCACTGGAATCTATTGAATTTAGTGACATCCGTACAAGTTGGTTGAAAATCTAAGCAGGCAAGTGTTTGAGCTCGGAACAAATGAGCTGAATTTTATCTCAAATATGAAGGGCTCAGTGCAAGAACGGCCCAAGTCGAAAAATATCAAAAGTGGGTTAATCACAAATTATTGTATGTTATGAAATTTTTGAAGATTTTTTCGAATGCTTAACAATATTTTTATTCGAATCTATACCATCAAATTAAGTTTTTTTGGTCAGAAGTCGGTGTCATTGCATTCATTCCGACCCAGTTCGGAGACCACGCCATCAATCTCCATTGTCATTGCAGGTACGTAGACGTGTTTCAATTAACAAAAGTTTTCCTTCTCTTAAGGAAAACTTGTTGTCATGATGCGTCTGGTGGTACGCTTCAACACCGATAGCCATTTCAGTGACGGATACGATGTTGAGTCTGGGTTATGCCATCGATAACTAGGAAGAATTGCACGAAACAATAGAAAGGTTAATTGTAGGTCTCCAGAGGATCAGGAGTTCAAGTTTGATGAAGTACGGAGTCCACTTCAGCTTGATCATCGCAGCCAGTTACCACTCGATCGACTTGGTGGAGTAAGCGAACCAGCTTGGTAGAACGGACGGTTCAGAGGATTTACAAGCTTCTTAGTAATAAGCTTGCACAATGAAATGCTTGGCTCGCGTTGAGCAAGAATCTGACGATCCTCAAGAGGGAACATCTCTCGTTAACCCGGGGGACTACAGGAAGAAGAGAACTATAGCTTCCCCTAGACTGCCTCGTAAAGGTCCCAAGATGTCCTCCTCTGAGAGTGCGCCAACAACATCTTATAAATCCAACGGAAGTGCTACCAAAAACCCGAAGCACGTTTTACGGGGACAACGAGGGGGGTGAGGGTTACGATCAAGCTACGTAATTACCAGGGGGGGGGGGGTATATAGAAGTTTGTGACGAAATGCTACGATGGGGGAGGGGGGTGTTAAAAATCACTCAAAAAATGCTACGTCATTTATGGATCATCCCATAGCACTATTCGTCATGTCGCAATACGGAGAAGTTCTTTCCATTAAAGATGATAAATAAAGGAACTTCTTCCCAGACCATAATAACGGTGTTCGAGCGCTTGGAATGCGCCCTATTCCGTCCTTCGTGACCTTGAGACCTGGCTCTACCTGTGCCCAGACCACGCCCTGTACTTATGGCAATCAGTCTCCCAATTGTTGGTACTGCAAACAATCTGCATACTATGGGAATCCCTGCGCAGGATTGCCAAATAAAAAAAAAACTATAATAATTAAAACAAATATAGCGGCCTCACCATCTTCAATTAATTCATGTATTGTAGTCTAACTACCAACACATGTTGAGCCATCAACGAATACTAAATTATTTACGACTACAGCAGGCACATTTGAAACAACAAATAGCTCCGTCAACAACAAGACAGGAAACGAGGAACGACCGCAATCCGCAAACCGAAGAAACGATTCAAAGGAATCAACAATCTCCAATACAGCAGCAGTTATGACAGCATGGAGTGTTTCTAGGCTTTTTTTAATAATCTACTAGCGGTACTGAGCGCTTCTTTATAGCGCAACCCGTTATAACTGAAAAGAGTCGGTATTAGGAACCCTAATAAATATGGTACTGGATAGACGAAACTGTATGCCACAGTATACCGAGAATACATTACATATGCACATCGAGCTCCGGAACAATTATTTTACTGGTCATTTAATAATATTATTGTTATCGGGAGGGGAACGTGTCGAATCGCAAAACTCCCACGCTTCAGGGTTTTCCCCCGAACATATATGTCTAGTTCTAACATATATTACATTCATAAATGTACGGAAACAAGTGACCGGAACTCAAAGTTGCGGCTCGTTATTTTGACAGGGATGATTATTCTTTGGGTGATCGAAAACAAGCGCGAAGAAGTTGTGTTCTTTTTACATTTTTTTGTAGGTCAATTAGGTTATGAAAAGTGTTACATTTGTCGTATAATAAATAGTAGCAAGGTTTAAATGAACTCCATCACCTTAGCCCTACTGAAAAGCGTGCCCCAATTGTTGTTCGATAATAAAATGAGAATTAATTCGAGATAATATTTATTGTTAAAAACATAACGATCGAAGTAAGCATTTCGAAACAGCTGTGCTGTTTCTCAGCTATCTTTTCCTACCGAATTGGACCGCTTTTTTTCTTGCAACTGCTAACATCTCTCAAGTGGAGCAAAGTAAACAATTTCTTTAACCCATTATTGCCCAACTTATTTTTCACGCGCATCACAAATTGTGTTTTCCGATCGAAGAAAAATGATGTGGTCATTCCAGTAAAATTATTTTTGTACTCAAAGTAGCTGATATTATAAGGAACAACCAGTGAAAGTTTAAGATTGATCGGCTAATCGGTTCCTGAGATATCGTGATCGCCGCGGATGAACTTTTCAACAAAATACAACTCCGATATAATCAAGTTTTACTGTCGGTCCAGCGAGTCAACGGTCTAGCGTATCAAACACTACGAACCGCCTACAAGTGGTGAATGGGTAATGGGTCTATGAATAGCTGTAACTTAAGTTGTAGTATTCCGATCTTAATGAAACTTTGAGAAAATTTTCCTCGGCGTATGTAGTTTCAGAATATCTAATTTACAAAAATTCGATTTTTTTCATCCTAACAAAAATGTGTAACCCCTTAAGTGAAAATTGATTAAAAACAAAACATAAACACCGGTTTAACCACTCTAACTTCGCTAAACATATTCTGCAAGAGTATATGAACAATATTAACTCGTTTATGCCTGTTCTGCGTTATTAATTGACTAATAGGAGTTATTCTTAGCACCTACTATATATAGTAGGTTGGGCAATAATGGGTTAACAAAGTTGTTCGTGTCGAGACGACATTCAGCTTCTTCGACGGTACGTACGGTATTAAAAATTTAAAGCACGAAGCAAACTACATCAGCAACGATTCGAGTTGTACCATTCCTCGGAACTCGCTGAAACAATTCTGTTTAGAAATAATCATGCAAAACAAAACACGTGCAAAAACATTTAACGCAATTCAACACTGTGCAACACTGGACACAAACAAAAGGGTGAACATTTAGTGAAAAAGCGCCATCACCAGAACGATCGCAGCATGCAGTGCTTTCTTTAAAAACATCTCACACACACAAAAAAAACTTACTGCTTCTTTAGTGCAGTCATCGGGCAAAAGTTGTTTGCTTTGCCATTGTGGGTAATTTTTCGCAGCCCATCCACCCAAATCTGTTTGGAGTAAAAATACGAATATATGCGAAGGGGAAAAAAAGAAAACGTTAGTCAAATTGTGCGGATTTCTAGTGCGAAAGGGGAATTCGGTTCGGCAGTTCGCAATGGAGACGCACACACACGGTTGAGCAGCTGCAGTTTTCTCGTTCACCGAATTCCGCCAGTTTTACAAACATTTTCAATGCATTCGAGAGGGGTTGAAAGCATTGCACGGTGGGAAAAGGTCCAAAACATGCGAAAGAATTCAATACCTTCGCTCGGAGTGGAATGAAATTCGTGAAAAGGAACATTTCTCCGGGGAATTGAATTCTTTCGCGTTTTTCGTACTTATTTCTCTCACTGCGCTTTGGTTGGAAAATCCTTCGATTCTGTATTGTAATTACAGACATGGAACATGGTCACTTTACCCACCGACTGGTGAAGATTCGTTTTATGCCGTCGAACGCTTAAATGATGGTTTCGATGATTCGATCCGATAAGCTCGAAGTTTATAAGATGCGCTCAGTGCTGCCAGTTTTTAAGCAGGTATTTTTGTTGTCCAGTTGATTTATGTACCATTTTAACATCAGCAAGTCTATGAATAACTGTGTAATTGAATCGGTTGCCATGGTTCCAATTTGTTCAAAGCATCGCAGTTAGCGATGGTTCATTTTGGTAGTTGTTCTAGGCACGAAAACTTTATCTTTATGGTACAGTTGCTGATAGTTGCAAGATTGAATATTGTTGACAGTTCTGAATTTCAAGCGGGCAAACGAAACTAATCAATACATTAAAGATACTATATTTCCAGTTATTTTAAATTAGTTTATCGACCAGATTCACTTTGGTGTCAGAAAAAAATAGAAATTGTTTGAGGCGTCGTTTAGTCGCAGATTTATTCTATTGTTTCGGGGTTAATTTAGTGGCAATATATGAATGCTATTTATAGGTTTTCTCTCGATTATTTCTATCGTAGTTCTGTTCTCTATCATGCCATCATCACTAGTTCGGATGATTGATTCGCGACAAAGCATTTCAATAGCGCTTTTATGGGTGTATCGGGACAGGATGTTGAAAGCGGCATATGATATTCAGTGCATCCTCTCGATAGTAGCCTGTTGACATCAGCAGGTATTTTTATAATTTATTGCGATGGTGCTCTTTGTGGTGTGTGTAAGGGTTCTGGCAACTATTTGTTGGACTTTTAAATTCGATCTGCTGTACTATATCAATCACTTTGTTTTCGATTGGTAATACCTTGTTTTATATAAATATTTGCACTAATGGGAGATTGTTCAGACTAGCAACTCGTTTATTAAAAGGCCAATCGTTAGTCGTTTAATGTAAAAAACCCATATTTTGCGATATTGCTTGCCTTTATCGAAGTATTTATATGAAATTTGCATCAATTAAAAAAATCGAATTGAATCGGTTTCATTTGGCTATAGACGTTTTCCGGAAAAAGATTCAACACTGAGACGCTCAATTTCAACACTGGCACTGAGCTGCTCGTCCATTGCACAGATTGGCGCTGGGTGGAAAACTACCGAGGAAACAAAGTAGGCAGAAGATTTACACGGTCGCGTAAAAGCCCAGTGACACACGTAATATCCTGTGACAGGTAATTTGCCAAGTGATCCTGAAATGGGATGCGCATTTACCGGCTTTCAAGGTGCTTTTGCAGGGTACGTGTGCTGTCGGTAAGTGACGTTGTAACATATAAAAAGTTGTATTGTCTTGTCATTCAACCAATTTATGTAGACTCTTATTGTAATACACATTAACAGCGCAGGCACATTTTATCGAACACAACGTACTCTCAAAATCCGGAGTCACTCGAGCATTACATCATACAGTGCATTTCAGGAGAACAAGATTTGTTATTTATTTCATTAAAATATGTATTATTATAATTATTAATTATTAATCTAACTAGAATGCATAGTTGAATTGGTTTTAATCTGTAGTTGAAAAAGGCGTGGCAAATTGAAGAGAACGAACAATGACAAAAAATATGGCATTATAACAGGAAAATAGATAGAAAAATGAACAAATCGAATTAGCTAAATGAAAACCCGTTTTTGTTACTGGTAGAATTCGAATCTAGTACCCTCATCGACTTCGACGACATCGCACTATCATGAGGTGGTGTGGGTAGAAATTAGAGTATTTTGCTAAATATTTATTTAAAAGCTAATTTTTGTAGTTCTAGTGTTATAATTTAGGTCTAAAATCCAATCACGACGAAAGCGACGTTTGATAGGTGAATCATAGTGTCACAGTCAAAGAGACCTTTGTACGCATTATACTGTTGCTCGTCGCCTTCTTTGTGTTTATCAATACCTACACTTAAAAAATCTCTTCCCAAATGCGGAAATAAAGTACCATGAATTCAGGAACAATCACGTTTTTACGTTACGAAAATAGGACCGTGAACAAAAATCATGTTTTATCGTTGTGTTCATAAAGCATTTACTTGTGGGGATATTTGTTTTTTTTTTATGAACTTCAGTCACAGTTTCTGCTATGACATCAACAAATCATTTTTCTACCCGACGAATTTCGCGCTAAATCGAATTCAGAGTTGGAAGCACCCCCTCAGATTTTAATGAAACTTTCTGTACATAAAGACTTTGTTAGAAAAAGCCACTTTGCATACTTTGTTTTTCCAAAAATGATCTAGACTGTCTTTTGAAAAGGGCCAAACTTTTTTTACCATTTTTTTTCTATAGTCTAAAAATGACAAGTCCTACAAAAAAATGTAGTAGGAGTAATTTTCACAAAATTAGTCAAATTTTTGAATAAAAATATTAAAAAAATTCTTCATTGACTCCTATACTGAAAAAAATCGATTTTAAAAATTTAAAGTTGATTTACAAAAAAAAACCATTTTTGATTTGGATGAAATTTTATTCCAAGATAGGTAATTATGTTGCCTACCTACCGTCAAAAATTCAAGTTAAGCACTTTCAAGGAAAAAAAGTTATTTGAAAAAACTTTTCCTTGACCATACTGATTTTTTTTTCTTCAGTGTATTTTTATCGAAAACTAAATCAATGAAAGCCATAATCATCTCAGACTCCAATAAAACTTGCTTTGTGAGAAGATGTTGTCCAGTTTACCAACAAAGCATATTTTTATTAAGGGGTTAAGTACTTTTTCATTTTTTATAAAATCGAAATTATTTTATTATCTACTTATTATTACTTTACTTGAGAATGTTTTTCCAATTTTTTCTAGAGATCCGAGAAATAGATCGAAAGTTACAGCGCTTCTAAGCGCGCTTCGTCTACCAAGAGCAGTGGTAATTTGAAATTTTAAACTCGATTATCTCGAAATGTCGTTTTACTAAAAATGTTTTTTTCCGTGATCACGATTGCCGAAAAACTACTGAATCAATTTTCTTATTTTTTTTCAATTGATCGTAATTAATTTTTCTCGTATCTTAACGATTCCTTTTTTAGTCACAAATTTTTGTTTCATGGATAAGAATTTTTTAATACAATTTTTAGAGCTTAAAACAGCGTTTTTTTTTTTTACTAAAAACGCTCTCGAATGCAGGAAAAAAATATTTTTTATTCAACTAATCGTTAAGGTACGAGGAATACTCATATACTAATGGAATTTTTTGAGTTTTGGGATTTTAGATGATCTATTGGTCTTTAATCGTAATAACCGCAAACCTCTTAAAAAATGGGTTTCGGGGAAAAAGCCATAACTCCGCCAATCATCAACTTATTTTTATAAACTTATGCTTGTTTATTTCACTGAAAAATGTACTACCAAAATATTATAAGTTTGATGTAGTGAAATAATTGCTTTATTCATTTACGTAAATTCAAACTTTCTTGACATTTTTATCATTAAAAAGTATGTAACCCCCAACCCAGTGACAAATTGACAGATAGTGCTTGTTTCATATATGTACCACCAATTTGATGGTGGCGCTAGTATGCCTTCTCTGTACGAGTACCACGAACAACGAAACAAAAAAGTTTCAAGAGAAAGGCGTGTTTCGTTACGTGTGTTATGAACGTCGTCAATGCGGTTAAAACAACATTTAGAAAAAGCGTATTCCAAAATGTGGATAGGGGAGACTGAGGAGACTTGATCCCCTTTTTTATTTTTCAGTCCAACTCCGTGGAATGATAAAAAACTATGTATTTTTTTGTAGTTTTATATTGTTTCTAGGGATGACTAATAATCATAAAAAAATTACATGGAAATATTATACTGGACATGAGCTATGAGCATTTCTGGAAAACAACAAAAAAATGGAAAATTCTTGGATTAGTGGAGACTCCATCCCTAATTTGGGGACACTTGATTCCTTTATGAAAACGTGATTAAAAGAGCATGTAGGGTAATAAGCCTACCCATCTGAAGCTTTTAGTTAGAGCAGCGTCTGCCATCTTTGCTCAACGCATTGACTCAAATGGTATTGCGATAATGGGGGTACTCGATTAGAGATTTTCCTGCGCTCAAACAGAAGATTTTCACCATTCTCAAGACAATTTTGTTATTATATTGGCTCCTAATAAGAGGCGAATTACCTTAACGTTAAAACCTCCATAATCGAAATAAAAAAATGGACCTTCATAACAAATCAAAGAAGCTGAAATAATAAAATTATTGTAGTAATAATGTGGTACCCTTCTTAATAGGGCAAAAACGGGTACATTACCCCATTCAATTTTATAAATGGATTGTAGTATTGATTAAATTGTTATGATTAGATATTGTTATTTTTGTTACTACATATTACGCATCTCTCACCTGATTTTTTTTTACGAATTTCCCAAATCTCCGTACAATTATTTGAAAGCTGTCTTTATTATGGTTGAGGAACGTCAAATGTGGGATGAATGGTTGCTACGTATACTGTAGTAAACAATTACAGTTATGTTTCTTTACGATGAAGCGTTCATTATTGACATTTTTTTATGACAACAATGACTTCAATTGTTCTGGTGTGAATTTGGTTATTTTCAGTGGTGTGTATGAAGTATGGCGAAGGGGATCAAATCTCCACGAATTTGAAGGGATCAAGTGAACCCATAGCATCTATTTCAGCAAACTTTAGTAAAAATATAGTTGAACAAAAGAATCAGCTCAATCATAACGTATTCATATAATTGACATTCTCCTGTAATTCTGTATGCAAAAGTAGAGTATGTAGTGGGTGATTTTATCAATTTTATAAAAGTTTGAAAATTTGAAAAATAAATCTTCTTCAGTTCTTCTGAGACTTTTTTTAAATCGGTAAAAATTCGGTTACACAAAAGTCCAATTTCTTTTTTCTGTGTTAATGAAATTTATATTTAGATAAAACTACGCAACTTTATAGTATATTCGATTAATGTATTCTGATCCGCCTTTGAGTTACAATGATGGGATCAAGTCTCCCCCGGGAATCAAGTCTCCTCAGTCTCCCCTAAAGAAAACTATTATTAAAGAATAAATTTATCCCTAACTGGAAACCACCAGCAAAGTGACATAAATATTATTATAAATTCAGCTGGAAGTCGTTGTTTTTAGCAACCGGCTCGCTTCCTTCCTAAAAATGTTTTGGTTTTCTTGTTGTGTGAAGTTTGTAGTCGGTAAATCGTTGGTGCTTTTGTCTCGAGAAATAGAAATGAAAAACATTTTGGCCAATGAAAGTAAATCACCAGCTTGATTCGTGAACCTACGACATCTTGTTTCAAGTTCATTATGAACGTCAAGAACTCTAGTATTTTGATAGGGAAAATAAGCAATATATGTAGGATTTTCTACCTATTTAGCAAAATTCGTTTTGAATAGAATTTGTGTGCTTTTATCAGAATTCTGGCAGCAATCTGGTAGTGCTCGGTTTCAGTAAGAATGCTGCCAGGAATGTACAATTTTGTTCGACTCCTGCCAGAGTTTTGTTCGACTTTTGCAATTATTCTGTCCGGCAGATATTGCGATGGTTTTGATACGGAGCCCTTCAGAATAATTCTGGCATTTTACTCCAGTATGATAGAAACCTAACGGAATGGCATCTACCGGAGGATTTCATGCCTGGGGATATGTTGATTCGATCCGGAAGATTTTCGGAAATTCCAATATAAGTGGAAGTGGCTTGATTTTGAAAGTCATCTTCTTGTGTTTCCGAAAATCGAATTTTTTTACGTTGGATTTTTTAAATTCAAAATGGAATCTATGTTTCTGTTTAGGTATGGCGGAATGAGAACAGTTTCTAATTTGAACAGCGACATAAATTTGATGATAGAAATACTTTAATTGTTTATTTTTTACAGATATGAAAAATAATAAATGGGATGTGCCTTTTTCAAATTTTGCTCCATTCGAGCCGCCATGACATCACCAAATCACCACAAAATTTGCTTATGAGTTCAATATATGGGAGCTGTCAAGTTGTCCCCGGGCTGGTAACCCCTTAATCAAGAATCCCATTAAAAAGAGTTTCTGTCATTAAAAGAATATTCCATTATTACTTCTTTATTTTCTTGTTTAGTGATAAGGAAGAATCAGAGAAATTTTGTATTATTTTTACACAAGGAAAATATTTTTGGTTCATCTTCTGAATTAGAATACCTTTTCGTCTCTACTTCGCTACCAGGAACAGGCACAAAACTGTGGAATTTTTGAGTTCCAGATATTGTTTTAGAGTTATTATACAGCTCTTCGAGTTCTTCTGGCATTTTGTTGTACTCTTCAGTGAATATGTAGCAGAAAATTAGTTTTGTGATATTTTTATCAGTTTGTTTAACTGCCCAGTTATAAAATTCTCGGGGAGTTGGTATGGTATTTCCATGGTCGCGAGCAAGACTGGCTCGTTTTGCCATTCGTTTGAGAGTGCCACCAATAGCATCACAGGGTCCTTTTCCATGGGATGCTGCAACAAAATGTCATTCTGCGCTTAACTCATACTTTGACTGGAATCTACACAAGCTTGCAAGGTTTTTCTTATGTTTGTATTGCACTGCTGCTCCATCAGACATAAAATAAATTTTAGAAATTTATCAGTTTCGAGAGGAACAAATGAACTGCAGTCTTCAAGTCTTTCAGTCTTCTAGTCTTTCAGTCTTCTAGTCTTCCAGTCTTCCAGTCTTCCAGTCTTCCAGTCTTCATACAAGTTTGTTATGAATATATACCAAATTCGTTACTGATACTTTTTGCATGTATCAGGCAACTAGCAGCTGAGAAAATGGATTCTGAGATGATTATGACTTTCATTGGGTTAATTTTCGATAAAAATGCACTGAAAAAAAGTCAGTTCAATTTGGACAAGGAAGTTTTTTTAAATAACTTTTTTTCCTTGAAAGTTCCCCAACTTGAATTTTTGACGGTAGGTAGGGAACATAATTACCTATCTTGGAACAAAATTTCATCCAAATCAAAAATGGTTTTTTTGTAAATCGACTTTAAATTTTTAAAATCGATTTTTTTGTCAGTGTAGGAGTCAATGAAGATTTTTTTCAATATTTTTATTCAAAAATTTGACTAATTTTGTGAAAATCACTTCTACAACATTTTTTTTGTAGGGCTTGTCATTTTTAGACTATAGCCATATGAAAAAAAAATGGAAAAAAAGTTTGGTCCTTTTCAAAAGACAGTCTAGATCATTTTTGGAAAAAAACAAAGTAAGCAAAGTGGCTTTTTGTGACGAAGTTCATGTACAGAAAGTTTCATTAAAATCTGAAAGGGTGCTGCCAACATTTGTTCGAGTTGGTGCGAAATTCGTGAACTAGTTCACAAATTTGTGAACATTATTCATAAACCAAATGCTGACTCGTAATTTAATCCATAAATCGAAGAATATTTTTTACGGTCCCACTATGCAACTTGAACTGATTTATGATTAATTACAACTTCATCATAATATGGTTTTCGTGGATGTGAGTTAGTACACAAAATTAAAACAGTTTGGATATTTTTTTCGTGAGTTATTCCACGAAACTCGGAAGATTTTTCATGAATCCATACATGCCTCGTGAACTGGTTCATGATTCTGGGTATATTAGTTATGCCATAATAATCGTACTCTGGAAATAGTTCACAAAATCAGAAAATATATTTCCACTTACGTGATATAGGTTATGAAATATGAAATTTTGGGCAAGATCTTAATATTTTCACATGAACAATTTTACATAGCTCAGAATATCCATTCATGATATTTGGTATATTAGTCTCGATTTATGATTAATGCTCGTGTAATAGTTGTCAAAATCGTTAAATGCTTTCCCGCTTTCATGATATAATTCATGAAATTCGTACATAGTCTTAATGTTTTCACAGGAACAGTTTCACATATATAAGCATACGATCAATGAATTCGTGAACTGGTCCAACATTCGTGTTCGTGAAATAGTTAAAAAACGCTTTCATGATCCGGTTCATATCGTTTCCTCGTAAAATCTGATAGTAAACTCAAGACTGATATATCTTGATAGTGTACAAAGAAATTACGAAACCGTGATAGAAACGATTGTAAACTCATGAATAAATATCACGATAACGTACACAAACACTGCAAAAATTGGGACTAACATCGTGTAATTCTTGGTTTATTAAGTCTATAAATTTATTACAAATCAGTGTATCCCCAAATTATGATCTGTATTTCAAAATTTGGGTCCAGCTGACAATAAATCCTAATGAACTAAACTAAAGATAATTAAAGAAATGATTCATTTTTTGGTTTTTGACGTAAATGCCAATACATTATTTTAAGACTTAACAGGAAAAACAGATCGAAATGGTGAGATAAGTGAAAGCAATTATGTGAAAAAATACCCCAGAGGCAGGATTCGAGCTTGCAAACCTTTGGACTCCGGTTCAATGCAAAGTCTTGAAACACAAAAGAAATCTCGAATTTGCTGGAAATTTTAAACATAAAACCCAGCTTTCGATTTGCTTTGTCAATAGTCGCAGATACGTGATAAGTATCAGTTGGCCTTTTATCAAGAATAACGCCTAGATCCTTTACATGGTCAACGCGTTGCAGTCGAGTTCCAGTAATGTTGTACACTTAGGTTTTTTTACGCGGGGGATACAGGCCGCGTAAATGAAAACCGAGCAAATTTCAAAATTCGCGCAAATGAAGACCGCGTAAATTTAGGAATCCGCATTAATGGAAATCTCGTTAATGGATACCGCGTAAATTCAAAAATCCACGTAAATGAAAACCGCGTAAATTCGAAAATCCGTGTAAAAAAATTGCGTAAAAAACCTGAGTGTAGTTGAAATTAAACATGTCCCTTGTACGATGAAAACTGATGACAAAACATTTAGCAACACTAACGATCACCAGTTGTCAAATGTATCAATTAGACATTGAAGCTCACGGCAATTGGTTTCATTTCTTGTGACAAGAAATATTCTCAAGGTATCGGCGAAAAAACAGTGTCCCTCTACGCATTAAAATGAAGACCGCATCATTCATGAACAATGAAAACAATAGCGGACCTAGTGTACTACCTTGAGGAACTCCGCAACTGTGTCGAAAGCGGCCTTAAGGTCTGTGCAGGCTGTGTACATCTGGAGTTTACTGGATATTTCTTTGTGCAAAAGAAAGTGAAGCTAACTAGATTAGTCTCATTCGATCGACCCGGAAACAATCCGTGCTGACAAGTGCTTATGTAATGTCGACTAGCTGTAAACAGCACCTCGTGGATAAGCGTTTGGAACATTTTTGACTTTCGCCGGTAGTTCTAATTTTGATTTTGTCACATTTTTTATATCCCAGAAACATAATTGAACACTTCTAGCCATCAGAAAATTTTTGCTTCAGAAGTGACACTCTGATAAGGTGGGCCAGTTGGATCACTAATATATTTGAACACTTTTTCAGAACAGCTGAAGGCACTTAGTGCTGGAGCATCAGACGAGTTAGTTTTCCGTATTACAGATAGAAATGATTGCTCTGAAATGGCAAATATATCCATATCTACCGCACCAACGGGAGCGTCTTCGAGCTCGATAGCGCATCAGTCGTGAAGACACTCTATAGAAGTAGCTGGCAAATAGGGAGCATTTTGCCGTCGTCTTGATCGCTACTTCGCCATTGTAGACCCGTTTCATTTCTCTTCGTTGATACAAAAGTCCCTAAGGCCTTCGGATTTCGTCGTAAGTTTTGTTGGATATGGTTCATATATGCAATTTATTGTAACTACTGTACTCACTACTGGTTATTGCGAAAAAGCGGTTGAGAATAGGACATCGATTCGTGTATGTACGTAGAGCTTTGGCACGGATACGTTTCAGAGTCCGAAGCATAGAGTAAGACCAGGAAGGAATCCTGGGAGGTTGATATGTTGGCACAAGTTTTTCAACACAATCAAGCAGAAATCGATTATAGAGCAGCACCTACGTCTACTTGACCACGTAGTATACTCCAATCGATTAGCAATAGGGAGCGGCGTTGTGATACTAGATCAGTTTTGCAAAAATTACGACGATCCACAGCTACAGCTTCTTCGTACTGTGGCGAACAAACGATGGAAATTGATATTTCTAAAGCGGGATGATAGTTATGCAAAGGAACGATGACACTGGAAGTTTCGCTCACAGAACACCCAGACAAAGCAATCCCATTGACAAAGACAAGGACTTGATTTAGTCCGTGAAAAGCCATCCCGTCCAGGAGTAAGTGGCCGCCAGGTTGTCGAGGATAACGGGTTAGGTTAAGCGTATCCACGTCCAGTTGGTACCCAAATAAGTCCAGATTAATTGAAATCACCAAGGACTATTATCACATCATTCGCATCTGTTTGAGAAGAAGCGCGTGCTATAGAATAAAGATGAAGCTGCGTAATAGTGTAGCTACGTCCTTTTGCTGGAGGAATGTAAACAGCTCCAATATAGTAGTTCTTCGTCGGACTCGTAATTTTAATCCAAACAGCTTCAATGCGTGAAGAACTAACCACACAAAAATCAGAGGAGGCAAGTTCGGAAAAAATAGCGATCAAAACTCCCCCGTCGCGACTATGAATCCCCGAAGAGCTGCATAGATGTAATACGATCATCAAGCCAAGTTTCTGTCAGAACTTAAATATCGTAGTGGCCGTCAACAGCACCCAAGTACACGTCCTCGATATTCGTTCCTATCCCTCTGACGTTTTGGTAGTACACCCGCAAATTGTTAGCACTACGTGCCAAGTGTCCCGGCATATTGCAAGGACGTGATGTACGCGATGACATGCTAGAAACTAGAAGTTTTTCAGGCTGTGGTACTTGAGATACCCATTCTTCATTTCACAGTGAATGTTTTTTTCGATTACGAAGGTCAAGGTCGTTTTCCTCTTTTACGAATTAGAAAAAAATTATCGGGGTAACGAATCGAACCCACACCGAAGAAATTTGTTCGTACATTTGTGAAAAAACACGATTTCGTGAAATGAACCGTTTACGAAAATCATGACCAAATTCCTGATATGATGAATAATCAACCTCGTATAAACGAAACTATTTGTATTTCCAAAAAAAAAAAAACTAGTTCACGCCAAAAAGATTCGTGCGTTACATTCGAATTTTTGGTAGGGTTACTGTCGTTGTTCCCTGGACATTCATAGTATTTGTTATATTTCTCGTTCATAGTTTGAGGATACATTGGTTTGCATAGACTATATCAACTAATTTATCATCACGTTATCGTGATAGTTTGTCCATGAGGAATAGGGCATTGCAAAAAATTTTTTTTTAATTCTCGGAGCCCCCCCTCTCATATTGTGACAAATGTCAAAGTAAGCTCAGATGCCAAATTTCACATCATTTGGACAACTTCGCTTGAAATTTTTTGAAATTGGTGCTAAGGGAAAATATGGAGGAAAAATACATTAAATGCTATAACTTTTGAAGTAGCAATCAGAAAATTACAATTTATACCTCTTTTGGAAGGAAATAATCTTAGTATTTGAATGGAGACAATGTTTCTAGAAAAATACGGGAAAGTGGGGTACTGGGTCATTTTGGCTCCAAAATCCCCTATTTTTAACGATTTTCCTGCTCCGTGATGCAAATCATACATATTTTGTGGTTTTCTAATGTGAAAAAATCTCAGAAATCGATCGGAGCCTTTTTGACCTTTGTCCGAATACGAGAAGTTGGGGTTATATGGCCTATTGTCATTCATATTAAACTTCATCATTTTCTCGTGAATATATCTCTATTATTCTTCACTCAATTTTCATAAACTATACCTTGTTGAACGTGAAAAATCCTTAGAATTATAATAAAAATAGATTCGTAACCGGTAAAATTCAGGAACATCAAATTATCTGACATATAGTGTCGATTTCACATTTTTATCATAAAATCGCACATATTAACTCCATTTAACAACAAAATTCTTATTTAATTTACTACTTTTAGTGAAAAATATGCTTAGGGATCACATGAGAAAAGTTTCATTCCTGGAAAAATAGGGGAAGTTGAGGTATTAGGACAAATAATGAAAAAAATGAGACTTGTAGAGTAAATATCAAAAAGTTTGATGTTTCTGAATTTTATCTTTAACGTTTTTATTTTTGTTTTATTCCTCAAAATTTTACACGTTCAACAAGTTACATTTTATGAAAATTTGTTGAAGAATAATAGAGATATATTCATGAGAAAATGATAAAATTTAATATGAATGACAAAAAGCCCTATAACTCCAACTTCTCGTATTCGGACTAAGGTCAAAAGGGTTCCGATCGATTTCTGAGATTTTTTCACGTTAGAAAAACTACAAAATATGTATGATTTGCATCACGGAGCAGAAAAATCATTAAAAATATGGGATTTTGGGTCCAAAATGACCCAGTACCCCACTTTCCCGTATTTTCTTAGAAGCAAAAATATCTCCATTCAAATACTAAGATCATTTCCTTCCAAAAGAGGAATAAATTGTAATTTTCTGATTGCTACTTCAAAAGTTATAGCATTTAATGTATTTTTCCTCCATATTTTCCCTTAGCACCAATTTCAAAAAATTTCAAGCGATGTGGGCGGGGGTCTAAAATTGTCCAAATGATGTGAAATTTGGCATCTGACCTTACTTTGACATTTGTCCCAACATGAGAGGGGGGCCTTTGAGAATTCAAAAAAAAATTTTTTTTGCGATGCCCTAATGAGGAATTCCACGAAGATCCGTCCAAAAATCTTTAAAATCGTGACCGACCATCTTAGATTCCTATGAAACTTTACACGTTTCACCGTCATGCAAGACTAAATATTTTCCACAGGTAATAAGATTATTTTGACTCAAGAGCAACTTTTCAAAAGGGCGTAAACGTTTCTACGTGTATGAATTTCATCAATTTTTTTTGTTCGATTACTGTATTTTATACAGCAAAACTATCTGAGAACGAGTTACAGGGAATGAATACTTCTGTCTGAAAAAAATATGCACTGAAAAAAATGTTGTGTCATTTTTCAAAAAAACAAAAATTTATGATAAAAATTTAAATTGCGAAAAAACCCATTTTTTAAATTTTTTATATTTTGTTACCAAAAACCTAAAGAGAAAAGAAACCTTTTGAATTTGATTGCATGATGGAGAAAAATCGGTAAAAAAGTTTTCTTAACAATAACTTCGTACATGTTTTTAAATTTCATACTAATAGACATACAAAATTGTAATTCTATTACAGAATATAATTCTAAGCACCATTTAACATCAAAATGCATTTAACAAAAATCTTCCAAAATGCGATAGTTTTCGAGATATTTGAAATTTTGCTCCTTCAAAAACAATTAATTCGTGTAATTATGCTCTTTTTAAAAGTTATTCGCGTTACCCCATCAAAAAATGTCAAAAAATTAATGTTTATCGTTTTAAAGACGTAAAAGCAACTTTTTAGTGTATTTGGATCCTGGAGAAGCTTTCAATAAAAAAGTTTTCCTAACAACAACTTTTGCCATTTTTTTATAATTCTTACTATTTGCAGTCAAAAATACAATTTTCTTTTTGAATATGATTCTAAACGCCATTTTAAATCGAAATACTTTTAACAAAAAATTTCTAAAATGTAGTAGTTCTCGAGATATTTTAACTTTTGTTTTAACAACACAATTATTTTGTTTTATTACAACCTTTTCATAAGTTAGTCGCGTTTCTCCATCAACAATAATAGGTTTTTCAAAAGGCCCGTAAACTTTCCTGCAACTTTCTCTTTGACATCAAGGCGATATTGTGAAACATTTTAAAGTTACATTAAATGTGTTGTTAAAACAAAAGTTAAAATATCTCGAGAACTACTACATTTTAGAAAAATTTTGTTAAGAGCATTTCGAATTAAAATGGCGTTTAGAATCATATTCAAAAAGAAAATTGTATTTTTGACTGCAAATAGTAAGAATTATAAAAAAATGTCAAAAGTTGTTGTTAGGAAAACTTTTTTATTGAAAGCTTCTCCATGATCCAAATACACTAAAAAGGTTGCTTTTACGTCTTTAAAACGATAAACATAAAATTTTTGACATTTTTTGATGGGGTAACGTGAATAACTTTTAAAAAGAGCATAATTACACGAATTAATTGTTTTTGAAGTAGCAAAATTTCAAATATCTCGAAAACTATCGCATTTTGGAAGATTTTTGTTAAATGCATTTTGATTTTACATGGTGCTTAGAATTATATTCTGTAATAAAATTACAATTTTGTATGTCAATTAGTATGAAATTTAAAAACATGTACGAAGTTATTGTTAGAAAAACTTTTTTACCGATTTTTTCTCCATCATGCAATCACAATCAAAATGTTTCTTTTCTCTTTAGGTTTTTGGTAACAAAATATAAAAAATTAAAAAAATGGGTTTTTTCGCAATTTAAATTTTTACCATAAATTTTTGTTTTTTTTTTGAAAAATGACACAACTCAGATAGTTTTGCTGTATAAAATACAGTAATCGAAAAAAAAAAATTTGAAATTCATGCACGTAGAAACGTTTACGCCCTTTTGAAAAATTACTCTTGCATCAAAATATTCCAATTGCGAGAGAATATCATGGAGATTCATACAGCGAACACACCTGCAAAGTTTCGTTCGAATCGACGATGGTCATATTTTGCGGTCGGCCGGTTTCTCATGGAATCCCTCCCATGAGTTTATTATCGGAATATTTTCTGGGCGAGTAGTGTTATTCATGTTCATGGTTTCAGGATCGTAGTTACGATTTTCATAATTTATATGCAGGCTATCGTGATATTTTATTCGTAAGCTCACTATCTAATTCGACACGTGGGACTGTAAACGTGGGGCTGTAAACGTGTTGCTCATGTTCATGATGTCAACACTTTTATCATGATGTTCGTAATTCCTCTTCACGTAATCGTAATATGTTATTTTTGGGTTACTATCGGATTTTTACTCGGAGTAACGAGACAATGATGAGTCGTGACTAGTATATTAAGAATTATGCATCAGTTAAGGGGCGAGGGGGATAAGGGTTTCTGCATAAAAAAAAACATTTTTTTTGCGATTGTTTTTAGAACTTTGCGTGAAGCGAATTTATCAAAACTTTTGCACATAATTTATCATTTCAATAACATTCTGTACCTTTTTTATGCAAAAATATCGACAAACGACTCGGTGACCAAGCTTTTAATATAACGCCTCTGAAAAAAAAAACATGATTTGCGGTGTTACCTGCCATTCAAAAACCACTTAACCGATTTTTTTCAAACTTTGTATACACGTTCTATGTAAAAAATACCTAACCACTGCGTTGAGTTGAGAAAATTTTTGAATTAGGCGGGTTTTTACTCAAAAAAATTTCGTGAAAAGTAATTTTTTAATTTGTGTTTGGTATCTTCTAGTAGCTGTACAATAAGTGCCGGTGATGAAATATGCAATGCTCTGATCGACCATGGTTCGAGTAGTCCAAATTAATCTTCAGCATAGACATACAGCAACTATGAATCTATCCCACCTTTTGCAGGAAGGAAAAGCTTTCATAGGTTCAAGAACCGTATTTCCATAAAGGAAACTTCTATGTTGGAAAGCTACTTAACCCTGTCTTCGAAGCTTTCAACAAAAATGGCATGACAAATCCACGTGAAATGCCTCGTGCATGTATACTATTGACGCATGTCTTATATCCGACCTCACAACTCGTGATATTTGAGCTGTCACGATAAATATGACTGTTGACACCATAAACAAGAAATACGTCTATTGTTCGGCATATTAGCCGAATAATGAATCATCACCTTCTGATGATTTCAAAAGGGTCGTATCATACTGTGGCAGAAATGGATTTCCACTCATAATCGGCAGTGATGCAAATACATTCCACATATTTGAGGCAGCTCAGATATTAATTTGCATATACTTAATGTAGCAAATCACCCAACATTTACACAATCTGGCAGAGAAGAGGTGTTAGATGTAACTCTCTGCTCGGACTGCATTACGCATGAGTTGGTAAACTGGCTCGTACCTAACGAGCTCGAACCCTCTTTATCTGATCATAAGATCTTAAGATCTTTGATCATTTGAACGCCTATATGTAGCAGCCTCTTGCGGTTCTACTGTGGGATAATTCAATTTTGAATAAGTAATAGAAAAAAAATGGATTGAATTGTGTGGACTCTCTTTGTAGATTGTAAATTCCCACTCGTTTTGATGAAGCCGAATCACTTCCCACAACATCAGGAATACGGGTAGTTGCGAGAAACGTACTCCTCTAAATTCGAAAAAATGGGAAACAAATTAATCAAAATCAAAGAAAAGAAGCACAACCGCTTCGACTCATTGTATATGGTCTTCGAGTTTCAATACTTATCGAGTGCAAGCAAGGTTGGAGAAAAACTGTACAAAATGTTCCCTAATTTAAGAATAAAATCACTAGTGAACTTTAACATAGTGAAAATTGTGACTGAAGTTCACAAAATAACATAGGGTAATTTCGGGAGAGATGCCGCGTCGGGTGAGATGCCGCACTTTCTATATCTCGTATACAGGGTCACTTTATACGGTAATATGATATTGTGAGTTTGTCTTTCTAAGAATTACACCTCTGGAGATGTAAAATAATCCTTATTATTAACTCACAAAAGTTTTGTTAATGATTATGTGCGTCCAGTCGGCATCACGGAGTGCCGAAAGTTTTTCAGTACCACATTAAAATTTGCTTTATTTTTTTTAATTTTTCGATTTTTTTTGTAAATTACGTGTCGGTTGAATAGCTGGGACCTTTTAGAAGGCATTTTGATCATGAGCACGGTCATCCATAATTTCAGACAATTGGGAGAGATGCTGCATCAAAATTGCGGGTGAGATGCAGCACTCTATGGCGGAGGATACGTAGTTAAAATGTATTTTTTTCACCTCGGAATGTCATTAAATGATCATTTGCGTCAGGTATAGATTATTAATAAGGTATATCCACAAACTAACGGACCTAACACAGTGACATATAGGAATATGAGTCTTTTTATCTATATATTTAAACGCGCGATATGCATCTAAGTATTAGTTACTTCGGTTTATTCTTTAAAGTTTCAGGCACAAATTTTAGTAAACGCATTGAATTGTAGGGATGTCAATCTTGGGATAAAAATGAACATTTCGACGAATTGATGCTTTTTAAAATGAATCTTTTAAGAACAAACAAAAGTTATATAAATACATTGTTGGAAGAAATAACCAAAATGCTTTTAAGGAACCCCTACCAATATATAGCTCGTACAAACATATAAATAAATAGTATCCTTAATAAAGTTACTGCAACTTAACCGTTACACAAGGTTTCAAAATAAAAATATTTTTAAAATGTTGAATAAAAAAATGTTTCTAGAAATGGTATTACCCCCTTAAGAAAAATGAAGGTGATGGCGGATTTATAGGTGTAATCAAACTTCATGAAACTCAGCTGAAGACCCCTAATCACAAAAACATCAACGATAGTTAAAAATACTTTTATTCACCATCTTTCAATTTGTGACCATGGTGCGGCATCTATCCCGCAATGATCTTTTTTTAAATGTTCATGGAAATTTGATGAATTTTTTTCATGACAAAAACCATTTCATAATATTTTCGAAACCTGTCGCAATTGATAAAAATGATTTTATCAAATATTGAATAGTTTGCTTTGATGCATGAACGATTTTAAGAAAGAAATGTGCGGCATCTCTCCCCAAATTACCCTATATCTTCACAAATAAAAGCGTTATGAAGGCGTTACTTAAGAAAAATTGATCATAATTATTAAACACATGATTTTGGTTCAGGGCCTTGTTTTCGTAACGTAAAACAGGGATTGTTCCAAAATTCTTGCCGCTTATTTCACTAATTGGAGAACAATTTTTCCCGTGAGTTCTTTATTTATAGAAAAAATCGACAATCACTATGTCTTCCTGATGATCGCCTGAATTGTGCACGTGCTGTAGTGGGGTCATAGCCTTGTAGCAACTTGACTTGGTAGGACAGAAGTTGTGGAAAGCGTACGTAGAGCAGCAACACATCACAAAGGCTGTTTCTTCTACTACAGCATCATCAATGTTCCCATATGAAACGTGACCCGACGACAAGAAAGTAATATATCACGCGTTGATGGGAGGCGGGGACCGCACGGTGTTTCCGAGAAGGAAAAACTGTATGATACATAAAATGTCATTTGCCAAAATTTCAGGAAGTTTAAATGAACTATTGAACTTTTAAAGGCGCAAATAATTTTTTTGGTTTCGAATTGTGTAAAAATTGCTTGATTTTTTCCTCCCATGTAAAAGGTATGGAGAACTGGCAACAAACTTCAACTCGATTTTCAAATAAGAGAAAACACTTTCTTGCATATCCGGCCAGGTTTTTTTGATGACTTATATGACAACTTTCCGAAAACCTGTATTCATTTAAAGTGTACAAATCATAAATTAAACCGAAACGCGAAAGAGATATGGGAATTTTTTGAATTGGGGAATATAAAGTGCATTTATCTTGCAATACATATATTTTAATTTTGATAATTCTAATGCCATCGCATTCCTCAGCCATTTTTACATAATAAGTATTAAAACCTCACTATAATTTGAGTTGATCTTGCGATACACATCGTTTAAAAAAAATCCATTGCAGATTTATTGATTGATTGACTTTTATAGGAAAAACCGGTTATTCGCATCCTAAAGCTACAAAAAATTAGCTGGAGAATCATATCAACAAGTCCTGTGCAAAATTTCAAAACGATTGGTACAGTAGATCTTGACTTATGATGTACACCGCGAAACATCTTTTTTTTCGAAACACCTTCGGAGATTCACGCGATCAGTTTTCAAGATTTTGCAATGAAAATTGTTGAAAATATTTTTCAAAAGTCTCATCGTCCTCCCCTCCTTATCTTGATATTGTGAGGCACTGCGACAACTTAGAACTCATATTTGTAATCAGCGATCCAAGATGACCCAAATACTATTGCGCGAATATATTTAATAGACTTTTTCACTTTTGAATGAAGAGGAATCAAGTCTTTTCTGATTTGTTAAAGAGCCTGATCAAAAAAAAATTTTGGAATCCTGCGAGCCTTTTTAGCGCATAAACTGTAATTTGACTGAATTCGTTGGCACGGAAGTTGATTCTTGGTATCGACATAGGATCCATAATGATATGTATCTTAGAATCTCAGATTTTTATGGAATTATACTAAATACTGTGACGTTACCATGTTACGGATTCTGCCAAATTTCATAGCAAATATTCGGATTAAACTCCTACTCAAAATTCTACTGGATTCCGCCTCAGTATCTTGTGGAATTTTATTTAGGAATTTGACGCTATCCCGTTTAACACTATTCTGAAATCCTTCTCAGAATTTTGACATTATCAAGCTTATAATTCAGTATTGAGATGGTATCCTTATCGGGATTCTGATGGAATTGAATATCGCCAAAAGAATAGGATTTTTTTAAAATTATAAAAGAGATCATGTCAAAATGCTAAACCTAGGAAGGATGCTATTATTAACACGAGTAGAATTACTTCAGAATATTGAGTAAAAGTTGTCCAGAATTAGGAATAGAATTCTGACAGGTTCCATCAGAACACCGAAAAGGAACTCAAAGCAAAAATCGAGTTGCTAGGGTGAGCTGGACATGCTCTCAGAATGACAGACGACAGGGAAAACTTATTCCCGGAACCGATTTGATAGATAGAAGAACCAAGATACAGGAAATCGTAGATTTTTCCGTGCCGCGAGAGACTGGCGACAACCATGGATCGAGTGTACTGCAGACGAATTGCTGGACTGAATGGTACAGTAAGTCTGCCTTAGTGCTAAAACATGTTGACAAAAAAAAAATGGTCACGAACTTTCCTCATTTTCCGAGATTAGATCATGTGGCGGAGTATATGTAAATTAGACTAGAAAAGTTCACCTCCAATTTGGCTTCATATGTGGTTTTTAAAAACTTTTTTCAACTACAGATTAAATCATTTCAATTACGCTTCCTCATTACATAAGTATGTGATCATATGATATATGTTTAGTTAGGATCATTTCTACAGGAATTACCGACTCCATCCAATTTGTAAGTCCGGTACTGTATGCTTCAAACTTGATTTGGAATCAAATAACTTTATCTTTAACCCCTTCTTTTCCCATCATCTACCCATAATAGTTGCAGTCTTCATTTTGTTTCATTTGCGAAAACCCGATTACTATCATTTCGGTTGGAATTTCTTCATTAAACAAATTGCTACGGTATCAAAATTCAAAACCTACCTTCGCTGTGGCAGCATCCGGACAGACCACATGCTGCATATTGATGTTGATGTAGTCTGTACCGGAGCAGATGGTTAGTGATTTTTCCTCCACGTTGTCTCCGTGTTTGTTGATCAACTGATTGCACAGCTTTGTTTCCTGTTCGCAGTGAGGGGGTAGAAGAGAACAGAGAACTATTAAACAACCTATCTTTTTACTTGTTTAATTGTTTGTTAGTTCTGTGGAATTGAGAAACAATTGACGATTAGTTCTTCTTTCTTTTCTTGCGAAAAAAACATTTGCCTTTTAGAATAGCGAAATAATGAACGGTTCGCCTCAAAATTTTACTCACGGGACGAGTTCTGATTTCCTCGGAAGCGGTGTTTCTATTGTTAGCTTGATCAATGGAACCGAGCCCTAATTTATCGCGCAGTTTTACAATCTCATCCCAACATTGAAACGCCGAACGTGTTTGAACTTTGTAGATAAACAAGAACAATGGAACGAGAAATAAGTCGGATCAGAAATGAAAAATTAAGCTGCCATCTTCTGGGGAAAAGTTTGCATACCTCCGTTCCCGAGGAAAATTTTCCCACAAAAGAGGCTTCGCTTGCGGCCCCAGAAAGAAACAAAAAATAGGAGTACGGTACAAGCGATAGGCTTAACGGGCTCGGAAAAGTTGCGAGTTTTTTTTAATTTTACTCACAGCACGAGTTGACCTGGGGTTGAACGATTGTGGATCTATTTCAGTTTTTCTTTTGATGAGCCTATGTTCGGCGAAATGAATTTGGAAGAGTTGACTTTCTATACGACGTGCTATTTATGTTCAGTTCGTTCACACTCAAATTACATTCAAGCTTGAACGGCAGATTGTTTGTTGCCACTTCGGTAGAAGTACTTACAAGCTACACATGGAATGCGAAAAAGTTGCAGTGTAATCATTGAGACTTTCATTACAAATATCTGGATTTTGTTGTTATTGTGTATCAGTACTCTCCATCAGTAAACTATTGTTGGCCTACGTAACGTATCTTATCAAAAGTTTGACGTAAAGAGGGCTCGTCACTTGCCTAGAAGTTATTAACAGAAACCAAGAAAAAAACAATGCGTTTGATCCTTATAATGCTCACGTGATCTTTTTACTCACCGATAATTATGAACAGCTTAGCGCAAATACTATTTAGGTTATCAGCTAGTCGAATCTTTGTTCAAGTCAATGTTCAGATCATACAGTGATCTGTTATAATGGAATATTTTTTTTTCATTCGAACTTTTACACCGATTCACAGTGGCACGACTTAGAACAAAAGGTGGACTAAAGTCCAAACTTTACCGTATCGGTTCAAATAGGACGTTTTTATGTAATTTTGGTGCGCTGAATTCGTTTTTGATATTAAAACATTTTAAAAATAAACATTTACCATTCATTAGGGTGTCCCAAAATTTTTTTTTTCGAAATCGTTCTTAAAATTTGTGTATGTTAATTTTCGTGTGCTAAATCGTTTTTTATATGAACACTTGTAAAAAAATTCATTATACATTGGCTCAAAAATAATTATTTTGTTGTGAAGGTTCAAAATTTTTTAAAAGAAATTTTTGTGCGCTATTTTGGTTATGAAAATAGAAATTAACTTTACTACTTATTAGAGTGGCTCAAAAGTAAATATATTGTCTTTTGTAATGATTTTTTTCAATAGTAAATTTGAAATTTATTTTCCACATTGAAACGAATTGATTGTCATCTCATTATGGGGTTTTAGAAATGACTATTTTGTTTTCAAGGATCAAATAAGATGTGTTAGACTAATTTTGGGACGTTTAATTTATTATTGGGTTACTTGACATAAAAACTACATTTTCATTCATTTCCAAAACAAACATTTTGAGCGTTTTAGTGGAATGTTGATTTACATTCACTAATCAACAAGATTTTTTTTCACAGGTGTGTTTTAAGTTACTTAGATTGCTTATTTCATATCTTAAATAAAAAATCCAAACCCCTTTTTTCGCATAAGTTAGCAAAAATAGTTCCAGAAACATTTTGACATATTTCAGATGGTTGAGAATATTTACTGATTTTTAAACATTCTTAATACCTTTACCACCTAAAAACCAAACTTCCCAATCAGTTTCTTATTCTTGATCACTAGTAAAACCCTTGTAGATCATGCTCTCAATGCTATTTGAAAGTTGTGTATGTATTAATGTCATTATTCTAGCTATAAAGTGATTATTCAAATTCAATATCACTAATAACCATGCGTCTCCATTGACAGTTTTTTTAAGTTTTGACTGCTTATCGCAAGTTTTCGCAAAACTAGCATAGACTTATTTTAAAGAGAAAATTAAAAGCTTTCGAATGAGTATAGTGTGATCGCGGGCATTCACGGGCGTCGTTGTTGTTATCGCATTAGAAGTTCGAATTCAATAAAAAATCATGACAAACAGTTATCTAAACACTAACTAAACCAACTAGTGACTAATTTTTGGCGATTTTACGATGTAATTTTATCACACGGATAATTTTGATGAAGTAATGCAATGCATAAAATCAACCGTTTCTTTGAAAAATGAAAATAATCGTATGTAGTTCCTATGGTCAAATAATGCAAAAAACACTTGAGTTATGACCTTCAAAAAGCTGTCAAAAATCCATTTTACGTTCAAATCACCTAAAATCTCGCGAAAATGTCTCTGATGGCTCAGCTGATACCAGAAAAATACTAGTGGGAATATCACATAACCTTCATATATGGACTTAAGTCCGGGCTCGTCCCACTGTGCGATTGCAAAAACAAGATTAAACGTGAACGATACAGAACGTACCGGTATATACCGTGTACTAAAGTATGTATTTGTATAAAATAAATTTGTTTGAATATTTTTGACAGCGCGACTAAGTATTTCTCAAAATTTGTGTAAAACTAGTTCAAAGTCGTAATAACAAATCATTTGCTAACAAATGCTGTACACTCGCCGTGAAAACCCAGAAGGTTCTGATAAAGGGCATCGAAATTTGTTTATGCCCTTACTTAATACTGTGACAAGTAAGTAAGTAGGAAGGAAAAGCTTGCATAGAATTGGTTCCAGAACCGTATATCCATAAAGGAAACTTCCATGTTTCTAGTATTGTCTCACCGATTAAATAACTGTTTGTGGTTTTCTACTGTGCAAGCTGTTTCCTGCATCAGCGTTGTACTGTGCTGTAGTGTATCATATAGACTTCCCGAGCAAATACTCATGGGTTCAAACACCACATAGCCCGTTGAAAAGACCTTAAACATGGTCCGTGCCAAAATTCACAACCTTCAAGACACCATAAAATGGTCTCAATAACCCATAAATACACCAACATATGGTATTTTATATGGGATCTACCGGACCATGGTGATGGTGTTTTGATGGGTTGAATTCATTTCAAACACCCATGACAAACCCCATGAGCATGGGGGTATCATGGGTTTTTCGTTTGCTCGGGTTACAGGTTAGGATGACATAAGTAATATAAGTAAGTTTTAATTCCTCATTTAAGTACGTAGCATATCTATAGAATCTCATATTTTAGGCTTGTAAGTATGTAGATGTAAATTAGATTGTAAAGTGATCCTCGCTTTCGGCCAGCAGTTTCTAAGTAGCTTTGGGACAACGACGATAACAACATCTCCTTTGCTAATCGGATTCGTGTTGGTGAACCATTTGGTCCTTTTGATGATCTCTAGCAGACAGTCGAGCGATAAAGTTGCGAAGGGCCATGATACAAGAGTCCGTGCTAAGTGAATGTACCAACTCAATGTGAGCATTCCCCATCGTTTCACTGCTCTTCTTCCGACGACAACCTCCATTGGCCCAAAGTAGTCGATTCCAACATGCGTGTATGGACGTGAAAATGCGGCGAGTGATGCCAGTTGTAGATCAGTCATGATTGGAGGACGTGACACTAAATTATAGTTCTTACATCTTTGGCATTGTCGTCTGACCTTTTCGTAGCAGACTCGAAATCGGGAGATTTTGTGTATTTAGCGAAGATCGTTTGGTGATGGTACTTGTGGTGGTAGTAGTATGATAAATGCTGGTCATCTCTGGCGTAATCACAGAACCGTGTTCAACCATTCATCCTGAGCACGCCCCATTGATCAGAAAGGTAATTGGTACAGTTCGAAAGTGCAAAAGTTAGTTGGTACAGTTCGCCGTTCTTCGGTATTAGTTTATATGGTTCTTCCGGGAACTCCTCAGTACTAAGAAAAATGGACACGTTTCCTTGGTACCAGTACCCGACCAGAGTTGCTGATCCAGTTGCGGGTTCCGAACCAGCTTTTTAAGTATAAGAACTTCGTTAGTCATGTCGTCTATGTAGTGTCTTTTAATGATGATTGCAACTGCTATGGGTGAACTTGTGTGTGGCGCTCGATATTGGTATTTTTATTATATTGAGCACAGTAAGGGGAACAGCAGGCTTCAATGATCATCACATGTATAACGTAAATTTTCGATTTCTCCGTGCTCGTCTCTCCGGTACAAGTGCTGGTCTTCTTCTGGGTTGTCCACCTAGTGAAACATTTCAAGGATATCTCCTGTCAGTCCTGGAAAACCGTGACCAATGCTAACCAGAATCCGGCGGCCGAACGTAAGGGATCGACCGAAAGCTGTGTGTCTCTGTAACAGAAAAAACAGGAAGATACTACGTACGACCGTAGGATTGAGTGACAGTTTCTTGATATATGCTTCCCCAATATAATCTGCTATCAAGCAAGTGGAACCATCGGACAGCCATTGAGTGAATGTCGAGGAGGTCGAGGGGCAGTTATATATTGTATGTTATCCGGCTCTGACACTGTCCAAATCGTCGACATATCCGCCGTATATAGCTTTGTCTTAACTGCGATCGGCTGATCTATTTAGCCCACTCTGCCGTGCAAGATCAAAATCGACTTGTGCGTGTCCCAGCCTGTGTCTCGTGATACCGAGTCTGTTGGAAGGCCTCGTACGTGTTGGTACTGTTACGACAACTGGGTCTGTTCTGAGTTTGGCGCGGAACCAGTAGTTCCACTTTCATCGTGCTACGTTAAGCAGACTAAACACCACTTCTGCTATCCCTACATCCACGATTTGAGTTTTCTTCGTGGCGATCTTTACCTAATGTTCACCGCAGGCACATCGAACTGACTTCGCCATCTCACTGAAGCTCGCCGACCAACCCGTTTTCGTGAAGTATAGGTTCTGAAACGTCATCGAAGAAAGCATAGGGATGAATCGCTTTGTTGATTCCTTGTACTTGTGCCACAGGTAGATACAGGAACAGTCTAGTAGACGACAATGCTTGAAGATGGTTAAATCCATGCCCTTGATTAGATCCAGGTTGTACAGACGCCACTCCATTCGGTACAGGGCGTTCATTTTTTGGTCGTTTTGTAACAGCTCGTGGTGTCTGACGGTACAGTCATTTTTCATTGTGACGACGTAAGCATGATCGGCATCTCGAGAGAGTTCCAGAATATGCTAGCATTTGTCTGTCATTTTAAATGTATTATGTTTAGGTAACTAAAGATATGCGCACAAGAAGCGCTGTCCTTCTTAGAACCACAACCTTCATTACGCACCGGCTTATGCTCCTGTACAATTGAAGGGACGTCCATGATGCTCACAGATTCAGCGAGAGAGTATACCCAGTTCCCGAAGGTCGCTATGTGGACCTTGCGCCGAGCTCGACGATAGCACGCCCAGTCCACCTTTATCGTTGGCGGAAGCTTATTGATGAGCTGTTGAAGGAGGGAGATACTGAAAAGATCATCCTCTGTTTCTGAATGGCTTAAGTACGCGCTGGTACGCAAAACCACTGCTTTGTAGAGTTGGCTAAGGAAACGCTGGGTTCGGATCGGTAAGCGAGATGAATCTTCTGATGCAGCTAGCGGTCCAGGCGTGCGATTGATTATCTGGGCAAGGATCACGTCTTTTCGTCTTCCGACGACATAGGCCAAGAATTGATGCTACCGTTGTTGTATACCCGGGAATACCTAGATGCAACGTGTGTTGTTCCGAATGCTGTACATCCAAATATTCGGTTGACGTTGAATGTTGTTCTGAATTGAAATGTTTTGGAACCGAATACAGCATCGGCCCTTCCCGCTAAAGCGTTTTGAAATTTATCATCCAGTCGTTCACTACACTCAAATCGACGTGGGAACTTATATTCGTCCGGCTTGCCATATGTGAGAGAATGTTGTATTTTCTATGCACGTTCATCTCTACTGCTAGTTGATAAAGCACATGATCGTCTTCCAGTTTCAAAAGTTACAATTTCAGCAGCGAATTCTTCAAAGACAACTGATGAAGCTCCTCTGGGTGGCTGTTTCAAATGAACTTTCCTCTTGGCCGGAATGTCCGTCTGAAACTGTGGAATATTGGAAATTAGTTGTTTCTGAGTCTTCCGGTTCCTGCTTTCATTTATCTGTGATTTGCTTCACTGACGCGTAGATTTTTACAGGATCCCTCTTGCCTTAGTACATTTGGGACAGCTCTAACTGTTGATCTCCTTCATTATCCCTATGCAGGCGAAATGATACCACTTATCGCACTGAACCATGCCTTCGGTGTCCGAACCACCGCACATCTTATTTAAAATATCTCGAGAAATACCACATTTTCGTTTTTTTTTGTTATTAGTATTTTGATTTAAAATGGCGTTTAGAATCATATTCAAAAATAAAATTGTATTTTTAACTGCAAATAGTATGAATTATAAAAATATGTCAAAACTTGTTGTTAGGAAAACCTTTTTTATTGAAAGCTTCTCTATGATCCAAATCACTGAAAAACTTTATTTTACGTCTTTTGAACGATAAACATTAGATTTTTGACATTATATGCTAGGTTAACACGAATAACTTTTAAAAAGGGCGTAAATCAACGAATTAACTGTATGTTGGAACAAAATCCAAATATCTCAAAAAGTATTTGAATATTTTGGAAGATTTTTGTTAAATGCATTTTGATTTTAAGCGATACTTAGAATTATATTCTGTAATAAAATTACAGTTTTGTATGTCAATCAGTATGGAATTTACAAACATGTATAATAGGGTGGGGCAAAATGATCGTTTTTTCAGCACAGCACTTTTTTGGTTCCATTTGGGGTCCCAAACAACTGTGCAAAATTTGGGGTCGATTGGATTTGACCCGGTGTAGCGCATTGCGTTTGAAATTTGTATGGAAATTAGTAGGGGAAAACCTACTTTTTTGCATTTTCGATTTTACAGACTACAATTATTCCTGCGGTGAACCAGCAATTAGATAGAAGTGTAGTCCAGGATATGCTGAACAACTTTGCCGAAGGATGCATGGTGCTAGAATGTCTCTACAACAAGTTATAGCTGTTCAAAGTTCGATAGATCGAATTAATTGCCAAAAATCATTTTTTTGCCAACACTGCGGGTGTAGCAATGATATTTCATATACTACCTACGCCCATGAAATTGAGCTAAGGCTTTTGAATAATTCATCCAGACATACCAATGTGGTAAATCTAAAGTATATGATGTTATTTTGGTATGCTATATGAAATATCATTGCTACACCCGCAGTGTTGGCAAAAAAAAATGATTTTTGGCAATTAATTCGATCTATCGAACTTTAAACAGCTATAACTTGTTGTAGAGACATTCTAGCACCATGCATCCTTCGGCAATGTTGTTCAGCATATCCTGGACTACACTTCTATCTCATTGCTGGTACACTGCAGGAAGAATTGTAGTCTGTAAAATCGAAAATGCAAAAAAGTAGGTTTTCCCATACTAATTTCCATACAAATTTCAAACGCAATGCGCTACGCCGGGTCAAATCCAATCGACCCCAAATTTTGCACAGTTGTTTGGGACCCCAAATGGAACCAAAAAAGTGCTGTGTTCAGTTGATTAGGTTAAGATTACGTTTTTCCATATAACAATGCCCCACCCTAATGTATAAAGTTATTGATAGACAAACTTTTTTACCGATAAGTTCTCCATCATATAATCACATTCAAAATATTTCTTTTCTCTTTAGTTTTTGGTTGACGAAATACAAAAAATTAGAAAAGATGTGTTTATTTTAAATTTAAATTTTTAACACAAATTTTCGTCCTTATGGAAAATGACACAAAATTTTTTTCAGCGCATATTTTTTTCGCACAGAAATATTCATTCCCTGTCACTCGTTCTCCGAAAGTTTTGCTGCACACCACAAAATAATGAAATTTAAACTACATGTAAATCAATACGAATGTAAACACACAACGATTGAATCAAAAATTTGATTGAAAAGTACGTTAAAATCAATTGGAGCATCAAACAGCATACAATTTTACACTTTCATTCGTGTAATATTACATGTCATTCATTTTACAGCATTATTCGAGTAAAAATACATTGAAGCGCATTGGTTTTCCGTTTAAAGAAACTGTGATTCTCAATCCACGTGTAAAATTATAATAAAATTCGTTGAAGAAAGCACGATAAGTCGTGTGTATTTGTGGTGGAACTTAATTTTACATTTATATTCATGTTCCAAATATGTGCATGAAAGTAAACTTAAAATTACAAAATATTTTTTTCTGTGTGTATAAAATACAGTAATCGAACAAAAAAATTGAAATTAATGCACGTACGCCGTTTTAAAAAAAAAAGCTCTTGAGTCAAAATAATCTTACTGATTGTGGAAAATGTTTAGTCTTGCATGCCGGTGAAATGTGTTAAGTTTCATTGGAATCTAAGATCACCATTTTAAAGATTTTCGGAGGATTTTCGTGAAAATCCTCATCAGACAAATCGGTTTTTTAAGAAATCAACATCCTTCCCATAACTAATTTTTTTTGAAAACTATTCGATTGTTATTAAAATTAGAAATTAAAATAAGAAATAACTGTTGAAACCAACTGTTGAAACCAACAATTAACCCAATTAAAAAGGTATAATTTGCCATTACTACCTACTCCAAATGTTTGCCGGGGAAGATCGACGATTAGCGACAAAGCTTTGGTTCAGGGTGCTGGATATAGGTCGGAATTGCATTTGGCTCATGTTCGACCATTACACTATGGATCCGCATCAGCAGCGTATAGATATTTTGTGAAGGGCAGCGATTCTGGCTATCACAACAACGAACACGTTGTTCGGTCATGTTCCGAGTATTGTGATGTCAGGCCTCAGTTCAAGGTTTCCCATCGAGCCCGAGTAACAAAATCTCATATCTCTATCACTCGTATACTGCCGTTAAAAGCATATTTGTCCCATGTTCTATGGGATTCCCTATATACATGGGACAATTATGCTTAGAACGGCAGTATACTTCTGCTTGAAAAACATCAATATGCAAATTTATTTATTCTTTCTCTTTCTTCTGTCATTCGCAGAGCCTTACTACGAGATTTTCTGGAAAACAGTGCTGCAAGACTGGAAATCTAATACCATCTCTAGCCTGGAGGTCTGGCGCCTACAAGGAGACTCCAGTTGATGACTGTGCTCTTTCGTTTGCTATAAAGCTTGAGTTCTTCTCTGCTATCGTTGTCCACCCTCTCATCTTTGCCCCTGTTACGGTCTCTGCTGTCCAGATTTTGGATTTAAGGCCCCTTATGAATTTTCCAAGAACAATTTGCCTCCCTTACAAAAAGCCGAATAGTGTTTTTCCTACCTTATATTGCATAATCTAACAATCTTTCTTGTTGAAAAAAGCCAAACTGTAATTTTAATCTTAAAAAGTATGCTTTATTGCCTATCGCCCCCTTCCCTTCCGCTTACTCTTAGTTTTATTATATTTGAATTAATATTAATATTTTGGACCGATCTTTTTTCCTAGTTTTCAGATAACATAAAATTATTCCCCTTAGTATTAGTAATAGAATGAATTCAAATTATGTCAAATTGCGATTCCCTAGTTTTAAGAAAATTAAATTGTAAAATAAAGCAAGCCGCCAGCAACATACCAGGGAAAAATGAAAAAATCAAGTCTGTACTGAAAATGTGCTGTTTTGAATTGTTTGATGTTGATGATACATTTGCAGTGTTGGCAGAAACAATAAATTTTTGCGATAATTTTGACTAAAATTTTCTGTCAATTGGAGCCACAAGGAAACTCAAAAACTAGCACAATAAAAACATTTTTTTAAATTTTTTTCTGTGGAAAATAATTTAATAAAGGAAAAATTCATTACAATCTGAACTCGAAATCCGCGACGGTTATCTCAATTCTCGAACGGTTGTTAAATAGCGATGGTTGGTGTTGTCGTTCGTATGGAAATTACACTTTACCGGCAGCTAATCGGCTCTCGTGCAATCGATACAGAAATAATCAAGCACCTGCCAGCGACGATGCGATGTCGTCAATCAGTTGAACCAAACACAGAGGCTGCCGGCGAGCGACGTCGAAGGTGTTGAAAGTTACATATAGTTGCGCGTCACCGTAAAGCTACGCCTTCTGGGTACGTCATTAGGACGTCGCTTTTTACCGTTCGAGTTGGAAGCATCTATTCAGTATTGTTTCCGAATGAGCAACGATATCTGCTAGTGACAGACGGGTTTCCGTACTATAGACCAGGCATCAATTATAATAGCCCAATCGCTCATAACTATCTGGTCTGGGATGAATAGCGGACGCATATCTTTCATATAAACAAACAATAGGGTTTGATATAATTTGTCCAATGCAACTCACTAATGGAGTGAAATTTCCAACTCTATTGTACTTTATATGGCTCGTGCCAAAGAGAAAAATCGGTTTCCAGTTCAAAAGAATTATGAACAATATCCTTTTATTTTCCCTCTGACGTAGATCTTCACACAGTGGTGTCTTGAGTGTCGTTTTGCACAAAAAGCGTCTGGGACTAATCGAGTGACCCACAATAATAATGAAGGCGGTTTTTGTTGTTTATCACGTCCTGTAGTAATCGCGATGCTAAGTTGTTGATTCGATGGTAGTTTGACCGTATGTCGATCTATTAAAAGCAGTTCGAATATGTGGACAAATTGGTCACGAGCTGTTTACTGTCTCGAATCAATGTACCTACCTATTCTAGTAGGTATTTATAGTTAGGTATGGATTACAAATGCGGAAAATGTTTTCACTCTCTCCCCGCAACTTTTGGCATGCAAACCGGGGTACAATCTATTGATCGCATGTAAACTTGAAACAGAAACTTAGTTGCACGTGTTTGTAACTTCTTCGAGATTGACATTGGATTTAAGATGAAACGTACAGTAGAAAGAAGAACTGATCTGAGGCTAAATGCTTTATTTTACTAACCTTTGGCATTCCACCGGCTCGAATATCACTGACTTGACAAAGCTCGATAACGTCCCCTTCCTGCAAAGATCAAATAATGTATCAGTTCAAAAAGATCTTGGTTATCCATCGAGAGCATCGTCTTACCTTTCCCTCACTCTTCCAGTACACAAAAAATCCATACTCATCCACCTTAAAAGTACACGCCGGTTCGAACTCATTGTTGTCCTTCTCCTCTGTCCACCGATCGAAGACGCATCCAGTTTTGAGCGCTTCCGGGACCGGGATCTGCCAGTTGAACTCGAACCTTTTGGTCATGGCTTATGAAATACTATGTTGAGATCTGCGGGAGAGAGAGAGACACCAAAAACAAAAAAATGGGTCAGTCAATGCGAATGAGAATCGAGGATACACGTGCGTTCAGGCTAATAGTTTTCCAATCGTATCACATATCCAAACCAAACCACGGAGTTCCTCTTTTCGTCCCTTCCTCTGTTTATTCGAAAAAGTACCTGCGCTCGATACGGCGAAGAATGAACAAGGTCAACTCACTGCCAGGTGAGCTCGTACAAGTGCTAGTGCTTCTCCTCTTTGGAGGTACATAATTAAATAAATCAAACATTGGCGCGAGTTTATTAAATTAAGCATTACAGTTGATGGTTGTCACGTTTCGTAGTGGAGTGTGCAGTTTGGTTGTTCGATAAAAGTGTGTGCGCTTGTGCATTCTACGTATTTTATGGTACACGCACCGTAACGCTATGGGTGCTATTGAATAGGGTCAGAATTTCCGAGCTTTGTTTTGTTTTGAGCAAGCACGTGGCCGCGTTTGCCGTAAGCGGGAACATGGTTTATTGGTTTTAACGATGTGGTGGCTGTATGAAGTTGATCTGCACAAAGATGCAGGAAGGTGATCGATTTACACGATACGTCAGGCTTCCGTCACCACGTCAAAAACAAACATCAAAAGAATGTCAAAATTAGTTACATGCACTTAAATGGATAAATTCTCACACAACGTCAACGGTACGGAACATTTTGACGTACGAAACATGTGCATGAGCATACGAGAAATGCATTCAACTTATCCTGACGGAACAGTGACATGACGCTGACGTTCTTTACCGTGGACGGATGCTGATCTACTGTCTGAATCGGGCTTATATGATAGTCACTGCCTGGTGTAGCAAAACGCCTTTGGTCTGAACTTAACAAGCAAACTATTTCTTGACTTAAACAATTTTCTGAATATGATTAGTTCCCCAAGTAACAATTGAAGTTTTATAGCACGCTACAAGTGCAATCTAAGTTTTATCAGTGGCTATAAAACTATCGTAAAACTACAATTGTTACTAGGGTCTCTGTAAGAAGAAAATTTGTGTTCGAATAATCTATGCATGAAAGCATAACTTAAATAAAGTCAGATTTTACGTTTCGATATCGTCTCATCAGTAGCATAAAAGACCGTCTTGGCCGTTTAATGTCTAGCAAACGACCTTGGCAGTCTGTTATGCGGCTGGTGAGACGAAGTCGAAAAGGAAAACCAAACTTTATTTAATTATATGACTATTCATTGAATTAGGTGTGAAAACATATCTAGGTATTAATGACATTCGTTTAAGCTGAGTCGTATGCCGCTGGATGGGTAAAAATCAAGCGTCAAAGTAGTCGGAGAGGAATTAGACTAGCGTGTGTAGCTTGGTGGAGAAAAAAAGTGTTATATCCCTACTACACGGAAAAAAATTCGTTCATAAATTCATGAACAAAAGGTCACGATTTCCTGAAATTATGAATCATAAACCTCGTATTCATGAAACTATTTGCGTTTTAAAAAAAAACTAGTTCGCCCCGAATATATACATGACGTTACATTAGAATGTTTGGTTGGGCTACTGTTGTTGTTCCCTGAACAAGTTTAGTTTTTGTTGTGATTCTTGTTCATGATTTGGGAATACACAGTCATCAGTCGAACGTTGTTCATGATTTCAAGAGCTTATTCGCGATTTTTGTGATTTCTCATCACGTTACCGTGTTATTTTATTCATTTTATCGGATTTTTCTCTTAGACTAGCGGGATTGAAGTTAATGATTTCAAAATCTTAGTCGCGATTTTCGTAATTTTTATTCACGTTTTCATGATATTTAAGTCATGAGTAGAGTGATTCACGTTCATCAGGATCAAGATATTAAATATTTTTGTCTGGAGTTGTGTTCATGATTTAAATAACTTAGTCACGACTTTTGTATCTTCTGTTCATGTTATCGTAATATTTTAGTCATGAATAGAGCAATTCATGTTCATGATTTCAGGATCTTAGTCACGATTTTAGATATTTTTGTCACTAGTTGCGTGAATTGTGCTCATGATTTCAGAATCTTAGTCATGATTTTCGTGGATGAAGTTTAGAAAATCATAAACTACGCCTCCACTGTCATGACATAGTACAATTTACATTTTTTTGTATGATGTATGTATGATATCCCATCCTTATATTTTACGTGAACTGTAAGAATATTACTCGTGGATTTGAAAACTGCTTCCAACCCCGGCAGGATCTTTGTTGGCAGGGAAGGGGGACGTGGAAAAGTGGTTGTTCTCTATGTTAGGAGTTGTTCTACCCGAGCAAACGAAAAGCCCTTGATACCCCCATGCTCGTGGGGTTTGACATGGGTGTTTGAAATGGGTTCAACCCATGAAAACACCATCACCATGGTCCGGTAGATCCCATATAAAATACCATATATTGGTATATTTATGGGTCACTGAGACCATTTTATGGTGTCTTGATGGTTGTGAATTTTGGCACGGACCATGTTTAAGGTCAAGGGGCTATGTGGTGCTCGGGTAAACCGCCAAAGAAATTCAGTGCCTCGTCATCTATCTCCAACATGGCAGCCCCATAACGAGGTATATGAGCCCTAGAATGGCGGCATGCCGAATACAGAACCAAAGAATCTCGAAAAAGTGCGATGTTCGGAAAGAAACCGAAAATACTATACAACACCAAAAGTCATTACAGAGTCACAAATCGTGTTCGTGAAATAGTTAAAAAATCCATGAGATACAGCCGATCAGTTACGCATTCAAATCCGATGGTAACATACCACTATAACGCATATGTCTACCTTTTCACATCGCACAGAGCCGAAGCAAAAAAAAAACGCCCCGCTATAGATATGAGTGCATTCAGCAAACAATTTATTTATCGCTTTGTTCTTCGACCAGTGCACAAACACGTTGCCTGTACATACTGTATGCTATAGCGATGAGTCTCGATACACAGCAAGGAAAACTGCGGGTGAATTGTATTGCTATAGACCTTTCGAATTGTCCCGTAATACCAGCTATTCGGGAAGTTTGATAATTGCTGAAAGTGCAGATGGAGCTCAATCTGGCAGAAGTGAGCATTCTACAAATGCACCATATAAAACGCTTTTAATCCACCTAACAGTGTGATGAGACATTTCTTATAACTCTTATCACTCTCTTCGGATATTATATCGTTTGAGAACATTTAGAACTTGATGCTTCGCGATGTTTTTGATAACACATACTACATGGGATAGTGGCAGGACTCAGAGAATCGCTCAAATCAGCATAGGACAACATCAGTGCTAGAAATCTCAAATCAAATCAATGGGAAGCGAAAAAATGGCCCATAAAATAGACATTGCTACGAATTATTGTTAATGCTCTGTTAATAAAATATCTAAATTGTGGTGGGAAAACTGAATTTTCCTAAAGGGGTTATATATTGTACTGAGCCAAAAAAATCGCATTTTTTTTAATCGATTTGGAGTTTATACTTTACTCAAATTACCAACGCGACTGAGAACTAAGAAATCAACGCTTTTTCTTGAAAAGGGCGATACTAGCAGTGACACCATTCAAAGAAAATCAACAGTGAATATTTCCAGACCTTTATTTCCTATTTAAGAACTATTGTGTTTTTTATATCCTAGATTGCATGATTCAGTGATCGAAACCCAAAACTTCATGAAGTATTTGAAATTATTAAATTTAAATTTGTTTTTGCTATTGAAATTTACAAAATGATAGTATCGCCCCTTTGGCGATTGTTTACTTTTTCGGTCCCACCTATCAGCATTGAAGTATCGTTCTTACGTTTTTTTACAATAACTACCGTTCTACACCACTGATTTCGTCCGGGTTTTTTTCAATAGCGATCATTGTTACTATTTACAGCTGGTATCAGCTTGATAATCCTAAAAAATACGAAAATGACAGTTTCGCTTCTAAACTGCTAGCAAAAAAGTATCGCCCTGTTTGTTTGCATGGAGCGTGGAGGGCGAAACTTTAAATAAACAAACAAAAATACAGTTTCGCCCGTTGTATTTTTTGCTGTAGTTTAAGAAAGCAATATCGTAGAATCAAAATTTTTAGGTTAATTGGTTGCGTTTCAAAGCCCTCATTCGCATGTATGAAAAAAGCCTTATGTTTACATTTGTAAGTATCGCCATTTTCACAAAAAAGGGTTGAAATGAGATCGCAGCTCCTGATATCACGCTATCTCTGAAGTGCATGCGTGCATAGTTCCAAATTTTACTTCGACATCGACTTTTTCTAAAGGTGACTTCCCAGTAGTATCCTTGATTTGAATTATTATCGCTAATCCTAATGCCAAAGAACATGAAAGCTCTCGAAAACGAACCGTTTGGGAAAGTCATCATCATTACTGGAATTTTCATTTTCACGAAACTTTTCGATAACCTTCCGTCACTTGCGTTAATGCACTGTGTGCACAGTGCTCTGAAAATCTAGCGAAATCGTCTTAGGGCAGCTATCTGTGCGGCGAGTAAAGTAAAGAATACTAAAAATTAATTTCTATTCCATAATTTTCAGTTCAGCAATTCGAGAGATCGTGCTCACCGCAAGCCATGAAAAATAGACTATGTTGTGAAGCGATGGTCACTATTTATTAAAAAATCACGGCTAAATAAAAAAAATTATACTATTAAAAAAATTCAAATAGTTTATAATTTTCACAAACTTATTAAGAAAAATTGTTTAATAATCTTTCGTAATATTGTGAAAGAAAAAAGCTGAAAATTTCAGTATTTTCTCTATCTGCAACATATTAACCCTTAAGTATACCAATTAATTGGTATACGAATTGGAATAGGTTCGCCAAATTTTGCAAGAAGTCTATAAAAAAAACCCCTTGAAAATTACCTAAAAATTGTTGTAGTTCGATACAATAAAAAATCCCCAAAAATGAAATCTACCTATTAATGTGAAACACAGTGAATAATACATACAATAAAGACCCATTTTTATCAATCTAATGGTGTATTTTAGGCTGACAAAATGGGGATATTGACTAAATCGGGCATTTTGTTTTTCTTTATAATAAACTGAAGCTGTTAAAAAATTCTTCCCGTCCCTTGATGTAGTCTGATAACTATTTCTGATTATGATGAACTTTTTATTTTTGCATATTTCCATCTTCATGATAAGGAAAACATGCTCAAGAAAGGATTTACTCGAATTCAGTCTTGTTCGTCAGCTAGAGCCCATCAAACATATGTTCATATTTGGCTGATAAAATCAGGGTTTCAATGTATTATAATAGATATTCAGCATTCGAAGAAGTTTCTTGTGAACGAGTGTAGAACGACTTTGTCTCTACTTACTTGAAGTCAGCGGCATAGCCAGAAATTCGGTTTGGTGGGGGTTTGGTGAAAATCGAGCATACTGTCCAAACGGCATAATTCCGAAACCGTAATTTTTGAAGTTTTAAAATTATGCAGAATTAATTTTTCAGAAAATAGTAACAGAGTTCGTGTCTAGCGAATTTGTTGAGACTTTATTGTAGTCATGAATATTAACCTGAGAAAAATCACCATAAATACTTCTTGGACGATATACCGTCAAAATTATTTTATCAAATAATGCGCTGTTTAACGTTTGTAAAACTCATCGAAGATACTAAACCTCCGAAGTTGGCGGTTTCAAAATAATGCTATCTTGACCTTAAATTACTGATTTTAAACATTTGACCTATACATATAATTGGTCATACAACAAAAATCAAATGCTCATCAAAATCGATCAGAACCTGCTAGAGTCGAATGGAAATCGTCATTTTTCATAAATTTCTCTCTACATTCGGAAAGTGTTATCCTCGTTATTAATCATATTACGTTTTCGTCTCAACTCGACGCATTCCCAAAATAAAAACCTGTCTTAATCCACCTAGTGGTGCAATTGTGCTTGTCTCATTTGTCCAGACTACGATTCCATGGCTGGTTATGTTCAATACAATGGTGGAAATGAATATTACATGTTCAGTACGATTTGCACATACATACAATGGATCGACAGCCACGATCTTGAGATACTATGTGATACTGAAACATCGCTTGAAACCAGCGGCGGATCATGGAGAAAGGTCTGGGAGGTCCAGATCCTGCCGAAAATTTTCAACTTGTTAAGAAATTTTAAACTAGTTTTAATTTTAAAGTAGCAACCCCTCACTGCATACTCCCTCTGGGCCGGTATGGTTGACGATTTTTAGAGTGATTGCATAACCTTTCTATATGAGAAAGACAAAAATGTACCAAAGTCCAAAAAAGTCAATTTTTGTCAAACATCTCACTGTTTCATGCATTTTAAAGTCATTAGGCATCAAAAATACAAATTTGATTTTGAAAATTTCTCATTTCAGTTTATATGGGAATTTGCTGTGTGATTGCACTCTTCAACTCGTAACTCCGGAACCGGAAGTCCAATCAATAAAAAATTCAATAGCAGCCGATGGGAAGCTTGTACCTTTCATTTGAGACTAACTTTGTGCAAATCGGTCCAGCCATCTCTGAGAAACAGAGGTCACATTTTTTCCACATACACACATACATACACACACAGACATTTTCCGATCTCGACGTATTGTATGGTGTTAAACCCCAAAACCTTCTCTGGGCTACGCCGTTGCTTGGAGTTATTTATTTCGCTTTTCATTTTCCGATATGTTTCAGATCGATCATTAGTTAGAAAAATTGCAGTCAGAAGGTTCGCACAAATGAACATTTTTGCACTGATAAGTTATCAAGTTCCTTCCAGACAACTTGGAAGTGTTCGGTGATTATTTCTAGCGGTTGTAGATAGAAAAATGAAATTAGTTAGAAAAATTGCAGTCAGAAGGTTCGCACAAATGAACATTTTTGCACTGATAAGTTATCAAGTTCCTTCCAGACAACTTGGAAGTGTTCGGTGATTATTTCTAGCGGTTGTAGATAGAAAAATGAAATACAAAATTCGATTTGTCGAAATAATGTTTGGCTTATTTCAATGGATTATTTCTATATTGAACAATAAATAGGCGACAAAGAGTAATCCACAAACAACAAGCCATAACTTTTAAAGTATTCAAAATAGATATTTGAAGTCTTCAGTAAAGTTATTCGCAAAAGTAAGAGCTACAAATTTGTAGAAGGCATCATTTCGATATAATCACTTCCAAGAAAATTTGTGAAAATATCTCACTCATAGGGGGATTAATCAGCAAAAGCACAATACCAAAAGAAAGGGCATATTTCCTCCATTAAATTCTCCGAAGATACTATTGACCTAAAATAAGCCGTTTTGGCGTTAATAATAGATTACATGTTTTTGGTCATATTTCTGGCAATGGGAAATGATAAAAATCTTTCGTCCGCATTTAATGTTAAATATCTCTTTCGATAATAGTCCGATTTCAACAATCTATAGCTTGTTCGAAAGGTATTCGTTAAAGCTGTCTAAAAACATATAAATTGTTAATTTATATTGTCAATTTCGGTAGATAATTCAAAAAACTGCAAAAAACGCCATTTTTACGCATTTAAACATTCATATCTTGGAAACTAAACATCAGAATCAAAAACAAATTAATAGCGTTCATACTGTTTTTCAGTTCTTTCATTTAAAATTGGTTTGGATAAGATCGGTTCAGCCATTGCTGAGAAACACGAATGAGAATTTGTCCGTTACATACACACACACACACACAGACACACACACACACACACACACACACACACACACACAGACATTGTCCCAAATCGTCGAGCTGAGTCGATTGGTATATAAGACTCGGCCCTCCGGGCCTCGGAAAAAATCTTGAAAGTTTGAGCGAATTCTATACATTTCTTTTATAAGAAATGTAAAACATAACGTACTGAACATGTTAAAAAACTCAAATACGAAAACGTGAAAATTTGCATCCCCACACAGCAAAAAAAGTCTTCTAACTTTACGTCTTGCCAGATGCACGTAAAGGGAGCGTCCCAATTCACATAAATTTAAATTTAATTACATGTAAAAATGTGAGCTGTTCGACTTTTTCTAGGTCATTCACACTGAATTTTACATCAAAATAGTCACAATATTTTATTTTACATATTAGAACATGTAAAATCCTATTATCAGACAGAAACATACGTCGCTACGTTGTTTACGTCAAATGTAATTTCCATTTTTTCTAAGAGATATATATAGAAAAGACTCTATCGAAGCACGCTCACACGATTTATATCTGCGCACCTCTGATATCATGATTAAAAATTCATATCAAGATACATATTCGGGATACAACCACAGTAACCGTAAAAAACAATTGAGTATTACGCAATGTATTTTTGGCGTGTATAGTTTGTGGAAACACAGATAGTTTCATGAATACGAGTTTTATTATTCATGATTTTGGGAGCTTGGTTACGGAAATGGTTAATTTTACGAGATCGTTATGTTTTCTCATGAATTTGTTAACAGATTTTGTTCAAAACCTGATTCAACCAAAATTAACTTAAATTAAGTTTGATTTTTGTGTTTCGAATCTATCTCGTCAGTAACTCTGAGCCAAGACGATTTATATAAACTAGTACTCAAATTAGCACTAGTTGGACATTATCCAAACAGCGTGACTGTTTGTGGACATAAATGAAACTCAAAGCAACTGGCGTGTGTCGAGTGATGTCCGGGGAAGCAAAGTCAGAAGCTTGCTGCGGAGGTTTGCTGACGAGAAAGCGAAAACGAACGCTTGTTTTTGGCTATATCTATTCCCAGAAGAGAAAATTGGATTCAACCAATTTGTGCATAAGGGGAGAAGACCTAATTTAAACTAAGTTTAATTTTTGTGTTGCGAATTCATCTCGTTAGTAACTCGCGCCAACTTGGGGCCAAGTTAGACGACACAAAATGAACTTTTTTGAAGAAAATTTTTGTAGTATAAAATATTATGGACTGGGTTTTTTAATGCCTCGATTCATCATACAACAATGTTATATTTTTTATAGTTTAGAGACGAAAGTTTCCTTTGATGAACTTAACAGCTGTCCTAGATAAATGCTTCCGATTTGCAAGACTTTTAGGGTTTTATGTACTCTCAGAATATATGTTTTGTTCTAAAATATTAAATTCTTAAAAGTGAAAAGATTCCGGACGAAATTTTTAAACTTCTAAAAATAACGTTCCAGGTTTTGCAAGAATTCCGTTTTTGAATTTTTAATATATATCATATGAGACGCTGAGAGCAAGAGTGGGTCCAATTCACTGCGAACAAAATCGGTATACATTTTATTAACAGCAAAATCGGTTTAAATACCAACAAGAGCAGAAAAAATCTTGGGTTTTAAAAAATATTGCAATATTGCCCTAAGAATTGTTTCAGAAATTATTTATCACAAATCAGTGAAAGCCAGCATCAATATGGGTGTCGTATGAAAGACGATTGTTAATAAACATCGAAAATTGATGATTAACGCCATTTAGAAATCCAAGATGGCGACTTTTGGTTGCCAGAAAATAGGGAGAACCATCATCAACCAATAGGACCATCATAAAGCGGGAGATAATAAACCATCAGCAATAACAGCGGTTATAATGATACTTATAATCTCTTTTGTTGAAAAGTTCGTTATGGGGAAAGTGGGAAAAGAGAGTGACAGTCCCAACTATGGTGTCTCGCGTGGAAGTAGAGAAGAATCTAGTCATCCATCTCTGCACAGAGCACTTGTGTAGGGCCTAAAATTCTCATATCTATTTACTGCCCATGATCGCATATCAGTCCCATAAAGATAGGAAATCCCATAGAAAACGGGACAACTATGCGATCATGGTTAGTTTAGTGCATGATGAAATTCAATTCCATCAACATTTACAGATACCAAAATTGAAATATTCCAATTTAAGCCAATAAGCTCTTGGTTCTGGTCATCATGTTCACGTAGATAGTCTATCTAGGAGAACTGGCATGCAAAGGAACGGAACTATCATCGCATATGCCCCTTGGTTTTGCGGACGATATTGATGTAATTGATAGACGATTGTTAGTTAGTGGGTTTTCTCCATGTAAATTGTCGAAAAATCCCATACAAACTTCAGGCACGTTGGTCCGGTAGCTAGACTTGTCCTATTTGCTTCAAATTTAGTGCCAGTACTCCTGGTGGGACTAGAAATCAAATCAGGGGTTGGCCATTAGGGGTCATTTTTTTCCTGTCACTCTAGTGTGTATGTATGTGTGTATGTATGTGTGTATGTATGTGTGTGTGTATGTTACCAAAAATGTCACTCATTTTTCTCAGAGATGGCTGAACCGATTTTGACAAACTTGGTCTCAAATGAAAGGTGCAACGTTCCCATAGGCTTTTATTGAATTTCTAATGGATCCGACTTCCGGTTCCAGAATTACAGGGTGAACACGCAGAAAATGTCGATTTTAATAAATTCTGCAATGAATGTATAAAGGTGAAAATTTTTCCAAAATATGACCACAACTGCTTCGATTTGTAGTATTAGGTCACTAACATCCATTCAAAGTCTATTTGGCCACATTGGCCACCATCATCGGTTCCGGAAGCCCCGGCGGAAGTATCTAAATTCAGAATAACAGTCACATCGGTTTCTCGGAGATGGCTAGACCGATTCAACTAAACTTGGTCACAAATGAAAGGTATTGCGTCCCCGTAAATGGCTATTTAATTTCATCCCGATCCGACTTCCGGTTCCGGAGTTACAGGTTGTGGAGTGCGATCACATAGCAAATTGTGATTCAAACCGATACTCCGATGAAAGCAAAAAAGGTAAAAATTTCGCAAAAATGTCTCTCAAACAACTTAAATTTGCTGTTCTAGGTCACCGACGGCAAACCAAACTTTCGTTGACTACATTGACCACCATAGACGGTTCCGGAAGTGCCCGGGAAAAGCGGCCATCTTTCAAAATTTACGAACTTACATCAGTTTCCTGGAAATGGTTGGGCCGATTTTCACAAACTTAGTCCCAAATAATAGCTATAATATCCCCACAGATGTCTATAAAATTTCGTATGGATCGCTTATATGGGTCCGGAAATATACACTGAACCGTCCGGTCACATATGAAATTCCCATATAATCCGGAACTCAATTTTTTTTTAAATGGGGGACCCCATGAAATTTCAGAAATCGAATTCGTATTTTTGATGCCAAACATCTTTAAAATGCATGAAACGTCGAGATTTTATGTTATCTCGAAAAATTTTTTTTTATAAAAATCGACTTTTTGGGACTTTGCCGATTTCGCACCTTTTGAGAAAGGCTATGCAATCACTGTAAAAATCGACTTTTTAACCGAGGCCCGGAGGGCCGAGTGTCATACACCATTCGATTCAGTTCGTCGAGATCGGCAAATGTCTGTGTGTGTGTATGTATGTGTGTGTGTGTATGTGTGTGTATGTGTGTGTGTGTCATTTAAACTCACACAATTTTCTCAGAGATGGCTGAACCGATTTTCGCAAACTTAGTTTCATCTGAAAGGTATAACGCTCCCATAAGCTGCTATTGAATTTTTAGTTGATCCGACTTCTGGTTCCGGAGTTACGGGTTGAAGAGTGCGGTCACACAGCAAATTCCCATATAAACTGGTACCACCATGATGTTCAAATGATGTAAAACATATTAAAATTGATGTAACATTACTCTAGTTTGCGGGTCTGGATCACTAATGATCAATCAAAGTAGCTTTGACCACATTGGCCACCTATGACGGTTCATGACGCCCCCGGGGAACCCGCCAAGTTCCTAAGCTAATATCACACCCATTCCCCAACGAATTCTCTACCGATTTTTACAAACTTGATTTCAAATGAAAGATACAGTAATGCCATTGACTGCTGCTGAATTTCATTCGGTTCTGACTCTTGCTTCCGGAGGTGTTAGTAAGGATACACTGGAATTTCCCATATAAATCGGTACAATCGTATTACCTCAGAGGCTAAAAACTATTGAAATGGTCACCAAATTACTTCTAATCGCAGATCTAGATCACTGATTGCCAATCAAACATTCTTTGAATATATTGTCCACTATCGACGATTCCGGAAGTACGGAATTCCGGGCATATTCTACAATTAGTCACATCGGTTCTTCGGTGATCACTGAACCGATTTTCTCAAACCAAGTCTCAAATGGAAGGCAAAATATTCAGTTGAGTATTGCGTCGCCGCCCCTCCCTCCCCCCCCCCCCTCCGCCTTGCCCTTACACCTCCCTCCTTCATCACTCCCCTCCTCTTTGACCACCCTCACGCCCGCATTTCCTTCATCCATCCCGTATACCGAAATAAGATGAAGGATTTCTGACGCATCCTCCACACCCACTCTACTAAACCCCCATTCCCTACACGTTCAAACCCATTCCACCAACCTTTCCAAATTATAATCACATGAAGATAACATTGAACTCATGCTTATTAAGCTAATTAAATATTATTCTTTTGCCTTTCTCATATAGAAAGGTTATGCAATTGCTTCAAAAACCGATTTTCTAACCGACGGAGTCTCATATAACATTAGTCGAGTTTGCCGAGATCGCAAAATATCTGTGTGTATGTATGTGTGTATGTATGTATGTATGTATGTATGTATGTGTGTGTATGTGCGGATTTGTTAACAAAATGTCCACATCGGTTTCTCGGAGATGGCTGAACCGATTTTTACAAACTAAGATTAAAATAAAAGATATAATATTCCCATAGGTTGCTATTGAATTTCATTTTCAACCGACATCTTGTTCCGGATTACGAGTTGAAGAGTATGGTTACAAAACAAAATTTGTTGATTTGTCCACATCGGTTTCTCGGAATTTTCTGAACCGATTTTGACAAACTTGATTTTAAATGAAAGGTCGATCAGCTGCTGTTGAATTTTATGTGGATCCGAGTTCTGGTTCCTGAATTACAGGGTGATACGTACGATCACGCAGCAAATCCCGATTCTAACGAATTCTGCGATGAATGTAAAAAGGTGAAGTTTTTTCCAAAATGTAGACAGAACTGTTGAATTTGTAGATCTAGGTCACCAACAGTCATTCAAAGTCTCTTTGGCCACCCTGTCCACCATCGACGGATCCGGAAGCATCCAAATTCAGAATAACGGTTATATTGGTTTCTCGAAAATAGCTAGACCGATTTGATCAACTTAGTCTCAAATTAAAGGTGTTGCGTCCCCGGAAACTGATATTAAATTCCATCTCCATCCGACTTCCGGCTCCGGAGTTACGGGTTGTGAAGTGCGATCACATAGAAAACTCCGATTCAAACCGATACCGCGATGAATGCAAAAAGGTGCTCTTATATATACTTACCAAGTGTAATAAGAATGAAAGATATTTCCGTAATGTTATATTGTACGAACCAGCTATTAAATCATAGTTTGGAGAAATGAGAAAGGCACAATTGCACCTCTAGGTGGATTAAAACAGGTTTTTTCAATTTAATATTAATGTAGCTGTTTTTTCTTTTACAAAGTTTTAGAACTCGAATAATGATTTCTATTCTTGTATATGGTTGTCATGTCGTGTATAATAAAAATGTAATATATACATTTGGAAGCTTATGATGAATCTAAACAACGCAAAAATTCTCGTGTTCATGTTTGAGAAAGGCACAATTGCACCGCTAGGTGGATTAAAACAGGTTTTAGGTTATTCTTTCGCTAGATGTACTGAAGCCGTGTGGTGTCCGGCGTGCTATTTTTTTGCACTATTTCAGCCAAGAATAGAACCACTGGGAACCTGCTAACCTGGACGGACCTTATATTTTTGCAGCCTTTATCGATTCTATATTAAGTAATTTGAATTGGCCTAAGATGAAGCTGTCGAATTACACAAACAGTTTCTTGTGTGGCAAGCGATCTGTAGATGTGTCAAAATAATTACTGGGATCTGTCGTAGAAAGCAGTTAAGCTGATGGCCGACTGCCTTAATCGTTTATATCGGTTAACCATTTGCATTCAGTTTACAGTTTCGGATGAAGCGGTGTGCGAAAGCAATCGCCCGAACTAACACATTTCACTTGGATATTCGCTCCACGCCCTGTTGAGTGTCAGGGTTCTCCATATGATGGAGTAAATACCGCGGTTGATGTTCTAATGCTATGTTCGTCGCGACTTTTCGCAATAAAAATGAAATGGGCAAATATTCAGATGCTAGAGTCCGCACGTGTTCACCGATCTTTCTTGACTTCCAATCCAATCTTGACAGTCGGTTCGTATTACGATGAGACGTCAGTTGTTTGACAAGCTCACTGTCGCTAGTGCGAACATACTCCATCTGGTACAGTGCTGCCGGAACAGTAACGCCTTCTCCGCCGGAACTTCTCCGCATATCGACATGATTTTTTTTGTTGTACTCGGGGCTGGTGCGCGGTGCCAAATCATGGAGGCAGATTTCAGTAATATCCTTGTCATTATAAACGGGTATCAAGGTTTTAATGTTGTCGTATTCGACGTCATGTAGCATACTATTCATCATACTAAAGAATTCTGCATCTCTGGAACGTTATCAGTACCACGTTTATTGTATGATGTATTTGCAGGTGGGTCACTAACGTAAGGTCAATGTCCATTTCCACCTTTAACAACTGTCCCACCTCGCGCACTGTAGGTCTTCTTCGAGGTTGCGTTCACGGCCGTATTTTCCCTCAGTGGGCGCACTTTTTCGATTCACTAATCTTGCTCACCGGGGCGGGCAACGAGGCTTTTCTGTTACTGTTTTAGCTTCTGGTTTGTGCGAGATCAGAGGCTAGACTGGATATTCATTTTTAATAACTTGTAGTTTATTTATTAATTGAAATTTATTAATTACTTTTCAAGATTATTCATTTCATGCATGTTATTTGTTTTATTATTTTTGTTTATTTCATTCATTTATTTAATTCAATAAAATAAATAAATTTATTTTATTATTTTGATTAATTGAATTCAGTATATTAACTTTATTATTTTAATGCATTTTATTCACTATTGTTACTTTGAACATTTAATTAATTTGTTCATTTTATATTTATATATTTCGTTATTCATTTTATTAATTGCATTTAGTTTTTTAATTTTTTTAATAAATTTGATTAATAATTATTAATTATATCAGTTTTATTAATTTGAACATTCAACATTCCTTTATTTTGTTTTTTTAGTCATTTAATTTATTTTGTGAGTTTACTGTTCTAACATTTTTTAATTTCATTCATTTTGTTTATTTTTTAACAATTCATTCATTTGATTCAAGGTTCGTACACTGCCCATGAAAGCATAGTAGTCCCACATATGGATTTGTGTCGAAAATGAGTTATCTGTTGGATTGTATTCTGTATCACCACTGAATCACAATGCACAAATAAGGTTACCAGATTTTTTTAGAAAATATCAAAAAAATACCAAAACATTGTTGTCCTATCCATAAAGCTCAAGGAGAATGTAAATCTTCAACAGCGTTTTTTCGGCTTGCTGCTTGCTCGAAACTGAGATAAGGTATCTTTGCTTGGTTGCGTACTTCGCATGAGATCTACAAACAAATGAATAAGCAAACAGTGATATTTATAAGAATGGTTTCATCTCACTGTTAGGTGGATAAAACACTGTTTTTTTTTGATTTTTTTGAGCTTTGTGGTCGGTTAGAACATGTTTTGTTTTCAAGATATTAAATTCCTGAAGCTAAAAATATACCACAGTTTTTTTTTCTGGATGCAACGACATAGAAAATATCATTTAACTTAGACAATATATTTCAGAAGAAAACTTTTAAAATAATGTTCCTGGTTTTGCAAGATTTCGGTTTCCGAATTTTTAATATGTATCATATGTACGAAAAATTTGTGATTTTTTATGGAACGATGAATTTTGTTAACACATCCCCTACCCTCAGCACAAATTTCTTGTTACACCACTAAATCACTCTGTAACGTTGGAAAACTAAGCGTCTCCATCAAATAAAAAGCAAAGGAGGGGTTGACTTTTTGTACACACAAGAAAAACATGATTTTTATTGGTGATGTATTTTCAAACATGACGCCATTTTATAAAATGTAATTTATGAAATGACGAAATATAACTGTCCCAATTAGTTTACATGAAAGACATTAATAGCCGTAAGCTCAAACGCGTACTAACTATATTTAAACCGGACTAACTTTTAAACCGGCCTAAACTATTTTGTAAGCTTTAACCCAACGATGCTGTCATTTTTATGGCTGCGTTCTGATCTGCGATACACGACAATGTTAAAAAACAACAAATTTATGTTAAAGAAAATGAGTAAATTAGACAACACGGAGAATTGTTTTTCATTCCGATATTTTCTTGCAGTAAAATAACTTTTCTTCGTCATATGTCTCGTTCCATAGCGTGTGAGAACAATTTTGTCACCATGTAACTGTTAGGTTTCTGAACTTAGAACTTTAACTTGGTGGATAGTTTATAGTTGGCCGATGATGTACAGCTTTTAGTAGTGACATAATAATTAACGCACAAAAGAAAATTAGTTTGAAGTGGTTGAACAAAAGAGATTATAACTACTAGAGGGAGCAAAGCGCTACTGTCTCCATGTATTCACGGACTGAAACATGGGGTCTCGCTCTAACATATTGTATCCCATTACTTTGACAGGTTTAAACCCGGGCAATATCAAACTAATGTGCCTAGCATATGTAAGAGCGAGATGATAAATTTTCAGTGCTAACAGCGACATGCGACATCTAGTAGTTATAATCTCTTTTGGTTGAACCATCGTTTGTAACTGGTGCCATGATAGTTATTTTAAACTTTGATTAAAAAATTGGTTGAAATATTCCAATTTGAATTCAAAATGAACTGTGAATATCATTTTAATTGAACACGATACCTGTCGACACGGGGGAGAATTTATATTCGTTTCAAGCTAATTTTCACAAGTTTGGAATAAATATCAATTATAAATAAAGGTTAGATCACACTCTGCGAATTAAAATTGTACACGTTTTTTTCAGCGAAGCTTAAATAAAAAGTAAACAAAGGTCAAACAAAAAATTAAACTTTGACAGAATGATCATAAGTGTTATATTTCATATTGTTGATTGAATATTTCTGTAATGCATCAATGCAGATTGGAACGATTTTATTTGCTAACAAAATTTCTACGATTTTATAAATAAACAGAAATGAAAGTTTTGAGCATACTAGTAATATATTTTTACGAACAAATATATTGATCGCCGTTGCGTTCGCAATCAATTATAAAATATTTTTATTTGCATGTTTTATATGAGTTTATTCATATAGGAAAAATGCGTATATTTAAAATCTTATATTTAATATTTGCTTAGGGTATTTATAGAGTTACTTTGTAAGCAGTTAACATAACATTCTGATTCAATTTGTGAACTGGTCGTGAAAATAAGAAAATTTATAAAATAGTGCATTTTACGATCTACATCCGATTGTTATTTATTTGGATATATCCAATGGAAAAAAAACTAATTTTTTTCGTTATTCACCTTCTTTGATGTGAGATACGACGAGTATATGGGCAATAATTCGTGATAACATGTTATTGATTTATATTAAGGAATAAAATGATCCTACTTATTCTCACAGCGATATGTAAAAGAAAAACAAAAACAATTCTTATTGCAGTTTTGATTCGAATTCGCAAAAACAACTTTGATCTGAATATGAGATAATCGATTCGATTTATCCAAATGCTCTCCTGTAACTCTTCGATGAGCAATTGGAATCAAGCGTGTAGAGAGAAGGAAAGAACAGAGAAATCAAAATACAGGTAAATATAGTTTGACGGTGCTTGCCTTTCCTACCTGTTAAAACTGGCTTATTGATTGCCATCTCTATTGCGAGCAAAGAGAGTCATATTGATCCAGAAGAAAGCCGAAGAAAGGATTGAAAATAACGAAGTATGCGCAAGAGGAGCATGTCATATTTTTGTCTTTTTCCGGTAACATAATGCTGCCATTTACATTACTGCGTTCTGATCGGCAATACAATGTTAAAAACCGTACAATGAGGTTAATAGAAAATTCACTGTTTATGCCATTTAATAGTCTGACGTATTTATATTTTGTTAAAATAATTTTGGAATCCTCGATTTAGCTTAAACAAAGTAACATAAGAATTATTTAAGATTCAAGTGGCTAATACTACGTTCACACAACAAGTAAACACGTGTTTTAACGCTATCTCTATGACATTTTTATTGTTGCTAATTATTATAACATGTTTTAACTCTGTAGTGTGAACATGGTATACAACGTTATTTCACTATTTTGCTAATAATGGTGCATACTATCGTAAACTTTATAAAGTTGTTATAAAGTTGTAAACTAACAAACGAAAACAATTTTTATTTAATGCAGCTCTGCATCCAATTATAAAATTTCGTTCTGCGGTAAGTTTCAAAATGATTCGACTTCTGCTAACCTGCAATATAACTCTTCGACATGGCATTTTCAAATGAGCGTGCAGCACCTTATGGATAGGACGATAAAGAATGTCAAAAAAATGACATTTAAAACTCGATTATACCTGTTTTTCGTACGGGATAAAACTTGCTTACTTGCCCTCATAAGGTTTGTGTGCAACATGGGCCATAATATTGCACATAAAGGTCGAAAAGTTGATTCAAATTATTGAGATGTGTGCAAGAGGAATATGGCGCCCCTTTACACTGTTTCCTTTGGCTTCAGGATGCAGCCATTTCTGCAATGACAGGTACTAACGTGTTAGACCGGACTAAACTCAGGCCTAAAATCAAAGATAATACCGTGCGGCGGTACCAACTAGCTTCAAGCTTACCGCTATAAATATACGCTAAACACACTCGTTTCGGCGCGGTGACAAAAAAAATTCAGCATTTTGGAGCCAAATTACGTGGTTCGTGAAGGTCAATAATTAAAATGAAACGTAAAAATATGTTATTCTGTATCTGTCAGTATTCTAACTGTGTAGAAATAATAAAATAATACAGTTTTCAACGCATTATCAAACAATCAAAGTAGAAAGTATGACATAGTTAGGGTGACCATATGAGGCGAGCAAAAAACCAGGACAGTCGAAAGGGGACTGCCTCCCCCCGTTACCTATCAATCGACTGTGCTTTCTCCACAGGTTTTCGGCAGTTACAAAGATCTTGGGTCGGGCAGGCAGAGCTTCGGCAGTAAAAAAGTTCTGCGGGTCTGAGAGGAAGAGCTCTACCAGAAATTTTTTCGTGGGAATTCGATCACCGTGCTTTTTAGGATTTACACACACACGCTCGAAGTTCTTGCTACACCACAACCAGCGAAAGTTTCATGCTGTTGTTGGAGAAATCGGAAATCCTGAATTGAGCATATGAGACGAATTATTATGAAATCGTCTGTGCAGGAACAGGCGAGGAGTTTTAAGCACTAAATAAACGTCATTGAAGCAAAGCAGAAACATCAACGGTCCCAAGTAGCTTCCCTGCGCTATATCTGGTAATCTCGAATGATAACCATTGGTAAGCAGTATCACAATGATCGGACACGCTGTGGGTAGATTCTGTTGTTCCAGCATTCGTCGGTGGCTGAGTTGCAACTCCGGTTGTTGGTGATTTAGTTAATGTTGTTGGGTTTGCTCGCAGTTCATGTTATTTCATTGGAGGCTTTCACACATGGTTTGGCACGTAGGGATCCACAACTGGAATCGGTTCGATTTGTTCGATTACCAAATGTTGTTGCAAACAGACTACAGCTCATTCATATGGTACGTACATACGAACGCCTCTTTCTCTTTTCAATTTCCATGTAAAAAAAAGGAAGTTGGAAAAAGAAATAACGAGGTACTATCGAGAGATTAAAAAATGCAACGGATGGTACAATTGAGATATTCGAGTGTATTAAGTATAGTTTGTCGTACTCTGGAGCAGAGTGAATAAAGTGAAAACTCAATAATTAGAAATATAACGAGTGTTCAATAAAAAATGAGAATGATTTCAATACATTTCTGTAATTAAAGAAAACAGCGTAAATTCTTTTCTCTCCAAGAGAATTGCTCTCTGGACTCCCTATAAATGGGAGACATGTTTCTTTTCGCTCGGGTGCTGTCAGTTCAATCGAAGATGGCGTCGAAACAGCTAGTACTCCGCGAACGTGTTGTGCGGTTTTACGAAACACTTGGCCATCGTGGAAAAAAGTTTACGATAGACCACTTTCGAGACGAAAACGTGCCCATGAGTACAGTTTACCAGATCCTGGTATCCCTGAGCGTGGAGCGGAAGGCCAGTAGCGGTCGCCGGCAAGGATAATAACGACGAAGAAGAAGGAAGCGTTGAAAAAGCTGTTCGACAACAAGGACGAAACGAGTTTGCGTGATGTCGGCCTTGATTCACCGAGCCATCAAGATGGATCATCTGTCGGAAGAAGACTTGGTCCCCCAAAGACACGGACGAACAGATAGCGATCGTGAAATCGCAGTGCCGGTGGATGACGAACAACTACCGCTAGACGTTGTTGCTCTCGAACACCCACATTCCAGGAAATGACAGCTACTATTCCAGCGACAAGTCAGCCACACACCCCGAAGTAAAATACAAGTTTAAGCATAAATTTAAATGAAATGTTATGCTGTACATCGCCATATCGGACAGAGGGATTTCAGAACCGTGGCCATCAATCAACAAGTGTACCAGGAGGAGTGCCTTGAGAAAATTCTTCTGCCATTCTTAAAGGAGCATCATACGGTTGGGAAGTACGTCTTCTGGCCGGACAAGACGTCTTCCCATTACTAGTATCTTGAGCAGAAAAAGATACCGTACGTGCCGAAAGAAAGAAACCCCACTATCATGCCCCAGTGCCGTCACATTGGGGTTTTTTCTGCTCCCTCAGTGCTTTAGTGTATAAAAATAATTGGCGAGTGAAGAATACGAAGCAGTTGACCACCAGGATCCGGAATTGCATCCGGAAGACTGACGTCAGTGCCGTCCAGTGCTCTTGTGAGAGCATCGCGACTAAGTTGCGTCGTACGGCTGACCAGGGCCCCTTCTCTAATATTCATTGACGTTTTTGAAGAACAAACATTATGTTTTTAATAAAAAATTCTGAATCCGTTGAAGAATTTTTTTTTGTTTTTCAACTACATGATTGAAAAAACTCTCATTTTTATTGAACATCTGTTATTAGGCTTACAGAAGAAAAACCAGGACAAATCAAGCTTTTTCCTCGACTTCCCAGGACACCAGGACAGTCAGTGAAAAACCTGGACATGTCCTGGGAAACCAGGACGTATGGTCACCCTAGACATAGTATCTTCTTTAATCCCATTGCAGTCCGCTTCTTGAATCAAATAGTTCTAACGCTACCCTTGATAGTACGTCAAACGAGAAGTTTCTTTTCCATATGGATGCTCCCAATTTCAACATAGTTAATCTACTCCATTGTAACTTGTTTTCTCCGTTCAAGCGAAAATCAATCCGAAACCGATTTGTCGCATAGCTTCTGATAGATATCTGCTGTATAAGTAAGTAAAATCCGGTAATAACTTATTCTACAACCTGCCTGCAGGAGACACCCATCGCAGTTTACAGTTTCGATGACATCCTCTTGCCTATCGCTTGCGGTTGAGCTCCGTTTATGCGATTCTACAGCAAATAAGTTGTGTCTTGTCAGCTGCACTGGCTGTCGAGACTGGTGTAGCGAACGCGTGCAAATCTCACATCTACCATTAATAAACTTTGTGGGAACTACCATATGAAGAGGGCGGATAGAAGCTGCTGATAAAGGATTCGACTATGCAAGCAACCATCATGCTGCGTTTACGCTTTCTCGGAAAATGAGAAAAGTTTCAACAATTTTCTCCAGTGCTGATATCCTCCTTGCGGGGCTTGCCGGAAAGTCTTCTATTCGAGATGGAAGATGAAAGCCGACGACAGGTTCGTCTTCTACCGTCAACTCGAATCTCAACCACAGAACATGACATTCAGTTTTCGATAAAGGAGGGAAAGAGCAGAGAGTACGGAAAGTGCAATCACGGATAATATTAAATTTATATGGATGAGTCAACTGATCGGATAAATTTCAAGTGACTGATGAAGATTTTACCATTCAGCACTTGGTTTGATTTGGAAGCAATTTCGCTACTGATCTGAGTTTGTTACCCGTGCAATCTTGCGACAGATAGAAAAAACTACTTATATAGTACTCCGCAATGATATACCGAGTGCCCGATTGGCTATTTGCGCATTTAATTAGTCTACTGTCTGGTCACAGTGCTGCTTCCGTACTCATTATCGCGAGATGAGAGGATTTACCTTATATTGATTCAGAACTAGTTTTCGGCGCCGAAGGTAATACTACTGCTAGCGAATAATTACGCGATATACGGCGTGAACAAACAGTACTTTAATTGCCTGTTGGCTGACAAATTCAATAATTGTATCATAAAAGTGGCTGAGAGCCAAAATAGGCAAAAAGGGAAACGGGAATATGGTACTGAACTGAACGCTGCCTGAGTGTGAGGTAGGTATGATAAAAATTGTGAATTTCCCCCTCCCATAAAATATGACGTAAATCGTTCATAATGGAGAGGAACGACAATCAAGCGCTATCTAATGACAGAAAGGTCCCACACAGGAAAACTCATTTTATAACACTAAATCACCTCTCGGCCGCGATAAAAAGCTGTGAAAAATTTATTTCCCTCTGACAGTGTCAATTAATTTGTTTCATGCGCGTGTGTATATGTCTGCGTATGTGCCTTTTCTAATTGTCCAATAGTCCGGCATCAACATGCGGTTGATTGTTGTATAAAGTCAGAGCACTAAACGGGGTGGGACAGAGGCGAGGAAAGTCAACGGTAGCATCAGCGATAGAAAATAATAAAACTTCCGAAAACAACCCTCATCAAGTGATCGGACAGCTGTTACTCCATCTAACAAGTGTGGGGGGAGGGACAGAGAGAGAGAGAGATAACTAGCGCTGTCGCTTGATGGTCGTTTGGCGTTTTTTTACTTTTAGATCATTTGGCCCCATCGAGCTAAATTAGCACCATCGTGGACTGTTATTATTTTTGCTTTAATCAAACATGGGAGGGTGAGTAAGTGTGAGCATATGTGTGAGTATGCTGGTCGTTGTTTCGTCCCCATGTTGATGGGGTTATTAATAGTTTGAAAAGGGCATTATTCTATTATGCAATAATCTGACCACCTATACGATACTGTTTCCGAGCCCTAGGTAATGAATACCAGTTATGCACGTAATTACTTTCTGTTGTTCTCTTGTTGGATTTCCTGAAGCTCGCGTTGGTTCAGCCGTCGAGTGCTATCACGGGAACGACAGGCTATGATATCAAACCAAGCGGTCCGTCATGGTAACTCGGACGGGGATAGTGGAAATGACAATATTTTGTGAAGGACGATCTCTTTTCTAGATTCATTGGACCAGTTTTTCAGCATGCTATAGAAACTTGCAGCGAGATGCTCACACTATTGCACGACAAGCACATAAGTGTTTAAGCTTGCGGGTCCGGTGGGTCCCTCTTTTGTTTTTTAGCTAAGGATAATCATCTGAAGGGAATAGGTGTCGACGGTGGATACCTATAAGGGTTTTTTTCGATCCAGTTAAATCAAAATTCTATTTGTGTTTTTTCATGAAACCAATGATAGTAAAACCTATATTTTAGGGTTACTGTGCCCTAATTCATCTTAGCTCCTGTATTCATCCCACCTATTTGAATACATTAGTTAGAGCAGTGTCTGCTATCTCTATTCAACGCATTTCAAACCAGATTTTTTATGTTACAGCTTATTAGAAACGAAGCACAAGGAAAAAAATCCGTTCATGAATTCATGAAAACAAGATCACGATTTAGTGAACTGAAGGATTTACGAAAACCGCGATCAAGTTCCTGAAATTATGAATAATAAACCTCGTATTCATGAAACTATTTGTGTTTCCAAAAAACTAGCTTGCGTCGAATATATACATGGCGTTACATTCGAATGTTTGGTAGGGTTACTGTTGTTGTACCCTGGACATATTTAGTTTTTGTTGTGATCCTTGTTTACAATTTTGGAATACATAGCCGACAGTTAAACGATGTTCATGATTGCAGGAGCTTATTCACGATTTTTGTGGTTTTTCATCACGTTTGCTATCGGAATTTTCTGTCAGAGTAGCGTGATTTATGTTCATTATAGCAGGATCTTAGTCACGATTTTCGTGATTTTTGTGTCGTAGTATTTTAGTCGCAAGTAGAGTGATTCATGCTCATGATTTCAGGAACTTTGTCACGATTTTTATAATTTTTATTCACGTTATCGTGATATTTTAGTTAGGGGCCGTACACAAATGACGTAGCTTTTTTTCGGCGATTTTTGAACCCTCCCTCCCCCCTCGTAGCATTTGGTCACAAAATTCTAACCTCCCCCTCGTAAAAAACGTAGCATTTACCTATCCCCTCCCCCTCGTCCCATGCAAAGCGCTACATATGTTTTTCAATTATTCTAAATACATGTCCTTTCAAAATGTTTGCCGACTTTTATCAACATTTTCATTTTAAAAGCAAATTGCGTGCAAAATAAGCCCATTTCATGACTTATATAGTGTTGATAGTTTTGTTTTGAATTTTATTTTTCAAGGGGAGCATGAAGACAAGTTCTCTCAGTTCACAATCGTGCATCTGCCAATGATTCTAAGAACCATTCGTTCAACTAAATTACCAAATTTTGTTTGGTTGAATTCGAAGTGAAAATTTAATTCAGCTTCCAAACTAAGTCTACTAGTTAGCAACATTAGCTAACTAATGTAGAAAGTTAAATCCGCATACAAAATCTTTTCGTATTTTTGCGATCTTGTAATTCCGCGAATCGTAAAATTTACCTCATGAAAAACCGCATCAAAAGTAACTTGTTTGAAGTTAAATTCATTTCTCTAGGGAATGGAGGATCATTAAATTGTTTTCTCTAAACAATGGGTTTTAAACTTAATGCTACGTCGCACAACTTCTGACCCTACCCTCCCCCTCATCACACTTCGTCACAAATTTGGTATACCCTCCCTACCCCCCAAAATGCTACGTCATTTATGCATGGCCCCTTACGAGTAATGATTTATGTTCATAAATTCAGGGTCTTAGTTACGATTTTTGATAGTATTGTGATTTATATTCAAGATTTCAGGATCTTAGTCACGATTTTCGTAATTAAAAATTCACGTTACCTTGATATTTTAATCACGAGTAGAATGATTTACGTTCATGATTTCAAAGTCTTGGTCATGATTTTTGATATTTTTGTCACGAATAATATGATTTATGTTCTTGATTTTAGGATCTTAGTCACGATTTTCGTAACTTATTTGCACGTTATTATTATATTTTATTCTAAAGCTTATTGACTGATGTTCATGACAAATGTGACTAATAAGCGAGATCTTGTTCCATGAACTATATCACGAACACGATTTGTACCTCTAGAATGTATTTTTGGTGCTTAGCGCTGTTTTCTTTTTCTGTCGAGACATCACACTGAACCTTATCAAATGAATAACGATGTTGTAGGTCCTAATAGTTTTCTTATATCTACTGCTCGTGCGTCTGGCTGGTCGCTAGCAGCTGGACATATATGACATTTCATGGAATAGTGCATGGAACAAAAATGATTCTACGAATAATACTCTAGATTTTGTGAACTAGTTCCCGTGAAAATTTCATGACCATTAGGGTGACAATAAAACGACCATTTTTGAAATCACTAATCTACACCCCCTAGCGTCGTTCCAAATCATGAAAAAATGACACTGTCCAAATTTGAGCGAAATCGGTTAACCCTAACCCCTCCCCCAAAGAGCTTAAAGTTTGTATGAGATTTTTGGCCAAAATGTATGGAGAAACACTCGCACTTCACAAAATCGCCGCTAGAGGTCGCTGTAAACTTCCGATTACTGACCTAGGAAGGAGTTAAGCTTTTGAAGATATGCTGAACAAGTTTGTCGAAGACTGCAAGACAATCCAACCAACCGTTAAAGAGTTATTAACGTTTAAAGTTGGATACTGCTGCTTAACATTCGCAAAGAGCGTACTCCGCTTATCTTATGTATGTGAAACCACGAGTGAAGGTGGGACAAAGTTAGGAAAAACTCATATATCTCTGAAACGATAAGAGATAGAAAGTTATGATGTTCCACAAAGTTGTAGAGGAATAAAAGGACCTTTTGGTTTCACTAGAAAGTTTCAGGATTACTCCGCAAGGTGGCGGTAGTGATCCAAGCAGTTTAAAGGGAATACTCCTATCTGTACAACGGTAATCCTGCACGAATGAAAGCTTGAATAAAATAAATAAATTAAAGACAATAATTCAAATGATGAATGAAAAATTAAAAAAACAAAAAAAGGATGACAAATTAAATAAACTTAATGAAGAAGAAAATATAAAAAAGAATAATTATCGGTTTCCTAAAATGAGTAGAAGAAGTAATATAAATAAAATAAAAAAGCGAATAAACTAATTAAATACATAAAAAAATTAGGAACACGAATAAATTGAAAAAGTATGAACAAAATTGGAATATAAAACTGAGAAAATGAATAAAATAGATGTTTACATTATGGATTACATAAATTGAAAAAATGAGCAATTGGAACGAAAGAACAAAATGAATAAACCAATCAAATAATAAAATGAATTATCTCAATAAATCCAGGAGCATGGGAAAAATTAACTGAAGGAATTGATTGAATAAAATAAATTAATACAATGAATAAAAACGAAAATGCAATAAAATAATAAAAAGCAGTAAATGAACAAGATAAATATAAAAATAAAACGAATGAAAGTGTAATGTAATGATTAAAACAAATAAAAAACACGAAATGTATATAAAGAATGTTAACTATGAAATATATAAAAAGTATGACATGGATAAAATTGAGGGAATGAATAAAAGAAACACGAACAATACAAATGTAGTATACACCATAATACGAAGCAGATAAATAATATTAATACTTAACGATAATATATAATAATAGATTAAAATTTTTACATGCATAAAATTTATGAAATGATTCAAATTATAACTCCATATAAAACGATAAAAGTGAATATTATTCACAAAAATTTAAATATATTGCACAAAAATAATACAGGGAATAAAATGGACAAAATAAAAAGGATGATAAAAATGAATAAAATAATAAAAACAGAAAATGAACAAACAAGTGAATAGAAGAAATTCCCTGGGCTTCGATGATGAGCCTAAGGATGCGTACTCCTGGGTGGTGGATAAGAGTGGGAGAACCGAGCGAGTGCTGGTTTTTTGATATTTGAATCTCATGACAAATAATCATTAAATCGAGCGTTTTGGCGGACAGCTGATATGGATGTTTCTACTTTCGAATAGAGGGACATATTAGTTCTGCTGGTCGAAGATTCATTTGATCTTGGGCATAGTGATCGATTCATTCGATTCGGGATCAATGGACTGTCATCTATAAGAGATGATAAGACTGAAGGTGGGTGTTTTTATATCTTAATTCGCTCGAACTGTCGGTCTGACTCGTGAAGATGGCAAATAATACTCGTCTATAACGAATCGGATTCGCTGTTTTTGGAAACAGGGACGACAATCTCTTATGGATGGAACCTCTTTTTCAAACACACTGTTCAGTCACTAGTTTATGCTCACCTAGCCCCATATAATAAACCGAGACACGTAGTTTTTTAAGAAATCCAATCCACGCGAATCACATCATCGAACACTTAACAGTTGATGAGATGCATGTAATATCTATTTCTCTCTGTAGCTAATACATTTTTATTGATTAAATAGTATAGAAAATATCTATATTTCCCGCATTATAGATCAATTTACTCTGCCTTAACATTATCTACGCATGCTAAAAATAATTTATATTTGTGGTCTAACTCCATCTATCTTTGCTTGACTTGTTTTTCCTTTTATTACTATATATTAAATCAGCTTCATACTAACTAACATACTAACACAATAAATTGCATATTCTTTCCCATTCCAAACGCACAATCTAGCAATTTCCCACGTACGTTTATAAACGCTCGTGGCCATCGCGATAATATAAACCTGGTCAGAAATACGAACATGCAATTGCAATCATCCACACATACTTACACTCGCGATTTGCCAAAATTAAAACAACTCGATAATTAAGTAATTGTTTTAGCATTTATAAATTTACAAACGCGGTCTCAAGCATTAACCAACCGCTCGCGCAACCATGAAACGGTCCCGGCCGGAAGTCTCTATTCTCGATCCTAGCAGCCTAGCCTCATGTCTTCAGTTGGACCAATAAAAATGACGCTCAATACACTAGATAACACATTCCATAACGACATGACCGGGAACTTTAATGGGAGAACTCCCTCTCTTCTAGCATTTAAACCGTACGCAGAAAATTAAGTATACGATTCACGGTCCGCGCGCGATTATCTAAAAACGCACGCGAATTTATGAATAGACACACGAAAATCGAATTTACACTCGAAGTCACATACATATATATGCTTGATCCTTTCGCGATCATCCACGCAATCTACATTCGCGATCTCAAACGTGAACCACTCGCGCGATTATAAATCGGTCACGTCCGGAAGTCTATCCTCGGTACCACCAGTCTAGGCCCATGCCACCAATTGGACCAACTAAAAAAAATAAAAGCTCTCATATCCACTGGAAAACACGTTCCATGGTGACATGACCGGGAACTCTAGTGATATGGGGTGACTCACTCCCTGTCACAATGTGATCCGTACACCGAAAACTAAATATCAGAATGACGGTCCGCGTGACCATCTAAGAACACACGCGAATATGTGATTGGTAACACGGTTACAAAATCGAATTTATACACGGGAGCACGTTAACATACCAACGCTTATGTCTTTCGCGATCATACACGTGTACCCACGCCCGCGATCGCACAAGCTTAATAACACCCCGGTAATAAGGTGGACGTTTTAGTACTTACGAAGTTGAGAACGATGTCTTAAACGCGAATCCACAAACGTCCGTGTTCGCGCAATCATGAATCGATCACCTCCGTCCTAGCAACTTAGGTCCATACATTCAGTTGAACAAATCAAAAATAACGTTCATATATAGGCAAATTTCTGTCCTATCGTTGACCATATGTACGTGGATCCTTGTTTTGACGTTTTCATATTAGACGTCGTGTTACATGTTGTTCTTCGCTATGAAGCTTTCTGCCTCGGCTAAATAATTGAACGTTATTAGTACTACGTTCCTTGTATGATGAAGTTGTAGGCGTGAAACTACTGTAGGTATAAGCACCATTTTCACCTTTATCAACTGTTTTAACCCGCGCACTGTAGGTCTAAGACAGGTTTGCGCGATTGTGTTCTCCCGTAATGGGCGTAATTTATTTTGTGATTCACTCATTTCACTCATAATATGAGTGAAACTGGTCTTTGCTGTTTCTATAGTGTACGTTGGTTGCAGAATTATAAGAATCCATCGACAATAAACGCAATGTATGTAAAACATTAACCAAACATGGTTTTCAACATTTTCACAATTTTACGGATTTTTTGATAGTGTTATATTCAAATACAAAAATAATGTTTCTGTCATCGTTTATTTGGAATCAGTCAAATTGAGGTCGAAATATGAAAGTTCCTCAAAGTTAAAATCGTTAAAAATTTCGTGACTCGGATCGATTTCCAAATTTTAGAATTAAATCTAGCTTCAGATCCATACAATCGAGTCAAGCATTATCAATAAACCACAAGTTTTGATGATGTTGATCAGGACTAGAATAAATCACTATTACAAATATACACGGCGCTGTGGCTCGAAAAACTTCTTTACGCCAACGAAGCATGGTCATACACAGTCCCATTTTTTACCTGTAATTTCGAAACAGCAATAACAAAGTCAGTATTATTTTTGTATTGTTTAAGATGCTTAGTTTGTTTAGTTAGTCATGCTTAATATTTTTTTGATTCTATTATATAGGTACGGTTAAACCGTAGTATTAGTCGCCCTATACAGGGTGTTTGGATCATGGTTAAGAATCTCTCGGGGGGGTGATAGACTACCATATTTGGAGAAAAAATTGTTCTACACATATCATCAAATCTAAGCCGTTACAGAGTTATTGAACTTTTTGTGTAAAAAACTTATTTGTCTTAAAATACCTCTAACTTTAAAAGTATACTTTGTATTTTAAATGTTTTAGTTCCATTCGAAAGGTGAGAAAATGTCGCATTGAGTGATGCCCTCACAAGTTTCAGCTAATGAGTTTAAGTAGCCTTTTCAAAGTAATTTATTGAAAATTAAACAATTTTAAACGATTTTTCGTTCATTACTTGAAAATCCATTAGTTAACCTCATCATTTTAATAATTCAGATTGTTAGTCTTGATGAGCTGCTTAATTAGGTCTTTGACATGATACACTTAGCTTTTTTTATTTTCACGATTTTGGGTTATTCAACTTGGATATTTTTATCTCATTTTCAATAGTATTAGCTTTAATTGAAAAATTATGGCACTTATTGCACTTTTTTTTTTCTTTTTATTCGAAAGCCAGGAAAATTTTACAATGAAAAATGTATTAATACCTTTCAGTTAAGTGAATTTAGTATTCTTTTAAAAGTAAATTAGTTTAAAGTTAGTGCTATTATTAGCATTTTCGTTAATTTTCTTAAAATAGTAAATAATAAACATCACCATTATTATCATGGAAATAATGCATCTCAGCAAGTTCTACAGTTCTTTCTTTGACTCCATTCAATTATCTCTTTTGGTTTCGACGTAAAATCGTTTTTATCACATCGTTTCAGATGCAAAAATAACGATTTAGAACCCACTACATTTGTGGCGAGGTCATACTGTGTTAACTATTAAATAGCAGCAAAATGAAAAGAGATATAGACAAAGTGTCAAAAAGTTATAGAGAATATTAAGGGGCATCAAATTAACGATAGTAACGATATATTTTGTTGATTAATAATTAGAATAATTAAAAAACTCTCCAATTTTGAGTTATTTCGTTAGTAAAAAATCATTTAGTACACTTAACTAAAAGATATTTGTACATACACTGATAGGACATTTTCACAGCTTTCCAATGAAATCTTGCAAATAACGATATAAAGCATATTTTTTAGATTAGAGTCTTTTAAGCACTTGTAAGTCGGTTACAGGAAAAGTATAGTAATGAAATTACAAAGAAAAGTGAAGAGATAGAAATATGACGTCCAAGAACAAATTATGAATCGTCCTAAAACCCAACTTTTGGATAATGGATATTGCTATAATCATACTTCATTATTTCGAGAAAAATAGCAAAAACCTCCTCAAAAACGCTAACTTTTAACTACTTTACAGCTAAAAGGTAATTAAAACTAATTACTTAAAAGATATGAGAACACCATCCAATAGGAAATTTTCTCACCTTTCGAATGGAACTGAAATATTTAAAATACAAAGTATAAATTTAAAGTTAGAGGTATTTTAAGACAAATAAGTTTTTTACACAAAAAGTTCAATAACTCTGTAACGGTTGAGATTTGGTGGTATGTGTAGAACAATTTTTTTCTCCAAATAGGGCAGTCTATTACCCCCCGAGAGATTCTTAACCATGAACCAAACACCCTGTATGTGGGATTGGGAATCGAACTCAGGTGAGCTGCGTACAAGGTAATCGACTTGCATACTACGCTATGCTCGCCCTAAGCCCAATCATATAATTTCAAACTCTTGTCGACGATTTACGCCTTTGCCTAGTACAAAATTGCCTACTTACTTCTTCGTGCTATTTAAACACATTAACGGGACTAATGCCTCTTATATTTGTTGAAATCCCCTGACTTACTCGACAGAGGATTTTGTTTCGCGCTCGGACAGTGTTAGCTATTGTACTCGTAAAAATGGCACGTGCTTGGATGACCACCGTAGGGCTCTATAAATGAGTCTACAACAAAAAAAAATCATTTGATGGAACGTGACTGAAAACCAAATGGTTGAGTTTCCAGTAGCCGAGTTTAACTTTTTCGCCGGCCACAAAAGTTTTCTTAAGTCTGAAAAATATTGATAAAATTTCGGCAGTTGTGGAAATAATGACGATTTTACAAAAGGCAAACGCTCAGATTTCCTACAAGAATAACTCGTTCAAGTTTTGCTTCGAATAGAACATATAGTGCACGAGTTTTCTGGAAAAGACTAAGTAAACTTTTAGAATTCCAATCGACAATGATCCCACCCCGACACTCCCAGTGGAAAATCATTTCGTCCGATTGCGACAATCGTTTGATACGAGAAGCGCGTCAATAACTATAACGAGAGCCCCAATAAATAAAACTAATGATCGATTCGTGTCTCGCTAAACCAGTAAATTTCAATCAAGCCCGGACCTGGTCAGTTGCGAAGCTCTAACCATATCATCAGAACGACATTGGAACACAATTACATTTACCTTCGACTTTACTGCAAATGAAAACAGTCGTAATCCAGCTTGCAATTTATGATCTACACTTTCGCCCTACAAAGTGTCCCCACGCCAGTCAATTCGGTGGGAGGTTGGACTCCCTTCGCACCGAAAGTACTCAAAATCACGCAAAGTTTTCCACCGCACACCGGATACCGTAAACTGCTACAGGGACGCCCGGGGGTATCTCCGGGTTCTGAATTGCTAAATAAACAGTAGTAATAATAATAAGAACGGCAACAATAATAAGCACACGTCTTGGGTCCGGTTCCGTTTCGCGACGATCCACCACGGAGACGACAACAACGACGACGACGGCGACGACTACAACGAATGAAGGATTCTACTGCTTCCAAAGTAGGCAACGGTCCGCCACGGAATGAGGGATTGTCGCTTACTTTTGTCAACACAATTCGCTTTTATTCCATATTTTTTCGACTGGTCAGAATGACGCGCGACATAATGAACGTAGTATTAGTTGCTTAGTTCCTGGTCCGTTTTCTGGATTTGCCTTTTTGACCGCTTCAAGTGAAACGGGCTATGTATTTCAGTTCAGGTAGAAATTACTAGTACCGGTGTCTGGTGTTATTTTGTACAATTATGGAGCCGCCGAGTACATAGTGGGTAACATATCTGCCGGGAACTTTTTACCGTCTGCTAATCCGCTGCCGTAGGGCTTCACAACAGTCTACCTAGTACTAGCTCAATTTAGCTCAGAACATACTTTTTGTTGGTTTTCCTCATCGTTCGACGCAGTTTTCCCCGTGTGTTTTATTGATGTGTTTCAGAGTGGTTTTGAAGGGTTTCCCTCTCACATTTCCGATTTGCTCAACGAACCAGAAGTTCAACATTCAGGTCACCTCACAACCTGTAACCAGTAACGATAGGTTCTGTTGGCTAATTTTGCGATTCCCTTTCGAGCCAAAAGCCATGTTTTACAGTGCAACAAGGTGGTAAAGGCTTTTTAGTAAAAAAATAATGTTGTACATCGTGCACCAGAATTGAATCGTCTGAGGAGTTATCTGAGATAAACATTCAAACTACATTTTTCTATTAAATTAACTATTCAGAATAACAAACCCACATGAGCCTGATTAATGTTAAATGAAATCAAACAGAGTAAAAACAAAACAGTCCTACTTCCAGAGAAATTATTCCCACAACGCACACAAAACTGCTGAAAGCAAACTTATGTAATCCTAGCAGGAAGTGTAGTCCCAATAAATTAGTCAGTTGTCAGCAATTCATTTGGGAAAGTGATATGCCCTCTGGTTCGAGAGTGGGTTCTAGCGTGAAGCGACAATTTAATTAAATCGAATAGATCAATGGTTGATTTCCCTGCGGAGTTCTGCTGCATTGCTTATGTGATTATATTAGAATTTGCGAATGAGTCCGTGTTTGTTCCGTAAAATGTGCACCCCATGAAGCGGTTTCTACGTGTGGCGGTTTTATGGTGATTAAGTGAGTGCCCAGAGGCGATTCAGGCACTAGCTGTACCGGATAGAGCATATTACTTCCTTCGATGGTTAAGGCGGCAGAGAAATTTAACCATACTCATGCTGCACGGTGTAAATAAAGCGCTAGGAAAATGAGCGTTTAGAACACCACAATAAATTAAGCCCCCATCGAGCAGTTGTTTTTGTGGAATTTCAGTAACTTCCGCTAATTCATTGATAGCCTCTGTAAGCATTGTTACAAAGCAGGTGGTAATTTTGATTAAGTGCATTGGAAGTGGAATAGTCAAAAGTGTTTGGATCTGGCATTAACGAGGCGTTGTTTTCTGCTAGTCGACATTTTCCCCGGTCCATCGGTTGTCAGCTTCGCGGAATTTTGCACTGGACAAAACAAAGTTGATAACAAAGTTTGAGAAACAGAGATGATCTACTAGATTCTATCACTGGCTTCGATCGTACACGGTGAACTCATCGTCCAAATTTAAATTATTCCGGAGTTCCTCAAGGTCAGAGCACCGAAATATTGGCGTATTCGGGTGAGCTTGTGAAGGTCCCGTTGCGGTTGTTTCCTTCGTCACTTATTCAGTTGATGCCGCACAGTCATTTCATTGTTTTCGGTTCAAATTTAACTTCAGTGGCAAATCAAATTTTCTTTTCATGCTGACTCTGAATGGATTTATTAAGTGAAAGTACACTAGACATAGATTACACAATCCACTTATGTTCGAAAATGAATCAGAAGCCAACTTCTGCCTTAAATTTTTCAACAAATAACAAATGGTTGGTCCTCTGAACTGACAATATTTGATTGCGCGTGAAACTTTAGTCAGCTTGGAAATGAACGAAAGAGGGAGGAGTTGAAATTAAATGCTGGTTGTTGCGGTAAATTTGCTCGGAAATGAATACTTGAATTTAAGACTCCGCACGACTGCTCAAGGTAGCACGCTAGATCCGTCAATCTTTTCACTATTCGTGAATGATATGGTATTCGTTCTAATGCGTGGAGGAGAGTTGTTTTGTAGATTAGCTGAATTATTTACATTTCTTATACAAGAAATGCCGAGTCTTATATACCTATCGGATTAGCTCGACGATTTGGAACAATGTTTGTATGTAGGTATGTAGCAAACTCTCATTCGTGTTTCGAGGCAATGGCTAAACCAATCTTATCCAAACCAATTTCAAAGAGAATGGAAATGAGTGATGCCTCGCACAGAACACTTTAATTTATATTTGAATGTGTTGTATAGTTTCCAAGGTATGGGTATTTCTTAGAGCTTCCATCCCGGGAATCGCATTTCCCGGGATTCCCGAATACTAGGAATTCGTGTTTCTCATTCTCAGAATTCCCGAGAAAAAGATTTTTAATTTATTACAAAAGGCTTAGTCTCTGCAAAAGAAATTCTACCGGAAATATCTCAACCGACAAACATTTGGAGTGAGAAGTAATTGCAAATTATAATTTTTCAACTGCAAATATTTTTTTCGAATTTTTTTCAGATAAATATTCCAAGCCTTACTCAAGTCACTGCTAAAGAATGTTCATGTTTTCATGCCAAAATGATAGTGGTGCGTACGATATCTTTGCAACCGAAGAACCAATTGATCAGATTTTTTTTAAACAGTTCTTTCTTATTTTAGTCTTGAATGAAAGGGTTCGCAAACAAAAAATAGGTATGGAAATTGCGTTACTTCTTGAAAAATCGAATAGTTTTAGTTTCGAAAATTAGGATGGTTTGTAGAGATATCGTGCTAACCGCAAATAATATTTTAAACAAGTAAAGTTTCTAGAAAGTCTGCAAAAATATTTGGACGATTCTTCGAACACATATTTCGTCTAATTTGTTATATCGAAACTGTAATATCTCTTTTATCATGAATTGTGCATACAATTTTGACCTTTTTTTGTTACAAGATTTTTGAATGATCTTACGATCAAGCAATCCGGATACACGCCCGTAACAGGAAATCGATGGTAGACATCACCCAGCGCTGTACGGTTCGTCCATTATTCGCTTGATTTTGATTCATTCTTAATTCGGAAATTGATCGGAAATATCCGCACACTACCCTGAAGGAGCTGGAGCATTTAATTCAAGATTACCAAAGAAGGTGTATTGCATTACATTGTTCTCATTCCATCGAAATGTTCTGAAACGAATTCCAATTTGGGATAGTAACTCCAGCAGCTGCGTTTGGTCTATTTTCTCGATCGTAATCGTAATTACCATAATTTAGGTTATACATAATATATCCAAGAAAAATAAAAATCGTCAATAGAAATTGATGTTGGATAAACTAAATGACGATTTATCAAATGATTCAATTCATCTTCAGACAACTGCTTTTAGGCTAAATATACATGCAATCAATTGGGTTTGAAAAATTTTAAATTTAATCTTTTGTTGTCAAGAAAATTACTCACTTTTAATTTTTCTTCCGTATTCCTGGGATTCCAGGATTTTTCCGGGAAAATTCTTATTTATTTCCTAAATCTCTGGAAGCTGAAAACCGTCGGGAAATGAAAGCTCTCGTTGTGTGTCAAACAAAGCATTTTTCTTCATTTCACCAGATAAATTATATGAGCATAGCTATAGATTGTTGATATTGGTGAGATATTTAACATTGAATGTGGACAACTTATCTTTACTGTTTTCCCATATCTATAAATAAACCAAAACAAACAATTCATTTTTAAAGTTAAAACGGCTAGTTTTGGGTCAATAACGTCTTCGGAGAATTTATTGGATGCAATACGTACTGTCTTTTCATACTTGGTTTTTACAGCTTAATCCCCCTAAAATTAAGATATGTTTATATATTTTTTTTAAGTCACTATATTGAGATGACGTCTTCAGTAAATTTGTACTCTTGTTTTGCAAACAACTTTGCTGAAGACATCAAGTATCAATCTTGAATACTTTAAAAATTATAACATGTTGTTTGTGGAGGACACTTGGATGCCTATTTATTGTTTAATGCAGCAATGATCCGAGATGCTAGATTCAAGATCCTCGCGTATTACGATGATAGCGCAATCGAGGAACGACTACATGATCTGTCCCGCATACAAACGATAGCACTATTCTCCAGTTCATATCGCAATACGGAAAAGTTCTTTCCATTGGAGATAATAAATCGAGGAACTTCTCCGCAAGCTTTGCCAACACACCGCGTGCTTAGAATGCGGCTGAAACACCCCATTCCTTCCTTCAAGACCCTGCGATCTAGCTCTACCTGTGCCCAGACCACACTCTGTTCTTACGATTGTCGGTCTCCACTTGTCAGTACTGCAAACAATCTGCACATTACGGAAAGTTCTGCGCTAGATTACCAAAGAAAAAACCTACAACAACTAAAAGGAAGCAGACCGAGTGACCCTCAGATTCTCTAAGACGACACTAAACATGCTTCTCAGACGCGGAAAAGAATCCCCGCAAGCACTGGTATATTGCGTTCGAAGAATTCGATGGACACACATTAAAGGATCATTCTAATTTATTTGTTGTAAATATTCAAAGGACAAGGCTCCGTTAAATTCACGCATAAAGCCGAGTCAAATAGATGAATTCGAAAAAAATCCCTCTGGAGTGTTTCTAGTCTTTTTGAAAAAAGACATATGGGATATCAGTATTGTTCCGCTATTACCGATACTGAGGGCTTTTTTTACCTCGGTATTGGTTTTCGCTAAGAATAGTCGGTATTAGGAACCCTAACAAATTCGGCACAGAATAGACGATATTGTATGTTATAATATACCGACAATACATTACGTATGCAATTGGAACAACTATTTTTCTGGTCATTTAATAATATTATTGATATCGGGAGGGGAACGTGTCGAATTGAGAAAACTCACAAGGTTTTCCCCTGAAAATAAATTGTTAATTCTAACAAAGATTCAATTCATAAATGCAAGGAATCAAGTGACCGGAACTTAAACTTGCGGCTTTTTATTGCGACAGGAATGATTAATCTTTGCGTGATCGAAGATCGGCGAGCGAAACGAAAGAGTAAGTTGTTAAATCTATAAATGTCTAGAGCCCACACAGAACGATATTCGACCGTGACAAAAAATATCGAAAATTAACCCAAGCAAGCTTAGGGTTGTAGTAAATATTCTGAAACAGGCAAATGACATTACTGGCTGCGGGCCTTTTACGTAGGGGTAAAGAGTCTACGTACCTGCAAACAAAGTCGAGATCGATGGCATGGTTTCCGATTCTAGTTTAAATTGCATGGAACGCCTGAAACAACCCCATTCTTTAACCACTTGAGATACTGGACTACAAACGTTTGCATTCGTTATTAATTGTAGCTATGTCATGTCAGACTCATATCGACCTAATTTGAGTGAAACATCAACTCTTCTGAAATTGGCATGAAAATCCCATATCTTTTCAATTGAATTATTCAGTCTCGACAAGCGTGCGCAATTTGATCAGCAGATGAAATAGCTTCTGCGCTTTTAAAGTGAATGGCGAATAGGTCGCACTTCTACGAAGCCAGACTAGCAGTCTGCTCCTTCGAACACATATAGGTAGATAATCCGGTCTCCTCGCTAGCGCAAAACGATATTTGGCGAAACGACAGTGTGCAATACAATCCAAGTGCCTTAGATCTGAGTCGTTTAATATGTTGTAGATGTGCATAACCCCACGGTGTCTTACGAGCCGGCCTACGCAGAGGAACATAATCAACCATGAGGGCATTAATCACGGCAGTGAAATATTCAACGGCGAGGTCAATATCTTCCGTATGCTCAAGTGAATTGTAAGTGTAAATCTGTATGAAGGAGTGCTGATGCAAGTCCCAAGCAATCAGCTCGGTAAAAGTGTAGACCAAGATCATTCGGTATATCCTTAAAAATAACAGGTTTCAGCAGACTGATAATAACTTCTACTGGAGAATGATTTATATCAATCACAGAAATGGATGCGGCAGATTCGTGGATTTGACAGTCGGCTCAAGTCGGGATTTTCAATGCTATTAATTTGTCGGGATTTTCAATGCTATTTGTGTGAGACAGTTGAAACTGAATCCATCCAAGAGCGCAGCGCAAGAGATAGAAATTTAAGAGCGAAGCACTTTGACTACCGGTTTCCACAAATGAGGCCAGGCTGATTGTAGTCTCCAAACAATAGTGCGAAATCATTACATCCAAGGCAAGAAAAAACAGAAAACGAGAATGAATGCTATCATCCTACCAAGTCTCGGTAAGCACACTTATGTCGTAAACGGAAGAAGAGATCGCTTGGAAAACTTAATCGATTTTTGTGCGTAGGCCTCGGACGTTCTGGTAATAAATCGTCGGTTTACCATTCAAGTCTGCGTCGAGAGTCATTTTCTCAAATTCCTCCACATCATTCCAAAAATGATCTTCTGAGACCCGTACGCCTGGAAGTTGCCATTATTTGAGAGACGAGCAGTACCATTCCAGGCTTCAGCATGACATATACTGCTTCTAATGTTACCTGATGGAGTAACGTTGCATACTAATGGAATAAGCTTGAAGGCCAAACAGATTGGATGGAGTGAAGAAGCTTTTATGGTCGGACGACGTCACGCATGCTGCTGCAAATGTTACCTGACGGAATACTTGCAAATAATTGGAAATAATTGGAAAATAATTGGACTGCAGACTTCAATTATAGCAATAAGGTTCGTTGTGAGAAATGCAGTAGGAACCATGATTCCTGTGGAAGGGGTTTTGAGTCTCTATGCAAGGAAAGTCAGCATGAACTGTTGGTATACCTCAATTACAAATACTGCGAGGCGAAACTGAAGTGTTTTCTTCAGCGACGTTCTAAGCGATTTCTTTTTGCAGAAATGCTAAAGACCTACACTACTACGAATATCTATACCAACTTGACTACTGACGAATGCGACTCTGATGATTCCCAGGATGGACCATCTTCTGCTTTGCGTGGAATCAATATAAAGAGGAGAAACGTAAGTTTCGTTGTAAGGACCAGAAGGGGCTTCTTCAGGTCCTCCAAAAATAATTGCTCAAAAAAGTATTGGTGCAAGCAGAAACAAATAACTGTGCATTTCGTGTACTGACATTAAGGAAAGGAGTTTCCAAAATTTCCTGGGACATTCAAAATCCAGAGTATTTTATCCGGAGAAACAACCTACTGAAATATTAAATGTCTCTGTGGTAAGGATTTTCACAGCTTGCAATATTTCTGACCCTCTTAAAATTATCCTCTTAAACTTTCTCCCCGCAGTAAAAACATTTTTGATGCAGCTGACTGCAAAATAGCCCCACCTAACAGGAATTGTATCTCTCGATGGCTAAACTATCAAACGAGCTCATGGGTTTGATCACTGTTCTATAGTTCAATTGCAGAAACTTTATCCCGGAAATCGAATCTTTTAAAATAAACGCTGTAAGCTTGATATTCTTTTCCCTATCATCGTTGATCACCATCTCTTCTCTGTACCTGATACTGCTGGTGGAATCAAACCCCACTGAAAATATAATTATCAAGCAAATAAGCTACGGGCCTTTTACGAAGGCACCGAGTCTACGAACCAGCAAACAAGCTCGAGATCGATGGCGTGGTTTCCGATTCGAATTCGATTTATGTTGAAACCACGCGCTGTTTTAAAGACCCCATACTTCAGGCAGTAAAGATTAAAATTATCTCCTCTATAACAAGGTTCATCTACCTGTTCTCAGTTTTGAGCCGCGAGTCATGAAATTCATTAATTGCAAATAATTGGGAAACACAGTCCCCAATTGCGGCCACAAGCTTCGTTGTGGGCAATGCGGCCGGAGCCATGGGGATGATTCCTGTGGAATGGATTTTGAGAAGTGTCTCTACTGTGGGGAATATCAACACACGGCCCGCGTACAAATAGTGCGAGGAGAAACCGATACGTTATCTTCAGGGACGTTCCGTTTACTGACGAATGCGATCCCTAGGAGGGAACATTTTCTGATGGATCCATAACCAATAGGAAGAGGAGATATATTTTCTCTCCTAAGTTTCGTTGTAAAGGTATTCCTTCAATAATAGCTCGAAAAAGTACTGGTCTCGGAAACCAAAATTCAGAAAAGGAGTTTCCTGCAACTCCTGAAATATTAGAAACCCCAAGTGTTTAGCCGGAGAAAAACCTCAAAATATTTAAGCCGGAGAAACAACCCGCTGACATATTGAAAGTTTTTGATATTGTGGTTAGGATTTTGACAGCTTTCAATATTTCTGAGCTTCTTAGAAATATCCTCATCAATATTCTCCCCACAGAAAAAATATCCTCGATGCAGCTGATTTCAAAATGGCCCCTCCTTACAGCGATTGTATCCTTCGATGGCTAAATTATCGAACGAGCTTACGGTTTTGATTACTGTTCTATACAGCAAGTGCAGAAGCATTATCCCGAAAATCGATTCTTTTACATAATAAAAGATCTTCTTTTCCCTATCATAATTTTCCGCTTTCTGTCTTCTGTACCTGATATTGCTTCTATTCCCATGCTGGAATCGAAACCCCTACTGCAAATGTCATTTTTAACCGATTCTCTTATAAATTGAATATTTTCATTGTTTACTTTTTTATACCATTAAACTACATTCTTTAAAAAAACAAGTAATAGCAAAACTGTATTTTGGAATGCCTAAACAAATCTTTTATTACCTCCCCTTTAAAAATTAAATTGATCCACCTTGTTTATTGAACTATATTCTTAGTTTAAGATAGCATAAAAATTCATTATGAAGAACAGCACGATATCGAATAGAACAACATTAGATTTTCCCCATATATGCTGATGACGATAAAATGGAGCTAAAATCGTATGATTCGACGCGCATGGTAAGTCGGAGTTTATCAAAACATAGAAGTCGAAGTACGGAGAAAAGCCGTGTGGTGTCCGGCGGGCTGAAATCTTTTTGCACTATTTCAACCAAGAATAGAACCTCTGGGAACTGCTCCCATGTCGTAAGAGGCGACTAACAACATGCTAGGAGTTCCTAGGCCGAGGTTTTGTTCCGTACCGAAGACTTAATCTGGGCGGACCTTAAGGTTTTCCATATTACCCTCTTTCCAGTCTGTATTTAGTGAATCACTGACATATACCTTTTCTGATTCGCCTTTCTTGATTGTGTACCAACGTTTTAAGTTTCTTCTGGCGGTTGTATATTAGCCGTAAATGACGAAATCTAATTCTACACTAAGTAACAGAATATATTAATATACCGGCACTTCCACGCCAAGGTTTAACTTCCAAAGCTTTGGCTTAAAAACCGTTTTTAAAAAATGGAAACTTTCATGCAGGAAATTTATTGAATTGGCCTAAGATGGAGCTGTCGAATTTCACAAAAAGCTTTTTATGTTGCAAGTGATCTGTAGTTGTGTTAAATTAGGTATTTTTCTATTATATTTGGAACCGTCTACCGACAAATCTACATTTACGAATACCTCCAAAAGTGACTTCTTGAGGTCTCATGAAGGCCTGACACTAGCTTTATGATACTTTTGCTTTTCTAAACAGTAATAAAAATCTCAACATTCAAGAACTTCACTTTGTCAGAAAATGTAGGGCCATCGGAAGCTAAAACTTCGTAAAATCGCACTCCTGGTCCTTTTTTCAGTGCAGTACTCTACGTCACTCGTTCAAATTTGCACCGCTCTTATGGTAGTCGGTATTTGCTAGTATTACTGTTCTCCCATCCATTCTGGTAGTCAAACGGTGGGATAGCAAAATTCTTACAAGTTTCCTATCTCATGCCTCCACGCGATTCTAAGTCTATTGATGACATTTGGTCCTTAGACCGCAGAATGAGAGGGTGCGAACAGAATGAGAGGGTGCGAACAGATCTAGTCGAGAAAACATTGCCGTAAAAATGAATAGTTGATCGGAAATTAGCCCCAATACGACTAATCTGACTAGTATCTATGAACACGGCTCAATACGTATTGAAAATTCGCCGCGTCTGTTTTTATGAACCTAATTTAAAGCTCCGTTATTGCTAACAAGCCCGTGCATCAGATTAACAATCCTTTATATTTCCCTTCAGTGTTCGGTATTATCGCTCGTATACTTGTATTCCACAAACAATCCGATATGGAAAATAAGAAATACTTTCCTTGATTTATAACATCTCGCGCTATTTTTGCCAGTATAATATGCTGTCACTTGGTAGTTTTCAAGCCAATAAATATATCGTAGAGAAGAAGTAGCGAGTTCTGTCCAAATACTGTTGCAATAAATAGTGATCCGGCCCATTACGCAGATAAGATTAGCTTTTCCAGGCAATACTCCCACGATCGGCTGTGTGGAGTTCAAATTGTTTTTGTTTAGGTAACATAGTATACTCTCGGTAGCCGGCTGCCCAGAGTTTAAAAATAACCAAAAACTAAACAAGATCATCTCTTTTTCGAGTGATCGTGCACTCGAAGACTAACTAAACAACTACCTAATAAAATATGCTTTACAGGTCGCATCGTTTGCTTGGAGCGAATCCTAGACCTGATACCCTTCCAAACCACCAACTCCGCGACACCTATGGAAGAGTCTGATGAATCGTCGTCCTTCCGTTAAGTAGGTGGAGCATCAACACTTCCTGTCTACCTTATCCTTTATCCTTCCCCGTGAACGATGGAGATGGGGGCGGCCGGCAATGATGGCTATCATGCTGTTGAGGTTTTAATATGGGTCGGATTGGTATGAATTCCTACTTACCACTTCCTAAGCAACTCTTAAGATAATCAGCAGTCAAACATGATGAAGTCAGTGTGCAATCCGCCAAAATCATCGTCACAACGCAACGCGCAACGCAACATAGAAGTCGAAGTACGGAGAAGTAGGATCCACTAGCAATAACATTTCCAACGGCCTGAGAATAGGGGCGACACCAAACCAAACCAATTTCTTCTTATTTGACTAGTACGTAAACCATAAGCAACTAACTTGCTTGCTTCATACCCTGGTTAGATTCCTACGTGTCAGTTCTGTAACCAGATGGCTAAAGTCTGCAATCAACACTAACCAACGGCAACTGACACTGTTAAACCATAGACAGCCGCCCAATAAGTAATAGCTGTACCTAGTATCTCGAAACCAAGAACCAGCACATCATGGCCGGATAACCGATCGTGATACGCAAGGACAACAAACAGGCAAAAATAGCTGACCGTAGGCATCGAAACAACAGTGATGATGACGGCATAAATATGTATGAAAACGACAAAGAAGGCAGACCGGTAAACTACAAAGCTGCAGCATATGGCGCAGAAAATGTTTTCACCGCCGTGAAGAGGGATTTCCGCACGCAACTGTAAGTAACAGGCGCAGGATTCGGACAGTCGGAAAAAATTTGTTTCATATTTTACATATTGTAAATATATAAAACACTCACGGCTCAGTAAAACTTACGCATTAAGCCATAGAAAAATTCTCATTGCATGGGATTTTTGGCTTTCATTTTCAGTTATTTGGTATTTTTTTAAGGATTATGAAAGAAGGAGACTAGCCAATTCCTATGGTAAGCTGTGACATAATCTTTTGTAAGAAATATTATGTGGTATATAAAATTTTGTGTTGCATGCGATGGTACCTAAAACCTATACTAGGTCACTTGAAAAATCACTGTAACGTGTAATCAGATAATAAATGCATCAGTCAGATTGACAGTAAACATATCATGAGTTGTAGACTATAGGTATGTGACAAGTATACACCTTCTCTGCTTCCGAGACATCACTACTGACGAATGGTTTGCTTTACGAACTCAAGTTGTGTTACATTTTTTGGATTTAGTGTCTATCTGGTGCAAAGGGGGACCATTTCCTGGATTCGTCGGAAAATCAAGCAATATTTGAGAATTGTTTGTGGAAAAACGAAAAGACATACAAATTTCTGCTTTCGATCTTTTATTCGTTATTTATCGATAATAAGAAAAGGATTTTTTTCGAAAATTCAAAATGGTGGCTTGAAAATGGCGGATCTCGTTGGCCTCTGCGCGCGAAACATCGTCCTACTTTGTCAAGTGCAGGACCTCTCGTTGTGATATGAGAAATGAATATAATTTATTAAAATACATAAAATTTCCTAAGACTTTATACCTAAGTTCAATAAATTGTGCTGAAATTTTTTTTTTATTGACGTTAAAGAAAAAAAAGGTGAAAGTTGTCTCTTTTATACTGCAATATTTCTGTAAAATTTATAAATAATTAATTTTTCATACCAATGTTAGATATCAGTCAAGACTTATTCTTGACGTTAGCAGAAAAAATATGATTTAGAGAAAAACGCCATTTTGAATTTCCGAAAAAAATAAATCATTTTTAATTATTGATAAATAACGAATAAATGATCAAAAGCAGATGTTCGTATGTCTATATTTTTCAACTTAAAATTCTCAAATATTGCTTTGATTTTCCGCCGAATTCAGGAGAAGGTCCCCTTAAGTCAATGTCAGATACTGATACATTTACATTTCGATCCAGGTTACCTCAACTCAGCGTAAAACGAGTACAAAAATAATAAAGCAATGGAAATACGCTGAGAAACCACTTTTGTTAGATTGACCCTATAACAATATTTGATAGAAGACTTTCGAATCAACATGAGTTATGATTGTGTTATTTTGATCGGGTCGGACTGGCATCTTTCAACCCCTCAAGCCAATCAGTACTTGACACGGAGCTAGAACATCTAGACTACTCCCGTTTTTTGTCGCCTCTTACGATATAGATTACCCAGTGGATCATTTTTTGTAGCCAACACGACCAGATGGTAACATTGTTGCACATGGATAAGGCCCAATTGAAAAGCCATTTTACAGGCACATCACACTAAATGTTCTCGAAGGTGGTATTTTCTTCATAACGCAACACTTTTTTTTCGCATCATGGCACAATGGTCCACCGGATGCATCACCCATCAGGAGTCTGTGAGACTCACCCCACTTCCGGTTTTCCCGTACAGTGATAATGGCAGTCTTCGCCAGAGGTTGATCCATTGCCATTGAATGAGTGGTGATGGTGGAGGATTTTTTTTCTTCTTTTGCTCCTCTGTCCCGAGGGTGGTAGGACTTTTATAGAATGCAAACGAGTTTCTTGCCCAGAGGGACTCACCATGGCACTGAACTGGGTACCTGACACGAAGCAAACGGTGAAAGCATTGCCAACCTTGGCATCATTTTTTTTTAAATCATCTGATATTGAAGCATAAAACCTGCGCAGATAAACGACGGAAGTTGGCCTTAGGATATGGCCTACCTCGGTAACTGACGAAAAATGGACGGGACTGGGGTGGTTTCATTTGTTCGATGTCATCCGTTTAGGCAGGAGAGGATGGATAAAATAAGACCTGCACTCAATGTGAGCTGTCATGTTGGGTTATTATTTTTATTCCCAGGATAAACTATGGAAGCAAACAATGGGATCTCCGCTAATAGGCCCAGTAACATCAGCAGCTGGGCTAGAGCTCCCGTTTTGGTTGACTCAAAGCAAACATTACGGGTGGGAAGAGGCAGGCGGCGGATAATGAAGTGTATGGGTATAAATACGTTGTTTACCGAAGGATGCCAGAGTTGCAATGTAGGATGAAAACGAATGAGTTTTCAATGTGATTCTGATGGTACGCCTCCTTCACTTTTCAATGATTTGTGATAGCTAGGAATTGTTGACATATGCCCTAATTCCACTCCTGACTATCTATTCACTGGGAAACGTAGTCTCCCAAGTAAGAAGCATCTTCTATCTTCTATCTGGGGCTATGGAACGGTTCCTGGTACAACCTGCCTACAAAAGCGAAGCTACTTTTCCTCTATACGCCCACGCCACGTGCCCGTCAATCCACTCAATCATCTTGTCCTCTCGATAAACAGCCGTTAAGATCGTTCTGGGGGATGGTAGCGGGAATTCAGTGTTTTACTTTCCACCTTCATCAGAAAGCTAGCGTTCTGGTAGTGAGTTGATTGATGATAACGATTGGGATGCGCTCAATCAAGATTGTGAGACGCCATTAAAAAAGGGGGAAACGCCGATGCTTGATGGAAAGGTGGGTTGGTTGGGGTTATTTCAAGCCTCAAGTCAATTGTTGAACCCCTGGAACCACTGTTTGGATATAGCAATGAGCCTTTTAAGATGTTGCTTACCCTATTGTTGACGGTTGTTCCTGTTGGTTGCGGTTTATCAGGCTTTATATTTCAGCGCTTCTTTTTCTGAACCAACAAGATTTAAAGACGTAAAACGTAACAAAAATACCAGAACTACGACGTGAAACTTTTCCATGGTACGTCAATGGAAAAATGGAAATTTTCTTCCACCCAGGCCTCTCAGTAGCAACAGCAGTCCTGAGCTCGTGCTGATGACGGTGGTATTTAACTATATAGGGACCAAATTGAGCTTTCAGAGCGTAATTAGCACAAAAAGGTCCTGAAGGCAGACGTCAGCTTTCTACTGGTTTTCCTCGTTTTCCTTATTCAATATAAAATCTACTGTCGAAGTTAGATACCACCGTCAGCCACCAGTTGGAGAACGTTTCACGTGGATCGTGTGGTATTAACACGTGTGCCAGTGGCAAACTTCGGAAAGTGCCCCCGTAAAGTGATTAATTTCATTTATTGTTTGTCACCTTCTGTCGACTCTTGATTTTGCGGCAGAGGTGTACAGTTGACTATACATTGCGCGAGATAAGTATACCGTAAACAATTTTTGAATAATAGTTCTTCGACCCAAAGTAAAGTGAAATAGATTTATGTGTAATGCAAGGGACCGAAAAAAGTCACATTATTTTTAAGCTTGTGGAGCCTTGATTTCCACTGCGATCATTTAAAGAAATATTGTGGTATAACTCAACTTGATGTTATTCACCTCAGCTTTCCCTTCATAATTGAGATACGAAGGGCCTTGTCTGTTTTTGCATAGCATTCCGGTTAGAATCACTCGTTTAATGAATCTGATAACCTTACTAGGATATGATTGCTAAGTCTCAGAGGTTTGTAGGAAACCTTTCCAAGAATTGAATATCTGTAACTAACAAGAGCACTGCAATCACAAAGTAGATGCTCCGCTGTCTCATTCTTAAATTGACAGAAACAACAACTCCGACTATGAATTTTTCCGATTTTATATAGATAATATCTACTAGGGCATGGAACGGTACATAAACCAGTCATTATTCTATGGTTCCTCTTACTTAGATTAAGTAAAGTTTGAGAGGCTTTGGCACTCGGCTTTATAAATTTCCTTGCATGTTGTGCAGTATTAGTAGCGTTCCAGTTCGATTCTACCATAGACATTTCCCATTTCCTAAGCTCCATATTTAAAGTACCGGTTGAGACTCCACAGAAAGGTTCCGGGCCTATAAACTCGGCCTCGGAACCTTGTCTTGCCAAACTATCAGCTGATAAGATAATACATTCTCATACTAACTTCGACTGACAAGTTGAGGCTCTCAAAGCATTAAGAGCTGCTAAGCTGCCTGAAAAGATACAGATTGTTCCAAATCTATATCTTGAGACAGATTTACACACACTTAAGAATTGCTTTAATAATGTTTCTCACACATGTCTGCTTGGTACAGTCACATTATAAGGAATTTCATGGTTGGATTCAATCAATCAATAATTCTAGGACCGAAATGCCGATTTATTCTCAAGGTTCTTGAATTGATGTTTTCAACTGAAGTTCTGTATCGAATTGCCGTCCATTAGCAAACACATGCTAAGACAAAACACTCCAAGATGTTCTCTATTGCGTTCAGTTCAGGGCTAATAGTAGGCCATTTTTAGACATCGATGGTGCGTCATACGAGTTCGTTTTGAGGATTGTATTGCAGACGTATCCTGCTGAAAAATCCAGGTCCTTCCCCACAAACTATTGTTGAAATCGAGCACGACATTCTCAATAGTTCTATATACTTTTCTGAGTTCATATTGTGTGATATAATGCGAATAGGAGTCTTATAGCGATGTGCAAATGCAATTCAAATCATGATAGAGCTACCCTGAAAGTTGGAAAGTGTCGCATGTTACCGTTGAATAACCAATCTAGCAACCATCAGATCCAGCTATACTAAGAATCTTTTCGTTCAAAAAGGTTACTGATTTCCAATCATTCTGCCAAAATAAATGGCGTTTTGCGAAACCCAATTGTATAGCTTTACTTTTGAAGGATACGGTATCCAGGATACTTTCAGAGTGACTTTACCATGATTTAGGCCGCATTTGAACATCGCGGCAATACCCGAATTCGCATAATATCACACAAAAATTCAGAAAATTATAGAGAACTTATTAAGAATGAACCATTTCGGGTTTTAGGGATACTATGGTCGTGGGAATAAATCTGGATTTTTCAAAAGCATGCTTCCACAATATATTTATCAAAACGGACAAAAATGTTTCTCGCATCCCAAAACTTTGATATCTATTGACCTTCTATCAGCCGTAATCTAAACCCAATAGCGTACATTTGGGGTATTTAGTTTCAGCGTGTATTTGCTAATGGACTACAATTCAGCACTTCAGCTGAAAACAGCAATTCAAAAACCCTGGGAATAAATCGACAACTCGGTCTTGGAATCATTGGTTGATTAAATCCCACGACGTCTACTACCTATGATCGCAAATCAGTCCCTTAAATATAGGAAATCCCATAGAAAATGCTACAAATATGCGATCACGGACAGTCTACCAGATGTTATTAGAGCTCGAGCAGGACGATTTGTGGCTGATGCGGTAAATTCATTTCTTATGAGTTGTTTGTAAAATAAACCGTATAGAAATAAGAAGCATAGAAATAAATTTAATATATCATAAATCATGTGACTTGTTTCGGTCCAATGTAACAAATACAAATCTATTTCAGTTTTATTTTGGTCGTAGAACTATCATTCTAAGAGTTTTATTGTGTACGGTATACCTTTTTTGTACACTGTGTTGAAATATACAGACAGGTCCAATATGAACGCTGCACTCCGTTTTGCTCCCAGAAATTCTAAGATTCAATCAATTCTACAACTCCAACTGTAATTTAATGATTTTTAGAAATTTTGACAGCTTCAAGTTCAATACGTTGAATTTATATGAGCCAAATTTTTAAGCCACGACACAGTGGCTTTTTGCTAAGATTGTGCGATCTATTAATTACGCCTAAGTAGACAAATTTGGTTCAATGGCGTATGTCATATGGTGTTGTGATTTACATGATAAATCTTCTTAAAAGTGAGATACACAATTATCAACTTTCTTGCAAGTACATATATTAAGATAATGACTTCACCAAAGTTGTACAGCTAGCTTTTTGTCAAAAACTTTGATGAAGACACAAAGTCTGCATTTTTAATATTTTCCACATTATTGCTTATTGTTTGTGGGTGGCTTCTTTAAAACCTAGTTTTCAGCCACATAAACCATTTTTTTGTAATTTTGTCACAATTTTGTATGGAGAGGTGCCACTGTGCGTCGCTGACTCCAAGTAAGTAGAAACAAGGTCGTTCTACACTCGTCCATAAGAAACTTCTTCGAATACTACCTATCTATTATAATACATTGAAAACCCGAATTGATCAGCCCGCAATTTTATCAGCCTCATATGAAAATGTGTTTGATGGGCTCTAGTAGATAAACAATTCTGAATTTGAGTAAATGCTTTCTTGACCATGTTTTCCTTATCTTAAAGATGCAAATATGCAAAAAAAAACAATTTTCTTTAAATTTTTGCGCTAGAAGACTATTTTAAATAATCAGAAATGGCTCTTAGACTACATCAAGGGAAGCAAAGAACATTTTAACAGCTTCAGTTTATTATGAAGAAAAAAAATGTCGCGATATAGTCAATGTCCCCATTTTGTCAGCCTAAAATACACCATAGTGATGATAAAAACGGGTCTTTACTGTATTTATTATTCATAGTAATAGGCACATCCCATTTTCTGAGGATATTTTCTTTCAATTGCATCGAACTACTCCAATTTTTAGGTAGTTTTCAAGGAGTTATTTTATTGACTTCTTCCAAAATTCGGCGAACCTATTCCCATTCGTGCGATAGTTATATGTTAAGAGGGTATCCTAAATTAATTGGTATACTTAAGGGTTTACATGTTGCAGATAGAGAAAATTCATATATTTTTAGCTTTTTCTACACAATATTACAAAAGCTTCTTAAACAACTGTTCTTAATAAGATTATGTAAATTATAAAGTACTTGAAAATTTGTAATAGAAGTGACGGAAGGTTATCGAAAAGTTTCGTGAAAACGGATTTAGAGATGAAATAAAGAAACGCGAATTGAAGGAAAAGTTTGCTGTTTGTTCTTTGGTATTAATTCAGATCAAAAATACTACTGGGAAGTCATTTTTAGAAAAAGTTGATATGGAATTAAAGTTTGAACTATGCATGCATGCACTTCAGAGGTAGCGAGATATCAAGAGCTGAAATTTCAGTGCTTAGTTCCCAGCTGCGTTGGGATTTTGAGTAAACGCTATTGAGTATGAACTTCAAATCCATTAGAAAATTTGATTTTCGAATTTTTTGACTCAGCACAACATATATAGGAAAATTCAGTTTTTCCTGCACAATGGAGCAATAATTCGTTTGTATTTCTATTTTATGGGCCATGTTTCCGCTTTTCCATTAAATTGGTTTAACCTTTGAGATTTCTTGCACTGATATTGTCCTATGCAAATTTGTGCGATTCTCTGAGTGCTGCTACTATCTCATGTAGTCTGTATTATCAAAAACATCGCGAAGCATCCAGTTCTATATGTTCTCGATCGATATAATACTCGAAGAAAGTGATAAGAGTTATAAGAAATGTATCATCACACTGTTAGGTGAAAAGTGTTTTTTAATATCTTTCCAATTATCATTCCTACGAGTTTTATATATTCCATAAAGTTCTTCCTATCGTCAAAATACACCATTTTTATAAATGTATATTTTTTCCTATCTTGAGTATTTTCGAAGATATTGGACATTTTTTGAAAAATAAGCAAATTTTGAAATATACTAGAGACAACTAAGATAAGTGAAATCCATTCAATTTTGCAGAGTTGATGTAGCCTTTTCAAATTGCAATTAGAGCTAGCAGCTCGTTTCTGCCCGTTCAAAAGTTATTACTTTTAAAACTTTCGCTAATTTTATCAAAAAATATTCAATAACTTCTAAGCCGCAGGTAACAGACCAATGATTTTTTTCTGGAAAGATACGTATCTTGACAAATAACATTCTGGAATATGCTGAAAGTCTATCTGCGATATTTAAGAATCATTGTAAAAAAGATTTTAGACGGTCATTCACAAACAACGGTCTATAAATGCAAGTGTACTACAAATAGAGATTGTTGGTCTTCTGTACAGAGTTCTTTAACATAGTATGTATTAGTTTAAAGAGGTTTATATTTTTAATTTTCAAGCAAAGTCTCTCAAGCAATTCAACAAGCGCATTAATTGAGAAATCCATTTAAAAAATTAGATAAATTGAGAATCTTCCTGAAAAAAAATCCTATAAGTTGGATAATTCGCACTGAAGGCTATTTCAATTCGAAAATTTGCAAAATGAATATTTTTGGAAATCAGTATGTATCAGGTAGTTTTTTTTGTGTTATTAAAATTTGTTTTCGTTATATGCTGAAAGATTGAATATTGATGATGATATTCAGAAAGGAACCATTGACTAAAGGAAATGTTACTCATTTGACTTTTTTGCTTCAATTCGCGTTTCTTTATTTCATCTTGACTGCATAGCACTTTAGATTTATAGGAAAGTCATTATCTTTAGAATAGCATTTTGATTACTTCACAATTCTAACACTTTGTTTCTGTAAAGGCATTAACATTACAATCATATGCCTCATATTCTGGATCTCCTTATCGACAAATTTTCCGACCAAAATCACTTAGAAATTATTCCTTTTCTGAAAATTGAAAATCCAAATGGAGCACGCAAAAACTACGAAATACAAAATAATTTGAATATTTACATTAAAAAGTTGAATAACAACGCATACAAAGAGATGAATTGGCACATAGGTGGTTATTTTTATAATGTAGCGATCTTCCAAACCATACCGTTAGTGTTCTAAATCAATGATCTGAATTGTTTAGTCACGTCACAACAGTTTTGAGGGATAAATTGAGGCTTTTTTCTGCACAATAAGAGAAAGTTAAAAATTCCGTATATAATTCGATCGTCAGCAGCAGTAGTGCTATGAAAATTGAAATTTTCATTTTCATAGCATCAGTCGATTTTTGCTTAATAACTTTTTCCACAATCCACAGTGGCGGATTTGCCTAAAAACCACTATGGGTTCTAGTACATATATTGTCCTTCAGATGATGCAGCCGCATGCTTTTTTAAGTGAAACGCTCCTAAATTTCCATCGCGTTTTACTCATATTTTTTTATCGAGCGCTCGAAATATCAGTATTATTCAAGTATAGATGGATTTTGATAAAAGTGCTGGTTTCGAATTTAGAATAATAGAAAGTTATACTGACGGTATGTACTTTATTTATGTCTATTGATGTCAAAAGATATTATTTTGCTTGTTTACAGAAAATGTCAATAACTTTCACGCTTTTGTAGTAGACGGTTTCAACACACATTTTTGCTAAATTATTGAAATACTTTTTTGTCCACGTATGTCCACTATGTTTCAAGTCAATTTGTGTTCCTTGTACGATTCTCCATTTGGAACATTATAGAATTCTTGCCCGAATTTGCCCGTTTTTTAGTAATCTTTGATTGAGTGGAGACAGAGACGGATTATAAGAATTTCAGCTTAAAATTTGAATTCGTACTTTTAATTACTGCTGCACCTCCGGTTGTCGTAGCGAATCGCACAATACTGCATTTTGATCAGAAAGAATTGTGTATTTACTGGAAAAAAATTCATCGAGATTCATAAACATTTTCAAAAGTTATCATAAGTGGAACGAAAAAGACGTAAATAATTTTGGTTGCTCATATTGAAAACCAACGAGGTCAACAGAAGTGATCGCCAAAGGTTTCAAAATTCAAAAATCGATGATGAATACCATGCTTAAACGCTACCGAGAAACACTGACGTTTGATCATGCAAAGCAAAACAAATCTAGAGGTGGAATATATGAGTGAATACTACGAGCGAAAATCAGTAGAGTAGTGCAAAAGAATACTGGGATCCCCGGTCGTGATTTTGCTAAAAAAACTCACTTTGGCGTACACTCCAGCTTGATGAATTTGTTTGTGAGAAGGTTGTCAGTCGTAAAGCATGAAATTAAATGAACACTTCATCGTAATAATTGACTTTGGACAAATCCTCGGTCTAACAATTTAAATAAAACTATGAATCTTAGTGAATTTCACTTGTTTTCGTATTTCTGTCATATTCATTTTTAGTTACTGCAATTTGCATGCAAATTTGTTGTCAGTTTTCACTCCATGCATTTCGTCGCAGAATCGGCTTATTTTCTGCAGTTTTCGCTCTTTGGGAAATATGTGCATCGGACAGCAATTGAATAATAATCGTACAGAGAGTTTAAAAGTGTTGTAGCTATGTTGTATAATATTTCAAAATACATAGTTAGAAATGACTATATAACATTAATTCTACATCGTCGTCTAGAACATCTTAATGTGTGCAAATCAACAAATTTTATCATTTAACTATACACTATTTAAAAGCCGATACATTATAAACGTTATTAGTATACACTGGGACCATAAAAAATTCATTTGCGAAAATTTACTTTCATTTAGTTTAAAATATCGGCCATTTTGTATCCGCCGTTTTGAATTTTTAAAATCTGACATCAAAATCGTAATTTGCGACCCAAAAAAAACCGTGATATGTATCTTTGAAGGTCAATCAAAACCATTTTCGACTTTTGGCCAGGTTTTTAGGGAAATCCGCCGCTGTGCGATCGTCAAATTGTTTTGCGGTCTTCGAGACATTGTTTCCTTGATAAATTTTCTATAGAATTTTTGCATCGATTTATTTTTAGGAGGAATTGGGCGACTCCTGGATGAATTATTTTGTAAAAGTCGATTTTACTATGCAAACCCCCACGTAAACTTTAAACCGTCAGCGCAAAAATATTTCATTGTTTCATTGATCGAGCTTAGATTTTGCACAGTTATTCTAGGACCCAAACGGAACCCAAAAAGTTGCTCGAAGCTAAATTTTTTTTTTCGTATAACCATGTCTCACTCTAACAAGCACATACATACAGACTTTTTCCGATCTCGACAAACTAAGTCGAATGGTATAACAGATTCAGCACCGCGGGCCACGGCTAAAAAGTCGAAATTCCGACCAAATGCATAACCTTTCTATATAAGAAAGGCAAAAACAGTTCATTATTAGCAAAATCAAGATGGAAACAATAAAACATACATGTATAACCATATAATCGCGAGATAAAAACACGCTTTAGCCGTAATATTTTATTTGGCCAATTGCGCTGTGAGCCGTGTCCACCAACACTGCCATTAAGCTGTGGAACAATGGCTACAAGCACAGCCCACAGCAAAAGTCAATCCACGTCGACCCGCCAGTTGGCCACGCCGGTGTGCACAGGCTAATGGTTACCCGTTAGTTTGGTATGGTGCAGAGTATGAAAAAAACATAAAAAATAAAAAAGGCCCATAAGCCTTCTCGGTTTCCTCGATGCACCGCTATCGAGGCATAATGCAATAACCCTCTTAAAGCAGTTGTTTGTCAGAGGTTCTTTAAGACTGATGCACACATATGTTTGATTATGTTTGCAATACAGTCAAACCCGTCAACAAAGGAGTATATCTTTAAATATGATTATCTGTGTAAATAAAGATTTTTTTGTAAATTTGGTAACAATTTGACAGTAAACCCAACACAAGAATAGGGTTTTAAATTTCTTACAAAAGAAATGTATAGGATGCGCTCAAATTTTGAAAACTTTTCCGAGGCTATTTTCGATTTTCTAATACCAATCGACTCAGCTTGACAAATTGAGACAATGTCTGTATGTGTGTGTATGTGTGCATGTATGTATGTACAAAATTACGTGATTCAAGGAATTCGTTTCTTAAAACGTTTAGTAAATTACCTCAATAATATTTCAATTATTTCTCAAAAATTAATATGCAAGTTTTCTTCAAAGACAATTTAAATTTATCCCTTGAACAAGGTGTAGCGTTCAACCGTAAGGTAGATGTTGGAGGGTATATTAATTCATAGATCACCAAGTAATCAACCTAGGAGTGAGATAAAGGATTTCTCATATAATTATAGTCGTAGCATCACCGAGAGCAACTGTATTTTTGAATCCCAAAATTCTAGCGAAAATTTGGCTTCTTTCGCAAGATTTAAGTTATACACGTCATGGCGCAAAAATTACTTGTTACGCTATTTACAAAACGGGTGTAAAGAAATAAATATATCGCATAATATACCTATAAGTATAAGGTCACGGTACTAAACATCATTTGTCATTTCTCACACGCCGCCCCTTTCTCACTCTCACTTACTCTCTCTCTATCTCTCTCTTCTCTCTCTATCTCTCTCTTCTCTCTCTCTATCTCTCTCTTCTCTCTCTCTTTCTCCCTCTTTGCTATCTCTCTCTTTCTCCCTCTCTTCTATCTCTCTTTTTTTCGCCCTCTCTTCTATCTCTCTCTCCCTCTTTCTTCTCTCTCTGTCCTTTGTCTCGCTTCCTTCGTGTTCGTGGTAACTGTCACGACTCACAACTGTCTTGCTGTTTCTCTATTCATTTCTAAGTTGTGTGATAAGATCTTCTGATAATCTGAAATATGTATTAATGTCCAATCACGTGTACAATGTAATTCTTGAGGTTTGAGAAGACAATACTATTTTTTGTCTGCCGTTACTCTGTAAATAGTTTTTTTGCATTTTAGTGTAGAAGAAAACAAGTTTAATATTACATTCTACTTGGTAAATAAAATATTTGTAGTCCTGAGAAAATTTGCAAAATGCTTGTATTGTGAGAAAACTATAACTGTTTTCAAATGTTCACACCATCAAGATGAAAGATGTATCTTTCCGAAACGTTGTACTATGGGTAGGCAGGCGACCAAAAATCGAAAACTACATCAACTCAAATTTAATTCAGTTCTATTCAGCTTCAACATACACTATAATTAAGGAAATTCATAGCTATCAAGGAAAAAATCTAACTTAACTGGGTAATACGGATGTTTGAAGATGAAAATTCCGTTATTTAAACTTTTCGTATCTGAATTATATTTTAAATGAATCATATACTCAAATATGCCATGTGAAAAGAAAGAACATCTTTTTTGTGATGTATTATTGACAATATATATTCACTATATTGGTATGAACTATTATGAGGAATAACGGATTAAAACCAAAAAATATCCACGAATTAGCTCCGGGAAAATAAGTCTCCCAAAGACTCCACTCTCGATGGGGGATCCAAGTATAATGTTTCTTCTAACTTATTGTTGTCCATTTTTGCTCTATACTAAGGACAATTCAATTGATGTTTCAATGGCAGTCACAATTAGTAGAGAAGCCTTGGATGTACTGTGTACGGAAACGTTTGTTCTGACTACAATTTTGCCATACACATTACTGTGTAATAACAAATGAAGCCGAAGGTACTCTTTTCATGACCAATGTAATTAGAAACATATTTATTCGCAGAAAATTAAGACTTGTAATGTCAAGTATGTCTACCCATCAAGAGCAGTATTATGTCAAGTGACACTTTCATTGGCCGCTTGCGTTTCCAACAAATTAAATACTTATCCTGAAAATTAGAACCAATTCTTTTTCGAAGTATTAGTTTGTATAGCACTCTTTAACCATATTTCCTGAACGAAAATTCCGAACGAAATAATATACAAGCTATAAGGATGACTGGACAGGGACTACATTATAATCAACTGAATGGCTTTTGTGCTACCGATATAGCATAGCTTCACACTATTTACGTCAATGCAAATGAAAACATTGAAATGTCTACCTTTCCCATTCACAAATCGCATTCTCCGTCTGTTGCTCGCTGTTTAAAGAGTTTGAAAGCACATGTGACCTTGTCGTACTTTACTATCCAATAATGAATTGCAAAACAAAATGAACGTCTCAGGTTCCTTATAACTAATGAAGGTCCATCAATAAAGTAGAAACACCAGATAATCTTAATCGACGACGAAAACGAAAAGGTGAAAAAAAGAATAAAAACTTTAGAACGTTTATCGCATACTAATTAGCCATTTTTTCAGATGATGAGGTTTTCAAAAACAATGCATAACTTTCTGATACAATAGTTCTCACAATCCGGTTTATTCATTTACTTCATTCAAAAACAATTTTTAATTTCATTCTAAATAGTCAATTTTTTGAGTTTCTTCATTTCATGGATTTTATTCGTCTTGTTTATTTTATTTATTTTGAACATTTGACTAATTTTAAGTATGTAATCTTTGCATTTTAATTATTTATTTCATTCAGCATTCCTTTTATTCATTTTGTTCATTTGGAGTCATTTAATCTATTTTATTTGATCAATTTTTCAGATTTATTAATTTCGTCCAAGTTATCATTCCAATAATTTTATTCATTTTATCCATTTCATTCATTTTATTCGCTGGATTCATTAAATTCATTTGTTTCAATTGGTTCATTTGATTCATGTGATTCATTCGAAACATTTGTTTCATTTGATTCATTTGTTTCAATTGATTCATTTGATTCATTTGATTCATTTGAATCATTTGATTCAATTGATTAATTTGATTCATTTGATTCATTTCTTTAATTTTATTCGTCTCATAATCAATCATTCTACTTATTTATTTCATTCAACTTGTTAGTTTGAGTCAATTTAATTTGTTCATTTAATTTTATAACTATTTTTAAATATTGCCGAATTTTTCATTGAATCAGCTTATCTAATATGATTTATGTATTTTATTAATATAATTTATATTCATTAATATTATTTATATTATATTATTATTAAATGAGTAGGGTAAGGTGGGGCAAATCCGACCTAGTAAATGGATTTTGCTGTAAAATGCTCATTTTACACCGGATCAAGTCGTTTTATATACCAAATTAAAGGTTAGACTTCTGGGCAACTTCTTATATATTGCATTTTATTCGCATCTTTGGAAAATTCGGAGATACAAGCGTTTTACGAAAAAGCTCATTTTTACTGTTTTCAAAAATGGTTGGGTAAACCCGACCGCCTATGTTTTTGGTTGATTTAATACAGCCAGTGCTGTGCAATCTCACGATGGTCTTTGACATGTCACGGTAAATATGAAGTGACCGTATCACCACAAAAATGACCGTTATTTCATTTCCATTATCCTCGGATCGTGTTTCAGTTAACTATCTCTCACAGAAGCCGTGCGAGAGAGAACGCATTGAAATGATAGACAGATTGAGTACCATTTATTTTGTATTCGTATAGTAAACGAAATATTATCAGTGTATTGTATTCAGGCAGCATGCGGTGCTTTGTTGCTTTTTTCTCCACCTTTCAGTTTCTTTTATGCATAGCTATTTATGTGAAACCGCCTATTTGTTAATTCTAGCTCGTTGTTTGTAATAAGATGACCGTCATAACCGTATTTATATTGCTAATAAAATGACGGTCTGTTTCCCTTCCTCTCAATAATAATTCCAATGAATGAGAGATTCAGAAGAGAACCGTTTGACTGTTGTCAATTCATTGGAATGAGAACCGTAACTCAATAAGCATCGCTTACCGTTTCAACTGCTAACCGTTTCATTCTCTTTTGTCTAGCAGGTTTGCCATCAGTACCGTGATGGAGCTCAGCACTGAATACAGCTATTACCCAAATTTTATGGGTGTTCAATCATAAATCGATGAATGTTATGTTATTCAATTGTAACATAAAGAAAATGGAATTCAATGTCGATCTTGGAATGTCAAAATCACCAGTAGTAGCACGTAAAAATATTCCCATCTGCAGCGGAGCAATTGCTCGGCGAATACTATATTCATCACGTTTTTGTGTTTTTCGTTTGTAATTATGAATCATTGTGCAACAAAATAATAAATAATAATAATAAAAATATTTTTCAAATTGATAAATAAACATTTTCTTAGAAAAAAAAAAGCGGTCGGATTTACCCCACTATTTAGAGGTCGGATTTGCCCCACCGCGCCATTTTTCATTACGGCGCGATTAAAAAAAATATGAAAAAGTTGGACTAAATTCATCTATGCACTTTGTAGGACTTAAATCAAAGAATTTAAATCCACTTACATTGTTTATGCTATCACTTTAACAATCAGAAATATCTTGAAGTCAATGATGCACAAAAATCAAATCAAAAGTTGAAAAAACACACTTATTGTCATTTGAGCATCTCAATGTAGACTAATAAAATGCTGTCATGCCACCATTATGGTTATTTTCGATGGTCTACACGAGAACATTGATATTAGTTCGCGTAGTGCTTCCGATTTTCGATAACACATGGGGGTCGGGTTTACCCAACGGTCGGATTTGCCCCACCTTACCCTACATTTAATGAATTTGAAAACATGTTGTTTTTTTAAATATTTTTGCTTTATTTTTTTATTTTGTTCGTTTTATTGATTTTCTATATTTTATTCAGTTTATTCGAGGTTTTATTCGTGCAAACTAATGAACGAGTTCTGCAAACTAATGAATGATCCAACAGTGGCATGTGTAAGAAATGTCTCATCTCACTGCTAGGTGGATTAAGTTGGTTTTTGTTGTTGTTATTGAATGTAAGGTGTGTGGTCCTATTAATTCAATTTTATAAAATAATTTTTATTTGCCTATTATTCTACTATCAAGAAGGTAAAGGGTATCGGGAAAGACCAGAAACAGCATGTGGCCTAATGACCCAATTCATGGTGGATTGATTTTAAGTAAGGAGAGGGGCCCTATATTCACTGTTACTCGCTCAATTTTCAATAAATGAAAACGGACGAAATTGTTGAAATATTGAACTTTTTGTGGAAATTCGAATCTCAACGTTTTATTTCGATCCTCAATTATTAGTCAAGAATTAGCAAACATACCCGGCTCAGTTTTCTACTTTCAAGTGGGTTTGGTTGATGTTTTCTGTAGACCCAACCACTGGAGATCAGTTGTTAGTATTCACCAGCCAGCAGGGGGAACTGTTTTTATTTTATCTCTACTCCGTAAGCGAATCACTATTCAGCCTGCATCCGAACCGTGCTGTTTATAAATTAATTACCCATCGGAAACCTTCCTTCCAGCAACCGCTTTATCTCATGTATCACTCGGGCTCATTTTACTGCACCATACCGTCTAAGTAAGTGACAGAAACCGAACCGAGGATTAACGAGTAGATAGATACAGAAACTATACACTCTGACTGCGAATAAATCCTACGAGAGTGGTTCGGTGCGGGGTTGAAACGAAACGGTGAAATAAATACCCAACCCGCTCGTTAACGCCTGTACAACCATAGAAAAGTGTGCAAAGCTCATGGGTGCCGATGATTGCGGTTCGAAGGTGGGGGCAATGCCTATCACACTCGATGCGACCTTGCTTCCCCTCTCATCATCGGCACCCATGTAAACATTAGTAAAACAGCTTTCTGTAATTCACCCCCGAGGTCGGCAGAACACTCAAGTCAGCGGGAAAATTTGATAAACGAGAACGTGTTACTTTTAATGCACTTTTCGAAACGAGAGAAGCGTTAAAAAATTAAATACTACGAGTGTGGCGAAAAATATATGATTGATGGAGGATCGATTTACTAGAATTTCTTCTCGGGAAGCAATTTTCCGCACCTTGAGCACTTTAGCGTGTTCTGTCTGAGAGTGGTGAAGATAACAACAAAAGGTATATGGATCGCGAGAGCACGCACTTTTTCGGTTTACAAATTACATCCTCCACGCTTGGCTGAAGAAAATAGGTTCTTATGATTGCCATCAAGGACACACTCACAAAAAAGTGCTGAGCCGAGTGATATGATTTATTTATTTTGTTCGTTTTCATAGGCAGTAGCTTCGTTCCCGAAAATGGTCCCCGTATGCTGCGCGCCTCATCGAGAAGGCGTTTTGTATAGATGTCAGTTTTCGGGACGTCGTCATGATTTATTCCCATATCTTCAAATCGTTGATGGCGCTATACCAGGTAGATGGGAAAAGTTTTTTTTCGATCGGAAAACATCTTCAGGCCTTCAGTGCCCACTTCAGGACTGATGAGTCGGAGCTTAAGCAAGTTCCCATCTAGGACACCTTTCGATGCGAGAATCTTATAGTATGCTGAATAGTCACGAAAATAAAGGGAAACATTGGAGTCTTTGGTATGTTTGAACAATTTATAACAATTCAGAGATAACTTTTGTCTAATTACTCTTTGTCGGCGAAAATTCGCTGCAGTGCACTTGGAGCAATTAAAAATTAATTAGTTTAGTTTTACAACACTTTCGATCCAGCAAATCTTTCTAATACATTTGGCTGCATTCTTCACTGATTTTGGTGTTTTCTCTCTGGTCAGTGTTTAATTCATTCGAGCAGCTCCTAATCATCCAGTACTAGCATTGTTCTAAGTAATCTGTCAACGTGTAAAAATGGTCCCCATGCAAGAAGAGGGAAACGGAAACACGGCCAGGTATGGCAAAAGAAAACTACATATCCAAACAAATGGATTTCAAAAATAGCACCTTTTTCAGTACACATAATGGAAGACAAACAAAGAGACGATAACAACTAAACTGCGGTCCTGCTCGGAGGCCTCCCCCCGTGCACTTGGGGAAAACTCGAACTGAAGCGCTCTGGCAAACAATGAGATAAGCTGGCGTTACGAAGATATGTCTTATATGTGCTAGGATTTTTTTTTATTTTCCATTTTCATATCGAAACAGGTACCATAGGTGGGTGCGAGCGGAGGTGGTTTTATCTATTTTGCTCGGAATAGGTCAACTGGCATCTTTTTGGAATGAAGCCACCAGTTGTACGAGCTTCGATTTATTGTCGATCGGGCTTGGACAAGGTCCAAATTCATCAATTGTGATACGGACAGATACACACCTGTTGATTGGCAGTACCTGTCATCGGAACAGACACTCATTTAGTGCTGCTTTTCGGAATTGGTTTTGGCATATGTGGACGTGGTTTATTTTTGAGCTGTGCTAGCTCAAACTAGATGATGGATGGTTTTTGCTTTGTGTGGGATGAATTGATATTTCAGGTATCTTTTAATAGCGTTAGAGGGTACAGTGGAGGGAAATGATGTTTTAGTGCTATAAAGAGCCTTGCTATCTATCGGATTAAGTGTAGGGGTTAGTGCATTGGGTCGGAGACCCAAAAGTTACTCCGAATCCGACATAATTGATATTGTTTTACTCGTTCCAATTTCTATCTCTTATTATATCGACATTTACAAAAGTTGCAACACAATCTACTAAAGGAAAAACCTTTTTTAATCCACCTAGTGGTACAATTCTGCCTTTCTCATTTCTCCAAATTATGATCCATGATTATGTTCTATATAATTGTGTAAATGTCTATTACATAGAGTAACGAGCCTATTTTCGCCATGTTTCTACTATCACCCTACCCATTTTAAGCCGTTGGTTAAAGCGGCATCAGACATCTTTGTTCAACGCATTAGCTCAAATGGCAGGGCTACAATTGGAACACTCGATTCGAGTTTCCGTTGCGTCCAAACACGCGGATTTCGTCATTATCAGGGCATTTGTGTTATGAGATTGGTTCTTAGCAACGAAGTGAAGCTTTTGATGCTAATTTATACGCATTACATCGATTGTAGACCGAATAATTAATGAATTAGTGAGATACCCTCCTTAATAGGATGAAAATAAATAGGCACTTTACCCTACTCAGTACACTTTGCACTTATACACAATGGCTCACCAGCCACGAACTTGATGAATTACGTGCCGACGGTGAGACACTTCAAATAAAAAATATAACTTTTAAGTAGCTTAAGGTTCAACTGAGAAAGCATAGAAAAGCGGCCATCTTGAAAAACGAAAAAAGCAGTTTTTTTCCCACACGGTTGGAAAAATCTTTATGAAAATCAATCATTAGTACTCTACCAAATAGGGTTCGCAGTATCGACCCTTTTTGGTGAGAACCGGTACTACGGTACTGAAGCCCTCAGTACCGGTAGTACCGGTAAAGTACCGGCACTCGAAATTTTTTTTTAAAAATTCGAGAAAAGCTTCAAAGTGAAATTGAATGCTCAAACTGATGACCTTATTCTCAGATGATTGATTTGTGCTGATCAAAAAACATGTTTGTTGTTTTTAATTGCTTCGGCATGGCATGACTCATTTCAGCAGAAGATATTTTTCATATGTGGCACCTTCTTTTATTTCGAAATCTAGGTCAATAATTTGAAATCAATAACTGCTAAGCGGTGTGACTTTCTTCGATTTCACAGATTGTAAATGTAAGAAACCCTATTAACAACAGTAAATCAAAGCGATCTCCGAGCAGGCTGCTCGCAATTCCCCTTTTGCTTTTCTGTAAATTGGTTTCGACCTTTATGTCGTTTGTCTACCATTCTTTAATGTATACTAACGCTCCTTGCTTTCCTGTAAACTATAGAGTTTTTCCTGTAAACTATAGAGAGACACAAAGCAGATTTAAGATAATCTTATTGGTGGCAAATAGGGTTCGCAGTACCGACCCTTTTTGGCGAGAACCGGTACTACGGTACTGAAGCCCTCAGTACCGGTAGTACCGGTAAAGTACCGGTACTCGAATATTTTTTTTTTAAATTCGAAAAACGCTTCAAAGTGAAATTGAATGCTCAAACTGATGACCTTATTCTCAGATGGTTGATTTGTGCTGATCAAAAAAAAAACATGTTTATTGTTTTTAATTGATTCGGAATGGCATGACTTCTTTTATTTCGAAATCTATGCTACTTTGAAATCAATCACTGCTAAGCGGTGCGATTTTTGTCGATTTCAACAGATGGTAAATGTAAGAAACACTATTAACAAGTGGAGCAGAACCTGGCGAGTATTGGGCACCTGAGAGGTTGGAGACAAGCAGCAACTGACCGAGTGACGTGGCGGAATATTGTGGAACAGATTAAATCATGTTAATATGATGTATAATCAGGAATTTATAATATACTATTAACAACAGTAAGTCAAAGCAAGAATGGCAGTAAATCCGAACAGGTTGCTCGCATTTCTTCTCTTGATTTTCTGTAAATTGGTTTCGACCTGCATATCAAGGCTCGTTGCTTTCCTGTAAACTGTGGAGTTTTGCTGAATTTTTCGATCACCAATAATATACAAATCGCCCCATTTGGAGTAGTTCACCAAGTCTAAAATTGATAGCTACTAACAGGCCCGTGCGCAGAAAATGCTCATGGGGAGGGTTTTGATTTTTCTACGTTTCTTATAAAAGAAAGGGTAAACTTTGACGACTTTTTATGAGACCTGGAAGGCCGAGTATTGTGTACCAATCGACTCAGCTCAACAAATTGGGTAAATGTCTATTATCGAGAAGGAATGGAATTGGTTAGCGGTAGCGTCTGATTGGTTTGAAGTAGTTAATCCTACCGACTAAACAACCTCCTGTATCTTGTCATCCTCATCCATCCGGCGCCACCGTTAAACCGTATAAACATTGTTCCTAAAATCGTCAATTAAGTACCATGAATTCTGTAATATTCACGTTTTTACGCTACGAAAACAAAACTATGAACAAAAATCATGTATTTTATAATTATGTTCAATTTCGCTTTAGTGACGCTCTCATAACGCGGAAATAGTGTAAATATTTGTTTTTGTTTTGTGAAATTCAGTCACGGTTTCCTTGTCATTACCAAATCGATTATCTGTACGTGAACTAGTTCACAACTTTATGATCATTAAACTCAGTTGACTCATGATGTTATTCATAGATTTAGGCACATTAGTTCGCAAAAACAAAACATTGTGGATATTTTCTATTCTTGATCTATTTCACGAAACTCGGAATTTTATTCATGAATTCATTCAATCCTCGTGAACTAATTCGTGATGCCTAATATATTAGTCAAGACTTACCATTCGTGCTCCTGAAACAGATCACAATATCATGAAATGTTATTCATGTATTCGAGAACTCGTTCATGATTCCTGGTATAATAGTCACGACTGACCATGCGTACCCGTGAAATAAATCACAAAATTATAAAATGTTATTCATGTCGTGAACTAGTTCATTTTATCTAGTATAATAGTCACAAGTTACCATTCGTGCTTGTGAAATAGTTCACAAATCCATCAAATATTATTCATGTAATCGTAAACAGGTTCATGATTCCTAATTGAGTTCTACAAGATGACGACACGAATGAACTCATGATGAATGAAGTTCATGTTTGACAATTCTCGGTGGTTTGTTTACTTTGTCAGTTGCGTGAGTGCGAGTGCAACGGGTGCTCATCGGTTACATTCGAACTTACGTAACTTCCATGTAAACAAACCACCGAGAATTGTCAAACGAAGTTCATCCGGTTCATTTTGTTGGGGTATGTCGGTTGGTGTAAAACCTAGTATATTGCTCACGATCCAATATCCGTGCTCGTGAAATGGTTCCCAAGTTCATTAAATATTACTCATGTATTCGTGAACTGGTTCATGATTTCTAGTATAATGAAATTTTTACGTGAACTAATTTCACAAAATTTGGAGTATTAGTCGTGGAATCATTCTTGTTCCGTGCACTTTTCATGAAATATCCAGCTGCTAGCGACCAAGAATAGATACAAGCTGTAGGTACAAAAAAATATTAGGACCTAGAACATCGTTATTCATTTGATACCGTGCAGCGTGATGTCTGGATAGAAAACTAAAACTGCGCTGAGCGCCACAAATTGTGTTCGTGATATATAGTTTACAGAACAAGATACCGCGAACCAGTCACACTTTTATGATCCAGTTCACCTTATCACGTTACAACGAGTAAAAAACCGATAGTAACCACAGATCGCGACAAGGTGAAAAGAAATTACGCATACCACGATGAAACTGCTGATATCATGTCCCATTACTCCACGTGTCAAATTTGAAAGTAAGCTCTAGAATAAAATATCACGATAAGATAAACAGAAATTACAAAAATCGTGACTAAGGTCCTGAAATTATAATCATAAATCACACAACTCATGACAAAAATCCCTACTCGTAACTAGAATATGACGACAACATGAGCAGAAATTTTGAAAACCATGACAAAGTTCCTGCAGTCATGGACATAAATCACATTACTCGTAATGAAATATTCAAAATCGTGACTAGGATCCTGAAATTATGAACATGAATCACTTTACTCATGACTGAAATCTCACGATAACGTGAATAGAAATTACGAAAATCGCGACAAAGATCATGAAATTATGAACATAGATCCCGCTGCCATGGCATAAAAATCGGATAGTAAACTCATAAATAAAATAGCACGGTAACGTCATACGAAATCACAAAAATCGGGAATTAGCTCCGGAAATCATCAAAATCGTTTGACTGTCGGATGTGTATTCCCAAATTATGAACAAGACTCATAACAAAATCTGAACATGTCCCACGAACAACAGTAACCCAACCAAACATTTGAATGTAACGCCATGTATATAGTCGGGACGATCTAGTTTTGTGGAAACACGTGTAGGCACTACTTCAGTGGGGATTGTACTCATGCTCTTTTTATTTTGTGTTAATCGTTCATGTTTTTTCATTAATGCTTTTTCTTGTTTGCTGTTCAACCTTCTCGGTATATCTGACCTGTTCAGATCTGCTGCAAATGTCGTCATCTGTTGAGACATGAGCCGATCCAGAGATGTCGACCATAATGATTTACATTTCTTTACAACCACCTTCGCAGGGTTTCTTATCCTTCTTGGCGTTAGTCGTTCCTATTTATTTACTAGCTGCTGCTGAGAATTTTTCGGCGGCGGTATTTCTCCCGATACCGATGACCATTTTCGCGGGCCATTTAGCTGTCAGTCACTCCGATGGAGAGATCATCGGCAATAAATAATAATAACGATATCTTGATTTTCTCTCACATCATGCTTTTTCCTTAGATCACTTTGCTAGTCCGCTGACCGACCTTTGCTGTGAAGCTAATCTACTCACAACTAGTGCTAATATCGAAACATGCCGAAACATGAACCGATCCAGAGATGCCGACCAACATAACGTACACCCCTTACCAGCCACCTTCGCGAGGTTTCTTCCTTGGTTTTTTCAACGACTTGTTTCTAGAGTGACCGAACTCGAATGACACGGCTCGCTGTATAATTTCATCCCTGAACAGGAAGTTTATAATATTTTGAAAGTCCTGGCTACTAAATCGCTGTTCGTTCTCTCATAAATAAAGGTTTAAGAGCAAACCAAAGACATGACTTAGACCATAGTCTTATTACGCGCCACCCAGTGAATAATAGAAATCAATCAGAATGTAGCTAATAAAAAAATTCATAGCAAATTTTTACGTCTCTTACGCTAGATGTGAATATTTTGAAATTTAGTACAAGATCGTTAAAATTTAATTTCGACAAAATAAAACATGAATTTAAACATACCGTTCAGTACAATGGGAGCTAGTAATGTTTAACTTATAGAAGGTAATTAATATAATTAAAAGTCATCTTGCAGACCGATTCATAAAAAAATTGTATAGGACCGAAAATACCGGTACTGGCTTTTGTTCAATACCGGTAATACGGTACTAAAAATGGGTCAGTATTCCCGGGATTTTCCACACCACAACCCTACTACCAATGCCTCGAATACATTGATTCATTTTCATGAAGATTTTTCCAACGGTGTGAGAAAAAACTGCTTTTTTCATTTTCCAAAATGGCCGCTTTTCTAAGTTTTCTCAGTTGAACCTGAATCAGGATTAGTTCAATGTTGTCAAACTTATTTTGGCATGTTAGGGTCGGTGGGAATGTGAAGAGGGTAAATAACCCACAACCGAACCACCCCTCAGCATATTTTGGTATGCCTTACACTGAGATAATATATTCGTAAATCTGCTACGAATACAGAAAACTTTCGTAAAATATATTGTTTCGTAGTTCCCCGGAAACGTTTTTATTTTCATTACGAGTTTTTCGTAAACATCACGAAACGACTTTCGTAGGCTTAATATGAACCTGTTTCTTTAATTAAACGAATTGTTTTTATAATGAACGATTTGTATATATCGCGAATGTTTCGTTTGTCGCACGATTTCATTTTCGTTCATCGAATAAAATTTTTGTATATTATATCATCCGATCTTTAAGGATCGTTGTTTGACAACATCGATTTTACTCATATAGAAGAGATCGATCCAGCAAAATCTTTTTTTTTTTTTTCAAAATGCTCTTCATTACAAAGGATGTTTAAAGCAAATTGCTGCTATTAACGAATTAGATTCGTAATCAACCTAAGAAATTTGTTTGGCGCTAATCACGGTTTTTGCTAAAGAATCCCCACAATATTATCAAAAAAAAGTTTCTACGAGAGTGCATGCAACTTTCGTAAACATTTTCCGTAAATGTCACAAACAAAGAATATCACAAAAAAATCGATATTATCAAACATCGTTCCATTAAGATTAGATAAAAAAATACGAACATTTTTTTCGGTGAACGAAAATGAAATCGTGCGACCAACGATATATTCGTGATATACACAAAAATTTGGTTAAAAACAACGAAATATTTCGTTTCAATCACGAAACATAGTTTCGTTTTCTACGATGAATTTCGTGCAATGTACACTAAATATTTAAAACGACGAAAATTTTCGTTCATCAAGTCGCCATGTTTTAAGATCGTGAAATGAGCGAAACCAACTATTTACAGCCCACGAAAATGCTTCGTTGCAGATAACGGCGAATGGATTCGCGAATTGTATAATAATTTACGTTCTGATTACGAATTTATTTTATCAGTGTAAATATGATACGGTAGAGAGGGGGGAGTATTAGGAATGGATGGTGTAATGCTCTAGGGGGGGGGGGCTGTGAAGAGGGGTGATCTGAAGGGGTGCTTAGTGGGTAACCACTCTCCGTACATCCCTAACTACGCCCCTGTTAAAATCCGGAAGCCCTCTCAGTAAAAAAAATCGTCGAGATGAGGTTGACGATTTTGAGAGTGATTGCAAAACCGAAAATGGTCAATTTAAAATCATAAAAATTTCTCCATGTTACCGAAAGTGGAGAGAGTAAAGTGATTTTTACGCATAACTAAGCTGACCAACTCTGACAAAAAATCCGTACACCATACCGCAACGAAGCGAAATCGTTCATCACGCGCAGGCAAACGGTTTTCATAGTGTACGGATTTTTTCGTCAGAGTTGGTCAGCTTACGCATAACCAAATACATTACGTGGTTTCCACATACACTTTAAAACGATATTGCTCCAAAATCTCACGCAAACAAAAACGAACAAAATCGCCCGAAAATCGGAATGTATTCCTATCGAAGTTTCATTGCTTAATAGTAACTTGCACATTAGTGGGTGTTACTAAATTAAATGTCTCGATATATCAAATTTGATCAGATGTATTCAATGGGTGTAAATTTGTCGGTCTTTTGGGTGTGGTGAACAAGTTTAAAGTTTGCTGGGTGCATCAATATTCAGCTCTGTTCTGATTATACCAGCACAACGGACATACTTTGTAATCCAGATACTTTCGCGTAGCCTCTAATTAATTGAAACAAAAAAAAACCAAAGTTCATTTAAGAAACGATGTAGGCAATGTTGCCAGAATTTCTGTCGAAAATACTTTATTTGCCATGGTTATAATAATCACATTTTGTGGTTATTATAACCATTATCGTTTCAATATTGTGATGGTACAAGTAGGGTGATGAGCACATTTTCGCCATGTTTCCATTATCACCCTACCCATTTGAAGCCGTTGGTTAGAGCAGTGTTTGCCATCTTTGTCCAACGCAGTGTGTCAAATAGTAGCGCAACAAGGCACTCGATTCGAGTTTCCGTTGCGCTCAAACACGAAAAATTCTCTGTTTTCAGCGTATTTGTGTTATTGTAGGGGTTTTTAACAACAAAGCAAAGCTGTTGATGTCAAGTTTTACGCATTCCATTGATTGTAGGCCGAGAAATTAATGAATTAGTGAGGTACCCTGCTTAGTATGGTGAAAATATGGGAAATTCCACAGTCGATTTTCAAGGTGATTGCATAATTTTTCTATAGGAGAAAGTCAAAAAAGTTTATAAGGGGAATTCACCTGTGATCGGATTCTTTTACTCAACTACGGAACAAATACTTGGTTCAAATGAAATTCGGTAGCAATCAATGTGAATACTATATTCTTCATTTAAGACTAAGATTTTGAGAATCGAGTCAGCAATATATGACAAACAGGTGTGACTCTAATTTCGAAACTTGGCCTTTTCCTCAACTATCCGATTTCCTCAACCGTTCTCAATATGTTCAAAGAGACTTTGATTTGCAATTAGTGATCTGAACCAACAATTTTAGGCAATTTAAAACTCATTTCAATTAGTTTTGCATTATTTAGATACAATCATTATACCGCTTTGTATGGGAATTTCACAGGCGACTGCATGCTTCAACCCGTAACACAGGAACCAGAGCTCCGATTTCAATGGAATTTAATAGCAGTCAATTTTGATGTTGTAACTTTCATTTGGGACTATATTTGAGAACATCGAGTCAGATATTTCTGGGAAGCAGATGTGAGTTCAATTGAGTAATTTAGTTACCTTCCCGAAGCTTACGGTTTCGCCGAAGGCGTCCAATGGTTGATGTGTTGAAGCTATAAATCCAATCAATCTAGAACACATTTTATGAAGTTTTGTATCTTTGAGATAACATACTGATTACGATTTATATGGGAATTTCATGCGTGGCCGCACTCGTCTGCCCCTAACTCCAGAACCGGCAATCAGAATTGAACAAAATTCAATAGCAGCTTCTGAAAACATTGTATCTTTCATTTGAGACTAAGATTGATAAAATCTGGACGAACTGAGTCGAATGGTATACAAAACTCAGCCTTCCGTTAAAAGTCGGTTTTCAGAGTGATTGTATAGACTTTCTATAGGAGAAAGGCAAAATATGAAAAGCATATTTCCAATGGAATAAATATCCCCGGTCATCGGAACGGATGTACTGTAACCAGAATTATTCGTGTTGTTCTTCATCTACGATATTTAAAAAGTTATGTTGAAAATAGTTTTATGGGGGCTTTTACAAACAACTGCCTATAACTTCGAGAGTATTCAAAGGGGATTAACTTAGCTCAAAGGCCATTTACTATATGTCCAAAATTAAGGTCGTTGTACACTTTTCGCGTGAATAATCTATCGCAAGTTTTTTGGAAAACAAATAACTGTGCAGTGCTATGATCGGACGGCACATACCGGAAAACTATGCTCACAAACTGTACATCGACTGAAATCAAATCCAATACACAGTTTACAATACCCTTACCTTAACCACCAAATTTGTTGTTGCTGTTCAGGAAAGAATCATATTAGTATATAGTCTTCCCTTCATTAGAATCCGATACAAACTAGTCAAGATACTGTTCCACAAAAAAGGAGTTCTTATCAAGCTGATGAGACCATTGAAATCGAAACGTTGTTCGATTTTTCAAGTTATTTTGAATCTGATAAGACGAAGACGGCACGCATTTCCCTATTTAATTATATACGTTTTGTACCTTTACCGCGTAAAATTGCTTTACCACATTTTCTCCTTGGGGAGAGAAATTGGTTTGAGTTCAAAATTTTTGTCTTTAGGAAGTAACATAACGCAGCACAGGAAATAACTGTTCAGGAAATAGCTGCGCCCAGTACCTCAATATCAACAGCCAGCATCATCAGTGTGGAATCTAATACCAACGAGCGACGGGAGCTCCCTGTTGTGTCTCCTAACAGTGCAAGAAGCATGAAATAACATATGGCCGCGAGCATCAAGGTAACATTGATGACAAGGACGTGTACGACATCGAGAGAAAAATGAATGACCCCAAAGACACAGTTGGCGAGAAAAGAAATGTTTCACCCCAGCGAAAGAATGACTCCACGCAAAATTGCAAGTTGCGGGAATGATGTACGACACACTAATTTGCTTTTTTTGTACTTTTATTATTAACATTTTGTTAAAATATAGGGTGTTTGGTTCATGGCTAAGAATCTCTCAAGGGATGATATTTGGAGAAAAATCGGTCTACATCTACCATCAAATCTCAACTGTTACAGAGTTATTGTACTTTTGCCTTTCTCATATAGAAAGGTTATGCAATCACTCTGAAAAATGTCAACCTAATCCCGGCCCGGAGGGCCGAGTGTCATATCCCATTCGACTCAGTTCGTCGAGATCGGAAAAAGTCTGTATGTGTGTGTGTGTGTATGTGTGTATGTATGTGTGTGTGTATGTGTGTGTGTGTATGTGTGTGTGTATGTATGTGCGTATGTGTCAAATAATGTCACTCATTTTTCTCAGAGATGGCTGGACCGATTTGCCCAAACTTAGCCTCAAATGAAAGGTGCAACCTTCCCATCGGCTGCTATTGAATTTTGGATCGATCGGAATTCTGGTTCCGGAATTACGGGTTTCAGAGTGCGGCCACACAGAAATTTTTCATATAAACTATAGGAAAAATTAAAAATAGAATTTTTATTTTTGATGCTAAATGTGTTCAAGGTGCATGAAACGTCGAGATTTGATGCAAACTCTAAAAAAAAATTTGACTACGATTCACTTTTTTGGATTTTGGCACATTTTTGCCTTTCTCATATAGAAAGGTTATGCAATCACTCTAAAAAACGTCAACCTAATCCCGGCCCGGAGGGCCGAGTGTCATATCCCATTCGACTCAGTTCGTCGAGATCGGAAAAAGTCTGTATGTGTGTGTGTGTGTATGTGTGTATGTATGTGTGTGTGTATGTGTGTGTGTGTATGTGTGTGTATGTATGTGCGTATGTGTCAAATAATATCACTCATTTTTCTCAGAGATGGCTGGACCGATTTGCCCAAACTTAGCCTCAAATGAAAGGTGCAACCTTCCCATCGGCTGCTATTGAATTTTGGATCGATCGGAATTCTGGTTCCGGAATTACGGGTTTCAGAGTGCGGCCACACAGAAATTTTTCATATAAACTATAGGAAAAATTAAAAATAGAATTTTTATTTTTGATGCTAAATGTGTTCAAGGTGCATGAAACGTCGAGATTTGATGCAAACTCTAAAAATAAATTTGACTACGATTCACTTTTTTGGATTTTGGCACATTTTTGCCTTTCTCATATAGAAAGGTTATGCAATCACTCTAAAAAACGTCAACCTAATCCCGGCCCGGAGGGCCGAGTGTCATATCCCATTCGACTCAGTTCGTCGAGATCGGAAAAAGTCTGTATGTGTGTGTGTATGTGTGTAAGTATGTGTGTGTGTATGTATGTGCGTATGTGTCAAATAATGTCACTCATTTTTCTCAGAGATGGCTGGACCGATTTGCCCAAACTTAGCCTCAAATGAAAGGTGCAACCTTCCCATCGGCTGCTATTGAATTTTGGATCGATCGGAATTCTGGTTCCGGAATTACGGGTTTCAGAGTGCGGCCACACAGAAATTTCTCATATAAACTATGGGAAAAATTAAAAATAGAATTTTTATTTTTGATGCTAAATGTGTTCAAGGTGCATGAAACGTCGAGATTTGATGCAAACTCGAAAAAAAAATTTGACTACCATTCACCTAATCCCGGCCAAATTTTTTTCCGACTCGTTTAGGGTTTCTGGATTTTAACAGGGGCGTAGTTGATGGTTTACGGAGAGGGGTTACACCCCCCCCTCTACTGTTCGCGCCCCTCCTTTAAAAATCTCCCTAATCACCCCTCAGACCACCACCCCATCCAGCCCTCATACTCCTCCCTTTCAACCCCATCATCTTTAAACCAGCACTATATTACAAAGCATACCAATTTAAGCTGGGGAGTCGTTCATTCATGGGACTTTCGCCTTCCTCACATACCCATCCCCGCATGACAAAATGAGTTAGCAAGCAGATAACATTGATCTAATGCTGATTAGGCTAATGGAGTATGATATTTTTTTGTTTCAAGTGTTTCACCGTCGACACGTAGCTCATCAAGTTCGTGGCTGGCATGCCATTGTGTATAAGTGAAAAGTGTACTAAGAATGTAATGGACATTTCCACGATTATGTTGAACATAAAAAGCCTCCGTGCCATAGTTTAGAGAAATGAGAAAGGCACAATTGCACCGCTAGGTGGATTAAAACAGGTTTTTTTGTAATTGAACTGCTTGTTTCTAAAGGGCTCTAACTAAAAAAGTGTATTTTCTATTTTAAATCTTTTAGTTCCATTGGAAAGACCAAGGTTTTTGTGACTACTCATGTGGCCAGAATCGTGGTAGCAGGGAAAGAACTTTTGATTTATGCCTCCGAATACAGTACTTGAGTTGCTCAGTTAAAAAATATTTTTCGATGGAATGCAGTATAGTCCACATATATCAGAGATGCTATAGCCCCCTAATATGATCCTCGCTGAAATTTTGCCCAAAATATTTGTTTAGTGCCTTGATTGATTTTATGACCGACGATGGACAGCATTCCAATATTGTAAAAATAATTGTCCTCCTTTTAGTTTTTATACTGGTTCACGTAATTAAAAGAGTTAATGTGGAAAAACAAGTGCATTTCTTTAGTATAACAGTCATATAAAAATGAACTTGATATTTTACTATTATTTTTTCGTGAGTTGCCCTACTGGAGCTGTTGAGCTAGGTTCTCGGAGGGGTCCCCGTCAGAATCACTTACTACAATTGCGAGACAGGCAATGTCGCCTACTAAAACACTGCCTAAGACCAACTATAGCGGGCCGTGATTTCGAATGTCATATGTGCGGGTGTAGGGACGCGATCGCGTGTATCGTCGCGAAGGGCTCGAGCATTTGCATATTTATAAATAAACTTAATTTTTAGTGTACGGTTCAGATGCTAGAAGAGAGTGAGTTTTCCCATTTCACAAGAGTTATGTCGCCATGTTATATCCAACTGAATGCATGAGTTTGGGCTGCTAGGATCGAGACTAGAGACTGACGTGACCGATTCATGATTGTGCGAGCTGTGGTCACAGCTAAATCTAACAGTTATTTCACAAAAATGTATAGTTCGTAGGAATCGAGTAGGGGAAAGACCCTCTTTCCCCTACTGATACACAACCATGCACTGCTAGGCCCCATACAAAACTGACTCAGACATCACTTCGTTACAAGTTTAATAACTTCTTTTAACAAAGCCGGGTTGACTTGCAGTCTTCGACAAAGTTGTAGACAATTAAATTATCTTTCTTATTTTCACTTACAGTGATAATACGATGCATACAGTACCATCTAGCGGCAAAAATGCGAGTTGGTGGGCTTTCTTCATGTAAATTGTCGAAAAATCTCATACAAACTTCAGGCACGTTGGTCCGGTAGCTAGACTTGTCCAATTCGCTTCAAATTTGGAACAAGTACTCCTTGTGGGACTAGGAATCGACTCAGGGGTGGGCCGATAGGAGTCATTTTTTTCCTGTCACTCTAATACTCATAAATCATGTTATGATTCGAATTATCTTGCAATATAAAATTGTATTTTTTACACCGAGACTTATTCGTCCTTCTGTATAAAATAGATTGAAACCTTTGTGCAGAGCATTTCGTTGGAATATGATCAATTTAATCCAATGCATTTTCTTTAGTTATCTTAAATGAAATGATTCAGCTGGCCCAGGGTCGTTGCGGTTATTTCCGATCAAGTGAAAAATGTGTTATAACGAATCCGTTTCCGGCACAGTGGGGTCAGCCACACTCCGAGCTAAGCTTGAATCACGTGGTGGGTGAAGTCTACCATCGATTTTCTGTTACCGGTGAGTAACCGGATTGCTTGATCTCAAGGCCATTCAAAAATCAAGAAAAATATCTGCATATTATCGAGTTCAAAGATATATAGCTAATCGATCTGCGAATCAGTTGAAAAAGTATAATTTACAATTACACACTTCAAGTGATTGCGGGTGGAATTTTTTCTGCAGAACGTCAGTGGTTTGGACTAAATTGAAACCCCCTTTTTCTCAGGATTCTCCTACTGTCCCGGAAATGAGAAAACAGAATCTAGGGATCAGCCGGAAAAGTTGATGTAAGCATTGCGGGAGGAATTGCTTTTTCATACAAGACCAGTCTAGTTGTAACTAACGACGCTGAATACCTCTGGATAAAGACTCAACACGTCTATCGTTTGTTTATCATTTATCTGTCAGTGTCAGTCCAATCGAGCACGAGACCGGTCAACGGCCCTCATTCCAGAAGGATTCCAAGCGATTTTCTTCGGATTGAGTGCTTTTGACAGATCTCTTGCTCGATTGGAATGACACTTACAGATGAACAATAAGAATAAGATAAAGATGGCGAGTCTTTATCCAGAGGGATTAAGCGTCTTTAGTTGTAACCTCCAAATAACAAATTAAAAGCGTGGGGTGACAATGTCAAAAATGGAGTCAATATGCTTCTGAATAACGTTTGCGTTACCTGGGGAGTCCGGAGGGAGATATACTATGCCCATACGTGTGCTAGTAAAATGGTTGTTAGTGTTTACCCAGAGTTGTTCTAGGCTATTACTTTTTTAGATGTTAATTGAGTAGAAATAGCGATGAGTACACCACGGTCATTTCGTCGTTCGGCCATATTTCTGTCAGAATCATTACAGCGTGATCTGCTTCGGATACAGCTACGAACAACTCATCGAAATTCGAGCATAGTTCTGCCACGTTCCCAGTAGGTAATTCTTTTCAACGGAGGCAGTATCAGAATGTCCAGCTTCGGAAAAACATATATAATACAGGCTTTTACTTGAAGGCAACAGCCGCGTTGTCATCATAATTGGGATTGCGTATGACTAGATGAATATCAGCTACGGAACCGGAAGTATGTTACCCAACGGAAGTATATTATTCAACTGCAACCAAAACATAGTTTGAGGAGGTGTGGTACCAAGGTTTGCTTCGGGAGGACATGTTACCACTTTGGCTTGACCAGGAATAACATAAGGCGATCCGTTTAGATACTATGGTTCATTTTGTTCTTGCAGGCTATCTTTACGGCCACTCTCTGACAAATGATCTGCCACATCTGCAATCTTCTGTCCAGGTTCTGCCAACTTTCGGACTGAGACTTCATACTTACAGGAGGCAGAGCAAATTGACAAAGACTGATTCAATCGGGGACAATCCATCAAATTTTTACACAAAATTATAAATGAATAATATCATATAGCACTAAGGCAAATAATTCTAGGCTATTAGCTATATTTAGGACCTAAACTGCAAATATCACAATAAATGGACCAAGTAACATAAATAAAAACATAATTTCGATTATAGTCACGAACTGCTAAGTTAGCAGTGCAACGGTTTCAATCAAGCTATAATACAAACATTCTATGAAAAAATTTGAGCGAAACTTGATCACAGTTAAACCTACCAAATCGATTGATGTTTTTTTAGAAGATACATGTATTTTTCACAAGCTTTTTCACAAAGTTGGATTCTGAGAGAGTGAACAGTAAAAATTGATTTCTGAAGGAATAATAGACTCTTCTGATGATATCTATATAGTATTGATTTCCAAATTAGGTTGAGATCAACAACATTTTCAAGTCCTTTTTCGTCTGTGCTAAGAATTGGGAATCAGATTGAAATGACTCATTCGTGTTATTCGGAGATTAGTACCTTGCCGCGTCTTCACATCACTTCAATGTTGGAAAAGCGAATAGAAGGGGGAAACGTGAGAAAAAAGAAGCAATAACAAATCAGAATGAATTATTCAGTATCAACAGAACAACGAACCGTACCAATTCAGCCTATAGCTCTATACCTACCACTTTCAATTAACGAAGCAACATTTCGGAATTATCGAGTTTTGTTTTATAGGCCAAAGTTGATCATACTATAGCTAAGTAAGTTAATCATTTGAAGTGACTAAAGTTAAACAAAACTAGTCAGTTAAAAATAACTTCTTTCCACATTGGAGTGAGGACAAATTGTGGATTATTTTGTGTAACCGAAAGTAAATTCACTCTTCGTTCTAGACTGTCGCAATCGAAGCTATAAGTTCCAAAGGCAATCCGTATGCAGATTGCAGATTGAGCGGCCATAATGGTCGTATAAACTATATCCAGCTCCATTTAATGTTGTTGATTGTACGTGATCGGAATCGGAAATGTGACAGATGTTGGCACTGACCCTGGGGCTTGGTGTGATGCAGTTTATCAGTGTATATGACGTTCTGCAGCCTGCTGATGTCGACATTTGTTTAGAAGTTTTGATACCACATGTAAACAAGACATACACGGATTGCAACGCATTCAAGAGAGACTGTTGACCTATTGCGGGTTGACTGAAACTTCGGTCCGTGTTATTTTTTCTGGATTTAGTGTCTAGGTATCGGCTCAGTCAGTTGACGAGGAGAATCGAAAAACCTGACTTAATAAAATTTCGTTGATATCAATCTGAGACGCTCTGAACTGATGGAGTAAATATATGTACAAATGCACATGTGGGAAAACGACCAACTTTTGAGAAGTCTGGAAGAGAGAAGGTATGGCACATAACGCTTCGCCCAGAAGAGTTTCGCATGAACTAACCAATTGGTAGGATCTAATAGGAAACTCAAACATTCCTATCCGATCATGAACATATCTATAAATTGGAATATGTTTATGGAAAACTTGGTGACTAAATTTAATGGATATTTTCTAACAATTAGTCAACTAGACGATTTGGATAACGTCGTTCATAGACCATCTTGATCATAGCAGTATCTTACGAGGAAGGTTGTTCGCTTCGTACAGTTAGGCGACTAGGGGAACTCCTGATGGAGGGCTGATCTTGAAAGAACGAAGAATGAGAATTAATATGAGAAGAGCTTGGTTGAGGTTGGAACTGGCGTCAGCGTAATGACCTCAGGACTTTCAGATCAGCTGGTGGAGCCTATAAGAAATTTCCTAGATCTGCTGAGCGGGGTTGGCCGGAAAAACCTATGCACTTATGTCTCTAGTCTGAACGAGGCTAGTAGGCTCAATCAAATTTGGTGTTTATGTGACGGGCGAAAAGAATTGTAATTAAGCTCTACCAAGTTTAAAAAATTTTGATCACTTTGAAAAAGTGATTTTATATATGTGTTTAATTATTTCTATCAGTATTTTAGAGTATAACTGATTAAAAATTGTTCAAATAATGATCCATATTCCAACTTCAAATTAAAACCGCTGCAACCATTTTTCCTGCGTGTTTCAACAACACAACGTACATATTCTTTCTCGGTAAAGTTGCACTAACTTCGCAATGCTCGGTGCTAATAATAAAACGAAACGCTCGGCTTAAACCCGAAGAACAAGTAATCACGTTCAATGTTCTACAGCCTTACGCCTAGCTGCCTTTTAATCAGCACTCACATTCCCTTGTTTGTTTCGTTTGTTTGTCCCACGAATCCCGATCCGCTGCTGGTGGCGGTGGCGGCGGCGACGGCTGAGCTAGTCCCTGCCTGCGGTTTATCGAGAAAAACAGACAGAGGAAACCGGCTCATTTGTTTACTTTCCTGTATTTTTTTTTCTATGCTTGGCTTGGTTTGGCAGTTTATTTTTTTCTGCTTCTTCCTCGTTTTAGCTGCACCCGCCAAATTAGATGAAACTGCCGAGGGAACGGAACTGGCGAGAGTAAATATTTGTAAACTTACCTTGAAATAACTCGACTAGCGCGCGCCGAGAGAGATTACTCTAGATTCCGCAGAACCGGCTGGTTGAATAATGTTGTAAAGGTATTGAACCTTTCCAATGCAAGATTTAATCACGTTGATCTTTCACACCGATGGTGGGTGGTGGGTAGGTGGTCCCAGTTTCGGCTAGCAATAATAACAATAATGAATCACTTTTCAATTAACTTCTGGCCCCAAAATGTACCCACTTCTCACTATACACTTCTCCCTCTCACACACTGGCCGTCGGGGGGATTTTCTCTTCCACTTGCATACGCTACTGCTGTGAGAACAAACACTGAGAAAAGCCCTCTTCTTTATGTCGAATTTTCCTTCCTACAACACGACTTTTTTCAGATTTCCCGCACGCAATTGGTAGAATATCACACTCACACAAGCACAAGACTTGTTTGGGGCAAGTTTGGAGCTATTCGTGCTGCTGGTGCTGACAGACGAAGGAAAACTCACACTCCTTGAAACGAATTTTCGCGATTTGGAAAATACACCCCCTTTCTCGCTCTTTCCTACTGCTTGCTAGGAGCTTGCAAATTTTTCTTTCCAGATATTAACAATAACTATATTGTCACTGTACACTTGCAAGCAACTAGTTAGCCTCTCGAAATGCCTGGAACCAGAGGAAATACAATAGGCCACCTCAAGCTCTTGACGAATCTAGTTGGCTGGAAGCTTCCCCGCCCTGCTGCACAAACATTTTTACCTTTTTTCCAGCTGAACGGGTAACTAACCTCTTCTGATAATGAACACAAAACTTGCACACTTCCGATCAATTCAGTCCTCTTCTGGGCGAGCTAGCCCCACAAATCACAACTGGAATCGATCCAGTTGACCATTATTCTAGAAACGGAACACCGGACGGTAGCAAATTTGGTGGCTTTGGCAAGGTTTTTTCCACTCCACTTCAGCAGCAACCGCAGGAGCCCAGGCCCAGGCTGACTTGATTCGATTTTGAGACGGACACACACCGACCGACGGCTGCTTTGGCGAGGCTCAAACCAAGTAGAGTAGTAGACACACAAACTCCTCTCAGACGGCGACCGTGACTACAACGACGACTGGCCTGAAAACATCTGTCAAGTTTTCGCACTTCGGTGAGCGCGCTGAGAACGACGTCGGCATCGCGTCGATATGATGACGACGACGACTCATGAACGAAAGAGTGAGAGAGAGAGAGAAAGGGAGCCTATACGGAGAGAATCTGCGCCAGTAGCGTCGTGTGGGATTGGGTGCAGCTTGTTTGGGGGAAAATTCATTTGATATCCCGCATGGCGGTGTGTGCTGATAGTCGAACCCATCCGGTTGCTATGGATGGGAGAGTGAAACGAGTTTGGCGAGAGTATTTTGCATTTTTGCAAGAGAGTAATTTACTCAAAGCCATGACATGAAATGTAAGTGATTCATTCATCTAATATCTACTTTAATTTTACACTTCAATAAAAGAAAAGTGCGTATCTACATGCTTTTGAAGTAGAATACTTCTAACGTTTCAATATGGGGTCCCGTTTCAAAAATTTCAGTTGAGAAATTTTCCCAGATTTGAAATGCGAATATTTTCCGTTCTACTGGACGAAATCGCAATATTTTTGCACTATCTGATCGGAAATTTGTGCACGTATTTCGTATTAAATTTCGGAATTACTGCGACTACTATAAATAAACCAAAACAAGGATTTTCAGAAAACAGCGAGGAAAATGCGCAATTTGCCAGCATATCCCACGCAGAGCCGTCAAAAAGGAGCATGTAAGCGTTTCATTACATACGGGAATGTTATATATACAGGTCACGCGAGCTTGTTTTGTATCAGTGGGTGCTCGCTTACCACACGAGCAACATGCTCGTCCGGACGGTACAATGAGCGGTATCATGTTTGCGTTCCCGTACCAAGCGTCATCGCAAGGTTCTTCGTGATAAAATGCAGGGAATCACCAAATCCGCCATTCGGCGTCTGGCTCGTCGTGGTGGTGTAAAATGCATCTTCGATTTAATCTACGAATGATGATGGTGTGCAAGAAAATGTCATCCGAGATGCCGTGACCTACACTGAACACGCCAAGCGCAAAACGGCAATGAATGTCGTCTATACTCTGAAGCGGCAGGGACGCACTTTGTATGGATTTGGAAGTTGAAAAGGTAGAACTCACTTGTATCATTATAAAAAAGGCCCTTTTCAGGGCCACCAAAATCATTTCAAAGAATAAGTTTGCATTTTCTGTTTCATGGACTGTTTCTCCCTGGAGAGCAATTTATGTTAAACCCTAAATTATGATTTATTTCAGTACGCAAATTGCAAATATGGTCAGAAACAAACTGGTGTGAAGTGGAAAACATTTTTACTAGGCGCATTCAAAAAAGGTTTCAATTCTCAAACATTTTACCAAGGTGCCGTATTACATTACTCTCTTTACCCTGAGTGTTCGATAATCTCCGTAGTGGAAACACAATTTCAATTTTGTTCTTTATCAAAAATATGTGGTCGGCCAACAAAGGTGTGGAGCTACGAAGAACACATATTGAGGACAACACAAAAAAGGACGAGCTTACATTGTGCTGTAGTCAGGTATAAAAACTCAGCATGCTGTTGCTCACGCTCAGTTCGTTTCCAGCATCAGCATACAGCAGTTCGTTTGCAGCATCGCCCGCAAAATTCAAACCGCCGTCCGTTTGCTGCTGTCAGAAGAGATGGCCAAGCACGCCGTCTTCGATGAAACCAAAACTGTTACCATATACACCAGCACCAAGTAAATTTCGAACACTGCCCAAACAAAAGACCCTTTTCAAGGCCATCAATTTATCGACAAAGAATGAAATTGAAGTTTTGTTATTACAAGCATCAGCTTGTCAAGAGCGTTGGATGATAAGTGAGCCACTTGTGAACAATACCGTCGCTTTCACGAGAATGGCACAAAATCAAAAGTTATTTGTGATTTATAGACAGTTTAGTGTAATGATTCAATTTACACAAATCGAACGTTTTCTAACGTTTCGATATAGGTGCTCCGTTTCAAAATTTTCGGCCAGAATGCTGCCTGTTTTTTCAAACCTGAAAATCTGCTGTTGTATTGAATGAAAACCTTCGGTTTTTCCGCTGATTGGAAATAGTTGTGACTAATTCTGTAGAATGTACAATTACTGAAAATAACGGATTTTGTGAAAGCAGTGGTTGGTCCATACAATTCGATTCTAAGCGAGCCAGACTAGTTTTCGTTGGAAGGTCCACCTCTGACAATAGAAATAAACTATTTTATTTTGAATTCAACTACAACTTCCTTGAAAACAGCACAGCTAAAAAACTTTTGGGAAAAACGCGCAGACCTAAATTTTCCACTATAATGGAAACTGCCTGTGCCCCGCCGCACAGCATCATCAAGATTGATAGTAATTCAAGCCGGGAGGAAAGAGGTTGTAAGGCAATGGAAAACGAAAATTTCATTTATATCTTACTGGAATATAATTGGCTGGTCCTGAAAAGAACTTGTTGGTTTGTGGTTTATTTTGGGTCACAATTTAGGCCTGCTCGATTGCTGATAGCTGTGAATTTCTCGCAGGGCGACAGTTTCTGTTCAGTAGTGATGAGGCTTCCTAACGCCAACCGTGACTGGGGTACTTTTACACGACCTTCATTGCTTACTGCTTGCGGGGAGGCTTTCCTCTGGTGGACTTACGAGCGGTTTGTTTGGTACGGGCCATTTATCAACAAAGAATCGAATTGAAGTTTTGTTATTACAAGCATCCGAAAGTAGCTTGCCAAGAGCGTTCGATGGCAAGTGAGCTACTTGTGAACAATATCGTCGATTTCACGTATTTCACAAAAGAAAAAGTTATCATTTGTTTGTTTGTTTACAGTTTCGTGTTTACTAGGTGCATTCAAAAAAGGTTTCAATTCTCAAAAATTTTACCAAGGTACCGTATTACATTACTCTTTTTACCCTGAGTGTTCGATAACCTCCGTATTGAAAACACAATTTCAATTTTGTTCTTTATCAAAAATATGTGGTCGACCAACGAAGGGGTGGAGCTACGAAAAACACATATTGAGGACAACACAAAAAAGGACGAGCTTACATTGTGCTGTAGTCAGGTATAAAAACTCAGCATGCTGTTGTTCACGATCAGTTCGTTTGCAGCATCAACATGCAGCAGTTCGTTTGCAGCATCTCCCGCAAAATTCAAACCGTCGTCCGTTTGCTGCTGCTAGAAGAGTTGGCCAATCACGCCGTCTTCGATGGCACCAAAACTATTACCATATACACCAGCTCCAAGTAAATTCCGAACACTGCCCAAACAAAAGGCCCTTTTCAGGGCCATCAATTTATCGACAAAGAATGAAATTGAAATTTTGTTATTACAAGCATCAGAAATTGGCTTGCCAAGGGCGTTGGATGGTAAGTGAGCCACTTGTGAACAATACCGTCGCTTTCAAGTAGAATGGCACAAAATAAAAAAGTTATTTGTGTGATTTGTAGACAGGTTAGTGTAATGATTCAATTTACAAAAATCGAACGTTTTCTAACGTTTCGATATAGGTGCTCCGTTTCGGCCAGAATGTTGCCTGTTTTTCTAAAAGTGAAAATCTGCTATTGTACTGAATGAAAATCTTCGATTTTTGCGCTGATTGGAAATAGTTGTGACTAGTTGTGTAGAATGTTCAATTACTGAAAATAACAGATTTTGTGAAAGCAGTGGTTGGTCCATACAATTCGATTCAGAGCGAGCCAGACTAGTTTTCGTTGGAAGGTCCATCTCTGACAATAGAAATAAACTATTTTATTTTGAATTCAACTACAACTTCCTTGAAAACGCACAGCTAAAAAACTTTTGGGAAAAACGCGCAAACCTAAATTTTCCACTATAATAAAAACTAGTGCCCCCGCCGCACAGCATCATCAAGATTGATAGTTATTCAAGCCGGGTGGAAAGGGGGAGGGAGGTTGTAAGGCAATGGAAAATTTCATTCAAATACGTGTGTGGAAATTAGCATGTCAAATTTTTTGTCGTGACTAACGACTTACCTTTCAATATAGGGGCCCCTTATCAAAAATTTCGGAAGAAAAATGATATAAAGTTTTGAACGCTTACATCTTTTGTTGTACTGAATGTGTTTAATCAATTTCTTCGGCATTTTGTCGAAAATATTTGTTATAATGTTGTATTAAATTTTGGAATATTTAGGACATTCATTATCAACGGAAAAATTGTGTTTTGAAAAATCTTTCAAAAACGACTCGGAAAAGTGAAAATTTTCAGCCCATCCCGCACAGAGCCATCAATATGGTGCACCAACCGAACAATAAAATAATGAAAATTTTTAAATATAGGTCCACTACATGTTTGTTCCTATGATTATTCGTATTGGGTTGCTTGACGAGAGCAGTTGGTGGGGGAAAGCCGGAATATTAGTTTTGGTTATGCCATTAGAAGCCGGACGGAAAGGAAAGGCTCATGCACGGCACGAGAACGAGCGAGAAAGCGATAGTAGTGCATATTAGCGAAAGCGTTACGTACATTTTGAACCTTAATAACTTTCCTTCTACTTAACGGATTGCTAATCCGTTGTGAATCGAACTTAAAGCTTAAAATATAGCCATTTGAAAGAGATACAAACAGAATTTTAAGAATATGATCATCGCGGTTATGTCTCGGACATTACCCGCCCCTAGTTTTTCGCTAAGCGTGATTCATTTTTGTATGCTAGGGAAAAGATTCCGATGGAATATGAAGTTTGGTCATTTCACGAATGAATGTCTCAACGAGCTTAGAATCCAGAGCATCCCATATCAACGCAAACGCCAACAGCAAAGGTTCTTTTCAGAAACACCATAATTATTATAAAGAATAACTTGAAACATTCCCACATATTTCATTGAGTATCATTCGATTTGAATTACAAGTCAAACGAGTAGTCACGACACTCCGGTTATGTCCTAGACATAACCCACCCATCTTTTTACATTTGAATTTCTAGTTTAAAAGAGACAAAATTAATTTTATCGATGGATTCTCCAGAAAAAAGGTCAACAACTTTATCGAAGGAAGTATGGTACTAGCACAGGTACTAGATTATTTCTGAAAATTTTTGGATTTTTTTGTTAAATTAGTTGTTTAGATTCGTTTGTTAATTTTATAGATAGAAAAAAGTTTAAAATTAGAATAACTAACATATTTCTTATCTTGTCAAGTACTGGAAAGAAAAAATCCTCTAATTTGAACCATCGAACTTTGAATAGCTTTATTCAGAGACACTCTAGTGCAGTATTTCCCTTGGCAAATTTGTTATGTAGTTTCAGGACTACTATTGAGTAAAAATATGGATAATGCAGTAAAACCTGGTAAGACTGTGGTCTGTAGAAATAAAAATATGCTAAAGTAGGTTTTCCATAAAAATTTCAAAAGCAACATGCGTCGTCAGGTCAAGACCAATCGACGCCAAATTTTGATTGGTTATTTGGGATAACGAAAATATGTATAAATTGTTATTCTAAATAAATGATCATGTTGCTACACCCTGATAGTAGTATGTGGATCGTCTAATCATATTTATTTGTATTTTCAATACAATGTTACAATATATGTTAAAATGGCTGAATGATCGTTTAAATCATAAAAAAACAATAAGATTACTCTACAGAATTCGAAACAGTAAATTTGTTTTACGGCGTTGTCATAAAAGAAGCAAAATATAATTCGATAAACATTACAACACTTTCTCAGGCACCATCGAAACATAATCGGTTGTACTACTCACACCCATTTACCTCTAGACTAGGCACACGATCTCTGGGACATGCGAATCATTTACGGGGAACTGCACCAACGTGTGAGATAGCATTCTTTTACGTTTTCTGTTCTGTTCAGGCTCTACCGATTGGTGCTTATCGGCGTGAGTTGTTTTGCATCATGACGTATCGTAGTGTCATTCATACGCCATTGACACATTAAAGGGTGCAGATATAATGGAACGACCCGGTTGAAAGTGAGACAAATCGTTCTGGAATGAACTGGAATGACTTTTCGAAAGCGTCCTCTGTTTGCGAAACTTATCTTCTCATTTTTTTATATGCTGTATGAGTTTTTGTGGATAAGCATCGTGGCGTGATTGTATTACTCGCAATGATAAATTTACATATAAATCTAAATAGAAAAAAATAGTCGTCAATTCCAACAAAATCTTCAGCAAATGAAAGGCTCAATAATCCACGATGCTGAAAGCTAGTTCATGGGAGAATTATGTGCAGAATTCGGAATAGATCTTCGCAATTTGTCACAAGCAAATGGAGAGGAAAATCATTGCTAACAGTTCTAACAAACTGCATAATAAACCAAGAAAGTTCAGAATCGAATTGGAAGACGTGGAAGATTCAAATGCCAGACCATTGCGAAGTGAACAACTTAAATTTTCTAGCAATTTCAATTCAGGGTCTACGTTGTCATCTTGATCAGCCCAGAAGCTATAAATCGCTTTACTTTACTTAAAGACGATTTTTTTACATTACTTTGTTACTTATACACAGAAGAAACAGACAAGTCTCGTTGCACCTTACTGTGAAATGCATTGAGTGACCCATGTACGGTAAAACACTTCTAATTACACGATTAATTGCGATTGACTATAAGAAATCTTTTATTCGACCGACATTGCTCGAAAAGAAACAGTTAACCTTCTTTAGGTGTTAGGGTCAATATGACCCGAAATGAACTTTCAAATTGCGATAACTTTTTAAGTTTTGCACCTAGAAGTTTGGAATTTCTTGACTTTCCCTTTTTCATAGAGAGTAACGATTTTCGATCGAGTTTACAATGTTCGGACATTCCTGAAGGGCAGTACAAAAAATGTCACGAATAAGGTGTTAGCGGGTTATATTGACCTTCATTTAAAACTATTTTAAGACACATTTTCAATCAAATTTATATTAACTTGTACCCTAATTGTTAGCTAGATTTTCAGTTTCTGGTAAATATTACCGTTTTTGACCAAGTTGGCCAGCGGGAATCGGTGCCGGATGGAGTTTTGTTTGTCATGCATAGATGTATGCAGAACCGTCATCATAAATCACAAGTTTCTCGAAAGAATACTAATAATAAACACAACAAAAACAAAAATGATAATGTACATATCAGTTTTGTAAAACTGTGTTTGAAATCGGAGTCAATATGAAGTAATGTTGCACACATTTTAATATGTATTGCATCATTTGAACATCATGGTGGTATCAGTTTATATGAAATTATTCTTCAACCCATAGCTCCGGAACCGATCAATAAAAAATCAATAGTTGTACCTGTTATTTGAGACTAAGTTTGTACAAATCGGTCCAGTTATCTCTGAGAAAAACTGGTGATATTCTTTGACACATACATACATACATACATACATTCATACAGAGGAGGAAAAAAACAGAAAGAAATGAGGAAAGGAAGAAAAATAAGAAAGAAAACCTTCGGCCGTGCCAGGAGAAGTATAGGGTAGACGCTCATTTGCTTAGACGACTAGACGGCGAGTATACTGCGATCCTCAAAGGGGTGAGAGAGTATCCCAAACAGAAGGAACTGGGGGAGAACGTTATAAGAATCATGCGCACTCAGAAAGACTAAATGCTGTTCGAGCTGAAGAAATATCCATAGATCAAGAACTCGGCCTATCGGGAACTCGTGGCTGAAGCGGTGGTAGAAGAAGCGAATGTGAGGGCTTTATCTCAGAAAGCAGCGGTCCGCTGCAGGAATCTTGCCGAGATCACAACGGAAGACGAAGGGAGGGGCGCGCTAATAGAGCAATGTAACCTGGAGAAAGAGCAAATATCAACCAGGATGAGGAAGGCGTACAGTGTGACAGACAGCAGTGATACACTTTTTGCCAACAAGCTTATGTCCACCGGTAAGATCTAAATCGGATGATCGGTGTGGTCGTTACGATTAATTCCTAGAGCCACTAAACAAATAGAGAGGTGTTTCAGGCACCTAGGTTTCGGTCATCAAGCAAGAAATTGTAGAAGCCCGGACAGATCTGATCTGTGCAGAAAATGTGGGGAGAAGGGACACATTGCTAGAGACTGAACCAAGCAACCGAAGGGCTTGCTCTGCTCAAATGAGGGCGAAAAAGACCACATGACGGGAGGCTTCTTATGCCCAAAGTACAGAAACGTGAAGGCAGCTCAATGAAGATGGAGAAACGAAGTGCGTCCTTGCAATTATTGCATAGTCGTATCGTGGATAGTGCAGGGATTGTGGCAATCCAGGTGATGGGCGGTTACTGAATTTTTGAAAACTCAATCGACCCACCCCTGAGTCGATACCTAGCCCCACCAGGAGTACTTGTACCAAATTTGAAGCAAATCGGACAAGTGCAACTACTGGACCAACGTGCCTGAAGTTTGTATGGGATTTTTCAACAATTTACATGGAGAAAACCCACTAGTTCGTCTTTTCGCCGCTAGGTGGCACTGTATGCATCGCATTATCGCTGTAAGTGAAAATTAGAAAGACAATTTAATTGTCTACAACTTTGTCGAAGACTGCTAGTCAATCCGGTTTTATTAAAAGAAGTTATTAAACTTTTAACGAAGTCAGTTTACATGGGGCCTAGCAGTGCATGGTTGTGTATCAGTACTCGAGTCGGGCGAACTATACATTTTTGTGAAATAACCCAGTCAAAAAGGGCAAGTTGCTGGCTAATGGGGGGCTATTTGCCAACTCGGATGCGCTAATTGCCTTTCAATTTGCCAGCAAGTTGCTGGCAATTAGGGGACTATTTTAAATGCAACATTTGCCGCCGTCATTTTTTTGCCGCTCTACCCGCTCTTAAATCGCCTCCAAATCGCCCAGAGAACGCGCCATTTAATCGCCCTAAATTGCCTAATATGAAAAATTACAAATGATACTTATTTTCGGATTCATTATCTACACACATAAACTTATCAGTACACTAGATAATCACCACCAAACTATACACAGTAAAAAGAATTGTGATGATGGTCGATGCGATGTTCACCAATGCACATGGAATTTAGACGTAAAGGTAAATCAAATAAAATATTGTTCCTGTTTAGAGTGTGATATTGTTCATTGACATATTTGTATTATCACACGATTTGCTGTAATATTATATTGATAAATACGCACATCACTCTTTACATCAACTTTACTGTGATATCACACGCACCAACGCTATATTAAACAGTACAAAATTATTTTCAGTGTATTATTCGTGGCATTTAAAACTGGACTCCATGAAAGTGCGATTTATCTTATAAAAGTGCGCTTTTACATTGAATCGTTTTCATATATGAGGCGCACTTATTCCTCGTTGGATAATACATAAGTGCGTAATAGACACCAAGGCGATTGAATGTAAAAGCGCAGTTCTATTCGCGTTTCCGCACTTTCAGTCGCACTTATTATGTGCGCAATGCGCTATATTAATGACAACTATTCGCCACCTGCCGCATCTCGTTCGTCAAAACTTTTCTGCGTGTGATGTGTGATATTAATTCAAAATATAATTAAATTAAATAATTTAATTACACTTTTGGTTCGGGATGTTAAGTTCAGCTCTAGTATCCTCCTCCGCGAAGAACGAAATAAATGACCTGAATACATTGATGTTTGCGCACCATCCAGAATCGACAGTAACACAAGTTTGTGAACTGGACGTCAAAGAATTCAAGTTTTGGTATACAGATATTCTACTCGTGCCAGTTCGTCTTCAGTAGGAAAAGTCCACCGCTCCAAGTTTTCAAGATCAGAAAATGCGCAATTTCATAAGGTATTCCCGAGGCCAGATTATCGAAAAATTTTGTCGGCATCGCTGCATGTATTGCCAACAAGAGAGTTTGTTTACTGGACTACTTCTCATAGCTCGGCAGTTGTATGGAGGTTAATGGACGATCGATCATCAAATGAACCGAAGTAGGAAGGATCAGCTGGATTATCGGAATGACCATGAAGAGGCCGGGAAATAAGTACAGCTTTAATTTGACAGAGGTACATACAGAACATTATCATAGTAAGTGAAGTCTTGTTGCATAATTTTGAAGAACAGATTTGACACCCTTTACATCTACCTCCCGCATATTCATGTCCCCTATTCTTTAATAACTTCTTTTAACAAAGCCGGATTGACTAGCAGTCTTCGACAAAGTTGTAGGCAATTAAATTATCTTACTTATTTTCACTTACAGTGATAATACGATGCATACAGTGCCACCTAGCGGCAAAAATGCGAGCTAGTGGGGTTTCTCCATGTAAACAGTTGTTACGGCATTTAATTAGCAAGGGACTGCAAGGTGAAGTATATTTTTCAATATTTAGAGCCATAAAACTCAAGGGAGAGCAAGGAGTTGAAGGAAGAAAGTTTAGAAAAGCATGGAAGGATCATATATGCAAGCTTAGACCTCACCGGCGACTTAACCTTTTGTCTGCTACCGTAGGAGTCAGGGTCTTTTGGCATTAGAAATGCGAATCACCTGAGTCTACGGCATGTCCGGACAAGCATAAAGTAACTTGTTACTTCATGCTGTCGGAACCGACAAAAAGTTAAGTCACGGTAAACTTCCACACTAAACTTTCTCCCTAAGCATTTGCGACGTTGAAACTCATTGAATGAGCCAGTTTTGTTTATTCCCTCACCAATTGCCTGCCTGAGTGATTTTATTTTATCGACTATTGTGACTGTCTCAGCGTTTGTGATATATGGTCACATGTGTTGCTGATTTGTACGGTGTCGGCAGCTTTCACCCAAAGCTGCGACGATGGATCCCCATCACGGTAAGCTTGCATATATGATCCTTCCACGCTTTTCTAAATTTTCTCCCTTCAACTCCTTGCTCTCCCTTGAGTACTATAGCTCTAAATATTGCAAAATATACTTCACCTTCCAGTCCCTTGCTAATTAAATGCCGTAACAACTGTTGACAAATTGACTCAATAGGTCGTTAACAAAAATGGTTAACAAAAAAAATGGTAAAAATAGAATTCTCCATGTAAATTGTCGAAAAATCCCATAAAAACTTCAGGCACGTTGGTCCGCTAGCTAGACTTGTCCGATTTGCTTCAAGTTTGGTACAAGTACTTCTGGTGGGAGTAGGAATCGACTCAGGGGTGGGCCGATTGAGTTTTCAAAAATTAATTATTTTTCTGGGCAGTCTGTATGGCTGTGTGTGTATTGAACAAACTCATTCGTGTTTCACAGCAATGACTGAATCGATCTTATCCAAACCAATTTCAAACGAAAGACCTAACACCTAGACAGAACGCTACTAATTTGTTTTTGACTCTGATGCTTAGTTTCTAAGGTTTGGATGTTTAAATGTGTAAAAAAGGGTTTTTTGGAGATTATTGCCGAAATTGACAACACTTTATATATGTTCAGATAGCTTATACGAATACCTTATTCTAACGCTTTGCTCTGATAGAATTTCGCATGAGCTGGGAAATTGGCAGGTTCCAAATGAAACTGAACCGTCTCTATTCGATCATAAATATATTTTTGTTCGATCATTTTGATGTCACCTTCATCATAAATATATATACATCGATTATAAATATATTTTTTTCGATCATTTTGATGTCACCTTCAATGTGGTAACATATCGTCCAGCAGTAGCGCAGATGCGATTCCGAGTTTTCGGCCATCCTTACATAGACGACACCATGTTTGGACGACTGAAATGTTATAGAATCACATTACTACATTGAGGTTTTTTTTACGCGGGGATACCATATTAAAAGGTTATGCAATCACTTCAAACTTTGCAACCGAGGCATGGAGGGCCGAATGTCATACCAAATACAAATTTGTATTTGGCCATACCATTCAATTTAGTTACCTGCCTGCGTGTGTCAAAAAATATCACTCAATTTTCTCAGATACGGCTAAACTGATTCCCACAGACTTAGTTTCAAGTGAACGGTAAATCGCTCCCATATGCTATTGAGTTTTTAGTTAATTCGAATTCCGGTTCCAGAGCTGAAGAGTGTGGTCACACAGTAAATTCCCGTATAAACTGGTAATATCACGATGTCCGAATGATGTAATACATATTAAAATGGAGTAAACATCTAGCGGATCTAGATCACTAATGGCCGATTTAAGTAGCTTTGACAACCCCTGGTAACTCGCCAAGTTCCTAAGTTAATGTCACACCTATTGCACAGTGAATACTTGACCGATTCCTACATGCGATACTAAATGATAGATTCAATACTCCCATTACCTGCTATTCAATTTCATTGAGTTCTGACTTTTGGTTATGGAGTTACAGATCGGTTATTGCGGTCACATAGGAATGTCTCATATAAACCAATACAATCGTAATACCTCAGAGGTTGAAAATCTTTTGAAATAGACATCAAATTACTTAGATTCGCAGGTCTAGATGACTGATAAGCAATCTAAGATTCTTGGAATATATTCGTATTGTCCACCTACAATGCCGAAAGTCTCGGGTTCCGGACATATACCAGAACAAAAGTCACATTGGTTCTTCATTGATGACCGATCCAATTTTTACTACCCTACACTGAAAAATCTTAACACGATAACATCATGTGGAAATCCATTGAATTATTTCAATCCACAAACACATGAAATCTCGACAAACATATGATTAGGGCCTAAAAGCCAACTGTCGAAATTCGCTTTGAGTGGAAATCCCAGACAAACCGTTGATCGCCAATCCCAGGTGTTGGTAGTAAACAATAGAGAAAAGTTTTCTCTTTCATTAACTGCTACGAACTGTGCTTGGCCATTAACGATTTGTCCGGAATTTCCTTTCAAAGAGAATTTTGACAGTTGACTGTATTCATATGTTTGTCGAGAAATGCACACGGTTGCCACTTGAATATCCATTCGAGTGTTAGAAATGGTTTTCAAATGAAATTCATGCGAACATAGAGTGAAAAGCACATCAACGTCATAAGAAATACCATTGACTAAAATTTACAAATGAACTACACGTGAATATCACATTGTTTTACTTATACATTTCATTGGCAGAAGAATCGGTTAAATCAATTGTTTTACATGTAGACATTCACTACATGTTTTTCATGCGAAAGTCATGTGTAAAGTTCATACTTTACGACTCGATAGCATGGCAATGAACATTCAATGGATAAATATGTCGTAGTCACGTGGAATTTGTTTGACTTTAATTAAAAAGGCTATATGAAATGCTCTTTAATGGATTTTCATGTGAAATCCAAAGGGAAATCATTTCTTTTACTTTTTCACATGAGAACGCATATGAAAGTGATGTTTAATTGCATATGATTTTATCGCGTAGATTATTTTCAGTGTAGTCATAAATGGAAAGTTTAATATACGGTTGGGTGTTTTACACCTCATATTGATCACCATCCCCTCCCTTCCATTTACACCCCCCCCCCATGTTAACAGAAAGACTCAATAACTCATACTGATTAAGTTAAATAAATATTATTTGTTGCAAGTGTGTCAGCGATGACATGCCTATGACGTTCGTAGCAGTCGTGGTAGACATTAGTAATGTCATCACTGAGCTGAATCTGAACTACTGAATCACATTTCCCGGGAAACATCCTTGAAGCTCCCATTCTCATATTCATTGTTTCACTTTCCATGTACTGTATATAAATTTACTACGGGTTTATTTCGCAATACATATTGGCGAATAGATATTTCATATTATTAAAATATTTTAAAATCATGTAGTATCAGAATGGCAAAATTAAAAATTAGACTAATTCAAGGGGCTACATAATCGTAGAATTTAAAAAAAAAACGGTTTTTATTGGCCCACTCGAGGGTTTTCAAATTAATATACCAAAAACCGAAAAACAACAAGAATATTTAAACACTCAAATTTTTAATTGTGAAGCAAGAGGCGTTCAGACCTAGTTCACCTCAGAAAATTTGATCGACCTCGGACAGACAGACAGATCGTTAACAGCAACACAATAATTTATATTATTTCATTGATTTTCAGTATGATGACATCGACTTCAACGCATGAGCTCCACCTACAATAAATCAATCACGCAACCGCGCCATTGAATAGACGTATAACACAGAGAGCAGGCGTCTAACTCAAGTTTTAAAGCTTTATGAAAATCGAAGACATTTTTGAATGTAGTTGGGATATCATGCGCTAGTATCGTAATTTCGTTTGGTGGCTGAGTTCTACTGAATTGACAGCGGCTTGCATAGACATTTCAAAATAGCCGATATTATTACACCTCCACCCAGCCAAACCATTTCGGAATCGGTTCGGAGTTCTCAATGGATTCAGCATGGATTCCAGCTCAAATGTATCAACCGATCGAGTCGGAATCGGTTGTTTCCTTTCCTTTGAAACTTGTGAAATGGCTTCCAAAATAGTAAAGTTTTCCTTTCAAACACAAATGTTTTATTTATTAAGACTATCAGCACCGGTGCGTAAGCAAATGCGTGTGTATTTTGATTACGCTAAACGATAATATTTTATTTAGACACCCGTTTTCGCACCGGTCGTTGGTAAATAGGTTGCCAAAATAATAATCTGTTTTTACACCGCTAGTTGTTATTATAGTTACGTTACACTTTTTTTGCAATCATGCAATAAAATAATCGTTTTTTCAATGATATGGACTTTATTCAGTGAAAATATATTGCTAGAAAGAAAATACATTTATTTATTGAATTTAATAAAACCATTTCAGTAACAAACATCGTTCTTTTCTAAAAATATTTTATTGCAATGATTGTAAAATTATTCAAACTGGAAATGTTTATTGAGATTAAAAGTTAATTATTGTTTCAATGAAAAAAATGCTCATACCATCAATTTTGCCGTTTGGAGCAATAAACATTGTATTATTGAATTGAATAAGACATTTTTTTGTTCAAATATGCTAAAATTCTCTATGTAATAAAAATTCTAAGAAATGTTATGGGACAATGAATTCTAATAACTAATGTTTACCCAGAAGTTATTGTCTGAAGCACATACTACGGCCGCTCTGAATCAGGAGTGTAATGAAAAGGATCTCATGCTAGATATTACAAACAAACTTGCGGAGAAGGAACCTTTACGACCATTCAACGATTGTTTTGCGGAAACAGTTTATACGAACGATCAGTTTCGAATACGCTTTCGTTTTTATGTATTTCGAAGCCTTTGAAGAGGAGCTAATACTATATTGAAAAGCCAGAGAAAGTTGGGTTTTACCAAATTATACGGAAGCCATCTGACGTACGTCCTTCAGACGCTGCAGTCAAATATATTCGGATGGGAGAAAAATTGCGCGTTAATGTATGTGAGAATACTGCCATACCCCAGGTAATAGACGTTTACACGGATTTTTACATAAATTTTGTAGCCCAAATGTCCATCAGCTGTGGTCATATTGTAGACAGCATAGCCGGGTAAACATATCTGGGTTTTAAGTATATTCAAAGGGAATTTTGAATCGCAGAATAGTGGGCTTATTCGTGAATACTTGGTACGCTGGACTGTAACCATTCGAAATGAAAACATTACTGTACAACTTGGGCAGAACAGTATACAGTAAAACAAAAATAATTAAGTGATAGTATTTTATGTGTGGCTTCAATAATAATATTAACTTGCGTAAAATGCGTTGTTTTCCTAGGTTGATACACGGAGCACGTTGTTATAGTAATCATATCTCATCTAACTAACCTAGAACTAGAATCAGTAGCGACTGGTTCAAATAGCACGTTCCCCTTGTTGATCGGAGATTTGTGCTTAAAAGACAATTATCAAAATTCACGTTGAGAGGAAGTTCCAAACCAATATTCACCAATCACATCTGGTGCTCGTGAACAAAAGGAGTATCGTCAACTCTTTCGTGACTGCTGTGAATTGCGCTGAATCAACAATAGTTTCTCCGGAATTTCCCCTCAATGTGGATTTTGACCCATACCAAAAGTAATTTTACTTTTGCTATTAATAAATGATATCCAATAGGGATCTTTAATTTGTAAAAATTGTGCTAGTTTTTCATATGTATTGATAGCGGGTGTCCTTACGAGTACACTCATATCATTCTTAAACCTTAATTATTCTTTTATGATTTTTAAATTTAAAAAATACCAAATTAAATTCAACCGGCAAACTGACAGTTGTCCTACTGAATGACGTAGCAAATATCTCGTTCGCCTCATTGTTAACTGGGGCAGCACCCCACACAGCATGATCTGGTACTTTTTTAATCCGCTAGCAGCCTGCCATCCCAAGTTTCATCTGCAAACTATGGTAGATCTGATAAGGCAACCTATAGAGTCGTGCAAGTCGCATGGGTTTGGATGTGTTATTGTCCTAAAAGGAAACAAACTAAAAAATGTTTTTTTCAATAGTTTCGGGCCAAAAAATTGAAAAAGGACTGAGATATTAACTCACGGTACTAATCTGCATCAGAATATGCCTTAACCCGCACACTCCTAAAGATCCCTATTCAGATTGTATGTGTAAAACATATAACTATCATTTTTAAGCAAACAACAATTAGTGTCTGTGGTATTATAGAGTCTCGTACAGAGGAATGCGCAACGCTGCCTAAAATGATGCCATCTTCTTTTTTTCTGGCACCCATAATTTTTGCTGTAATTTTGAGTGACTTCAACCGAGTTACACAATAAAATAATATGGAGTGAATTGAAAACCCACTGTTTCGTAGCTTATAGCACTTTATTCCATGTAATTTATTTTACATTGTTACAAAAAAAGCATAATAAACTGAATACAGTGCCTTGTTTCGACGATTGAAATATTTCGCCATGATATTAACTAACTAATACATTTCTTGCATGTTCTCCGAAAGAAGAATATTTGTTTACTTTGCACGATAGGTAGCTATCTGACTGTTCGATAGGTACACTGAAAAAAATCCAAACGTTAATTCTATTTGCTTCAAACCGCTTAAAATTCATATGAAGAAGAAATGCTATTGTTATCTCGTGCACACATATCTTCTATGTGTCAACTGTATAAACTATGTATGAACACACATAAGTTATATGTGCATATTGTTATAGAATGGGGTTTTATGTGCCCAATAGTTATGAAATGTGAATGTAAGATTAATATTTCTTGTAAATACACACATTAGGTTTATGTGCCAGCAAATAGTGTCTATATGCCTCCGTTAATTGCAAAAATCTATGTGTAAAATCAATAGGCATAACGTTTACTTTTTTTTGAGTGTAGATTTGGGTTCACTCTGTGCGAGCCTTTATAACATAAACAAGGCCTTTGGCAACAAGTAGCCGCTAGCCGGCGCTACTATCGGCCAATAGGCTTCCAGTAATCGATATATGAACTTTGCGTGCACCTATGGATAAAGTAAGGTTCAATCGGAAATTCTGGTTGGTTCTAATTCGTATTCGTAATTCGTATTCCGGCCGATTTCCCGAAAAAGCTTAACTGTGTAGTATTCCGGCGCCAATAACACAACTAATTCTAATTACAATCGGTTGTATCGCCGGAGCTGAAATACTAACTACATCTATTTCAAGAAATAAACATTAAGTGCGTACCCTGGAGCAAATTGGTACACACGAATTTGTGGCAAGTTAATACAGATATATATTAACTGAATTCAACATTTTGTCGTCGATACGATAATTCCAAAGATGGAATCAAATAATGAGTTATTGCTCAAAAATTATAAATTTGATTCCAATTTATCAGTATGGCAAATGACATAACACGGAATCTTGCTTTCAAACAACGGTCCTGCGGGGTAGTGCCAAATTTCGCTGCTTACCAAATTGGTCATCAAATCCTCATCCATGTATCCACAGTTTGCATAAAATTGTCGGAGTAAGTCAAAAACTATTGCAACGAAGTAACAAAAGTGGCTATCATAGAATTATAGGACATTTCCACATTGTTCGACGCGGAATACTTCTAGTAAATTTATAATAAACGTCTTGAAACAAGCAATTTCATTGTCCCACAATAAATTATAAAGTTAATTAACATTTCGTGTTACTGTTTCTAAGAACAATATTAGAAATGTTAAAATGTATTAAAAATATCATTTTTATAAGTTAAGTACAACCACCCAACCCCGTCTACTCCCGCCCTCCCCTTATTTACAGACTAAGTGAATTGAATTCCAAGTGCATCCACGTTCATGCATTTCACTATACTGCCTATGATCGCAAGTCAGTTCCATGAAGATAGGAAATCCCATAGAAAACGGGGCAAATAAGCGATCTTGGGTAGTATACAGTCGTGATTCGCTGGTTGGGCCACAGTGTTGTCCAACTAACGAATTTGATTCGCTAGTTGGACCGACTGACAAATGTCAAAAACTCTCCAAAGAAGATGTTGGCAGTGTAAATGCATCTGTTCTTATCTCTAAATATTGTCAGATTGATTATCAAAGTAAATTTGGCACGAGATTTTGACGTTCAGATGCTTTTTAGTTGGACAATGGTCCAACTAGCGGAGGTCCAACTAAAAAGCGGTCCAGTTAAAAAGTGTCCAACCAGCGAATCACGACTGTACACCACAACACAATATTATCCCTCGAAAATATGATGAACCACCGGATGAAATGAGATGGTGATGATGTAACAGGTGTGATCTGTGTCCTGCCATGCGTACCTATTAGCAATTAAATCCAGCGTTTTTGAACTAAGCGCTGCAGAGTGTGTGATAAACCATTATCGTTGTGATCTTCTTTTTATTACTGGTCCTGAATTAAAAACTTGGCGCGAGAAAAATACACGCATTTTCTTTCTTCTCGAATCTTAGTTTTCACAGTCCCCACAATCATCACCATTTGTTCGCAGCGATTTTCGATTTTCGTTGGACACTATCATTAGCTTTCGTATTGGCCTCCACATATAAAAATTTTCGGGCTTTTACAAGCTTCAAAGCCAATGAAATTCCGCTTCTTGCTAGCATCCTATCAATCGGATCCTGGGACACATCATGCCCAGCTTGACATAATGCTACATCTTCCAGTTCAATCCAAGCTGCTTAGATGCACTAATTTTTACTTCCACGCAGAAAACATACAGCATAATAAAAACTGTGGGTAATTGAATACAAACAAATACTGTTCATTGTATCAAACGACAAAATAATTGGTGTGAATCGAAGTTTGAAAGTATATTTTCATTAAAGTTACAATAAACTTTTAATTTTAATAATTGTTTTAATTTCTGTAAACTTTAACAAAATTTTATTGAATTCAATCAAATAATTTATTGTCTCACAACCGATAGTTTTATTTATTGAGCTCAATCCATAATTTTACTCGAATAGCAACGTTGGCGTCGGTTGGAAGAAGTTACCAAATATAGACACTCGCTGTAAACCGAAACGATAAGTTTCCATTTCCCAACCTGTTTACCAACCGCCGGTGCGGTGTCGTGTTATGATGACGGTTAGTAAATTGCTTATACCCACGCCCGGTGCTGATAGTCTAACAAGTTATAAGTTCGAACATACCAAATTTATTAAAATATAGCTTGCTTTAATGTAAAATTTACCTGACTACCAAAGTTTTCATATCACATCTCTTTTCATACTTTTTGTAGCGACTCACTTTATCTTACTCAGGTGCAAAATTAACGCCGGATAAAATATTGGCCCCAGAAACGCTTGATATAATTTGTAGCTTTTTCAAATTTTAATACGATTGGATTAAAAAATTGCAGTTTTTTATTAGTATGTTGTTATTATGCGTGCCAAATTTAATAGGTTAGATCATGTATGGATAAACTAAAAACGATTTCAATGACGCATATAATGACAACATTTGAAACCACGGCTTACATATACTGTTTACATATATGTTTCTGTGAGCCGCAAAATTTTCATCAAAAAATAATGAGATTTCACAAAATTACAAACGACTTTATCAAGTGTTTTGTGAGCAATATTTTACTCTGCGATTATTGTGTACCTGAGTGTACGTTGTTCCCTTTTGCATCGTTCGTTATTACATCATTGGCCGTTGCATCATTTGCCATTACATCATTCTTCAACACATCCTTTTTATTACATCATTTAGTTTACGTCGTACTCACCCGTGTAATATCACACCACTCTATCTAAAGAGCGATGTGCAGCGATTTTGATGTGATATCACAAGATTTTTTTGCTGTGTAGGAAGAATCAATGGTGAAATTTGATTAAGTATTGAAATTACCTTCAAATCGCATTCGCAAATTGCATTTGTTTAGGTTGTTAGCACAGGCGAGTTGAGTCAAACGTCAAGCGAATCTTGTAGAACTGCCTCCTTAAAATATTGTATCTGCAAAGATGTTGCAATGCATTCGAACATGTCGTTTGTTGCATGTCGCGCAACAGCACCCAGATGTTTTTGACAATTCTGGCCGTCAGTTTGTTTTGATTGCAGTAATTTTAGGACTGTCCTAGCAGTAATTACAATTTATAAATTAATGTATTATTTGATAGTCTGCCAGTTTTATACTTCAAATAAGCTATAGTGGCTCTCGTTGAAAGCCCGGTTCCGCAGTGAATACACTCTTTCGTATCAAGAATTCCGTCATGAACGTACGAATAGCGGGTGTTTTCTTTCAACAGTTTCGGAGCTACAGTTACAAACCGGTGAAACGGGTCCCATTGCCTCCGGCCAGCAAGCTGGAGGTACCGGAATCAACCAGTACGAAAAATTTCTCACTTAGAGAAGAGCTGAAATCACGTATCCTGGCGAGTGGCCCCATTCCGGTTGCATCCTATATGAGGCAAGTGCTGACTAATCCCGCGGCCGGATACTACATGACCAGTGAGGATGTGCTTGGCAGTAAGGGGGACTTTGTTACCTCTCCGGAGATTGGACAGATTTTTGGCGAATTGGTCGGAGCGTGGTGTCTTAACGAGTGGTACAAATTTGGAAGCCCTGTTCCGTATCAGCTGGTTGAGCTGGGACCAGGTAAAGGAACAATGATGAGCGATATTTTAAGAGTTGTTGGCAATCTGAAGGCGACGGGTGGTTTATCTGTTCATCTCGTGGAGATAAGTGAACATTTGAGTAAAGTTCAAGCCAGCCTCCTGTGCCGAGGCTGTACGGATCATAAAGACGAACCGTTCTATCGATCGGGTGTTACCAGTAGTGGAACAAAGGTGTACTGGTATCGCCATTTGGAGGATGTTCCGCGAGTATTTTCCATCATTTTGGCGCACGAGTTCTTTGACGCATTACCAATCCACAAATTTCAAAAGGAAAGCGACGGCTGGAAGGAGGTTCTGGTTGACATTGATCCTAATAGCAACGATAAATTTCGATTTGTGGTATCTAAAGCTGAAACACCGATGCTGAGGTTGTTCCTTAACAGCCTTCCTGAGATAGCAAACGGTCGAGAACATGTCGAAATTTCGTTCGAATCCGAAGCACTGATTCGACAGATTGGAGAACGATTCCACTCAAACGGTGGACTAGCGCTGATTGTGGACTATGGCCATCTAGGTGAAAAGGGTGACACATTCCGAGCGTTTAAACGTCACAAACTACACGATCCATTGGTCGATCCGGGTTCTGCTGATCTAACTGCGGATGTGGATTTTTCAATTCTGAATCAGTTTTGCGAACGGACGTCACAGGTCTTCACAATTGGACCAACCAGTCAACGGTCGTTTCTGGAGATGGCAGGTGCTAAGGATCGGCTGGCGGTGTTACTCGAACGAGCCAAGAGTGAGGAGGAGAAACGTCGATTGACTGATGGATTTCGGATTTTGACTGAGGAGAATCAGATGGGGAGTAGGTTTAAGTTTTTCGGATTGTATCCGAAGGAACTGAGGGAGTCTTATCTGGGGCTTAAATAATAAATTTGTGTGATATTAGACTAGTTCCTTGAGTTTCTTTTAAATTAATTGAAACACGGCCGCTTAACAATCATCAATGTCCGTTTCTATTTTCTCATCTTTGATTTAATAATTACCGAACTGTATTGTTTTATTGATTACACGGTTTTTTGTATACGTTAGCGTACTTATTCCGCTTATCAATTTTGGTATCAACACACTAGAGGCGGTTATACAGAATTAAGAATACCTACTACTCAGCTTCTCTCCTCACCCGGTTGTTAGCATTCTTCTATTATATTTCGGTTACACGTTGTAAATGTAGAAAAAGAAAACGGATTTGGTTACACATTTTTTTTGTTATTACGTTTTAGATTCGTCTGTAGACTAAACAAAAGTCCTATTTTAAGTGTTGTTATATTTTTCTGTTCGCTTTTCAGTTTTAGTTCTTATCTATTCTAGTGTGCCATCGTATCCAGTTCGTTAGTGGTATAACTATGACCTGTCAGTTTGTTACTATAGATTGAGTAAAAAATCACATTAGTTTCCTAATTATTTCCGTTTGAGTTCAAATTGTCTACTCCTTCGAGCTAGTATCTGCCAACTTACACACAAACACGTCACTATGCATTCTTTTCAGCTTATCTAGCTGGAAAGGTTCTCCTTAATCTCAATGACAGATTGTTGATGTTCGTTAGTTTTGGTTAGAGCTCCTACAAACTAATCTGGTACGCCTAAAATGCTAAATGAAATCGTTTGCAGAAAATGTTACGTTTTGAATGACTCATTTTCACACTAAAGTACGGTGTACGACCTGTGTGTCGATATTTGACTTTTTTTATTTACAAAAATCAAAATATTGAAACAAATTGAACAAAAATTGTTAACTTAAGGTCTAAACAATTTGGTTATATTTATTAACTTAATCGATTAAAACTAACTCTAGATTCTCAAGATTTGATTTTGAAATGCATTCGTAACACTTATTCGGTCCTTTAGTAAATGCAAAATAAAATTAGTCCAATACGATTAAAAAATAATATCGTTTATATCTCGAAAGTGACGGAACAATTATTGTTACAGCAATAGAAAACTAGTCGCCCGGTTTTTTTTTATTGTTGTGCGCGCTGTTGTCTGCCTTCGCGGCGGCGGTTCTCAACGCCGCTGGTGATCCGGTGTACTCTTGAGGATATCCGGCTGTCCGTGCGAGCTGAGCGTGTGGCTGACGTGCGAATTGAGCGTATGCGAGTGGGACGTAAGCGTGTTGTGGGCGTGGGTTGTGTTGGCATGCGACGAGTTCAGCGTGTTGTGGGCGGGCGTCCCCGTGGCCGAACCGGGGTGGGCACGGGATCTACATAATGGAAGGAAGGATGAATGATGATTGGATGAGCGAAAAGAAATAGAAGCGAAATCAAATGATTAGCAATGCGGTAGAGCTTCTCTGTAAAGAAAATAAATGGGTATGTAGTAGGCCATGGGCATTACTGTCAAAGAAAGTAGCAGTGGAACAGCATTTTTTATACTTGTGGATCGTTTTAAATTATATATCGCAGTGAAAAATTGATGAAAAAACTTTAGTTTTAGTGAAAATTCCTGTCAAGTATGTTAAAAAATAACTATTATTGTGTATCAATTCATAACGAAATTTCTGAGTCTTTAACTTTTTCATCCTCCAGCGCGTGTTGTTGAATTAATGGATTCATCCTTTAGGCACCACGTTTCCTGGCAGGTCCGAGTTCACAGCAATATCACCAACTTGAATTGATCTGACTGGTTGACTTCATTCCTTTTGATGAAAAATTGTTTGTAGGTATTCGCGAACCCATCTTTGAAAAAAAAGGTTTGAATAAACGTGTGAAGTTTTTCAGTTGTTGCGTAACGTTAAGGGCTTTTCGTCAAGAATGACCAGTGGTGGAATCACGTAAGATGATAAGTGATTGTTTCCTGCTGGTGATAAAGAGGTGTTTGCCGCTATTCGAGGAGCCATCTAAAACGGTTCGTAGTTGGGGCGGAGTCAGTTTCATCATCGACAAGAATACGTGTGAGTAGGTTGGAAGTCACGATGCTCTAAATTTTAGATAAAGTGTTTCTCCAGACTTCGGTTTGTAGAATAACGAGACATCCAATATTTACACTGAGAGCACAGGGGAAGTAGAAGTGCCCTCTGAATGAGTGTTTCGTGCAACAAGGTGATCCCCATAACGAAGCAATGATGAGCGAGATTACTACCGCAGAGATATTTTCAGCAATCAAACCAAGTGCATCAAGGTCAGGGCCTAAAATTCTCATACCCATTCAATGAACGATGAAATTCACTGAATTCATCTTCGTCTTTTCGTTGCCTCCTTCGTTACTAAATTCACACAAAGCAAAACAATAAAATCAACGCCCCTTCTTCTTTCGATTCTATGGAAGCGAGTAGCAGAAGTAGTGACTTTCGTTTTCCTATGACAATACGAAAATTCAATCTCGTTTTAATTTCAAATCAGTAATTTTGATTTTTATTTTAATTTTCATTAAATGAAATTATAGCAATGTGCATCATAAAACGCAACCAGAACGCCGCAAACACAGGAAATATGCACACCAATATTGCTTCAGTCGTCCAATATCATCGCTAGCTTGTAATGCTCCCAAATAGAACAACGACAAATAAATATCGTTACTAGTTTCTATTCGTTTGGCCAGCGCTATGTGCAATATCGAAGAGACTAATGTCGTTCTCAATTTCGAAGCGAAAACGAATGTATGGAGGAAATAATGAAATTGAATTTACTCGCATGCTTTGTCGTAGGCCGTTGTCTCATTTTCAGTTTCGTAATGTTCTGGTGGTTTAGAAAGTAGCATCGCTCGCTCGTCATTTTCGTCAGATTTCGGTAAACGAAAAAAACATTTTTCGACTCTGATCAAGGTAACCTCCGGGCCCAGATGGGCTTGCGAAAGAAATTTTCCTTCATCTACACGATATACCACTTTATGAAATGGATATCTTCCCATCATCCAAATCGCCGCTAATTTTGCGTTATCTGATATTCAGTTTCCATCATTGGCCGGGACACCCGCTCCAAAATGATAACTACATCGCATTTCGAATCCGCTAAAGATTGCCGCAGCAAGTGTTGTCCTATGTCGCAGTGGGTGAGGTTGCTTTGCGTCAACTCCACTGTGACTTTGTTGCAGTCGTCTGTTTGAAGGCCGGACATCGTGGACCTCCTGTAACGTGGTTGTTACCTTCTTCGTTTACACATACCAGACTTGTCGGCAGTCTGCATAATTTGCTTCGGTCAGGTCCACTGCAGCTTCTCGCCGTCATTGAGAGACACTCAGTAGACACGCCGAGCAGCCAATTTTGATCTTCCCGGTTTTAAGCTCCATGTTTGCTGCCTCGACACCGGATTCCCCAAACTCGCACTGTTCTTTTAGAGCTTCTCTATGCAATTCTTCCGAGAATATTTCTTCCAGATCCTTAAATTGGACGGTTAGCTCCGGGCATAAGGCTCTCACTTCCACCGCTTCGCCCGTAGCTTTATCGGTGAGCTTTTTATAGCTAGAGCTGTTTGACTTCGGATCCTTTTTAAATTCCAGGATCAGCTCTCCGGTGCGCCTGATTTTCTTAACGTCTGAGTTCGACTCCTTGAGTACCAGGTTTAGCCGCATTGCACGCTTCCTACTTTCTCGTACGAGTCATCGGTAGCTTTTACTATGAGTACTTCAGCTTTATTTCGTCCCTTGAAGACTGCTTCGTTACGCGTACCGTTATGCCGGGAGTCTCCTTGTGTTTCTTGGAACCGCCTGGTTTCGCATCACCTGGTGAAGTTCACGGCGTTTTCGGTGTAGAGAGGGACATGGTTTCCGTTCTCTGTGGTTTTTGTCTCGCTTCATAAGATTCCCTCACTTTCGGTGGTGTCAGTTTGCCTTTTTCCAAGGACTTTTTGGCAATTAACAACTCCGTTCCGGTTACATCCGTTTCCTGTTCGGAGGTTCTCCATTGCTTGACGACCAATCCGAGGTTTCCTTGTTGTAGAGTTATAATTGTGTACATAATCGAAATGAGTAATTCGTAGCGACGATTCGAGTAAAATAAATTGACCGTGTATGAGAACGGTTGCGAACAAAGTAAAACCGAAAGGGAACGGCACTTGGACACGGACAACGACAGTGATCGGAAGCAAAAGCAGCGCGCACCGCTCAGAACAACCGGACGTTGTAGCAGTGATTAAGTATATGGCGAAACGCTACAAATTGGCGCAGTCGGTACGACATGATGGTGAGTAACTGATATATCTGAAACCTAACTTATTTATTTAGGTTTGTGTTCGCATGAAAAAGTTTTGTTTCGCTGCCGAGACCAGTTAGCAAACTGAAAAGTAGGGTTACGGCAGGACCGGTGAAACCGTAGTGCCGAAAGAAGAAAATGAAGAGTAAGCAGTGAAAATCACCATTGAAAGAAATGGTGGAAAGGGCGAGTCCGTAATATACCGCAGCGCCATGATGCCAAAAAAAAAAACGTAACCCCAAAGTTTGCACGCATGTTTAGCGAGACCGGAAATTTTTTCTGCAGCGCTCATGGTTGCACGAAAAAAGTGAGATTGGTCCCGGACCGCAGCACACAGATGAGGTTCAGAGGAAGTTGTTTGTGAAGTGGCGAGACCGGCTGAAGACCGAAGCGCATAGAAAAAAAGCTGATTTGCAAAATAATTTGATGATACATTCAGACTACAGAAGTTAATTTGATTTTCTAAACGCAATGCATAAAGCATTGGGATTGCAATTGAGTATATAGTGGTGATATTCTTTTTTTACTATTGTACATATTCCAGTTGAACGAGGAGGATAATAAACGCTGACCATTAGCACCCTTCAATGCCGCAACTGACGCTCATGATTTACGCAGAGAGTGGGAGGAGTGGCACAGAGCTTTTAAGCTAATTACTGAACTGAAGAATGTTCAATCTCAGCATGAAAAACTGTTTATGTTGTTAGCGTATGAAGGTCGAGAATTGCAGCGCATCTTCTACAACTTTAAACCAGTTGCAGAAGAAATCGTTTTCGAGTCAGTACGGATTCCGTTGATGGCCCAGGAGGATCCAGAGTATGACAATGCTGTTTAGAGGCTGGCAAAGTTTTTCATCGGAAAGCGCAATGAGCGAGTGGAGTTGGAAGTTTTCCGCTCATTGAAACAGTCTGGTGATGAAACTTTCAATCATTTTGTATTAAGGTTGCGCACGCAAGCTACGCGTTGCGATTTTAAGGATCGCGAAGAGAAGGAAGTCCTCCAGCAGATTACGATGTGAGCTAGAGACGAACGGGTTCGAGATAAGGGCCTAGAGAATATGATGAATCTGGATGAATTAACAACATATGCCATAAATCGAGAAATCCTGACGAAGCTAAAGGAGAATGCAACGCTGTTTAGAGAGCACGACAGTACAGGCACCGTGGCGTCTGTGAAACAGGAATGGACCCGGCGATCAGCAGCGAAGTCTCGTGTCTACAACAATATTAACAACAAACTACCCGTACACGATTCGAATGCGACCGATGTGGCTCTTGGAATCACACTCGTGGTTCGCCGAAGTGTCCAGCTCAAGGCACAAAGTGTAACATATGTAGTCAAAATGGGCATTTCGCCAGTGTCGAAGCGGTAGAACTGGTCAGCGCAAATCTTGGAAGCCTGCTTCCAGAGAAACAAACACTGTATCTGATGCAGATCTTTGGATTGAAGAACTACCACGTCGATCAATGAAAGAGGACGTTTCGAAGGTAAAATAGTTTTTTATTCTTAAGTTTGCTTAGTTAATTGATTTTTCTTAAATAAACTATTGTTGTGCCCATTGATGAATTTAGCACAATATGACGTATTATTTAAATGACTTGCTGAATCAAGTTTCCCTGAATTACGTTACAGGTAGATGCAGGGCGAACAGTAACTGACGATGGATTGATTACCTGTACTATCCCTAAACTTGCCATTGATTTCCTTATTGACTCGGGCTCAGCGATCAACACTATCACAGAAGAGGTGTGGAATAAATTAATCGAAATAAAAGCCAAACTTTTCAAGAAGAAGATACACAAGGATCGAAATTTCAAAGCATACGCAAGTCAAAATAGACTGCATGTTTTGGCAGTATTTGAAGCGTGGATTTCTGTAAATGAGTCGAAGCCCACAAATTACGCCGAATTTTTTGTCATACAGGGCAGCTAATAAATCATTGTTAAGTAAAAGAACTTCGGAGGATCTCCATGTGTTAAAAGTCGGACAGGAAGTCAGCAGCATCGAGTCGGAGATGGAACCATTTCCGAAGTTCCCAAACATTGAAATAAAGTTGGCTATTGACAAAAATGTGAAACCGAGAAGAATATCATCACCTTAAGATTCCAGTGGCAATGGAGCAGAAGGTCGATGAGAAAATTTTGGAGTTGTTACGTACCGAGGTTTATAGAAAAAGTGGAAGGTTCGCCTGAATGGATTTCTCCTATGGTTGTGGTCCCTAAAGGAAAGAATGAGATTCGCCTTTGCATCAACATGAAATATCCCAATGAAGCAATCCATCGCGAGCATTATCCGCTGCCGGTAATTAACACATATTTGCATAAACTTAGAGGATCAACATGCTTCTCAAGATTGGGCATAACATCAGCATTCCATCACACTTAGCTACACTTAGAGTCTCGCAGCATCACAACTTTCATGACCGGAAGAGGATTGATCCGTTTCAAGAGATTGATGTTCGGTATAACATGCGCCCCAGAAATTTTCCAACGTGTTATGACGGAAAAGTTAGCAGGTATCGAGGGCGTAATTATATGTATTGATGATATCGTTGTGGCAGGAAAGACTGTGAAACAGCACGACGAACGTTTAAACGAGGTTCTTGCGGTTCTGAAAAAGAACAACGCTAAGTTGAACGAGAGCAATTGAATCTATCGTGTGAATGAACTAGACAGGAGCGGATCCAGAACAAAATTTCGGGAGGGGTCCGAAATTTTAATTTTGGAATGAACATTGTACAATACGTTATGCGCAAAGGCCTCATTTAGTAAAAATCAGTTTTTGTGGTCAAATGTGGTTTGAAATGATTTTAAGATTGAAACTAATATAAAATTGAAACTTATTCAAAATTTCTCAACAAGTTGAAAATTTTCGGAGGGGGTCCGGACCCCCAAGACCCTCCCCCTGGATCCGCCACTGGAACTAGATATACTTGGGTTCAAAGTTTGTGCAACAGGCATTAGTCCTGTGGATAATAAGATCTCGGCTATAACAAACTGTAGAGAATCTGAGACAAAAGAGGAAGTTCGAAGCTTCCTAGGATTAATAAACTTCGTTGGTCATTTCATTCCTCGTCTTTCAACGAAAACGGAGCCACTGCGCAAGTTTATCCGTGGGGAAACTAATTCATTCGGAGAAGAACAAGACAATGCGTTCAACTTGTTGGGAGACGAATTGACGAATAATGTACAAAACTAGGTTTTTTTGATCCGTCTGGTACTACAGACCAGAGTTAAAAATAATCGAAGCTCTTTTTTGACGGCTGAAAATGAACCTGTTGCGACTCGTGGTGAATAAAAAAAATATTCATTCAACTATCCATCTTATTCATTCAGTTGAATATCGTACAAAATATTCATTACACTAATTATCTAGGAAAATGTTTTCAAATGCCGATAAAGCATATGATACAACAATCATCATCGTTTACATTGTGCCAGGGCCTACTTTGATGCGTTTGATTTGTTGCTGCACTGTCGCTTCGTGTAATAATCGGAGACGAATGAAAATTTGTATGGATGAATGGGTGGTTTGTTCGTTTGACGTTTTCAGCTGCGTCACTGAATATTGAAAATGAATGCGCCTGATTATGATCAATTTTCATTCAATGAATTTGAATATTTTTAACTCTGCTACAGACCTTTATGTAGATGCCTCGCCTGTCGGTTTGGGAGCAGTGTTGGTTCAAAAAGATGAAGACAACAGGCCTCGAATAGTAAGTTTCGCTTCTAAGGGTTTAACGACTGCAGAAAGAACTTACCCACAAACACAGCGCGAAGCCCTAGCCGTTGTATGGGCGATCGAAAGTTTTTATTTCTACTTATTTGGATTGCATTTCACCATATACACTGATCACAAGACGATAGGATATATTTACGGCGGGAAGCACCAGATGGGTCGTCGAGCTTGCCCAGGCTGCAGGTTGGGCAATGCGTTTACTCCCTTACGAGTTTGAAATGAAGCATATTCCTGGAGATATTATCTCTCAGATGCTCTCTCGCGACTTGTTGCTTAGGCTGACCCAGCGTTCGATGATAGTGCTGATCATTATCTCTTGGCGATATCAGAGGAACCATCCGGTTTGACTTTAGCGCAGATCAGGAATGAGACCAGCCATGATACAACATTGATTGCAGTAAAAGAAGCAATTGAATCTAATGAATGGCCAACAGAGCTATTCCGTTATCAAGCTTTTCAAAAGTAACTGGGGATTGTTGAGGGAGTGATAGTTCGAGACGAGAGGATTGTTCTACCAAAGAAGTTGAGACCAAGGGCACTGAAAATCGCACACCAAGGCCATCTATGCGTCGAAATCTTCGAGAAAAGATGTGGTGGCCGTGTACGGACAGAGAAGTGATGGAAAAAGTTCAAGAATGTTTGGGGTGCACTGCTGTTAGCAAGCAAAACCCGCCTGAACCAATGCTACGAAAAAAAATGTCAGAACGTGCCTGGCAGGATATCGCAATCGATTTTTAATGTAGAATACATTTAAGGTTTCAATATAGGGGTCCCGTTTCAAAATATCGGCTGCGGCGCCGCGTCAGATTTTGAACGTTAATAACTTTTATCATACTTAACAGAATGATTTGATTTTTAGACCAATTTGTTGCAAATATGTTCCTCTATGCTGTATTAAAATTTGAAGTATGTATAACATGTACTAATAACAAAAAAAATGTGTTTTGAAAAATCTTTCGAAAACGACTCGGAAAAGTGAAAATTTTCAGCCCATCCCGCACAGAGCCGTCGTTATGGTAGACCAACCGAACAATAAAATAATGAAAAGTTTATATAGGGTGATGAGCCTATTTGCGCCATGTTTCTATTATCACCCTACCCATTTGAAGCCGTTGGTTAGAGCAGTGTCTGCCATCTTTGTTCAACGCAGAGTCAAATGGTAGCGCAACAATAGGGGCACTCGATTCGTGTTTTCATTGTGCTTAAATACGAGAATTTTACTGTTTTCGACGCATTTGTGTTATTGTATTGGTTCTTAACAACAAAGCAAAGCGCTTGATGTCAATTTTTACGCATTCCATTGATTGTAAGGCAAGAAATTACCGAATTAGAAAGGCACCTTGCTTAGCATGGTGAAAATAGGCTCATCACCCTATTGGTCCATTACATGTTTGTTCGTATGGTTATTCGCATTGGGTTGCTTGACGAGAGCACTTGGTGGGGGAAAGACGGCATATTCCTTTGGTTAGGCCATTAGAAGCCGGACGGAAAGGAAAGGCTCATGCACGGCACGAGAACGAGCGAGAAAGCGATAGTAGTGCATATTAGCGCGATTATATAAATATCTGTCGGTCGGTTTTTCTCATCATTCGTATTCGTTCAAGCACTAGCAAGCAGCCAGTCCACCGAAGAAAAGCAGTCGGCGATGACGACGGCGGAAAAAGTGCCCCAGCTACTGGTGACTCATCGCAACCCGATCAGGAACTGTCGCCCTGCAAGAATTTCGCCCCAACTAAAGGGCAACAGAGTAGGCTATCGTTCCAGCGTCTGGGTCGTGAGATTGTGCAGGACTGCAAAGTCGAGCTACGCTTACAAAGCTCAGTCGTAATGATGGCCCGAGAAGCCAACGATGCCTACTTGGTCGGTTTGTTCGAGAATGCAAAATAGTGCTTTCTAGCTCACCGTGTCCGCGGGGAGTGCGTCTGAATTATGCTCCCGCAATAAAACAATAAACGGTTCTTTACAGGACCAATTAATTGTGTTCTAATAAGAGTTAAACTGAAATTTACATTTTATGGTGTATAACAAATAATTTTCAGAAAGCAATATAAGAAATACGATGTGTGGAAAGAAAGAAAGAGAATTTAAATTATCTTCTCTCGCTCGTTTTCGTGCACTGCTTTTCCATTCCTTTCTGCTGCTACTACCATCATAACTAAAACGAATGTGCATGTTCCCCCACCATCTCATGGCCAGTGTTGCCACAATTCCATGTCGCTATAACAATTTGAATTATTTTATTGATCCTCTCTAGTATTGATAAAATATAGAACATGCAAAGTACACTAGTCGCATGCTTTTATTCGAACTTTTTGGCAGCCTCCGTTGATTAACTGCATAAATCGATTTGTTTGTGCAGCTCCTTGCTAGTAGCAAACTAAATAGCCTTTATCAGCGCTAACAAATAAAACAAAAGAATTTAAATTTGTGAAAATCTTCTCCTTCCTTCTTTTCAAATCTGCAACATTCTTTGAAAATATTGTTGGAATGTTGTTATTGAAAAACTGAACATGCAAGTTTGCTAGCACTGGCCACTAGATTGAAGGCGATGGAAAGACAGAATATTCGTTTTGGTTATGCTAGTATTGGTAGCCGAACGGAAAGGAAAGGCACAGGAATGGCACGAAAACGAGCGAGAGAGCGATAGTAGTGCTTTCTCGTATATGAATATTGGTCGTTCGGTTTTTCTCATCATTCGTATTCGTTCAAGCACTAGCAAGCAGCCAGTCCAGCGAAGGAAAGCAGTTGGCAATAGCGACGGACGGAAAAAGTGCCCCAGCTACTGGTGACTCATCGGAACTGTCGCCCTGCAAGATTTTCGCCCCAACTAAAGGGCAACAGAGTAGGCTATCGTTCCAGCGTCTGGGTCGTGAGATTGTGCAGGACTGCAAAGTCGAGCTACGCTTACAAAGCTCAGTCGTAATGATGCCCCGAGAAGCCAACGATGCCTACTTGGTCGGTTTGTTCGAGAATGCAAAATAGTGCTTTCTAGCTCACCGTGTCCGCGGGGAGTGCGTCTGAATTATGCTCCCGCAATAAAACAATAAACGGTTCTTTACAGGACCAATTAATTGTGTTCTAATAAGAGTTAAACTGAAATTTACATTTTATGGTGTATAATAAATAATTTTCAGAAAGCTATATAAGAAATACGATGTGTGGAAAGAAAGAAAGAGAATTGAAATTATCCTCTCTCGCTCGTTTTCGTGCACTGCTTTTCCATTCCTTTCTGCTGCTAATACTATCATAACAAACGAATGTGGGTGTTCCCCCACCATCCCATGGCCAGTATCACCGCTAACAAATAAGACAAAAGAATTTAAATTTGTGAAAATCTTTTCCTTCCTTCTTTTCAAATCTGCAACATTCTTTGAAAATATTGTTGGAATGTTGTTATTGAAAAACTGAACATACAAGTTTGCTAGCACTGGCCACTAGATTGAAGGCGATGGAAAGACAGAATATTCGTTTTGGTTATGCTAGTATTGGTAGCCGAACGGAAAGGAAAGGCACAGGAATGGCACGAAAACGAGCGAGAGAGTGATAGTAGTGCTTTCTCGTGTTTTCATATATGAATATTGGTCGGTCGGTTTTTCTCATCATTCGTATTCGTTCAAGCGCTAGCAAGCAGCCAGTCCACCGGAGGAAAACAGTTGGCAATGATGACGGTCCGCAAAAGTGCCCCAGCTACTGGTGGCCCATCGCAACCAATTACCGATCAGGAACTGTCGCCATGCCAGTATTTCGCCCCAAATAAAGGGCAACAAAGAAACTAATCCGCTGGCTAACATTCCAGCGTCTGGTTCGTAAGGTTGTGTATTACTTCAAAGTCGAGCTACGCTTACAAAACTCAGCCGTGATGAAGCCAGTGATGCCTACTTGGTCGGTTTGTTTGAGGATACAAAATAGTGCGCCAAGTACGTAACTTTCTCGCAAAAGAAATCAAACTGGCTCACAGTGTCCGCTGGGAGTGGGCGTAAATTATAATAAAAGCAACGGTTCTTTTCAGGACCAATCAATTGTGTTCTAGTGAGAGTTAAACTGAAACTTTCATTTTAAGGTGTGTAACAAATTTTCAACAATCAACATAATACGTTGTGTGGAAAGAAGCAGCTTGCACACGGAACAAAAAATTAAATTATCCTCTCGCTCGTTTCGTGCACTGTTTTTCCATTCCTTTCTACTGTTATTATCAGTATTACCAAAACGAATGTGTTGTTGCATGTGTTTAAGAGAAATGTTGAAGTCGCATGCTTCTATTCGAGCTTTTTAGCAGCCTCTGTGAACTAACTGCATTAAATAATTTTTTTGTGCAGCTCCGTGCTAGTAGCAAACAAAATGGCCCTACCAGTGTCTGATTCGTGAGATTGTGCAGGATTTCAAAGTCGAGCTAAGCTTATAAAGTTCAGCCGTAATGGTACCCGAAGAAGCCAGTCTTGTCGTTTTGTTCGAGGCTACAAAACAGTTCGCCAGGCACGTAACTATCATGCCAAAAATATCCAACGATCCAGCGCATCACCATCAACACCAACGCCGATACCAAAGGTTCTTTTCAGAACCACCATTATTTTCATAGAGAATTATTTGAAAATTTCCCATTCAAACGTGGTTCTGTTGAATATTATTAGATTTAAATTAACGTCTCGAATTGAAATCACGACGCTCCGGTTATGTGACAGACATTACCCACCCATCTTTTTTTATTGTGACCACGACTAACGGTTTAATATAGACACCCCATTTCAATATTTCTGAAGGAACAGAAGGTCGAGTTTGGAAAGTTTGTAACTTTCATTGTACTTCACCAAATTACACAATGTTCGCACTAATGATTCAGAAATATGACCAGGAATCTTCTATTAGATTTGTAAGTATGTATAATTTACATGAATAAAGAAAAATTGATTTTCAGGAATCAATTATTATCTGTTCTTCCATTGGCCAGTACTACGCGACTTCCTCATGCTAACAATTAATTTCATCGTTAGCCATCTCCCTCACCAAGGCCAACAACGACAACAAAACCGGTCCTTTTTAGGACAACCATCATTTTTGTAAAGAATAATTTGAAATATTCCTCGCCCAAATCACCTTTTGTCCGAAAATTCCAATGAGTATCAACATATTTGAAGAACGTGTTCCTTATGTATTCTACATCTCTCCGGTTATGTCGCAGACATTACCCACCCATCTTTTTTTTCTGCTAAAGAATGTGCAACATTTTTGGTTATCGTGGTTTATTATAGTAGATTTTTGAAAGTAATCGAGATTAAGAGCACGACTGCTGCGAAAACAATAGAAGGGCTGGAATCGGTCTTTTTTAGAAAATTTACCCCGAAATAATAAGAAGTGACAATGGACCACCGTTTTTGAGCGAGGAGTTTGCAATTTACTGCCCGCGTAAAAAATATCAAGCTCATCCACACCATCCCGTATTGGTCTCAAATGAACGGCTTAGTGGAACGGCAGAACCAGGGAATACTTCGTGCATTACGCATTTCTCGGGTTACTGGAACTGATTGGCGGAAAACTGTGCAGGATTATGTGTTCATGTACAATACGCCACCGCATTCCGTCACTGAAAAGACACCGATTGAATTATTATATGGTCGCCCGGTTAAGGACTAAAAACTGAACCAGGTTTGAGAAGGGATGAAGGTATACGGGAAAGTGATTCTATAAAAAAAAGATGAAGGGAAAGTTGTACGCAGATCACCACAGAAATGCACATTACTCCCTTTATCGACAAAATTATGTAGTTCGTCCACCAGTTTTTAGCTACTGCTAAACTTGGCAAGCTTGGTATTTTGAACCAGGCGCTGCCCTCATGTTTTTGCTGCTTCTGTTGAAGCTGCGGCTGCTGTTTCTCCTGGTCGTGCGATTGTTGCACTGGTTGGCTTTGCCCAGGTCGTGACCTGTTGCCTACTTCATATGTGTGGGTTTATTGCTCCATTTTGTTGGGTCCCCACCACGGGTCTAGTCTCCACTTGTTGTACATAATCGTCTCTCGCGATCCCATGATTATCTATACAAGCTGGAAGGTCATGCTTGTGTTGACACTATCCTTCATGAGGAGTAGTGTTCAGAGCCGTACTGTTAGCCCACTTGCCATTTCAAGTCGGTGTCGTCCTTCCTTACTCAGGGAGTAGAACAGCACGTCTGTCAGCCCAAAGTAAGCCCATGTCCTGCCCGTTGACGTTCGCAATGACCAGTATGCCGTAATCAGGATGTCTCTGGCGTCGATGTTGACGTGCCGGTTGGCACTCCGGTTGGTCTGGAGTGCTTTTATTGCTAAGATCGTTGATTATTAAGTGAGCGCTCAACTTCCGAGCTGAACAGACGCTATTACGCTATTGTCTCGCGGAAGTCGAACACAAGCTAATTTAACAGCAGCAGTTACTTATTTCTTCTGTTCATCGCCGAGCCGTTTCGCAAGATTTCGCGATGGGCCGTCGAGAAAACACATTTCGCATAGATTTTGCGAATGTGCCGAAAAAACCGGACATTGCCAAAGAGCATAAATTTTGTGCGACAATACTGGGACTAAAACAAGGTGAAGTGCTACGAATTCAAAACAGCAGAGCTCTAGGAGTGACTTTCGTGAAAGTAGTGAGTTTGGAGCTGGCGCAATGAAATTGTGAAGAACATGATAATCGGCATGAAATTACAGTTGACGGGAAGAAATACCCGTTAAGAATCACACTGGAGGATGGAGCTGTGGAAATAAGGCTCTATGACCTATCGGAAGATGTCTCGGATCAAAAAATCACCGACTTTCTCGGAAGATACGGCAATATACACTCAATACGGGAACAATCACGTATATGGCATCCCTATACCATTTGTATTGAACTGACATAAGTCAACATCTCAGCGGGCACACAAATTATGGGCCCCACTGACAGTTCAAATTGCTCTGCTCGTTTTGCTCGAAGCTCGATTTTCACTAGTCAGATACCGTACGGCATGACTCAATTTTTAGACATTTGTTAAAAAGCGAAAATATTGGACAGCTAATTGAAGAAATCTGTTGTTTTGAACTTGCCGGTGAATAACAAAAACTTTACACCATGGTGCAACAACAAATTAAACGAACTCAAATATCACAAAATTGTGTCGAATGAAATCGATTCTGTTTATTGTGGATCGACCCTAACGCGACGTTTTAGATGTTGGTTTTAAAATCATGGCGGCGTAGCAGATACCTGGGAACAATACTGTGGAACTGAAGTTGATTTCCCAGGTATTCCGACTGGCGTTCGAATCGTTAAAATTGTTGTAGAGTGCAATATCGAATCATGGATAACCATAGATGGCGAGACGACACAAGTAGCGTATTTTGGACAACGTCAAACTTGTCGTCATTGCCGTGAATATATTCACATCGGGGCTACCTGTGTGCAGAACAAAAAGCTACTAGTGCAAAAATCATACGCGGACGCTGCAAAGCAGATGAGCTCGACACCAATGCCACAAAAAGTAACAAAACAAATCACTCCCAATGTGAACAATAATGACCACAACTCGGCCAAGCTTATGCAACCGCCGAAACAAATTCCGAAGCGGCAGCAAAAAACGTTACTACCACCACCGATCTCGGACGAACAACATTTTCCCAATTTACTCTCCACTTTGGGAACAAATGATCCACCAAGCAGCGGGTTGATGACCGGGACTACAGGTCAACCACCGCTTGCGAATGCTGGCACAGACCACAGAACTATAAGAGAAACAGATTCATCTATAGATCTATCCAATTCGTAAAAGACAGCTTCGCATTCGCCCTCCAGGCAAAAAGCAGCGTGTCGAGGAAGAGAACGCCAAGCGAGACGGGAGCAACAACGCGTCCTAATGGCTGAGTTCTCTAGTTATAACATCGCCACCGTCAATATTAACACTATCACGAACGCAACGAAGATCGACGCACTTCGATCCTTCATTCGAACGCTAGAGCTGGGCATTGTGTTTATTCAGGAGATAGAGAACGAACAACTCTCTCTCCCTGGTTTCAACGTGATCTGCAACGTGGATCAAATGAGGCGGGGAACGGCAATTGCACTTAACGATTATATACAGTTTTCGCATGCCGAAAAAAGCCGGGATGGTCGCCTCATTGCTCTAAGAGTGCAAAACACTACTCTATGCAACATCTACGCCCCATCAGGGAGCGCACTTAGAGCCAGTGCTCTCGATATGACTACGATGACTACGTCATCGCAAGCCTCAATCTGGATCCCGAGCAAACGAAAAGCCCATAATGCCCCCATGCTCATGGTCCAAATTCACCCCCACTGCATGGTGTTTTGATAGTGTTTGGTATGGGCTCAACCCATCAAAATATCATCACCATGGTCCGGAAGATCCCATTTGAAAAACCAGTGGCGTAGCATGCCCCCCTAAACCAAAATGAAAATTTCCCAGCAGTTGAAGGTCTTCCGAAACCGATGACACCCGGGCAGATGCCGTTGTCGGTCCTGCAATTTTGGGCGGAGGGTGGCTTCCAGTTCACAGGCGTCCCGACGACCATTTTCCGGTGCTACTTAACGATCTACTCGAACTAATCCCCAGCGGTGGGCCTAGCCTACTCTGACGGAGAAATTTCCTGACGTCGAAAGTTCCCTCGAAACCGTTATCTCGATGCTAGTCGGTTAGGTGCCGAGGTCAGTCCTGCGATTCCGGGGGAGGATAACTTCCGGTTCTCAGGTGCCCCAACGGCCTATCGTAGACGATGCGTGTGCTCAGTCGAATCCCCAGCGGTGGATTTAGCCTACTCCGACCGCTCCTGCTGGTCTACTTTATCTTTCTCCAGCAATCTGACTTGTCGAGTGTCAAGGTCGGTCCGGCGATTCCGGAGTGTAACTTCCGGTTCATCGGTGCCTCGACGACCCGAAGCCGTGTACTGCTACGTTGCTGGTCGTTACTCCTCTCGGCATCTTCGTTGCCCCGCTGACATGATCTGAACGACTGTTCTGTTCATCGCGTCCCATTTTTTTTTGTGTCCGCGCACATTCTTTGGACAATATTGTTCATGTTACAATGTCCTCACCGAAAATGGTTCTCATTTCGTTTTGCTCGTGGTAAAATAGCGATGATTCGAAGACGACATGCTTAAGCATCTCCTCTGCATAACCGCACGCGATGCAGAACGGCGATCTTGAGTGGCAAAACCTATTCAGATACTTCTTGAAACCGCAAGGACTAGAGAAGAATTGTGTCATGTGGAAGTTTACTTCATTGTGCGCTCTGTTCACTCACACCGACAAGCATGGTATCGATGGGTCCATCAACCGATTACAGCGTTAACCCACTGATGTTGCCACTTTATTAAGGTATCCCATCGATACCAGGCGACTTTCGTTTCTGCGATGCTCGGATGGCATTTTTCAGTTCGTCGATTGAAATTTCTGCCATTGCTGCAGCGAGCCGTAGCTCAGTATAAAGGCGTTGGTATTCAGCGTTGAAAATTTGATATGCTTCGATCGATTTCCAGCGAAAAAACGATTTAATTTTTGGCTTCGCAAAGGATATCCACCATGTCAGCCAATTGGGATAGTTTCTTCTCTGTCTGCTCCAAAACTGCCAACGGAGTTGAAATTCATCGATATTTTCAGTGGTTAAAAGATGCGGTCGAAGGGACCAAAAACCACGACCTTGGGCACGGCCGAGATGAGGAAGACAAATACGTGCTGTTAGCGCTTTGTGGTCTGAAAAAGCACATACGTGCGTTGTTGCACTTCGTAGATGTTCACAAAGTCCTGTGCTTATATAAATTCGGTCGAGCCTGGATGCCGCATTGTGCGCAATATATGTTGGTGCGGGGGTTGCGGGGTGTGATTTCAGCCAAACGTCTTGAAGTTGAAGTTGCTGCACGGTGGCCTGGAGTGCTGGGCCCGAGTTGTCACCTGTGCAATCACTTGCACGGAGAACGCAGTTGAAATCACCAGCGAGAATTAGTATAGTATTAGTATTATAGCGAAGATAGTAGGCTAGTGTGCCGTTAAAAAACCTTTCCCTTTTGGCTCTAAGACTCATAACGCAAAGCAACCTCGAGAGCCTAACTTATGCGTAAGCGATGCGGTACTTGATGTCGGAATCGTGAAGTGCGACGCGTTGAAGCCAAAAGTATAATGTGTTTGACAATATTTTTTTGAAGAAAGAGCCGTTAATGATTAAAATATTGCGATTTTGTAGGTTACAGCGCCGGAGAATCGTATTAAGTACTTTTTGCACATTTATATAAGAGGACCCCCTTAATATTGCAAATTCAGAGCAAAGCCGGCAAAAGAGGTTGAACTACAGACATTTTATACACAGACTAGTGAAGTGTCAAAAAAGTAGCCAAACGAGCATGATGGTATTGTGAGGGGAAGTAATGAGGGAAGCCTATGCAAAGCTTATGGGATCTTCCGTGATGCCAGTAAGTATCCATGGTTGCTATCTTTACTGTTTTGTCTCAGCAAGTCTGTGTATAAAGTGTCTGTAGGTTGAACCCACGTGCGGAGTAAAAGAGTGAGGCGAATTGTAATGGGTAAAGAAAAAAGGGAAATCAGAAAAAAAGTTACCACTTACACACAAAATAGATGTTTCCAGAACATTTTTTAAAGAAAATGAAGAACCTTTTAGAAAACTACACGAAAGTAGCGGGTATACAACCTAGATAGGACTTTAATCGTACGCTGACAGAGAAGGAGAAAACGGGTGAGTGCCTGCTCCCTACGTCAGGGCTGGTTTACCTTCACAACCCCAGAATGGAGCCACGAACACTGATCATTTTGATCAAGCGATCGTCCAAGGAGGCTCCCTACCCAACTGCTGCTGGTCTTAGAATGAGGCCCAATGCGAACGACCAGAGACTGGAAACAGGACAGCGGGTTTCCGAAAGAGAGGAGTCTCAACAGCTACCGCTAAGAACGGATCTAGATAATGGCCCTATACAATAAATTGGAAGTAACGTCGCACTTATGAGAAATGTTGACTAGAAGACGGCGATCGTGAACCATCACGGAAATAAAAATGCATCGCATCCTGTGGACGATGGAAACAGCAAAGCATGGCGCGAACACCTGCACAAATCGTAGCAATTCAATTTGATAATCCAATGTATCAAGCTCCTAACAACGCGTGTTAAATCGTCAGTGATGCAATTAAAACTTCGCATTGATTCCGCTTCTGTCTTGTTCCTGATCTCCCCTTGGGTCCCCTAGGTCTGAAGCGGATCAATCGACTATTAACTAATTCAGAGAGTACTGATAATCGTAATGTCCACGAATACTAATTTCCCTTGTAACTATGTATTCTGGCAGTTATTATTCCTGTTCTAGCGTGTAATTATGATTGAATGGTTTGATAAACATAAATAATTTAAGATTTTAACTGTTGCAACTAAGTCATATAGAACAAACATCCAGTTTCGAACAAACAATTTTAAAATGCTTGTTTTGACATTTCAACAAATATTTGCTAGACCATTAGGATCACCATACTGGCATATCCCATAAATATAACGATCACTTGGATATCAATTCAGCAACCCTCATGCACCAAATAGAAACGACGACAGAATCACCTCTGGTGGTAGCCTCTCAATTACATTTGGATGTGACCCCTACTCAATTTTACGCTTGAGATGGATGTCTGTTCTCTGTGCCGAAATTGATGTTGCTTCTCAGTTTTGCACGATCCAGGGGGAACTTGGCCTTAATACCACTGCTCTGTCATCGATGTTACGTGATATTCGTTATGGGATATTTTTTGTTTGGGGTCCATTCATAAGCAATGGTTCGCAGAAAATTTGTATTTTGTTTGCATTTTGTATGTGTATTTGCAACGACAACCTGTTAGCGTAAGCTTTATATCAGGTTAAGGAAACGTTACTTGTAGAGAGATACATTTAGGATGTGAAATAAATCAATCAAAACTAATACTAACTAAAATATGGAAAGGGTAATTGTTGAAAAAAAGTTTAAAAATTGTTGTTGGTTTTATTAACCCCGCTCCACTAGTACGTCTCAAATTTTTAGTTTTTCTCTTGGTAATTCATGGCTTTTCCCCTACTGTCAATACGCGACATCATTTGTGAACGGCCCTTGGTAATATCTTTAGGGCAGACAATCCAATGAAAAATAGGATTGACAGGATTTTTGTGCGTTTTTAGCATCTTGTGTCACATCTTTATATTTGTTATACATACTAAGAATACCAAATCACGTGATGTGATGGCCGGAAGATTAGAGAAGCAACCATGCCATGAATATGTCCGTAATCGTATACTTACAATGTTGAGAAGTTTAGACCAGGCAGAAAACTTCATTGCAAAGAACAACATGTAACACTGAGTCGAACATCCATATCTGTTAATAGCGCCATACAGTTCAGCGAGCCCTTCGCCTTCTCGAGGGATTGGCACGAATATCGGTCACGGACAAGACAGTCAGATAGGTAGAAAGAAAAAAAGTCAAGTCATTCGGTAAAAAGTAGCGTGAGCTAGAACACATTTTCACAATTGTTATAAATTAACCTAATTCTCAAGTTAAATAATTGTTCCCGTTTCTAACTAAATCTACCCTAACTGTACTGTGGTAAATTCAATCATATTATATGTTTATAAATACCTAAAATTGAACCTAACAGGAATTAAAGCTACGGTACGGATAGAGTTAGTACGGGTAGGAAACAGTACGCATCGAAGACTGTGCGAACCATACCATTAGGAGCACATTTAAATTACAATTTAAATTGACTTCGAAACCGAACAAATCATTAAGGTTAGTAGTCCAACCTAGCTTATTTGATTACCGTGAATCTCTAATACTATTATACTTAAATGCTAGAACACAGACTGATTACTGTACGGGTACGATTTAGACAGCTCTGTACGGCAGCGAAAACATTAACAGTAAGAATTTGTATTTATACCCTAAAACTGAATCCTAACACAAGATTATCCTCCATGCAGGAATTTATAATCCAACATTGATTCACAACGAATAAAGAAGATTCATAGATTTACTAGTTTTCACTGCTGTCCGGCAACAATATCCATATCCCTATTTACTAGCACCACGCACTAAATCAGATCATATCAGAAAATTCATTTTGGAATATAAGGAAGTGGCACACGTTACGAGCAATACTCGAAGAAACCTTTTCACTGGCGTTTATTATTGTGCGTTCTTGTGATTGGTCTGTCTTTTTAGCTAACCTTAACATGAACTGGAAGCAAATAATTCTGAGCCCCTACTCTGATCAGATTCCTACGTGCGTTCACAACGGCGTAGCCAGATGGCACATTACGGAACGCCATGCGCCGAAGCCGAGAAGAAAAGGTAAACTAATACAATCAACACAAACAAACAGCTTTTAACATACGCTGCTAAATCACAAACAAAAGGCCATCCAATAACTGATGCATTTTGAATCTCGACACCAACTGCCAGCACCAACTGAGCAGAACCAAAGACTGCACCCAGTGCCTCCAAAGCAACAACCAGCAACACCAAAAAAGGGGGCGTCTAGTGCTCAAACCGAAAGATATTTACGATTTTGAAGGCAAGGTAACAATGGATCTTTTGAAAAATTTTAAGATCAATTTATACATGCTGTTCTGACATCACTGGCAGTTGCACCATTGCACCCTGGTCGAATTGACAGATGCAACAAATTTACTGTCATGCTGATAAACGACGAAGTGCATCACAAATGTAGTGCGAGGGAATTGTCAGAGACAACATAAGTAAACAAACAACATAAGAAGGAAAGTAGGATAGAAAATGCCATTTTGAAAGTGATAGTAGTAGAATAGTAAAATACGTTGGAGTAAGAAATTAGAAGTTGTGAGCAAGGAAATTATTCGGACAGTGGATAGATTGCAGATTAAGCTGTACTTAGGAAACTAAGATCCAGAATACATACGCGGAGGCAAACACTGGACAAGTACGAACGGTACAGTTGAGATTATCAATTCTGAGATAAAATGAAATAAATTGCGATAGACAGCGATAGAGGAAGGAAAAGAGGAAGCTGTAAAGTAAGGAGAACAAACAATTTTTGATCTGCACAGAAAAAAAAGGCGGATTTCAAAAATCTTGTTTTCGGCTGCCGTCCGAACACATGCATTGTGCACGAAAAAAAAATATTTTCGATCGTCCCAAAAGTAGACGTCCAACCATTTCCACGCCGAGGAGCGCCGCGTCGAACATGATAACTATTGATAAAATTGTCTGAAACTGGAAATTCTATAAGATTTGTCAAGCTTAGACTTGTGGTTACTCGATGAACAAAAAAAATCGAATAAAGTTCGAGTTTCAGAAAATGGCTTCATGAAAACCGAAGTCTCATATTTTGCTGTAAAATTTACTCAACTTTCTTCAAAATAATGGTGAGGAAAACTACACTACACATTAGACTGGTTCAATTTTTGACTTTTAGCTCCACCAGGCTGTACTGATTCCTTTCATTACCCTTAATAATTGTGCAAAATTTGGTACCGATCGGTTGTGTCTACGGACACTCCAAAAATTACAAAGTTTATATGGAAATTAGTATGGAAAATCGGTGAACATAGAAAATAAATTCTTAAAAAATCACCTCATCAATCAATTCATGAGAACACTATATAATTCTAAAGGTATTCTTCTACTGAACACATTCGGAGAACATTGAAAGTTTGTGAAAATTCGCTGAGAAAAGCATGACTTCAAAACAAGTGGATTTTATTATTAATCATAGCAACCCTGTTCGAACTGCTCCATCGTTATACAACTGTAAACTAGACTTGCCACCCACCGCTCGCGTATGGCAGATACAGATATTCAAACAGGGTTGCTATGATTAATAAGAAAATCCACTTGTTTTGAAGTCATGCTGCTTCTTAAGTTGATAGCTTTTCTCAGCGAATTTTCACAAACTTTCAATGTTCTCCGAATGTGTTCAGTAGAAGAATACCTATAGAATTATATAGTGTGCTCATGAATTGATTGATGAGGTGATTTTTTAAGAATTTATTTTCAATGTTAACTGATTTTCCTTACTAATTTCCATATAAACTTTGAAATTTTTGGAGGGTCCATCGTAGACATAACCGATCAGTACCAAAATTTGCACAATTACTTAGGGCCATAAAAGGAATCAGTAGAGCCTGGTGGAGCTAAAATTCAAAAATTGAGCCAGTCGACTACACATATTGGGCAATCTCATGAAAAATCAAGTCAATTTGTTGATTAGTTTTTGAGCTATCGTTTTCGACAATTTAAAAATAACGCGGTTTCGAGAAAAACGCTATTAAAGGGTGTCCCACATAAAATTGCATCACAGAAAACGCGCTGTAGAAAATAACTCATTGGGTATTTTCTCATGAAAATTGGGGTAGAAGTAGTTTAGAGTGTATTATTTACACTGTTTTTTTGTCGCTGTCATTTTTTCGAAAATTGTTGCTAATAGATTGAAATCTGCGTGTGTTATAGCAAATACGCGCGAGGAATGCCTGGTCGGTTAAAACAAAAGAAGTTCAGCGGGGCTACCGAGATTGCGGGAGACTATTCTATTCTAACAAGCGAATAAAAAAGAAGTCGTTTTTCCCACTTCACCAGACGCCCCCCTAAAGAAGCAACCTTCGATAACATAACGATAGTATTGTCACATCAATATCGGTAAGTTATGAGGCCATCCAACCATGTAATTTTTTATCTATCATCACGATCAGGTGAATGATCACTTTTCGCGCTTTTTCATCAGCTCCCGAATATCATTTTACACTTCCTCTAGCGTGCCAAGCCATAATTTTCATTTGTCGTTCAGCAAAACTCAAAGTGAGGTACAAAATGCTTTTTGTATAATTTTTTTCTGTTAATCTGGATAATTATTAGTGGTGGTTGTGGAAGTAACATATGTGTTAGATAATTAGAAACTCATATGTCGTCATTTTTGGAAGCTGAGTACGCGCTTTCCATAATTGCGTCAAACTTTGTCGGGTGAATCAAGAACGACGCTGAAATTCTTTCGTTAATCGATCCACACACAGTGGACAGTCGCATACATGGATAAGTCTTTATACCGATGTCAGCTACTGGCGCTTGCACTCAACAGAATATTGCTCTCGGTCGATTTACCACGATACCTATACGCACACTTGCATTCATATACCATGTGGACAAAAAACCTTGGTTTTCGACTCCTACCCCAGAATACACACATATCATACAAAACGCTGGAGGTTTGTGAAGAGAAGCATTGTCCTCAAAATTGTAGAGATGCTGTTGGTCGTAAATAGATAATGTTTCAGGAAAACTGATAACGTCCCAGTACAACCATCTAAACTATGTAATTGGGAAGGCCAGTCTGGCCAGAAGAATCATATGGTCAAGTGAATGTGAAAAAATCCGACGACAATATTGGCTGTTCTAATGAGCATAAATTTTAACGAAGCCATGCCTGAGTCAGTTTGGCGCGTTGCCAAATATCACTTGGTGGTCGATTTCCACGAACCTATTTTTTGCGGAACAAATATTGATATTAATTGAATGAATGTAAACTAAACAAAAATAGGAATTTTGAAGTCCGATGATACTGAACTAAATCAAAAAACACCAGACGATATTCATACTCGAGCTTGTCTAGCATGAGAAAGATGAACTGTGTTGGGTTGATGGAAAGTGGTCATATGATCTCTTCTGTTTTCTAGGGATGTCATAGACGTTAGGGATAACATAAGGTTGTAGGTTCGAATACTTCCTCTGGGGCGGTTTTTCCACACAAAAAACTCCGGTTTAACTATTTAATATTTCGATTTGTTTCCCTTTGGATATTCCTAAATAACGCTTAACAAAACGTTTTAGAACCTGATTAAAAACATGGCAGTATAAGAAAATATGGCATTAAAACGCCATCAGAATCCATTCTGATTGGGATTCGGACTGGGCCTACTACATGGATCAACAAATATACCTCAATCATTTTTACGAGAGAATAATTACCTTATACTCCTGTGACTTCCATTCCGCGTCAGCGTATTCATCTGCGGTGTCCCGGGCAGCGTGTGGCCCAACGCATTCATGTAATCCGCAATCAACAGCGTTATCTCCAGAATCTTCGGTTTACTCATGGCGAACAGCAGTTTCTGTTCGGGACCGCCTGCCAGGGTATCATCCGCGCTGACCACCAACATGAAATCATCCTGACAACCGCCGAAGGTCATCACCGAACTGTACGGATAGCGAGCAATTGATGCCATCGAGGAAAGCTCCAGCACGCTGAGAGCATCCTCGGATACAGCCAGCCAGGCCATCGCTTGATCGGAATGTCTAGGTTTGGCTTGGAATAGTGCCGCACCGAAGAAGGGCCATTTACGGGCACAGGTCAGATAGATCCGTACGCAGTCCACAACGGAGCGACCTTTCAGCAGGGACCACTTGCCCGCCAGCAATTCTTGTAGTTCCTTCAAACCATCCGTGGTTAGAGCGTCCCGGTAGCGGTAAGGATAGAACTTGTCCAGTGCCTGCAGCGAGCTGGTCTTGGCTTTGTCCACCGCGAAATCACCCATGTCGATCTGTGCCATTAGGGAAGCCAGTTCAAGAGCTAGATCACGTGACAAAGGAAACCGGCCTTGGACCACTGCAAAATTATAAAATGGACAGAATCTAGTATTGTTCGTCATTCTGATACTAAATTTAGAGGACTTACCTTGTTGATTTATCTGATAGCAGAGAAGGAGTCGCTCTTTCTCGGTTTCCAGTTTGGCCGCGTGTTTCCAGTAGAGTCGATTTTTATAGGTCAACTGAATCACACGAGAGTTTTCAAATTTACCGGAACCTTTCTCGCGTAACGCCGTTTCCCATTTGGAAATTACGTCACAGAGCTAAAATAAAAAAAAAAATTGGTTTAGCCTTTGATTTATGGAACATGGTCGAAACAAACCTTCGCCTGCGGATCCAAATAGTGCTCCAAGTCCTTTTCGATCGGATCGTCACTAAACAGTGTAAAACCGTTGGTGCCATCGCGACATCCAATCTCCTGTGCCAGCGTCGAGTGGAACTCCTCGATCGTGGAGGACCCATCAAAGGACACCACCTGGTAGGTGCCATTCATCATGTGCACCGGAATCGCATGCGGCAACGAGTGGTGATACGGATTCTTTAGCAGAATCGACAGGACTTCCATACGGGAGGGTTTCGTTTCACGACCACCATTCTGCATGGTTCGCTCCAACGCTCGCTCGCAGTAGGCCGCGTATTTGCCGCATTCGGTTTTGGAGTCAGCATTCCTTGACAGGTGTAGTTTGAGGTACCACAGCAGGCTGTGTGATAGGAGATTGGTTAGCAAAAGGGGACTACTACGGTCAGAGGCGATCACTTACCGGCTATTTTTTGGCACGAACAGGGACACTGCTAGCGACAGAAGCTGCCAACCCTGGATGAATGTGTAGGCTGGCGGATTCGATTTGCAGTCGATAATCGGTGCAATCGATGGAGCCTGGGCAAGATTTTTTGAAATAGCAGTTAGAAAACATTTTTGATTCAAAAAGACGAAATAAAATATTTGAAAAAGTAAAGCATCGATTATGTTTTGTACAGCAGTAAATCCCAATCAAACGAACCAAATATGTGTTGGTTAGTAAACTCACGACACTACAAATTTAGGCTATAGATAAAATGTTAGTGTAAAAACTCGGAAATTTTGTTAGCAGCAGCTGCCTTAACAAAAAAAAAAACAAAAACCAAAGGAATGAACCCATATTCGAATAGAACAAACGATGGAAAACGGGAAAATCAAAATCCAAAACAAGAGAAAAAAGAAACTCAAAACAGATACAAATTAGATAATAATCATCCTACCTGAATGGAAGTTGGTGAGCTCCCATTCGCTTGAGTTGTATTGCCTTGTTGCGTATCACAAGTGAACAAACTCTGGGTTGCACATAGCAGCAATTGCTATTTCGAGGGGGGCGGGCATTATCAAGGATTAGTGGTGGTTAGATTTTTCGAGGGCAGTTGAAGGGAAAATAGAAAAAGAGAGAGAGAGAAAGAAAGAAACAAAAAGACGACGGCAAAAATGGGACGCATTAATGAAATTCGTAGCTACTTCGTGTCTAGTCGCAGCAAAATTAGTTCGCCTACTGCAATCTGGGCTATCTCCGTTCTAATCTCTAATAACAATCTCTATGGGGGAACGTTTTGCATCGGTTTCGTTGTAGTGTGTGGGAGGACTTGAACTGTTTTACAGATAGGAATGATAGTTTGCTTGATACACGGCATCTACAACTAGTTGTAAGAGCAAAGGAAATTCACTAAAAAATTAAAATACAAAAGAAAACTAAACTATAACTAAACATGCTTGAAATTTATAGAATAACTAAAGGTGGTTGTTTTCGACGTTTGATAATTTTGGAAAAAAAAAAGTTTTATAACTTGGAACGAATCTTGGATACTACATTTAAATCTTTTGTCACAAGATAATTTTATTTTCTTCCGATTAGTTGTGGAATTTGCGTTTCGACTTCGTCTCATCAGAATCCGACCCTAACTTAGTGACAGGAGTAAGCTTATGCGGGATTGACGCTAGCTCAAAAAAAAAAAAACGGGGACACAACTTGTTTACTCAGAAACACAAATCACGCCTCCGTTTTTTTGGATTTAGCGTCAATCCGGCGTTAACTTGGTGCTGTCACTAAGTTAGTGACGAATTCTGATGAGACGAAGTCAAACCGCAAATTTCATAACTAATTAAGTTAGAGCTTTTGTGTCCTTTGCGCGAGTTTACGCAATTTTCTCCTAAGTAGAGAAAAATTGGTTCTCACCCAAATTCTTCAAGTTGCATTACTATGAATTGTATTGGCACGGATAGATTCATGTAGAATTATACGGCTGTCTTCAGAAAATTCAACCTTATTAAATAATATTTAACACTTCAATATATTCAACAAATAAGAACTCATGGAGCGACTCTGGTTCGGGGCTAAATATTTTTTTTTCCTGTTTCCCCTCATTCTGTCTCACATATTTGAAATGGACTGGCTGCATTTGGCGTTAAGTTCTTTCGTATCGACAAGTCCCGTCTCAGAGCGACGTTCTGCTTGATTTTTCTTTTCAAAATTATGATGGTATCCTTGTCATGATTCTGACCGAATCCAACTGATAATTTTGATGGAATCCAGCAAACTTTGCTCTTACTCATAATTGAATCATGTTCAGAACTGAAATTGTACCCTGTTTCAGATTCTGGTGAGATTCTTTCTTTTTAAATTTTATTATGATTTCGATGAAATTCTACTCAGAAAGAAATCCTTATCAAAATCATTTTTGGTTTTGTTTCGTATTTAGCCGGAATAATTTAGCGCCGCATCGACGATAGATCCAAGGTAGATCGCTGTCTCGTCGGCATAACAAAACTTCTGTTCTAACGGAACATCATGTTTGACCAGTTGTTTGTTTCGAAACACAAATTGTGTCCGCCTTGGATCTGGCTGGCTCTAAGTTAGTGTCGGATTCTGATGAAACACAGTCGAAACGCAATCCACGTCTTTATTCAGTTAGGATTTATGTCCTTCACGCACAAAGAATGGTTTCACCAAAAACTTTTGCTTTAGGAAGGAGTATTGGTGTTTATCTAATAGAAAAAGACTATATCATAGAGAAGTGTCCAAAAGATTATTTAAATTTCTGAGGAAATCCGTTCCAGGATGCAATTTTTATTTGATGGAATCTTTCCCATTATTCTAGTGAAAAAGTATTCCATCAAAATACTGAATATGATTTCATCAGATTCTTACTATTAAGGGGATGTTCTCATTCAAAATTTGGATTTTTTTTCATTTTTTGAAGATTTAAGTGTCTACTATATTGTGTTAAACGGGGTTTTCAATCCGCACATCAAAAAAGTTTCTACAGATCATTGTTCGAAGTGGTGGTCGCCATGGGACGCTAAAATCTTGATCTACTTTTTAAAATAAGTGAGGTTAAGTTATGAAATTAGTCAGGAGAGGAATTCCACGAAGATCCGTCCGAAAATCTTTAAAATCGTGACCGACCATCTTAGATTCCAATGAAACTTTACACGTTTCACCGTCATGCAAGACTAAATATTTTCCACAGGTAATAAGATTATTTTGACTCAAGAGCAACTTTTCAAAAGGGAGTAAACGTTTCTACGTGTAAGAATTTCAAAAAAAAATTTGTTCGATTACTGTATTTTATACAGGAAAACTATCTGAGAACGAGTTACAGGGAATGAGTACTTCTGTCTGAAAAAATATACACTGAAAAAAATGTGTCAGTTTTCAAAAAAACAAAAATTTATGATAAAAATTTAAATTGCGAAAAAACCCATTTTTTTAAATTTTTTATATTTTGTTACCAACAACCTAAAGAGAAAAGAAATATTTTGAATGTGATTGCATGATGGAGAAAAAATCGGTAAAAAAGTTTTCCTAACAATAACTTCATACATGTTTTTAAATTTCAAACTAATAGACATACAAAATTGTAATTCTACTACAGAATATAATTCTAAGCACCATTTAAAATCAAAATGCATTTAACAAAATCTTCCAAAATGCGATATTTTCGAGATATTTGAAATTTTGCTCCTTCAAAAACAATTAATTCGTGTAATTATGCTCTTTTTAAAAGTTATTCGCGTTATCCCATCAAAAAATGTCAAAAAATTAATGTTTATCGTTTTAAAGACGTAAAAGCAACCTTTTTAGTGTATTTGGATCATGGAGAAGCTTTCAATAAAAAAGTTTTCCTAACAACAACTTTTGACATTTTTTTATAATTCTTACTATTTGTGGTCAAAAATACAATTTTCTTTTTGAATATGATTCTAAACGCCATTTTAAATCGAAATGCTCTTAACAAAAATTTTCTAAAATGTGGTTCTCGAGATATTTTAACTTTTGTTGTAACAACACAATTATTTTGTTCTTCAACATAATATTCCTATCTCTTCTCGTTTCTTTGTAATTTGACTTCTAAACTTTTCCTGTATTTCACTTGCAAGTTCATAAATGATTCAAATCTAAAAAATGTGCTTTATATCGCTATTATCAGGGCTTCATTGGAAAGCTGAGAAAATTTCCTTTCGATGTATGTACAGATATCTTTTAGTTAAGTGTACTACATGACTTTTTACCAGTAAAATATCTCAAAATTTGCGTTTCTCTGTGATTTTTGTAATTATTCTAATTATTATTTAACTAAATTTATCGTCACTATTGTTCATTTGGTGCCCCTAAATATTATCTACAACTTGTTATTTGACTCTTTATCCCTATCGCTTTTCATTTCGCTGCAATTTAATAGTTAACACAGCATGGCCTTATCACAAATGCAGTGGGTTCGAAATCGTTGTTTTTGCATATGAAACGAGAAGATCAAAATGATTTTGCTTCGAAACTAAAAGAGATAATTGAACGGAGTCAAAGTAAGAATTGTAGAACTTGCTGAGATGCATTAATTCCATGATAAAAATGGCGAAGTTTAATATTTACCATTTTAAGAAATAACGAAAATGCTAATAATAACACTAACTTTAAACTAATTAATTTCTAAAAGAATACTAAATTCACTTAACTGAAAGGTATTAATACATTTTTCTCTGCTAAATTTTCCTGGCTTTCGAATAAAAATAAGAAAAGGTACAATAAGTGCAATATTTTTTCAATAAGAGCTAGTATTAGTGAATTTGAGATAAAAATATCCAAGTTCAATAACCCAAACACATGAAATCAAGACAATATAAGTATAACATGTCCAAGAACAAATTATACAACTTTTCAAGACTAACAATTTGAATTATTAAAATAGTGATGTTAACTATTAAGATTTTCGCGAAGTGAACGAAAAATCGATCAAAATTGTTAAATTTTAAATAAATTACTGTGAAAAGATTACTTAACCTCATTAACTGAAATATTTGAGGACATTTTTCTGTGGAAAATTTTCTCACCTATCCAATGGATCTAAAAGATTTGAAATACAAAGTATATTTTTTGAGTTAGAGCTATTTTAAGACAACTAAGTTTTTAACACAAAAAGTTCAATAATTTAGTAACGGTTGAGATTTCATGGTATGTCTAGAACGATTTTTTTCTCCAAATATGACAATCAATCATCCCTCGAGAGGTTCTTAACCATGAACCAAACACCCTGTATATGAAAACAAATCAATATTTGCGTTCTAAAATTTTGTAAAAGAGAAAGGTCCAAATCGAAAACTTGAACCATTACAACCAGTAATCGGCGTTCTGCCTTAGTTTCATCTTGATCAGCTGGAGGGAGAAGAAGGGTTATGTTCGCAAAATGTGTAGGAAGGAATCTTTATGCCCAAATGGTGTAAACTCCACAAATTATTTATGAAAATTTATCAAAACGACCACGTTATTATTCAATTGAAAAAAGGTTCGAAATCGGCAAAGTTCTAAAAAGTTGATCTTATCAAAAAAATTTCGAGATAATATAAAATCTCGACGTTTCATGCATTTTAAAGATGTTTGGCATCAAAAATACAATTTCAAAAATATATTTCCGGAACCATATAAGCGATATGTGACACAACCATTAAAACTGTGCAGCGTACAAAATAAAGATGATTGCAAATTATACGGCAATCAAATTATTCATTTAATGAAAAATTTAATCAACGAATCATTTTGAACTTTAAATAAGGAAGGAACGTGGACAACCGTGCCAACCGTTTCAGTTTAAAAGGGGTGTGATAAATCGTTCGGAGTGACTTGGCTAAGAAGGTTAAAGTCACTCCTTTGGTCCTAACTTCCTGGGATGGAACAGAGGTATTTAGACCTGTCCTGGCTAATGAGCCTAGGTTATAGCGCCTTTAATCGCTCTCTGAAATAAATGTCGTTTTTCATTGAAAAACGCCGAGGTAGTAAAGTGCACTGGATTTGGACTTTCTAGCAGAAGTGAGAATGAAACACGTCTAGCGGCCTGCTTTGCTGCTAGAAAATGCTACACCGGTGCAATCCACTGTCCCGGGGTTTTTCAATGAAAACCTCCAAAAGAAAAAGAAAAGGCACAAGAAAATTAAACTCGAGACCTCGGGAGCCGTTGAGGATGGACAATGTATGCCACCACGGATTAAAGCTAAATTTGACACAAATCAAAGTATAAGCTCTCAGCAAGATTTATATCACACATCTAAGGCCAAACGTGGTAAAACGCGTAGTTTGGGTCAAACTTTAATGGCCTCCAGTAACTCACATATGAATTCTTTCGAGTGTTTTATATCGGCCACAACAACCGCCCAATACAGTACAAAAAAAACCAGAAAATCTAGATATTACCAGAAATCGATGTTTTACTACCACCCACGGCACGGAAGCATGAATCCAGTGGACCAATTCCTGGTTCCAGCCGCTCGATACCACATGGCATCTAAGTTGACTCTGTTCGGAGAAAGACAATTGTTATCAACACGATTATAATAAAATCATGTTTTCCCAAAAAAACGTCGTTGCAGTGGAGGACTGCAGAAAAAGTTGTTGACCGATCTCGAATTTGTTTCTAAATGTTCGTAATTTATTTGCCGTGTCCTTGAACGATTCCATTTTTTCATCTAAGCCCTCCATATCAATGTTATGAATTTTTTTTCGGAAGAAAAAATTGACTTCTTGGAACAATCGTCCCCGATTGCAAAAAAACGAACAATTTTTTAGATGGATCGTTCAAGGACACTACAAGTCCCTACACCAATGAAGTTGGTTTTAATCATAATCACGGCTAGCCTCTTTGACAAAAAACGCGCTTTGAGGAAACCGTAATAACGCTGACAATCATCAGCATTCCCTCGTGCTCTCAAGCTGACCTTACAAATTAGACACTGCACCACGTGAAACGTGTAACAAATATTCAACAAAAACATGGCTACACACCCTTACCAGCAATTCAAGCTGCTACCTTTTTCCCATAAATAAAAATATTTATCTAATAATCTGCGAAAAATCCTTTACAAATCCTTATAATCTCAAATCAATCAAATGAAGAACTTAGCAGTGAAACCTGAGGGGGAATCGAGTAATTTATTACTGTATTCGTAAATTTTCGTATGGCAAGTGCGTTGCTCATAGTTTATATCAAATCTTATTTCAAAAACCTGTTTTAATCCACCCAGTGGTGCAACTGCGCCTTTCTCATTTATCCAAACTATGATTCATTAGCTGGTTTTGTTCAATAGAATTTGTGGAAATGTCTATTACATTCTTATTTCACTTAGCACGTATCCCACGACTACCACGCAAGTAGACGCAGACTCACTTTAAGCAAAAAAGTATAGGGGAGACCGGGGCTAGTATGCAGTTTCCATTTTTTACCGCTTTGATGTAGATAGATTTTGCAAAATAGCCAACATCCCTGAATTTTATCACAGTGTTTGTTGCATTGTCTTTGTTGTTATAGACAAAAATGTGTGACGCGAAAATCTCGGCAATTTATCCCGGCCCCGGCGGTATGTATAAATACGCCAGAAAATGGAGATTCAATTATATCAAAGGTTCGTGCTGAATGTTTTTTCAATAAAATTGTATATTAACCGACAATTGTCAATATATTTCAGTCTCAATACCCCGGCATTTTACTTTGACGCGTATTCCATATTCAAAAGCATATTTTCGAAATTCTTCAGGCGATTGGCCGAAGTAAATATCCCCTGCATTGACGAGATACACAAAGTTTTACTTTGGAGTTAATTCCAAAAATACAAATATTTGGTGGCTATACTTGCACAGTAAACAGTATATTTAAAATCACCCAAAATAACCCATGGTGTTTAAAATTTAAAACATTTGCTTGGTATGCTCGAAAACACAATATCGCGCACCACTTTTACAAAACAAAATGTTTAAAAAACTCATTGTATAATGGGTTTCACATAACTTTAGCTACACAATGAGAGGCAGCGCAATATGTCTAATAGAAACGAAAACAAAGGGATTCAACCAACGCCATTTCCGTTGGTGGAATGGGTTTGGAAGTGGAGCTTTGTAGGAGGATGCGTCAAAAATCCTTCATCTTATTTCGGTATACGGGGTAGATGAAGGAAATTCGGATGTGAGGGTGGTCCAAAGGGAGAGGAGTGATGAAGGAGTGAGTTGTGAGAGCTAGGGTGGGGGGAGGGGGGGGGGGGGTCTGCTGAGTTGCGACAAAATATTCAACCGCGCAAATGTTGCCTTTCATTTGAGACTTGGTTTGAGAACATCGGTTCAGTCATCACCGAAGAACCGATGTGACTTAAATTGTGGAATATTCCCCGAATCCGGGTCTTCGTCGATAGTAGACAATATATCCCAAGATTGGCAATCAGTGATCTAGACGTGCGAATCGAAGTAATGTGGTGGCCATTTCAATAGTTTTTAGCATCTGCGGTGTTACGATTGTACCGATTTATATGGGAAATTCCAGTGTAACCTTACTAACCAACCTGTAACTCCGGAACCAAGAGTCAGAACCGAATGAAATTCAGCAGCAGCCAATGGCATTACCGTATCTTTCATTTGAAGTTCAATTTTGTAAAAATCGGTAGAGAATTCGCTGGGTAATAGGTGTGATATTTGCTTAGGAACTTGGCGAGTTCCCCGGAGGCATCTAGAACCGTCATAGGTGGCCAATGTGGTCAAAGCTGCTTTGATTTATCATTAGCGATCCAGACTCGCAAACTAGAGTAATATTGAACCCATTTTAATATGTTTTAAGTCATTTGGACATCATGGTGGTACCAGTTTATATGGGAATTTTCTGTGTGACCGCACTCTTCAACCCGTAACTCCGGAACCGCAAGTCGGATCAACTAAAAATTCAATAGCAGCTTATACCTTTCAGATGAAACTAAGTTTGTGAAAATTGGTTTAGCCATCTCTGAGAAAATTGTGTGAGTTTAAATGACACACACATACACACACAGACATTTGCCGATCTCGACGAACTGAATCGAATGGTATATGACACTCGGCCCTCCGGGCCTCGGTTGAAAAGTCGATTTTTTCAGTGATTGCATAGCCTTTCTTTATATGAGAAAGGCAAAACGGTTGAAAATATCGTTTTCCGTTCCCACAACATTCGTTGTGATGCTTGATGTGGTTTTTGAGGGTTAGAAATCTGTTAAATTATGTAAGCTTTCGACACTCTTAGAAACCAATATTCATGATCATTAATAAATAAATTGAACAAAATATTCATCCGATATCTGCCACCGTTTGTCCACCGACTGTTTTTAACAGACTCGATATTACAATGCTCCTACCACTCACTATTTTGTATCTTTATTCACTAGCACAATAATTTACTTTAACAGTTTACAGAGAAGTTACAGCAGGCTTTTTGCAGTATCAACGACCGATCTTTGGAATTTCTAACCAAAAAGATTATAAACTGACCCATGGCTTTCAAAAAGTCGCAGTGAAACTTTATAAACCTACGCCGAATTGACTTAGTTTCGTTTCGAGTAGAAACGGCATTAGAGAAGATCGGGTGTGAACTGTGGTCGTGTACTGACAGAGAAGGGGAACAAACGACACGCGCGTGAGGCTGCTAGTGTATTTTTTTTGCTTATTTCAGGCCGCTCAAATTTTTTTCATATTTTATTCATGGATAAAATCGATTGTTCCTCTAGCTGCTAAACGAAAACTAAAAACTATTACTAAAAAAAATCGAAAAATGATCGTAATAAGTATAAGTAAGAAGCAACACTCGCGATGGCCGGATGTCCGGAGTTCAAGCTGCTCGATAACAAATTTTGGAAATTGATCGCGAACGACTTTCGTGCATATCGCTAAGATCGTATTGCGTACCAAAACATCTCCTGATATTTACCCTCTCCTACTAACATAATTCCTTTCCCGTGATGCCCGTGGAGATGCAGTCTCGATCTATAACAGCGAGTGTCGAACTAACATTCCTTGTCTTTCCCGGTAGCAAAGCATTGAACGTGGCCGGCGTCGTTATTGACAATTTTATGGAAATGTTGAGTCAGTGAAACATTCATAGTGACAATGATTTGCTTCTCCCAAGCATCATTTTGTTGGTTTATTTGTAAATTTTCACTCATTAGGTAAATAACGAAGAGCAGCTACGGGCAGTCTACCAAAGCTAAGCTAACATGGCCATCAAGGGGTAATTCTTCCAGGTAAATGATATATTATGGAAATGTTGTCAAGAGAAACGATCTTTTATTACTATCTTTCAAATATTTTGTTATCTTTCCAATTGACATAACTATATGTCTCTTTTTGGAAATCTTGAATTGAAAAACGAATTTTATCATTTTCATCACTAGAAATTCTACTTTGATTTTAATTTTTACAGGAATCCTGCGCATGACGGATTCACTTGTTAATAATATCAATAATTTTGGTTTAACTCAGCACATCTTGAATGTAAAATGTCACCTGGTGGCGGAGTCGTTAATCATCTTTTCTTCATATATATTGATGATTTTAATGTAGAATACATTTAAGCTTTCAATATAGGGGTCCCGTTTCAAAATATCGGCTGCGGCGCCGCGTCAGATTTTGAACGTTAATAACTTTTATCATACTTAACAGAATGGTTTGATTTTTAGGCCAATTTGTTGAAAATATGTATGCTGTATTAAAATTTGAAGTATGTATAACATGCACTAATAACAAAAAAATGTGTTTTGAAAAATCTTTCGAAAACGACTCGGAAAAGTGAAAATTTTCAGCCCATCCCGCACAGAGCCGTCACTATGGTGGACTAACCGAACAATAAAATAATGAAAAGTTTATATAGGGTGATGAGCCTATTTGCGCCATGTTTCTATTATCACCCTACCCATTTGAAGCCGTTGGTTAGAGCAGTGTCTGCCATCTTTGTTCAACGCAGAGTCAAATGGTAGCGCAACAATAGGGGCACTCGATTCGTGTTTTCATTGTGCTTAAATACGAGAATTTTACTGTTTTCGACGCATTTGTGTTATTGTATTGGTTCTTAACAACAAAGCAAAGCGCTTGATGTCAATTTTTACGCATTCCATTGATTGTAAGGCAAGAAATTACCGAATTAGAAAGGCACCTTGCTTAGCATGGTGAAAATAGGCTCATCACCCTATTGGTCCACTACATGTTTGTTCCTATGATTATTCGCATTGGGTTGCTTGACGAGAGCAGTTGGTGGGGGAAAGATGGTATATTCCTTTGGTTAGGCCATTAGAAGCCGGATGGAAAGGAAAGGCTCATGCACGGCACGAGAACGAGCGAGAAAGCGATAGTAGTGCATATTAGCGCGATTATATAAATATCTGTCGGTCGGTTTTTCTCATCATTCGTATTCGTTCAAGCACTAGCAAGCAGCCAGTCCATCGAAGGAAAGCAGTTGGCGATGACGACGGTCGGAAAAAGTGCCCCAGCTACTGGTGACTCATCGCAACCCGATCAGGAACTGTCGCCCTGCAAGAATTTCGCCCCAACTAAAAGGCAACAGAGCAACTAATCTGTAGGCTATCGTTCCAGCGTCTGGGTCGTGCGATTGTGCAGGACTGCAAAGTCGAGCTACGCTTACAAAGCTCAGTCGTAATGATGCCCCGAGAAGCCAACGATGCCTACTTGGTCGGTTTGTTCGAGAATGCAAAATAGTGCACCAAGCGCATAAATTTCAGGCCAAATACATTAAACTGGCTCACCGTGTCCGCCGGGAGTGCGTCTGAATTATGCTCCCGCAATAAAACAATAAACGGTTCTTTACAGGACCAATTAATTGTGTTCTAATAAGATTTAAACTGAAATTTACATTTTATGGTGTATAACAAATAATTTTCAGAAAGCTATGTAAGAAATACGATGTGTGGAAAGAAAGAAAGAGAATTTAAATTATCCTCTCTCGTTCGTTTTCGTGCACTGCTTTTCCATTTCTTTCTGCTGCTAATACCATCATAACTAAAACGAATGTGGGTGTTCCCCCACCATCCCATGGCCAGTATCAGCGCTAACAAATAAGACAAAAATTTAAATTTGTGAAAATCTTTTCCTTCCTTCTTTTCAAATCTGCAACATTCTTTGAAAATATTGTTGGAATGTTGTTATTGAAAAACTGAACATGCAATAACGAAAGGAAAGGAAAGGCACAGGAATGGCACGAAAACGAGAGAGAGAGAGAGAGAGAGAGAGAGAGCGATAGTAGTGCTTTCTCGTGTTTTCATATATGAATATTGGTCGGTCGGTTTTTCTCATCATTCGTATTCGTTCAAGCACTAGCAAGCAGCCAGTCCACCGGAGGAGAGCAGTTGGCCATGATGACGGTCCGCAAAAGTGCCCCAGCTACTGGTGGCCCATCGCAACCAACTACCGATCAAGAACTGTCGCCATGCCAGTATTTCGCCCCAACTAAAGGGTAATGGAGCAACTAATCCGCTGGCTAACATTCCAGCGTCTGGTTCGTAAGGTTGTGTATTACTTCAAAGTCGAGCTACGCTTACAAAACTTAGCCGTAATGAAGCCAGTGATGCCTACTTGGTCGGTTTGTTTGAGGATACAAAATAGTGCGCCAAGTACGTAACTTTCTCGCAAAAGAAATCAAACTGGCTCACAGTGTCCGCTGGGAGTGGGCGTAAATTACAATAAAAGCAACGGTTCTTTTCAGAACAAATCAATTGTGTTCTAGTGAGAGTTAAACTGAAACTTTCATTTTAAGATGTGTAACAAATTTTCAACAAGCAACATAATACGTTGTGTGGAAAGAAGTAGCTTGCACACGGAACAAAAATTTAAATTATCCTCTCGCTCGTTTCGTGCACTGCTTTTCTATTCCTTTCTACTGTTATTATCAGTATTACCAAAACGAATGTGCGTGTTCCCTCACCATCCCTCTAGTGATCAGTGTTGCTTTAATTGCATGTGTTTAAGGGAAACATTGAAGTCGCATGCTTCTATTCGAGCTTTTTGGCAGCCTCCGTGAACTAACTGCATTAAATGATTTTTTTGTGCAGCTCCGTGCTAGTAGCAAACAAAATGGCCCTACCAGTATCTGATTCGTGAGATTGTGCAGGATTTCAAAGTCGAGCTAAGCTTATAAAGTTCAGCCGTAATGGTACCCGAAGAAGCCAGTCTTGTCGTTTTGTTCGAGGCTACAAAACAGTTCGCCAGGCACGTAACTATCATGCCAAATATATCCAACGATCCAGCGCATCACGATCAAACCCAAAGCCGATACCAAAGGTTCTTTTCAGAACCACCATTATTACCATAGAGAATTATTTGAAAATTTCCCATTCAAACGTGATTCTGTTGAATTAGATTTAAATTAACGTCTCGAATTGAAATCACGACCCTCCGGTTATGTCACAGACATTACCCACCCATCTTTTTTATTGTGACCACGACTAACGGTTTAATATAGACACCCCATTTCAATATTTCGGAAGGAACAGAAGGTCGAGTTTGGAAAGGTTGTAACTTTCATTGTACTTAACCAAATTACACAATGTTCGCACTAATGATTCAGAAATATGACGAGGAATCTTCTATTAGATTTGTAAGTATGTATAATTTACATGAATAAAGAAAAATTGATTTTCAGGAATCAATTATTATCTGTTCTGCCATTGGCCAGTACTACGCGACTTCCTCATGCTAACAATTCATTTCATCGTTAGCCATCTCCCTCACCAAGGCCAACAAGGCCAACAAAACCGGTCCTTTTCAGGATCACCATCATTTTTGTAAAGAATAATTTGAAATATTCCTCGCCCAAATCACCTTTTGTCCGAAAATTCCAATGAGTATCAACATATTTGAAGAACATGTTCCTTATGTATTCTACATCTCTCCGGTTATGTCCCAGACATTACCCACCCATCTTTTTTCCCATGCAAACTTAATTGTGGTCTACTTGGTACAAATTCAAACTCACGATCAAACTGATTGTTTCCGGGGGGAAGGGTATCCCCGGGGGTACCTAGCGTCCAAAAGGGTCTAACCCACAATTCACACGCTCTTTCCTTATCTTTTGTTTTAGAGTTAGGATATCTTTGGCAAAGTTTTTGCATGGCATCTAGCACTTTTTTGATCATTTCGTATTAGTTCGAAATTCAGTCGCTAGGGAGGCGCTGTTATCAACTTTTTAATGGAACGAGATAGAAAGATAGTGTCTACGACAAAGTTTTACCGTAAAATGGGGGAACATTGATCATTTTTCAACAGTTTTTCGAATAACTATATTCAAGTAGACGTAACTGTTTGCATTTTTAAAACAAGTACTGGTACCCATAGATTGAAAATGTTCAAATTGTTGTGTATTTTTTTTCGTTTTACTATAAAAATAAAATTACTTTGTTGTAAATTTTCATTCGTTGGTTTCGGGGTAACTTTGATCAGCAAAATATGTGTATCGAAATGAGAGAAAACGCTTGAAATGTCGTGTAATTTGCATACCGGTAGGCAATTTAATGGCCCGATATTGCGTCGTCTCGTAAGAAAACAAAATTCCCAAGAAGGATACAGCTGACTTTTATCGAACTTTTTCGGGAACATAGTCAAAATTAAATAGTTAACATGTAAAATCTCGGGTTTTCAAAATGAATTATTGGACAAAAATATTCACGGTTTCTAGAAAAGTGATCAGTTCAGCTGAAGTTGATTGATTTCATTAATATACGAGAAATTGTTTAACCAGATTGAAACGATGCACGAGAGTTGCATCATTTTTAATTTGAATTTGTGTTCATAAAAGGTAAATTAAGGGGTTATATATAGGGGACACGGCAGTTAAATTACGAACAAGTCAAGAAAAAAGCTTTGAGATCGGTTAAAAACTTTTCCGGCAGTCGTAGTCACCGCAAAGACGCTTTTGAGAAACATGATTTCGAGATAATCGCGTTTAAAGTTTCAAGTATAAGCAACGCTATAACTTTGCGTCAACTGCTCCGATCTCTATAAAAAAAATTGAAGTAACATTCTTAAGAACCTGAGCTTTACAATAGAAGAATAAAAAAAATGGATTTTTTGGACGACTCAACATATATAACACCTTAAATGACGAAATAATCGTAGCCAATAAATGCTCAACATGTTTAGAATAAGGTTTGTATTTTCTTCCGATGATTTTGTTAGAGGGTTTAACCTTATCGTACGCTACTGAAAAAGGTCTCATTTGATCAAATTTACCCCGTTTTACGGTATGTATAAATATATCTTCTGAAGATACCAGCAGGGGCCTCGAGTGGTCTTAAGGGGTTATATACAAAGTTGGAACTCAAAGAATTAAAACAAATTTTATTGAATATTCGGAAAGTACATACTTTTGAAAATATCTGTGCGAAATTTCATCCAGATCGGAGCACTAGATTTCAAACTACAGCCGTTCTTACCGCGCTGGTTCTTTCACGTATGAAATTAACACAAAACTTCAAACGCAATTATCTCGAAACTAAGTTGTTTGAAAAGTACCGTTGCGGTGAACGTGATATTGCAAAAACTATTCATTCGATTTTCATATTTTTTTGAATTGTTTGTATTTACATTCTCGTGTACTTGTTCAAGTACACGAGAATGTAAATACAAACAATTCAAAAAAATGGTTTCTTTTCCATCAAAAAAAAAAATTGATTCATTGCCATGAATTTTTGTTTAAAATTTTGAACACAACAAAACTCAATTTTTGGGTTAACATGTTTTTTGCGGGAATTTTAATTTGAAACTGATCCGTTCAAGTACACCACAATACATTTTTCTTCAATAACCTTTTTACTTTTTTGATTTCAGTTGAGCGGTGCGGCTTGGAGAGCGTTTACCGCAAACCTCTGCCAAAAAAAAAACTCGCTACTGGGGTGGGCCATAGCTCCGCCAACCTTCAATTTTTTTAACATTTCCTCTTCCATCGTATAAAGCACGTTGCATGCTCGTTAATATACAGACAAATGAATTCGTCGACAACCTGATACTGTACCCCATCCATATCCACCTCGGAACCAAAACCGCTCGGACTACCTCTTTCTCTATCAGTTTCCATGTATTTCGTCGTATCAGAGCTTATAGCCAATCCGATTATTGCAGCCTTTCTAACTGGATTAATGAAATCATTAATTTCTCAAGATTTTATGTAAAATTTGAAACCAAAATCGAATTGCTCCATCCATGATTGCTTTCCCTCGTCGAATATTTTTATTTATAGTTTACCACACAGCATTTGATTCAAATCTTTCAACAGCGAGCACTGTAACAAACAAATAAACCACCTGTGTTGATTGAAATCAAATTCCGATTATGCTCATCCTCGCAGGGCCCAGTTTAATGCGATCGTAAACACCGAGAGATTGCTTTCAACAGCGGTTGAGTACTGCACTCAAGCGACGATCCAACTTTATATAAACAAGTATCACACTCGCCCGAAGGAAGTCGTTCCATTCGAAGATACAATATAAACGCATACAGTAATAAAACATCAACGAAAAAAAAAAATCTAAAATGCCGAAGCTTTGAAAGCAGGACAGACACAGATAGTTAATGGAAGGCGTATAAAGAGGGTGCCGGAGGTTGAACTGTTAGGTTAGATTCATGCAGGTGCGATGTTAATGTTAGACTCAAACATAACGTCTTCGTGGATCAAACAATTGGACACCTACTCGTGTAGTCTTGTACTGTTTTAGTAAACGTGTTGTTTACGGTTTTTTTCTAGTTCGATTTTCTTTGTCGTAGGAGGGGAATCGCTATAGTTTCATAATCCTGCCGTTAAATTAACTTGCAAACACAACTTACATACAATGTGTAGGAAGTCGGGTTCAGGAGAGGATTTAGGTAGATTTTGAATAGAGAAATCCGTCCGGTCGATGTTGACAAACGCACCATGGACCGGAGGTTGATATTGTGGTTTCGCTGTGCGGGATTTTCTCGCAATAAACTATTCTATTTTTGACAATATGTAGGTCTGAAAACTATAGCCAATCAAAGAGTTCTAAATTCATGCCAATCGTTTCTTAACTTTAGGATGAGGATGATTTAACAGACTAAAAAATAACTAGATAAAAAAACAGTATTAGTCATGACAACCTGGTTAAACGATAAATGGGACTAAGGCACTAAAATGTTCTTACTAATGATTTTAACAAAACGGTAGAATAATATAAATAAGAAGAAGCACGGTGAGAAGCGCGCGTTCCCCTCTTCTTCTTCTTTTGCTACAACTTACACGAGCCGGTATGCCCAGTTTCTTGTTTACCTGGACACCTACACCCAGCTTCTGGCCGGTATGGCGGGACGTTTGCTTGATTAGGGTGCAGATCAGTTCGGACTGCAGCTCTGGCATGTCCAGACACTGCTGGAGGGCGTTCTGCGCCAGAACCACGTGGTAGTCGATACCCGGCTGATTGACGGCCACCGAAAGGAACAGCTGGCAACTCTGGTGTGGCGATAGTGGCAGTTGTTAGTTTTTTCTCTTCTTATTGGACAGTGAGAGAAGTGTTACTCACCTTAAACAATTTGATAGCTTCCGCTTGGAGCGTTTCGGAATGTAGTGAAGTCAGGGGTGAAGTTATGTTATCCTTGGTGTGCAGAAGAATCGGATGTCGCCACAGGACGCAGTCTAAAAATAGTTGGATAAACATTTGTTTACAAGAATGTTCAGTGGATTGAATCGCGCATCACTTACTAGGATCGCCATCGGTTTCCATCAGTTTCTGAATCAGTTGTTCGTACTGAGTTCCAGCATTAGGTCCTCCGCCGGAAACTACGGTTAGATGGTACAGCCAGTTGTCCCGTTCTTGTTTGCCTGGCAGGATGAGGTATGTGGGGCCCTGTGAGATGAGAAAAAAACCCCTTTTATGAACTGTTGTGTCATGATATACACGGAAAGACGGTAGCGTACCAGTCCCTGATGCTGCGGATAAATGGCCACGGTCAGCCTCGCTTGGCTTTGGGCAGGATCCTCACGTTCTTCCGAGTCGGAGTCGGACACGTGTTCCACTTCCTCCACGCGAGCATCCCGCATGTTGATTTGTCCCAGCGTGTTCTGAAATCAAACTGTCAGTTGTACGTCACGAACTTTACCCCCGATCACCTACCGTTTCTCCCGGTGCCTTAAAGTACAGGAACATCTTCCCCAACAGGACGCACCAGCACTTCTTCGCGTGGCCATTCTTCACCTTGGTAACCCAACCCTGCACCGTTGGCTTCTGATCGTCTCTACTGAGCAGCAGTTTGGTAGCGTTCCTTCGTTGAACATTCTGCAGCACCCGGATCCAGTCGTCCATTGTGGCGTTGGAATCCGCCGTCAGATAGTAAACCTTCTTTCCGGTATCAATTTCGAACGTGGATGCTCCCTCGGCTCTATTGATCCGACACGCTTCATCCAGTGCGATCGTTCCCTGGGGCTTCCGCGTCACATCGTGTTGACTCTTCCAGTACGTGAGTTGTCCATTTTTCAGCACAAACCAACGCTTGCGCCACGTTTTCAACTTCCCACCGAGTTTGGCCAGATGACCGACCTATCAAAAGAATGATGAATAAAATAATTGCTCTGACAGGTGAACGGTTCCGAACGTGTACCTTTTCCAGTGTTTCCATCTTTTTCGGGGAATCAGCGTAGGAGGTACGCATCAACAGTGATGGCATCGAAGCGTCCATGCAGGAGGTATCCACCGCCGACACTGCATCCGGTGGTATCGCGTAGTCGTCGGATAGCCCTGATTCAAAGGACATTTCTGAAATTACTACATTGGTGGTGGTGGTGGGCACGGTGGCGACAGAGACAGTGATTTGGTGGATCGTGTGTGCGGATGTGTCAGTTTAGCGGTGGTGGAATAGGTATTTTAGTGTTCAGGAAGCGGATCGTGTCATAGAAATGTCGGTGGGAATAGGAAATAAAAAGAAATTAAAATTAGTCGTTTGATATTGGATATTGCATTGCGGTATGACTTCGCAAAAACGAAAAACTAGTGGAATCCCAGCGGCAAACCAAAGTTGTTATAGAATTCAGTAGGAAATGTCACAAAATTAGGTAGCGGCGTAGCATTTCGTTGCGAGCTCATGCATAAAAGAACCAAATTACCTTTGCGTGAGTTGATCGGAAGGCGAATTTAGTGTGTTGGACAAAACGTGTGTTGGAAGCTAACGAAGCACAAGAAAAAAAGCATTCAACGGAAAACTCACCTCGTGTTTTGTTCTTTGGACTTTCGGACCCACTGCGCTTGGCCGGGCTTAGACTAGAGGAGGTTTTGAGGCTTTTCGAGGGACTAGAGGCACTGCCCGAGGTACTCGTCTCGGTATTGTCCGTGCTGGTAGAGTTGTGCGAGTTGTGTGTGGACGTGGCACAGGTCATGATGGCACCATGTTCTTCCCCGTCGCTGCTGTCATCACTGGAATCGCCGGTAAATGGCATCGACCGGATCTGGGAGGCACGCTGAAAACAGATTTTCCAATTAAGAAACACGATTCCATCCAGAAAAATAAGAAATTTACCCCTTTAACGGTGGCGTAAACCGGTACACTAATATCACAGTATCCACCGGAAACGGTCTGCGAACGGGAGTTTATCCCAACGCTGGACGTCATCCCGGACCCGGACTCCTGGTCTTGGGATTCATTTTCGTCTCCGGCCAGGCCATCGTTGGCCACCTTTCGAAAACAAACGATCATTAATTATAATATTTCTAAGAAATTAACATTCCATACACTAACCTGGTAAATTTTGGCCTCCCAACTGGGAAACCGGTGAAGGGGAGGCGTTGGTGGTCTCGCTGGACCAAGCTCAGCCACCGAGTCCGAGGTGGTCGTACTAGAGCCTCCACTTGGAAGACCTTTCAACCACGTGGGGGCCTTTTCCCGGGACGGTGTGTAGATTTCCGCGTAGTCGTGCGCGGCATCCATATCCGAGATGGGACTGGGCTGTGGGCCGGGATTCAGGGGTATCAGATGCAGCCCATCGACGGCGGCCGCTAGATCCCTAGCTAGTTCCTGAGGTTCCATGGAAAGGTTTCGTCGGTGATGGTGCACCGTGGACGACGTCAGCAGGGAGCGATGCTCCGGCGGATCCAACGATTCGCTACGCCGTCGACCGCTGCGACGTTTAAAATCCTGCACGTCTAAGCTTAAACTAGATCTAACTGGTTGCTGTATACTATGTCTACTGCTTTGGGTGGCGATGTGGTTCCTTAGTAGTTCTAACTGTTGATTGCACTTGATGTTCTGCTCACGCAGCAGCTGGTTCTGTTCTTCTAGCTCTCGGAGTTTGTTTGTGACCCACTCCTTAATTTTAGCTGCCTTTGCGCCGACCTGGCGGGCGTCCTGGAGGCGCAACTGTTTCTGCTCTTCAACGGCTGTTTCGAGCTGCGAGATTTTGACCGGATCGGTCGAGGAACTTCCAGACGGTTTGGTGTGACTGTTGGCTGCTCCGCTGTTACTACTTCCGGCTGGCCCAGTTATGCTCTGAGACTTGGGCCAGTCACACAGCCGCTGCTCCATGGCCCGGACCTGAAATGGGAGGGAAAGGAAGGGGGTGATTTTTAGTACGTTATTTGTCTGTTACGTGTTTAGGAATTCCCTTTAATATTGCTAAATTTGTTGTCTGTGGTTTTCAAATGTTGAGAAGTAATAAGTGTGGGCTTGTTTCGCATAAGCCACAAACGACAATGATTATACAATAAATTGGGTCTACTCAATGCTTATTATAAACCGTGAAATAACAACACGTTTGGAAACACGACAAGGCCAATGAAAACAAATGAGGGATGCCCTCAAGGGGGAGTTCTATCACCCTTGTTGTGGTCATTAGCTGTAGACGAGCTAACGAAATCATTAACTGAAATGGGATACAAGGTGATTGTATTTGCAGATGATATTGTAATTCTTGTGAAGGGAAAATGTGACTATATTATCTCAAATAGAAAGCATTAGACATCAATTTAAAGTAGTTCAAAAATGAGGGCCAGAACACGAATACCTCCACAAAAATCATAATACCATTTACTCGAAAAAGCAAACATTCCATATCAGTGCCGCAGCCAGAAATTTCAAATTCTAAGAAGAACCCTGCTTTCGACGAGTTTCTTGGTGTATCTTTTTACAGAAGTTTCTCAATAAAAAATGTATTGCAAAGATCTACTCATCACTAAGTCAGTGAGACGAATGAAATGGTGGCAAACAAGCAGCGGTTACTGTTATGGTTCCTTGCACCTAGTACTGAAACAGGCAGAATTCGATCGAAGGCCTTTGAACGGGATGATGACGGAGTTGCCTGAAAAAAGTCAACCATTTAGTAGCAGACATTTGTTTGGTCATCTGAGGGGTTTCAAATCCCACACTATTCATGCGCTGTGACAGAGCTGTACTGTAGCACAATGACAATGAAAACAGATGATGCCCTCAAGAGGGAGTTCTGTCACCCTTGTTGTGGTCATTAGCTGTAGACGAGCTATTGAAAGCGTTATACCGGAGTAGCTAAGAGTGCTAAGCTCGAAACACAGCCGCTTGTTTGTTTTTCGATCTGTATCCTCGTTACCGCTGCGCTAGTAAAACTGAATTTGATGGCCTAAGGTCAAAATCAAAAACACAAAAATCGTAGAATATTGCAGCTGTTACATAATTTTAACATATTTCTAAGTTTTGTTTATAGCTTATACTTTATAGTAGACTGATTTATCTGAAATCTACTTCGACCGACAAATTCACGCCTCCCTCCATTTTGCCCTTCCCAATCCTCCTAAAAGACTTGTGGATGTCTGAAACAAAGACTCATCAAGGAATATTTGCATTACTTGAATATACATAGGGCCGTAGAGAGGAAATACGGAGCTGTAGGGTACGCGTGGAAATGAGATACGTTTAAAAAAGAGATATTACAAATATACAAAAGGAGGACTAATTAAACCGAGAAAATACGCAAAAACATCAAAATATTAATATTAAAAAATATATAAAATATAAATAAAGGGGGAGAAAAAAGGAATTAAAATTCCAAAGAAAAATCAGTAAAAGCAAGGAATTTGATTGATTAAATATGTAGTAATTTCCAAAAAGAAAGATATCTAAACGAAGATCAATGGAAAATGGAATAAACAAAACAGTGGAAAATACAAAAATAATATTTTCAACCAAATAAACAAAACAAAGTCAATTGTCAAAAAATGTATAAGCGAAAAAAAAACAAAACAGAAAAGATAAAAAATCAGGAAACTAGACAAGCAATGTGCAAAGATTAAAGAAGTTGAAAATTATTGAACAAATGGCGAAAATAATGAAAAATCGGTAAAGGTACTAACATTTTTAGATTAATCAATCAAAAAGAAAAATAAAATACAAACTACTAAAAAGAAAACAAAAATATTATAAAAAAATGCATAAAACTGAAAAATTCAAATTTTTGATTCGAAAACAATAAAATATATTTAAAATAAAAATGGGCAACAATTTGAAAAATTAGATGAAAATGGAAAATTGTAATAATGAAAAGACGACAACAAATGAAGAAATTTGGAAGGTATTGAACAAAAAATGGAACAAACGGACAAAATGGGAACGAATAAAGCAGGAGAAAAATCAAAATTGTATATTATAGAAACACATTAAATGGAGAAAATAAGAAGAAATTGAAAGAAACATAAAATGGATTAAATAATTTAAGTGGCCGCCATTCACCTCTGATACAGAACTCCTACCCTACACCTCCCCGCGGTGCCAACTAGGGTTACGAGCCACCTTATGCCGTTTTGCTTGCATCCGAGGGTCCTGGTCCCAACCACTGTCAGTCAGCGGTTGGGGTTGTAGCATGACTCAGTTTCATTTCGGGTGGGAGCTGCATTAGTGAAGATCTGTGGGCTGTATGCTGACAGGGAAGGGGTACAAACGGCGCACACGTGATGAATATATCCGTCATACAAAGTAAAGATTTCGGTACAGTTAATGCTAAATTTAGGCCGCTCAAATTTATTTCATATTCTGTTAACAAATAAAATAGTTTTCTGTTGTTCGGTTTGTTTACTATTTTTAGCAATTAAAAAAAATCTTGAAATCGGATGAAAACATTTTCATGCAATCGTAGTTACAGCAAACGACGTTTTTGGATAGACATTGATTTCGAGACAATCGCGTTTAAAGTTTCAATTATAGGCCACGCCCCCGTAAGAGAGTAATTGTATTATATTGTTTATTGGGTCTTTAACCTCAATAGGTCATTCACCCTCGTAAGGGAGTAAGATGGGAAATGTAATAACTTTGCTTCTACTGGTTGGATCTCTATTAAAATTTGAGATCACAGTCTATACTTCTAGACAAAAGAATTATTTTTTTTTGGTTTTTTGACCAACCTTAGGATATATATCCCTTTAAGGGGTTACATATCTTTTGGAGCGAAAAATGTCAAGAAAGTTTGAATTTACGTAAATAAAGCAATGATTTCATTACATTAAAGGCATAGTATTGTGGTAGTACATTTTTCAGTGAAATAAACAAGCATAAGTTTATGAAAATATATTGATAATTGGTGGAGTTATGTCTTTTTCTCCAAAACCCCCTTTTTAATTAAAAGGTTTGTGGTGATCACGATTGAAGACCAATAGATCAACTAAAATCCAAAAACTCAAAAAATTTCATTAGTATATGGGTATTCGTACCTTAACGATTAGTTGAATAAATAATAATTTTTCCTGCATTCGCGAACGTTTTTCCTTATCCTATTAAATCGCTGTTTTAATGCTACAAAAAATTATTAGGATTAATTGAAAATTAATCTAAGATTAATTGAAAAAAATGGGTTGAGTGGTTTTTCGGGAATCGTGATCACGGGAAAAGTATTTTTGGAAAAACGACATTTCGAGAAAATCGACTTTAAAATTTTAAGTGACCACTGCTCTTGGTAGACGAAGCGGGCTTGTAAGTGTTGTAACTTTCGATCTATTTCTCGGATCTCAATAAAAACTTGGGAGAATATACTCAAGCAGTTGTACTTTCAGATAAAGCAACAAAAAAAAAAATTGATTTTTTGAAAATAAAAGGGTCTGTAACCCCTTAAACCTCCGGAAGTCACGCAAATGGCCCACTGAACGAGAAGCTAAGACGATTTCGTTAGATTCTCAGAGCAGCGTGCACTCAGTGTACTAGCGCGACTTCCGGAAGGTTAAAGAATAGAAAAAATATAAGTATTTAAATTTGAGATAAATTCAAAAATGGGTTTAATGTAAAACAAAGAGAAAAAGGACATAACGGCAAAGAAGGATAAATCAAACATTAGCAAAATTTAAAAAGGTGAATGAAAAAAGTACTTCCAAAGCAAAAATAAGTTAAATGAAAAAAAGATGAACAATGATGAACAAAAGGAAAGCCTGAAAAATTAGTAAAAAATAAATAAACTAATATAATGTAAACAATGAGAAAAAACAAATATTCAGAAGAAATAGAAAGCCAAAACGCTAGAAAACATGGAACAAAACGACAAAATGTGAGAAAGCTACCTACATAATGGGACAAAAAGACAAATTGAAATGAATTTAAAAAAAAATAAAATATTGGTAGAAATGCAGAGAAATATGGAAAAAAAGAAATGTGGAGGAAAAGAAAATAAAAACGGGTTTGACTAAAATAGACCAATTTTTAAAATTGGATGAAGAAACAAATAAAAAAATATGAAGTAATATACGAAAAATAAGGAATGTTCAATTTCCTCTAAAGATATCAAAAAATGGGTTGAGAAAATGGAAAAAAAATGCAAAAGAGGTAAAAAGTGAAAAAGATGAATAAAATAAAATTATGGCAACACTAGAAAAAGGCAAAAAGTGCAGAAGCGAAAATTGCAGAAATACTTGATAATTGATTTTCAAAATCTCGCGCTCCTTTAGGTGCCAACATTTTGTACTGGGTCATATATTTAAATGATAAATGTATTATACAGGGTGTTTGGTTCATGGTTAAGAATCTCTCGGGAGGTGATAGACTGCCATATTTGGAGAAAAAAATTGTTCTACACATACCATCAAATCTCAACCGTTACAGAGTTATTGAACTTTTTGTGTAAAAAACTTATTTGTCTTAAAATACCTCTAACTTTAAAAGTATACTTTGTATTTTAAATGTTTCAGTTCCATTCGAAAGATGAGAAAATTTCCTATTGAATGGTGTTCTCATATTTTTTAAGTAATTAGTTTTAATTACCTTTTAGCTGTAAAGTAGTTAAAAGTTAGTGTTTTTGAGGAGGTTTCTGCTAATTTTCTTGAAATAATTAAGTATGATTATAGCAATATACATTATCCAAAAGTTGGGTTTTAGTACGATTCATAATTTGTTCTTGGACGTCAGATTTCTATCTCTTCTCATTTCTTTGTAATTTCATTACTATACTTTTCCTGTAACCGACTTGCAAGTGCTTAAAAGACTCTAATCTAAAAAATATGATCTATATCGTTATTTACAAGATTTCATTGGAAAGCTGAGAAAATGTCCTATCAGTGTATGTACAAATATCTTTTAGTTAAGTGTATTAAATGATTTTTTACTAACGAAATAACTCAAAATTTGTGTTTTGGAGAGTTTTTTTAATTATTCTAATTATTAATCAACAAAATTTATCGTTACTATTGTTCATTTGATGCCCCTTAATGTTCTCTATAACTTTTTATTAGACACTTTGTCTATATCTCTTTTCATTTTGCTGCTATTTAATAGTTAACACAGCAAGAGCTCGCCACAAATGTAGTGGGTTCGAAATCGTTATTTTTGCATATGAAACGATGTGATAAAAATGATTTTGCGTCGAAACCAAAAGAGATAATTGAATGGAGTCAAAGAAAGAACTGTAGAACTTGCTGAGATGCATTATTTCCATGATAATAATGGTGATGTTTATTATTTACTATTTTAAGAAAATTAACGAAAATTCTAATAATAGCACTAACTTTAAACTAATTTACTTCTAAAAGAATACTAAATTCACTTAACTGAAAGGTATTAATACATTATTCACTGTAAAATTTTCCTGGCTTTCGAATACAAAGAAAAAAAGTACAATGAGGGCCATAATTTTTCAATTAGAGCTGGTACTAGTGAAAATGAGATAAAAATATCCAAGTTGAATAACCCAAAATCATGAAAATAAGAAAAGGTAAGTGTATCATGTCAAAGAACGAATTAAGCAGCTCATCAAGACTAACAATCTGAATTATTAAAATGATAAGGTTAACTATTAGGATTTTCAAGAAATGAACGAAAAATCATTTAAAATTGTTTAATTTTCAATAAATTACATTGAAAAGGCTACTTAAACTCATTAGCTGAAACATGTGAGGGCATCACTCAATGCGAAATTTTCTCACCTTTCGAATGGAACTGAAACATTTTAAATACAAAGCATACTTTTAAAGTTAGAGGTATTTTAAGACAAATAAGTTTTTTACACAAAAAGTTCAATAACTCTGTAACGGTTGAGATTTGATGGTATGTGTAGAACAATTTTTTTCTCCATATATGGCAGTCTATCACCCCCCGAGAGATTCTTAACCATGAACCAAACACCCTGTATATCAAAGTTCTTTCATAATGAGATATATTATGACTTTCCGATAAATTGTGACCCAACGAACGTGATCATTCATTTCAATTTTTATGTATATGTTTTTGAGTTTGAATTCTCAATTATTTTCGGGATTTCGTTTGAATTTCGAACTATGATTAACCGATTTCGCCAAGTACTCAAATCAAAGGTTGTCGAATTTCCTTCAAGCAAAAGATTTTAACAAATATCCCTTAAGGTTCTAGGCCCTAGCATTAATAAATTCTTCTGAAAAGAAACAGAAAAAATGGATGTCGAAAAAAAAATCATCAACAAAAACTCCGATTTCCCGTTTGAAACTGTACACATTGAACGCGGTTGGACCATATCTGATCTACGTCCGGATTGAAGATAATCCGATAAGTATTCTAAAGATTTCGAAAGAACGCAGAACCATTCAGCCGCGACAGATACCTCGAAAGTCCGCCCAGATAACCTCAGAATTGTGATATTCTGTCTAATGTAAGCATATGACGTAACTGGCGAGAAGTCTTTTATGAAGGGCTACCCCGTCTCCATACCCGCTCACAAAGTTAAGATCGACGGGGTGGTCAGCGATTTAAGCTTGTCATGGCGCTGAACCACGGGTTTGGCAGTTTCATGGACCTCAGCGAGCGAAGATTTTTAATGACAATCACACTGAACAGTATAACACTAAATATCTTTGACTTTGCTGGACAGAAGCGAATAAAAAGGTCAACTACAAACATGTCTTTATATAAATGCTGTTACATTTTTTACAAAAGGTTTACTTTATGTAGCAAATTTCTATTTTTAACAGAAGAGTGTAAGACCTTGATTTTGAATGTGCTAGATTTGAGTGATTCCTAAACCTAACAATTTTCAGCCACTTAATGTTTAAAACAATTTAGTAATATGTTAGAGAACTGAGCAGATTAGTATATTTTAAACAAACATTCGGCGAAGGCATGGTTCCAGAACATTTATGCAATGGACAATGGCAACCATGCGGAAACCCTCCACACAGTTTTTGGTAAAGCAATCGACCGTATTGGCATACCTTTATTACTCTTCAAACTGCAAAAATATGACATAGAAAATAAACTCTTGAAATTGCTCGAAAAGCAAACGAACAGTTCACTTTCAGAATATACTCCCTGAACCAATTCATATCATCTCTGGTGTACCCCAGGGTTCCCACTTAGGCCCTCTTCTTCTTATTTTATATGTAAATGACATAACCTTTATACTCCAACATTTAAAAGTGCTTATGTATGCAGGGACATAAAACTTTTCATGGAAATAAGAATTGACGAAGAAGCTGAAGTTTTCCAAAACGAAATCAATCTATTTAACATATGGTGTAGCAAAAGTTTGATCCAACTTAACGTAAAGAAATGTAACTCATTAGTTTTCAGCAGAAAAAATTCAAATATTCCCATAGACATACGCTTAGGAAACCAACTTGTAGAAAGATGTAAAATTGTATGAGATTTAGATGTAATTTTTGACTTCAAACTAACTTTTGTGGAATATTATCATACAATAATAAATTAAGCAAATAGGACGCTGGTCTTTAATTTTGAAGACCGTTACACAATAAAGTCATTATACAATACATACGTAGTGTGGAACCCATACACTGTCCTGTACGAACAACGCATCGAATCAGTCCAAAAACAATTTCGTTTGTGCACACTTCGTAAACTAAACTGGACATTTCCTTTTCCATCATATAAAGCACGATGCATGTTCACCAACATACAAACACTCAAAGAGCGCCACGAGTTTGCCATGCTTTGAGTTTGCTCAACGTGTACAATCCGCATCATTACTTTTGCAAATAAAATTTCATGTATCTAGCCGTCATCTAAGAACTCGTAATTTATTCCAAGAACAATCTTTTTGGACAAACGTTACCAAAAACAAACCCCCTCAATGTAATGATGCGTCATATTTTTTATCCCTCTATGGACAACTAAGGCCACGGGTGGTGCCTAGCGGATTTCATACATCCTTGACCTGACGGATGAAGCTATGGTGCCTTGGACACAGGCAACGCAGATTCGAGGCCATCATTGAAATGATAAGATCTGCGTTGGAGATGCACTTCCCCTGGAAGGTGTGGGTTTTAGCGTTCGAGTCCAGGGGTGCGGGTCTGGGTTGGGGTGGATCTTCACTAATTGCGTAATAGTGTGATCGCGAATGACTCGAGCGTTTGTATGTAAACGTGTTTGTCGATTGCGCTAACGTGTATGTTACTTCGCGTGTACACTTGAATGATCACGCGCGGACCGTGAATCTGATGCTTAATTTTTAGTGTATGGTGGAGATGCTAGAAGTGAGCCAGTTTCCTCATATAACTAGAGTTCCCGGTCATGTCACCAACGTGTTGTCTAGTGAATATGAGCATCATTTTTTGATTGCTCCAATCGAAGGCATGAGTCTAGGCTGATATAACCGAGGGTAAAGAATTCCGGACGTAGTCGATTCATAGTTGCTAGTGCGGCGGGTTGCTGCTTGAAACTATGTTTGTAAATTTATAGGTGCTACAATGTTCACTTAATTACCGGGGTGTTTTAATGTTGGCGAGATCGCGAGCGTAAGTATATGTGGATGATTGCAATTGCAATTGCAGGTTTGTGTTATCTCGAAGGCCACGAACGTTTGTACGTTTGGAATGGGAGAGATTGTGAGTGTATAAGAGAGAATATCTAATTGTTTTTTGGGGGTGTTAGTATGAACCTAACTTAGGATATAGTAATAAATGGAATCACAACATGCCGAATAAAGTAAACTATAAAACAGATAAATTAGAAGTGTATAAATTGACCGATATTATTTCTGGTATACATCAGTAATGGAAAAGCAAAATAATAGAAGTACAACAAAACAGACTAATGAAGTAGAAGAAAAGAACACATGTAACATGCAATCAAACTGCTTGAACCCGTCTAAACGTCGATAAATCGACACACAATGACCCCCACTGCGAGCGCACACACACGGGCATTAAGCTGCTGAACAATGTTTGCAAACACATCCCACAAAAAGGGTCGATCCACGGCGACCCGCCAGTCGGTCTCGCGATTGTACTGTTGGTTGACCGCTAGTTTGGGCTGGTGAGTGTGAAAAAAACACAAAACATTTAAAAGGCCCATAAACCCACTCGGTCTCCTCGATGCACCATTATTGAGGGGTAATGCAATAATCAACTTAAAGCAGTTGTCTGTCAGAGGTTCTGATGCACACATATGCTTGACGATGTTTGCCGTCAAACTCGTCAACCTAGAGGAGGGGCTAAATATAGCCTCGTCAATAGAATGATGTGTCATTATGCTGAAAATTGCGAACGAATTGATCTTTACATATCTAGAAAACAAATTAAATTTCAACTGTTCCGATCTCGATGAACTTTTAAGAGAATTTTTCCTTAACCCTTTCATGCCCAACTTTTTTCTAGTGCATGTAGGGTTTCAAAACTATTTTTCCTTGAAAACGGTGGGGTCAAGAAACATAAAAAGCCTATTTTCATAAAGATAGGTACTTCTATGGCAGTGCTAGAAGCTGGTCATTTTTTACCTTCTAATGCTCAATACAATTCTCCTAGAATAACTACAATAGTCCAATTACGTGAGAAAACGTAGCCAACGACAGTCTAAATTGATAAGTTTTATCAGTTTTCAATAATATTGCGCCATAACGAAGATAAATTAAAAAATCATTTTCCGTCGTTAACGTAAACTGTCCCTGGCAGCACTGCTTCAATGGAATCCAATCAGACTAATTGTAATAACTTCAGTTCTAGAGCTGACCATTGTAACTGGTAATACTCATATTAAAGACAATAATCATATTAATGAGCCTTACTTGTTTTTGTGAGCAAATCTCGCCTCAATCAAAAGTTATACCTGTTTTTAAAACGTTGTTGTCCACAAACAACATGGGCATGAATGGGTTAATTCTTAAAATAGTTTTGGACAATTTCAATACCCATGGATGTCTATCCAATGTGCATTGAATATGTCCAAAAATGATTTTTAACTACAATTTTCTCTTGAAAAACTTTTTCTTTCCCTGACGATTCCAGATTTTCTAATAATTTAAAAACAATTCAGAGCGTTCACAGCTTTTAGGTCTTTACACTCTGTTCAATCTCTTTGAGGAGTGTAATTGTTTTTTAGGTTTCATCGTGGTACGTCATAGTAAATTTGACTTATTATGAACTACAGTTAACGTTCTTGCAATCATCGGAACAATTCCCTCAAAGACACCTTGTGAATTTGATCGATGTTAAGGATTTAAGTTCGCACGTTCATCATTTTCGTCCAGTATGCATAGCCGTTAATGAGTCTCAAGTGACTTAAAATAAAGTTTTGTCTTTCAACTTTCTATCTAGTCCTGTCACTAAGTTAGTATCGGATTTTGATGAGACGAAGTCGAAACACAAATTCCATCACTGTTTTAAATGTTCTATCTAGTTTTCACTAGCCTTCAGATAGTTGCCACATAATGTCCCACGTCATCAGGTTTTATCGTCGACCCTCCGGTCATGTTTCTGAGTTTTCTTGTATAGACTTCAACATTTACCTAATATATCAATTTATTTGTTTCACTCTACGACTAGAGTTCGAAACAAGCATTCCCAATGGAGGGATACATTCTTGATTTGTGGCTTACTCACGGTCGCTAAGTTATAGGAACAAATTCCCATGCCTGCTACGATCGACAAACAAATATCAACACCGCGAACGCGATTAGTAGAACTTCGATAGCAGTACTAAAATTCATTCCAATACACACCATGAATCTGTCAGTTCGTTTATTAAAAAAGTTCCACTTGTGTGCGTGTTCGTGCGTCTTCCATCCTCCCAAGTGGATAAGACTGAGATGCCGAATAATACAATGTTTGTGTTGCACGTATTCAGATCCGACTGCCGAGAAAATGTGGGGAAATGTCCAAAAGGGAAATAAAACTTTGCCGGGGAGCAAGCGATAAATTTAAGTCAACCAGTATGATTTGTTTTTATTACTTAATTTTAACTTGAGTGCATCCATGTTAATATTTGTATAGCTGGCATGGTTTATTTTGTGATTTTCACTCTAAAATTTGACACGTTTTCGAATCGTGTATCAGTTGTCAGCTAATGCCCTGCTATACTGGGGAGCGTGTAGATTTTATTAGGTCAAATATATGAAAACAATCTGTTAAGTATTCTGACAAATCGTCAGACCCAATTTGAAAAGTTTTAAATCTACCAAGACAACATCAGCTCGCTTTATGCAGATAGTAATCCTTGGTTGGATAGAGTTGCTAAATCGGGTTTAGATGCTCTATCAGTAGAGGAGCATTTCGTTCTGGACCTTTAAAGCATGGTGCGGTTTTGAGAAAAAGGTGTACCTGACATCAATCACAGGAAGTTAAAAATAACAATTTTATAGTCTTAGTTCTGTAGACATGTTATGTAGACGGTGAAAGTGCTTGTTTGAGCAGTATCGCAAAAAGTAATCTTTGATCTTTAACACAAAAAAACAGGTCAACTAAAATTTTAATAGTTTTGAGCAGCTACTTGTGTATTTCAATCGTTCCGCGTTGTTGTTAAGTTTAAAATTGGGAAGAAAAATAATTTCGACATGTTTCACCCAAGGCACGCTACAACCCACTATAAACTTTAAGACGAACGTCGCTCGCCTGCCTGTCCGCTGCTGAAACGGAAGCACTTTCAAACTTGTACCCAACTCAACACTTCGTTAGTGGCAGAAGAAACCAAACACAAAAACTCCCCATAGTGTGCTCGTCATTCTGATGGTTGTACAACTGCTGAAACCGTCCAACAGACGAAAACTACCAACCGAGAAACCACCCAACAAAACCGACCCGACCGACCAACCGACCTTCGACTGAAGGATGGGGAACGTGCCGAAAACTTAATTCTGACATGGCATGAACGCCAGCTGTACACTAGTTGAAAGTATTGAACTCTGATAAAGAGAGCAACACAGCAGGCTGTGGCGACTCTGAACTCTGAGCACCGTTGAACAGCAGGCGACATGCTGATATTTGTATCTCGCCGTTCGACACTGGCGCCATCAGGCGGCTACAGTCGTATGCAAATTTCGCCAGATTGTACTCGTCATTATTATTGACCGGTTGGGGGTTTGGTAATATTTGACTTGCTCTGTCGATGTATTGGCAATGACTCCCGTAGTATGAATATTCATGGAACAGTTTCGTCAGCAAGGATTGGTATTTAATCTCACATAAAATGGACGGCGCAGTTGGCCAAGTTTATCCGAAGATATAAACATTCGAAATAATCTCACCTCGTTGTAGCTATTTATGTGCAAGGGGTCACGCACGACTTTTGCGTATGGTGAAAAAGTTGACGCCCATTGTTTGATTTTATCACGACAACCAATTTTACTCTACTTGTTGGAAAATAATTGGGGTAATTATAACAGTGAAAAAGTAATAACAAATCTTCATCAAACAAGAAAAAGTTCGAAACAAGAGCAAGATCCTGTAAAAAAATTAATTCCGTTCCATCAAAGCACTCTGGAAAGGTCGAATAACCATGACAACCAAATGAAACACAAATACGCGGATTTTACAAAAAACAGCACACAGCGGAACAAACAAAAGAAATCAATCATTTCCATTTCCCTTACGCCCAACAACTCCTAGAAAATGACTACGACCCCCACTACAAGCTACATTTCATTTTCCGTTTGCATTCTGCAATTTTTCATCTGTTCATGCTCACTTGACGCATCTTCGAAACGTTTCGGATTGCTGTTGTTTTTTCGCCGATTCACTGTTCGTCTCCTAACTGCCGTCGAGCTTCATCGCATCATGCTCTGACACCTCTCATCTGTTTGAGTCTGCTGGTAGATAGGTAAGAGGTGAGGGGTGTAAGGAAGTAAAGCATGGACAAAATAGGGAAAGTGCAATGCTTCGACTTTTCCGAATGTATGCGCCAACCTATGTTACGTTCTCCGGAGGGTATCTGTGGAAGAGCGGTGGGCTTCAAAATATGACTCAGTCCAAAAAAATAAATAGACGCGGAAAGAGTTCAGAGTTTCTTTGCATAAATATTTTTCTTTGTTTCACTGCATTGATACATTCCATCTGGAGGGAAATGAAGAAAAAATATAGGTGGACGTGAAACTTGTTCTGGATGATTGTGTGTCTATTCGCGACTGCTTCATTCGTCATCCAAGTAGGCAAATAACAACTGAAAAGTGATTCAGTATCAAACGTATACACTAGAGTGGCTCGAATATGACATTTCTCAGCACAGCACTTTTTGAGTTTCTTTTGTGATCCCAAATGCCTGTGCAAAGTTTGGGAGCGGTCGGTTGCTTCCCGGGTTTGCGCATTGCGTTCAAAGTTTGTATGGGATTTTGTATGGAGAAATCAATTATTTTGCATCTATGTTACTAAAGATCGCTATTTGGTTCACTATGAAAAACCAACTTTATAAAACTACAGTTCAAACCACTATGTCGAAGACGGTAACTAGCTACGAGTTTTCAAAAAATACCGAAACTGAAGCTTCCATAACAGACCAAATAAGTGAGAAATAGAGTGCTCTCAAACAATACGGATTAGTAGGCTATTCTTATAATGTAACCGGGACTTGTATAGACACCTATTCTATAACATGGGAGTAGTGATCTCTGAGAAACTTCAGCGATTCTAAAACCAGATCTACGTCTCTTATTACTGACACTCTCTCGAGCGATTTTTCAGCGATAATGCAGCTCCAGAATGTTGGGTTTTTTTTCTGTCGGTGAAACAATCACAAAACATTTAGATATCCCTGAAATACAACAAAGTCTGCTATGAACCGCACAATTAGGTACAGTTAGAGGTTGTCAGCGTAAATAAGTATGCACTCTGGTGGACATAGGACACAGGAAATATCATTGAAGTACAGCGAGAATAGCAGAGGTTCGGGACTGCTGTCTTGAGGCATACCTGACATATTGATAAAACCAGGGCCGCCGAGAGGGGAGGGGGACGGAGTGTTTTGCCCCGGGCCCGAAGTTGTGGAGGGGGCGCGGAATTTGAACAGAAGGAATGATTCTGTTAAATATTAGTACAATAACAATTTATTGGAAAATTCAATTAGAGTTTCAACATTGGTAAGATTTAATGTCCTCCAATTTCTATAATAAAGTTAATCGTACATTACATTATAAAGTTTATACTTCATGAAAGACAATTCAAAAGAAAACTTTGAAGCTTAGAATTCAAAAAACATTTTAACGCGCAATGGGCAAAAAGACATAAGATTTTTTTGTAAATTGTGTGTTAAAAAACTGATATTTATTTTGTATTTCTTATTTTACAACAAATATTTAATGGATTTTGACTATTTAAAAAATTGAGCCAGTTAAAGTAGAAAGTCCTGGGCTCTCGAAAATGATTCTGATCCGTATTTTACCAGCTAATGCTCAATTGTTCAAATAGGATTTGTGAAACAAATGCTGATTAACACCACAAATCAAGAAAGAATATGAAAATCCACGAAGAAAGCAATCCATAGTAATTTTTCTTATTCACTTGACATTTTTCATTTAAATATGCCAACCACCAGAAAGTTTTTGTCATCTTTAACTGGCTTTCTCAGTTTAAAGAAACTTTTCCTTTTTTCTCTAGTTTCATATTTGCTTTTTCTGTTTCTTTTCCCATTTCATCTAGGTTTTGCATTCTTTCTATTTTCTGCATTCAATCTTATTTAACTTTTTTTGTATATTTTGCCCCATATTTTCGTTTTTCTATTTTTACCCTGTTAAAACCTGTCCCAGTTTTGCACTTGTATTTTGTATTTTATTTGCCCTTTTTTAATTCTTTTAATCTTTTCACGTTTTTTTTTTTCATTTTGTCTATCGTTTTATTTGTTTTTTTTTGTATTTGTTTGTTTAACTTTTATTTTCTGTTATTTATTTGTATTTTTTCATATCTTCCAATTAACTTCTGTTAGTATTTCTTTATCCACCTTTTTTCATTTTAGGTTTCTCTCATTGCGCAATAATTTTTTTTTTCAATTTCTTTAATTCTTCAATTGCTTTAATTTTTGTTGTGAAATTTTCTGTTCTCCATTTATCAGATTTGAAATATATGCTTTTCTTTGGTATGGATTTTTTTTTCAATATTCTCCCATTTATGTTTATTCGTATATTCAATTATCTTTAGTATTTTCCTTTTTTACTCATTTAAACAATTTTGAATTCCAGATTTTCTATTTTGTTACTTCTTTCATTTGAATATTTTTCTTTTTTTTGTTATGCTCTTTGGTTTTTTAATGTTTTTAGTTTTACATTTCATCAATTTTCAATTTTTTCCCACTTTTACTTTATATAGATTTATTTATATTTAACCCATCATTTTTTAAGTTTTCTCTTGTTTTTCTTTGTGCTAATATTCTTGTTTTTATTTCTTCTAGGATTTTTATTTTTACCTTTTCTATGATTTCACTATTGTCTTCAATCTATACCATCCAATTATTCCCATTAATTTTTATTTCTTTAAAAAATAATAACGGCCATTTTTAAATTTTTCGCAGTTATTTTATTTTTATATTTTTATTCTATTCTTGTACATTATTATATCTTTTATTCTAAAACATTTTTAACATTTTCCCATTTTCTTGTTTTTATTTAATTTTTAAAATTTGCTGCTATTTTTTCTTACATTTCAAACATTTTGTATAGTTTTTATTTTTACGTTTAACGCAGTGTATCCATTTTGTTCATTTCAATATTTGTTTATTGTTGTCTTGTTTTTATATTTTTTGTTGTATTCATTTTTCTTTCTTTTGCCAATTGTACTGCTCTCCATGTTCATGGTGTTTTATTTTTCATTTTGCTACTTACTCGTTTTTTATTAATTTACCTATTTTGCAATATTTTTTTATTTCTTTAATATTTATCTAATTTTCATCATTTCTTTCGTTTAATTTGATTGTTTCAATTTTGCTCTTTCTTCAAATAGTTAAGCACTTTTTTTTTTTAAATTTTCCATTCTCATATTTTTTTCCATTTTCTGTTGTTTCTCCGTTTAAGATTTTTTTTCTGTTAGGTAGGTTTTTGACTATTTGCATATTATTAATTTTTTCCGTTATTTTATGTTTCATTTTGTAGCTTTCTTGTTTTGTTCCATTTCATTTATTTATAAATTTTTCCTCGCTCGTTATTTTTTTTGTTTTCTCTCGCCATTTGTGAAAAGTTTTAATTATGAGTTGTTCAATAATATTGCACCAAATATATAAATGAAGAACTTGCAAAAATCGCCTGAACCAGTTTTCCCTGAAACCAAAAAAAGTCCATAACACTATCGAACAAATGAGAAGTTGTATTTTCAGAGACTGGCAATGTTGTAGCGCACCGACTTGGCCGAATGTGGTGTTTCTTTAACGATTTCTAGTTGCAACCAGACAAAGCTTGGCATAAAACCATACAATACCGACATCCTGATGAATATGGAAATATTGATAAATCGACTTCTTTCAAAGCCACTAAAAATTTCGTAGACATTTAAAATTTGCGATCAAATTTTGGTCGACCTAAACTTGACGCATTTCTTTCCACGATGTTCTACAAATCCGCAAATCCCTTATTTGCCTGCGTGCAGAAAGATGCTTTTTCTATTTGACATTTGCTCTTTAGTTATAAAAATGTCAACCAAACAAAAGGAGCAACACAGAGAAATTTTGCTCGCGCATAGCCTGAATCCAAATTACTTGCACGCCAAGTTAACGAAACCGTTAAAAGTGACCAAATCAACTGTCACCAATGTAATGGCAAACGGAAGGAACAGTGGTCGATATTTTTAAGCATATGAAGCTGTCCAAGTTCACACAGAAATATCTGGTTTGGCAAGCTTCCTGTACCTGTGGTTTGAAAGGCGACATTTTCATTGCGACTGAGCCCGTCAATAAGGAAATTTATGTGAAAGAAAAGAATGATCCTAAATCTAGTAAAAATCACAAGTCAATGTTTGGAAAACAGTATAATGATTTAATAATGACATAGCGGAAACCAGTATTGCAAAACGAGCGAGAAGCAGATCAAGCCCGTTCGTTCGCAGGCGTGTACGAATAGCATGCCTAGCGTTCGTGATCGTTCGCACTCGAGTGAAGAAAAAACCCCAGCTTTCTTAGAAGTTTTCATCTAGTAGGTAGTGCATTTCCAGGAAGCTTTGCTCGCGAATGCTCGTCTGCTGTATTACCTCGCAAACGAGAAATACATTGAAGAGTACAGACGAGTGTAGTGTGAATGCTCGAAGGGCATGGACTACTAAGAGTATTCTCGTTATTTCTCCTGAATGAGAAAGGCTTTTTACGCGCGAACGAACAAGAATTGCACCACTGGCGGAAACCGTGACTGAAGTTTTTGGGTCTTGAGATCGCGTTTATAAACTTTATGGGGCTAAGACGTTGAGTTGATCGTGTTTGCGACCGGGTTTGTGTTATCGCGAATGTTACGAGCCTTTGTACGTTAACGAGTTTGATCGTGCGGCCGTTTGTATGTCACGTGTATCTAACTTGCTTTGTATAAATTCTCGTGTGCTCTTGAGTTTTTGCGTAGACTGACGTGACTGTATGGTTGAGATTCTAGAAGAGTGTGTTCCCCATATCACTTTGATTCGTCTTTGTATATGATAGAGTATTTGAGATGTAAAGCAATTACTGACGATGACAATGGAGCTCAGGCTTACGGAATTCGCCTTCGGAAACACAGTACTGATGACGTTTAACATGTTGCCCACAAATACAGCTAATCGATTTGCCACCAATTATCTGCAAGGTTGCCTTTAATAAAATCATGTCACAATTCAGAGAGACAACTCTTTGCATATTGAACCCAGACAATTCTCTTCGAGAGCAAATGACACATTACTGAATGGCTAAAGAAACTATTCCAAGGCATAGTATCTAATATCATATATAACACCTGAAAAATTTTAACTGCTGCTCTAGCTATAATCGCATCCGCAAACACTGCGCCAAGTACCTCAAAACCAGCATTACAGTACCAAATGAAGCTACTACCCAAGACGGAGGGTTCACCGTCGTGGTACGTAAGGGCAAATAGCTAGGAAGAAAATTTGATTGCGAACATCATGGCAGCAATTAGGATGATGAAGCGGAGGCGTAGGACATCGACATGGACACCTCACAAGATTTAGTTGGGGATGAAACTAGTATTTCCCAGCAGCGAAAAAAGACCCACTCTCACGTTGAGAACGTGATTTGAAGAACACTCACTAATATTAATTTGTTTTCGGCTTTTAAGTCTTGTAAAAATATAATAGCCCCACATCTCCGTCAAGCTAACGCATTGAAGCGTGTCAAATACAATAATTACATGAGGAAGATAAAACAGTCGGACAACAAGCAAAAAAAAAAGAATTAGGTAAAGTAAAAAAACTGAAAAATGGGTAACAATACCTACAAAAACAAATAAGTCAAAACTGATAAAAATCGGCTTTACTAAGATAGGAGTTCAGTCCAGCGCAGCGCACCGTATCTAAGACTCGTGTGTTATTTACGTTACTGTTATGAAGTAAACTATATAGTAGCAATCTTCACGCGCAAAGATAGTTTTAAACAATTTTCTCCTTAATGGAGAAAAATAGTTTTTACCAAAATTGTTCTCTACTAAGGAGAAATATAGCATAGTGAATCAAGGAAATGTTCCTAACCATCGCGAGGTGGCGGATATGGCCACTGAACGAGCAGCTACTGGCGCTCAAAGATGATTTCGCTAGCGCGAGTGACGAAAGGTTAAACAGTCAAAACAGCCCTTTAATGTTCCATGTTGTTTAAAAAAAACTAGAAAACACAACAAGCACTTAACATCTAATAGCGAAAATTAAAGTTACTCTAGCGACGACGACATGGACGTAAAGCGAGGGAGAAGACAGACGGAACGATCAGCAAACAGCCGAGGGTAAATCTGACCATTACTTCCCAAGTAGCATTTAAGGTTGTATAGCACGCTATAAGTGCAATTTAAGTTTCACGAGGCGCTTTAAGAGTACCTTAAAACCGCAATTGTTATATGGGTTCCCGCTAAGAAAAAAAAAATTACTAAGAGCGGAAAGCGGTGCACGTAGGATAGACGGCAGTTTTTATGTTTCATGTAGTTGTAGTTTTTCGTATCTTTGAAATGCAATACTATTTTTAAAAGAGACAAATGATCCTCGAGATTAAAGCCTTATAAATTACATATAACAATTATAAATAACATTCAGAAAATCGTCTGAAAATTATCGTAGTAACGTACTAAAACTGAGAGACAATTTTCACAAAATCTGAAAAAAAAGCTGATTTACCCTCCCCAAGGTTTAGGGGTTTGGCGGTATTGCAAACATCATCAAGCATCAATTGCTTTAAGATGGGTATTGCATTATGCCTCGATAGTGGTGCATCGAGGAGACCGAGAGGGTTTATGCGCCTTTTTTATGTTATATGTTTTTTCATACTCTGCACCTGCGCATACCAACGCCAAACCACTGGCCTATGCGCGGTGTCGTGGCCGACTGGCGGATCGACGTAGATTGACTTTTGCTGTGTGCCATGTTTGCAAATATTGTTCTATTGGTGGTATTCGTGGACGGGGCTCACGGAGGGAGTCATTGTGTGTCCATTTGTAGGTCGACTTCGTCATCATGCATATACTAATTAAATTAATTTAATAAAGTAGAATAAGTAGAAACTTATTAGTTGTAGCTTTGTGATAATCGTAGTTTTTCGTAATAGTGTACAGCTGTTATGTGCTATCTATGTATGTATTCGTCTGAGTATTTGTGACAGTTGGGTCAGGAAATGGATGCAGAACTAACGTATATGATAGAATACTTCTGGTGATCAAACTGAGCATTTGGTTCTATTCATTCGGAAAAATCGGTTTGGATAAATGAGGGTAAAATAAATTTACCGACACACGCGAGTCATCCATTCCCGGCCAGCATAGCATGATGAAAGTCTAACAGCATGCAATTGTCGTTAATGGTAATTATACAACATTTGCTACATTTAGACGAGTTTGATTGCATGTTACATATGTTTTTCTATTCTACTTCATTAGTCTGTTTCTTTTGTACATGTATTAGTTTGCTTTTCCATTATTTATGTATACCAAAATAGTATTGTTCCACTTCTAGTAAAGCTCTTTGCATCTTTTTTTCTTTATTCGGCATGTTATGATTCCTTTTATTAGTATATCTCTACTATACGCTATCTATACTCATATAGGTACAAACGCTCGTGGCCTTCGCGATAACACAAACCTAGCCACAAACGCGACCATGCAATTGCAATAATCCACATATACCTACGCCCGCGATTTCGCCTACATGAAAACACCCCGGTAGTTAAGTAAACTTCCAAACGCGGTCTCAAACATTAACCCACCACTCGAGCGATCATGAAACGGTCATGTCATGAAACAGTCAATTGAACCAATCAAAAAAGTGACGCTCATATGCACTAAATAACACGTTCCATGGTGACATGACCTGAAACTCATGTTTCCCCGTAGCGAAACGGACTACCATCTGTACAATACACTAAAAATTAAGCATCAGATTCACGGTCCGCGCGCGATCGAACAAAAATACGCACTACGTAATTATAAAATCGAAGTTATACACGCGAAGTCACATACACGTGACAAACACGTTAATATACAAATGCTTGAGCCCTTCGCGATCATCCCCGGCATCTACACCCGCGATCTAGTAAACATGATGGCATCCTAGTGATAAAGTGAATTTCTCAGCCCCTATAAATTTTCAAACGCGGTCTCAAGCGCGAACCTAAAAACTCCCGCACTCGCACGATCATGAATCGGTCACTTCCGTTGTTCTTTCTATCCTTGATATCAGCAGACTAGGTCCATGCCTTCAATTGGATCAATTGAAAAAGAAAGCTTTCATATCCACTGGACACCACGTTACATGGCGACCTGACCTAGGACTCTAGTGATATGGGGTAACTTACTCCCTGTCAGAATGTGAACTGTACACCAAAAACAAACTATCAGAATGAAGGTCCGCGTGACCATCCAAGAACGCACGCGTATATAGAAAATGCCACACGGTTACAAAATCCAGTCTTGTACACGCGAAGTCACATGAACGCGAGCACACGTGACAAACACGTTAACGTACGAACGCTTAAGCCCTTCGCGATTAACAACGCACACCTACGTTCGCGATCGCGCAAACTTAATAACACCCCGGTAATAAGGAGAACGTTTTAGCACTCGCGAAGTTTCAAACGCTGTCTCAAACACGAACCTATAAACGTCCATTTTAGCGCGCTCATGAATCGGTCACGTCCGGAAACCATTACTCTCTGTCCTAATAACTTAGGTCCATACATTCAGTAGGACCAATCCAAAAAAAATAAAGCACATATCCACTAGACAACACGTTCCATGGCGACATCACCGGGCACTCTAGTGATTTGGAAGATCTCACACTCTTTTAGCATCTTAGCAGTACACCAAAAAATAAAGTATTAGACTCACGGTCCGCACGCGATTATCCAAGATCACACGCGAATATGCGAAAGGCACACAGTGTTAAAATAGAATTTATACACGCGAAGTTACATACACGTTAGCACACGCGACATACAAACGCACACGCAAATGCTCGAGCTCTTCGCGATGATACACGCGATCGCGAGTCCCTACGCCCGCACATACCTGAACCGTACAATGAATATCGCATTCAGAATCACGGCCCGCTACAATTGGCCTAAAGCAGTGTTTAGTGGGCGACTTTGCCTGTCTCGTCTGTAAAATTGTAGTATGTGATTCTGACGGGGAGCCCTTCCGAGAACCTAGCTCCACAGCTCCAGTAGGACAACTCTCGGAAAAAAATAAGGTATCCTCGGTTTGCGACCCCAAGTTATCAGTTGGTGCATGCAAAAAAGGTCCGCGGTCGTTTTTTTTTTGAAAAGCGTATGTCAGGTGCGAGTTTCAATTTAGATTTATGTCTTTATGTGTTTCGCTCTTTCTGCATAGTTAAATATAGTTCCCCCAATAATTCCGATCACTCAGTAAAGATGTTTGCCTTTTGCAATTAGGACTATATAATCTTCATTACCATAAATTTTGAAACGAATATCAGTCAAGCTATTGAGAAGATTGTCCACTAATACTGACTATAGTGCTTCGATCCTACTGACACTATTTGTTTATAATGTCCAACTCAAATAAGTAACACCTGCAACACAAAAGGTAGTGTATTAAACAACATAAAAACCTGCAATATTTTCATGCCAATGCCTCCCCAGGATCCTAAAGCAAAGGAAAGATAATCAAAAACGCTGAAGAACGGAAACGAAATCCTTTCCAGAACTGTAACCTGTCGGTACAGTAATCAAATGCTACTGTCATTCGACACATGCCAGCATCATCTATCAAAAATAATCCGCAAGAAGTAAAATCGTAGCAAAACCTAACCCAACAGTAAGCAACTGCATCTTTTCTCAGAGCAAAATTGTTATTACTACAAGGAATTTAACCAACTAGAAATTACATCAGATTCAATTAAATATGTATTTCACGATGGTAGCTGAGCTGCAAGACGTCTGTCGTCATCGCTGCCATTCCATTTCCTTTGTGGCGCCAGCTCTAGCTAAGTTGGCTATTTCACGCCAAGAAGGAAAGTTGAACATCTCAGAGTGGAAGGGAAAAAAATGTTGATGAGGTCCAGCCCGTTCATGATCACTGCAAGCTTCTGGAAGACTGCGGGAAAGTACGACACTGACTGCAATCTCTTCTCTAACGCTAATTGAAATTGGTTGTGCCTTTTTGCTCAGCTAAACTTTTTTTCTCTCTATAATAACCATACTGAATGTTAAATTTAATTAGCAGCTGAAGCTAATGATACCTCTCGGGGGCACTTTCAAGTTAATTGGAGTGTGCTGGTTTCTGACCGATGAACGGTTTGTTACCGACTCTTCCCCTAGCACTAATTTAGACGATAAAATTTAAATACTCTCAGGTCAGCACCGTAGACGTAGACATTAAAGCGTAAACGCTTGGTTAAAGACCCAGTGTCCCGCAGTGTGACGATTACACATCAATTTACGCGGAAATAACCACTTCTATCAGTGGGTACCCAGCCCAGCATCCGTTCTTTTATCTTCGGGATGCGCATCAAACCCCGGTGCCCGTATGAGATATGATATCACACCACACATGTGGTTAGCTAGTCAGGAACCATCACCGATCGGGTAGCACACCCGAAATCCTCCGTAGTCTACCGCACACCGCACAGACTGGTTGTTGGTTTTGCAGTCCCTGAGCGCACAGCGAGTCCGTTCCGTGCAGTAGAAAATGCGGAAACCCCTAGCAGTATGACCGAATGACCATCACTTTCCGGACTCTCGATGTGTGCAGAGCTTTGTCTCTACTCTGCCGGATCCGGAGGTACTTACCTACATACACATAGTGCAGCAGGTTTTCGATGCATTGCACAGTAAAAAGCGAACAGATTAGTCTCCAGGGAGAAAGTGATGCTTCAATGATGCATCAAGGGGGGGGGGGGGTCGCCCGCTGTGGCATGAACGCTGGGTGAGTTGATACTGCGGATTTTCTCTGAATACGATTGAAATGTAATTTCATTTTGACTGCGCTGGACCGTGGAACAAGAACTTCAATCAATCACGGTTTTTGAGCGCAAAAACCATGTTGGCTTGTGACGTTATGTAACGTGTAATCAAATAATGTAGTTTTTTCGTTCCTTCCGGAGAAGTTTTGGGATTGTGATTGGAAAGGTTTATTGATAGTTGATAGCCATAAGTTCTACTGCACTATCCCGAATTCTATTACCTCGAATTCCCTTCCCTCGATTTTCATTTCTCAGAATATTTCATAACTGAAACGTCAATCTTTTAATCTTTTTTTTTTTAATTTTTTGTCGGTTATAAATGTTTGCATATTTCGCGGAAAATGAAACCAACACAACGAACGGAGCATCTATTTAGGAGACTGTATATCTAGGCCAACATACTGACATGTCTGTTCCTTCGTATTATTTAAATTTCTACTTTGCGTCGGACTCTAAGCATTCTATAGATTTCGAAAGAACTGAGACAGAAATATTCAACCGTGACAAATAACTTGAAAGTTCGTCCTGAAAAACTCAAAATGTGGTTCTCAGATTCTTTCTAAAGCAAACAAATGATATAACTGACGGTAAGTCTTTACGCGTCTACATACCCGTTCACAAAGTTAAAATCGAAGGTGTGTTCACCGGTTCGAGTTGGTTGTTTGTTGATCCCCTTGCGCCAGTGAGTGAAGATTTTTAATTGTTATCACACAGGACGGGGCAAAATTGTATGTTCCTTCGAACTTGTATCGGATGACCTTTGGTGGGACTACTTTGTCTAATTGCGTCATGTTCGACATAGTTCGTCTACTTGCTCCGCTATTTGTATCGTGCATCATGCGTTGTACTATCAAATGGGTCATTGTAGAAATAAGGCTCGGTGTGACAAATGCACAGAAAATGATTAGGATGACTTTTCCCCTTGCGAGGACATCTGTTATTGCTCCTAAAACTATAGACGTTGTCTTCTGGATGACACTCGACACACGCCACAAAAATTAGGTGGAAGTAGAACAAAATCTATAGACACATTCTTTCGTGACGTCTGTATTTATTATTCACTGTACCCCCACATTAATAGGTCTCCTCGATGCCGGGAGGAACTCCGCAATATCACAAAGTTGCCGGATCCCAATCTAGGTCCAACCAATCCTATAATAAGTTGAATCTCTGGTTGAAATGTCACATGGTATTTTCGGTGTTCCTGGAAGCGTTGGAAACATTTTATTTCTTCTGAATTGTCCAAGACCAGGTGCTGTTTGCTTCAGATTTGTGGCAGAATTGTTTCTTGCTGGTATATTTAGCAACCTTTCAAGAGAGAGAAAAAATTATTCTTGCAAAGACCCATTTGCTTGTAATTAATGTAATACTGCATGCATGACGCGCGGCACAAACACACCAATATGCAAACGATCCTTGTCGAAGAAGATGAAAAGCGGTTTCGTAAAAGGTTCACGTCACTAGTTTGAAGGGACCTACCATTTTGTCGCATGCCAAGTTCGATCGATAACTACACCATTAATCTCAACTTTGTACGTGGGCACGTAAACGCGTTAGTTCTTCATGAAAGTCTTGTCGCCAGTAACTGGAATCCAGACAAGTTTTCAAATGGATGATTGATCCACAGAACGACTTCTGGGGATGTTTTTGGAGACCGGAAGAAGACGTGTTTACATTTTCACCTACACTAGGTCGTGGAGCCAGGACCAACGGAAAGGTTGAAGGTGGTTTAGCGATCGTTCTCCTACTTAAGAATCGACTATTTCGTACCAATTGGCATATGCATTAACCGCAGAACTGTGAAGATGGGTCACTTTGTTCACGTACCTCACGTACCAATAAGGGTGTGGTGTGCTCAAAAGATACTGAAAAATCCTTTGGCAAGTCCGAAGGCCATAAGATGCAAAAAAATACTCAAATTCTGAATGTTGTAAGAGTAACCTGTGCTCCGTAGAAGATCTTTTTGACGTTTAAGAATCTTAAATGTTCTTAAGATCTTTTTGATGTTTAAAAATCGTTAAAAACTTTTCTTAAATTCAAAGAACGTCACAGAGACTTATTAAATTCTCCTGATAATGTATTAACTTCCTTGGCGTTTTTAGATTTACTCTAAGGTCGCTAAACTTGTCTGAATTGAACAGAATATCGGTGAATATCTTTTAAAGCACATATAAGTTCCCAAAAAGTTTACAAAATCAAATTCGTCACATCTATGCAATTTTGTAAATCATGAATTGTTTCGATCTACGAAAAACGGGTACTGGAATAGATTTACCGCGGTCTTTAATACTAAAGGGCGAACACGAAATTATTGCGACACCGGAAATGTCATGCCAATTTTCTTATAATATTTAAAATCAAACCAAAATTTTAGGGTAGTTTTATACATATATTTACTTCAAAAATCAAAAGAAAAGTTAATCGATGGAGCCTTGAGTGTAAAATTGAACGCATTTTCGCATGATGCCCTCCATCAAAGTCTTTACAGTGTCATCCGGTACCAGTTTCTCAGTTTTTTTTTTCATTTTCTTAACATGTCCCTCTCGTCTTTGACTGTTTTCTTGCTCTTCCGAAGTTACCGCTTCATCATTGCCCAGTACTGCTCCACCGGGCGCAGCTCCGGACAGTTTGGCGGATTCATGTCCTTTGGAACAAAATGGATAGAATTGGCCTCATACCACTCCAGGACACTTTTAGAATAGTGACATGATGCCAAATCTGGCCAAAAAAGCGGAGCTTCGTCGTGCTGCTGCAAGAACGGCAAAAGGCGCTTCTCGAGGCACTCAGATTTGTAGATCTCGCCATTTACTGTGCCCTTTGTCACGAAAGGCTCACTCCTCAGTCCGCAAGAGCAGATGGCCTGCCAAATGAGATATTTGGAGGCGAACTTCGACATTTTCTTCTTCTTAAATTTGTCGTCCACATAAAACTTGCTCTTGCCGGTGAAAAACTCCAACCCCGGAATTTGCTTAAAATCGGCTTTTACATACGTTTCGTCGTCCATCACACAGCAGCCATATTTTGTCAGCATTTTCTCGTAGAGCGTCCGTGCCCGAGTTTTAGCCGTCGATTGTTGCCGCTCATCGCGGTTTGGGAAGTTCTGTACCTTGTATGTATGTAGTCCAGCTCTCTTCTTTGCATTCTGGACGTAGCTCTGCGACATGCCGATCTTTTTAGCCAAATCACGGCTTGAGACGTTGGGATTTGCTTTAATCGTCCGCTTCACCTTTCCCTCCGTCTTTTTGTTCTCCGGTCCCGGTTTTCTTCCAGCTACTTTGCCATGGTCCAACGTCAACCGCTCCTGGAACCGCTTCAACACTCTGGAGACGGTTGAATGGTGAATGTTCAACAATTTTCCCAACTGCCGGTGCGACAGGTCAGGAAATTCCAGGTGTTTGGAAAGAATTTGTTCTCTCGACTCGCGTTGGTTCACCTCCATTTTCGTTGAATCGAAAAACACGACTTCGAGTTTGACAGCATGTAAACAATACACATCAATGAGAAAGTGTGCAAAATTTGGTTGATTTTTACCCAATGGTAAAAAAGTTATGCCCTGTTGAATGTGTCGCAATAATTTCGTGTTCGCCCTTTAAATCAACAATAAACCAATCAACTGCAAGGCCATTGCTAGCTAATCTGAACCTTCCACTGAACTCTTGTTAAAACGAATAAAAAGCAGAAACTCAGTTGCATCTCAAAACATCAGTAAGTTGTATCAAAGCGAAAGTGCAGAGTCAAATCACTGCCCACTCAGACATAACAATGCGTATTACCATTGTAATGAAAGGTATGGAGGGAAAAAGTAATCCAACCTTTGATCGTTGCTTTTTAGAGTCCGAAAAAAGGAACTACACAATTATGGATGACAATTTTCCTTTTGGAATGTTTCTATTCTATTCTATGAATAGTTGTGATCGGTATGGGTTTCAAAATAACCATACATGTCGTCAGTTCATTTATAAATTTATTTCATTTATCTTCTATAGCACTGTAACTGATTTCCACCTCTCAAAGAAGTGGTTGGGGTTGTAACTTTTTAATTACATAGACAACTTTTCAGAGACAACAAAATTTAATATAAATAGCATTATCGACTTTTCGCTGTAAAATGCACTCTCACGACGATAGATCAGCAAAATACGTGCACCACGTTTTGCTTGGATCTGCCCCACCCCTGATCTCGCCATCCGTCTATCAATCCCCGGAGAAGATATCTAAAAACTTCAGTCGGAATTACTATTCAGCGTTGGCAATCGTTCGACAGAATAAAACAAAGAAACTCGATAGTGTGACAGAAGATTAATGAACACCACTCCGCGCAGTTTCGTTCGATTCGTGTCACTACTGTGGAAAGGAAAGGAGGATGAGAAAACGAAACGAAACCAACTCACATCACACTCGCTTCGTTCTCGGGGTTAGAGGGCTCTTCTGCTGCCGATAGATAAATGAACCGCTAGAAACTCCCAGGGAAATTAAGTTTCGCTAATTCCTAATTCGGGGGTCCCCTAGGGCGGGCAACGTGCGTGGGTACAAACAAATGGCAAAATTAGATTTTATTGCCTAATTTAGACGATCGGTAATTGCAAAGTGCGTGCTGGGAAAAAGAAGTTCCGCCGCAGGGCTGGGTGATGTAAGATGGAAATCATTATCTCTAACGGAGATAGATCCGTTGGGAACTTTGCTCGTGTTGCTCGCAAGCGACGTAAATTTAAATTTATGTTCCGACAAGGATGTGATAGTTTTCTAAATTTTCGGGTGAACAATTAGGAAATGTTTAGGAAAAATAAGCAGACTCTCAAATTAGCATTTAACACCATTATGCATAACATTTGCGTTTGTTTTTCGTTTCAACATCAACAAGCTATTAATTCTAATCCAATATGCAAAGTTGCTACAAGATATGAAAAATACATACACATCCTGTCCACGCTGCAGTTTGTCTTCATTATGCATCCGGCTTCGTTGTTTCTCATTAGAAATGGCCATGTTCTAGGCTGCTGTTGTTATTCTTGCTGTGGTTGCGATAAGGCAGGTTCGTTGACCGGATTGCATGCACTTAATTCCTGTTCAGAGAGCTTACTTTTTCACTTTCACCAAACGACGCACTTTTATATATTTCACCAGCAAATTTGTGGGAGGACAATGTTCGTCGAATTAATCATAAACTTCACTAGAGTAGAGAAAACAGCAGTAGAAAAAACAACAACGCACAGTTGACACTAATGTTGCTGTTGGTGACGACGACGATGATGATGATGACGGTTGTATTCGCCTGCTTTGTTATGCTGTTTTAATAAAAATGCACCACTGAACCGTTGTCGGCGTCGTCGTCACAATCAGGCGGACAGGCAGAGCAGAACACGATGGGAGAGGGGGTCGCTTGAAATTTATGATGATCCTGCTTTGCACTTCTATTCGCACAGTACCAGTCCGGTTGCAGTCATGTTGTGTATTGTATAGCGGGGTGATTTTGGTCACACATTTACAATTATTATTTCTATGTAATATATCAATGATACTCTAATGAGGATTTTTATTTACAAAAATGCCATTGTCATGTCCAGACTTTACAGTACTAGTTACTAAAAATATACAGTCATTTGTTCAAATCCGACAACAGTTCAATATATGAACTTGTTCAGGACAAGAGTAGCCTTTTGTGGAATGTACGGGTTTCCCAAAATAACCAGTTTCGAACAATTGTAAAAATATTGTAGTTTGTTATAACGATCCATTCTCATAGAAAATTTAATTTGTTACGAGAATTCTATAAATTAAAAAAAAAATCATGCAAATTGGGGCCTTCTATTATTGTTTGTGCAAAAACTCTTGCAGGTGAAACAAATTCTGAAAAATTGTAGAATGAACTGAAACTTTTGATTTTATCAGTAATCCCTAACGTTTAGAGGATTTTCAGTAAAAATAACAAAATAGGCATTAGGACAAAATTTATTAACTTCCGATTTCTACTGAGAAAAAAATGTTTACACATTGAAGAAGAAAACCTTTAGACATTGTTTTGCTTCATTTCAAATTCCCAAAATTATCTAAATCTTCGCATAGTAGGCGACTCCTGACACTCGCCTCAATACCCACATTCTCCCCACGCCACGGTAACTAGATTGAGCTGCGTTAGTACACACCGGGGCCACATCGGAGCACCACACGGAAGAAAGAACATGGGAAATGCGTTTCGGGACTAAATTGCATCGCCCTTCTCTCTAGCCACCATGTATGTATGTTATGGCTGTATGTTACACAAGAACAGGAAAAAAAAGAACCGATTGCAAAGGTGAAGGGGAAATTTATTGGTTTTGCGTGTATTAGTTGAGTTGGTTGCGACACACGTTCCGAATTTTGACGGCGTCTAGATTTGGAACAGATTTTTTTTTGGCCGGGGAGTGTGGTTTGATGTACGAAAATGACTTCGCGGAGTATGATTTGCCGCGTGTCACAAGGGCTACCGATTTCATATTTTTAATCTCGAGATCGTCAGTTTGATAGTACTGACAACAAAATTTCAGTGGCCACCCGTTTACAAGTGAACACAAGTAATGCCAACGCTTACGGTCAAGTTGGCTGCATCATACTGATGAGACGAAGTCGAAACCTTAACTTCAAATTATAATAATAAATTTATAACCAAATTTTGGGCCTTCAAAAGGTGTATTCTTCTAATGCTCATATATTTCCGGAAACCAATTAGTATGTTTAAATCGACTACTGAATCACAAACTTGTAAGAAGAGAACCCTGAAAAAGCCTTTAAAAACGATAAAAGCAGGTTTTTTTCCAAACCTTTGGAAATATCTTCATGAAAACAAATTAATAGGTTTCCAATCCCCGAAAATATTGATACTTATGAAGATTGTGTAAAGGTTATGATTTTTCCGATTGAAATTTTTGAAAAAAAAGCGAATGAATTCGGCTATTTTCACAAATGTGCCACATCATCTGCACATGAGTAATCAATTAATCAATCAAAGCTATCGAGACATTGCAGAACTTCTGTTTCCTAAAATTTTAATGCCTATTTTAAGTGTGCACGAATAAAGGACGCATGGCCATAACTTCAGTTTCGGATACAGATAATAGTCACACGGGAGCATATCAGAAGAATTAAGGGGTGTGTTAGGGGATTTTGTGAACTAATTCGGTCGGAGCATAAAGCTCATAGTTTTCATATGTTTGAATTGTTTTGTAAAATGTTAAATACAGGTTATGATGAGTTGCTTGCGGTGTCAGATTCGATCAACGCATCCGATAGTCCCGAGGCGATAAAGCGGATTTAGACTTTCTTCTAAAAGCACCGTATTCGGCGATCCTACGACGGTAGCTTATGAGATTGGCAGACATTTTGAGACACTTTTGTGTCTTTTCAACGCGCAAAGCAAACCATGGGGCTTCCCCTACCAAATTCGTCCCAGACTGGAGTTTTACGCACACAAGTGTTTCACCGTCATTTAGATGACAGCTGAGTTATGATGAACGCGAGGTAAATCATTGAACAGACACATGCCATCTACAGGTGGATCCGGTTTGCTGAGGGCTTTGAACAGGATTTGGTAAGGAGAGTTTTTCCCAGATAGCTGGAGGACCTCCCCAATTGTATTGATTCCCAAACGATGTCGGAAGTGCCTTTTCCCCAGTTCTGCTACAATCATCGAAAGGCTTGTCAACTGCCGTTTGGCAACCCTTTTCAAGAAAAGTAACTTCCTAGACCACCGACAATTAGCCTTCTGGAAGGGACTCGGAACTTTCATCAACGTGACTGTATCAGTAAAGTATTGACAGGCTGTCTACACGTCGAAGTTGCCATGCTGGACATCACCAAGGTGTACAACACGGTGTGGCGCTAAGGCGTTCTGCTCAGATTGGAAATCCTGTGGAAGTAAGGTGATTCTATCAACTGGCAATTTAAGCGAGGGCCGTCCGGCTGGCTATATGACTATTCCGCCAAACTCGAATGTAAACGGGCATCGAAAGAATTTAAATTGAAACTATTGGAAAGCGAAAATATGAAAACATCTTGCATCGAAAGAAGACCAGTTAAAAAGGTTGGGTGTAGTATATGAAACTGGTTTTCTTTCATAATTAGGCACAATTATAGCAAAATGAATTATTATTTTTCTAGAGAAAAACTTGTTTCATTTCTGGTATGTTGAAGTGAATGTTTTATAAAATATTAAAATTAAAACGGCATTTAAAAACATTTGTGTGGGTCAGGATTTTAGTTTCAATTTTTTATCCATTGTTTAAAAAATTAGGTTAGCTTCAAAAACTCATTCAAAAGTCACGTTTTTGTAGATCTATTTTTTCCATTTTCATCGATGTATAAAACAAGCGAAGCAAATGATTCAGTGCATTAAAAATTGCTTAAAAATTGCTCAAAATTGACGCATTTTACTATTTGTGTTACAAATGACATTATCCCCTCTTCTTAAGTAAGTAACATTTTTTTCTTCAACAAAAATATGTTACGTCACGTTCTAGCCTACTCACACTCCTCAAATACATTATCCGATGTGTTTTTGTTGCAAAACATTTTGTTTTGTTGAAACTGTGGGCGATATTGTGTTTTCGAACATACCAAGTAAGTTTCTAAATTTTAAATACTTTGCGGTATTTAGGGTGATTTTCAATCTATTTCCCGAATGGTTATATTTTTCGATAGCGCGTGAAAAGAGCTTTCAGTATCCGTCTAGATATTACATCTATCCACAAACAAAAGTTATTTTTTAAATAGTTTTTAATAAAAAATGCGGTTGGGGTAAGTTGGCGGTGTTGCACGCGGGGCAAGTTGGCGGTACTATTTACAGTGCAAAAAAGTCATCAAAAATTTTTATTATTGGAATTCACTCCAAAGTTCTTACTCTCCTAAATCTTTTTCTTGTGTATCTCGCCAATGTAGGAGACATTAATTCCAGCCAATTGCACGGAAAATTTCGAAAATTTGCCTTTGAATAGGGAGTAAGTCAAAATGCTGGGGTATTGAAACTGAAATATAATAGCAAATATCGGTTAATATACAGTTTTCTCGAAAAGACATTCAGCACCTTCCAAAAGGACTCTTGAGTTAATTGAATCTCCATTTGATTGCTTAGTTTTTGGCATATCCTCACATACCGCCAACTTACCCCGGGGCCGGGGTAAGTTGGCGGGTTTTCCGCGTCACATATTTTTGTCTCTAAAAAAGGAGAAAATGCATCAAACACTTTTTAAAAAATCAAAGATGTTGCCAATAGTCTGCTCTTTCATGCCGCGTGTTCTACTTTGCAAGATCTACCTACATCAAAGCGGTAAAAATTGAAAACTGAAAACACTGCCAACTAGTCCCGGTCTCCCCTACTGTCAAATTTTGATGTTTGGTAGCAAAAGGCACGAAATTGCCAACACTGCTGTTATTTTTCATAACAATTTTGGATCGGATCATTACAGTTTCTGGGACTTCGCCACTTCCTTATTGAAGAACAAATCTAGTGTGCCGTGGAGGATTCTGCGGAGCTTCAGCGCATGCATGCTGTCTCCGATATGTCAAAGTACTGATCGAATCGTCTACAGTCGTGTGCGTTATGTTAAAGCTATCCGCAGACGAAGAAACAGGGAACACGCTGCATCAAAAATTCACTATGAATTTTGTTCTAGCGATTCACATGCTGCGTAGGTGAATATTTTATATGGTGTGTCTTCTGCTACCTCACCTGCGGACCGCTTAAAATATCTAAATTCGCGTTGCCGAATATTTTCAGGCACAGCGGAGCGACACGTATACTTGGAATACCTACTGAGGAGGATCATTGAAGTTCGCTTGGTCAGAGCGGAACCGAGCAAGCAAACCCGGCATTAGTACGACGTACGTGAAAACTGCACTGTAGTACTGAGTACGAGAAATAATTTTTTTACTACAAGCTACCAGCTGGTTAAAATTGGGATCATGATGACCGATGTCTGGTGGGCAAGTTTTCTTAGGAGCAGGCCAAGATGATTGGTTCGGGATCATAGGGAATTCAGCTGACGTCGGACAATGTTGGAATGATATTTTTTTTCAATTGGTGAAAATATGCATTTTACAGCACCTCAAAGCCAGTTAAGAAAACTGCCAGAAGCAAGCTGGAGAATAGAAGAAGGACAGAAAACGTAATCTTGTTTAGTATGTAGTGTTGTTAGACTGGAATTCAGTGCAGTATTTTAACGGACAAGATTTGCTGGGGGAGAACCACTAAGAAATTGCCACAGTATGCTACAGTTAAATATAGAATTTAATCTCCCAATTTCTTTCGAACAACAAAAAATTTGATAACTGATCAGGGTCATTTCGTGCTAATGATTACTAGATCGGTGTGTTTGCTATTGGATAGATAGTTTCAACAGGTTGGGAGTGAATTCACATGGATATTGATCATTTTTTCTCGATGGAACATATTGCTTTTGTAGATTGGGAGATGGGATCAGTACCGTCAGATCTAAAATTAGACCACCCGGCCCAATCGAATGTGGAACTGAAGTGATTGTCACAATATGATCCAAAGTTATATTGTTTTTTTTTTTTATTTCGGATGGTTTTCCAGAATGTGCAGATTTTTCACAGATCTGACACGTTGCAGTTTGATAGTCATATGTGCACAGTGTGGTCTGTGCATAAGGGGTGCCATGTTCTATGGTTACAATAGAAGAAATGGGGTGTTTCAATCGCATTCTTACTATACGAACACCGTTGGAAATGCCAGGAAACAAACTTCTCCAAGCGTCATTTTGAATTGCGACATGATTCTGCGGATTGCGCTACCAGATGGACCAGGATACAAATCATGTAGTTTAACGTCGACTTTGTTGTTCATATAGACGGGGACTTTAACGTTATCACGTTCAATGAAGTGCGTCATGTTTTTGTTGTAGATATATTGATCTAGTGAGTCAGTAGTACTGAACTGCACCAATACCACATATCGAACATGCTGCAGTTGAATTAGTTTAACATCATATATATTACATGGAGGTAAACTCGTTCAATACTTATTTATGTATGGTTCGGTATCAGAGGATAATAATGGACCAAATACTAACAGATTCGCTTAGTTCACTGTACTGCTTTCTTACTGAGTTGATCCGATCCATGATATTGTTCCGATGTTGATGCCTCGTGGTACTTTTTTCTTCATAGTTTATCTCTATGCTGCCCATGATTGTATATTTGTCCCGTTTTCTATGGGATTGTCTATCTTTATGGGACTGATATGCGATCATGGGCAGTATGCAAAAGACGAGAATATCAGCAGCGATATTGATCCTATTCGAATCTATACGGATGGTTCAGAATTAGATGAAAGAGTGGGAGCGAGTCAAAGTGGTACTGGACTCGGCCACGCTATCCTGCTTCAATTGCACCCATTCGTCCAGGTTTTTGAGAATTAATACGACCCACTCACAAAGCTATGCTGGGTTCTCTGCTGGGATCAGTCAAAGCCTTCCAGGGGAAGCTCACCGATCACTTTAGCAGTTATTGGTGTACTTTAACTGATTACCCCCAAAAGGTTAAATGGTCGCTATAAAAATGGACAGACTGCAACAGCGTGATATAGGGTAGGCCACATTATGATTACATATTATCTTCCACATCGATCTACCTGTTTGAACTTGCAAAATAAGATATAAGATTAAGAGCGTCTTAGTTAACTGTAGAGACCTACGTCGGCAATATGATTTACACCTCAATATTCGGGACATCCCTTCAAACGATTTGGTCCGTAAGGAATCACTATTGTCCGTCCTCAAAGATCTTTTCTAGTCTACTGAAGGCTTTCATTCTCAGAATTAAAATCGTCGACCAACCAAACAAGCAACTCTGGCAACCGATCATTCACTTTCCGCGGTCCCTCAGTCCTTTCCTGTGGGGATATAAGAGAGAGTGCGGTCATCAGGGCCATAGCGAGGTTTTGTAGCGTCTTTGGCGGAGTCTTATTTTTGCGCCCGTTTGGTGCTCACTGACTTTCGTTTTCTATTCGACTTTCAATCAATAATTTAGTGTGTACTCTGCCGCGGCAAATATAAAGTTAAGTGTTTATTAGTAAACCTAAGCGTTAAGTATATATTACAATGTCCCTTAATGGGAAGTTCTCTATCTGTTAAGTATAAGCATAAGCATAAGAGATCGCCCGTAGTTGCTATTCCGTTATTGACCAGAACCAATGCCGACGCCGGCCACGTCCGAATGCAGATCTTCTGGGAAAGGAAGGAATGTTAGTCCGATACACGTCACTGCTAGAGACCGAGGAATCCTTGGCATCTCCACATGCATCACGGGAAGGGGAGATTTGTTAGTAAGTGTGCGAATAGCGTTATCATGTGAAAATTCCTCTGGGCAGCCGGCTGCCGAGAGTTTAGGAAATTTATCATTTGTTGTATTAATACGATTAGCAAAATAAGCAACTTGAACTCCGGAAAGACGATTAAGAGCATTGCTTATATTTTAATAAATCGGTAACGCTCACTTTTCAATCACGCCCTTAAGGGGATGTTCTCTATCTGTTGGACGAAAATAAGGCGAGTTTATTAATTTTTTTGTGGAATAATGAAAAGGCGTACGAACTTCCGGTTGTGAAGTTTCAGAAAGACTTCAGGTTTAAAGAATGAAGAATTTTACATAGACATGTGAACACACAAAAATTGTATAACATTCCACTGAAACAAACAACATTAAATTTGAATTTCCATTCATAGTACCTTTCATTACCCACCCAGCTTTTTACACATGCGAGGAAAACAAAGGTACTTTTATGATCAATTGACGATCTTTTTTTACACAATCTTCGTACCAATTGCTAAGAAAATCGGGGCCCATGTCTTACATCGAGTGAAGATAGGTTTCGCTTTACTATCTCTTTCATCTTATTATATGTTCCACAATTTCTGTCTTTAGTATTCTTTAAGTGTTCAATTTGTGGAGCCACAATGGTCGTGCAATAAACACCTCTGAAAATGACCAACTGATGGTAAAACGGATGTCGAATAAGATTCTCTACCAAAGACTTCGACTTCCCGTTTAAAATTGTACATATTGAACCCGGTGTGACCATATCTTTCAAATCATAGATAATCCGCTATATATTCTGAAGATTTGGAAGCCGTGACAGAAAACTGGATACTTCCTCCAAATAATAATATTATGTCTAAAGCAAACAAATGAGTTTACAGGCGACAAGTCCTTCATGAAGGACTACAGTGTCTACGTGCCACGCACATAGTTGAGATCGACGGTGTAGTCATCGATTAATGTTTGTCGTCCGTGGATATACTGACTGACTGTTTAAAGAACCCTTTGCTCTAGTGCGTCAAGATTTTGAATGGCAATGACACTGCCTGTTCGGCTGTTTTTCCTAACAATTTAATTTGACATTTCAACCAGAGATTCAGCACAGTGCAGCACAAGTTGGGCTTGCTGATTGGAAGCCAGTCGATGACGTCGTTGTTGAAGAGGAAGAACTTCATTATGATTTGGATGACGTTTGAGTTTTTTGGTTGCAGTCAGGGTTCCAGCGAGGATGTTGTCTGTGCTGGACTTGAATTATGTGTCGCTAAAGGCTTGTTTAAGTTGCACTCACTCGGCAAAATATGTTGCTTACTTGATCGGTAACTATGGTTTATGTGCGATCGGGTCATCCTTCTGTCCATTCGCCCATTACTGTACATTACTTAGCCGATCATTTCCGATTTGGTATCCAAGTCCACTTCTTGTTGGCATAGACTTTGGCGTAGATGGCGTCCTTTGTAATGAACGACCTGAATTGCTGATCGGTGTTCGTCACCGTCGACAATGCTCGGTTGCGTGGCGCACGTAGTCATTCATACTCTGAGCCGATGATAGTACATCAGCAGATGATCTTCCATCGGGTGCATTTGGAATTGGAGTGATTCGGTAGGTCAGTAGGAACATATCTAATGCAATTTTGATAGAACCTTCTCCCTTCTGGACTTTATTGATCGCTCGCTTGAAGGGCTTGACCGTTGGATTGTGGTATGGAGCTGTTGCAACGTGTCCCACTCCATTTTCGACACAGAACTCCCAGAATTCAGCACTTGTAAACTGTGTGCAATCATCTGATACTAGAAGTTCTGTGGAAAGTATTAGGAACCTCGAGCTTTGATCGTTGTTCTGGTCCTGCTTTTGATGAAGATCCCAACGTAGCTCGTGATTTCATCGTCGAGATAAGGCCAGCAGACAAAACTGCTTGCACTTGATTTAGACACCGCACATGATGCTACCTTCGACGGTAAACAGTGCTTTTTGAAGGCCGTAGTAGTATAACAATTCATGATCCTTCAGACCCGATCGTTTTTTCGACCGCCTGTTGTTTTAACAAAAAGAGGGCGTTCATAAACTACGAAAACTTCTCCAAAGACTTAACAAGGCTAAGTTGTTTAGTTTTAGTAAAATCTCAAAATTCCTGCTAAATTTGCATTCTGGACCACTGGCTTACTCTAAACGGACTACTGTTGACGGACACGACGGTTTTGATGGCAAACTGCTTACTGTGGGAAATCCTACCCTTCACTGATTTTCATTGTTAAGATTTACTATTCGTTCAGCATGAGCACATCTAAAGAGACGCTGTTGGCCCTAATCTTGGTAAGCAAACTCGTTGTAATTCCTGCTAACCATTATTAATGAGGTCTCAGATGATAATTCGCGACTGCAGGATTTTTACAGTTAAAATGTTCCGCGGAAAGGTTTCCGTTTTCTTGCCATGAAGATGAAGGCGAAAACCATCGAAACGTTGACGTTAGACGAAATATAGTCATTGTCGTATGTAACCGCCATCTTTTCATATTAAAAACAATAGGGTCATTCTTCCTACCATCGTTATTTTGTCCAAAAAATCAAGGGAGTTCTGGATTGAGTGTTAGCCTAATGAGTAGCTTCAAAGTATACGCATAAATACATCAAGCTGAATCGACTAGTGTGTTAAACAGAACTTTCTTTAAATCCTATTCATAATAAGTAAAACGAGAAGAACAAAATGTCAAAGTCTGCGTAGTCTTGTGCAAATCATGAAGTGCATTCGAAGGGTTTCCTTCCGGAACATCAACAGTAATATACTCAATGTAGCAATTCAACAATTTATGTGTTTAATGTTTAGTATACAATTAAGTTATGCAGTGCTCTGATTGTTCTCCTTTTAGGAAATGGAGTGAAATTGAATTTGAAAAGAAACTAGTGATGTTGCTCTGTGTACTTTAGTGCATCTGAGCTTTAGTGTTTTTCTCAGCAACATCAGCATTGTACCACTCCTCAGAGACATCTGAAGTTGGCAAAAATAGCCTAATGGAAGAAAGGAGTTACAGTTTGAATGATCTTCAGTCCTTTAGTGTTTTCCTTTCGGGACATCAGAAGTGATATACTCAATGCAGCAATCAAACAATTTAAGAGATTTATGGTTTTAGTGTAAAATTAAGTTATTCCAGTGTTCAGTGTGCCTATTGTGTTCCATTCGGTGATTGTATTGAAATAGAATTTAAAAAGAAATAAGTGATGGCATGACAGAATATGTGAACTTTAGTGCTTCAGTGTTTTCATCTGGGACATCGTCGTCGTATCATTGAGCATTTGATAGTGGTAAACTCCATCCAGTAGAAGAGGTAATGGCGTTGCAGCTTGAATAGTGTTGTGTCGATCAGGAAATTGCATTGTTATGACTACTTCTGTCCACGGTTGAATAGAACTTACAAAGAAAATAAGCGCTTACGACAAGATGCAACGTGTGAACTTCAATAAACCAGACCAATTCGAAATAAAAAAAACACTAGAAATGTGAGCGGTAAGTACTGATAATCAACTAACTCTGTCGATTCTGAATTCGAGTAAGCATGGCGCCCTAAGAATGTATGCAAAGAAAAACACATTCTCTGATCTTGTTCAGCTTTACACGTTGTTCGGAAAACCCTTTAAATGCTAATATTTATTATATGGGTAGTCAGATTGACCAACAGTGTTCGACTAATTTGTTTTATTGTTTTGCTAGGTGTACCTCAAAACAAAGTTAACTATTTACCGCTATCTTCTAGCGCGATTTTGTGAATAGTGTTTTCACCTACATTTTGCTCAAAAGTACCATAAAACATTGGAGGTTTGATTGAGGAAGACTCAAAACGGGGTCATCTTTCACAACGCAAATAGCAGTTTTAATCCTTCTCATACGCTTCCTTTACACTGGGAAAGCAGCTTAATGTATATGGATGGAAATTTAAAGCCATTTTCATGCTAAAATATTGTTTCAAATAGATGAAAGCCATAGTAAAGATTCTACTTCAGGAACCGATGGCCGGATCTTGCAATCGTTGGTATCAACTGCTACTGTATTAATTCATCTTCGATCAACACGTTCTTCACAGTGAGAATTAATAGATATTTTCGTTTTGTTGCGTTTGGAATTTGTTGAATTTGTTAATCGAAACTGACCCAGCCTCGAGAAATGATAAAATTGTCAAGTGGTGCGAATCAGTGCCGGAAAAAAAAATCGATAGCGCGTTTTAAGTGACATTCGTTTAGCAATATTAACAATTACAGAAAAGCCGAGGTGGGTGTTGTAGACAGGTGTATTATGAAAGCTACAACAAAAATTTGGTTCAAATGGCACCCGCAACTTCGAGGATGTGATTAAAATTACAATCTTCTCTTCAATGTAACAAAAAAATTACTTTCGTGTTTTAATTTTCTGTCTTCCAACTGCATTGAATGCAATGTTCTACATTTTACTTCATTACTGCTGATTTAATAGATTTACAGGTGGCTAGGAAATTTTGCTGATTTTAATTGACAGCTTATTCCACAAATTAAAAATTTCAAGCTAAATCTTCTCCTAAATTTATTAGATAACAAAATATCACAATTATTCTGGTTATATCCATTTTAATTCCGAACGCCGAGCGAAACGTAAACTTGGTAACTTAATCGCCCCTAGTCTATAGTCTAGTCTCGTGCCTGTCTGATAAAGTTCAGTATGCTACAGTACAGTCATTTCCAGCGATCCAAACATAGAATAGACTCGCGCCTGCTTCCGACAACGACGACGACGACGACGACGACGACTCCAACCGACAAACGACGGCGAGTGGATTTACGAAAACGCAGCATAAATATCCTCATTCTGCGACTCCACATTAAAATGGACTGTTATAATGATCGTTTATTTTTATGAATTTGCTCGTTTTGCTTAGTCTCCGTACCATACAATCAGTATACTATCGTCATTGTTGTTGTTGTTGTTGTTGTTGCTGCTGCTGGTCTTGTCGTCATTATGCTTTCGACGAGTCGTGCGACTGTGCGTTTTAATAAATGTTAGAATATTATAATTTTTCGTATGCTCCTCTCTCTCCCTCTTCTGTCTGATTTCTCCCTATTATTTTTTTTGTTCTTCGTCGGTCACGCAGAGAAGTGCAGAAGCTAAATAAATACCCAGCAATTTGATACACTTCACACAGATACGCGTTTCTTGTGTCGATTTTATTTTTTGTTTGCATGAATCACCAGGGGGAACGGTGTGTAGGTTTGTATGTGTTTTCGTTAGAAAAGGAAACCGTCGATTCGATTAATGGTTTGAGGACCCATCCCGACTTATCAGTTTGTCTGTAGACAACATGTTCAACATTGATGATTCACAGCCACCCTCAAACAAAGTTGATCTCGTTTACACAAGCGACGACAATAACGACAGCGATTATTTAATTAAATTTTAATCAAACAGCTGCGTCCGTTGCACTTCTGCTCCAATCGATAGCTACCTAGACATATCTCCTGCACTGACATCGATTCTTTCTTCCATCGTTGAGTTCCGTACCGTATGGAATTTAATTCAATTTCCTCTCCGTTTTGCGATGACGGAGGGGGGCTACAATCATATCATTACACAACTGAAGCACCCTGACTACTGACTAGACACTTAATTTCCTTCAACGCATCGCCATCGACCCGGAAGCGGTGTCAGCAACTCCCATTTCCACTCCCCAGTAGCAAAACCGTCGTTCTCCCTTACTTCACATACACAGCGCGCTGCTATGAAGTGGGTATGAATGCTCTAACAACACTCCCAAGTGGGCCATCGTAGCATGCTGTGAGAAGACGGGATTTTTCATTGATTTCACTGTTGGATTTTGAAGCACGGGGATCTTTCCGACCCAAAAAATCACTGCATCTTCACCAATATTTGCTTGCACAATTTCCACTTCTTGTCCGTCCGACCGCTTTTTTACGACCGGGAATCCCCACCGGGATGCAGTTTTCCCTCTTCTTCACCCAACACACACACCCAGACCGTTTATTGCATCGTTTGTGGGTAGGCGACCCAAACCGTGGCCAGCGCGGTGTACTATCTTCCAGCGGACCCGGACGTGCGAACCGAAACGAACACCGAACCGAACCGGACGGGAGTGCAACTAGAACTGACACGACGACGAACGGGAAATGGATCGTCAAATCGAAAAGGGAAAACTTCGTCTCGCGGCAACTCACTTGGACTCGTTCACTCGGTCTCGCTTGTATGTTTCATTCTAGGCACTCGTGTCCGTTCTGTGTCTGGCTGTCTGTCGCGCCGCACCAGTCTACGGAAAAGACGCAGGCGGGCGCGGCACTCACTGCGGTGGGTATTAGTTTTCCGCCGCATGATTTTAAGCGTGGGTTACTATGCTGGATGAGTGCCAGCGATTGGGGTGCGTGCAGTTTGTGTTTTTTTAATTCTGCAGCTGACGGTAATGTCCTGGTGAATTATGAGGTGGTAATAATTTGAATTGGTAGGTACGAGATTACTGTCGTTGTTGGTTGAGGGTGATAAAATTAAAAATGTGCATAAAGCTCGCTGAAATGAACGAATACCGTATAGCGTGTATATTCTGGGATAATCTGGCAGCACGTCATTGGCCGTAAACTCTGTCAAACAAGAAACTTTTCCAGGGCGATGACTAATGCTTCGGTACTTATTATGAATGAAAAGTTGGCTTACTTTGATCATTGCATGAAACAGTTTTTGAATTCTGCTCACATAACTCGTCACATTGGATGCAGTAGAGCAGGGTGTCACTGTACTTTGCCAGCATTCAGGGATATTGACACAAATGGCGTGGGCACAGGATTGATGGTGGTCGGTTATTTATTTGTGATTCGCTACAAACAGTTTTATCTAACACTTTTCATTTGGACAAGACACGGTAATATTTAAACTTTATTCGTGTTTTGTTTAATAACGGAGAATTCAACCTTAGGGTCATTCTCTTTGCTTGCTCACTTTTTTCGTTTATTATGATTATACCCGACTAGCTATGTATCGAACATGCGGGGGAAATACGCATTTTTGTAGGAGAAGTTTAGCGCACGTTATGGGGGCGGTCTGTTTTAAAAGATCGAAGCAATTTTTTATTGATAATTAGAGAGATGGAATATCAATAAATTCATAATACATAATTAAAATCCAATTCAATGCATTATAGAGTTGAAAGCAAAAGAGCACCGAGTAGATATTCGTTCAATCTAAAACTGTCGTCATGATTTTTTTTTCCAATTGGTTGAAGACTAATCAAGATGAATAAAACCGTAGAAACCAGACGCCGTCAAAAAACTTCAAGCATTGTTATTGTTATTTATTGACATTTTAACTCTATTGGTCATTTGTCGCTGTCATGAATTCGGTAATTACATGTCAAATAATCATTAAAGGCGCAATCATTTTCGTTCTTTATATTTTGTGAAACTTGTCGCATAGCTTCAATACGTTACTGTGACAATTTTGAGTTGATTTTCGCAATGTTCTTTTAAAACAACATTGTGCATTTAAGAGTTAACAACGAGAATATATAACCTGACAGTATTATATTGTTTTATATTATATTATATTTTATTATATTATATTATATTATATTATATTATATTATATTATATTATATTATATTATATTATATTATATTATATTATATTATATTATATTATATTATATTATATTATATTATATTATATTATATTATATTATATTATATTATATTATATTATATTATATTATATTATATTATATTATATTATATTATATTATATTATATTATATTATATTATATTATATTATATTATATTATATTATATTATATTATATTATATTATATTATATTATATTATATTATATTATATTATATTATATTATATTATATTATATTATATTATATTATATTATATTATATTATATTATATTATATTATATTATATTATGTCAGATTATGTTGTATTTGTATTACAAATGAGGCTAGGAGCCGATTGCTCGCAGTGGTTACATGTCGGAACAGTGTAGTTCACTGACAGAATATTTTGTCAGCGTGTTACAAGAACACAAACGACGGACCATTGCTTTATGGCAATACTACTTGCGTGCTGGTTATCAGATAAATTGAAGCATAGAGATGCAATCGGAAATACAATACGATACAGTGTGCGAAGAAACGAAACCTTGGCTTCGTGGAATACTTCGGAATTGGCGTCAATCACAGATCAGTCGAAGGTGACTAATTATAAATTTTACCAAACTCCTACTAAAAAATAAGAAAGAGAAGAAAATGGAAAATGGCCCAGAAGCATGAACAATGAGCTGTACGGATTATACAGGCATGCTCACGTCGGAAGGTGCACAGGAGAGAGACTCCCTAGAGTGATTCGTAGACAATCTGCCAGACATCGTAGACTTTTGTGGAAAGCGCTGCTCTCGCTGGAGGTAAGAAATCGAGGAAAATGTGTGTGTGGAGCGTGACTGGAAAATGGCTTCGCGTAAATCTCCTATGCATTCAACCATGATTCTCATAAAATACCCGGATTGTTCGGTCGTTCGTTCAGTACTACTTTATGAAAAAAATTGATTTCTTTTCATAACTATGTTAACTAAACGTATTTTAGACCACTCACAAACTCCGAAAAGCGTTGTTAATTTTTTACTACAGGAAGCAGATTTTTTTTTCTACCTGATTCTCGGAGTTGCTCAGAGCTTAAAAGTTTTTGTTTAACTATTTGACCAATCGAACACTCAAATGAATGTCTCGCGAGTTTTCGTCATTTTTTCCTAAACCCACTAAAGATTCTCCCAATATTATAGATGAGATTTTTTTTACAAATTGAAAAAGTAATTTTTTGGTGAAAATCTGGATCAGAATTGACGCTTGGGGCACGACAGGTCAGCCGTTTGAAGGAACTATAGGTCACTACTATAATGTAAATGAAAAAGAAACAAGGAACGCAAAAGCAACTGTACAAGATGGCGCTAGTATTCTATCAGCCTTGAAGCAATTCAAGGTGCCGTTCGAAACATTACGTGCTCACGTGAAAAGAAAATGCTGGTCATCATTGAAAGCGCGTCAGAAATATAATAATTTAAGGTCCTGTTGAAGTAAATAATCGAAAAGAGAAGGAAAAGGAAAATGTTTCGAAGCGCAAACGTGGTCGTCTCACAGCTAAGCAACCACGTGAGCTGGAATGCACTACTTTCTTTCCACACTCTGGCGACGACGAGGACACCGAAGAAGTCATTTACAAGTACAAAACCAGAAACAGTTTCTGAGAAAAACATGTTTCAACAATTTCTTCCGCGGTTTCGTAATTTTTCAAACCATTTGCCTTCCTCATTTTCTTACCTGAATGACGTCAATGGATTCCATTTATTATTCGTGTTATTAATTTTTAAATAATCAGCAGTAGGCATAGTCTTCAAATAATGGTTGGGCAGCTGAATTTCTTGGCGTGTAAATTGTTTCATTTCACCTTGAACTGTCATGTTTTCCTGCTGGCATTACCAGTTTGCTTAACTGCTGCAGCCTAAATCTTCTACGCCAAATGAATAGCGTGGTGAACGGGAACAACAGAATCCTCGATCTCTGCTTTTCTAGCAAATCTGATTATGCGCCAACAGTAACCGCAGCACCGTTCTCCCTGTTGAAGATTGTTAGACACCACCCTCCCCTGCATATTGTGCTTGAAGCAACTCGAGTGGAGTATGACTGTTGTACTTCCGACACCGTCAGCTATAATTTTAGAAGAGTTCTATTGACATTATTGACTTCCTGTCGAATGTTTACTTGAGCGAAATTCTGGACAATGATTCCGCTGCTTTCGACTTCGTATCTCAGTAACCGTCGTTTGGCTGTCAAGATAGGTTATTGTGTATCTGGTATTCCGTAAGGCAGTCATCTCGGTCCTTTGATTTTTCTCCCATATTTCAACGACGTTAACTGCTGCTTAGAAGGTTCACCATTTGCCATTCGCTGATGACCTTACGATAACTCACTAATCAGACCAGTGATGGTGATTGATGAAAATATTGATGAACCGGAATAATGCATATCAACGTCGAATGTTGAATACTGAACCAATCGTCTTTATGTATCAGGTTATCATATTTGTAGTAGGCGATCAAATCAGAATAAATAACGCGCCAAATAGAACTTTTCAATCGTACAGAAATGCTGTACTGCGTATTGTCAGGGGCAACTTAGCATTGAGTGAATATCAGACCAATATGGATGTTTCCTCATCGCAAGCGATTTCTTTCGAAACTTGATGAATGAATTAAATAGCAATCGTTGTAATTTTTTTTAGGTTAAAGCATGAGGATATTTTGACATCAATAGTTCTAACCGAGGTTCTAGTGCTATAATGGCCCGTAACTATAGTTTTCAAATGCCCTTCTTATGCATTAAAGCGCCAAAACTGTCGCAATCATTTCGATTGAATGCGGAAAAAATTATGGAGCTCGTGCCACACTTCTGAATGGATCAGAATCGAAGATGGTTTGGCATACTCAGATTGAAAAATGATCACGCGGAATAAATGAATGGAAGGAATGCAAACAAGCGAACATGGTTACGCTTTTCATCGATTCAGATTTGTTTGCAACTTCAAAATAGGTTACTATGGAAGGTTTTCGTCCATATACATATTCGTGCATCGAAACCATGGATTACTATCAGGTTTTATTTGGTGATGAGTGCTAATTTTGATGAAAATAGGCTGCACTGAATCAGACCAGCCTTGCTATATGCACCAACACACCAGAGTATAAGATTGGAAAGATTTAAATTTGAATGCCTCCTTGCTCAGTGCAGTGCATAATGTTTTTCAGCAAAAGAGAATGTCTGTGGCAACGAACGTCCTTAATGAAATTTATATTGTATTAATTACATGATGAAACTGGATATAGGTGTGCGTGGAACTAACCCACATCTTTTCTCTATAAGTATTCCACTTCATGAACAGAAGGACACCCCAAATCAACAACAACTTTGAGATCAACTCGTTGTATCTACTTATTCAAAAAAAAATAAATCCTGCATACAATCCTGTCTTTTTCGACCACCATTGAACTGCCGCTATACGCATAATTGGCCTGTGTCAAGCCAAAGAGAACCAAGCGCCATTTTGAGATACATGCTCTAAAAACACTATCGCATCCAACATAACACAAGCAGCACCCACATCTAAGTGTTCCTTAACTTGCTATGTTAATGGTACGTTATCTAGAAATGCATTTTAACTTAAAAAATGCTAGAAAAAAATATGGCGCTCAGTTCGGTTTGGCTTAAGGCAGGCCAATTGTTCCACTACTCAGTGCGCTGAATTTTTGTCATCGGATAATTGAGTTTGCAGTGATCAGGGCTTTAGCCGGCCACTGCAAACTCAATTATCACATCGCAACTATTCAGCTCGCTGAGCCATTTTTATGTGATCTTTGTGGATCCGGCTACGGAAGCTCATATCATCTGATATGCAATTGCGTGTTTTCGGTCGTCCTTACATAGACGAAACCGTGTTTAGACGACTGAAACTTAGCGACATAGTAAAGTTTCCTATCCAATGTGGTAAAGAGCTTTAGGCTTTCTCGCAGGCGATTTGAGCTGCGTATGTGTTTAACTTATCTGCTGTTTGTTTTTTTTTGCTGTTATGTTTCCCACCCTTTAAATTCTACTTTCTGCCTCCACCTCCTTTTCTTCTGCTCAGGAAATGATGAGAAGATATGGCAAGACACAAATCCTCGACTACATACGGGGAACGTGCCATTTGAGTCAATGATTCTTGAAGTCATTAGCAATGGAATGGTCCAATCTGCAGTTGTGTCTTGAAACGGTACAACGAACGTATGAGTGTCGATAGGAAGGAAAAGAGTGGTCAAAATGGATCACTGTATTGTGTGAAGGATCACAAGCTGGAAATATTATTATATCTCTCGCTGTTTTCATCTGGTATTAGATGACGTTATTCTATTCTATTCTATTCTAACCCTTACACAGCCAGTATTGAAAAGCATCCTGAAAAAAAAACCAAATTATTCAATTAATAAATTGATAAATAATTTGATTGACGAATAGTTTTGAATCTTAAAGGAAGAAGAAACGAGGACAACCGTACCAACCGTTCCCGTGTGAAGGGGATATGATAAATCGTTGGGAGTGACTTTGCTAAGAAGGTTAATGTCACTCCTTTGGTCTTTTGAGATGGGACAGAGGTATTTACACCTTGCCCTGGCTGTTAAGCTTAGGATAAAGCGCCTTTACTCGCTATGGGCTACGCCAGTGGTTGCAGTTGTTTTTAACAACAGAGTAAAAGTTGCTAGCAAACGACTTTCAATTTATCGATGTATGAAGAGTCACAAAGTGTTGAATCCATAAGTAGAAGTTCTTATGCGCACTCCACATGGACAAAGAATCTCCTTCCATCAATAAAATCCAGACGATTAAATAACAACCTTTACAATACTCGTTAAAGCACTGCCTAATGATTTGTATGAGAAGAGCGCGTCAAACAATGATGTTTATTTAATGTAACTAAAGTTCTGTGCAAATAAGATCAAATTAATAAATTCAAACGATGTCACCAAAAACCAGAGGTTCTTCAAACTTTGACCATTCTTGTAGTTGGCCCCGGGGGTCCTTGATCAGATTCTCTGATGCTCAATATAAACTGCAACTGAAGTACACCAAAGACTGCTGATAATTTCAGTATGAAGACCAAACCAGTTCCTGCGTCCCAGTAGAGAGCACAACGCAACTAACTTCTATAACTTCATCACCTTTAATCCTAATTCCAGCACTGAGTGTCGCAATTATCATATCATATTTACTGTAAATATTCACAAGGAAAAAGATTCTGGAGCAAAAACGCGACAGATAAAAAAAAGTTCACTTCTAACCAAAGCCTCTCATCTGATATTAGATGATGTTATGTTCAAAAATTGGTCACTTTCAATCAGTCGCATTTTTTTTTCACCGAGCATTAAAAAATATTAACATTCCTCATGTTACAGATGTACAGTAGGCCTCTCCACATTTTGAAAAAGTTTTGAAATATACACGGGTCAGCTCAAATTTTTGTTCCAGGTGTGAATTTAAGAACTTTCGCCAAAAATGGCTTAATTTGGACATGATTTAGAGGTGTCTCCAATCAAAAATCGTGTTTTTGCTATGTTTCCATAGAAAAATCACTTACACTCTGATTTAATAGGCCCTACATGCCCACATATCATCAAAGGTTGTTCCTTAGACATATCTTAACATGTTTTAACAGGTGAACATGTCTCTAATCGCAACAAAAAAATTGTTAACGGGATTTTGAAATACAGAAGTATATCAAAACTAAGGAAAATTTGTAGTATTTTTTCTTGGTTTTGGTATTCTTTTCTATATAAAAAACCAGTTAACAAATTTTATATTACGATTAGAGCCATGTTCACCTGTTAAAACATGTTAAGATATGTCTAAGGAACAACCTTTGATGATATGTGGGCATGTAGGGCCTATTAAATCAGAGTGTAAGTGATTTTCCTATGGAAACATAGCAAAAACACGATTTTTGGTTGGAGACACCTCTAAATCATGTCCAAATTAAGCCATTTTTGGCGAAAGTTCTTAAATTTACACCTGGAACAAAAATTTGAGCTGACCCGTGTATATTTCAAAACTTTTTCAAAATGTGGAGAGGTCTAATGTACAGGATGACGAAACCTACGTCAAAGCAGACTTTAAACAGCTTCCTAGACAGGAATAAATCGATTGGAAGACGTAAGGTGGTAGAGATTTTCAAACACCAAAGAGATTTTAGTACACCCAAGTGCCACCGTATAGGAAGATTTCGTCTGATTCAGTGTAACTGGTTATTACTTATAGTAGGGTCTAATATTCAGAGATACAAAGATGAAAAGATCCAATAATTCAAAGGGCGATGATTATAATATTCAACAAAACTTCAAAGATCCGATGATCTAAAGTTCCGAAAATGAAAGAGATACAAATATAAAAACCAATCCAATTATTGAGCGAATCGAAAGAATCAAAGTCTTAGATCCAGAACTTCAAATCAGTGTCCCATAGAAGGACTAAAAATTTGAAATATCTGAAATCAGATTATCAAATGATGCCAAAATCAATATAAAGCTTTAGTACTAGATTCCTTTGCGGAACTGTTTCATTTTGAAATATGCATTTAATTCGCAGTGCACTGGACAATAACAGGATTAGTGATACCATCCTACGAATCACCAAGAATGAATCTTCCGCAATGATACTTTAAAACAAGTGCACAGAGATTCAAAATATTAAGATCTCAGAATACAAAGATCCGTAGTTTTTAGAAATTCAGTGATCCAAAGAGGAATAGACCTATATTTCAAATCGATGATCTAAAATTCACAGAGATTCAAATGATTTAACGATTAGTTTCAGTTATTGGAAAAATCAAAATGAGCAAAAGGATAATATGATGTAATATAATATTAGATAAGGTAATAAAAAAAAATCCAGCAAGCTGAATATCAGAGATCCATACCTTTAAATATCCAAACATGCAAAGACCACCGAATTCTTAGATCCGCACATCCAATCCATACATCCAAAGATGTAGAAACTCGAAGATTTCATAATCATAGGTCCAAAGATGAAAATATCCAAAGATCTAACGAAATACCTACAGATCAAGATCAGGTATGCTGCATGCAAGAAATGCCACTGGTATGATAAAAAAAAAACGGATCAGAATCAGCATCAGTGCTAACGATTTCTATTTTCTATTCTTGAACTATCTTGCTTTTCAGAATCCTTGAATTGAGCTAAACATTTTCAGGTCTTTAACATGTAAGTGATTGCATCAGCTGTGTGAGGTGACATTCTTGAGTGAAACCTACAGGCATTTCATGTAGGATTAAGTATATCATATGGCAATTCGAATGAAGGCCATCGTTTAAAAAGGTATGGTAAACTTATGACTTAAAAATTACTTGTCGCTTACTTTTTAAGTATGTTGGTTTCTCAATATTTTTTGCAACATCCACAGAAAAATTGACATAAATTATTTTAACATGTCGTCGCTGTTCAAAATTGCCTTAATCCTAATACGGTTAGATTGAAAAATCATTAGGCTGCATGTGATAAGGACGAATGAGTAAACTGAATGTTTTTAGAGATTTAGTAAGTCTTTCGGGGGAAAAAGTACAACCACAGATAACAGACTTTTAGGCTAGAACAAAATTTTCTCAAAAACCTATGTAAACTTTCAAATTGATAAACGTTCCAACAGGTTTCACTATTGCCATCTACGCCACTATTTGCTACACGTGTTTGACATCTGATCTCCAACTGTATATGCGTCGATCACTGTGTCAGTTACAAACGTTTGCCACACGTGTTTCGGATGTCTGATTTATTTGGAATTTCAGTAGCGGTTGCATACACACATTTCGAATCGAGCGTAAATGTCTGTCATCTATGGTACAACTACAACGGCCTGTATGCGGTAAGCAGCACGACACTTGATTAATGTTTGTTTAATGAAATATATAGTTTTCATTCTTTAAAACATGAGCTGCTTCTTTCGGGCGAGCGATGGTCATCTATTTTCGTCTACCTCCTTTCCCGATCTAATCGTAGTAAACTGTGTTATCTGTGGTTTAGCTCAATAGCATGTTGAGAAGAATTATAATAAATAATACGAGTTATGTTTTAGTTTCACACCTCTTAGAGGGCGCCAAAACTAACTTTTCGACGAAAAGAGATAGAATTTAGGTGTCTTCTACAAAGTTGTAGAACAGGCATTTTTTCTGCGAAAAGTTAGTGTTGTTCGTTAAAAGTTTAATAACTTCTTTTAACAAAGCCGGATTGACTAGCAGTCTTCGTCATAGTTGTAGACAATAAAATTATCTTTCTTCTTTTCACTTACAGTTATAATATGATGCATACAGTGCGAGCTAGTGGATTTTCTCCATGTAAATAATCGAAAACTTCTATACAAACTTCAAGCACGTTGGTCCGGTAGCTAGACTTGTCCGATTTGCTTCAAATTTGGTGCAAGTATTCCTGGTGGGACTAGAAATCGATTGAGTTTTCAAAAATTCTTTTTTTTCTGGGCAGTCCAGTAATAAGTCTATGCAGCTTCTCATGTTTCATTGGCACACACGTTTCATATACCAGCTAATCATGATGCGTTTTACCCGACTATTTGGGGCTAGGACTAGGTGTAAACTAATTTTTTTTTAAATTCGATCCACGTCACGAAAATCATACATAATAGAAAAGAATTGAATTGCAAAAAAATTTCTATTAATTTGATTTACATTGGCGCTTATCAAAAATCAATTATGTGCCTTTACTAAAAGGAAATATTCCATAAATTATTGCTATTATCGAAAATCTACAAACAAGAAATTTTCGAAACTATTAAAGTAAATCAGTGAATGTGGGAACCCTGTCAATAAACATAAGTCACACCAGAAAGCATGATGAAAATATTTTTGCTTGTTGTAAAAAAGCCGGGCAGGGCCGGCGGAACACGTTTGTAGTATGGGTAGTACTACCCACTCGAAAATTACCGAGGGGGGAATTACCCACACGAAAGTTTGGAACAAACCACAACCTGAAATGAAAAACGTAGTGTCTTGCGCACAAAATGCATGCGTCTAAAATTCTCGATGTACAAAAATTTCATATTAAACTTGCAGTTTTTGGACACACAGAAAATTATCGTCCGGACATCATGAACCGGATCGCCGACTGGCCTCCTTGGATCCGCTGGGATCTCTTGGGGATTAGGTTTACACGTAGCTGTTAGCATGTCAACTAAAAGAGATGAGGTAACTAAATTCAGATATCCATCGGGGGTTTAAAAATATGTGTATGAGAGACATACAAAATCGAATAACTGGCACTAGAAAACTAGGCGCACGACCAGACAACATATTTAATGTTGTGATAACCGTCACCACTAACGCAGAGACCGTTCTCCCCGACCCTAATACTCCGAAGATGCACATTCAATGTACCATGATTGGGGACATGACCCGATATATCACCCAGAGGAATACACGACCTTCATCTATCCCCTTTAACCAAGGTTTTCTGATGCCTTGCGGATTCCTAAACATCCATTGCCCCATGACATTTGATAAATTTTCAAGCGTCCTCTGACAAGATATACTGAAAAATTCGATGAAGCTACTCGAGAAATGTGCTGACGTATTATTTGCCCCGTTGACAATTCTATTCAACGATTTTCTCAGACAGTGTTGTTATCCCGCTAGTTGAAAAAAGTCAATTATGTTTCCTGTTTTTAAAAAAGAAGATCGACGAAATGTTAAAAATTATCGAGGAATTACATCGTTGTGCGCTTGTTCCGAAGTGTTTGAGATCGTGGTGAACGATGTACTCTTTGCATTCAGTCAAAGCTACATTTCCCCTGACCAACATGGATTCATCCTAAAAGAGATCAACCTCTACGAATCTAGTTCAATTGCTTACGAAATATGGACACTGGTGCTCAGATCGACACGGTATATACTGACTTGAAATCAACGTTTGACAGACCACGGAATACTTTTGGAAAGAGGCGTTTCTATTGATCTGATTCGTTGGCTCGAATCGTATCTGAGTGATAATCAATTTATAGTGAAAATTGGATGCGCATCCTCCGCCCCGTTTTCAAACAAATCGGGCGTTCCACAGGGAAGTAATGTGAGCCCACTCCTGTTTACACTATTTATTAATGATCTAGCTACAATATTACAACCTAGGTGTCACATATTTTATGCTGATGACCTCAAATTATACATGTTGGTCAAGTGCATCCGGGATCGCCTAGTTTTGCAACAGCTCTTGGACAGATTCGTATGACTACTGTATTGGAGATCAGAACCTTGAGCGTGTTCGGACTCGGCACTCACGTTCCAACCTCATTACGACCATATCATTAACAAAGCAAACCGCCAGATGGGATTCATGTCTCTGTCTCCGTTCACTATACTGTGCATGGGTGCGGTCGATCCTAGAATCTAACTCCATGTTATGGTGTCCGTATCAATCAACATGGGTAGCCACGATTGAAGCAATACAAAGGAAATTCGTTCATTATGCACTGATCTTCCGCCATACGAAGATCGTTGCAGATTATTAGATCTACACTCGCTGGAAAAAAGGAGAAGAGTAGCCCAGTCTGTTTTCGTCACTAAAAAACTTCTTGGTGAGGCAGATACTCCGGAGCTATTGAGCTAACTACACATATATGCACCCAAACGTGTGCTTCTTCAATGAAACTTTTTCTTTTGGAACATTCATTCGCTGTCATGTTCGACTTCAACGTGCCATATACTACTTTTAAGAACCGGCTCTTAAAGAGCTTTTGATCTGCCTGAAATTAATATTTATTATTAGAATTCTTATTATTATTTTTTTGCATTGCGTTGTAATTTTTAATTTTTAGTTATTTATTTTTTTTTTGAATTTGTATTGTATTTTATTGTAGTGTATGGCACTGTATTGTACTGATTTTTGGACCGTAAAAATATGGAGTTATTACGCCAATTGGTGAAGAGTTTACATGAGGCTTCAATCAAACTGGCTTTTCCCCATCCTAATATTTAAAACTTAATATTTCATTAAGACCAGCAAGATCAGATGATAAAATAAATAAAATAAAAAACAGCACCCTTCAAGGGACACTTTCAGGCGTTTACGAGAAAGCTCAGGAGAGAACATGAGTCTCCTCTTTCAAAAATGTATAGGCACATTACAAGATGTTCCCTCAAGAGGATTGTTAGAATCTCGCACTTTAGTGAACGTAGAAATTAGTCGTAGCCCTCTTTAGCATTTCTTCTCGGAGTGGACCTCAATGCTTCAATGTTTCTCCGTCTAATTTATATGTGGGCTATGTCGACAGTTCATGCGGAGTCTCTCCACAGAAGGAAAACTTTTCACGATCCTCTCCGCATATTCCGTTCCGTGCGTTGTTTCTATAATGGGTAACTATATAACCCTATTGTTTGCAAAAAAAAGGCGAACAGCTAGACGAGCCCCGTTCAAAAGAACAAAGTTTGGAGGAACAGATCCGGCGAAAGGCTCGAAATGAGGCCAATGGAAAATAAGTTGTTTTCTTATACTCTTAACCCTCCGAAAGTCGCGTTTATGGCCCACTGAATGAACAGCCGCTGGTGCCCTAAGACGATTTTGCTTGATTTTCAGAGCAGCGTGCACTCAGTGCACTAGCGCGACTGCCGGAGGGTTAACGTAATTGCTTGCATACCAGAATTTTCGCTGACTGAAGCGAAGAGTTTTGGAAGGAACTAATCCTATTAACCCCCTCCCGGAGACTACACCATCAATCTCTACTTCCCGGGCGGGTACGTATTTTTTTTTTTTTTTTACAATGGAGAAGACCTTTATGTCCTAGCCCAGTACACGTGCTATTGGTAGGGTCCAATCTACCGCACGGGGTGCACTGGGGGCGTGTCGGACTCGAATGGTGACCAGCCATTAATACCGACTAAACTCCATTGGGCTCCGCCATCATTCCTCCCAGGAACTACCTCTCGGTATTACTTCTGGGGGGATGGCTGTACTAAATGTACTCATTCACTCTCACTCACGCGTTCATACATCCTGTATGAGGCTTACTTGGGTGCTCTCTCAATCGCACTTTGATTCACTCTCAAACACTCCCACATGAGGCTGACTTTTGTGCTCACCTTTTACGTTCCATGCGAGGCTGACTTGTGTGCTCACCTTACTCATTCCTTGCTAGGCTTACTTTTGTGCTCGCCCTACCCATCCATGTGAGGCTGACTTGGGTGCTCACCCTATCACCTGATTCACTCTCAATCGTGCCACTCTATTGTACCTTTGTCACTCCCCCTGGCATCCCATGTGGGACATTTTTCTTAGGCCCCACTTCTGACATACCATGCGAGGCTGACTTTTGTGCTCACCTTTTTCATTCCTTGCTAGGCTGACTTTTGTGCTAGCCTCTACCAACCTGTGAGGCTGACTTTTATGCTCACCCTTAACATGCAGTGTGAGACTGACTTGGATGCTCACCCTTTCACTCCTCTGCCACGCCATGAGGCATCGATAGCTTAGTTCCAACATACTACGCTACGACCCTCCCGTCTTGGCATGAGGCAGTCCACTTATACGCCTATACACTCACTCTTCTGTCTTGCTTCGGGGTGGCTGGGTTTACCCCTTACGCGGTTGCCAGTCGCTGCGCCAAACCTGCCTCAGCATGGACAGACCATTCACTCACTTTTTTTTGCGCTCGGCATTTTTCGCTCCAACTAACCAATCACTAGTTAGTCGTGCCCGTCGTCTGTTACTCGGTTCGCCAGATTACCTGTAGCCTACTGGCAATCTGGATGGTAGCAGCCGAGACTGCGTTCCACTTCTCCACCGTTTGACACATCCGCTGAATAAGGGTATCCGGGGTTGTGTCCCAGCCACAGACGTCAAGCATTGCTCTTCTTTCGACGTCGAACCGATGACATACGAACAGTATGTGTTCGGCAGTTTCATCTACACCTGGGCAGTCCGGGCAGACTGGGACCTCCGCGTGCCCGAACCTGTGGAGGTACTGACGGAAACAGCCATGGCCTGACAGGAATTGTGTCAGGTGGAAGTGAACTTCCCCATGGGGTCTTCCCACCCAGCTCGATATGCTAGGTATCAGCCGGTGGGTCCACCTACCTTTCGAGGAGTTGTCCCACTCACGCTGCCATCTGGCGACCGAGGTCACCCTGGTGCGCTCGCGGGCTCCCCTATTTCCACGTAGCTCAAAGCACTCCTCATCTTCCCGAATGACCAGCCCGACTGGCATCATGCTCGCTATCACGCAGGATGCATCGTGTGATACCGTGCGGTAGGCAGATATCACTCTGAGGCACATCACGCGGTAGGTGCTCTCCAGTTTCTGTAGGTAACTGGTTACCCTCAGTGCTCTTGACCATGACGGGCCGCCGTACCTGAGGATAGATACGGCAACGCCTGCCAGTAACCTACGTCTACTGGCGCACACCTTTGAGCTGTTGGACATCATTCTCGATAGTGCCGCAACAGCAGTCGACGCTCTCTTGCACGTATAGTCGACATGGCTGCCGAAGGTCAGCTTGTCGTCTAAAATGACTCCGAGAGACTTCAGACTTCGCTGTGAAGTGATCGCGACTTCTTCCACATGGATAACTGCATGTTGTGCCGACTTGCGGTTGTTGACGATAACTACCTCCGTCTTATGATGAGCGAGCTCCAGGCCTCTCGCGCTCATCCATTCCTCCACCGTGCTAATCGCGTGTTCTGCGGTTAGTTCTACCTCAGGAATTGACTCCCCGTAGACCTCCAAGGTTACGTCGTCGGCAAAGCCGACGATCTTGACCCCAGGAGGGAACTTCAGTCTCAGAACCCCGTCATACATGAGGTTCCATATCACCGGGCCTAGGATCTAGCCCTGCGGGACTCCGGCGGTAATCGGAACCCTTTTCTGACCGGCATCGGTCTCGTATAGCAGTACGCGGTTTTGGAAGTAACTTTCCAGGATCCGGTACAGACCCACCGGTAGGCTAAGCCGGTATAACGAGAGCGCGATGGCATCCCAGCTTGCGCTGTTGAATGCGTTCTTCACGTCAAGTGTCACTAACGCACAGTATCGAATACCTCGCCTTTTTCGTTGGATCGCTATCTCGGCAGTATTTATCACTGAGTTGAGAGCGTCCACTGTGGACTTACCCTTCCGAAAGCCAAACTGGTTGCTTGACAGACCGTCCGTACCTTCCGCGTACGGGGTGAGCCTGTTGAGGATGATCCTCTCAAGCAGTTTGCCAGTCGTGTCTATCAGACAGATTGGTCTGTACGCCGATGGGTCGCCTGGCGGCTTCCCGGGCTTCGGCAACAGCACCAGTTTCTGCCTTTTCCATCTATCGGGGAAACGGCACTCGTCAAGGCATCTCTGCATAGCTAGCCTGAACATGTTCGGGTTCGCTATGATCGCTGCCTTGAGAGCGTTGTTCGGAACTCCATCCGGCCCTGGAGCTTTGTTCATTGCTAGGGATTTAGCCACTGCGAGTAGTTCTTCGTTCGTCACTGGAGCCACCATTTCGACCGTGCCCGCACTGTCTCGTAGTGCAGGTGGCCAGGGGCTTGTGGCTCGAGACGGGAAGAGTACTTCGATAATCGTTGCCAACCGGTCCGGAGACCGTTCTGGGGGTGAGGAGCCCCCTTTGGTCTTGGCCATCACAATCCGGTAGGCGTCACCCCACGGATTCGTGTTGGCACTCTCACACAGGTTGTCGAAACACGCTCTCTTGCTGCTTTTAATAGCCTTGTTAAGGGCTAATTTCGCAGCCCGAAACACTTCACGGCGGTTCTCTCTTGCATCCTCGGTGCGAGCTCTTTGCATCCTACGTCTAGCTCTGAGGCAGGCTGACCGTAGAGCTGCAATCTCGGCACTCCACCAGTATACCGGGCATCTACCGTTTCTTGGCAGTGTTTTTCTCGGCATAGTGGCGTCGCACGCGCGTGATAGAACAGCTACCAGCGCATCCCCGCTTAGACTGTCGGTGTTGGCCTCCAGTCCCAGGGCCGCGGTGAAAGCTTCGCTGTCGAAGTGATTGGACTTCCACCCGCGTACCTGACAGGGATCTCCCGCCCTCGGATGCTGCACACCATAGTTGATCTTAAAGCGGATTGCTAAGTGATCGCTATGGGTGTAGCCTTCGTCTACCCTCCATTCCATGCCTGGAGCCAGACTCGGGCTGGCAAAGGTCAAATCAATCCACGCCTCCACTCCGTTTCTGCGGAATGTACTAGCGGAGCCATCATTAGCTAGCACAGTATCGAGTTTCGCAAACGCTTCCATTAGCGCTTGACCCCTGCTATTTGTACAGCGGCTGCCCCACTCTACTGCCCAAGCGTTGAAGTCTCCTGCTATTACTACCGGTTTCCGGCCCACGAGGTCCGACGAGAGCCTGTCGATCATCTGGTAGAACTGTTCTATTGGCCACCTTGGTGGGGCGTAGCAGCTGCAATAGAACACACCATTGATCTTGGCAATCGCAACACCCTCGGTGGAGGGGTGTATTACCTCTTGAACCGGGAACCTTCCCGTTGTACAGATTGCCACCATTCCAGACCCGTCCGACACCCAATTGCCGTTGCCGGCAGGGATGCTGTACGGGTCTGATAAGAGGGCGACATCTGTCCTCGACTCCGAGACCGACTGCCACAGCAGCTGTTGGGCTGCTGCACAATGGTTAAGATTTAGCTGTGTGACTCTCACGGCTTCTTCTTATTTAACTCGCCGAAGGGACACGAAGGTCCGCCCATAGCATGTTTATGGGCTTGCTTCTTAGCGGTGCAGATAAGGCACTTATATGCCTTAGTGCACCCCCGCTCTTTATGCCCCTCCTCGCCGCATCGACGACATAGCTTGCTCCTGTCTATGCCTTTGCATTCGTAAGCTTTATGGCCGGATTCTAGGCACCGATAGCACCTGTCCACTGAAGGCGGCTGGGGTATACTAATAGGGCATACCGACCAGCCGATCTTCAGCTTCCCTTTCTCGGTTACCTTTTTGGCATCCGCATTCAGTAGCCTGAGGTAGGCTACTTGGGTGCCAGAGGGTCCGTCCCTCAATCGCACAGAGGCCCGCTCGATTGTGACGCCGCAGTGCTCCTTGATGGCTGCGACGACGTCTTCTGCGGTCGTGAACTCGTCCAAGTGCTTGCACTGGAGAGTTGTTTCCGCACCTACGTATACAAATACTTATTCGTACACACCCGAGTGTTGTTTAGTTAGATCACGCGATATATGGATGATGTTAAATGGCTTATTTTTGGTCCGGAAGTAGACCGTCCAGGGGCCGGTTGTATTAGATGGATATGATTTGTATTGAAAATAGGACTTATCGGCAGTATTTTTGCCATTGGAGAAATATTCGAATCGTTCTCTGTCGGTCATCGGAGATACCTCCCCATTAGTCAATTCCCCTCATGCGGGCTTCAGTATCCACCAACGAAGAAGGTTCTATCGCAGGGAATGCAACGAAATTGAAAACAATGGAGTGATTGGTACTTAGCTGTACAAAGGATCAATGTAGTATCAGTAATCAATAAACACATTTTCACACAACCCGTTAACAAAGAGTGTTTCCAAATGAATACAAGCTATTGTCAGGGAGTTTTCATTTTCACTTACACATGCCATGTCTACACTTTCATCAACATGAGTAGAAATTACTCCGAATGTTACTACCCACTCGGGAAAAAAGTATGTGCATCGCAAAGTTTATAAAAAGAGGTTGCCGTGTTTCAAACGTACTTTTTTGACTTGATCCATGGAAGGTAAGCGTTTGTCGATTGGTGCTGGAAGGATTCACCATTCGTATGCTCAAATGGTGATTGCACAACAGATGGTGAGATGCTAAATTGCTGGATTATATCGTGCGTATGAGCCGTGCCTGCAAGGGTTAAATCATTTCATTGGATTCCCGAGCCGAAACACAAAACATAGTTAACAGCAAACCGTCCAAATAATTAGAAAAATCCCTCTATTAAATCAATTTACATTTGCGCTTGTTAATGATCAGTTAATTGCCATTGTATAGTTATTGTTCCGTATAATATTAGGTTTGATATGAATCATAATAAAAAAGCAGCGGAATCAAAATGCTTATCATTGGAAAATTGTTTTCATTCGTTTGTTCCTTTCCACTGTACATTTTGCCACATTGATATATGTGTTTCAGGCAAGGGGTGAGTCGCTTAGCACAAATCGAATTGTGCTCACAAACAAACAGCGTGGCAGCTTGTGCCGCAATGTGCCACGATGTGCCACGCTGTGCCATGGTGCTCAGTAAAACAAAAGCAATGATTGCTATGATTATTGAACTACACTTTGTTTACAGTTTTTGAGTTGTCAAAAGTGTGCCTCATTGTGCCACACATTGTGGTAACGAGTGAAATGATTGTGTATTACTGTGAATCACAATCTTATATCGTGTTATACTAGGTGATACAGTGTATATGGCACATTGTTCTAAGCGACTCACCCCTTGGTTTCAGGTCTAACGATCTTTTATTTGTGATAGTGAAAACAACGACTACTGTGTGTAAACATTTCAGATAATCTCTACCCGTTTATGGCATCAGTACAACAGTGCCTCCTTTTTTTTTAAAAAAAAAGAATCTAGAATTGATTCCCAGCAAATTTCATAAGCGAAACGAAACGAATTATTTTTTTCAACAAACCACTACAGTATCTACTAAGCTAATGAAATCATTCCAACGTTATTTCGCGACAGTAAACTCCAGCATCGGTCGTTGATATTTCACTCGACCGTTTTCAAAGGAAGTGCTGGAAACCATGTCTGAAGTTCAGCTAATGTTTCATGTCGAGCGGCAATCGACAGATGATATATACCCTGGTACGATAAGTTGTTCAAATGAAAGAATAATCAAGAGCTACGAGTTCTCTGCACATTTCCCATACCATCAGCAAATCTGTGGAGCACTTCCGTTATGATGATGATCGGCAAGCTCTTTAATTTATCACCCCTTGCCGGCAGCAGCGAACGATAAGTTATGTTAGCTACTAAAGTAAGTGTGTTTTTTTCCTACATCGGATGCTGGTTTATATCCTGTTCCAGAGATATCGAACGGAGGCGATAAAATAAAGACCGCCGATTGTATCATAAAGCAGTTTTATCGCTCGGCTGCATGGCACAAGAGATGTATCGATTTTCTCCACTTTCGAGCTACTTTGTCATAACTTTTTTTTCTTTTATTCCTTAAGTTTCCCACCATCCGATACTTTGCATGAGGGTAGCGATCTATTACCATATTTCCAGTGGATATTCTCGGCTGCATTATGTAAAGCTAACTTCCAACCAAAATGAGCTTATGCCAATGGGGTTTAGTCGGACGGCGAAAACTTACAAAAACAAGACTCAACCGAAAAGTTTCCTCCACTTGGCACTAATCCTCTGGAAGACAGTCACATTTTTCTACCAGCCGCGGCGGCGGGTTGTTTTTTGACCCCATTCCCCGGTCCGTCACGTTGAACCGAAACCGACACCCGGTCCGTCGTCCAGCGTCGTGTCGTCTGTTGGAGTTCTTCGCTTTAGGTTCTTCTTTCCGGTTGAATAAAGCGGGTAAAGGAAAACCCCGCCTTATCTTGACATTTTTATTACACATGTGTGAAGGATGACAGCTAGTGCGGGAACATTTGCAGTACTCTATACATGTGTACATTTCATTTATTACGATGGTAAATGGTTCAAAAGAATGTGGGACTTTTCCGGCGAGACACGTTATTAATGTGGGATTGCTGACTGTGTCCTTTTCCGTGGTTGTCTTGGAATGGTTCTCGTTCACAAAATTTAAACACAAGCAAGCAAATTTATCTATAAATATTCAAAAGCTGTCATCTGCCAATCAGACTGTATTTAATAGGGTAAAACACATTGAGATTAATTTCCACCGTGTTTCAAAACATTAAATATATCGAATTCGGTTTATTATACTGACAACCCATTTCAACATTACAGCGGAACAAGTCACGCACATTATCCGCCGCTAGACACATTTCAGGCCCAAAATTATCGACCGACTGTCGGCCGCGATCGGTAGCAAAAACTCTGGCAAAATTAACCGTCTCGCGCTTCCAACCTATCACGTACCTACCGGGTACTGTTTCATTCTGACTAATGTGAATGCTAATCCCCCGTTCGACCAACCAACCACCCAATCACTTAGTACTTCCACTTGTTTTGACTACCTCTTTTACGGGACCGACAAACAAATATGAACCCCGAGCGCACGTAATTTGTCCGCGTCTGTCTACTTTTGTGTATACAAATCCCACTCACGCCTCTCTGCTGGCATAAGGTGAAGATATGAGACGATCACCGATCAGCTGCTGCTGGTGGTGGTGGTGGTGGTGATGGTGGTGACAGCGGCCGTGCGTTCGGAAGAAGCGTGCAGAAAGCCGTCGCTTGAATTTTCATGGGCCTATCCGTTTGCGAACGGTCTGTCGTTTTCTGTCTGTCTGTCTGTCTACAAGTAAAGAATCATCCGAATCCGAACCGGAGACAGCAGAAAAAAAAATGGAAATCCCCGACCGGTTGGAGCCGACTGCCATCAAAAAGTTATGAATGAGTGCCACGATAAACGACTCGGCGGCTCCATCCGAGCGTGTCGTAATAAAATTTAAGATGCGCTGGTCAACGGGGTTTGCCGTTGTTTAACGAATCAGGATTATTTAATAAAAATTATGTTACCTTCTTGACTCTTGTGTTTATTCGTATACTTGTCACCGAACCGGATCGACCGAGAAACGTGTCAGATTTTACTCTTTATATAGGGCACGCATTTGCATGAAACCATAGCCTACTATTATGGAATGAACGGAAGGAAGGCTAAAACGACCCACACACGATACGATTTGTTGCAACGACCGTTTGACCGATTTCGCGTCGTGTTGTACGACCCGGTCGAGTCGTATTGAAGTTTGGCATGCTTAAAAACTTGTATGACCAGTTGTATATATGAGTGCAAATTTTTATTGTATTTTCTGTCGAATTCGGCAGTGAATCTGTTTCGTTTGTCATGCAGCTTCATTCACCGAGCAGGGTAATTGTGCATAATTCTCTTTACTATTATCATGGCTGGTCCCAAGATTCGATGTCAATATCCAGATGAAAGTGTATTAGGAAGATTAGATGCTGTGATTTATATAATTTAAATGTATTCTTCTAGTTAAGTGAAAATTTAGAATTAGTTCTCAATTTTTTATGGTTATTTCACGTAAACTGGCGTATTGTACCATATGCAAAGACAACTAGTAGCATGAAGGTGTTCATTTGTTGTACTACATGCAATTTACGGGAAATCTAATAACATTCATTTGGGATTCGTTCCACAGCAGTCGTAGCGTTCGGTCATATACTAGTGATAGTGCTCTGAAGGTTCTCTGAACTCATCGAACAAAAGCTAAGTATCACCGTTTTTCTTTGTTATCGATTTCTTTGCATTACTTGCTAAGCGAGCATTGGTTGGCGTGAGTGATGTGGCTACTATAGCCACTCATTTCGCGGATTCTCGTAGATACACAGAATCAGATCATGGACACTAGTCCAGGAAATTCCAACGAAGACAACTTATCGAGTTCCTCTCAAAAATCTCTGAGCTCCGTGATTGAGGAGGAAGAACAAGATGGCGAATCCATTTCACAGCGTATAAAAGAATATCCTATGTCCAATCGTGGTCCACCGATCGGGAAGCCCCCGAATGTTATTCAAATCTCGAAAGAATTATCGCGTCAGTATTGCTCAATCACGGAAATCAAAAAATTGGAGAAAAATAAATTACGGGTCATCGCGAATTGCAGAAAAGAAGCTATCAAGATCGTTATCAACGCGCTATTTTGTTTAGAATATCATGTGTATATTCCGTGTAGATTGAAAAAGGCAACGTTGTTCGAAGAACACAAAAAATATTCCCCAACGGCGTCGGTTAGTTTGCCGGCAACGTTCTCCCAGATTTTGTCGAATTCGAAAGCGTGATTTTCCCAATACGCCTATTCATTCCCAGCGTAATGTATTGTCAGAGATGTAAGCAGTTTGGCCACACTAATAAATTGTAAATGTGCCCAACAGCACGAGGAAGCCATGTGTTCCTCTACCGATCCAAGCACTTGCATTCATAGCAAACAACAGCACTCTCACATTCAAATCTGTCTACCGTCTACCATGAACGATTCCTTCGCGTGAAACGATCGATCGTCGATCAAGCTCGAAAATCGTATGAGCTATTGTCTGATTCGTCCCAAGTGAAACAAGCCTCTCCCAACCAATTTGATATTCTTTCGGATTTAAACGATAATAATGAAAATGAAGTGACCGATAAATCTCCATTTTTGAAGCGTGGTTTCTCTCACCGAAAGTACGAAGAAAAGAAGCCAAACCAAATTGCTTCGTTAACCCTATTCCTAGTACATCTAAGACAGACCCTCGTGACCTGACATCTAAACTGAATACTTCCAACAATCGCTCCACGGAGTATGATCGGAACTTTCCACCGTTACTCAGTAAGTCGGTTAAACACGATGAAAAGAAACAGTGAATTGCGCTTTTCCCATTATCTACAATATTCAAGTGGATTCTCGAAGTTCTTCCCGTACCAGAATCTACCAAGGAATCCATACTTGGAATGTACCACGTAATAAAATCTTTTGTTCAACTGATTATCGGAAAATGGCCTTCGTTAAGTTCTGTGATTGCTATGGATGGCTAACACTGCTAATATAATTCAGTGGAATTGTCGAAGTTTGTTGCCCAAATTAGACTCTTTTCGTGCCTTACTTCAGAAATTTAGTTGTGATATCTTTACTTTGTCAGAAACGTGATTGTTGGATGAACAGGAATGTCGCATACCGTATTACAATATAGTGAGAAAAGATCGTACTGATGGGTATGGAGGGGTTTGGATAGGAATTAAATCGGAAATGAATTTAAAAAAAAATGATTTGTCGTCGTTATCATCAGGAATAGAAGCAGTTGCATGCTTGTGTTACTTCACTAGTTTAAAGATCTCTATAATATCAGTTTACCTACCGCCAAATACGAAATACGATCCACCCCTAAAATGGCCCTCGAAGTTATGTATGGAGTCATGCCATTAGGACTTCGATTTGTTGAGCTCTCATATAGATTCCTTATCAGATGCGAATATTACAACAAACAAGTTATCGAAAACTTTGAAATAATTTCAATTCCTATCCCACTTTAAAATTTTTATCGGTCTATATTGCGTTCATAAGTGAAGACATAAATCCAGATCCGCAAGAAAACTTCTACGCGATATCTATCAAAACTGACACTTATACCCCAACGATAGACGCGTCTATGATTGCCGAGATCAAAGATGTCCCCGAAAGATTATTACCGCTTTGTTCAGAATTGTTCCGAATGTATTCATTCTCAAATTTGGAGAAGTAGATCACGACCACACTAACATGTGTCAATGCAACGCTGATTACCAACACGTAGATCACGTTTTATGGATTTGTAAAGAATACAACCCCTGTCAAAAAAAATGCGGACGAACATGGTCAGGCGATTTAAACAGTTTGACGTTTAACTCAACTCGCCTGTGCTAATTGCCCCTAGGAACAAATGCATTTTGCGAATGCGATTTAAAGGCAATTTCAACACTTACACAAATTTTCTGGCGGCTGATAAGGACTTGGTTGCTTTTGCGTTTTTTAAACATGGCGGTTCATGTTTGGCTTAAGCTTAAAATAGTTCTTTTAAACGAATGGCGTGTTCTCGCTTGTATTTTGTTTGTCTAGTGCACTTCATTTAGCCAACGAATGTGGGAAATTGTGGAATCGTGAGTAAATATAGTGGAACAAGATATCTGACCTAAACTCTTAATAAAAGTCAGATTGTGGTAAGTTTTGGTGTGCAATTCCAATTTCACCATTGATTCTTCCTATAGTTTGGTGGTGATTACCTAGTATAGTGATAAGTTTATGTGAGTAGATAATGAATTCGAAAATAAGTAATATTTGTAATTTTCATATTAGGCAATTAATGACGATTAAATGGCGCGTTCCCTGGGCGATTTGGGGGCGATTTAAGGGTGGGTGGAGCGGCTAAAAAATCGACGGCGGCAAATCGCCCAAATGTTGCATTTGAAATAGCCCTCTAATTGCCAGCAATTTGCTGGCAAATTGAAGGGCAATTAGCGCATCCGAGTTGGCAAATAGCCCCCCGTTAGCCAGCAACTTGCCCTTGTTGACTGGGTACCTACAGCATTTATCATTTGTGGGCTATCAGTAAAATATTTTAGGAAGAAACCCGAGGTCTGGATGTGTGTGATAAACATTAATTTTTTTGCAGTAAAGGTTTTTTAGATTTCTTTTTTTTTACCCATTCCTTGCAAGCATATTTTCGTCATCTTTGGAATAATATGATATTTTTTTCCAGGTCACAAAAGATACCTTGCTGACTGACCCGACGTTTCAGCCTTTCAAGATCTTTGAAGAAATAAAAAAAATCAAGCATCGATTTTTCCGTGTTTTACGCACAAAAATAAACCATCAATTTACGACAGCTTTCGACAACTCTGTTTTCCTAAATAAACGTCATTTTATAGAACAGACTGGATGTGTTACCAGTAGAATAAAAGTTGTTCTGGGGGTGGGCGTAGCGTAGTTGGTAAATCGATTGCCTTGTACGCAGCGCACCTGGGTTCCGACCCCCGCACATAGGGTTAGAAATTTTTCACAAGACATATTTCTAACCCGAAGAGGCGAATGATCTTAAGGTTAAAAGCTCTATAATCGAAATAAAAAAAAGTTGTTCTTCATTTTTTAGAAACAGTTTGTGTAGTGATACGATTTGTGCATTGCCTAGTCCGATACGATGTGCTTCAAGGTCCAATTGCTGTTACCAGTGTCCGTCCTGACCATAAGGAAGGTTTTTTTTATTTTGATTATAGAGGTTTTAATCTTAAGGTCATTCGCCTTTTCGGGTTAGAAATATCTCTTGTGAAAAATTTCTAACCCTATGTGCGGGGTCGGGACTCGAACCCAGGTGCGCTGCGTAAAGGCAATCTATTTACCAATACGCTACACCCACCCCCTCATAAGGAAGGTCATATCTTACATCGCAAAGACCTTCGACTTACTAGGACTAGTTGGTCCGACAATTACTGTAGCGAAGTTGTTCATGCAGCGCCTGTGGACATTGAAGACCGCCGCAGGAGATTCCTACGAGTGGGATCGGCCACTACCTCCGTATCTCCACAGCGAATTGAAGGAAGTACATGTTCCATGGTACGCTAGGTGCCATCTCCACAATCCGTCGCAGGTCAAGAAAGAATCAATTCAGCTCCACTTTTTGTGCGATGCCTCTGAGAAGGCATATGGTATATGCTTATTAGGGTGGGGCAAAATGATCGTTTTTTCAGCACAGCACTTTTTTGGTTCTTTTTGGGGTCCCAAACAACTGTGCAAAATTTGGGGTCGATTGGTGTTGACCCGGCGTAGCGTATTGCGTTTGAAATTTGTATGGAGATTAGTATGGGAAAACCTACATTTTTGCATTTTTAATTCTACAGATTACAATTCTTTCTTTAGTATGCAAACAAATAGATAAAAGTGTAGTCCAGGATATGCTGAACAACTTTGCGGAAGGATGTATGGTGTTAGAATGTCTCTAAACCATGTTACAGCTGTTCAAAGTTCGATACATCGAATTAATTGCCAAAAATCATTTTTATTGCCAACACTGCGGGTGTACCAATAGTATTTCATATAGCATTCCGAAATAACATTATATATTTTAGTTTTACCACATTGGTATGTTTGAATGAATTATTCAAAAGCCTTAGATCAATTTCATGAGCGTAGGTAGTTGAGCAATTGGACGTAGTGAGGGGGATGGGGGAGACTTTAATATGTAGAAATTCGAACTGAAATGTTGTCGAGTTGGAATGTTCAGATGAATTATTTCAAAACAATTACACAATGTCCTACGCATAATAGTAACGATGAAATAAAACATACTGCATCCCTTTGCCTTGTCTTTTGTCAATAGAAGTTACGTTACAGACTGAATCAACTAATGTCGAGTTGATATGTCAGAGGATTATATTTCGGTTTAATACGCATTATGATTTGATAGCATGCTCATTTCAATGCTGTTCGATCACGAGGCGTGAAGCTAATTTGTGGATTTCAACTACCTACGCTCATGAAATTGAGCTAAGGCTTTTGAATAATTCATCCAATGTGGTAAAACTAAAATATATAATGTTATTTTGGAATGCTTTATGAAATACCATTAGTACACCGGCAGTGTTGGCAATAAAAATGATTTTTGGCATTTAATTCGATGTATCGAACTTTGAACAGCTATAACTTGGCTTAGAGACATTCTAACACCATATATCCTTCGGCAAAGTTGTTCAGCATATCCTGGACTATACTTCTATCTATTTGTTGACACACTACAGGAATAATTGTAATCTGTAGAATTAAAAAAGCAAAAATGTAGGTTTTCCCATACTAATCTCCATACAAATTTCAAACGCAATGCGCTACGCCGAGTTAACACCAATCGACCCCAAATTTTGCACAGTTGTTTGGGACCCCAAAAGGAACCAAAAAAGTGGTGCGTTATTTCAGAAATTTGCCAGTAGGTAGCACTAACAAAAATACAATGTCTATTTAGTACGTGATATAAGTTCGATATTACAAGTTTGATAAATTAGGAAAATGATTAGTTATGGAATTTGGCAGCATTAGCGAGCTAGTAAAAATTTGGATGTTCTTTATCTGCATATCATGATAATTTAGAAAGATGGTGTCTTCAGGTCGAGTTCTGCTCAACGATGAATATTTTTTTTCAGAATTGACTTATGAAGCGATGCTAGCATGAATTTAACAGCTAACACATTGTAGATTAAGTTCGATCTCATAGGTCTAATATATAAGCAAAATTATGTATCCTGTAAAGTCTACGCAAAGGAAGAGAACTATTTGTTTACGTGAACATTCATTTGAATTTTACCAACTAAACAGCGCATGAGAGCATATTTTATAACTTTCCTTATCTCAGGACGGTCATGGCACATTTGAAAGAATCGTGTTTTCATTTTCAAGCTCATTATATTTCGTCGAGTTTGAGGTATAGAAGCGTTTAGAAGGTTTTTTTTTTTTTTTTTTTTTATTTCAATTATAGAGGTTTTAACCTTAAGGTCATTCGCCTCTTCGGGTTAGAAAAATCTCTTAGGAAAAATTTCTAACCCTATGTGCGGGGTCGGGACTCGAGCCCAGGTGCGCTGCGTACAAGGCAATCGATTTACCAATACGCTACGCCCACTCCCGTGGTTTAGAAGGTCTTGGATTAGCATCAAGCAAATGATGTAACTGGTAAGGCATAGTTTGCTATCCAGTTGTTTAGTTAGTATTCGAGTACACGGCCACTCAAAAAAGAAAAGATTTTGTTTAATTTTCGAGTATTTTTTTAACTCTAGACAGTCGGCTGTTCTATGTTTTCTAAACTATGGCAAATTGTAACTCCAAACAGCCGGCCGTTCTAGTATTGTGTAGAAAAGCTAAACTTATCTGCGTAATTGATTGGATCCCTATTTATTGCAACAGTATTTAGACAGCTTTCGTTATTTCTTGTCTACGATATATTTATTGGGTTGAAAACCACCGGTAATATAGACGTTATGATGGCGCGAAATGTTTTTGGTTAAAAAATAGTTTTGTAAAAATGCAAAATAGAAAAAAAATCTTGTGTCAAACGATACGAACGGTTCGTTTTTCGAACATATTCCAAGTTGTTCCAATTCGATTGAAAAATTACGACATCTAGGCTAAGATATGCAGAGGAACAGTATTAATAAACTTGGGGTTGGGGTGTTCAAAGCAGGGTTGGTAATTCGGTAAATTCGACGTTATCGTTTCAACGCGATGTCGTTGAATCGATAATTTTTCCGTTGAAATCACTTCGATGAATGTAACGTTAACGTTATCGGAAATTTAGCGTTGATTTCTGTTTTGAACACTTACTGATCAGTGCTAATGATTAATAGATGTATATTTACGGTATTTTCATACATGGAGGAAAAAATATTTAACATAAGCCGAGCAAACCTAATTTGGTATCCGAAACCTTTATATGTGGATTTGGCGTTATATTAGTAACTCCAGTGAAAACCAGAGTGAATTCCGAATTCAAAGGTAAAATAACTTTCTAAATTCGTGAGACTTTTGTTCATACTCAGCTGAATTACTTGAGATATGCAGACTTTTCAGTAAAGATCCGAAAAAGTTCCTTTTTACAATTGCTAATTCAGGGTACCTCAAGATAATACCATCTGACATACTATACTGAAGAAAATATAGCTAGATTACCCAACATCTGGTATATACGCTTGATATTTTTAGAATGAAAAGAACATTAAGGTTGATATTTTGAAATTTGTCCTCCACATTAATACTTTAGAAGATTCCCAATCATATATGTTTATGTGAATATTTGAGTGATGAGAAATTTACCATGAATAACGTTCCACTATAATACCAGTTGAATCTTCAAAATACTATTTCATCTTTCGTACACTGTTGACCTTGAAATCAAATGTACCGTATATATTTATAGATTCGCGAAATATTCATGTTTACTTTGAAAGCCATTTCAAATCAACTGAATTCTTCTTGCGATTTATGAAAAATAGAATAGTTATATATGGATATTATTTTGTGAGGTGTTCACATTTCATAAAAAATTAACCCTCTGTCGCCCAAATTTTTGTTTTACTTAAAAAAGTTATCGTAGATCGTTTTTGTAATGAGAAAGCCGAAAATATATTGCCAGCTCACGAAAGGTACGTATTTTTTATTAAACCCTCAAAAATGTCCAACATGGCCATTTTACGAGTCAAGATTTTATTGCTAATAACTTTTATTTCCGCAACATAATTTCACAGCTACAGAGGAGTACTACTAGTTAGCACCTTAAACATATTTTTTATTTTCTCCAAAAATATAAAAAAGCATAAACATTTTTTCACCAATTGCCATTCACAAAATAATTTTTTTCATTTCCTCTAATTTTAAACTTTCAATGTTGAATGTATTCAACATAGTGATTTCAAAACGCAAACAATGTATTTGTATGATTAATGTGACTGTTGTGAAGAGGTTTTCATAGTGGTAATACATGTTTTAAATATTCTATAGCTATTTTCCCGTATCCCACTAAAAAGCGGGGTTGGGCAGCATAGGGTTAATGTTAATTAAATTATGCACAACACAGATATTTCTAGCCTTCAAATGTTTTGTTAGCTTTTTAACTCCCATGATAAGATGCTTCATGTTAGAAATCTTGAGTTAAGTATGGTACGCTAAAATTAATCGTCTCTGTGAAATGAGCTCTTTCACACCTGTTCAATGATGAGGGCCGCCTCAGTGTAATAGTGGCCAGGGGCGCCGAGCAGTTTTAAGACAGCTAAGCCCGATGTACGAACATTGAATGATTAATTCCTATCGCGTGTGGACTTGAAAGAAAAAGACATCTACTAAATGCTCCAGCAACTAACCTCAGAATCTGTACTTTTAATAAAATTTAAAATATACCTTCATATAGAAATATTACTAAATATAAAATAAAACTTCATTGATTATACAATTTTTCTCACGGAAAAAGCACTTCAACGTGAAAATTTCCGATAACGCTAACGTTAAATTGAACGCAGTGCGTTGACTATGACGATGATATTAACGTGAAATTCAACGCCGGTAATGGCGCTAAATTCATCGTTATCGGCGGTAAAGTTGAATTCAACGTTAACAACCCTGGTTCAAAGTATGAACTTTTTGGATATTTGTAACATATATTCATTAGACTGCCCAGAAAAATGATGAACCCCTGAGTCGATTGCTAGTCCCACCAGGAGTGCTTGACCAAATTTGAAGCAAATCGGTCAAGTCTAACTACCGTACCAACCTGCCTGAAGTTTGTATGGTATTTTTCAACAATTTATATGGCGAAAACTAGTTTGTATTTTCTCCGCTAGGTGGTACTGTATACATCGTATTATCACTGTAAGTGAAAATAAGAGAGATAATTTAATTGTCTACAACTCTGTCGAAGACTGCTAGTCAATTCGGCTTTGTTAAAAAAGTTATTAAACATTAAACGAAGTTATGTGTGAGTCAGTTTTGCATGAGGCCTAACAGTGCATGGTTGTCTATCAGTACTCGAGTCTCGCGAACTATACATTTTTGTGAAATAATGGTTAGATTTAGCGGAATAGTATGTTTACAAGAATTGTAGTAAATAAGACGAGTGATGTTTTGGTTAGAAAATTTTAGTTCCACCTGTGACCGCATAGAAGGCGCCAACACTAACATTTCATAGAAGAGAGATAGAGCATCAAGATGTTCGGAAGAAATACTGAAAAATGCCTGTTCTATAACAAGAAGACATCAAATTTCTATCTCTCTCCGACTGACTCACACATAACTTCGTTTAATGTTTAATAACTTCTTTTAACAAAGCCGGATTGACTAGTAGTCTACGGCAAAGTTGTAGGCAATTGAATTATCTTTCTTATTTTCACTTATAGTAATAATACGATGCATACAGTGCCACCTAGTGGTGAAAATTCGAGCTAGTGGATTTTCTCCATGTAAATTGTTGAAAAATCCCATGCAAACTTTAGGCACGTTGGTCCGGTAGCTAGACTTGTCCGATGTGCTTTGAAATTTGGTGCAAGTACTCCTGGTGGGACTAGGAATCGACTCAGGGGTGAGCCGATAGGAATCACTCTAATATACATACTAGAACATTGGTTATATAAAATTATAGAACAATCAAATTGAAGCAACTCAGCTGAATAAATAAGTTTTTTATCTCTAATGGTTCATATGTTATGATTGTTTAATTGTTTGAAGTAAGGTATGTCTTGAAAAAAAATCTGTTTTCTTGTATTATCTGAGTGTTAATTTTTCGCATATACTTTATTCTAGAGTATTTGAGAACCTTTAATGACGCATATTTTTGCAAAATCGATAAATTCCGCATGAAAGATCAAAATTACAACTTTTACCTTGTTAACAACTTGTTTTGTTCTGACTTGTTTGTCCTAAGCACCAGCAAGGCAGCGAGCATAAAAGGGTTAGGGTGATAAACTCATTCTCCATTGGATTTATTTAACCGAAAAACGGCTCCGTTTTATTTAATCTCTACAGTAACCTAGTGGTTACATTTTCAATCGATCTGGCAATTTTTATTTTATTTGTACCTCACAGTCTTTGATCACCAAAATTACAAATTAGTCATGTAATGGAATGGTAATGGAAGCTTGCTTGGTAACTAACGTCAACTCGAGATGAATTTCCGCATAAATCTGCTGCTCTCGATCTCCTCATAAATTTTAAAATGGATGCCAAAGACACCACACTTTCAAAAAATCATTATATCGTGATACTTGAGTTTGATGTTTTGCGTGCTCGTCAGTTCCGCATGGTTGGTGAACTTTCAACTAATTTGCTCACCATCAATTAGCACATCAGCTCCACAAAAACGTTTCCAAAAAACCTTACTTCCAATAGATAAAATAATGGTCACTAGTTCTTCCCAGTGATATAATTCTAAACAGAACTTTTCACCGGGTTTCATGATATTGATTGGACTGTATTCCTCCTTAGTGGAGAAAAATGTAGGTAAAAACTATAAGAAACAGTCTTCTACGACAATTTTAAAACTGATCTTACCTATGTGGCTAGAATTTTATTGAAATTTATAAATGGTTCGCCGAACTGACGAACTGAGTCGTGTGGTATATGAGACTCGACCCGCCTGGTCTTAGTTAATAAGTCAATTTTTAGATTGATTACATTACTTTTCTACAGAAGAAAGGAAAAATGTCAAACCGGTTGAAAGACTTATCGTACCGCAGTTACAACCGAGTGTGGCGAATTAGTCGCACGACAAATCGCTTTAACAGTCTATATCAGCGGTTCCCAACCTTTTTCTTATTACGAACCCTTCCGAAATCATACTAGATTGTTGCGGATCCCTCCAAAGTCACCCTGGGTTATGGCGCACATTCACGGCTCAACATCGGGTTTGTATACTTATAATATATTATTTTGAATCTGTTACGAAAAAAGTTTTGAAATTTTAATACACAACCGGAAATATAATCTTCTTTGCGGACCCTCAGCAACTACTTCACAGCCCCTTAGGGATCCACGGACCCTAGGTTGATAATCTCTGGTCTATACGACTTGTCGTACTACAAAGCCGTACGACAAATCGTATCGTGTATGGGCCGCTTTATAGACAGGTACGCATTTGTATGAGACCATAGCCTACTATCTTGAATGCACTGTGCAAACCCCAACAACATCCTCTCCACTATAGCTGCTGGAATAAACGAATGGAAGGCCAAGAATTTCAATCGAATTCCCGCTGGTATTCAACCCAGCGGAGGCGATTATGGACAGAAGACGGTCGGTTATGCCGAGAGAGAGAGACATTCCCGGATTCAAGAGCATCGTGAATAAATTCGAAATTTCAAGTGGCCGCTAGCGCACTGCTGTGCCGGTTTGTATGCCGCGCGCTTCTCGGATTTCGGTCGAGTGTGATTTTTCCATCCACTTTTCCCCGCATCGGCGGCACTCCGCGGGTTTTCCCCCGGTCGAACGCTTTTCCGGTGGCTGTTTGCGGGGGGAGCAGGGTAAGTTGATACAATTTGCATGGTGCGCGCGGGGGGATGACTGTGAGTGTGTGGAAAATTTAATGTTTCATTCGTGCTAAATGCTGATGCCAGCCTCGTAAGCTGGGAGTTATGGCCGTGGTTTCGAGTGGTTACTGGCGAAGCTAACACACAGAGGGAATGAATTGACGTAAATTGAACTCATTACCGATAAACGGGATTTTTGTGTTCTGCCAATTTATTTATTTCGGTCCGTTTTGCACGGATTTCGAGTTTTTTTTTTGTTGCAGACGGTTTATGGATGGAATTTGATATCTTTTCATTTTGGTCGATTCAACTGCAAACTTTTCAGTTTAGCAATATAATTTGATAAATTTGTTATGTGTTAAAATATTTGCTAGAATGACTCTCTAGGAAGAAAATTGCGTAAAATCAATTTTGTGTGTTTGACCCATTACAAAAATCACCGCCTGCTGCGAACGTAGTATAACCAGACTCCATTCGGCGCAGACGGCTGCGAATGGCTACCGATGGCGGCGGCAAAAAGACCATATAGCCGCAGCATAATCCGCACCCCAGAGTCTGGCTGGCGGCCAAAAACTGTCTGCGGTCTGGCAGTGCTGCCAAAACTATGCAACTGATACTCCGGAATCGTTGATTCGTGCTGTAGCCGGTTCCTTTCTGTTGTACTGAAAAACGGAAAAACTCCGATGTGTCATCCGACTGTCGCCAGGTTTCTTCCAGTGGGTGGCCACGACGCGTCGGAATTCTTTCATATCGACTGCATGGTAGTCGCCGGTAACATCGTTATGCATCACGGGAGCCTTTTTTTCTTTTCTTTCTCGCTTTATGTCGTTTGCCTCTGTTTGTCGGTAGGAATATGGCAATAATCTTTTTGCGAAATTGAAAATTGCTGTTCTCTGGGCTGTATTGTGCAGTGAAGAGGAAAACAGAAATCGGTGATCAAGATTGCGATTTTCCTCCCGCTGTCCCCACAAGTACCGGAGCGGTGGCACTCAAGCAGCTGTATTTTGCGCCATGGAATGAATATGTGTCGCATAAGTTCAAGGAGAGTAGCTCGCTCCCGGGAATAGTTACACATTTTGCATATAATTTTATGTGAATGGCACTTTATGCTTTGGCAATGGTAATGCTCGTGGGAGGAATAAATTGATGCTATCTAGACGGGATACGTGCTGATAGATATCCGATAGGGATAAGCGGTGTCGAGTGAATCGAATTACTAGATCAACCACCGATTGTTTCGCTAATATTTTTTTCTCTGACGGATCAATGCCATCCAATAGAAATCTCAAACCAGTCGATGCCAATTAGCTCCTGTCCGTGGCGGTGGCAAATCAAAGTAAAAGTTGGTACACCTTGCTGAGATTGGACGTGATCCAAATGGATTTTATCGTTTTGACGCTTGCGACAGACAGCCGTTCATCGTCCAACCGTACACCGAATGTGATGGACTGATGCCAAACCAAAAGGTTCTTGTACAGGCAGGATGGAAACGCTTTGATCTTATAGCGTTAGCTTCTCGCCTACTGCGAGGTAAATCAATTTCTTCCGCGCCACGCTTCGGTGTTCGGTTTCTGGCTGGTATAGGTACAGGATGCTCACTGGCTACTGGGATGTATCCAATATTGCGTTGGCTGTAACCGACGATTTTCTTGAGAGTTGACCAATTACCGGCTGTGACATCTACGCCCGGCTACTCATTGCAAAATGGAACGAGGTGTGTTGGAAATAATGTTGAATAATTAGGTGACTCGAAAGGTGGAATTCATCATCCACTACAGAAAGAGCGGATACTTTCTCGTAACTGATGTTCGCATACAGTCGTTCTTGCATAAAGAGTGCTCGCGAAAAGGTCATATAAATTGCACAAAGTTTTTTACTTAACTTAACAAGTAATGCTTATTTTTCATATGGGGTCTATCTGATTTCCAAGTTACTTTGTCAGATATTGATGTTCGCCTTCGTTGCAAACAATTGGACCTTACTGTTACCCATTGTAGCAATAAGGCACGGTGTCCGAAGGGTGGTGCGCCACAACGTCCGGGACATAGTGACGCACACTGATATTGGGATATTATGACGCAGAGGTATTGAGTCATAAAGTCCGGGATAATATGACGTACTCATAGTTTCGGATATTATGACGCACAGGCACTGCGTCACAACGTCCCGGGTCATAAGGTCCCAAAAGGAGGTGCGTCATAACGTCTGGGACATTGTGCCGCACTAAGGATGCGTCATAGGATCCTAAAATAAGTGTGCGTCATAAAGTCCGGGACCTTATGACGCATATCCGTTTTCGGATGTTATGAAGTACCCGTTGTGCGTCATAATGTCCCGGACGTTATGAAGCACTATCGTTTTTGGATTTTATGTCGCAATGGACATATTGGACACTGTGACGCACTCATAGCGTCGGATATTATGACGTACAGGTGCTGCTTTATAATGTTCCAGGTCATGACGTCCGGGACATTATGACGTACGTACGTACGTAGTGTGTCATAATATCTGAAAGCAAGAATGCCTCATAACATCCGAAGTTATTTTTGTGTCACAACGTCCGATAATAGTCCTGTCTCATAATGTCCGGGATCGTATGACGTGCACTGATATTGGGATGTTATGATGCAGAGGAATTGCGTCGTAAGGTCTGGGATAATATGACGCACTCATTGTTTCGGATATTGTGACGCACAGGTACTGCGTCATAACGTCTGAAGTAATACAGCATTGGGACATTATGACGCAGTTGTTATGTGTCATAATATCCGAAACTATATGTGCGTCACAGTGTTCACGAAATTAACTGCGACATAAGATCCGAAAACGAACGTGCGTCATAACGTCCGGGACATTGTGACGCACAAGGTGTCATCGGAATCGAAAGCAAACCTGTGATCCACTCGTTTGCCCGGTATGCTCAAACATAGGGGCTATCCCTAGTTTTAAGTCCGACTGAGCGACAGCCATGCGTTACGACGCACATTATTTTGGAACGATATGACTTGGGACATTATGACGCTGTTCTTATGTGTCACAATATCCGAACCTATAAGTGCGTCACAATGTCCAGGGTATCAACTGTCGCAGTAAGATTCGAAATCGAATATGTGTCATAACATCCGGGATATTATGACACACAAGGGGTGCGTCATAAGATCCAAAAATGAATGTGCGTTATAACGTCCGGAACATAATGACGCACATCCGTTTTCGGATGTTATGACTCTGCCTGATGCGTCATAATGTCCCGGACGTTATGACGCACCACCCTTCCGTTATGACGACGGACGTTTTGACACGGTGCCTACTTAGTTTATAATTTCTATGACACCTTGCTCAATGCCGAGTACAACCCTGTCGCCTCCATTGAAGGCACATCTTCTACTGTGCGTAAAGATTTCCGAAAGAGGAAAATCATTTCCACCTCTAAGCTCCCTCGTAAAAGCCCGATCTTTGATCGGTCATCAATTGAAATAACTCAAAGAAGTGTTGCTACAAAACCGAAGCAAGTAGCTTCAGGACTTGCAAAAATCTCGAATGACCCTATAATTCAGCCAGAGATTCAATGCCTGCTAAAAGATTCCTCTATACAGTGACTTAAATTGCTAATTCGCCAAAAGAAGTCACGGATTTGAGGTAACAGTCGATTTGAAGAAGTAAATAACATCCCAAAAATCGAACTATTCAATTTTTAATTAACAGTATGAGATGCACATGTTGCATAGTTTATTGGATAAGATGGATTGTACGGTAAAATTTGCTAAATTATTATCATGTAGTTAATGCAGTCGTTATCTTGCTTTTGAGGTCCGGGATAGAAAATATATTTCAACTTAACACAACACGAAACACCCCACCACACTTTTTCGCATGTGTTTAGCGTATAGTAGCCCGAGCGGCAGTCGACTTGCAAATACGTCAATATCTGTGTGCCGTATAGAGAAAATTCCCAACTTTCTCTACCTTATGATCGCTTTGGCTGATATGCCACAGAGTATTTTACAATACACTGACAAGCCGAATGCTAAACACTGCTAGAAGATCTGAAATGTTCGTATGTGTAGTATAAGAATTTATAGAACCTGTAGAACCCCATATTTTGGAAATCTTTTCTGTATATCATATTATTAACCATTTTGCTATTAGAGTAATTTTTATTATTATCGGGAAGAAAATACAACCAAGATTTGGTTGTACTTACTACTGCTGGGGATCAAAAATTCTATTCCTTCAACCGAGTTAACCTGCCCTCGACACCAAGCATTTTAGTTGTCGCTTGTCAAGTCATAATTATAGGTAACGACCTTTGTATTGATTCCTTGTACATTTGGGTTGGCCGAAAACGGCGAAAATCGAACTATCCAAGGCGCTCAAGCCATTTGGGACGTGGACTCATAAAATAATATTGAAGCCTAAATTTGGTGAATTTTCGTTAAGGTTGGGGGTCCCAACCGCCCTCTCTCCATTCGAAAATCTGCAAGAATTCTCACTGGAATCGAAGCAATACTGACGAAAACGATTACGCCAAGAAGGTTTGTTCGGATTCCGCCCCGGACAGATAAGCTACTTTCGATGTTCTCTCATCATGTTACAATAAAGCCAAGGGGTCATACATAATTAACTTCAACTTGTTGTAGAATCTGCCTGATTCCGCAGAAATGTTATTGGTAGACATAATTCTTCCGGATCTTATTCTTGGGCACTCACCTGTAAGCTAGAAAAAAGTTAGGGTTATATTTATTCCAAAAACAGGCTGGACCACTATATTCGAAAGGAGCACTGCAAAACTACGGAAACAGCCCAACATATCTTAGTGACACTTATTTAGAAAACCCTCTGTACAAAGAAATAGTAATTTGCGCTTTTCTTGACGTTGAGAGTGCTTTTGATAATACGTCCTACATATCGTTTCACAAGGCCCTGTCAAAAAAGGGGAGTGGAAAAATTGATAGCGAACTGAATTCTTGCAATGTTCATGAGTCGAGAGATCACAACTACCGCACTGTGGGCTGTGGACAGTAAACTCTTCGGGAAATTTTGGAGTCTCAAACCGAGGTTGGCTAAATGGTCCTATGCGGCAATCTCACAGAGGAGTATGTATTCGTATCAAAAAGCTGACCAAAAGTATTAATATAATTTGTTCCGCGAAAAAAGATACGGTAATGAACGGCAACCAGTGTAATAAGATGTGCCAAGTAGTTTTGATATTGAATTATATTGTAATTATGTTTGTATGCATCTTAAAGTGCGATTGTAACTTTCTGTAACAGTGTTCGTATGATTCGAAAGTGTCGTTCCGAGAAAAGGAGGCCGTTTTGCTGCGCGTGATTCGTGTCCCGTCTGTTTCGTTCAAAACGCTGTATCTCTTAGAATGTTTGGAATGAACCGCTTAAATTTTGCACAGATATTCTTTGAAAATAGACTAATCGATTAAATAAAATTGAAAAAGTAGTCACTTCTAAAATCGCGTAAATAAATGGTATGAACCTGAATGTTGCATCGTTTTGTAAAATGCCTATTAAACACAAATTGGCAGCAAGTGGCAGAAATTTTACTTTTGATTCACTTACTGGGACACTGATTTATCAAATGATATTGAAATTTGAGGTGTGAAATGGTGAGAACATACATAATTACACTTTATAATATCAAATTATATTCGGTTCGATTATAACTCGTCGCTGTTGTGCTATCTTATGAATCTTCTCTTATCTCTACAAAGTGGCGTTTACAGAATTTTTACATTCTGCTTGGTTACTGGAATATAGCGACAAAACGAGTTAAATTAAAAAAAATTGCTTCAAATGAGATGTTTTATATATAAAACTTTCTGAGAAACACAATGGCATAATCATTTTTACAACAAAAATGCACGAATTGTGAGAAAAATGCAATTTAGGTTTTAAACTGGAAATATAGCGTATTTGGCAACACTGTAACAAAAAATAACTATTTTCTCTAGATTCCCTGACTCATTTCCTTCAAAATGCATCTCACCGATTGTTTATAGACCAAAAATGTGAATAAAAGTTAATAATTGATGATTTTTTCTATAGAAAATTTTCCATGCACGATTATGACACGCCATACAAATATTGTCATCAATACACGCCCATGACACGTGTGAGCGCGACTTTTGTTTACATTTATAGTAAAAATTCGTAACATAGTCAACTGATCTTCGTAATATTTGAGAGCTTAATAAAGAACAGATAGAAGCATCAATTGTCTTTTTTGAATTGTTTATACCATTTATAAGATTCAAGATATATAATCTTAAACTTTAAAAATTGTTTTTCTCAAAATGTGCAAAATGGCGCTTGTCATAAGATAGCACAACAGCGACGAACTATCATATTCATTGAAATGTGTGGTTGATTTCGATTTTTGAATATGCAAACCAATGGATTTATCAGATACTTTACGACTTGCCAAAAGATAATACCCAAGCAACATATGTAAACCTCTCAAGTAGCTGAAATAACCAAAAAAAAAAAAGGCATCCGATCCGACTGCATTCTCAGTCAAAGATATAAGATTTAAAGATAATAACACGGTGGTCGTTAGTTGTGTTTCTAGAGAGCTTGCCTAAAACTGCTGTTCACTTCCGAAGAGATGTTCTACAAGAAAAATGACAAACTCAGAATCAAAATCATTGGAATATAGAAAGAATTTGCTCAGGATGAACTAATTGGAAAACTAAAAGCACAGAACAGTCTGTCGGAATCGTGTGAGCTTAAGATCGTCAAATCTTAGAAACGAGAACATGTGTAGAACAATCCCATTGTAATAACATTGGAAACTGATGTCAATACCTAAAACTATTTGCTCAAATTTTTACCTGTCTGCATTGACTGAGATAGCTGTCGGATCTTCGAAGATCTGCTCCAAGCCAGATTGTGCGGAAGGTCACAAATCCAAGGACAGCGAGCCACTAACGTGAAGTGTGTGAACTGTGTTGGAATGAGTGCAGCCGCACAGTCTGCCACCGAGAAAGCGAACGTGAGTCACGCTGCGTCGGGTTTGAACTGCCTACTTTATTTAAGCCGCCTAAAGATGGCTAGATCGAGCTAGGATTGATACTGTAATCACAATGAGAGAAACCTCACAATTACAGTCGTTGCGCGACACCTTCACCAACCTACCTACCTCAGGAATTTATTTGGAAACTAGTGCCAAATTTGGTTCGTTAGGTAAAAATAAAGAGCGTATATATATTCCCGAGCAAGGTCTGATATTACACGCATTTTGAAAGAGTTTACCCCTTTACTGAGACAATCTCCCATTGTTTCACATGACAATTTCAACGGTATCTGGCTTTATTACCAGAACGTACGTAGCTTGCGAACCAAAATTGATGTTGCTTTCTTGCTTTACATGATTGCAGCTTCAGTGTTATTATTATGGCAGAAACTGGTCTAGATGAGCGGAACGAATCTCTTGAACTTTTCGGCAGTTCTTGTAATGTATTCCATTGTGACAGAAACAAAAACAACAGTGCAAAATCCACTTTCGGAAGTATTCTGATTGCTGTTGCTAGTTCACGTATGAACATCAGCCACGGGATTAATTTGGAACAAGTTTGCGTCTCAGCAAATGAACGTTAACTTTGAGACACCTATTACATCAATGTATGAGCTTTGTAAATAAGTCAATTGAGGGCACTGTCTTGGTTTGCGGAGATTACAATTAATCACGATTAATTTGGTTATCGTATGACGTCATTCAAGTTGAAAATGCAGCCCAGTTACCGCCGGCCAGGTGATCTGACATTTCAATTTTGTTGATGTAAATATAACAATATGTAATATGTAAAAACGTCATATAATAGAAATCAGTTTTGATGGTCGAATTTGGTTTGGAATGATTTTGAGTTTTGAACGAACTTAAGATTGAAATTAATTTCCGGGGTCCGCTTCAAGAAAACTGAAAAGATCTTTCTTTCCTGTACCGAATAGGATTCCAGTTGCTGTTTACTGCCACAATACCGTCGCTTTGACTGAACCTTTGTCGCGCGTGTTCAACGAATCATTTGACCAGGCTAAGGTCCCCGACGTTTGAACGTAATTCTACATGTTTTCGGTGTTCAAAGCCGATAAGCGAAATATCAAGCAGTACCGCGAATTAACGAATATTTCATCTGGATCTAAGTTGTTTGAAATTTTTGTCAATCAATTCATCCTCAGCTGTACGGCAAGTTATATCTCACTGTCACTCACTCACGGGCTTTCCGTTTTAACGAACCAGCTTAAATTTACGTCCACTTGTGTCAATTGTATGGAGAAGAAGAAACAAGTGGAAGCAATATACAAGGATATGAAACCAAGTTTAGGATCGAATCGACCATGAGATTCTTCTCAAGAAGTTTTTCGAGTTAGGAGCGTCAGACAAGCTTACGTGGAGTTTACGCTGCACTTACGAAAGTCCCTACTGTATTGTGTATATTGTGTTCGATTAAAAATATTACATCGCACAGACCATAATAACTATAATCTAACTATAGACAAACTATTTTTAATTTGAATGACTCTTTGCTTATACAAAAATCAAAAAGATGATAAACGTTGTTGTGGCAGCACACCTTTGCACTAACGTTGCATTGAAACTCCATTACAGCATTAACAATGCAATAAAGCTCTATATTAGCAACAATAATGCATATCTACAAGCCGACATTTAGCATTATCGCTTGCTCTATATGCGTATATAAAGCTGATATAACGCGTACATTGCTCAAGGATCTTTAAAGCATGTAAGCTTTATAAGTGCATTTAGTGCCATTATAGGGCAAAAAAGCCGATATAATGCTATTGTAATGCTGTGGGTTTATTTGTTATGCAACTCTTCTTGAAGATTATATTCGGCATGTTTCATTTCAATCGAACATATGCAATATAGTTCAGGGAGCAAACGCAGTGCACTTACCGTGAAGGACAAGGCAAGGTATCTCAGTTCAACATCTACTAAAGGTAATTTTCGTAAATCATTCATATCATGTGAGAACGAAAACCCATTAAGGATAATCATTACAATGCATTAGAAGAGAGTCAATTACGGTTTTAAACAGAACATATTATTTTGAAAAATTTCCTTTTTGCTCACCATACCGAAAGGAAAAGAAAGAAATGGTTTTGAAACCATGGCGGATAATGACAGCCAACTGAAGGTTTTTAATAGCATTAGTAGTGACAATATTAGGCTTTCAAATTTGACATTTGTACGCTGGTGCTATATAATAGCATTAGTACTGTAGAAACGAGCTGTTAATCTCTGCACAGTAATACCACTATATTTCGCCTTTTCTGGCATAATACCAGCATTATATCAGTATTTAGGGCTTCACGGCTTTTTAAGATAGCTTTATATGTAGATCTAAAGCAGATATTAGGCTACGTTTTAATACTTATTGTTTACTTGGGACATCCAGTGGATTATTCTGGCCGTATAGCGTGCGATGTGTTGAGCGCAGGAAAAAATCATTTCTCCGGAATGATCTTCCCGGAAGCTTAAAATCAAGCTTTGCTAAATAGCGCAGGAGAATCTATGTTGATTGTGCGAAAGTCGAAAATGAAGAGTCGTTGCAGAAAAAAATCACCTATTTCGCATCGTAGGGAGATTGATGAGAGCGCAGCTATCTTCGTATGGAGGTAGCAGTAATCGATTTTGCCAGGGCAGCCGACGAAGGGCAAACCTGATGAAGTTCTTCTTTACCAGTTCAAGACGATCAATGTGGACGATGTGGTACGGGTCCCAAAGTCTGATTACTGTGTACCAGCGCGATGTATAGAGATTTTAGACAGTAAACATCATTGAAATCACTTGAAATCGCTTGATGAGTCCAAGTACAACATAGGATTTAGCTATGACAGAAGAAACATGTTCGGTGAATCGTGTGTGGTACCAGCTGAGATACTCAGCGCCTTAGTTTTTCTTATGTTTTTGACGACTGGAATGGTTTAATCTATGGGAATTTGAACGGCTGTCTCAGTCAATTATGGTCAAAACGAATGTTGGTTACTGGCCGAAACAGCCGTTCAAATTCCCATAAGCCTTAGTTTTTCTATAGCAAGTTGATGGGGAACACGATCGAAAGCTTTCGAAAAATCTACCTCTTATCCGTTGTCACTTCCCATAGCTCATATCTTTAATCAGTCGATTCCTGAGGAATGTTTTCTGGAGGCTGCTTTTGTCATTCCATAAAAGTAAAGTAAAAAATTATCGTGGAATTTCCATCCTAAGCTGAATTGCAAAAGTTTTTGATCACAACATTTTGTATCGCGCGTCTCAACAAATAATCTATGATTTGCAGCACAGTTTGGTAGAACAGCGCTCGACAGCAACTAATCTTATATGTTATGTAAACAAAATTATGCACGAGATCGAGAATCAGCTACTCTCAAAAGCATTCGATACACAAATGGAGAAGGTAAGTCGACTTGGATTCCCTCTCAAAATAACCGAATACCTGCGTTCATACCTGTCGTTAACGTTGAATGCTTCAAACTAAATTTCATTACAACTAACTTCTGGAGTTTCTCGAGTCAGTTTACTTGGACCGTTCATATTCATACAGTTTATTAATGATCCCTATCATCAGTTGAACTGCACAAAGTACTGTATGCTGAAGACCTGCAAATATTTAAAACTATCTGATCTGCTAAAGAATGTACAGCTCTACAATTGAACAGAGTGTAGAGAGTGTTGAAAGAATGGAATGGAGGTGAACATCAAGAAACACAAAGCAATCTGATTAACTCGGTGTCGCTCATATTCCAGCACCTACTGATCCTACAATGACATTCCTCAAACCCAACTGCTCAGAACGCATTCGTGGCAAAGTAAATTGGGGATGACCTTTGCATGCTCACAAACAATAGAAAGACTACCAGAAGAAATCGAGTAGTTCAATTATTCGTCACTAAAAACACTGACCATAGCACAATCCTGTCAACGATAGAGTCGTCTCACGCATAATTTTACCAACCAGAAATCAGAGCAGTTATTTGAAGCCGTTTAAAAAAGAAGCAACCAAAAAACATAAACTAACAATAAAAAGGGGGAGCGAACGACCGCCGCTTGCTGTGACAGAAAATCGATACAGACTTCCTTTCCGTTCACACTTTCTTGAGCATGCCTGCTGTTGTCTGCTAATTGGAATTCGATCTCTTTGCCTGCGCGTTTTCCGTCACAATCTATCGGTTCGTTCGTACGCGTGTTGTCTTTAGCACCGAGTGTGACATTAGTAACCATCAGGAACCGGATATGCGGGATCGGAATTACTGTTTTGGCTTCGAAGGCGAGGTTTGGGTCAGCTGACTTGTTTTGTAATCCTGCCTTCGGAATTCGGAAGGGAGGAAAACATCAGATAGCACACCCATTAAAAACAGACGAAGACGATACGCGTCCTTCTTTCCATGTTTTGAGGTTATGTAAGAAACTTTTGTTGGTCTTCGACAACGGCTTTGTTCCCTGTAGAACCTGAATATGGTTATTGTTATGGCATTCGTCGAGAAAGTTTTTCTGTCCTATTCGCCAAAGCACAGAGGTGTCAAATTTCACCCCGTCGTCGGTCGGACAGGGGTGACGAACTATATCGATTTTGCACGATTCGTTGGCGAATGCCAGTTGGCAGGAACAACCAGGATGAACCCGCCTGCGTTCCCTTTTTAGGTCAAGGTTAATGAAGATTTATTACCAGGCTTTAAGTTCAACCTGTCTAGTCAATTATTACAGCGAAAAATATGCTAAAATAGTTACCTTTGCTATCCTATCAATTATAGGTCCATTGTTGACACGGGTTTCGTCGAAAATAGCAACTATTTCTCGTAATCAGAACCTTTTTCTAAATTCAGAACACCATCAGCTGGCTGTCACTGCTGCTTTGTACATCTCGACAAAACGACAACACAAATTTTCGGCGATAAAACACCCAACCAGATTCAGATTACACAATTTGCACAACAAGCACTAAAAAACCACAAATGTTTTCCATCAAAACTAAATTCCGTTCACCTCCTGTCACACAAAAACACCCCCCACACACACACGGCAGGCTGGGTGCCCGAGAGGGGTAGTCCGAAACGAGTCACTTGCCCAATCTTCGCCACTCGCCACCGAAATATGTATGTGCTACGTTTAAAATTCCACTAATCCGACAAACAAAGGGTCACACATCCTGAATGAGTTGGTGGAAACTATTGTGCCGTAAGGGGGGGATGATGATGATTCGATATTTTACACACCCGTCGACGGAAAAATCTCGGCCTCGCAAATAAAAGGGAAATTGTGCACAGTTCGCGTAACACACTACTGTCTCTCCGTCGTCGATGGGAACGCGTTATTTTCCTTTTTTTATGTTGCTTGCTTTAGTGTGGTGAACTTTGTGCCATTAACTTGGGTCGTATCGTGTCTTGTGTGTCTACCACCATCACCACCAGCACTACCACCACACACAGAGGCAGACAGCGAGGGTTGCAAAACGGAAAAGGATATCACACCCATACACACACAGATGTACGGAGTGTCGAACCGCTCACGGAGTGAGTGAAAGAGGAGCGCACTTTTCCAAGATGGCGTCCGTACGGTGGAATTTGACAGTAGAAACGGCGTTTCGGGGACACGGTGACGGTGTGTTTCTTTCTGCACATGCGCTCGTTTGTTGATGAAGCTAGTAGTGCCGTGCGATTGAGTTTGAGTTACGCTTTCTTTGCAGGACGAAGTAGGCGATGTTGTTTTGGAATGGTGGTGTCTAGCGGTGCATATTGAAGATTGGACTTGCACAAGGGGGAAAAGTAACTCAAATTCTCGGGATGGGTGTAGTAAGAAATCGATTTTTAGCTTCTGCATGAGGGTTATATGAACGAGATTGTTTTCCTTGCGGTGTAATCAGCAGGGGTGGATTGCGAGAGGATGCAGGGTTGGTGATGTGAACATTGCGAAGTAATTTTAGGACCAGTATATCTTTTTTTAACTAGAGAAAAATTTGCATGTCAGTCCATCAATTTTTATAGCGGTTATGGATAGAACCTGACTCAGATTCGTCAATATAAAAATCAACCAATTTATTTATTTATTTTTATTTTCTTCTGCAGATACCGTACAGATGACGTGTGAATGATTTATTATTGTAGTCTTAAAAGTTTATAATCGCTGACTTATAACTAGATTTAGTAGGACGATAGTCAAAGAGTTCGGGAGTTTCATCAAATTTGCTGCAACATCTGTCTACCGAATAATTGTGGCTATATGTTGTACGGTGAACTTGGCATTCAATGGTCCTTAATATGATTACGGGACAGTTAATATTGCTTGACAACATATTGGAAGCACCCAGTCGAGTCCCGAAGCAATTGAAACAAAACAAAAGATTTTTCAAAAAGTATTTTTCCAAATTTGATCCGGGTGAAGAAATCGTTAAGGAATAAGATAAAGATCACTGGCCCTAGGTGACTTCCTTGGTGGACACCGATTGGCGTTTCAAATACGCTTGAGCGTGTGATGCCGATTCTAACAGAAGAAGATCGTTCAGAAAGGAAAGATTGTAGCCATCTGATCACCCACGGAGGAAGTCCTAGTAGCTGCAATTTCATAACAGCAATGTTGTGCGGCCACTTGTCGAAGGGTTTAGTGATACTAAAATATATTGCATCAACTTGCTGACGCTTCTCGATAGGTGGAACTAGTAAACTTGTGTATATCATCAAGTTCGAAGTTGTCGAGCGTTTTTGTTACAAATCTGTGCTTACGTTCGTCAATTATGTTTGAAGAACTAGCATACATCGCATTGTGAGTAATTTTTTTCCCAGAACTTTGAACAGAGAATTCAGAAGCGAGATTCTTCTGTAGTTTTCAATATTATGAGTTTTTCCAATCTTATGGATAGGAACTAGCAGCTCCTTTCATATACTTGGGTAAACATTTTCCTCAATCGCAAGGAGGCAAGCAATCCGGATCTGACCCTTTCAACGGGTCAACACTGGATAAAGTTCTCAAAAAATCGGAATCGTTGAAGCGGGGGAGGCTGATATTATAAGTTGGCAATGTTTCGCCGGATAGGAGGACTGATAAATACATATGCGAAGTGATTTGCAAAGAGATTCACCGACTCGGCTGCGGACTGTGAGCATTTGTCTCGAAGATAAACATTTTATGGAATACCCCCGGAACGTCTTCTGCTTTCAATAAACTTCCAGAATTTCGAGGAATTATTTCGCAGGTATTCAACGATAATAGTTAGATATATGGTGGTGATAGGTCATATAGCCTTTCAGATAGATGTTTTTCATTTACACGGGAATCTTATTCGCTGTTTTAAGATATTATGAGAAAGGAAACTGCGAAAGCCTAAGCTAATAACACGGTGCTACAAAATAAAAATAATTGAATGTACTTTTAAAGTGAAAAGGTTATAGGTCTGTTCAAATACAACACAAAACCACGTTCGATCAATTTAATATACCCTCAAATTATTGATTTATAGCAAAAAAAAAACTATTTTTCGGAATTATCAGAACAAATTTATTTTTTGCTCTGTTAATTTTCAACCGATTTTAAATTTTTTGGAAAGAAGAAGAAATGACCTTTCCATCGGTATGCTATGTTATGTTATGTTTCATTATGCTATGTTATGTACTATGCGGTTTTGGGACGAAAATATGAAAGTTACCATTATTATGCGGTTTTAATTAAAAATATGAAAATTGCTTAACATTTTTATTAGGAAGCGTATTTGTTTTAATACAAATTTAAGGAGAACATTTAATTCCGTATCCAATGATCGGTTTATTATTAAAATCGGTTGAAAAATGGCAGAGTTGTTATTTTTTTCCAAATTAGAAACTTGCTCGTATGAACTTTTAAGGGGACGGTCTCATATAAAATTTGCAAAAAAACGATTTTTTTGCTCGATTACGTATACATTCAACATTTGAACATGAAATTGGATGAAACAACGGAAGATATAATTGTAGCATCTTATAGTGCGAGACAATACCTCACTAATCCTTTAACCCTTTCATGCCCAACTTTTTTCTCGTGCATGTAGCGTTTCAAAACTATTTTTCCTTGAAAACGGTGGGGTCAAGAAACACGAAAAACCTTTTTTGTCATAAAGATAGGTGCTTCCCTCGCAGTGCTAGAAGCTGCTCAATTTTTACCTTTCAATGCTCAATACAATTCTCCTACAATATTTACAATAGTCCAATTGCGCGAAAAACGTAGCCAAAGACAATATAAATTGATAAGCTTTATCAGTTTTCAATAATATTGCAACATAATGAAGATATATGAAAAATTGATTTTCAGTCGTCATCGTAAACTGTCACTGGCAGCACTGCTCCATCGGAATGCATTCAGACGAATTGCAATAACTTTAGTTCTAGAGCTGATCCTTGTAACTGTTAATACTCGAATGAAAGGCAATAGTCACATTTATTAGCCTTGCTTGTTTTTGTGAGTGAATCATACCTCAATCAAAAGTCATAGCAGTTTAAAAACGTTGTTGTCCACAAACAACATGGGCATGAATGGGTTACGAGTTCATGTGAGCAGGTTTCTAATTTGAAAAAAATTAATAGCTCTGCCGTTTTCCAACCAATTTTGATCAAAAATAGGCCATTAGATGCGGAATAAAATGTTATCCTTAAATTTTTATTAAAACAAAGACGTTTCCCAATTAAAATGACGAGAAAATTTTATATTTTTAATAACAAAATGGAAAAATAATGGTAACTTTCATATTGTTGTCCCAAAACCGCATAGTACTTTTAAAAAAAGAACATAACATAGCATATCGTTGGAAAGGTCATTTTTTCTTCTTCCAAAACACTTAAAAAATTTAAAATGGGTTGAAAAATGACCGCGTAAAAAATTTGTTAGTGCCCAATGTTTCGAAAAATCTTTTCTGCTGTGAATCAAGATTTTGAAGGTATACAACATTTTTCATACATTGTTTTGTGTTGCATTTGATGAGATCTACAACCTATATTAGGTCTCTTGAAAAGTGCAAAATCACTGCAGCACCGTGTAATATAATAGTTCACCGCATAACCGCGGTGTTAGGTCTAACTAACGCTTCTTCGTAACCTTTACTCACAACACCAAGAATAAATACAATGTGTCGTTTATTCTTGAGACAATGCACACTAGATTGATCAAGAGACTGCTCGTTATCTGTCACTTTGCTGGTTTGTAGCTCTGACTCGGACAGAAGTAGAACGTATACCAAAAGCGCGTGTTTCTAATTTGTCATTTTTGTTTTAACATTTGTTAATAGAGCAAATTCAAAGTCTGTGTGTTGAAAAGTAAGCGCAAAAAATAGTTGGCGTTGCGAAGAGTTCATGATTTAGGGAATGAAATTTCGAATTTTGGGAACGAAGGGAGCCCGTAGCTGGTTGACGTAGAGGAACGCTGGCGGAATCATTCGGTCTCGGTTTGTATTGGATATACAAACCGAGACTGGCGCGGTGGCTTATTGTGTACTTCAAGTAAACGTATTTTGTTTTGTAAAATTGGTTGCGATATTGATTTTTGAGCGTAATATATAAACTTTTGTAATTCTAAACATGTTGTGATATTTATGGTAAATTTGGGTGTATTCCACGAATTTATCTATTTTTCGATTGTGTGTGAAACGAGCATTCAGTATTCGCATAAATATTATACCTAGCCAAAAACAAAATTGTTCTTAAAATTCTTTATATTGGGGTAATGGCGGTGGTTATTTTTGTTTAAGGTACACAGAAAAAAATCTGTTCATAAATTTAAGAACAAAAGATCACGGTTTCGTAAACTGAACCATTCACGAAAATCGTGATCAAGTTCCTAAAATTATGAATAAGAAACCCCGAAATCACGAAACTATCTGTGTTATGTTCGCCTCGTGTATATATACATGGCGTTGCATTGAAATTTTTGGTTTTGTTACTGTTGTTTTTCCCTTGACATGTTTAGATTTGTTATGATTCTTGTTCATGATTTGGGAATACACAGCCGACAGTCAAAGATGATCATGATTTCAGAAGCTTATCGCAATTTCTGTGATTTCTCATCACGTACTATTATGTACTATTATATTTATGAGTTTACTACCGCATTTTACCGTCAGTCTAGTGGGATTTATGTTCATGATTTCGGGATCTTAGTCGTGATTTTCGTAATTTCTATTTACGTTATCGTGACATTTTAGTCATGAAAAAAATGATTCATGTTCATGATTTCAGGATCTTAGTCACGATTTTTGATATTTTAAACATGAGTAATGTGATTGACGTTTATGATTTCTTATATCTACTGCTCGCACCCATTATTGGTTGCTAACAGCTGGACATTTCATGAAAAAGAGTATAGAACAAAAATAATTCCCCGAATAATATTTCAAATTTTGTGAAATAGTTTACATGACAATTTCATTACCATGTTACATGAAATGGAAACTGATTAGGGATATCTTCGAAATATCACAAGCACGCAAAATAGGTCGTAAATCATGAACCAGATCACGAATATATGAGTACATTTTGATTTCGTGAATATAATAGTAATCATGAACATGATCACGAATACATGAATAATAATTAATAATTTTGTGAACTATTTCACGAGCATGGATATAGTGACCAATTTATTAGGAATCATGAATAAGTTCACAAGGATTGAATGGATTTATGATTAAAATTCCAAATTTCGTGAAATAGTTTACGAGAAAATATCCAGATTGTTTAGATTTTCTGAACTAATGTTTCTATGAATCTATGAATGACATCATGAATTAACCTAAGGTTTTATGAATTAATGACATACCAATGACTAACATTCACAAAGCAGAAACAAATATTTCCACTAATAAAAGCGTTATGTTGGCATTACTGAAGGGAAAATGAATATAATTATAAAATACATGACTTTTGTTCATGGTCCTGCTTTCGTAATTTAAAAACGTGATTGTTCCAGAATACATGGCCCTTTATTCACAATTGTGGGAACAATTTTTTTCGTGTAGTTATCAATTATTTTGATACAAGAGCGTTATGTTCAGTCGGTAGGCATAACTACTATAAACCAATCTGACACTACCACGGGCCAGCATGCACTGGTGCCTGTTGAAGATGGCTTCTCGATAACAGATACTTACCCAATCTGTTGAACTGAGTTGATAGGTACATATGACCTGGCCCTCCAGGCCTCGGAAAAAATCTTAAAAGTTCGAATGTTTCTATACCTTTCTTTTATACGATACGTAAAAAAATCAAAACTCTCCCTATAAGAATTTTCTGCGCATTTTTAGCGCCACACTTTTTTTTCGAAAAGTTATTGTGCTTACTTAGACCTACAATTTAGAGTAATTGTATATCCAATTAGTTTAGAACTATGCCGTTAGGGATGCTTCAAAAGAGAATAAATAGATCGAACCCCTCATCACGAATGTGACTGTCGTTGAATGGGTTTAACATGAAACATATCGAAGCACTGATTATTTTGAAAGGTGGTGTCGTAGGAACATTTGTCCAGAAAGTCAAGAGCTTCTGGATGGTGGAAACTCAAACTCAGAATTGTCGCACCAGGCGGTGCTAGCGCGAATGCAAATTTTCAACTAATGTCAAAATCTTTCTTTATCCCAATAACGAGCATATTTAGAGGGGAGTGAAGTTTCTGGAGAAATCAAGGACTGCCAGCTGGTGAAAGGTTAGTTTGAGATACTCTCACTATATGGAGCTAGTGAGCGTACCACCTTTCAGCACATTATACAATATTACACCTCAATAGTCTAATAACTTAGGCAGATGGTGTTGTCGGCAAAGTTGTAGAGGAGGTCAAGGGCAACGCGATTATGGACAAATGAAATTGCAATAGACCCGCCAGGCGGTACAGTTTCGCCGAGATATTTCAACACTTACCAGAAGAGCAGAGCCTTTCTTCATAGTGGGTGACCTGAACGCACGCCACTGTCAGTGGAACTGCTCGAAAGCAGACAAGGCCGGAACAGTACTGTACCGGGAATCAGCAACTTCTTCATCCATTTTTCGGAATCCTTCATATACCATCTAGCGGGTCGGGAGCGTCTGTCCACACTGGATCTGATCATTTCGAATAACTTGCTGAACATGACCAAGCCAATCACACCGAACGAACTGTCATCGGACCATCTCCCGGTAAAGTTTGATGGCAGTGTTTCAATGCCAATCGTCCAGAATATACCAAAGTTCCGATGCTATGCACGTGCAGACTGGCTTCGTTTTCAACGTGAGATTAACTCTAAGTAAGACCTTTTAGACCCAATTGTTACAAATATGAACAACGAAACTGCGATTGACGCTGCTATTGAGTTCCTAACGAGGACCGTAGTGGACGCGGAAGGTATGGCAGTCCCTGAGGTGCAGCAACGCACAAAATTGCGACAATTACAGAGAGCACCCGAAAATTATCATATCTAACAGATGCGCAAATAACTCGTGGCCGATCCACCCGAAGGAAGTATGTCAGATTATTCGTAAGCTTAAATCTCGAAAATCACCTGGTCAAGACAATATTCGAAACTGCGTCCTTAAAAAACTGCCTCAAAAGGCCCAATTCTTCCTAGCCAAAATATTCTTAGCTTGTATACGAATTGGCTACTTCCCGGCTATCTGGAAACACGCAGTAGTAATTGCCATCCCGTAACCAAATAAGGACCCCTCTAACGCAAGCAACTACAGACCAATAAGTCCATTGTCCATATTCAGTAAATTTCTTGAACGGATAATCCTGAAACGCATCGAACAGCACCTGGAAACCACTCGAATTATCTCTGATGTGCAATTTGGTTTCAAACGAGGGCACCATCAGCTCACCCGGTTTGTGATGGAGATTCGAGCTAACTTTTCGCGAAGCAAGCATTCTGGCATGGTGCGTGAGAAGTCATAGGACTCTTTCTAAAGATTTGACTTCGCGATTCTCGGATGTAAAAGAGATCGTCAAAGTCAATAAAGATAAAATACGCATTGTCGTTGGTAGTCTCAAACAAGCCAATGCAATTGCTTCTTGCGAGCTTTTTACGCGTGAGTATAGAGCGTATATTCCTTCAAAGGAAATTGAAATTGATGGGGTCATCACAGAATCGAGTTTGACTGTTGATGACTTAGTTAAGCATGGGGTTGGTCGTTTCAAAGACACCATACTTAAAGACGTAAAAATACTTGAATGCAAGCAATTGCATTCAGTATCACACGAAGGAGATAAAAAAGTTTATCGACTGTCTGACTCATTTCGAGTGACTTTCGCTGGGTCTGCGCTGCCCAACTATGTCATTATCGATAAGATTCGTCTCCCTGTTCGCCTTTTTATCCCTCGTGTAATGAATTGCCTTAATTGCAAACAGCTTGGCCACACAGCCACTTACTGCTCCAATAAGGCACGGTGTGGCAAATGTGGGGGTTCTCATCAAGAGGATACATGCAATGAAAATTCAGAAAAATGTTTAATGTGCGGAGAAAACTCACATGAGCTCTCTGCATGCCCCATTTATAAATTGCGTGAGGATAAAATAAAACGATCCTTGAAGGAGAGGTCTAAGCGCTCCTATGCAGAAATGTTGAAAAATGCTACCCCTAAACCCATCTTCTTAGAAAACACTTACGCATCTCTATTTTCGGAACAGTCTGACTCTGACGGAGCGTGCGAAGGTACATCATTTGTTTTACCCGGAAATTCCAGAAAAAGAAAACAGTCTTCTTTTCCCAAGCTGCCAAGAAAGGGCCTTAAAATTTCTCCACCAATAGATAAACTGCGCCCAAAACCGAAAAATTCCGATTCAAAACCGAAATCAATTCCGCCCGGTTTTGGGAACGTACAATCCAAACAGAACACCATTACTGGAAATAATAAAATTTCGACTACCTCTGAGCCTCAGCCGGGGGTAGGATTATTGAAATTTTCTGAAATTGTTGATTGGATTTTTAAAGCATTCAATATTTCTGAACCACTAAAGAGTATACTTTCAGCTTTCCTCCCAACAATTAGAACATTTTTAGAGCAGCTGATTGCTCAATGGCCCATCCTTGCAGCGATTGTATCTTTCAATGGGTAATTCACCTCCTCCAATGAAAGATTCCATCACTGTTTTACAGTGGAATTGCAGAAGTATCATACCTAAAATTGATTCCTTAAAAATTTTACTGCATAATTTAAAATGCGATGCTTTTGCTCTATGTGAAACATGGCTTACCTCAAACATTAATTTCAACTTAAATGATTTCAACATTATTCGCCTAGACCGAGACACCCCGTATGGAGGAGTGCTTCTAGGAATTAAAAAGTGCTATTCTTTCTATAGAATTAACATCCCCTTGTTTGCGGGCATTGAGGCTGTTGCTGTCCAAACGAACATTAAAGGCAAAGACATGTCTATCGCTTCTATATATATACCTCCCAAAGTTCAAATTGGACAACGTCAAATTTTTGAGGTAGTGGAATCCATGGCTGCTCCGCGTCTGATACTGGGAGACTTCAACTCGCACGGAGTATTGTGGGGTTCCCTCTACAATGATAATCGATCCTCTTTGATTTACAATGTTTGTGACGAATTTAATATGACAGTTTTAAATACTGGCGAAACAACACGCATCCCCAGACCTCCTGCACGTCCAAGTGCATTAGATCTATCTCTGTGCTCGACATCACTTCGGTTAGATTGCACGTGGAAGGTTGTACCTGATCCTCACGGTAGCGATCATTTGCCAATCGTTGTTTCAATTAACAGTGAATTAGGCCTTACGAATTCAATCAATGTTCCTTATGACTTAACACGAAATATTGATTGGAAAACATACGAAACATTAATTTCCACTTCTCTTGCTTCGACAGAAGAGCTACCCCCTACCGAAGAATATGAATTCCTGGCGGGTTTAATTATTGAAGCAGCAGAACAAGCCCAAACGAAATGCAATCCTGGAATGACAATAAATAGACGGCCCCCTAATCCTTGGTGGGACAAAGAGTGCTCTGATGCATATGAAGCTAAACAAGTTGCCTACAAAGAAATTATGAAACAGAAAGGGGGTATACGTGAGAACTTTGAAAATTATTTCATTTTGCAAAACAAATTTGACAGTATACGTCGTGCCAAAAAATCTAGTTATTGGAGACACTTCGTTAATGGCTTGTCAAGAGAAACATCAATGAGTACTCTTTGGAACACAGCCAGAAGAATGAGGAATCGAAACGTGACTAATGAAAGCGAAGTTTTTTCGAATCGTTGGATATTTAATTTTCCCAAGAAAATTTGTCCCGATTCGGCTCCTGCGCAGAAAATCACTCGCGATGCTCCCACAAGTAACGATTTCATAGATTCGCCTTTGACAATGATGGAATTCTCAATTGCACTCCTCTCATGCAACAATAATGCTCCGGGACTAGACAGAATTAAATTCAACTTGGTGAAGAATCTGCCTGACCTAGCAAAAAGACGCTTGTTGAATTTATTCAATAAGCTTCTTGAACAGAACATTGTCCCGCACGACTGGAGACAAGTGAGAGTTATCGCTATTCCAAAACCGGGAAAACCAGCCTCCGATCATAACTCGTATCGACCGATTGCAATGTTATCCTGCATCAGGAAATTGTTGGAAAAAATTATCCTACGACGTCTCGACAATTGGGTTGAGGCGAACGGCTTGCTATCAGATACCCAGTTTGGTTTTCGGAGGGGAAAGGGAACGAATGATTGTCTGGCGCTACTTTCGTCAGAAATCCAACTAGCTTACGCAAAAAAAGAACAAATGGCGTCTGTGTTCTTAGACATAAAAGGAGCATTCGACTCTGTTTCCATTGATGTTCTCTCAGAGAAACTACATCAATGTGGTCTTTCACCAATATTAAATAATTATTTATACAACTTATTGTCAGAAAAGCACATGCATTTTTCATATGGCGATTTGGCAACATTCAGAATAAGTTACATGGGCCTCCCACAAGGTTCTTGTTTAAGCCCCCTTCTCTACAATTTTTACGTGAATGATATTGATAATTGTATTGTCAGCCCATGCACTCTAAGGCAACTTGCAGATGATGGCGTGGTTTCTGTTACAGGACCAAAAGCCTTAAATTTACAACAACCACTGCAAGATAGTTTGGATAATTTATCAAGTTGGGCTTTGAAGTTAGGCATCGATTTCTCTACGGAGAAAACAGAGTTGGTTGTTTTTTCAAGGAAGCGTGATCCAGCTCAGCTTCAGCTTCAGTTGGTTGGTAGAACGATAGCCCAAGTCCTGACTTTTAAATACCTTGGAATTTGGTTCGATTCTAAAGGCACATGGGGAGGCCACATTAGGTATCTAATAACGAAATGCCAACAAAGGATAAATTTTCTGCGAACAATAACTGGATCATGGTGGGGTTCTCATCCAAGTGACATGATAAGATTGTATCAAACAACAATACTTTCAGTAATGGAATATGGGTGCATCTGTTTCCGTTCAGCTGCGAACACTCACATTATTAAACTGGAACGGATACAGTATCGCTGTTTACGAATTGCCTTAGGTTGCATGCAGTCGACCCATACGATGAGTCTTGAAGTACTAGCGGGAGTTCTTCCTTTAAAAGACCGATTCTGGGATCTCTCTTCTCGTTTACTTATTCGATGTGAGGTTATGAACCCACTGGTAATTGAAAATTTTGAAAGACTTGTCGAGCTTCAACCCCAAACCAGATTCATGACAGTGTATTTCAATCACATGTCACAAGAAATAACGCCTGCTAAGTATGTTCCCACATACGTCAATATACTAGATATTCCTGAATCCACTTTATTCTTCGACACGTCCATGCAAGCAGAGATTCGTGGAATTCCGGATCATCTACGCTCGCGGGAGATCCCTAAAATATTCACAAGTAAATATCAACACATAGACTGCCTTAAAATGTTTTACACTGATGGGTCACGAATCAGTGAGGCCACTGGTTTCGGTATTTTCAACAATAATTTTTCAATTTCTCTCAAACTTGCAGAACCCGCCTCTGTTTATATAGCGGAACTAGCAGCAGTTCACTATAGTTTGCAAATAATTAATACTTTACCCCCGAACCATTACTTTATCCTCACTGATAGTCTCAGCACAATTGCAGCTCTACGCTCAAAGAGGATTGATAATCACGATCCATTCTTTTTGGGGAAGATACGAGAATCTCTGAGTAACCTGACAAGAAAATGTTATAAATTTACCCTAGTGTGGCTCCCCGCCCATTGCTCTATTGCGGGCAATGAGAAAGCTGATAATTTAGCCAAGATTGGTGCACTAGATGGTGAAATATATGAAAGACCCATCGCTTACAATGAATTTTATAGCGCTTCTCGACAGAGGACACTTGCTAGTTGGCAAACATCTTGGGACAATGGAGATATGGGACGATGGCTACACTCAATTATCCCTAAAGTATCAACGAAGGCATGGTTCAAAGGATTGGATGTAAGTCGGGACTTCATCCGTGTGATGTCTAGGCTCATGTCCAATCATTATACTTTAGATGCGCATCTCCGTCGTATTGGGCTCGCTGAGGGTAATCATTGTGCTTGTGGAGAAGGTTACCATGACATTGAGCATGTTGTTTGGTCCTGCACTGAATATCGTGAAGCCAGATCACAATTAGTAGATTCTTTACAAGTCCGAGGAAGACCAATCCTTGTTCCTGTTAGAGACATCCTGGCGTATCGCGATCTTCTATACATGGAACTTATCTATCATTTTCTAAAAACAGCGTCTGTCAAAATTTAATTAAATTCATCTCCTCATACTCTCATCCAAGGCTAATCATTCACCAATTAAAGTGTCCTAGAATATTTAGTTTTTAAATTTAGACAATAACAGAAAAAAAGTAAATAAATACACCCGAAAATACTAGATCAGTATGAAATACAACAATGTAAGGAAAAAAGCAAACAATAAAGTGATTTCAGTGTTAGTTTTAGACAAAGTACTAGTATAGTTAAAATTAGTCTTAAGGATTTTTGTAACGTGCTATGTAAAAAAAGAAACTGGCGTAAAAAGCTATTGCAAATGCCGTGTCAAATAAACGTATGAAAAAAAAAAGGCATAGGACTCAGTGTGTCAGGGAGCAATTTTGCACGAAATGCTCTTAGGAAACTTCCCCCTGTACCTTCTAAAATTCATTCGCTCCTACCTGCTGAACCGCTCCTATCACGCGACAGTCAACAACCACTCATTGGACAGGCACGAAATACCATTTGGTGTCCCGCAAGGTGCTCTCCTGAGCCACACACTCTATAACGTCTTCAGCGCCGACTGGGTTCACCGCACTGTATTCCGACTCAGCTATAGTAGCCACCAAACTGCAGGCAGCCCAAAACTCCATCGAAAGTTATCAGAGAAAATGGAAGATAAAAACCAACGGTGATAAATCACAGGCAATCTTTTTTACACGAAAACGAAGCCCGGTTAGAAAAATCCGTCGTTTTTACGACGTTGTGGCAACTCATCTAAGGAATAGTGTTCCCAAGCACTTGTTTGTGATCGATTTTATACTCGCGTGATGTATTCCAAAGCGCTTCACTAATTTTTGCATTATAACACCCTTTGGACTTAGCTATGTGTCCAAAACCATAATTTTCACTTCGGTTTCAATACGAGACATTTTAAAAACAAAAATTTTCAACCGTGCCAAAGAGAAATAAATGAAATATGACAGTGGTACGCATAGTGTGCTATGATGAGTACTTTAAAGTCATTACACATAGGGTAAACTAACGACGCTGAATCCCTCTGGATAAAGACTCGACACGTCTATCGTTTGTTTACCATTTATCTGTCAGTGTCATTCCAATCGAGCACGAGACTGTCAATGGCCCTCGTTCCAGAATGATTCGAAGCGATTTCAGGTCTCGTGCTCGATTGGAATGACACTTACAGAAAACTAATAAGAAAAAGATAGAGATGGCGAGTCTTTATCCAAAGGGATTCAGCGTCTTTAGGGTAAACGAGCCCTTATTCATCTCATTAGTCAGGATGTCACACTATTCCGTTGATAACTCGACTTCGAATGACTGGATTGCGCCTTAATAGGTATCATCATCTTTGCTTCTTTTCAAAGTATCAGAACAGTTAAAATTTCTGCCTGGAAAATGTAAAATACTCGCGTTTGAGCGAAGCGATAAGTCGAGTACAGCGTACCCTTATTCATCCTACCATTTGAGTTAATGCGTTGAATAGAGATAGCAGATACTGCTCTAACTAATGTGTTCAAATGGGTGGGATGAATAGAGAAGCTAAGATGAATTAGGGCGCAGTATACCCTACGTGCGTACAATGCAAATGAATGCGGAAGGCTTTTTCCGATAGAGCATTGTATGATGGGACAATCAAAGAAAAAATCTCCAAACTGTAAACCAGTGATGTTGAGCATTATCTTGCATTGTTTTATACGATTCTTAGATCATACTCCAAATGAAAAAGGTTCATTTTGAACCCTGAAAATCTCTCCTTTAAAATCTTGTTGAGAATACAAAAATAATTCCGAGGATTCTCTTTTATGTTTGTTTGTTCGGGTTTTAACTTGACCGATCAATTTATTGTATCCATAAAGTTTGAGCCCTCCATCAGTTTACTTGGCAGCATACCATTCAAATACTGGAACGACTCAATCAGAATCCAGAAAAAAATATTTCAGCAGAATCCTGAGTGGGATTCCATAAGAGTCTTGAGATGGGTTTTACCAGAATTTTTGAGCGGTTTTCCATCAGAATTGTGTACAAGATAATGTAAAAATGTAGAGAGGAATTCCATCCGCTTGTTCAGAAGAATTCCACTAAGATTCTGAGAAGGAATCCACCTGATTCTTAAAAAAAAATCTTCAAGCAAAATCATGCGGAGAAAGTATTCCGTATGATTCTTGAGAAAGGTAACATTCCTTAGAAGCATTCCATCGGAATCCTAAGAAACCGATTACATAGTTAGGGACCATATATATACCCACGTGGACAATTTAGGGGAAGGTAGGGGTGATGATGAAAGTCCATATTTGTCCATGGTGAGGGGGAAGTGGATATGAGAATTATATTTTTGGCTTTTATAAGAAAATGAAACAAACTTGTATCGACATTGATGTGAGCACTTACCTTCAATTGTTTTCGAAGATTTTAAAATAGTCAAAGTGCTTATAACAGCATAGTGTGTGACTGTGCATGTATGTGTGAAAATTGAAAACATCGATGGCAACTATCATCTAAAAATAAGGGGAACTCCAAGAAAAAAATGTCTGAATTACTTGATTCAATTGTCTGTAGATTTGTCAAACCCAACTAATTTTAGACTAAAGAAGTGTAAGACATTCTGTGGTTGAAGTTTGAACGATTTTCATTAGGTCCTTCTGCATCATAGTAGTCTAAAACAGTGATTCTCAACCTGGGATCCGCGGACCCCTAGGGGATCGTGAAGTCCTTGCTGGGGGTCCGCGAAGATAAATATATTTTCCGAGTGCAGATTGAAATTTTAAGTCTTGTTTCCTAACAAAATGAAAATAACATATTGATAGTATACAAAATCGATGTTCATCCGTGGGGGTCCGTAGCAACCCATGGTGATTTCTAAGGGGTCCGTGGTATGAAATAGGTTGAGAACCGCTGCTAAAACATTGGATTTTTTTTTTGAAAACCCATTTTTATTTAATCACCCGAAAAATTTTTGAAAAGCCTTCGTGGACTTCGTAAGGCGGGGGTTGGCATACAACAATTGTCCACGCTTGTCCACGGAGGGGAAAGAGGGAGTCAAAAAGGAAGGTTTTTTGTCCCCGTGGTATATGAACGGCCCCTTACCGAACTCGGTTCAATGACATTTGATGACTCGTATTCAAATTATCTCTGAGGATGTTGAGACCTATCCAAGCCATTTAAAATCCTCCTGCAGAGTTGTAGCACCCATTTGAGACGACACATGTGGACTATTATTCAAGCATAATGAATTTCAGCAATTGGCGACGAGTAAAGCAACCAGGTGAAGTCACAAAAGATAACCTAAATAGAGGTCGCAGTGGTTAAGTTCCTTCTAACATGAAAAAAATCACTCACACACTCACGTCCTAATTGAAAATAATAATATGTCTTTTAATTTATAAGCTATAGCTTTGCATTAACTTAGCTCTAGTTGAATAATGGCAATATATTACACCTATTACATTACTTTCCATTGTATGTCATATTAACGACGGAAAATAAAAGTCGTAAAGACAGAACATACATGTAAAAATTCAATACAAACTTCAAGCGTAAAAATCGGACTCGAGCGCTTCGATATAAATTTTAAACCGGAAAAATATATCCGATTTTTAGAACAAAGTACTTATCTTTGACCAAATTTTAATTTTGGATTTTCGTGCTAACCAATTATTTATATTTAGCTGGTTTGTATACTGTAGTTTCATCCTTCCGGACATTTTTGGGTGAGAACCCTTTTAATCGATTTTAGTGCTGAATGATCTCAGTCTCAGCTGAAGTTTATATACGATTTTTACATTCTAATAAATATTAAGCGGGTTTCACAAGTTATTTACAAGAGTTAATGCACAACTGTCTTGGTTTGATACACCTACAAATTATCCTACGTAAAGCTCTGACCCTTCAGTTTTAAGTTTTTCACAGTGCATATTTTTTAATTCATCGTATTAATACATTAAAAATTTTGTTATTGTTTAAACATTATTATTTTTTTACAGATGGTAGTCAAAATATTTAATTTTATTCTCCCAAAAATTGAAGTTTAAAAATGTTTGAAGAATTTAACTTTTTCACAAACGAAGAAAATATTTATATGAAATGTTGCGGAAGACACCAATTCTATCAAAAAAGCCGTTTTCGCGATAGCTGTGCATAAATTCACACTAATCAGATGATCAAATAATACCGATTTGAATACCTCTGTGGAATAGTTTTAAGGTGAAATCGACATATTTATATACAACCAAATAATAGAGGTTTGCAAAAGTCGCGAAAAAAAAATCAGAATGCAAGAAAAATAGACTACATCGAAACCATTTTCAATTAGGTTATCTGGACCTTAACGAGTAAATAATTTGTTAACGTGAATAAACATGAACATCGTTCCCACAGTCGTCATCGAAGAAAGGTACTCGCGCTTGTCTTTCACCTCATTCTACTCGTTCATCGCAGTAACCCTTGCCCTAACACAAAAATCAATAATATAAACAAGCCGAAAGAAAAGATTTTGCCCTTCTTTCGCTTTCCCTCGAGAGAGAGGCATCGATGGGAATCAAAGTTTCCTGAATCGGACATGAATTTTTGATTTATTATCGCAGCAACCGTTTGTTGAAGAATTCAACCCCATCCCATGGGCAACTCAATTATTCCTTATGGTTTTCATTCATTCAAACGGATTTATTTGGTAACGACTTTAAACCTACCCCTCAGCTAATCTCTTGTACTTAGTGATGTATGAATTTGCTTTCATTTTATTTCATTACCCCGAACGATTACTGTTTGACTCGCAGACATATCCCATCATCAGCAATGGAAAATATCTCCCCTCTTTAAACATTTTTGATCCCAATCCAAGAGGGACGGTTATGCATCAGTCAAAGTATAGTTTGCAAATCGTACCTAGGAACAGAGGAAAGGTACTCGACAATCTGTGATATGGTATTTTCCATTATCCTTGCACCCATCAGCGAGCGCTGTTTTTTCCCATTCAAATCGCAGCAACCCACCCACCAACGCGCAACGCCCAACTTACCTTGTCCTCGGCTTCATCAGCTCGTTCCTCGGCTTCGATGACCCTCTGTTCGAGCTCCGAGAGCTGAAAAGAGAAAACGGTAAATGGGAAACGCGTGAGACTTATTGAAATTGTTGTTTGCAGTACTGATGATGATGATGATGGGTGGGTGAAAACATCGCAGAGATGTGTAGTGTGTCTTGGCTATCTGGAATAGGGTGCTTCGAAAAATTTTTGTTGTCAAAATATGAATTTTCAGATTCTCTTAACTTTAATGTTCTCAGATTCCAATTCTGAAAATGAGAATTAGAATCAGATAATATTCAACATCACCCTACTAATCGATGTTATCTATCCAGTGCACCAACCGACATGTAGCCACTCTCCGCCAGATGGCTACCGCAAATAGAGTATGTATTTTCGATCTTTTTCCCATTCTACCAACATCTCTGCTCAAAATTCGCTTCGCCTGGAATCAAATCCTCATTCTCGCTTTCGAATGCGGAGCATTATAACATAAAATTCCCGATCGGTGTGGCAGCGAGCCTGGGGTGGCGGTGTGTCTGCATGTATTGTTGCGCGCTATTTAGAAGGGGTGTGTGCGCTTTCGATGATTCTTCAATTCAGGGGATTAGGACATTGAGCTGAGATTCTTCTTCATCCCTTCTGGGTCATTCAATATAAATTTTATTGCTCGAACCGGGCGAAGGCGATGGCACAATTTATTATTCGAGCTCTATTTTAGAGGTGATAAAATATAGTACCTACCATCGTTGGGGGGGCTGTGATCAGCGACGGTTGAACGGGGATTTCGGTGAGTTTAACCCACCATTGTCAATCAGCGAACTGTGTGTTGGAAGAAGTTTTTTTTATCGATAGTATCCTTGATAACGAACCACTATAAACCACTTTTTTATTAGTTCATCGAAAAAGTTTGAGCGCATTGGTACAGATCCAAGCAATCGGTTGCTGTGGAAACGAACAACTTTGATTTGTAAGAATATGCGAATGTATTATTTTATCTTTTTTTTAAATAATGTTTTTCAAGATTGAAACGAAGATAGAATGCCATTTACTTCTAAAGGGCAATGACACTGACGGCCCCTGAAACGACTTCGCACCAGCTTATGCAAAAATTTATACTCACCAGGACCGCAGAGAGAAAATACGGGCCCAGGGGGTCCAACGTACGGGCCCCCACCACTGTGTACAGTACAAAAAAGTTAATGTTTGAAATTCATTACTGTGGGAGTTTTTTTTAAATACCTTTTCGACAGTTTAGGTGACTTTGAAAAGCGTCATTTTTGTCAATAGTATTTATAAAAGTACGGAAATGGAAAGATTAAAAATGTAGTTATTACAAAAATTAAAAATATCTAAACGGCGATCAACGGCAAAGAAACATAAAATTAAAGAAAAACAATAAGAAAACTAAATATTAAAAGAATGTAAAAAAGAGCTAAAAACAACAAAATCAACCAAATAAACAAATTAATGTCAATTGTCAAAAAATGTTTAATCTAGAAAAACCAAAATAAAACCTATAAAAATTTGATAAAAGAAAACAGGAAACTAGAAAAAAAATATTCGAACATTATTGAACAAATGTTAAAAATAATGAAAAATCGATAAGAAAATGGAAAAAAATGTATGAATAAATAAAAATGAAAGAAAAACTACTAAAAAGAATACAAACATTAATATAAAAAATGCATAAAACTGAAAAACTCGATAAATCAAGAATAATAAAATTTATTTAACATTTAAAACAAGACATATTTAAAGCAATAGAAAAAGTAAATAGAACGTTAAGAATGCATAAAATTACAGGAGTGTATATAAAAGACAAGAATAAAATAACCATAGAGAAATTAAAATAAATGAACGAACCGGAAAATTTTGAAAAACTGGAAAAGTGGAATGATAAAAAGACAAAAAGTAAAGAAAATTGGATAATGAATAAAAACGGAGCAAACAGACAAAATGAAAAACAAAGATAGTAGGTCAACAGAAAAAGTACTTTCAAAATAGGTTAAATGGAAACAATAAATAAATAACAATAACGAATAAAATCTTAAGAAAAAGGTATAAGAAATAAATAAAATTATATTAAACGATCAATCGGAAAAAAAAACTACGAAAAACGAAAAGTTAAAAACATAAGGAAGAAAATAGGAGAAAGGTAAAAAATTAAAAAATAAGACAAATTGGAATGAATTTGAATAAGTAAAATTGCTTATGGAAATGCAAAAAAATATGAAAAAAACGGAAATAGAAAAGGCTATGATAAGAATAAAAGTAGTAAATAGACAAGTTCTAAAAATTGGATGGAATGAAAAAAGAAACAAATAAAAAAGCAGGGTATTAAAATATGAAACAATAAGCAAAATGAAATAAAGAAGGCAGAATTTTCTCGAAAAATTGTGAATAAAATGAAATAACAGAGAAAAAACTATAAATTAAAGTAAGTGATAGTGATAGCAATAGAAAAAAGCAAATGTAAGGAACGTAAAAAGATGGCTAAAATAAAAGAATGGAAATAGATAAAAAAGGCAGAATCTTAAAATTGTATAAATACAAATACAAACAACAACTTGAAAAAATAGATAAATGAAATTTTAACAAAATAAAAAAAATCCATGCAAAAATAAAAAACCTGTTTTAATCCACCTAGCGGTGCAATTGTGCCTTTCTCATTTCTCTAAACTATGGCACGGAGGCTTTTTATGTTCAACATAATTGTGGAAATGTCCATTACATTCTTAGTACACTTTGCACTTATACACAATGGCATGCCAGCCACGAACTGGAGTTGACGGTGAAACACTTGAAATAAAAAAATATAATACTCCATTAGCCTAATCAGCATTAGATCAATGTTATCTGCTTGCTAACTCATTTTGTCATGCGGGGGTGGGTATGTGAGGAGGGCGAAAGTCCCATGAACGAACGATTCCCGAGCTTAAATTGGTATGCTTTGTGATATAGTGGTGGTTTAAAGATGATGGGGTTGAAAGGGAGGGGTATGAGGGCTGGATGGGGTGGTGGTCTGAGGGGTGATTTAAGGAGATTTTTAAAGGAGGGAAGTGAACAGTAGAGGGGGGGGGGTGTAACCCCTCTCCGTAAACAATCAACTACGCCCCTGTTAAAATCCAGAAACCTTATGAGAGTCGAAAAAAATTAGGGATTAGGTTGACGTTTTTCAGAGTGATTGCATAACCTTTCTATATGAGAAAGGCAAAAATGTGCCAAAATCCAAAAAAGTGAATCGTCGTCAAATTTTTTTTCGAGTTTGCATCAAATCTCGACGTTTCATGCACCTTGAACACATTTAACATCAAAAATAAAAATTCTATTTTTAATTTTTCCTATAGTTTATATGAGAAATTTCTGTGTGGCCGCACTCTGAAACCCGTAATTCCGGAACCAGTATTCCGATCGATCCAAAATTCAATAGCAGCCGATGGGAAGGTTGCACCTTTCATTTGAGACTAAGTTTGGGCAAATCGGTCCAGCCATCTCTGAGAAAAATGAGTGACATTATTTGACACATACGCACATACATACACACACACATACACACACACATACACACACATACACACACACACATACATACATACACACACACATACAGACTTTTTCCGATCTCGACGAACTGAGTCGAATGGGATATGACACTCGGCCCTCCGGGCCGGGATTAGGTTGACGTTTTTCAGAGTGATTGCATAACCTTTCTATATGAGAAAGGCAAAAAATGAGAAACATGGATCAAATTTCAAATAAGGGTTGGGGTTGGATTTTACGCTATGCTGGTTTCGAAAACATTCATAATCGTATAAAAACATGAATTATTCTTTATTTGTGTTGGTGTGTTAGCACACCTTAAAATATTTTACAAGAATGTTGTAACTGATTTCTAGTAAATAGTTCAAAAATAAAAATAAAATCGTTACGTTCACGAAGCGACGTTCAAAATCTCACGCTCGCTCCTCCAAAACGAAAAGATTTTGTATGCGGATTTAACTTGCTACATTAGTTAGCTAATCTTGCTAACTAGTTGATTTAGTTTGGTAGCAGAGTTAAATTTTCTCTTCGAAATCAATCAAACACAATTTAGTAATTTAGTTGAACGTATGCTTCTTAGAATAATTGGCAGCTGCAAGATTGTGAACTGAGAGATCATCTCTTCATGCTCTATGACATATAAAATTCAAAACAAAACTATTAACACTATATTCCTCATAAAAGGGGCTTGTTGTGTACGCAATTTGCTGTTATAATGAAAATGTTGATAAAAGGCCGTATTTGAAAGAATTGTAAAACATATTTATCTTTTTTCCATTCCTTGCAAGAAAATCTTCGAAAAAAGCTACTTCATTTGACTACGACTCCTAGACAAAAATGTTTCGGTATCATCTCGTATCTGAATATGATTTTTTTATGGATTATGTAACAATGAACGGCAAACAAAATATGTTAAATTTTAAATTTAAATTTTTGGATTATTTCGAATTATTTAGGTATATCAAGAGTTTTTGATGACTCATTTGACCAATTGAGCTCTCAAATAGAGGTAGGGTTACCGCCTCTAGTAGTACTTTCATCAGTAGAGTTTTACTGTGCAGGGGATAGACTTCAAGAGACACATGGGTATCAATTACAATTTCGAATTAAAGTGATCACTCGACAGAAGTTTGGAGCGCTTCCATTGCTTTTTATTGTATAAAACGCTTAAAAACAACTAAATATGCACTGTTTTATTTCTTATGCAGCTCGTAGCACTAGGAGGAAATATATCTTATTTTCTTCACATTCACCATAGAGTGTAATGTTTTGCTAAAGCACTCCACCTTTCTGTGCCGTTCACATTTAGTTGAATGTTTTTGCATTTGTTAACAGTTTTGTCGATTTATGTAGTTGGGTGTAGTACTTCGCTCTCCTTCCTTCCCACAAAGAATCTAAAAGCACCAGCCACTCTCGCTGTGAAGGATAACCCGAGCGAGCTTTGCTCTGCTCCTCAATAAACAAACACGGGTTGTGAAATCACACTTCAGTTTCTTTCGAGAATCTTTGTGAGGAACAATGATCCATTGAACCGAAGGTTCAGTGGGGTAAAGTAAACCCAAATGGCACTTTTATAATATTTTTTGTCAATACCAATAGGGGCCCTCCTTAACAATTAGGGCTGGACGATTCCTGGTAAAGAAAAGGGCAACGCAAAATAGCAAAATAATCCAATGGATTCTTCCGGGCGAATTCGGATTTACCTGAACGAAGACACGAAATTCGTCTCCAAAAACCGGTGTGGCAACCCTAAGCAGGGTTTTTTTTCAATAATTACTTTCGATACTAATCCAACGCTTTCGAAGATTGGAAATTCAATAAATCAAAAAAAAAAATAGAGGGTTGTCTACAAGACACGACTACTTGTTACTTGTTGTTACTTTTATTGTTATTGTTCACTGATAAAGATACAGAATTGATTATTAACAAGCACAGATTTAAGACAAGCTAATAAAAGGGATTTTTGTATAATGTATGAATATTTGTTTATGTTATGATTCACTGGTAACCCAAGTAACAATTGAAGTTTTATAGCACGCTACAAGTGCAATATAAGTTTTATGAGTGGCTATAAAACAACCTTAAAACCTAATTTGTTACTAGGGAATTGAACAGAATTAACAAGCGCACAATTAATACAAATTAATGAAAGGATTTTTCTAATTGAATTCTTTTTCCATTATGTATTCGTCCTAATAAGGACTGTTTGCTGATAACTATGTTTTGTGATACGGGACGAGAATCCTTTGAAACGATTCGAACCTTGCCGGCGATTCGCTGCTGCTACGTACACACACGAACAGTTTTTGTCAAATAAGCACTGAAACAAGGTGATCTCTTTAATCAACTTTTTGGTGCAGATAGAAGGCCATCCTTTTGTACGACAAATAAAAATATTTTCATCATTCTTTTTGGGGTGGCTTTCGCTTAGTGGCATGGTTGCCACGTTTTTTCATTTTGCAAAAGACTTCTAGTTTGTAAATTATTAATTTGAATAATATTTGCTTATATTATAATTTACTGGTAAAGATACAGAATCGACAAGCACAAACTTAATACAAATTAATAAACGGAATTTTCTTCATCAATTCTTTTTCCATTATATATTCGTCATAATAAGGACGATTTTCCAATAACTGTTTTGTGATACAGGACGAGAATCCTATGAAACGATTTGAGACTTGCCGATACGACTAAACGCACTGCATAAACCAGCAATTCGCCATTTGTTCCGCCATCGTCGCTTGGAAATGCGAGCAAAATCCTTCCAGCACACAGAAACGCTCCCCTTCCACGGCTCGTATCAAATGAAAGATGTATCTGAGATCCTACCAGCCGCAGTAGCAATAACCTACCTTGTTCCATCAGCAGAGTAGGTATGGCAGTGAATTAATTCGGTCAGAAACATTCCTTTTATGTCATGCGATGAAATGTGTAAGACGTTTATGAGTGTCGAGATGAGGTCTGTGTTAGGGAAAGAGTTGCGCACATTTGTGAAAATTGTATATGTTTTCCCTGCGGATTTACGGATTTTTCAATAGTGTGCTAATAAAACACACAGATAAATTTGATAACAATTTTTTACTGCCAATTTTCTAAATCGATTGGTGTTCGAATCATGAAAATCTTTCAACAATTAATAAAATGTGAGTGAAAACTTGGTATGTCTTCTTACATTTTTCCAAAGCATTTCCAATAATACGAATTTTTCAATAGTGTACAGTTGAAATACCAATTTAAAGTTGCAATCATTTTTCAAGTTGGACTTCTCTGAATCGATTGGTATGTAAATGATGCAATTCCATCAACAATTAACAACGCTGCAGTCGTTTAAAATTATGCCACATTTTCGCGACGCGGATCGAATTTTAGATTTTAGTTTTACACCTAGTCTCAGCCCCATATAGTGGAGTAAAGCATTTTCAATGCTAAAAATCGATTTCATATTGGCGAAATTTGAAGACAACCTCATGACTTCTAATCAAACCATTTAATTGTTTAACCCTTACAAGTCTGATCATATTTTTGTTTCGATTATAGACATTTTAATCTTAAGGTCATTCGCTTCTTAGTTCAGATTAAGAATTTTCCTATAAAAAATCTCTATTCCTGTGTTGGGATTCGAACCCAGGTGAACTGCGTACATGACATTCAATGTACAAATTCCGCTATGCCCACTCGAGTCTGATCTTGTTTCGATGCGAGAATTGGGTTGGTATAAATATAGTTGATATCAAATATGCAGTAGTTTAGAATTTTCGCTATTCTAGTTACCTCATGCACAAGATATTGAATTTTCAATTGCATTCTCAAATAAATTTTTGTCGAAATAGTATTTGTCAAAATTTTAGTTTCTGTTAAAAACCCGGGCCCCCTTCAAAACTCCGGGCCCGGGGGGAAACACCCCGGTCCCCCCCCCTCTCGGCGGCCCTGATACTCACATATGCAGATTATGATGCCTTTTTTCTCCATTTCTTTTCCCTCCGAACCAAAACAGTGACAAAGGATTATTTACGACGAGTGAAAAAAAGAACAAAACGAAAAGGAAACAGGAGAAGCCCAACCCCCCGCTCCCTCAACCGGACTGGCGATGGCAATGGTGATGAGTGCAATTAATGCTAATTAAAATTTCATTCTCATTAGCTTTTGTTGTACGAAACGACATCGGTCCTCCTCCGGGGGGAGTCGTTCGCTGGGAATGTGAACCCAGCAATTTAACCCCTTTCCGCTTCGTTGTCATTTCACTGTCCGCGATTCGTAGTCGTTGTTTTTGTTGACATACAGTTGCTCTTGCTGCTCCTGTCATACGCCCCCCGGTTTGGTTGTGGCCTTAATCTCTGTTGCCTCTGTCTTTGCTGATCGCAGTAGGCGAAGGAGGATTTAGTTCCGGTAATCTGACACCGTAAGGGTCCGAGATTAGTGGAAATGATTTAATAAAGTTGTGTCTCGTGGTTGTGTCTTTGGTAGGCGATGTGGGCATAGAAAGGATTGGCCGGAGAAAGCAGTGAAGGACTTTCGGTTTTGTGGGATGGGTTTGCGAGGGTGGACGGGGTAGCGCGGGGATAATCAAATGCATCATTTGCGTTTAAGAGTACTTTATTAAATAGAATTACTGGTACGAGAGAAGGAGATAACGATGGAGAGCTTGTTGATTACCAGAAGAGGTTAGTAAATCATCACTTGGAAAAGTACTTACTTGCAGAAAAATAATTAAGAGCGGGTGTTCAAGTACTCTTTAAAAGCAAGGAAAGCAAGATATCGGATGAAATGTATTACCCAGCAGATTAACATAAACACTTGAAAAAATTAATCATTTTCACTAACAGAAATTTAGCTATTCATTAGGCAAAGAGTGCTGTAAAGCTACATGGGTTCCTGGCGAATACACTCGACGATTTAGAAACGTTATGACAGCTAGTAAAGTGGCAAACTTGTTTTTCGGAGCATCGCCATGGCAGAGATACAGTTGGGGGTCGAACTACCCAAAGGTGCTAATTGATCCTGGTTCCCTTACCAACGACACGACCTGCCACTCCCCTCGCCCTATCGATACAGGTAACTGGTTCTATCAAATTTGATATTTGGTAAGAAAGGGTATAAATTGACTCCGAATATTTTTTGTATAATGATTAAGCCTCTACAAATGCTGTAATAACCAACAGTTACCCGCGCTTCAAATGAACAGTGAAATATGCATTCATCAATATTCGATCTTTAGACATCCGACGGTGGTTCTGGAAAAGGAAAGACTCTGCAGCGTTCAGCAAACAAGAATGACATATATTTCTGCTTGAAACACTGTCGGCCTGTATCCATTGGGGATACTAGCGTTTATTCCTGGTCCTATAACACTAGATCCTATCAAATGGTTCATTTTTGACCCATCTGTTAGTCTGTAGGAAATTAGCAAGCCATGATTTATTGTAACTAATAATGACAGGCACTACAGCTTTCATTCCTGTTGCTAGGCACCGACTCGGTTGTTTACATTAGGAAAAACTGAAATCTGAAGTGAAAATTAAAACGTACAAATGAGAGTTTCCGAACATTTTCCTTTGGTCATCTGCACATTGGCAGAAAATTTGAAGTTATGTTAGAAAACGATTAAAGTTTCGCGAGTGTTTTTGCAGTGGTGTGCGACAAAAGTGCAATAAAAACGAGAAGAAGGGTGGTTCGAAAAGAAACCCCAAGTGAAGAGGGGTGATATTTTCGCACAAAATAGGAGCTACAGATGGCATTCCGTCAAAAACTCGGATTGATTGTATAGGAAAAAGTATTCTAGCTTCCTTAAGTAGCAGTTTCGTGGCACACCAGCAAGGTTAGTGTGTTGAAAAACGTATTTTTATATTTGCTCATGTCAGATACATGGTTAGGCACTGTAGAGGGGTGTGTGTGGCGTAGGAGCTATGTTGTGGCTCGCATGTGTAATGTCCTTAAAACTATTGAGCAATCAACACTTGTTTTCATTGCTACATTTAGGCGACGACGGAAAATTAGAAGAAAGGGAAACCATGGCTTGGCCAATGGTAAGTAAAAAGTTCATCGTTGAGTTACCATAATTGGTATAACGAACCACAAGATTGACCCCAAGCGGAAAAAGTACCAGGTATTCTTAGGGATGGTTGCTAGTAACAAATATCGATACGATGGTGTTTAGTGTACTTGCGTTTAGAGATGAAGTACGCGTAATAGATATAATTCTATCGTGGAAATCGGAGTAATTGGTGACTGCTAAAACCGTGCAAAGTAATATTTCAATACTAGAAATCGGAGTACAGGCGATGAGACCGCTTCATTTGAATGTTTCCAGGAAAATGTGACCACGGTCAGAGAAGAGTGGTTACGATGATTGACAGTTGAAGAGGTTGAAGCTTCACACTCTTATTTTAAAAGCCCTTTCTTGACAGGTGGCATCATCAAAAGAAAACAATGTTTTTCGTAACAGTTAACCTCATTTCGCTTTTTGTCGAGGATGCTGAGGCTCCGACTACGCTACGATGCACAGTGGAAGGACGTAGAGGACCACGAAGGAAAAAATCCTTTATACTATTCCGCAAAATGGTTTCAAAGATTGAAACCGACGATGGACATATTTTGTTTCGAAAACATACGAACGGCAGAGGTTCAACCAGATGTTCCTAGTTCAAATGAGAAACTTGACTCTTTTGTTTTTCGACTGAAGAAACAAGCGGGCTACTGCGATTTTGATGATCAGACTGATAGTATGGTGGTAGACCAGCTGATTGCAACGACGAAAAATTCACAACTTCGACGAAATGCTTGGAGAAGAATTATACACTGGAACAACTGTTAGCTATGGATCGAACGTTAGAGTTTTGGCTTAGCATATTTAATGATGACGCTTTAATTTCCGCGCAAAATAATAAAGAATTTTTAGGAACATGTCCAATGGAAAATAGACGTAGAAGGAATGACCAGAATGGTGACAATTCACCTTTTATTGGACACACTGAGAAAAGATGTGTTCTAAAGCAGGAATTGATTCTGCAATCTCTCAGTCTTCAGTTGGTTGAGTTAACCACTCCGCCATCGATGTCATCACAGATTCCTACCAGTATCGTGATCAGCGCCACAGTCCCCATGCATATCAATGGACCCATCGACCCCCATTGTCTCCTATAATCAAATCGTCACCGCCCTCTCTCAAGCAGATCTCTCTCGTTATCTATTTTTAGCTCCAGTGGATCGCGATCAGGTTTGAGATATTCTGCCCGATTCTCTATTCCGATGGATTCGTTCGAAACTACTATTTCGTTCGACTTCGAAAATGGTACTCTCTATTCCGTTCGTTTTGCATGTTTCGATCGATTCATTTTCGGGAGCACTGCAAACTTCGAACACGTTTGGAAATGTCAACATTATGCACACGATTATTTCATTATATTAACTGTAGCCGAAATCAAACGTACTGAAAATGTAGTACACTGAGAAAGAACAATATGCAGAGTTAGCATACTTTCTATTCCCGTCTATGCTCTGAGTGTTATGCAATTTCTAGCATAAACTTCTAGTAAGCATTCAATGAGTGGATAGACCGAATATGCCTAATGTATGAAATTTACAGCAGAAGAAACGAGAGGCAGATAGAAAAGTATGCTACCGATGACTAAATAAAGTTCACCGTGTGGCATTCAACAGACCAGTCGGAAGGATGTAATGACAATATCGGATAAAACGTCTAGTACGCAGATCAACTTTGAACAAATATCACATGAGTTAACGCATGAATTTATTTACTAGTGGGTATTGAGTACGTATACCTTTTCGTTTCGTAAATAAATCCACCGCAACAGTACCAAATTATTGTTTCACATTAAAAATAGAGAAAAACTATCGACATTCGTGATGGATTCGTTATTGATACCGATTTTGGCAACGCAAGAAGGAATCGGTTTACTTTGCCAACACCGGAGAAACATCCGTTTATCATCCGATCCGATGGGATTTTCAGATGATGCGTAAGTATCCATTTATTTCTCAACTAAGTATTTTGATATATTTTGTCTACGGATTTCTTTTACACAGATTCTTAAAAGGCTTTCGTTTGAATGTGCTAGAAAAAGTAGTCTATTCGCAAAGGAAATTATCAGCATAGAGCGGGACGAGATTTTCATGTGTCGTTTGCTCAACCAACATTTTCAAAAGTACTGGCTGATATACTCGGAATGTTGAAACGAAAACATTGCCCAAAGTGGATATCCCTGGAAATGTCTCCAGGACAACAGCGTCGTGCCAAATTGAATTTTTATCGGAAATCAGGGACCCCAGGGGTAATAATGTACGTGGATGGGACACATATTCGAATCTTTTCGCCTACGCAAGATCATTGGTTAGAGCAGTGTCTGCCATCTTTGTTCAACGCATTGAGTCAAATAGTAGCGCAAATATTTGCTCAATACCTAATGAGGTATAATGCTTTATTTTAGTATTATTGATGTATTCCAGTGATTTTAACAAATACCAAATCAATACCTTATTAAATGCTTCCACGCAGTGAATTTTGTTATTGGAATGTTGAAAAGGTTCTTATTATTCATGTATTATAATGACACGTTTCATTATCAACTATTCGTAGTACATGTCTTAGTTATTGTTTCCGGTATTTTACTTCTTATGCAACGCTTCTCAATATCTTATTGTGGTGTTCAAGTATTGAGTACAGTATACCTGAATTTGGTGTTCTGAAGTTATTTTGTTCTGCTCGGGTTAGATGAATGAAACATATGATCGAATGAGGGCTCGATTGTTTGATCTCATAATCCTAGTGGGGAAAAAATACATTTTCGACAAATGTACATAGTACTGGATTTATCTGTATTTTATTGAATTCTGTTAATTTATTGTTATGTTTACGTAATTTGTGGTAGTTCATCTAAAAAAATTGGAGTTGTCTTCTCATCCACATGTTCTTTCTGCAATGTTCTTTTTATAGTTGATAAAAACATACCAAGTAGATACAAACCTATACACTGAGGTTTTTTACGCGGGGAATACAGGCCGCATAAACGAAAACCGCGTAAATTCAAAAATCCGTTTAAAAAATCGCGCAAACAAACCGCGTAAAAACATGAGTAAATAGCATAACTCGCCGGTTAAAGATACATATATTTTTTCAGCAACACGCAGTACGAGAAATGATTTTTTTGACATCCTCATTTGTATAGTAGGGGGAAGTGGACCAATTCGGACCGCTGCACAGAGGAGTAACTGGGGTCAATTCCTGGCCAAAATTATTGCTGCTATTCCTTTTACTATGCCTTAATATGAACAAAAAATAGACTAAAATTGGTTTTTGGAACAATTTGACATCTTTCCACCTACCAGTGCAGAGGTCAATTTTGTATATCCTTTCGAATACTAGTAATTTCGAGGTGATCTTTGTGAATACATTTGGTTTTCCAGTTGCAAAAACAGTTGATCAGTGGAAAAAGGAGAAGAAAAGGTACACCTGTGCATATTTTCATAGAGATTCATTTCGAAACACATAGTACTTGGCCCTATAGCATTTCGGTGTACCTCAAATTACCAAAAATGTCAATATTTTCAAATCGCTTGGAATCGGTGGATCGGACAAGATCGGAAGAGTTCGAATGTTTTTCAGATAGCTGGAATCTACTTTTGTAATACTGCATCAGAATTTTTGCCGGATCTCGTCGTATAATGTATCTTTTTTATCATTCAAATTTGGAATATAATGTTTAAAAAAGTAATTTTTTAAAGTTGATGCAATGCACAACAACACTACTATTTTTAGTTGATTTTAGCCTAAAGTTATACAAATGGCTGTGTTCTACTACGTTTGTAATAATATTGTCTTACTTAATACAGTCATCATCACTAGAAAGCGATATTGCTGGATATATAATTAAAATGACTAAAAACCCCTTAAAATATCACCACTTTGCATCCAAGCAAAAAATCTTTAACAATTTTTGACATATTCCTAATTTTGCCACGTTATTCAGCAGGCGTTTATGTATGTAAAAAATATAATAAAATTGAAAATCGAATAAAAAAATATTTTGGTTATTGGCCAGGAATTTGTTCTAGTTACTTCTCTGTGCGCTGGCCAATTCGGACCCTCAGCTGTTTCTAAGCTATGGTAATATTAATAAAAACGATGAATGATTTTGGATCTGTCGGTCAATACCTTTTATTTAATATCTTGTTTTGGGCGAAACTATCAACTGTTTTAGTTTAATCAGTGTGTGAATAATAGAATATGGGTTGGTCCAATTCGGACCATTTTCTTTACGATCTTTACGATCTGATACGCGATCACAAAAAAACCCTGTGAGAGGAAAGTGTGCGCAAAAAAATAAAATAAATAAATATTTCCAAAAGAATTACAAGGCATTGATTTTTGGGGTTTTGTCACTCGTCGTGCCACTGTGGGGCGAGGAGGTAATCTATCCTGCAAGGACGCTTTCGGTATAAAGTGCATGTTTTGAAACTCACGACCGTCATCCGAAAACTGATCTTCGGCATCTTATGTTCGCCCAAAATGAATTACTTTTTTAGTTCAAATTGTGATAAATCGGAATTCCGTGTTTAATATATCGAATGGAATTGAATGTTTTAAACTTATTTCGATAATGCGTTGTTCATTTGAGTTCCACTATATTTAAAAAATAAATCTACACTTATACGAACATTGCAAAAAAGGGCTGGGGGTAGGCGTAGCGTAGTTGGTAAATCGATTGCCTTGTACGCTGCGCACCTGGGTTCGAGCTCCGACCCCGCACATAGGGTTAGAAATTTTCATAAGAGATTTTTCTAACCCGAAGAGGCGAATGACCTTAAGGTTAAAACCTCTATAATCGAAATAAAAAAAAGTGTGCGCAGTCGATCGAGCTTATAGGAAGTTTTTGCAAATCAGTTGACAGATTTCGATGTTATAGCTCAGCTGTTCTCAACTTTTCTCGTAGCACGGCCTCTTTAGACATCACCCTGGGTTACTGCGGACTCCCACGGATAAACATCGATTTTGTATGCTATCAATATATTATCTTCAGTTTGTTAGAAAACATGTCAATATACACTTGGAAAATATACTTTTCCACGCGGACCCCCAGCAACGACTTCAAGGCCCCCTTGGGGTCCGCGGACTCCAGGTTGAAAATCATTGTCATAGCTCATAACCTATTTTTAGGTAATTTTGCCCGGCTGTTTCTTTTTATTGTTTATTTACAACAAAGTTTCATATATTAAAGAGAAATTTTCATTTCACAATTCAAAATTTAGTGAAAATCAAATAGGAAGAACGTAGGCCAAAATAGGAATTTATTTCTATTGCAAAAAATCGATAAGAAATGGGTGGTCCGAATTTGAACAGGGTTGGGGTAATTCGTATCTTTCATGAACTTTTGCGCAGAACCGTTTATACACAATACGGTAAAAGATCGGAAAAACTCACCTTAGAAAAAAATGTGCGCAATTGATCAGGCTTTCAGGAAAAAATATTTATTTGTGAATCGGTTGACATGTTACAGTTCTACAGCTTATAAACTCTTACTAGGTCCGAACTGGATCAGTTCCCCCTACATTGCCAATTCATGTACCTCCCGTGAATATTTAGGTACTCTTAGTATTTGCAAAGAAGGCAATCCAGCGTTCACTGTTCCTGAATCAATTAACCCAAAAAATATCGTAAGCGATCTCGACATGATAATTTTACGGCCACAAATATACAGGTCTAACCACATTTTGAACTGTAAAAATAATATAGTTTGAGTATTCAGCGTTACTGAAAATATGTGACACTCTTCCAGCTGGTTTTACTTGCTTTGTAAATGATCATATCAGTCTCTACGCATCGCTCGATCGAGATAGAAGTGTTTTGTTTTCGGTCTGTTGGAAAAAGAACAGTGCAGTAATCCGCGTTCAAGGTTATTTTGCCATTCTCTGCCTCTTCGAGGTTTGGACTTTTATTCTTTTGTGCGTGTGTTAACCGTTAGGCCACATTCCTCAACCTTTTGTTCGTAAAGCGAGGATTGAACAATAACCAGCTATTTAAGCTGGACTGGTGCGTCGTGGGAAACGAGTATACAGATAAGTGAAATCTACCTTTTTGATACATTTACGGCTTTTTCCCGTCTGCGCGGGTGCTGACCCCGTGCATTGACGGTGTCGATGGCTTCCTCCCCGGATGGCCAAATGGAGATCGAGTCGACTCCTAAGGCTCTCCCCCGACCCAAACAATATCCAGAGCTCTCGACCGGTCCCTTTGTGGTCTTCTTTCGGCCCAAAACAAAATCGCTGAATCTATTACAGATTTCAAAAGACCTGACGGAACGGTTCTCGGCTGTGATCGAAATAAAAAAGGTCCGCTCAGACAGGCTGAGGGTCGTGCTGACTAACTCAAAGCAGGCAAACGATATTGCTTGCTGCGAGCACTTTACGAAGGACTATCACGTGTATATTCCAGCTGTGAAAGTACAGTCTGAAGGCGTTGTCACCGATGACAGTTTGACATGCGAGGATCTGCTGCAGTACGGGGTTGGCCGTTTCAGAGACCGCTTACTTCAGCCAGTGAAAATACTCGAGTGCAAACGTTTGCACTCAGTAGTAGTTGCGGGGGATGGTTCAAAAACGTACCCCCAATCAAACTCTTATCGGTTGACCTTCGCTGGTACCGCTTTGCCAAATTACGTCCTCTTGCACAAGGTTCGTCTGCCTGTGCGTCTGTTTGTGCCGCGGGTCATGAATTGCACAAAGTGTAAACAATTGGGTCACACAGCCACCCATTGTAGCAATAAGGCCCGCTGTGGAAAATGCGGGGAGAATCATCTAGATGATTCGTGCAGTAAGAATGCTGAGAAGTGTCCTTACTGTGCAGAGAATCTGCATGATATCTCGGCATGTCCCGCGTACAAACTACGCGGGGATAAACTAAAACGTTCCCTTGCTGGACGATCCGAACGTTCTTTCGCAGAAATGCTAAAGAAAGCTACACCACCAACCTCAACAAATATCTATGCTCACTTGCCTTCTAACGAGGGCTAGGCTGATGACCCACAAGAGGGAACATCTACTAGGGCGCCTAGAAGTTATAGGAAGAGGAGGAACATTTCCTCTCCTAAAGTTCGTTGTAAAGGCCAGAAGGTATCCCTTGACGGGACTCAGAAAGTCACATCTATTGGAAGTGTTGCAACCAAACCGAAGCAATTAGCTCCTGGTCTCGGAGGATTAAACTCAGAGAAGGAGTTCCCAGCACTTCCCGGAACATCAAAAATCCCAAGTGTTCCTCTGTTTCAGTTCGAGAATAATCGCGGCACTGGAATTATCAAACTCTCGGACATTGTGGACTGGATAATAAAAACATTCAATATAACTGATCCTATTAAAAGTCTTATGTTAGCTTTTCTCCCTACAGTAAGAACATTTTTGAAGCAGTTGACTGCTAAATGGCCCCTCCTTTCAGCGATTGTATCCTTCGATGGCTAACTCATCGAACGAGGTCACGGATTTGATCACTGTTCTACAGTGGAATTGCAGAAGTATCATCCCGAAAATCGATTCCTTCAAAATTTTAATAAATAATTTGAGTTGCGATGCATTTGCATTATGTGAAACTTGGTTAACTTCCGACATAGATCTCAACTTCCACGACTTTAATATTATTCGCCTGGATCGAGACACCCCCTATGGAGGAGTGCTTTTGGGGATCAAAAAGCGCTATTCCTTCTACAGAATTAACCTTCCCTCGATAACAGGTATTGAAGTTGTCGCTTGTCAAGTAACAACCAAAGGCAAAGATCTTTGCATAGCTTCCATATATATTCCCCCCAACACCGCGATTGGGCATCGCCGGCTACATGACATCATAGAATCCCTACCTGCACCGCGACTAGTTTTAGGCGACTTTAACTCTCACGGTACGGAATGGGGTTGCCTTTATGATGATAACCGTTCCTCTTTAATTCACAATATTTGCGACAACTTCAACATGACAATTCTAAACACGGGTGAAATGACACGGATTCCTCCCCCACCAGCGCGCCCAAGCGCATTAGATTTATCCCTTTGCTCGACCTCGCTAAAGTTAGAATGCGCGTGGAAGGTAATCCCTGATCCCCACGGTAGCGACCATCTGCCGATCATAGTCTCAATCAATAACGGCTCAAGGCCATTGGAAACAATCAATATTTCGTATGACCTCACACGAAATATCGATTGGAAGAGCTATGCTGCCGCGATATCCGACAACATCGAATCTACTCAAGAACTTCCTCCGGAGGAAGAGTACAGCTTTTTGGCTGGCTTGATTCTCGACAGCGCGAATCAAGCTCAGACTAAGCCAGTACCCGGCGCGAACATACAAAAACGTTCTCCCAATCCCTGGTGGGATAAAGAGTGCTCAGACGTGTACGCAGAGAAGGCCGCCGCGTTTAAGACCTTCCGGAACGACGGGTTACCCGCTAGTTTTCGACAGTACGCGACGTTAGACAAGCGAATGAAGAGTTTGATGAAAGCCAAAAAACGCGGTTATTGGCGCCGGTTCGTCGACGGATTAACGAGAGAAACATCGATGAGCACTCTTTGGGGAACAGCCCGACGTATGCGAAATCGAAACAGTACTAATGAGAGCGTGGAATATTCAAACCGTTGGATATTCGATTTCGCCAAGAAGGTTTGTCCGGATTCCGCCCCGGCACAGAAGATCTACCGCGCCGCGTCCCGTCACGATAACGCGAACGAAACACCTTTTTCGATGGTGGAGTTCTCACTTGCTCTCTTGTCGTGTAACAATAAAGCTCCAGGGCCAGACAGAATCAAATTCAACTTGTTGAAGAATCTGCCAGACTCTGCCAAGAGACGCTTGTTGAACTTATTTAATAAGTTTCTTGAGGCTAACATTGTCCCACACGATTGGAGGCAAGTGAAGGTCATCGCCATCCAAAAACCAGGAAAACCAGCCTCCGACCACAATTCGTATCGACCGATCGCAATGCTATCTTGTATCCGGAAGTTGTTCGAGAAAATGATCCTATCCCGCCTCGACAATTGGGTCGAAGCAAATGGCTTACTGTCAGATACACAATTTGGCTTTCGCAAAGGCAAAGGGACGAATGATTGTCTTGCGTTGCTCTCAACCGAAATTCAAATGGCCTATGCTAGTAAAGAGCAGATGGCATCAGTATTCCTAGATATAAAGGGGGCTTTTGATTCAGTTTCTATCAACATTCTTTCAGAGAAGCTGCACCAGCATGGTCTTTCAGCGACTTTAAACAACTTTTTACTAAACTTGTTGTCGGAAAAGCACATGCATTTTTCGCATGGTGACTTATCGACATCACGATTTAGCTACATGGGCCTTCCCCAGGGCTCATGTCTAAGCCCCCTGTTATACAATTTCTACGTCAACGACATTGATGAATGTCTTGACAATTCCTGCACGTTAAGACAACTTGCAGACGATGGCGTGGTGTCTGTTACGGGACCCAAAGCTGTCGATCTACAAGGACCATTACAGAATACCTTGGACAATTTGTCTGCATGGGCTATTAAGCTGGGTATCGAATTCTCCACGGAGAAAACTGAGCTAGTTGTATTTTCTAGGAAGCGTGAACCAGCACAACTACAGCTTCTATTAATGGGTCAAACTATAGCTCAGGTCTTCACAGTAAAATATCTAGGGGTCTGGTTCGACTCGAAAGGTACTTGGGGATGCCATATTCGGTATCTGAAACAGAAATGCCAGCAAAGGATCAACTTTCTTCGTACAATAACCGGAACGTGGTGGGGTGCCCACCCAGGAGACCTAATTAGGTTGTATCAAACAACGATACTGTCGGTACTGGAATACGGATGCTTCTGCTTTCGATCCGCCGCGAACATACATTTCATCAAACTCGAAAGAATTCAGTATCGTTGTTTGCGTATCGCCTTAGGGTGCATGCAGTCGACCCATACGATGAGTCTCGAAGTCCTGTCGGGCGTTCTCCCGCTGAAAAATCGATTTTGGGAACTCTCATATCGATTGCTCATTCGATGCGATATCTTGAACCCGTTGGTGATTGAAAATTTCGAAAGGCTTGTTGAGCTCAATTCTCAGACCCGTTTTATGTCCCTGTACTTTGACTACATGGCGCAAAATATTAATCCTTCTTCTTACAATCCCAACCGTGTGCATTTCATAAATACTTCTGAATCTACTGTTTTCTTCGACACATCCATGAAAGATGAGATTATTGGAATTCCGGACCATATACGCCCACAAGTGGTTCCAAATATTTTTTATAATAAATTCCGAGAAGTCGACTGTTCTAAGATGTTTTATACTGACGGATCAAACCTCGAAGGGTCCACTGGCTTCGGTATTTTCAATCAAAAGTTCACCGCCTCCTACAAACTCAGTGACCCTGCTTCAGTTTACGCCGCAGAACTAGCTGCTATTCAGTATACCCTTGGAGTCATTGACACATTACCCGCAGACCATTACTTCATCGTCTCGGATAGTCTGAGTTCTATTGACGCTATTCGCTCGATGAAACATGGAAAGCATTCCTCGTATTTTTTGGGGAAAATACGGGAGCTACTGAGTGCTTTATCTGACAAATCTTTCCAGATTACCTTGGTGTGGGTCCCTTCTCATTGCTCCATTCCGGGCAATGAGAAGGCGGACTCCTTAGCTAAGGTGGGTGCCATTGAAGGTGACGTTTTTGAAAGACCAATTTGCTTCCACGAATTTTTCAGTATTACTCATCAGAGAACCCTCGAAAGTTGGCAAACCTCGTGGAGCAATGGGGAGCTAGGAAGGTGGCTACATTCGATAGTCCCTAAGGTATCGACGAAACCTTGGTTCAAGGGGATGGATGTGGGTCGTGACTTCATTCGTGTGATGTCCCGACTCATGGCGAACCATTACACGCTGGATGCACATCTCCGACGTATTGGGCTCGTGGAGAGTGGTATCTGCGCTTGTGGCGACGGTTATCACGATATAGAGCACATAGTCTGGGCGTGCACCGAGTACAGTTCCGCCAGGTCTCGGCTTATGGACACCCTCCGGGCCCGAGGAAGACCACCCAACGTCCCGGTTCGAGATGTGTTGGCAAGCCGCGATGTCCTCTATATGTCCCTTATATACACCTTCATAAAAACCATCAATATCCAACTTTAACTGCCCCTTTTTCCTTATCATTCTCAGAAACGCTCTCTTCCACCTGTACCATACACCCACGATGGTTTGATGCGACTCCAAGGCGACACAAAACATCCCTGTCAAATGAGCCAACAAACACGGGACCTAAAGCACGAACATCACACGCACAACTCGAAATGTAGCCGATCAACATCTGAGCCGCACTACGAAATCGTCTGGAGAAACCCCTGCCATCTCGAGAACGACCACCCGGCGTCCCAGTACATGATTCTTCCTGATGAAGACCACCCTGATTCTGTAATCCATCCGTTGATCTCCCGAAGTCTGAAACTGAAATAATGTTCTCCCCCTGCCATGTTTGTCCACCCTACTTCCCCTGACTCTTATACACAGAAGTAACACCCCTTCCCCCCCCCCCCCAAATATCTTCATGAAGCATTTAGCTCTTCTTGCCTTTTCTAGTTTTAACTATTATATTATATGATCTCGTTGAAAATGCCCAACTCTACTACCACATAAAATAACTCTAATTAATGTCTCCGAATCTTTACAAAATTTAATCACGCCCTCTAATTATTTCTACTTTTAAGATAGTCGTAAAAATTTTCCCCCTTAGTTAAACATTATTTGCTCCAATAATCTCATTGCTAAAAATGTCAAACCGTATTGCCATAAAAACTAAATGACCCCTCTAATCTTACGAAAATTATACTACCCCCTTGTGTATATGTATAGCTATAAATTAGCCTTAGTTTAATTTCAAAAATCAATATGTAAGCCCCTAGTTTTAAGTAATTTAAAATGTAAAACAAAACAAAATTGGCACCTTTAAGCTAACGCAAACCTGCCTTATCAAATAAACGAATTGAAAAAAAAAAAAAAAATGATCATATCAATATCAACACAGGTTTTTGTAGAACAACAGGAGAAAATATCATTGCAATACTAATAATAAACAAACATGTTGTAAGTGCTTGAAATACATTGTCAATGATTGCTACGATTGAATCCCACAATATAGTTTTTTTGTGGAAAAATACCTAACGCCATTACACAACGTGTGCCTCATCTGTGCAACCGATATAAAGTTTCCATAGAAACATAACAACGAAAACGTGTTTTGCAAAGTAAGGTAAGGTAAGGTAAGAATTATTTGCTCAGTATGAATAGCAGGCGAAAGACCATATCTGGACGATGGAGAACGACAATCCTTCTTGTGAACTCTGTTGAAAAGCTCCCATAGTGGAGATGTTTTGTTAGTCAATGGATACTTGTTCGTTAGTGTAAGTATAAATTGTTTAATTTCTCATGCAATTCCGAATACTAAATACAATGAAGAACTCCGGATTGATGATCTGCACTATTGGGAATGTAGGCGAAGAAATCACACCTAAAGCTGCTCAGCAAGAATAAGAACCAAGCACACCCGGGAAGGTCACATTGCTGTAACACAAGGCCACAAGTTAGTCATCTCCATGAGCCTGATGATCTAACTTCAATCGAAGAGCTCAGGGTACGATAAAACGAATGGCAGCGGAAGATAGTGTGCCTCCAGCCAGGATTGCAAGGAACATTTGGTACCATTTTTACGCCGGAGATGCAGCACCGGCTCTTACAAAACGCACAAATGAAAATTTGAAAGCGATCTCGGCCGGTAGTTAGCGAGCAGGTGGCTCATTCGATACCGGGTCTGGGCTGGTTCGGCAGCTGTTCACTATTCACGTCAGTGTTGGTCCGGATCATGTCAACACGGTTCCAATGTTTTACACTTTAATGAACACAAAATCGGAAATTTTATATCGACGGGTGCTCAAAGAACCATTGAACACAGCGAACACTGAAACGGATCCGGTTCCTGTTCCCATTCTGATTTCGAAAAAGCGATCATTAATGCGTTTTATCACGTATTCCCTGATGCCAAACAAGCATGCATTGGGAATGCTAAAAAGTATGCCTATTGTGGAGAGACCATGATCTATTGCCATGCTCAGCCTACAAACAGCAATCAAGGAATCTGAAACGTTTCTTTAGAGTGTTTAGAGCTTCAAACACTTTTTTTTGCAGAAATATGAAATAGAGCTACACGACTTATTACAACAAATCATTATACTATCTTGGCGCAAAAAATATGACTGACAATCCTCGTATGGGGGCTATAGGACAATCAATATTTTGCTCCGTTGTCCTCTAGTGCGACACTTTTACCTCTCAGAGTGAACAGATAACCTGGAAAACAACGAACACATCACATTATCGCTGTGTTAGGATTTTAAAAGTATTCAATTAAGTTTTTTAAGCGAACAACATAGGATTCTTTTATACGATGAGCTCTTAACAGTTGCATGAGGCGTGCAAACGTTTACCCACAACGCCGGAATGTGTCTAGAGTAGACAACAGTGTCCATACCGGCTCCATCATCAAACAGACTGGACAGCATATGCATGGTTGACTACTGCCAGCCATCAATAGATAGCATACCTCGAATATCCGACCGAATCGGTTCTAAATCGGTGCCATGTTGATGCTAGGAAGAGGAAACGTCGAAAATTCCTCAGAGCAAATCATCAGTATCAGTATCGTTTGGGGTCAAAATGGCCGGAAAAGAACATTTTAAATGCGATGGTGTTTCTTCAGTTTGAAATTTCTTAACTTTATATGTAGATCGGGTCTGCATTCCTGGATTTTGTTTTTCTTTCAATCGGATGCCAAATCATATATGATTCAATCAACCATAGTATCTATTATTATTTGCTGTAAATTCTTGCTCTTATTTGAAGTTTGCGTAGTGACATTTTTGCAGCCGAAAACGACGCGAAGATACAGCAAATAGAGATCAATAGGCAATCACGGCGAACAACTAAAATGTTGCGACTGGTTGAATCTAAAAGTCAATAAGTTGAGATTACCGTTTCGATTTCTTGTCTTCAGTATGTACAGTGGCACGACTTTGAACAAAAGGTGGACTAAAGTCAAAACTTTGCCATATCGGTTCAAATAGGATGGTTTTATGTAATTTTGGTACGCTGAATTCGTTTTTGATATTAAAGCATATAAAAAACAAATATTTACTCTTCATTAGGGTATCTCAAAAATATCTATTTTGTCAAATTGTTCTTAATTTTTTGTATTTTAATTTTTGTGCGTTAAATTATTTTTGATATTAACGCTTGTTTTAAAAAAATCCTACATTAGGGTGGCTCAAAAATTATTATTTTGTTGTCATATGAGTTTTAATGAAATTTTTGAACGCTGAATTCTTTTATGGGTTAAAAAAATATTAGAAATTAACTTTACTACTTATTAGGGTGGCTCAAAAGAATGTATTTTGTCTTTTATAATGATTTTTTAAATAGTAATTATGGTGAGCTGAATTTATTTTCCATGTTGAAACGAATTGATTTACCCCTCATTATGGTGCCTCAGAAAAGATTATTATTAATAAAGAAAATAGTACGACACCCTCCTTAATAGGGTCAAATAGGCTCTCTTCCTATAGGTCAGCTACAGATTTGTTCCTAATTTCGTTCATATTGAGCTGTTTGAAGTAGACTGGGCCATGGTCAGGGCCGCTGGATTTTGTAGGATGAAAATAAAATCATTCAATAGACAAAATTTCAAAAAATGTTTGTTCATAATTTTTTAGTGAGTGAAAAACAACAGATCTGTAGCAGTTCGGAATCGCACATTGCCCCGTATGCCGTGTGATCAAGATGTTTAAAGGGCATCAGAGCGGCAGAATATTGAACCAATTCATTTTTAGCAACAACAATGAAACGTTTGGTACACCACGTATACAAAGTTTGGAAGGCACCGACCTTTAACCAAGCAACAAGAAAACTTTGTTTGGCAAGCGATCTGCGGATGTGGAAAAACATTCATTCCTACATCACATCTGAGTCTGTAAATGGACACATGGAAGCACCCAATGACTAATTGAGGTCATATAAGGACTCGACACTTTCTTTACAGAATTTGGCATGTTTCACTTTGCCCGGTATGTCTTAGACTGGCACAAAGCAAAGAAATGTTGCTTTGTAGTCCATCTGCCCAAGTCTAGTCAGTAGGGATCCTGGAAAATAGCAAACGTTCACTTAAAATTTTTCTTATCAATATTCATGTTTGTGGCACATATAGAATGCGACACAACCATTAAAGCGGCCAGGCCAACTGTACAGCGTACAATGTAGAAGATGATTCAAAATTATTCGGCCGTCAAATTATTCGGTTAATGAATAATTTAATCATTTTGAACCTTGAATAAGGAAGAAACGTGGACAACCGGACCGACCGTTTCAGTTTAAAGGGGGTTTGATAAATCGTTGGGAGTGACATGGCTAAGATGGTTAATGTCACTCCTTTGGTCCTATCTTCCTGGGATGGGACAGAGGTATTTCGACCTACCCTGACTAAAAAGCCTAGGTTATAGCGCCTTTACTAGGTCTTGTTTTGTAGTCGAACTGCCCAATCTAAAAAAAAGTCGTCATGAATTCCAAAAAAAATGCCCCTTTTAAAGTATTTACACATATCAATCCTGGCTTTACCCTTGATTTGATTTCTTTTGAGGATATTTGAAGAACTTCTGACGTTTGGTACGTTAATATTTTATAGATATTCTTGTATAGTGCCTAACACAAATAATTTTCCTTGCTAAATTGAAACCTCAGTTTTTGGATAATTGTCGAATGTTAAGTCAAATTATATTACTCGTCACGGCAATAATTGAGTAATTTTTATGTTTCGTTTTGAAAGCCATGTTAATCAAACTTTACGTGACAACTAAGATATTGAACACTTCGTATCGAGTGAGCATGTTGAAACACCAATTTGTTGAATAGGTATATTGTTATTATTACCAGTTCGCTTTCTACGCCTCCCCGAGCCCGCTCACAATAAAACGTCTGTCGGAATATATAACAAACAAAAATCTACCGCTCCAACAATTCGCGCAAAAAGAGGCAATATTTCAAAGAACCGTTATTTTTATTCCAGCAGAAAGGAATGCAAACAAAATGAACGTTAGAATTAAAATAATACCGATTGATTTTAAAGGTTCCTAAATTCGGCCATCTGTAAGCGAAGTGGAGTATTCATGTCAGAAGCAACACTAAACGAATCAATGTAACTGAACAAGTGCAAAGTACATAAAGTATTCCAGAAATTATAAAAAGCAGCGCGCTTCGTTTATGGTAACACATTATGATGCATGTACGATGAAATTTTTGCTACATTGGATAGCGTTCCAATAATGGATGTTAAACATATCCTATCCCTAGTTTAAGACTTTTTTGATTTTATCCAATGGGGTAAATAGATGTGAAAAAAATCTCCCCCAGAGGCAAGATTCGAACCTGCAACCTTTGAGACTCCGGCCCAATGCACCAACCCTTATGCTATCCTTGGAATATGATAACGTCCCAGAATGAATGAATGTGCTTATCGCATTGGCGACAGCATTCGTGTCCTCCAAAGCGAAACCACACAGAACCGCTGCTGCCATCCAACACATCTGTGAGATGTTTTTTTTTTTCAAATAATTGCTTTCACTTCACTCACCACTTCGATCTATTTTCCACGTTGGTTCCGTAATGCTGGAATTTTTTCTCGATCGTACTGCTACTACCGCTGCTTATACCTATTTAATTATAGCTTCTCAGCGGCCCCGCGTAGTCTTCAGTTTTAAAATATCCGACCGAAGATCGTTGGTGATTGGTTCCCGCTAATTTCATGCATCGAGATGCAAATCTTGAACGGAATGCGATTTGTGAGTTGCGAGTTTATCAAAGGACCACTGCATCTACTATGGTTATTGTTTATGAAATTGAACAAGTTAGTGAAGAAAGAGCATGACGAAAATTTGTCTCAGCCAGATAATAACGGTGGCATTCGTATAACGGGAATTGTGCTAAAAGGTGTTGAAACGTTACTGGTTATTGTATACATTTTGCCAGATACAACTATTAAAGAAAAGTAGTTTTACGTTACACTTCATTTATTTCTACATGCTATAACATTCCAATTGTTATTTTGAGAAATTTTAACATAGAAATTTCAAGGCAGTAAATATGATTTGTCAATTAATTTCATTTCACGACACTCCGGTTATGCCACAAATATTACCCACCCATCTTTCAACTCACATAATTCTCTCTACTATCTTTACTATCAATCTTTAGTGAATATATAACTTCTTTACTCTCTTTTTAGATTCCGCACAGTTTTATCGGTTCAATCTCTTTACTATTTCACTCTCTTCGCTCTTTTTACTCTCTTAACTCTCTTTACGCTGTTTACTCTCATCACTATCTTTAATGTACTAATGCTGTCTACTCTCCCTACTACCTTTCCTCTGTACTCTATACTTTCTTTACTCTCTTTACTTTAGTTTTTACTGTCTTCACATTCCTTATATTCCGTACAATCTTCATTATCTTTCCTCCTTTTTTCTATGTACTTGCTAGAGTACGAAGTTGATTTCTTTAGTAGCATTTCTCTCTTCGCCCTGTAGCAACGTTTTGAGATTTCCTTCAATAATTTCCAAAATATTTTTGTTTTGAATTTAGACATTCTTTTCAATTATAAATAATATTAAATAAGTAATCATATTCGGAAGCTTTCATCCAGCCCCGCTACATTTCACAACTCTATTTTCTGCCATAAAGCGCACGAGTCTTGCATCACATGTCGCTTTACGAGCCTGCCTGACGCCATCGATCTCGTTATCGTAGCGTCATCCGCCACTATCATGCCGGTTTTCTCCGTCGCAATCAGTGACGTCAGTTATCGCCGTCTCCATAAAAAAAACCCTGTGCACAGGTAGGTGGAATCATTTCCATGACTTCCATCATTTTAGTAAAGCTGTTAGAGGCATGGTTGAAGTTCGGCTACATTGCGCTACCGTTAACTCGAAAAAGGAGGTTTTTCATTTTGCACACTTGATTGCGTCTTCGTCAAGGATTTGACATATTTAGATTACTTTCGCTTTGGCGTTAACTAGATGAGCGTGACGTTTACAGGTTCAGTGTGTGTGTCATTGACACCACGAGTTTGAGTTCCCAATAAGCATTCGAGTCGTTCCCTGAACGGTTCTTAAAAAAATGGTCGGTCAAAAGACGACCGGTGGTTTTTCGATCACGAGAGTGGCGCTTAAGCCACCGAGTTTAACAATTTTTTTTGGACGCGTAGTGCAGAGGGTTACTGCCCTTTTTACTATCTGTACTCTCTTTACTTCTTTACTAGTTTGTTCTCTCTTTACTCTCTTCCATTACTCTCTTTACTCTCGTTTCTCACACTCTTTAGAATCTATATGTTTTTACCTTGTTTTACTCTATTTACTCATTTAACTCAATTCGCTTCCTTTATTATTCACTCTTTCAATTCAATAAAGTAAAATGAATTTTCGGTGCATTTTTACTTTACTCTATTTATTTTTTTACTTTCATTGCTCTACTTACGCAATCCTCTTTTAAGCTTTTTTTTTCTCAAAACTTATGATTTTTCCGGTTTGGGTACCTGCGGTCTGTGTTTCCAACCTATATACTCTTTTATTGAATTAAAATAGAATTCTTCAAACAGTGAAATTCCACAGAATGATTTGTTTTCGATTTTTTTTAACCCAAAACCTTGCAAAAACTACTCTAGTTCTGTTACGAGGTTTCAGTCGTAGACAATTCGGTCACAGCTCGTAGACATTTGAAGGTTTTTTTGCTATTATTAACTATTATCTATAGCATTTGTAATTCTGGTGCGCAGTTGCTGCAAACAAACAGCTCCTAGCATTTGTTGCCGCAAAAACAAGATAGAGTACGAAACACTGTCGCTTTTTTAATGTTAATCGTCTCGATAAGCTGCAGTATTTGAATCGTTGGTCATTCATTCGTTGGTTTCTCTACTGCTGCCGCCTCCCTCAGAGAATTTCCATTAGTTTCATATTCCAACTCAACTGTCGTAAAATTTATTTTTGCAACAAAGCGACGTTTTATCCATCAGCTGCAAGCCTTAGCTTCTTTTTTGTACGAGGATGCAGACACAATGAAAATCTGCAGCGAAAAACTTCACTTTTCGCAATTGGGTTGTTTTTTTTTCTAACTTTCGCAATCTAGTGACCATTTACTGCCGAGGAAACCATAGAGACAAACAACTTTTTTTCTCCGTCTCACTTCAGTTGAAATGGCACAGGTGGGACGAGAAAGATATAATTCGGTCTTAATGTATGCGAAGGAATAAATAAGCAACTTGCGGAGTTCCCATCGCAGCAGAAGCACTTGAGCAAAAAAAAACACCGCGTAGCTTATTTGAGCGCCCTCGGCGCGAGAGAGAGAGAAAAAGAAAAACCCCTAACAAAAGCTCGAAATAAAATGCCGAAAGAAAAATTACTCCCGTATTAATCAGAGCCGTCTTCGGTTCGTTCAAAGTTGCTTCAATTGTTGTCTGGGGGGGGGGGGGGGGGGGGGCGTACCGCTTCCAGGTAACAATGCCGGGAAGCTCCAAAGGGAACGAACAACAACCTCTTCCGGTGCGTGGCTCAGGTTGCTGTGCTGTGCTGTAGAATCGTAGGGAAGCACTTGCCTCTCGATTTACGCAATAGAAAAAAAAAGTTGCACGATAAGTTCCATCGCCAGCAGGTCGGTTGGATGGGCGCTGAGCGCCTCCTTCGATTAGGTGAACGTTTTAAATGCGACCGGGCGGTGCAGAACAATGGAGGCCCCTGGTGGGCCAGTTGAAATGAATACGTAAATAGGCTGCGGTGCGCTTGATGATAAATTGTGGCGGGACAGAGCGGTGGCTGAGTTGTGAATCGACGAATTATTCATTTTGGTGGGGCAATTTTCACCACGGAGAACAGTGGGATTTCTTTTAATTTGAATAAAAATGTGTTTTGCTTTGTGCGCTCCCTTCTGAAACGCGGCTTTTTCCAAGTTCGTTGGGCGTTTTTCACTTTCCTGATTTGAAAGCATACAGCGCCTACTATCTTTAAAATAAGCGAACGAGTGAGTGGGAAACGAGACACTCTGCGTTATAGTTATTGTTTTTTTCGTCATTGTCATTGTGAGACCTAATTTCGCTGAAAGGGTTGTTTCTGCAACCGCACAAACGTGGATCAACGACCTACTGCATAATCTTCGCAAGTTTAGCTGCCGGAGCAGTCACATTAAACCAATTGTCTCAATCAAAACAGACTAGGACCGAAGAGTGTAAGGACAATCCGGAAATACTTATTCTCAATAAGACTGTTGTTGGAAATCGTAGCAGGGGATTTTCGTATCTATTTCATGGTCGTTTATAAAGTTTATAAAGTTTCGACCTAATTTTCTTTATACTCTGAAGCTGTCATTTTCATCTTCCTATTCCTTCCAACCAATTGTGCAGTCACTCAAAATATATCTAGTTACCCTTGAAATTCTTACCATACGCCAACACCGCTTGTCTTCATCAATTTTCAAAATATCCTTGATCAATGGCTTCCTTCCTCCACAAAAAAAACAACAGAACAAAACTGATTAACCCTAAACCAACTAACTTGTATCAACCGAGCACCGTTACCGACACGGACATCCATCCTGTTACGAAACTGCTCCTAATAGAATATCCTCTCCGTTTAGGCGCATTTCACCCGCGGCATAGTTGAGTCGTACCAGTTTGATCTGCACATTTCATCGTCATCGAGGACCGTTCGGAACCCGCATTCACCCGAAATATGCAAAAGTGCCGTGTGACAGAAGGTGAACCTTAGCGAGTGTGTCTGTGCATGTGGGAGGAGAGAAGGTGGGTAATATGCAAATTGATATCATTCTACCGCGTTCAGATGACAAAAGATAAACACTGCCGGCGGGTTGGTTCCTTTTTTGATCCCTCACCTAGTCCGCGGTAGGGTTTGTTCTGTCATCGTGCCGTAGCGAGCGAGCGTTTCAAAGTAATGATGTACCCAAAGAACGTCTTCCCGTTAGGAGGAAAAATGAACTGATGATAGCGTTGGGCCTATCAGGTGAGATATAGGGAAAAGAGTGATGTGGGGCGAGAGTTGGTATGCTTAGAGAGTAGAGCTATGCTTAGTGGAATATGCTTCTCGCTTTAAAATCGGAATCCAACAATAAAATTCAACCGAAAATAATATCATATCCAGGCATGGAATGAAAACTATTTTCATGCTATTGTAGCTGACTGTTGGAGGGATGACTCACAGGACCGAAGGCAGTAGTAAACATCAGGAACATAACACAATTTTTTTTTACTTGCACTCATATTACATGTGACTTTCTTCTTGTATGATAGTTAAGAATAGTGCACAATACACTGTGCGACGGTACATATCACTCTGCTGGGTAACAGCTAACAGTGCTTCCAGAATATATAACAGCTCTCCGCGGCGTAAGAACAATAGCTACGTTGCTTTACAGGTTCAACTTTACGGGTGGCTTGACAGTTCTGTTAGAACGTCGTAGTTCAAAATCCACCGGACTTGAAGGTTACTGAGAACCCGTATGCTTTCTCGAAGTTGGTAGTTCCCCATCCGAAGAGGTTTCTGAAGTAGACAAACCGAAAGTGGGTGTAGTTGGTGAGCTCTGAATCGAATCTGGAGTTACTGTTCGATCCGTATGGACAGCCTCCGCTTCATGATTCGTGACATTCGCATCGAACACATGTATTACCCGTTAAAGATTTGGTCGTCCCTTGGTGAACATTGTAGCTCCGTACCGACCAAACGGACTTGATCGATATGTCTTTTCCATTCTCTTCCATTGTCAAGTGAAATTAGATAGTGTAGTTTTCCAAAACGTAGTTTAACTGTTCCGAATTCCCATTTGTTCTCGTGGACGTATTCTCGCGCAGCCACTCTAGACCTAACATTCAACTCACGTGTTTTTTGTTCGATTTCATTTCCCTTTGGATCATTAGAGGGTCCCATAAGGTCGAGACGAGAGCGCATTTGGCGAGCAAAAATTAACATCGATGGCGATCGTCCAGTTGCAGGGTGAATCATTTTACGATGCGAAAGTAAGATGGAACATAGTTCACAGTGGACCTCAGAACGATCGCATTTCATAGCCTTTAGCTTAGTTTTGATAGTTTGAATGAACCTTTCTGCTTGTCCATTTGTGGCTGGATGGTATGGCGCACTGAATTTTTGATTCTAGCAAATTCAGTTGAAGTGAATTGACGGACATTGTCACTCAGGAAAAACTCATGGATAGTAGTTTCGGTGGTCATGTTACTCACAATTCTAACGATAGGCCATTTAGAATAAGCATCAACTAGTATTAAGTAATACAGACCCATGAATGGACCGGCATAGTCTGCATGAACACGTTGAAATGGTTCTGAGGGAGTTTCCCAACAATGAAACGAAACGCTCGAAGGATTTGATCTTGTAACCTGACACGACGCACAATTTTGAACTTGCTTCTCGATATATCACAATCAATTCCTTGCCACCAACAATATGCTCTTTCCAACGACTTGATTCTCGAAACACCAAAGTGAGTAGAATGAAGCTCGTCTAGTACTTTCTTGCGCGAAGATGGTGGTATATAAACACGCAAGCCTCTCATGATACAATCTTTCTGAAGGCTGAACTCTTCTTGTTGACTTAGGACTACGGCTTTGTTTTCGATATGAGGGTGGACTTTGCAAATTCTACAAAAATGGTATGTAACGAAAAGTGGTCCAATTTAAAACGCATATAATTCAGCCATCTCAGCATAAATTTTCAAATTTTTTGCGCATATCGCTCCGAAATGCTTCTAAGAATAGATTCCATTAGATAAACCCAAGGATTTTTGATATCATGGCATTAAAAATTTAAATAATGTACAACCTAGTCAAAATATCGTGCTATTACATACAGAAGATAGCGCTTTCCAAGTCCGGCACGACAGATTTGTGCACCTAGCGGCCTAGCGCGCTACGCTTCTATGAATGACGTCACCATCGACTATTTAAAGAACGGATTTGGCCGGACAAGCTCAGTTGCCTGTTGAACGGAAGGCGGAGCAGGTCACTGCACTGTGTGTTTTCACAGCCAGTGTAGCTGAGTTTGAAGTCCGTTACACTGGCTATGGAGGTACGCTACTCAGTGCCATCCGACATGCGACTGAGTTTGTCCGTTCAAACTCTATGCTTTCTTTTGTGTTGTGCTCGTTTCCACTCACTTTTATGTACACTAAATCGCTTGTACATTCGAGCCCCATTTGCAAACACGGTTAACATAGTGTCGTGGTACAGGATATCTCTTTCACTCTACCCATCATCATCACCGTTGACTCATTTTGCTTTGGGACTGAACACAAATAGAATTTCCCTACCGCCTCAGGCCCCTGCACAACGCGACCGCGTGAGAAGAAAAATTACATGTTTTTCAATTCTTTTAAATACCTGTCCTTGCAAGATATTCGACGACTTTTATCAACTTTTTCATTATAACAACAAATTGATACAAAATAAGCTCAATAATTCTAAGAAGCATACGTTTATCTAAATTATTAAATTTGATTTGGTTGAATCCGAAGAGAAAATTTAATTTAGCTACCAAACTAAGTCTAATAGTTAGCAACATTAGCTAACTAATGTAGCTAGTTAAATCCGCATACAAAACCCTTGCAATTAAAAACATGAAAAAACCGCGTGAAAAGTAACTTATGTGAATTTCAATTTATTTCTTATGGAAATGGAGGAATATTAAATTGTTTTCTCTAATCAATGATGAGTTTTGATGCCCGGCAAAGAAATTTAAACTTAATGCTACGTAACACATCTTCTGACCCTACCCTCCCCCTCGTCACACATTTGGTATACCACCCCTACCCCCCAAAATGCTACGTCATTTATGCATGGCCCCTTTGTGCGCTTGGGTTCAACGTTTGAGGCGAATGTGTAGGTAGGTATATCTAATCTAATGTTAGCAGGGTTACCATATTTACAGATTTTTCTGTATTGTCACAGATTTTTTTCACAATTTTTGATCACAGATCCTTTTTTACAGATGGCAGATTTTTGGCATCTGGATAAAAATTCACACAGATTTTTCGGAAATTTATCGCAGATTTTTTTTCCTATTTTTAGTTATCACAGATGGTAAAAAGATATTTTTGACTGAAACACAGATTTCAATGTGGCATCCCAGTTTGTTAGCGGTTGCATGCGTAACCTGCATGATAACAATCTGTGCTTTCGTTGCGCAAAGACGAAAACTTTCTTAGCAACAAATTTACGCGGATCGATGGAAAGCACAACGAAAGTTTATTATTTACGTTCGATCAATTTATTGATTCATTCCACTTCACGTGATTCATTTCCATTCAGCCTATCCTATTTTGATTCTTAAATCTTACCGAGAACGTTAATGACTGCACTGCAATAACTCACCAACTGAGTACCGGTAGAGTTTAGTGCCAGGTGCGGAAAATGATACCTCTTGTCCGCGGCACTGAGCAGTGAAACAGGAGAGCCAGTGTCTACCTCGAACACCATTTCCCTTCCATTTACTCGCAGATCCAGTAGAAATTTGTTAGTCAAGCCCCGAATCCCTAGGACGTGTAGAATTTCCTTGATTGAACAGGTCTCGTCGATGAACTGTGTGTCCTTCTTCTGCTCTCCTGCAGCCATCATTTTCTTCTGACACACTTTTTCCAAGTGGCCCTTTGTTTTGCAGAAGTTGCGCTCGGTTGATTGATGTTTGCACTTAATGATCTGCTTCACCGCATCGAAAACATAGTTTCGGTTTTCCATCCGGTGCAAGCCTGTACTTCATTTCGACAGTCTGTGAAGATGGTCACCAACTGCTTCTTCTTCGTCTTGTTGTGCTCGATATGTTGAATGTCTGATCTTGAACTGGAACCATGCATTTCATCTACTCCCTTGTGAGACATTACCATACCGAAAGCGATTTCCTTAGCCTTTACTAGAGTAAGATCCCGGATTTTTAGCTGTACTGTACGGTTTCGTATGCCGAAGACAAACTGGTTGCGAATTGCGTTGTCTAAATGCTCACCGGAATTTCAGCCTTGAGCCAGCATTGCCAAATCCGTAACGTAATCGCACAGTGACTCGTAGTCGAGCAGTTTCTGACTGTTGAACTTGAAGTTTTCTAAAATCTCCAGCGGACTATAATGCTCCTTAAGTAACGCAATAATTTCATCGAAAGTTTTCATCTCCGGGGACTTTAAGTTTGTTGCACAGCACGTCGTATGTTGCACTCCCCATGTAATGCAAGAGATAGTCCCGTTTATCCTCCTCTATTCGGTAGATCCGGAACGAAACTTCTAGACGTGTAGCCAACGGTTGAATTTACCAGTATAAGGATAGAATGGTTCGAAAGTGAACGCAGTAGGCATGGCAAACTGAACATGAGCAGTGCTTTCAGAATATATAATATATGCTAAGAGATTGTTGTCCTAAACCCATTCATGCCCATGTTGTTTGTGGACAACATCGTTTTTAAACAGCTATAACTTTTGATTGTGGCGAGAATTGCTCACAAAAACAAGTAAGGCTCATTAATGTTATTATTGCCTTTGCCTTTGAGTATTAACAGTTGCAAGGATCAGCTCTAGAACTAAAGTTATTGCAATTGGTCTGATTGATTTACGATGGAGCAGTGCTGCCAGGGACAGTTTACATTGACGACGGAAAAAGATTTTTTCATATCTCTTTGTTATGGTGCAATATTATTGAAAACTGATAAAACTTATCAATTTAGACTGTCGTTGGCTACGTTTTCCACGTAATTAGACTATTTTAATTATTCTAGGACAATTGTATTGACCATCAGAAGGTAAAAATTGACCAGCTGCTAGCACTGCCATGGAAGCACCTATCTTTATGAAAATAGGCTTTTCATGTTTCTTGACTCCACCGTTTTCAAGGAAAAATAGTTTTGAGACCATACATGCACTAGAAAAAAGTTGGCCATGAAAGGGTTAAAACGTCAAACAGAAAGCTCTGGCCACACTCTGCCCACAGATCACTACTTCATCATTTCGTACAGCCTCAGCTCTATCGAGGCTCTTCTTTCGATGAAGCCCGAAAAGCAATTCCCATATTTCCTGGGGAAGATACGGGAGTACTTGTGTACGTTATCTGAAAAATCTTATCAGATTACCTTTGTTTGGGTCCCCTCTCATTGCTCTATCCCGGGCAATGAAAAGGCCGACTCATTAGCAAAGGTGGGCGCATTAAATGGTGACATATACGAAAGACCAATCTACTTCAACGAATTTTTTAGTATTTGTCGTCAGAGGACACTCAACAGTTGGCAAACCCCGTGGAGCAACTTGGTGCAGAACTTGGACGATGGCCACATTCCGTTATCCCAAAAGGTATCAACGAAGCCTTGGTTCAGGGGGATGGATGTGGGTCGGGATTTTATTCGTGTAATGTCCCGATTTATGTCCAATCACTACACCTTGGATGTGCATTTGCGGCGTATTGGGCTTGCGGAGAGTAGTCTGTGCGCTTGTGACGAGGGCTATCACGACATCGAGCACGTTGTCTGGTTATGCGCCGGGTATTTGGACGCCAGGTTTCAGTTAAAGGATTCCTGATTCGGGCCCGAGGTAGACCACCCAATGTCCCAGTCCGAGATATGCTTGCAACTCGTGATTTCCCCTATATGTCCCTTATTTATACTTTCATAAAAACGATAAATATCCCAATTTAGCCCCTCTCTTTTATTTCTCGTTTTTAGAAGTTTTCTCCTGCCTTGTGGAACCGATCAGCTCCAGAGTGCCACTATGTAACCGCCGTCGCCCTTACCACTACGCCTGCATAGAAGGAAACTGAAGCGAGAGCGACTCGAGGTCCGATGACTTTTGAAGGATTCCCCGCGGGTCCGAAGAATACCATCCGCCGATCCGGTACTCGACGACTTACTAGACTGAGTCGCTAATTTGTATCGCTGATCTCCCGTTTGAGCGAAAGTTGCAAGTTTTGCTCTTCTTTCCCTGTCACTATACGCCTTCTCTCCCCTGTCCTTGATACAACTGCTGCCACACTGATGTGGAAATAAGCCACCCTCTGAATATCTTGACCAAGCATAAATCTTCGTTAAAAAAAATCAAATTTGTATTCTGTATTCCTAGTTTTAAGATAGCTGTAATTTTTACTCTTTATTGACACTCTTGTCCTCCATCTTGTAAATAGAATTGTATCCCTAGTTTTAAGATATCTGTGAAATTTCTCATAAATATTTGTTCCCCCTTTTGTGTACTAAGCAATATTGTTAGTTTTAAGATAACTGTAAAATATTTCGTAAAATACTATTACTCCCCCTCTTGTATATCAAACTTAATCCCTTGTTTTAAAATTTTTCATGAAAAAATCTTTTGGCCCTCTCTTGTATTTCTTTTCTTCTTCAAAAAAAAAATTCAACATTGTAACCTCCTAGTTTTAATATATCCCAAATGTAAAAACAAAAGAATTTGCCACCGCCAAGCTAACGTAAGCATGTAATACATTAGTAAAATATTTGTCCAACACAATTTATTTCCCCAAGAATCTAATATCTCGAACGATTGATATTGCGAATAAGTTGCGGTCCTGTATGAGGCTGTAGATGAAATTTTTGTGCGAGAAGCTTTACAATATAATGTGAACCCGGAATGAGAATTTTGTGCTTGGACACGTAAGGTCCCTACTTTTGCCCCGAACCTGCCTCGAAAATAAATTTGTTGGTTTTCACCAAATAATACAGGTAGAAACCATCGCAACCGAGAGTTGTTCGATACAAAGATGCCCTTCCATTGTACTAATCGATTCACAGCAAACTCTGCCTTTCTTAGCTTATCGAAACTCAAAGTAAAACTAAGGATTTACTCAGTTGAAACGAACGTTATCTGCTTTCATCGAAATGAGTGATTCGAATCATCCGCTGGTATTCTATTTATAGTTATCCAGTTTGCAGAGTTTCCTTGAGTAGGGCTTCCTCCAGTAGTGAATTTAGTCCGAAATGTTTCGAGCCAGCACATTAATTGAAATTGCCACCTTTTCGTACGGAAGTAGTTCGAGCCACGGGATACATTGTTTTTTCGACGGGGCTACTCTTGATGTGGAGATCAACCAACTCCTTTTGATGATCCACCGTTCATCCATCGATCATACGTAAACGCAACTTCCACACGCACTACAAATGGGCGAGTGAATCGCGAAATCGTCAAACGAATGTACTCTTGAAAAAGAGTGAGTGAACCACGATTCTTTTTTAAAAAGTTGCGTTTCTTTAAAAAAATCTGCTGTTGGGCGACTTATGGGAATGTATAATTACAACATATAGAGCGGAACAATTTTCGTAAAAGTTGCCTATTTCTGTGTACATTTACCGAAGCCAGTATTCAGTTTCAACGCCTTCATCATTTATTCACTTCCAAGCTAACTGAAGTTTCACATAGAATCGAATTTCTTCACTTCAGAGTAAATATAAATTAATTCACGAACAAACGCATTTATTTGTTTTATGTTAAGGCAGAATATGACATATTTTAAAGTTTAGAGCATAAGTGAACTGCATAATCCTTGTATGATACATTTTTGCTCGAATAATTCCACTCAAAGCCTGCACATAAACAAAATGAAGTTTGAAATTGAAATTTAATTTGAACCGAAAATAACTGAATGAATGTGCTACATCGAACTAATGAAGCACGATGATACTAAAAATATGCTAGCAAATGGAGTAACATTAATCACATAAAAAATAAATAGGCGCAATGGAATCGATTCTTTTTTTTCGAGTGAATCGGACACGCTCACTAAACTGAATCCGTTTGCCCATCCCTAACCCGATCAGAATGAAATAACAAGATTATAACAGAATGCAATTTTCGTAACATATCGTATTATAAATTTGGTCTCGTTAGTAGTTAAAATAACAGAAAATTATAACAAGTAACAACGGGAGATATTGTTTTGAAATATTCTTGTTATGTGTTTCTGATCGGGAATACATACCCTCTGAAGCGACCAAGAATGCAAAGCAGGGTGTTTTTGTCTCTCCGCCTACTTCGATTGCGAATTAAAAATATTATCTTTTTCTCCGTACTCATGTTGACAACTAATTGAACTCGGACGACAAGGCATATGATTCATTATAAAAAAAAGAATTCTCTCGAACCGACGCACATAGGAGTACTTCAACCAAAAACCTGGCCAAAATCAAAAAGTTTAAATCTCGATTATGTCATTATTTTTCTATTTCTCGACACTTATAGCATCGAACGTCGACCGGTTTTGACAATGTCTGTGATGTTTCCAAACAATACTAGCTAGCGGTCAAAACTTAGTAATAATTTTCCAAGTGCATTTCTTCGCAGATTGTTCAAAGAATCAATTTCTGTTTCTGCTGTGTTGTGTAATTTATAGAAGTGATTATCATATCAACATAGATATTTTCTATGATGACAAAGCTAGAGAAAGTAAATAAAACTAATAATTTAATTGGGTATACTGAAGTGAACAGCATATGGGAATTACATGCATTTTTGGATGTTTCCCCAAGTTTATTTTGAAAGAAAGAAATTGTTGTTTATGTTCTGAACCTCTCAAAGCAAAAACATTACCACAATTGGGAAACGTGAAGATATTCAAACATGCACAAAAAGAAAAAAAACCACGCATCCTCACGTTTTGTTTGTTCTTTGACTTTCACTAGCCCGTGTGAAAATTAAAGGTATCTTCAACAACATTGGTCACTTCCGATGGTTACGAAAGGAAGTTATATAATTCATTACGAACTAGAGGGTATAAAATTGGGTATCAATGTTCCTCTGACACGCAACTTAAACATAAATAGTAAATTTTGGCACAATAACCAGTTACGATGGTTAATGGATGGAAAAAAAGTATTGACTAACAGTTATAACCAGCTGATTTGGAAAATATGTTGAATAAAAAAGTGCATTTAGGTCATATTAGTCCACCGGCTTGGGTCACTCTTTACTGTCAACTTTTTATCAAAGTTCGTTAATTAGTTCACTGTGTCGAGCCCATTCACCGATCAGAATGGAATTGAAAAATTATAATTAAATACGAAATATGAAAGTAGAATTATTGACTTCAATACAATGCAAATGTTCAGCAGGTATCCTTTATTATTTCGTCAAATAATATTATTTGTATGCTAAATCCAATCAATTTTTTTGGAGATTCGAAGTCGAGGCACGATGTACATATTCCGAGATATATAAGGATTATCATATTGGTGTTAGTGGTACATTTGCGGTCTTAACAGTAACTAAAAATCCGCAATTATTTTTAATTCAATTCTATCTTTAAATCGTCATTAGTAATTTATCTTTATACGTCTTACAATTTTTGGGATGGTCTCCCATGGGTCACGTATCATGAATCTGACTCAAAATTTAGTGCAGTTTCAAGATATATAGGCCCCATTTTGCGCATTTTTGCGACGAAGTTTTCTTATTTATGTTTTTGAAAATACCCACATGGAGACACTCTGTAGCTCATAAATCTTCTTACAAATTGGTTGCCTAAATAACATCATATTACTGAAAATTTGTGATTTTTATTAGTTTCGTCAACCATTTCTGCTATCCGATGTGGCTGGCTACTATTATTAACGTGTATATTAACCCTTTAACGACCAAAGTCTTGAAATGGTTTTACATAAAAATAGTTGAAAAAATAATAATGGAATTTCAAAACTGATGGCAGAAATGCATTCAGCGACTCAAAATTAGTTAAAAACACAATTTTTAGCCTCGTTAACCAATTTTTATAATTTTGCCACAATTTTGTATGGAGTGGTGCTCTTTCATCGTGCAACAATAACGCACTGGGACTAAACAGAATCGAATTAATTTGTTGAAGAATCTTTATGGGTCTTCCCCAGGGCTCATTTTTTTTCTTCATACCGTAAAACGGGGTATCTTTGATCACCGAGGTAAGTTTGATCAAATGAGACTTTTTTCAGTAACGTTCGATAAGATAAATCCCTCTAACAAAATCATCGAAACAAAATACAATCCATATTCTAAACAGGTTCAGCATCTACCGGCAACGATTATTTTGTTATTTAACGTATCTTTTATAAACACAAATTCAAATTGAAAATGATACAACTTTCATGCATAGTTTCAATCTGTTCAAACAATTGTATATTAATGAAATCTTCTGATCTGAAACTGATCACTTTTTTAGAAACCGTAAATATTTTTGTCCAATAATTTATTTAAAAAATCCGAGATTTTTATTGCTATTTTATTTCGACTATTATTTCAAAAAAGCTCGAGAAAAGTCGGCTATATCCTTCCAGGCATTTTGTTTTCTTACGAGACGACACAATATCGGGCCATAAAATCGCCTGCAGATATGCAATTTACACAACATTTAGAGCGTTATTTCTTATTTCGATACACATATTTTGCCGATCAAAGTTACCCCGAAAACAACGAATGAAAATTTACAACAAATTTATTTTATTTTTATAGTAAAATGAAATAAATTACCAAAAATCTCGGACGTTTTCATTCTATGGGTATCAGTACTTGTCTTAAAAATGCAAACAGTTACATCTACCTGATTTGAAGAAAGTTATTCGAAAAAATGTAGGAAAATTGATCAATGTTCCCCCGTTTTACGGTACTTTTTACGTTAATGCCATAGATGGACACGGTAAGGCAACTTGCAGATAGCGGGATGGTCTCTGTTATTGGGACTAAACTTGTTAATCTGCAAAAACCATTGCAAGATACTTTAGACAATTTGTCAAGTTGGACTCGTCGGTTGGGTATCGGGTCACTCGATGGGTGGGTAACGGTGAGTGTTGACCTCAGCTCTGCCCGTTGGTGTCATGTCCGATCTATGATCGTCAGGACGATCTATGATTGGGTATCTAAGTTGTTTTATGCTTCAGATTATACGGTAAGCGCGCCAATAGAGATGCTTCGACACCTCCAATGAAGCTATCGGAACGACTCCAAACTTTTAAAAATCCGTTAATGGCTTCATCAGAACACACAAAATTTTTGCGATCAATTCGTTAAGTTCGTGGAAATTCATGTATTTTCATGAAGGAATCCGGATCATGTAACAGCTCAGCCCTGGAACAATCTGACAGAAAGTGCTTGTTTCATGTATGTACCACTGATTTGATAGTGGTACTATTATCCCATCACCATATGAGTGTCATGAACAACGAAACCTGGCGGAAGTGAAGCTAGGTTTAGGTCTGATGGAACAAAGACAGTCTCTAGAAAATAAATTTGGTCTAAACAATCCCCTTTTTAAAAAAATAATGTTCCCTTTTAAATTTTACCCGGAATAATGACACCAAAGTACCACCAAATTTATGAGTTCCAATCCTTATTTTTCCGTTACAGTTTATTTTAATTGCAAGCAATCTTTATCATAAACCAATTTGATTATTAAACAACCTATTTGTTTCATTTGACCAATTTAACAGTGCTTGCTTAAAGTTTGTTTGGGGTCAGAGCCGTAGCAACCTAAGGGGAAAGAGGGGGCTTTGCCCCCCACGCGTTTTGTGCCGAACGAAATTAAAGAATAATCAAATATAAAGCAAGAGATCCATTTGTATAGTTTATACTGTGGTAATTAGTATCGACCCGAAATTTCATCGCCGCAAATGGTGGCGCTTCATGAAGCACCGCGCTTAGACGATCTGTCATAATATCGCAAATTGTATAACGAAGGGCCGAATGAGAACACAAGTTGCTCAAAAAATAGATGCAGTTTTGTCGATGTACGGCTGCTTCAACTGGTGTGGATGGGCACCGTGCACTGCTATCTACTTCCACTCTGCAATCTTTTCCTCTTTAGTCTGCAAATTGCATTTAAGATTTTTTTTTATAATTATTAAATTTATTTAGGCCCAAATGCGGTAGCTCAACGAGGCCGACTGTTCGTTTTTTACAATAAATAAAAAAAAACAACTATGTTAAGTTTTTTGTCTCGTTTAGACGCAGCTTTCTGCTGCGTGTTGAGATCCTTTTTCTAGGGGGCGGAATATTGCCAGTGTTGTCCACTGCCATTTGAGGTTCGATCCGTTTGTCTTCTTTTGCGTTGTCGTTCATGTCCATGTCCTCATCCGTAGTACTTTCCTGCTGCTCGCGGTCAGATGTTCCAGTTTGTGTCTTACTCTTATCGGTCGTCATTGTATGTTCGTATTTTTCGGCATTCGTTTCGTTGTTGTTGTTGCTGGTTGTTGGTGCTTGATCCGAAGATGTTGGTTTTGCAGCTGTTAGTGGTTTAGCGTAAGATGGTTCTGGGCTGATTTCAGTTGGATTGATTAAGTTTTCCTTAACAGTTTCTACGCAAGGTTTTCCGAGGTGCAGCTTCTTCGTGCAGAACTGGCACGTAGGAATTTGCCCTGGGTACGTGACTAGTGATGTTTGATGAATGAGAACATCGTCACTTCCTAACGCTGTGACGGTTATGTATGAGGGAATTGGCTTGGTCACACGCATTCTCACCACACGAACACCGCTAGGGATGCCCGGGAAAAAAATCCTCCAAGTCTCATGTGTAACGGAGTCTACTTCTCCGTATTTTTGCAAGCATTTTTTAATCGCGCCGTCAGGGGTACGCGTAGCCAAATCATGGACACGAACTTCTACAGCGCCGTTCTCGATGTATACGGGAATGCTATATTTAAGGCTCAAGTTACCTCAAGGCTTGGTAGTATGCGTAAGAAAAATTGTGTTCAGCTTTGCCACCAGATTATCCATTTAAACCTTTTCAAAACTCTAAAAGAAGAATATCAGTCGATTTATTAGATCATCACGATTCAATTCATGCAAAATACCTGCTGGAAAAACCATCGGCTTAGCTGGATGGTGCTTTTGAAAAAGTGGCTTTGATTTTTTATCACACTACCACACCGAGTTGGGGTACGCAACACAACTGCGCAATGAAAAAACCACAGCCACTTTTTCAAAAGCACCGTTTAGCTGAGTCGATGGTTTTTCCAGCAGGTATTTTACATGAATTGAATCGTTATGATCTAATAAATCGACTGATATTCTTCTTTTTGAGTTTTAGAAAGGTTTAAATGGATAATCCGGTGGCAAAGCTGAACACAAATTTTCCTACGCACACTACCAAGCGTTCAATTCTAATACATGCTTAAAAAAGGTAACTTGAACCTTAACATTGCCGCATTCGGCGGTGTGCTGCATGTTGTTTCGCGAGGCGAATGACTCAGCTTGGTTAATGTTTGATATGCACGCAATGTTTGATATGATGCATTTGTAGGGTTTTCACTTCAGCCAGATTGAGTTTCATCTGCACTTTCAATAACTGTTCCACTTCCCGAATGGCTGGTCTTACGGGGCATTTCGAAAAATCAACAGCAACACAGTTCGGCCGTATCTGGATTGCTTTTTGCTGGGCACCGTCACTCATCACTAAATCGCACAGTAGATATAGGCTATTGTTATATGGACTGCTTGTGTGATAGGCACCGATTGATTTTTAGGTAGAATTGACTGTTTCACTTGCGCGGGACGATTTTTTGCTTCTGCTCAGGGCGAGATGTGAAGACAAACTGATTGCATTTAAGATTGTAGTTTGCTTGCGCTATAATTGCGGTCCGCAGCACACATTCTTGTAGCTGTAGCACCTGCGCTACACATATTGCCTGGATATTTTTCTTGTCCTCCTTAATTCCGTGGCAATGTGGATCTTTCCAGCGCCGACTGAGGATGGCGCATTGCCGCTGGTTCTAAACGCCTTCCTCAATTTTCTCTCGAGATTTTCCAGAGCTGAATTGACCAACTCTATTTGATGATGCCGAAACTTTAGGTTAACACGGGGACAGCTAACGTGTTGATTGCTCTGACTTCACGCGTTCAAGAAAGACTTCAAGATACAGTTCACTTGGTTCAAGAACGTTATTTCGGAGCTTTAGTTTGATGTCGGTGTGGCGAATCCCGGGGAGCTGCAGGAATTCGATATACTGATATGATTCGCCGCGAATCGTGTCCCGAATCATCTCACCTTCGTCGCAGTCTCCAGTCCCGACCAATCGCCCTGATGGGGGTTGAGAATTGGGGTACCACGGGTTATGAAATCTGGCGATAAACGGGGCTCGTGTAACGCCCAATTTCTAAGATACTGCGTACCCTCGCAATCATCATTGGGTTCGACAGGAGACAGCTGACATCTCGTCGATTTCTTCGCCTGTTCATTTCTCCTAGCGCCTAAGCCATTGTTGCCCTTCGCGATATTGTACGGGGACCTCCCAAATACTGGTTCAAAAGCTATAACATCGCTGATATCCGGTAGATCTTCGCTGAAATTGGGCTTCTTGTGGCTGATTTGGTCATAGAAGTTTAACACCTTAGTCATTTGGAAAAGATACTGTATTAGTGTGTTGTGTTTTTTCGTCAGTTGGCAAGCTCCCAGCATGCGAAGCTCAGTAGATACAATGATAGCAGCTGAGTTGTTCGAGATCCGACTCTCGAATCTCCGCTACCCTGGAGGTATTTGCTTTTCCCGGTGATGTTGAGACTGGTCGCCTCTAGGTGTAAGTCGGTATCGTAAACATCTTACGGTTGCCACTGCAACACAGAATACTTCCAGGTTTTGCACAAATTGCAGGTGAATTGGGAGCACGTTACCATTCATGACCTGAAGTTCACAGGTCAACTTCAAAGAATACTGCAGCTTTGGATTCCTGGGGCACGACATTGAATCCGTGTCGCGACATTGCGCAACCGCTTCATCCACATTAAATACCAAATCACGTAGCAACTGCCGACCAAGGGGTGGGTCTCTTTTTTCCTGTTTTGTTAACGACTAAGAGTAAATCAATTTTTGTTTTTTTCTTTGAAAGCAGCGAGACGATGAAGGAAGAAAGTTTAGAACAGCGTGGAAGCGGTCATATGAGCAAGCTTAGAGTTTATTGACGACGTAACCTTGTGCTCTACCGCAGGAGTCCGTATCGTCTTGAGTACTGTGGCTTTAAATATTAAAAATACTTTTTTTTCCAGTCCCTTGCTTTAAATACACGTTAAGTTTAATAAAAAAAATGCCCCCTCACGCAAAACAGGATTGCTACGGCTCTGTTTGGGGTACAAATGTATTTGCACTTCTAGCAATGTATTAGGTGCTAGATAATTATACTGGTTTGTTTAGTCTTCCCCATATCAAAAATTCCAATAACAAATCCCCAAAAGAGACTTATTTTGAAACCTCAAAACTCATTTGCTGCCTTGAATCTATGCGGAATCCTAAATAAGATTTGTCGTATTCTCCGTAATGTACGCAAAATATCTGCTCAATGTTACCATGTCGCACCGACATTATTTCTAAAAACCATGTACAACACGTTAACGTACAAGAAAAGCGCCAAAGCGCACTATTTAGAATTTAAAAATAGCCCCTCTTTCCGAATCTGAAAAGATATTATAAAGCTATTCAGTCTATCATCATATAGGCAGCTGTATTAGTGAGTAAAACTGAATAAAAAAGCGTATGACACCAGGGAAACAAGCAGCACTTAGGCTTGGGCAAAGTTCAATGTGTGCGTTCTGGAAACGTCTTCTACATCTACAATCGTTTTGCCCTTGACGGATGCGTGGAATATTATGCTAACATTAAACATCAGTCGAAAACAACGTCGTTGGTTCATACCGGAAACTTTCCCATCAAACTCGGAATACCCAGGTTCAAAGCGGGGCAATATCGACAAATAATAATCTGCGTGTCATATATTCACTATAAAAATCAGCCAGCAAGTATGCAATCATTTTTGGCAATGCTACAAAAGCTTTTGCTGCATGAAGCCTTTTGCTCCCAAGCAAAAAGCGCCGTAATGTATGCTTTATTTTTCTCGTTTTCTATTTTTAGACGTGCACGCTAAAATCGTTGATATTATACAATAAGTAATACACGCTATGTTGGGTTTATTATGTTATCTCAAGTTGTTATGATCGTGTTATATTGCTATCATCGTTTGTTATAAATGTGATATTCGTAGAGAATTTTTTGTTAGAATTTTTGTTATCTTAACACCTAAAGGTTTCTACTTTATAACAAAATTTGATAGGAATTTTTTCGTAACAAAATATCAGCATGAGTTATAGTTGGTATATTTCCTTCTGATCGGGTAGTAAGCGAGAAACTTGTGTAAAATTGTATAAGTTCCAACTCTGCCGAATAATAGTATCTGTTATTTGGTATAACAAAGCACTATAGCAAAGTAACTAGAAAATGCGTTTGGATCGGTATCGTAATTTTTGCTTTTGCGGATGAAAGAGTCAAAACACATTCGTGAATATGATTTGTATGTAGTATGCAAGACCCATCATTCGAATCGAATATCTTCTGCAGCCCAGGCTCTGGAACATACTTACTTTATATACCGTAAACCGGGGTGACATTGATCACTTTTCGAAGTAATCATTACATATTTTTAGACGCAACGCATTTTTTCTCAAGTTTAGTATTTTAAACCATGTATTGATGTATGGAGAACAAGATTGGATGGTTTTACCTAAAATTGTCCGATTACAGCTATTTTTTCAAAAATGATTTCAAGTTGAAGTCCGTTTTCGTGTTCCGGGGTGACTTTGGTAATCTGCATGTTCACCCACATTAAGTTATTGATGTCAATGCTTTTCATTCAAATGTTTGTTTAAACTAATTCTGGAAAGATACTCATTGTTAAATAGATGTTAATTAGTATTATACAAAGTATTTCAATGTACTGTAAAATTCGAGTAACCAAAATTCGTATAATTTGTGTCCAACTAGAATAAAAGATTCTGAAAACTTTTAAAACTGCTAAAATTGTTTTGTTTCAGTGTTTTATCAATGTGCAAAAAGTTTCATCCATTTTAACGCATTGGAATATTGAACAATAAAAAAATATTGCGTATTCTAGCTTAAAATAATTTGAAATTATTGCCAACTAGTTTCACAAAAATGTATTAAAAATAAACAAACTCTTAAAACTAAATTTAGCATATCCCAATCTAAAGGAAAATAAAAACTCGCTTGTAATTTATTACTCTTGCTCAAATCTGAGATTGATTTGTTTTGTAAAAAATAGGCACTTTACATAGCTTCGTAAAAATCAGGTAAAGTTAAATTTCGTTTTTTTGCAGTTTTTGTACTCAAAAACCGAACAATATACTCAAAAAGTATAACAAATTAGTATTTTATAAGTTTAGAGTAAAAATTATTTCACATTAAAATGATTCGGTAGACTATTCTGGTTTAATAAGAGATCTACGAAAAAGCTTCGGGTGATCAATATCACCCCGATGATCAAAGTCACCCCGGTACACGTACAATACACATACTTTTTGACCGGTTTTTGAAAAAAAATGCTCAAAAAGAAATTTAATAAGCTATACAACGTCGTGTAAATGGTCAAAATTGATTTGAAACTACCGGAGTTATAGCAATATGAAGAAAAATGGGAATTTTGACGTATTTAAAAGACTTATTCTATACAAAATTAAATATTACATGATTAAATAGTCAAAACAAGAATATTTTAACACTTTACGAATGACTTTAGAATAAAACTATCCAATTTTATTATAAATTTAATAAAAATTAGACATATTAGATATTAGATTTTAGTTCTGGGGTACGAATGTACCCCACAAAACCGTTTACCTAGAGAAAAAGTCGCCGCGGCCTAAGTATCGGTTTTAAAGTACCTGTCAAAATTGTTGGAAAAAGTGGAAAAAAGCAGCGCGAATTCCTGTTGACTTGGTTTATTACTAATTATCATGAAAAATAACTCGCAAAGAGATTTTAAATAATTCAAGCAGTTTGCGAATCTGAAGAGACGAAATTTTATGCAAGAATGAAAAAATACAATATTTGAGCACCAGAAAATACGACGAATTCTAGCGATTCAGAGGACGCAAACAGTGTCATGAAATGGATGGGTTGTTTTGTTCAAAATCCGAACTCGACCCGACCCCGATAATTTGTAATTTGAAAAACCCGAACCCGACCCGAGCCCGAAAGTCCAAAATTTCAAAAACCCTGACCTGACCCGAACCAGAGAATTTCAAATTTGAAAACCCGGAACCGGACCCGAACCCGAGAAGCTTAAATTTACAGTATCCGAACCCAACCCGAAACCCGTCGGGTTCGGGTCGGGTCCGGGTTTCGGGTCCAAAAACCCGAACCCGACCATCTCTAACGGAAACGTCCTTATCCTTATGGCTTATAAAAAGGATGATTTTTCAGCATTTTTTTAACATGAAAATAACAATAGAAACAAATTATCTTTGGCGAATTTTTGAACATATATTTTCACCACAATAAAGTTTTTTGAAAAATGAACAAAAATGGCGAATTTAAAAACAATCTCACGTAGCAGATCGCCGCGGACAACTCAAAGTCCGTGCACGATTAAGCCGGTAATGTTTACATGAAACAAAAAAGGCTTATCTGCACAGGACTGACCACAATAGGTGATTGAAAGTTGAAATTAAAAATATTTTAGTCATTTTTATAAAGTACTCGATATATCGTTCATTTGCTATTGACCTTGCTATTCTGTCTGTACGTCGGAATGTTTCGAAAGCAGTTTTCAATGCCGATCTGCGAATCGACTGCTCCGAACTTCTACAACTTTTGAACTTCGACATTCGTCATCGTAGTTTTCGAACCCATCCATTTTTCGTTTCAATTGCAGTAATAATTGTCGAAATGTATCAATTGTATGTATGTTATCTGTTGATATAAGAGATTTATGCCTGCTGGAGACCGAGTTAAAACAAGATCCAAGTTTTGATGACTCCATCAATTTCGATGCTATCACTGGGAATATACACTTGATATGGGTTCTTCCAATATTCATTGTACACCACGTTGTTTGTCTCTTTCCGGTTGGCAAACAACACCCAAAATTTGCTAAAACATCTTGAAGCTTTTATGCGGCTCAGCGGATACTAAGAGCACGTTGATTGGTTTTTCATTTGAACGAATAAATCAAACATAAGCGAAACATCTTTCAATGTGCAACTGCTGGTGTGTGTATACAATCCATTTCCCACTGTCTTGCAGTGCTTTTATGGTAGAAACTTGTCTGCATCTATGTAATGATATATTTGTTTTCATCAATAGATGGAAATGAAAGGCGATAGCTCTATTGTACATCCAACGACTCATTTCAAGTATGTCTGTTCCTACACGTAAATTCTGAGGCCGCCATCGTATACAATAAGCCCCGCGCGAATACATCCACGTATCAATAGGATATTTGCAATATATTCGTACTTGCAGAATGAAAAATAATGTTTTTGATTCTGGCACGTATTCACAAAAAATAAAATATTGAAAAATGACATGAAACGATCTCACCAGATCTGCATAAATAAATTCATTAGATTTCTGTGAAGAATTCTCCTTCGTCCGCGAAATTGTTGCATCAGCTACTCAGGTCCAGGCGGCGCTGCATGCGCTAAGCGGAACAAACGGGCGTATTTTTTCGCGTCTTGCTTCACATACTTCAATGGCAAAGTTGTGACGACAAATTTCTATGCAAAATCACACTTTTCTCGCGATATTTCAACCTACTAACACGAAACTCAACAGTAAAAACTAGTTACTAAACGATTGACTTCGTTTTCCTGTTGAATATATTGTATATCACTGAAAAACTTTGAAAAATATTGGACGTCAACGACAACACGTCCGGGCGATTCGCCAGTCCTTTCAATGTGCAACTCCTGATAATCCTAAAGTGTTAGTTGATCAATACCGGCGCCAGCCAGGTCCGAACGTAGATCGCGGAAGAAAAAGGAAGGACTTGCTTTTGCTAGAGGCCGTATATACTACTGCGCACTCTACCAGTATCACGGGAGGAGGATATTTGTTAGTGAGTATTATACTATAATAGAAGTTGGAATCTACTTCTACTTTACCGACGCCAGAAAGGTGACTCCACTATCTGGACTAGATATCGATCCATCAACTCATGGACCGGGGACCAACGGCTTTACTTCCCTTCCGAAGGAACATATGACCACAGATTTTTTCACCTCAAAAAAATCTCAACGACCTCGGCTGGAATTGAACCCAAACGAACAGGAATGAGTGGCGGTCACGCTTACTACTCAACCATCGGAGCCGTCACAAAGATATGACGCGAGTTAACGATGAAGCCACGCGACTCAGGTGCTGACGTCGAAGTTCCTCGAGACAACCGGCAAACATTGCAATCGCCAAGCTAGGCATTTTTGTTAGACGACGACAACGTGCGACCCAATCGATGGCAACGTGTGACCGGATGGATGGCACCACCGCGAGGATTGCAGAGTTAGCAGTATTGAACTGTAGTTAGGGCTAATTAATTGAAATAAATTCATTCGATGTGGAACGGTAGAGTAGTGTAGTTGTATTTTTTAAAAAGAGTATCACAAACTCTTATTCTTAACTCGCGTATTATTCCATTACAGCAGATAGCTGACTCTCCGGAAGATTCTGCCAATTTTATCGCCGAATTTTTTCAAAGTGTGTTTGAGACTAGAGATGGGCCATTCGTTCGCGAACGGTTCAAGTGAACTGGTTCTTCGAAGAGAATGAGCGAACGGAAGTTCTTTTTAAAAGAACGGTAGTTCTCAATTCTCTTCAAAGCGAATGAACTGAACCTGACCCAAAGCCGTTTGGCGAATTTCTCGGACCGATTTTTAGGCGAACGAATGAAAATGAACCGACTTGCCGTCCCACAAACCGCTCTCTGTGCTCTCCCTGAATGGAACCGGCGAAGAACGACTCATCACATTCTCTATTTCTCTAGTTATACATCATGAAGAAATCGCTACCCTTGATGAACTTGTTAAGCATACAGGGGTATAATAGTTTGGGCACCATCTGTTTGGTTCCTCTCCAAGAATCGAATGTTTTGAGAGACATTCGCTAGATACAAGTAAAATATCAGCTGAACGGAAGAACGGTTCATCTGAACTAGTTCTTTTTACAGAACTGTTCAGTCGGGAATGGTTCTTCGGAGTGAACTGTTTCGCCCATCTCTATTTGAGACTGAAGAACCTATCTACATACTTAAGGTACTTTTCTTTTCATCAAAATGGAATACATTTGAATATGCACTTTTTTGACTCCATATCAATATACACTGTCGCCTTGATGCTGCTCCCATGAAGTGGCCCATACTTTCTACTGGATTACGACCTTCAAACACTGGTATTTCGGCAAATTGTATCCGAACGACTACTAGTTGGAGGATGTAATCAACGGTAGTAGTTTGTAGTTGTTTTGATCCGAAAAATAGTGGTTGTAACCGAGGATTGCCAGGTATTTACTTCAGGAGTACCGCAAGGAAGTCTCTTGGGACCGCCGATGTTTCTGCTTTACTTTAATGATATGCATTTAATGACGTATCGTAAGTCTCCTATATAGAGAGATGCTGTCTATCTCCCGAGCTACGAACATCGGTGTGCAGCAAGAGGTTAACTGGATTGTCCAGCCATTTTGAAACTGATTAGTATGTAGCAATATTAGGCTTCTAGTGCTATTTCGACGCACTAATCGCAATATGGTTGGGGTCGTCATCAGCCAACAAAGAAGGTTTATTATCTATTTGATTCGCTTTTTTACCTTTCTCATACCTTTTTTATTTGACGGTTATAAATAAGAATAGAAAAAGTCCCAAGGGCATCAGAAAGCTCAAGGATAGATAGCAAACTTTCTGAGTATTCCAAAATATGCTCCATAATCGCACATTGCACCACTTATTAAATATACGGGAAGTATATACAAACATAGGTATCCAACATGTGTGATGGGTCTCAGCTAATTAATCACCTTGATACCACGTTCGTTTATACTCTAGCCCCGACACACTCTGCTGTAAAAGAACTTCTGAATTTTTTGCTCATATAGATCTACAGAAAGAACTCGCACTACAATTTGTTTATGTTTATTCAACAGCCCAGCAATAAAAATTTAATAAGTTTCAAAAATAAAACCCAAAATTAAGCCTGCTTCGATGCTAATAATTGCATTACAGCAAATTCAACGCGAAATTCTCTTGCAACACAACCACCAACAACCCATCTCCAAAACATAGCAACCCACACTGATAGCCAAGCCCGTAGCAAATAAAACCCAAATAAGTGACAAATCTTCTACCCCGATCGCCTCATCCAGTGGGGACTGTTGCCGTTCGTTTCGAACACCTCCATCCGACAAAAGCGCCGTAGTCCTATAGTAACGATACAAATCCCCTTCGGCAAACGAATCACTATAGAACTTCAGCAAATAAAACATCCACGATTCGCTTCTAGTAGTCGCCAGCACTGGAAAATCCAACCACGTCGCCTTTGACAGCCGTTTTCCGTTCGTCGTCTCCAGATACTCCAACTGGTAGATGTTCGATTTCATAAAGCACACAAACTTCCCATCGCAGTAGTCAGAGACAGTGACGTTGCATTGACAACGCTGACCGACACCACCCATGCTATCCCCCGGAAAGCAACAGCTACGGTTCAACTGTTCGATGCTGTCCAGTTCCGGATAGAAGCGAGGATTAAGAATGAACGAGATCACCATCGATTGATAGACCGAGATTAGGATTATGTTCAGCAGCAGGAACACACCAACAAACTGTCGTTCGAGATCACTTTCAAACCGTAGCCGATTACCGGTGAAAGCAGCTTGCAACACTTCGTTGATGTAGTGGACAAGGGTGAGACAGGATCGTTTGGCGTTCATCAGCACCCGGACGCCTGCTATGAGGACAACTGCCACGCTGTAGCTGAGCCAGATGAACCGATCGAACGGATCGGTCAGAACGGATACCAACGGTTTCTCGGCGCTGGGCGGAACGAAAAACCAATAGAAACGTGATCGATGCATGTAGACGAAGTGTTTCTTCAAATGAATTAAATTCAAAGTTGCTACGAATAGTAGGCTTTCCTTGTGCGATGGTTCCGATCGAATGCTGAAGATTTGCTGGAAGGTCCCGTTCGCTCGGAAGGCAATTGTTTGCAGAAGGTATCGGTCGGCAGGGTCCGCCAGAATGGTTTGAAATTTCAAGCCGAACAGGTTTTTCTGTGCCATTGCTATGGGGTTCGTGTGAATAGTTGGCCATCGGTACCAGCGGTTGCGCAGGCAGTTTCGGTAGTGAATGGGATTGTCCAGGTCATCCAGTGCCAGGTAGATGCGGTTCGGTTGGTAGTTGAGGGTTTCATGAGATGTTGCAGGGTTCCTTGATATAACAATCGTACGATAGGCTACTAGATTAGAAAACTTGACGGAACGGCCAGGAAATAGGATTACGCAATCGTGTTGAGCCGTAGTAGGCTTTGCCGGTGGTAGGTGAAATATCTGCTTCGTAAGGTTGTGGTTTTGCAGTAGGCGCTGTAAAATTTGCAACTCGAGCTTAGATTTCGAATCAGTTTCGTAGAGGTAAATCTTCACTTCGGTTCTTCCAGGGCAGATCAGGTTGAGAACGTTTAAAACTTGTTCGGTTAGCCGCTCTGCTGGGTTTTGATGGGGATCAGCGCTCCCGCGAGCTGAGATTACCAGAAGCGTCACTAGTAATAAAAACATTTTGCACGGAATGAGCATCAAGCGTCGAGTTTCCGCCATTTATATGGACGTTAAAAGCTTTTATTAACCACTTTGATTGGTAATTTCCGGGTTGATGAAAGCCGTTAAAAGCCTTTTAGCCCAGATTTATGTAGCAAAAATAGCGAATGCATTTGACCGATTAGGTTCGTGTGGGCCATTTTATAGTCACCCGACTACTGCGATTAATAGTCACGCACTTTCCGCTTCTTCCAACTGCATGACATATGTCAACACGAATGAGTCGGCATCGTCATTTTTAATTCTAAATTTTATCAGAAATTATGCTTTTATTTCTCCAGTGTGCTCAATTGCATAAGTATAAACACAGCATTATGTGAAAACTCTGTCGTCCCAAACCAACCCCACGAGTTTGGATTATAATAAATGAACACAACTCACTGACGCTGAACACCGATAATTTGTATTTCGAAAGAGTTTTCATTCCATTCAAAAACCTTTCTTGCCACAAACAATCCTTCTCCTCCATTCCATCATCACATTTATCAAAGCAACCTTCGTTTCTCATCCAAATCACCTCGGCATAAATTGACAGCTTTCTTCTGACATATGCCTGTTCCGATTTTTCATCCCAGCAGCGGTTTGTCTGTGCCTTGTCTCGGATTGTTTACCTACAGAAAATTGGGTATTTCGCCTCGCAAAACCCGGGATTTGCTTTCTTTTGATTGTTGTGTGTGTTTTTTTTCCTTACGCAAAAGCTTTCTTCAGTGTACGTGGGGAACTTCATCCATCATCGTCAGCAGAAGTGTACCTCCGTGGGGAAAAAGGTAGGCCGAAGTTGTTACGTGTATTATAGTGACGGCACAGAACAGAATCCAGCGCCTACTACTCCCTCGGCTTGACGATCCAACAGAAAGTAGAAAGGGGTTACGTTTTAGCATCCCACGAGACCGGTTCCCGTCTTCGTTAAGGCTCGGCATGCTTTTCAATTCCAACCGTCAAAAACATTCATCATAATAGATTTCCTGCTTCCTTGCTGTTACCTACACAGTAACTGGAAGCTTTTTTTTTTCATCCGAACTCGTTCGCTGAGGAGTGACAGAACGAGTAGGACTCAGACTGGGGATTGTAGCAGTTTCGAGGAAAAATTCTTCGTTCATATTTTCATCAGTAAGGGGCGGGGAACGAAATGTAATAATTCCGACCGATGCTGCTGAACCAAGTGGAAAATCACTCCTCCAGATCAGCGTGTCTGATTTGGAGACCTTTTCTGCTAACTGACGGCTATAAATTGCAGACGTTTTTCCCACTTCGACACACGGGCGCAAAATTAGACGAAGAACGTTGTTGTTTGCTTGTGGTTTTCTGTTATCGACCGGATTGGGAGGGAATTTTATTTCTCAAACTTTTCTGATTCAATTTCTGCCAGCAAGCGGAATTAGATTATAGAACTTATTGAGTTAGTTGCCGAAAGCAACACCCGAAACTAAGCTGTGTTAGACGTTGATTTTTCACAACATTCAGTGGAAAATTTATGTCATCAACGTCGTGGCCTACTATGTATACTGTGGCATCGGAATGACCTATTTCAGTATTTTATCACAGCATCATCGTTCACAGTACATTTTCAATCGCCAATATTAAAATCAGTGAAACGGTACGTAAAAGTTCAGGAAAGATCAATATTCCATTCTTCGACGATCTAGACAAAAAGTATACCTCTCAGGGCAAACTTCTTGCTGCTTCATCTTGCGGAGCAAAAGCCGGTGTAGCTGCGACGCAAAAAAAACACAAACTTCACCCCGCACCAGAGCCGCAAAACTTTCGCTCGCTTGTCATTCAACCTACTTCAACGAATCGTCATCTTTGCTACCTGGGCTCATGGTCTGTTTGTCTACTTCAACTTTTGCGAAGCAACAAAAAAACCTCCCAAATTTGCAAAATATCAACAACGTCGATGTCGTCGACGTCGATGATGAAGAAAAAGATAAAACCGTGGATGGGGGTGAAAGTTGAGAACTCAACCACCCCCGCCCCCCTTTATCAATTCGTTTGGAAAGGTACGGACGTCTCGCATCGGAAATATCGGATATCGGAAAAGTGTCGCGATGGAAACGAAACGTGCGTAGAACCGGACTACTATGACAACGTCGTCCGTCCGACGATGTGTGTACGAGACAACGACACACACACGTGTGGTTCCATACGGAACGTGAGCACCGTTCCATCCGTTGAATATTGGCTCTGCTGCTGTGGAATGTTTGGGGGGGGGGGGGGGGGGGGGGCTGCACACCGTAATCGGATGGGACCGTGTTAAGGGGGTAACTCGATTCCGATTCTCTCGAGATGGGAGAAGAATGATGTTTGGTTGTTTGATTACCGTTCGGTTGGGTTGCTCTCTAGACTGGGGGAATGTCGGTGCATCTCGTTTTTTTTTCAACGTGAGTTAGCATTGCGACAGTATGGTGAAATTGAATTCCAAAGCTGAATTGTTGCATTTCGTTGAGTTGATTTCAAGTTGTCTGGATGGTTGAGAAAGAGTTTTTGAATCGAAATAGATTGGATTTGAATTTCATAAATGGCTGGAATCAGATGATTTTCTGGGAGTGATGAGTTTTACTTACTGTGTGGTGTGTGTGAGGGAAGTCATGTTGCTTACCTGTAATGAAAAAGAAATCGAAAGAAACTTATTAATACTAAAATAATCGATTTACTGGGGCTAAATATGAGAATTGATTCGTAGTTAAAATTGCTATAAAGATAACTAACTTACAGTAAAACTAATATTCAAGGTAATGATAGTTGACCGCCGAACAAAAATAGAGTAGAAAATCGAGATTTCTATTTGAGAGCGATTCTAGGAATATTGCTCCTTTTCGATAGAAATTATATTCTAGATGAATACAACCGGCCCCTGAACGGTCTGCTTCCGGACCGAAAATGAGCCATTTAAAATCATCGATAGATCGCGTGATTTTGCTAAACAACAACGAAGAAGTATCTTGTCTGCGTACCCGCATGGGTAGTAGAGATTGATGCTGTAATCTCCGACAGGGGCCTTAGTACTGAAATAAGATGTTGGCTTCTTCCGGAACCTTTGCTTCAGTCAGTGAAAACTTTGGTTTGCTAGCAATTACGTTCAACAAAAATCGAGGAAGAACAGAAAACAAATTATTTTCAATCAGTCTCATTTCAAGCCTTCAACCGGATCTGCATTTCCAAACTTTGTTCTTTTGAACGGGGCTCGTCTACCTGTTCGCCGTTTTGTGCCGCTAGGCATGCCATAGCAAGCAAACAATTAGGTCATACAGTTACCCGTTGTGGAAAATGCGGAGAATTTCGATAAAATTGCCTACTGTGGAGATACTAAGCATGAACTCTCGACATATCCCACGTACAAATTATGCGGGGGAAAATTGAAGCATTAAATTAGGGAACACCCGGAAAAGAAGAGAACTACGTCTTTGGCCACGATTAATTTCTACGCTTTCTTGGTCACTAAGGAGCGAGAGTCTGACAATCGCATTGCGGGAACATCTTCTAATGTGCCTATAAATTTTCGAAAGAGGAAAATCTTTTCCTCTCCCAGACTTCCTCGTAAAGGCTCCTGAGTGTATCCCTTGATGTGTGCTATTCCAAAATCGAAGTAAGTGGCTCCTCGTCTCGGAAATCTTAGAAACTAGCAGGATTTTCCACATGGGACATCAAAACCTCCATGTGGCCCTATATTTCCGTCCCTTTCATTTTCCCAAGTTTTACACGATGCATTTGGTACGTGGGAAGGTCTTTTAAGGACTTTTTGTGCATCTGAGTGTCTGATTTTTTCCGAATATACGCGCCGTTAGAAATGCAAATGAAAAACTTGAGGAAAGCTGAAAAACGCAGTTATTGGCTCCGGTTCGTCGAAGGATTCACTCTCTCTCTATCTATCTATCTATCTCTATCTCTTGCTCTCTATCTTTCTCATCACCCTCTCTATCTATCTCTCTCTTCTGTCTCTGTCTCTCCTTTATCATGGTTCCTACCTCTTGGTGTCGTTGTACATCCCAAGAAGCCAAACAAGGTACGGCTTGTATGGGATGTTGCTGCAACTGTCAGCACGTGCCCCCCCCCCCTATTCGACCAGAAACTGCTTTGGTGAAAAGATATTTGCATTTTCCTACTTCAACATGCTGATATTTTAAAAGTGATCAACAAGATGATCGATTTGTTTTGTTCTTTTTGAACATTTTTTTTAACCAAATAATTAAACATACACACTTCGAAAAACTCTTGTAATTTTACGTCATCTTGCGCCGACATATGCCAGCGAACAAAATGACCGATTATTACGTTAATTCTTATTTTTACAAGACGCTAAATTATTCAAAAACGTAATTTTACATTATGCCAACGGTAAAATAACGTGCGACATGTAAATTTACAAGAACGCTGAGAAATTACATCTGTCTAGTAAAATTGAAGTAAGACGCATTTTCAACCGAGTTGAATGATTTAAAAATGACCTGACAGTGGTCGAAAGGCCACACGAACTTATTTTCCCTTTTGTGCAACCGAACATGTTTGATAAAAAAAACTCTACATTTTCAGCGGATAATCCGCAGAACTAGCAATCTAACTGCATTTTGATCTTCACACGAAAAATTATCTTGCGCAGCCGATGGACCTTTGAAGAACTTTTGAGAGAAATACGCGCTTCACTTCGTTTGATGCGTTTATGATGCGGGACGTGTAATTTTATGGCATCTTACACTGAAAACATAGTCATTGGGTCTCAATTTCATTTCTTGCGCTTAAAAATAGTGTGTGCGTAATCGTTTTTGTTGATAATGACGGAATACTGAGTTTATTAAAGAGAGTATTATGAGTGCGTCGATTATGACATAAAAATAGAAACGTGATCTATTTGCGTCATAAGCAATTGATTTTTTTAGTGTGTAAAATGTCATCACCTCTAGAAATCTATCCGGTGATAAATGAAGTTAAATAACACACTCATCAGTAGAATGACGCAGTATAAGTAAATGTAGTGGTTATGTGCGAAAAAGAAATTTAACCGCAACGGCGGACGTTCCACAGGGTTCTATACTTGGACAAATTCTTTGGAATGCTATGTAGGACGGAGCCACCCTAGGGGCGTGAAGATTGTCGGTTTTGCGGACGACATGGTGCTCCTAGTGATCGGCGAATCACCAGAGGAAGTTGAAGTACTCGTAACGGAGGCAATAGATGTTGTGGAAGATTCGATGCGCAAGAAGAACCTGACGTTAGCTCACCACAAAACCGAGATGGTACACTATCCGTCGGAGAGTGTATCATAAACTCAACTCGGGAAGTTAGACAACTGGGAGTGATGACCACATCGGCACTATCTCTGATCATGCCCGGCGATCAGCAGCAGTAAAAAGCGATTACTGGCAGGACCTGCATAGGCGACGGTACTGCAGGCGAAGAGGAACACATCTTGGCTGAACAACACGTTCAGGCTGATGGACATGCGGGTGTCTAGCGCGTATCGAATTATCTCTTCAGACGCAGCCTACGTAATAGCTGCAACGATTACCATAAACCTTCTATTCGAAGAAGATAGCGAGTGTTATAGGGATCGAGGCACGAGAGGAGTCCGTAAACAAGCCCGAGCTGATACCTTAATCAAGTGGCAACATCAGCGGGATAACTCTGTAAACGGTAGATGGACACATCGACTAAGTCCATGCCTGTTGATGTGGATGAACCGAGCGCATGGTGATGTGAACTTCCACATGACACAGTTCTTGTCTGGGCATGGCTGTTTCAACAAATAGGTTCGGCTACGCAACATCGCCGTACTGCAGAAGGATGTGGTCTTCGAATGCCCGCGATTCGATCACTAGTAAAACGAAATGAGAACCATTGTCGTTAAAAACGTTAACATGAACAATATTGTCAAAAGAATGTACGCGGAAAAAATGAGACTTCGGGTTGTCGAGACACCGATGAACCGAAAGTTACACTTTAACCGGAATCGCCTGACTGACCTTGGCACTCGACAAGCCAGTCTGCTGAAGAGAGATAAAGCAGGCGCGACTGGAGTAGGCTAGATCCACCGCTGGGGACTAGACTGAGCACACGCATCGTTGATCGTCGGGGCATTCGATAGAACTTTCGACGTCGGGAAATTTCTCCATCGGAGTAGGCTAGGCCCAACGTCCGAGATTAGCTCGAGTAGATCGGGAAGTAGTACCGGCTGAAGGTCGTCGGGGCGTTTGGGAACTGGAAGTCAATCCTCCACCAGAATCGTTGGACCGACCTTGGCATCTACCTGTGCAACATCGGTATCGGAAGATCTTCCACTACCGGGAGACCCTTCGTCTGAGTAGGAAAGATCCACCGTCGCACAGTGGCGGGTCTTTGAACAAAAGTCGGACAAAACCAAAAATGTTGCTCAATCTGGCTGAAAATTGCATGCTAAGGTAATTTTTGGGTGCTGAGTTCAATTTTAATGTCAAAATTTATAAAAGATGAAATATATTTTACCATACAGTGCTATCGGACCTAATAATACCTTTTTCAAGATAAATATTTTTTTAGTGATTAGCTGTATCAATAACAACGATAAAACTACTTTCAATCTCTAAATAAAGTGTTTGTTTACGTTTTATTCAGTTGTTATTTTGCACTAGTCACCATGATCCTCCATATTAGCAAACATTTAAAAATGTCGATTTAAAAGGGGGCAAAACAACACCTTGAAATTCAAAAAGTAAAGATGATTTACCATAGATTGTATAATAAGTGACCGTTCCGAACTATTTCACCTTATTGTACAGAATACATTTGTGAAAAAAAATTCTAACAACCCACTCAAGATATATTTGTAAAAATAAAACATAGTTGGAATAAAATTTGGCGAACATGTTGAACAAAGTTCTATAAAAGCCCTTTAAAATGAAACTAGTTGTGCTCAAATCGGATTAAAATTGAAAGAGCAACATGATTTTGAAGTGAGGATATATACTGTGCTTTCGAAAATAAATTTCATCATAATTGTCTGACACAGCGACGTTTAAATTATCCCGACGTTATTAAAAATCTAATTCTCATTCGGCGGTCAAACAAATTTTAAGAATATGTCATTCAGGTGTCGGGCCATTAGGCCGAAAGCCGTTAGGCCGAATGCTGCAAGGCCGAACGCCATTAGGCCGAATGGGTCATAAAGCCGAATGTCATTAGGCCGAATGGGTCATTAGACCGAACGCCATTCGGCCGAATGGGCCATTAAGCCGAATGGGTCATTAGGCCGAATGGGTCATTAGGCCGAATTGGTCGTTAGGCCGAGTGGGTCGTTAGGCCGAATTGCGCTGAATGTCATTTGATTAAAAGCATCGTTTCAGAGACTAATTGAGATGACGGGTTCACGAGTTTCCCATGGCTAAAAAGTCATGTTGTACTAGAGGGTCCCACGAAATGTCAAACAGAAAACGCGTTGATAATCGAAGGTGCTTGGCTTTTCTTTGGAGAGTGGTGTATATTCCTTAACATCGCTTGTGATGGGTTTATTTATATGCATTTTATTTAGAAACATTTTTTTTAAATTTGCTGATTGCGCATACTAATACGTATTCATTAGAATTGCATGTATCATCCGGAACATTAAGATACACAAGCCCTATGTCATAAGATCAAAAATTGAGTGTATGTCATAACGTCCGAAAAATTAAAGTTTCAACCCAAATTGTTTCCGATGTTTACAACGTACCCCTAGTGCGTCATAAGGTCTCTCTGGCACATTTCCTAGTCCATTTAACGAGCTACTTTCTCTCAATCTCGGTGGAGTTGCATGATTTAAAAATCTTTACGCATTTTTGCTCGTAAAAAATAACAGATGCATGTAGCAACGATCCTTGAAACGAACTTAGCAACGAACAATAAACAATTGCTACCAGCTTTACGAGCCTGATGGAAAATTCGGTCATCAAATTTGTTTGTCAATGTCGCAAAAACTGAAGGGACCATTCTTTCTTCTTTACTTCAAAAGATCCAGTATACGACGTACCATGGAATTTGGAGTACTTCTTTGTGAGTTGGTGGTCTCGATTAACCTCTGATCGTTAGCTAGTTAGTCTCCGCAGCGCTGTCTTCCTATATACCCTCCGTCTTTTTGATCTGTATATTCCAATGTATTGAATTATCAAGAACAACAAACCAGGTCAAAACGTGGCATAGCCAGTCGAAGTGTGTGGGCGAATGTGTTCCTTGTTGGAAGAAGAACCGCACAGAGAAATGAATACGCTCAGAAAAATGAACGACACCGCAAAGTCGTTAAAAATTTTAATACCTATGCAATTAATGAATATATTATTGCTTTTGTAGCAATCATTCCCGAAATAAAATATACGATGTTAACTGAAATCAGATGAAGTCCAACGTGGTTCTATAAGTTTTAGCTAAACATTCTCTAGAAAATATAATGTCGAAGAGTTTTCCCTAGAAAATACAATTACCAAACAAAACCATTCTGATTATAATATCACTATCCGGAAATAATTTCTCAGAATGTACCGTTCACCAGAAAATCAAACCCAAAGTATATTTCCAATGATTGATATTTCAAAATAAAATCCCATTTATAAAAAGCATAGGTAATAAAAGAAAATTAAAATAAAAAAAATCAGTTTAACTTAATATAACCACTAGCCATAACTATTTTTCGGTTGTTACACTGCTCTAGCGCATGCGGCCTAGCCGCATAACCGAGGACAAGGATCCGAAGCGGCGTAAAGCCGCTGAGGATTCGCCGGACGAGGTGGCCGCCAACCCGCCGTCGCACAGTGATTCCTCTTCATGCAAAAGTCGGAAAAAATTAAAAAAGTGTATTAAATATTTTCAAACAATGGTTTCTTGGGTAATTTTGGGTCGCTGATTACGAATATGATGTCTACATAGCCCTAATATCTGAAGATATCATGATAGGGAGGTAAATAGGGGTATGACGGTCAAGACGGCTGTCATGTGCTGAAGAGCGGAACGCGAAACGTTAAAAACAATTTCAAATAATTTAAAGAAAATTTCACGTCGTTACTTGGGTCCAGGAAGGATTGTACAAAATCTCTAAACAATTGTTAGAGTTATGATGGACACTGCATATTTTCAAAGTGCCTCTGGAGATTCACTATCACTCGCTCAATTTCTAGCACTTTGCTATGCAAACTAAAGAAATTATTCTTCAAATGTTGCCATATACAGTGGAAATTGGTTGACTATTACCACTCTCTGTATCGCAAAGAAATCTAAAAATTATTCCTTTTTTAACCGATTTACTTGAAAATTTAAAATTGTAAAATTTGCTTGAAATAAGGTGTTTGGATAAATCAATGTATCGACTATAGTAGTTTTGAATCGAAAGGACACTGAACCGTCAATAAAATGCACAGAATTTTTTTTTATAATTTTAAATTTATGTTCATGCACATATTTGGAGCATGAATATTTATGTAAAATTAAGTCCCACCACACACACACCACTTGTCGTGCTTTCTTCAACGATTTTTTTTTATAAATTTACACGTTGATTGAAAATTACAGCTTCATTAAACGGGATACCAATGCACTTTAATGTATTTTTAAACCAATATTGCTGTAAAATAAATGACATGTAATATCACACGAACGAAACTGTAAAATCGTATGCTTTTTGATACTCCCATTGAGTACATCGCATTCAACTTAATTTTCAATCAAATTTTTGATTCAAGTTGTGTATGTTTACATTCGTATTGATTTACATGTCGTTTGAATTTCATTATTTTCTGGTGTGTGGTAAAACACATAACTTTATTCAAATAAAATAGACTCGCACGAATATTCATTTTCTCTTTCGGTAGTACTCCCATTTCAATATGTTTGATTCATTAACTTTTTACGGTTCCAAAATGAAAAAAAAATTCTTCTGGTTTTTGAAATTATCCAAATTAGATTTGGAATGATGTCAAATTGTAGATCCTTTATTTTATTCGATTTTACAATAAAAAAGTTGAGAGAAAAAAACAATTTTGAACTAAAGTCACACAGATAAAAAAACGCTTTTAATCCACCTAACAGTGTGATGAGACATTTCTTATAACTCTTAGCACACTCTTCGAATATTATTTCGATTGAGAACATTTAGAACTTGATGTTTCGCGATGCTTTTGATAACACATACTCAGAGAAACGCTCAAATCAGTATAGGACAACATCAGTGCTAGAAATCTCAAAGGCTGAACCAAATCATTGGAAAAGCGGAAAAATGGCTCATAAAATAGACGGACAAACGAATTATTACTAATGCTCTGTTAATAACATATCTAAATTCTTCAATCAATGCATTGTGTAGGAAAAACTGAATTTTCCTAAAGTGCTGGGCCAAAAAAATCGATTTTTTTTAATCTATTTGAATTTCATACTCTCAATTGCGCTTACTCAAGTTTCCAACACGACTGTGAACTAAGAACTGAAATTGCAGCTCTTGATATCAGGCTACCTCTGAAGTGCATGCGTGAATAGTTCAAACTTTACTTCGATATCGACTTTTTTTAAAAGTGAATTCCCAGTAATATCTTTGATTTAAATTAATGTTACTAATCCTAATGTCAAAGAACATATTATAAAAAAACTCTCATATCTCGTCACGGAAAATCATTATCATTACTAAAACATTTTTTTCGCGAAACTCTTCGACAAACTTCTGTCACCCGCGCTAGTGCACTGTTCACGCTGCTCTGAAAATCTAGTGAAATCGTCTTAGGGGTCTGATTCAGAGCCATTTACGCGATTTAAATCTGGGTGAGTAAAATCTGTAAAGAATACTAAAAACTAACGCCTATTCTATAATATTCAGTTCAGCAATTGGAGAGATCGTGCTCACCGCAAGCCATGAAAAATAAACTGCGTTGTGGAGCGACGGTCATTACTCAGTTTATTAAAAAATAATACTCAATTCGCAACATATAAGCCCTTAAGCATACCAAATAATTTAGGATATCCTTTTAACATAAACTATCGCACGAATGAGAGTAATCGTCGACAGGTTTTTAGTGGTGATCTTACTTGACTTCTCTTTTATCGGTTCTCACGTTAAAGAGGGACAAGTCTGTTTTTGCCGTTGAGACATGTTGGTAGACTTAAGCGATTCGTAGTAATTCTGCCTAAGCTCAACTGCTAGCAGCAGAAGACAAAAGATTAGACCGTAAGATTTGAAGCCTGTTTCTAATGACCTTGCCACTTCTAGTTTTCCGATCTGTATATTTCACATCCTTGCTCTCACTTGAGTACAATGGCTCTAAATTTTCATAACTTTCTCTACTCAGTAATCTCTAGCTAACTGAATATCGTTAAAAAGTAAAAAAGAAAATTTGGCTACATAATAGTCGAAATAAAGAAGGGAAAAAGAATAGGAGTAGGTTCGCCAAATTTTGGAAGAAGTCGATAAAATAACTCCTTGAAAACTACTAAAATATTAGTGTAGTTCGTTGCAATTGAAAAAATTATCCTCAAAAAAAATGTACCAATTAATGTGGGGCAAAGTGAATAATAAATACCGTAAAGACCCGTTTTTATCAGCCCCATGGTATATTTTAGGCTGACGAAACGGGGACTAAATCGGGACATATTTCTTTCTCTCTTTAGAATAAACCGAAGCTGTTAGAATATTCTTCTTTAGTTCCTGAAGCCTCATAACTATTTCTGATTATTTAATATAAATTTCGCTTAGAGGGAAAATTTAAAGTAGATTGATCTTTTTATTTTTGCATCTTTGCATCTTTAAGATAAGAAAAATATGCTCAAGAAAGGATTTACTCGGATTCAGCCTTGTTTGTCTGCTAGAGCCCATAGAACATAGTTTGATATGAATCTGACAAAATCGGGTCAAAAAGCTGACAAAATAGGGGGCTGATCGAATCGGGGGCTGACAAAATCGGGGGCAGACTGAATCGGGGGCTGATCAAATCGAGGGCTAATTAAATCGGGTCTTCACCGAATTATAATAGATAAGCAGTATTCGAAGAAGTTTCTTGTGGACGAGTGTAGAACGACTTTGTTTCTACTTACTTGGAGTCAGCGGCCAGAAATTCGGTTTGGTGAAAACTTACTGTCAAAATGGCATTCCGAAACCGTCATCTTTGAAGTTTTAAAAATGTGCAGAATAAATTTTTCAAAAACAATAGTAGCAGACTTCGTGTCTTTAGCGAATTTGTTGAGGCTGTCATTTGAAACAACCTTGTTGAAGGCATGAATACTTCGTGTGGGGAGTATATCGAGCTATAAAATGATATCTTTCAAAAATAACTTATTATTGTGAGCTTCACAAACTCAAGCTTTGGATAAAATTTAAATTTTATTGTTTATAAAAAGAAGAAGAGATTTATCATAAACAGTAAAATAATAATGCTTTTTAAATGAAACAATAATAAAGCTTCAAATTTAATGAGACAAAACCTCGAACGAAACTTACCATTAACTGGTGCATTCATGATGTATGCACAGAATTGAGGACAATAACAAGTGGCTAGTATATCAAGTGATAATCTTCATAAAGAAAATATGTTTTTTGAACCATAAACATAACGTAGCACTTGTGAGTTAATACGAACTGATTAGTTTAGATGGCCAATTTTAAGTGATTCAACCAGATACAAGTAGGTAAGATCAATCATAGATGCAAAATGTCGATGACTACTTGATCAAAATTTGTCATCTGTGTCAATAAACAACAACCATATATCAAAAACTGCTATTTAGAACACAAACCAAATTAAAAACTTTAAAATCAAATATTACAAGCAAAATGCCTCTTAATGCACCGAACCCCTCCCTCCTCCCTTCTCACTCTTCATAAGTGAACTCCCACTCGCCATATTTTATCAAAGTAATATATTAACCACCAGAACGCAGACTGTCAATAGCGCATGTTGGATGAAATCTTCTAAAAAATGTTCTTTGTTGGCCCTACGAACTAAAAACCTCATATGATACACATGCTATTACAACCTATACATATTAAGGAGGGGATAAGGTTAATTTGGTACAAAGACACGTTTTCTTTAAATTTGGAGATACAGAGTGTGTTAGTAGATTAGTTTGTATAGTGTACATCGCATTTTTTCGAGGTATCTCCTGAAGATTCAGTGTCACTCACCCAATTTTCAATATATTGCTATGAAAATTAAGGAAAACATTGTTCAAATGTTGCATTGTTGTATGGAAATTCATACTCTACATCACCAAAAAATGTTTTTTGAGTTAGAAAGTTTTTTACCGAGAATACCTTACCTTACCCTTAGTTGATAGAAGAAAGGTTTCATCGGACGAATTTCGCGCCAACTCGAACAAATGTTGGCAACACCCTCTCAGATTTTAATGAAACTTTCTGTACATGAAAACTTTGTCACAAAAAGCCACTTTGCATACTTTGTTTTTCCAAAAATCATCTAGACTGTCTTTTGAAACGGGTCAAACTTTGTTTTACCCTTTTTGCCTTTCTCATATAAAGAAAGGCTATGCAATCACTGTAAAAATCGACTTTTTAACCGAGGCCCGGAGAGCCGAGTGTCATACACCATTCGATTCAGTTCGTCGAGATCGGCAAATGTCTGTGTGTGTGTATGTATGTGTGTGTGTGTATGTGTGTGTGTATGTGTGTGTGTCATTTAAACTCACACAATTTTCTCAGAGATGGCTGAGCCGATTTTCGCAAACTTAGTTTCATCTGAAAGGTATAACGCTCCCATAAGCTGCCATTGAATTTTTAGTTGATCCGACTTCCGGTTCCGGAGTTACGGGTTGAAGAGTGCGGTCACACAGCAAATTCCCATATAAACTGGTACCACCATGATGTTCAAATGATGTAAAACATATTAAAATTGATGTAACATTACTCTAGTTTGCGGGTCTGGATCACTAATGATCAATCAAAGCAACTTTGACCACATTGGCCACCTATGACGGTTCATGACGCCCCCGGGGAACCCGCCAAGTTCCTAAGCTAATATCACACCCATTCCCCAACGAATTCTCTACCGATTTTTACAAACTTGATTTCAAATGAAAGATACAGTAATGCCATTGACTGCTGCTGAATTTCATTCTGTTCTGACTCTTGCTTCCGGAGTTACAGGGGTGTTAGTAAGGATACACTGGAATTTCCCATATAAATCGGTACAATCGTAATACCTCAGAGGCTAAAAACTATTGAAATGGTCACCAAATTACTTCTAATCGCAGATCTAGAGCACTGATTGCCAATCAAACATTCTTTGAATATATTGTCCACTATCGACGATTCCGGAAGTCCGGAATTCCGGGCATATTCCACAATTAAAGTCACATCGGTTCTTCGGTGATGACTGAACCGATTTTCTCAAACCAAGTCTCAAATGGAAGGCAAAATATGCAGTTGAGTATTGCGTCAACGTCCCTCCCTCCCCCCCCCCCCCCTCCTTGCCCTTACACCTCCCTTCTTCATCACTCCCCTCCCCTTGGACCACCCTCACGCCTGCATTTCCTTCATCCATCTCGTATACCGAAATAAGATGAAGGATTTCTGACGCATCCTCCACTCTCACTCTACTAACCCCCCATTCCCTCCACTTTCAAACCCATTCCACCAACATTTCAAAATATAATTACATGAAGATAACATTGAACTCATGCTGATTAAGGTAATTAAATACTATTCTTTTGCCTTTCTCATATAGAAAGGTTATGCAATTGCTCCAAAAACCGACTTTCTAACCGAGGCTCGGAGGGCCAAGTCTCATATAACATTCGACTCAGTTCGCCGAGATCACAAAATATGTGTGTATGTATGTGTGTGTGTATGCATGTATGTATGTATGTATGTATGTATGTATGTAAAAATGTATGTATGTATGTATGTATGTATGTGTGTATGTACGGATTTGTTAACAAAATGTCCACATCGGTTTCTCGGAGATGGCTGAACCGATTTTTACAAACTAAGATTCAAATGAAAGGTATAAAATTCCCATAGGTTGCTATTGAATTTCATTTTCAACCGACATCTTTTTACGGATTACGAGTTGAAGAGTATGGATACAAAACAAAATTTGTTGATTTGTCCACATCGGTTTCTCGAAATTTTCTGAACCGATTTGGCAAACTTGAATTTAAATGAAAGGTCCATCAGCTGCTGTTGAATTTTGTGTGGATCCGAGTTCTGGTTCCTGAATTACAGGGTGATACGTACGATCACGCAGCAAATCCCGATTCTAACGAATTCTGCGATGAATGTAAAAAGGTGAATTTTTTTCCAAAATGTTAACACAACTGTTGAATTTGTAGATCTAGGTCACCAACAGTCATTCAAAGTCTCTTTGGCCACTCTGGCCACCATCGACGGATCCGGAAGCATCCAAATTCAGAAAAACGGTTATATTGGTTTCTCGAAAATGGCCAGACCGATTTGATCAACTTAGTCTCAAATGAAAGGCGTCCCCGGAAACTGATATTAAATTCCATCTCCATCCGACTTCTGGCTCCGGAGTTACGGGTTGTGGAGTGCGATCACATAGAAAACTCCGATTCAAACCGATACCGCGATGAATGCAAAAAGGTGCTCTTATATATACTTACCAAGTGTAATAAGAATGAAAGACATTTCCATAATGTTATATTGTACGAACCAGCTATTAAATCATAGTTTGGAGAAATGAGAAAGGCACAATTGCACCGCTAGGTGGATTAAAATAGGTTTTTTCAAATGGCTTTAGTCTAAAAATGACAAATCCTACAAAAAAATGTTGTAGGATTGATTTTCTCAAAATTAGTAAAATTTTTGAATAAAAATATTGAAAAAACTCTTCATCGACTTCTACACTGAAAAAAATCGATTTAAAAAATTTAAAGTCGTTTTACAAAACAAAACCCATTTTTGATTTGGATGAAATTTTGTTTGTTGATAGGTAATTATGTTCCCTACCTACCGTCAAAATTTCAAGTTGGGCACTTTCAAGGAAAAAAAGTTATTTGAAAAAAACTTTTCCTCGTCCAAACTGAATATTTTTTTCAGTGTATTTTTAAACCAATGAAAATGAAATTCATCCAAATCAAAAATGGGGTTTTCTTTGCAAATCGATTTTAAATTTTTAAAATCGATTTTTTTTAGTGTAGGAATCAATGGAGAATTTTTTCAATATTTTTATTCAAAAACTTGACTAATTTTGGGAAAATCACTCACACAACATTTTTTTGTAGGATTTGTCATTTTTAGACTATAGCCATTTGAAAAAAATTGGTAAATAAAGTTTGACCGTTTTCAAAAGACAGTCTAGATCTTTTTTGGAAAAACAACGTATGCAAAGTGGCTTTTTGTGACAAAATCTTCATGTACAGAAAGTTTCATTAAAATCTGAGAGGGTGCTGCCAACTCTGAATACGATTTGGCGCGAAATTCGTCATCGCACTACTAGGTGAATTCAATCGATTTCGTCTCTCATACATGTATCTAGATATTTTATGGAAACATTTTTCTTTGAGTTTCGGTTTAATTTTGGAGTTTACAAACTCTTATTTAATTTAATTTAAACTCTTCTTGATCGAAAAGAAAAAAGAAAGTTTTATTAACAACTTTTAGCATATTATTAAAATTCATACTCCTTTCAATAAAGAATACTATTTTATTATTGAATATAATTCCAAATACTATTTCAAATCAAAATGCTCATAACAAATAATTTCGAAAATGCATTAGTTTTCGATATATTTTAAATTTTATTTTAACCAAAACTATTATTTTGTTTGATTACGACCTTTTCATAAGATGTGCGCATTTCTCTTTCAAAAATAGTAGGTTTATGAAAATGCTCATTGAATTTCTTGTGGCTTTTCTTTTGACATCAAGGTGTTATTGTAAACCTTTTGAAAGCTATCAGAAAACAACAAAAATATGATTCAACTATATAGTTTGATCATCTGATCCTATAGCTGAATCATATATTCATTGTTTTCTTGTAGCTTTCAACTTGTTCCCAATATCGCCTTGATGTCAACGGGAAAGTCGCAGGATATTTTATGAGCATTTTGCAAGACCTTCTGTTCTTGATGGAGAAACACAAATAACTTATGAAAAGGTCGTAAACAAATGGAATAATTGTTATTGCATTTATTGGAACAAAATTTAAAATATTTCGAGAACTACAATATTTAAAAAAATCAGTGTATATTTTTTCGTGTAGAAGTTTCCATTCCCTGCAACTATTTCTCAGACAGATTTTTTGCTGTATAAAATACGGTAACCGAGAAATTTTTATTTTCATGCTGCATGCAAAAATTTCTACGCCCTTTTAAAAAAAATGCTCTTGTATCAAAATTGACAGAAAATATCATGGAGATTCATGATCCGAACACAACTGCAAAGTTTTGTTCGATTCGGAGATGGTCATATTTTATGGCCACTTTCCCTTGGAATCCCTCAAGTACGTTAAATCGATGTATACCTGTACACTGTTAATACCAAAAAGATGTGGTTTGCGCAAAATTGCGCAAGATGTCATAGAGATTTTCGAAAAGCTGATAAAAAAATCTTCAAAATGGGCCTAGTGTTACATGCGAGAAAGTGTGTGCTCCTATTTGAAAATCGAGATAAAGTTTGTTTCAGTTTCTCCATATATTTTACAAGGGAAGAAAAAATCGAACAATGAGCGCACTGAACTTTGAAATACTGTAGCGGGCCAACCACTCATCCAAACGTCCTGAAATTTTGGCAAATCATTTTTCATATACTGTACAATAATACAAAAATAACCTTGGAACAAAATTAAAAGGTGCATTTTTTTACTTTTTTCCGCCTCGGCATCACTGTGCGTCGGAAGCGGCGGCCTCTCGCAAGCAAACCTGTGATCCACTCGTTTGCCCGGATTACTCAAACATAGGGGCTTTTTTTAGTTTAAGTCCGACGGAGCGGAGCGATGTCGGACAGCACTTGACATAAAGCGATGTGGCGTAGCCACATTAGGCGTCGCTTTCATTTATTTGTTCCATTACAGCAACGAGAAAGGTGTTGTAAATATTCTAAACATTATTATTGAAAGTTTTAAAAAATCGCAAAAAGTCACCCTTCATTGAAAGTTTTCAGTTACAACCGCAATACATATTTATCATTCTCTTTGGTCCATTCGGCCTAATGATTCATTCGGCCAAATAGCCTTCGGCCCAATGACCCTTTCGGCCTAATGGCAGTCGGCCTAACGGCATTCGGCCGAACGACATTCGGCCTACCCGCTTTCGGCCTAATGACCCAGCACCGTCATTCAATACATAAGAAAGCTATAAAAAATAAAAAAAATATCAATATTTGTCATAGGTTTTGTCCGGCCTCCGGCCACAGTGCGTCGGGAACTACTCCGAGCAGTCCAAAGTGAATCGTCGGGGCTCCAGTGAACCGGATGTACCCGGAATCGCCGGACACACCTCGGCATTCTGCCGGACTGCATCGAAGCAAGAATAACGCGTCCGCCTACTGTTCCGGGAAACATTCTTTCGTCGGGTAGCACCGTACGCGACAAACCACCAGTATAGCGTCGTCGGGGTACCAGTGAACCGGAAGCCATCCTACAATCAGAATCGCTGGATCGACCACGGCATCCAACTGGTCAGCGCATGAAGATTATCATGGCGCGCAGGACTGATATTGCGGTTAACATACCAGCGAACTAGCACGACCAGCCAGACCTGGAATCCAGTAAAGTCCATGAGCACAACCTGCTCCGAAGTAGTCATTTCAAATGGAATCAGGAGGATCAGGCAAACGTCGGACTCCTTAGTGGAGATTAGAGGAGTAGGGTTCAGAGTTCTTTCCTGTTTAGAATCCGTCGCTCTGATACACAATAGACGAAATCGGTAGTATGGTCTAATTATCGAACGTGTTCTGGGTCGGTGTTAGAGCTTTACCAACTCGACCCCACTGTCGACTATTGAGGCAAGACCCTGCTGTTATGATAGCTGGCTAGATTTGGCAATAACGTAATCGGCCCATTTTGGGTCTGCTGATGCTAATTTTCTTGCCACAGGAACAGTTCCTTTGCTAAACCATTTGTTTCTAAAACAAATTTTAATCTGCTAGAAACCGTGAGCAGTAGCCTTGCCTAATTCGAGCCCCTGGATTCATTTGAAATTGGTTTACGCATATATTATATTGTCGATCAAGATAAATCCATCAAATTTCGTCAGCACCTGGCCGTCCAGTTAACGGGCTGTGGCTCTGACCGGTTTCTGTTGTTTGGGGCTACTGTTAGGTTGTTTATTTGCTCGGTGACATTTGTAGCCTCCTCGAAGACGGATTCGCCACACAGTTCAGTGTTCAGTTTTTCGCCGTAATGGCATACATTTTTAACGAATAAACTAAAAATCAATTGTCCTAAGTCTGTGTGAAACCTCTCGGCAATTCAACTGAGGTTGAACCCGAGGTACTCTAACGTTTAAAGGCTTTAGGAATTCGCCTAAATCAGTGAAATGGAAAGGATGCCAAAAAGCCAAACAAAATGAGAACATTATTATTTCGTTTTTCTGTAAATGCTTTCAGAGTTTGTATCCCTAACAGGCCTGCTATAGTGAAACCCATTGTATCGTGATCGATTGCGCAGAATTGGGCTTTACTATCTGGAAAACAAAAACTTGCACCACGTGTTGTTTATATTAAAAAAATCAATGCAGAAATGGACTCCCCGACGAATAGAAGAGAAAAAGAATAGCATTCAAAGATGATGCGATTTGCCTAATTATTCGCATATCTCTAAATACGAACCGTGTTAAGCAATAAGTTTACAAAATTCAACACTATTTTGTCAGAAAGGTGTGCCCCCCCCCCCCTTTGCCAGCCGGTTGGAGCCGCCTATGTCCACGTCTCGAACCATACACTTGCGGTATCTAAACGATTTTTTTGGAGCGACTCCACAACGGTATTGGCCTGGATCCGTTCAGATCATCGGAGGTTCCCTAAGTTCGTATCGGTGCGAATAGGCGAAATATTGACCTCGAGCGAGTCATACGAGTGGAGATGGGTCCCGTCCAAGTATAATGTATCCGATGATGCGACAAAATGGAAGGCGGATCCAAATCTGAATGCTGATAGTACATGGCTGAACGGACCCCAGTTTTTACGGTTATCAGAAGATTTATGGCCAGAACAACCGCTCACTACTACATCGGCTGAAGAAATTAGGTTGGTTCTCGTACACAGCCAGTCGCACCCACCCGTGGATTACTCCCGATTCAGCAAATGGTCAAGACTACACCGTGCAATGGCCTATGTTATCCGCTTCACAGATTCCGTCCGTCGAAGGAATATTGGGAAACAACTGCAACTGGAGCTTCTCACGCAGGATGAGTTAGCACGAGCTGAAGTTCTTCTGTGGAAAATGGCTCAAACGGATTATTTCTCAAAAGAGAAAACGATACTGGAGAAATCAATGGGACCTGTCGAAGCAAACCATTCAACCGTATATGGATGAACATAGGGTCGTGCGTATGCGAGGTCGGATTGGGGCGGCTCACTACTTACCATTTGAAACTAGATACCCCGTTATTCTTCCGAAGCAACATCCAGTGACGACTCTTATCGTGGATTGGTATCATCGTCAGTTTCGCCACGCCAATCGTGAAACAGTTACCAACGAAATGCGGCAGCGTTTTGAGGTTGCAAAATTGAGATCCCTGGTGCAGAGAGTGGCCAAGAATTGTCGAGTTTTTAAAGCTACCCCTAAATCACCGCTTATGGCACAACTCCCTGAAGAGAGGCTGGAGCCATATGTACGTCCCTTCACGTACGTCGCCTTGGACTATTTTGGGCCTGTATATGTCAAAGTTGGACGCAGTCAAGTGAAGCGATGGATCGCTCTCTTTACGTGTCTGTCCATTCGAGCCGTACATATGGAAATAGTACACAATTCGCGTCGCGGTTCTCCAGCAGTGTTTTACTCGGACAACTGCACCTGCTTCCAAGGAGCTCATCGACAACTTCAGGAAGAGGTCACACGTAGGAACGAAGCACTCAACCACCATCACGAACGCGCAGACCAAGTGGAAATTTATTCCTCCACCAGCCCCACACATGGCGTGGGAGCGTCTCGTTAGATCCGTGAAATCAGCTATAGGTTCATCACTGGATCATCCTCGTAATCCTAACGATGAGACGTTAGAGACCATCATTTACGAAGCAGAAGCGTTGGTCAATGCTAGACCGTTGACTTACACACCATTGGAGTATGAGGAGCAAGAGTCACTAACGCCCAACCATTTCCTCTTGGGTAGTTCGACAGGTAACAAAATCGAACCTGCTGAAGTGCTAAAACACGCAACACTCCGCAGTAGCTGGAAGATGGCTCGATATATTGTCGGCGAGTTTTGGAAGAGATGGGTGAAAGAATACCTTCCGATCATAACGCGTCGGAGTAAATGGTTTGAGAAGCCCAAGGAACTCGCGAAAGGTGATCTGGTCTTTGTGGTTAATGGGACCAAACAGAACCAGTGGACTCGAGGGCGTATCGTGGAAACTGTTGTTGGTCCTGATGGAAGAATCTATTATTATTGGTATTATTAGACGGCCTGCAACAAGACTCGCGGTGTTGAACGTCGATGAAGGATGTAAACCTACCAACTCACAAGAGGATCCAGAACTTCACCAAGGTGCCGATGTGCCGACAACACCCCTTGATGCGGCGGCGCCGCTGTTTGCACACCGAAGCTGACATACGTGCACAGTCTGTCAAACGAGAAGATCTGACATTGAGTCTATGCGGGAATTGTCAATCACCATCATTATACCACGTTGCAGCTTTACGACGAACGTTATAGATAAATGTGTTACTGATAACACCTAATAAATTTATTGCATATAAATTACTACTTAAAACTATTGAATTGAATATTTAAAACTAAAATTGGAAAACTAAATATTGTAAGTGCTTAGATGAAATTCTTGAACTTAAAATCTAAGATGCAAATCATGCTTACAGCAATCTTTATTTTACGTAATATCCTACGATTCTACGATACGATTCTTCCAATACATTTGGAATAGGTTCACTACAATTGTGAGTAGAACTAATTATGTAATCCACCGCTACATTTAAAAATACATTATTTGTAGCTTGAAGCTTACAACAAAGGAAAACCGCGTGTTTGCTATCAAGACTTGGTGCAACATAACCCCACCAACAATCCTAGTAGCCTTGGGAAAAACAATCCCCCGTACCCGAAATTCCCCACAAGACACGCAGGCGGACGATGGGCCTTAACCACCGGCTTCAACATTGCCGCCTCTAAGTGTGCGATAACTCACTGCTGTGGAACGTCCATTAATGGTTTCCTTCAACTAAGACACACAGGATGGTAAAATTAGTCAAACAAGATTCCTCAACGAACTGAATTTATTGAAGATTTCGAAAAACCTGACGGAACAATAATCGGCCATGACGGAAATTTCGAGAGTCTGCCCTGGTTGTGGCTTCTGATCTAAAGCAAGCCAATGACATGACTGGAGAAAAGACGATACGATTACGATGGAGTTCCGTGCCTATATGCCCGCCCACAAAATAGAGGTTAATGGCGTCGTAGCCGTTGCGCGTTTGACCTGTGTGGATTTACTGGAGTGCGGGATTGACTGTTTCAAAGACCCCCTGCTGCAGCCAGTAAAAATTTTGGACTGCAAGCGACTGCATTCAGGATCAGTAACATAAGACGGCAAAAGTCCATTCAGATTCGTATCGGTTGACTTTCGCCGGGTCTAGTTTGTCAAATAACGTCCTCTTGGGCAAGGTTCGGTGACCAGTTCGTCTTTTTATACCGCGGGTTTTGAATTGCACTAAATGCAAGCACTTGCGCCATACGGCATCCCATTTTAGCAATAAGACCCGGTGTGACAAATTCGGAGGAAATCATGGCGATGACTCTTGCAGTGGGAATACTGAAAAGTATCCCAGCTGTGATGGGAGTTCACATGAGCTCTCGACATGTCCCGCGTACAAACAGCGCGAGAAGAAACTGAAGCGTTCACTCAAGGGACGCTCTAAATACTCTTTCGCAGAAATACTTCACACCAGCGACCACGACAAACTCTCTTGCTCTCTTGGCTAAGATTCAGGTCGAGTGCGACTTTGACAATCCTTAAAAGAACTAGCACGTCGCGACCCCTCGCGATGCCACGAACAAATCGCCGTTTTCGATGGCGGAATTCTGACTTGCTCTTTTTTCAGGCAGCATTAACGCTCCAGAGTTGGATAGGTTCAAATTAAACTTATTGAGTAATCTTCCTGACTCTGCTCAAATGCCGAGAAGCATTATGATTGTCATTCCCTAAACCGGGAAAATCAACCTCCGATCACGATTCCTATCGGCCCATTGAGATACTGTCCTGAGGGATCGTCCGACAACCTTCTTCACCGTAGCACGAAGTTTTGCTATGTTTAATTTTTACCCTATTTCATTTACAACTAGTTCTGAATTTACGTGAAGATGATAGTCGTCTATTGTTAGCAACTTAACCCGGTGCTCCCAAGATAGGATGATGGGATACTTAACATAGAATTTAACGTGCGTGGTTGCTCCTATTAGCCCGTGCAAGCGAAGTACAACAACGTTTTCGTCCACGTAAGGTAAGAAACTGTAAATCCGACTTCCTTTGGGAATTCCATTTTATTAACATCGACACAGTTGATTACAAATCAGCTTCAGACAATAGTAACGGTGTAACTGCCAACGACTGATTAGAAGCAGGTATTTGGTTTTTAATGTTTGTCCCACGATGATACTCCTGTGTGGGAGGATCTTAGATTGAGTTAGATTGAGTTGTTTGTATGCAGCTGTATGGCTTCCGGATTTGGTACAATCTCGTTCGCACCGTTCGTGCTGAAGCTGGCCTCCTTACATCCATCAGTTCCCATCCATACACTGACCTTTTCTACACTCGCTTGAGTGTTACTTGCTTTGCCGATGACGCTTCGTCTTTCTGCTCCCTCCTCTTGCATCCTGTCTAGTACCATATTCTTCTTACTCCAGTTTCCCTTTTCTAGGTTTCACTTCCGCTCTGCAGCTAGTCCCGTCTTGATCACCTTAATCTTCAATTCCTTATCTTGGAAAAACAGTTCGGTCGAAGCTTTTGCTCATCTTCTAGGCGCTGCTTTTCTAGTAGCATACGACCCGAACGTCTTTAGGAACTTTTGCTGCTAACACTGATCGGGAGACAAATTCTACCAGTTCCGCGAAGATACGATGCCCTATGCTTCAACACGTAAAATAGTACCAATCGACCCGATTATTCGATTTTGCAAAATACTCCTTCCAGCTCATGAAAAATATTACCGTCTACACTCAGTAATGCTGTTTTCGGTTTTAGAATCGAGTCGCCCTAGGTTCGCTCTAATGTTTACAGTTTCCATATAAAAGTGACAGCTCCGAGCGAACCTAGAGCAACTCTGATTTAAAAACGAAATCAGCATAAGACGTTACCTCTGCGAAAGCCTCGAGAGATATATTCGCACGTATTTGTGATGGTATAAATGCGCTCATCACAGCATGCTGTGCGTTTGACTGCTATCGTTCGTTTGTTTACTTTTTTGAACGATTGAAATTCTTCGTTCTTAAAGCGTTGTACATTGAAAATGAAGTGAACATTAAGGTTTTTGGTCACACGATTAAGTGAACTATGCTATGTAACTATGCGAAAATTAGTGAAGTGCTTTGGAATTAATCGCACGAGCAAAAAATCCATCATGAATAGGTTTGAGGAACATTATTATTTTGATAAACTGCCAACCCGAAACTAGACCAAAAAGCAGTATTTCTAATTAGGAAGAATAAATCATTGTTGATACGTGATTTAATTGATAAAGCGGAAAGGAGCTTCGGAATAATCCAACGTATCAAGAAACGGAACAACCTGAAGACCTATAAAAAGCAGAAAATCGTCAAAGTACAGAAACAAAGCAACGTTCTACAACATGGGCCCGGAAATTGTATTCGTGAGTTTTGCAGCGACTGAATGTATGCATTTTGTTGAACGACGAGACTGATGTGAAAAAGGACTTAAAACCTCTTCCAGGTCCTCAATATCCGTCGTAGGGGAGGATGCGAGTGATGCGAACAGGTCAATTCATGTGGAGATTTCGGTTGAAAACTCTTGGTATGGTAAGCAATATGTTCCTGTGGTTTCAAGTCTACCGAAACTATAAATGTGGAAATTCATCGAATTGATTGTCTGTTTTACACGAGGAGCGTAGTAACCCTCCGCTATTTTGGCCGGATTTAGCGTTCACTCACTGAACCAAAACAACTCTCAATTGGCTCGTGGAGAAGGGTATAGATTTCGTTGAGAAAGACATGATTCCACCAAATCATGCTCGCAGTTTCGGCCAAACTAAAGTAAATGGGCAAGTGTGTAAAAAGCTTTCAACGAAACTGTGGGATTTAAAAGAAAATTGGGCTGAAGCTGTTAAAAATGTGATGAACTTATCCGGAAGTTGATGAAAATTGATCGATCAAAATTTTGAAAATTTCGGAAGGAAAATTTTTAATTTCATCTGATCTTCACAATTTTCAAGTTCAATCTCGTACAATAAAGTATCAACCGTTTGTTGAGATGTAGTACTTGAAGCATCCGATGAAGCACGTTTTTTCACGACTCTCTTCCTAAAGATGATTTGTATTAAATGATTGCATTTGGGTTTGCGAACATCCCACTGTGGAAGTGAGTATGTTTGTAAAAAAAATGTAACACTTTCCATCAAGAACCAATTCAAAAACAGGATTTAAACATGCAGTAGCAAACAACGCCTGCAAAAGGCTCCGAAATAAACTATTAAATAGTTGCTTTTACATTTATTAAAACAAAAAAAAATAATCGGCCTCGTTGAGCTATCTCTACCGGGTCTAAATAAGTTTAGTTAACAAAATCACAGCATGCTGTGCGACTTTGACCAAAATATAACCACAGGGGTAGAAAATTGTTGGATAAAAGTTTCAGAATACTTAAAAACTTTTCGTAACTAACAGAGAAGTTTGTTGATTTTAACTTGTCAACGATAACAAGTAAACCGAGAAGCGGTAAATTTTCCAAAGCCATCATAACCAGACCCAGTCTTAGAAATATTTCGCATCGCTTATTTAGTAGCTATTTTCCAAAATTAATTAACTTCTGGAAATAATTACTCTCCTCGAAACGAGCCCACATCAAAGCAAATCATCCGACTGCCAGTGCTCGTAAAGACGCGAAAGCACCACCGCATCGCGTCGTCGGTTTCATTCCCGTTGGCAATTTCACAGAACGTAAAATTATGGAAGAAACAATTACCGGAAAACGAATTCCTCCGTAACTAGTAGTGACTGTTCCGGAATAGGTAATTACTCGTTATATCACCGCAAACGTTCTCGCGTATGACTGCTGCAAATCCAAAAACTAAAGCCACACGCCAAACCGAGCGTTATTCACTGGGTATTAAGGGGTTTCGTAAAGTACGTAAACCTCACCACAAACCCTGCACTTGATGAGTACCGCCTGTCGAAAAATTTCACCTGAAATTATCCAGCAAATTGTTTTTCGGTCCTAAAATCGTCGGTTCGCCATTTTTACGAGCATCTAAAGCGCTTAGTGCACAATCAAAAGATCATGAATTTGCCACCCGAGCCCCTTCGCTAGGGAAAAAAAGGAAAGGGTGGATACCATTCACGCACTATCATAAGATGCCATCGGCTGGTGCAGAACGAAGTAGGCGCTGCTGTTGTCCCGTTCCCTTGTTCGTATCTTTGTTGTGGGCTGATCATGGTCTAATGATGGTAGGTAGGTTGTTGGTCGCATCCCCAGCAAGCGGCGAACAATTAGCCATTGAATATAGGAAGAAGACGATTTTCTTGTAATAGGGTAAGGTTCAAAAGGTTAGAGGTTATATTAAAGACGATGGTTTGCTAGATTGGGTAGCTGGGGTACTGGAAAATTGTTTAACCAAACACTTGATTTAATACCTCCGAACTGCAAAGAAAAGTTTTTTTGAGTAGTTTTTGCTTGAGGCGAAAGTCTAACCTCAACTTTCAAAATGTACGAACTGATAGCGGCTTGGGGTTGAATCTTAACTCAGTTTCGGGGTGAATCAAAAACGGCATTAGACAGGTGTAGAAAATAGAAAACCTCTCACGCCGAAAATGCGTTGGTGGCACGCAAAGGCGTTGTCATTTTCTCCTTCAGTAGGGCACATTGGACGTTAGTTGAAAAATTAAACGCTTCGAGATAAATTCAAAACTTTGCTTCTTTTTGAAATGACAGAAATCAATTCGCACAACGTCAGATTTTAACATCCGAATTACGCTTGTTACCGGAAGCATGGCAATTCATTTCACATTCCAAACAGTTGATAAGAACATTACCCACATTGTACCTCTCCCACCCCGAGGTAGAATAAATGAAAAACGAAACCGAACCGGGATTCCGTGTAATCGACCAATCTGCGCAGTGGTCGGTCGATCTCTGAACCCGGAATGTCAGAGGGTTAATGGTGATGGATGGATGTTCGCGTCGAGGAGTTCTAGGAGGACTTCATTCCGTTCTAATGGATTGTGAATGATTTTACCTCGTCCCTCGTTCGTTTGGTCGAGGGCACCTGGCACGACGGTCAAGAAAATGGGTTTCCTCCTTACTCCGAAAAGCAGGAAGTGCGATTAATTAAAATGTTACCTAATGGCGACTGGAAACGCAATCCGGCGGTCGGCACAATGGAAGCTGGTTTGATTGGAAATGGGAGGGATTGGTGTATTGTTGTTTATTCTTTAATAACGTGCGATACGTGCGAAATGGTAAAAAATAGACTCTATCTTGGCCTCTATGAAAAGTTAATATTATCGGTTTTATTCTTTTTGGTATCGTCCCAGTAGGCGTGCTGCGGAATTTTTCCGAACATAACGAAAATACGGCTGGGCCTAAAGTCTTTCCGTAACAAGATCCAAGCAAGCGACAAAATTTGTAGCAGTAGTGTGGTGAGTGAATAAATAGTAATGATGACGTTACTAATGCTGATTACGTTTTTGGACCCGACGAACTTCAACAAAGTTGGCTGGTATAAGTTGCTCTATAATTTTGCCGAAGACTGCATTTGAAATAGAATTTTTGGATTGCCCCAATAATAAGAGCCATTGGATTCGGTACGAATTTCCGTTTTTCTACTCGGAGCCGACCAAAAAATATTAGCTTGGAAAAAGCGCTGTGTATATCTCGTACACGTAACATGCTATTGCGTGCGGAGACTTTCTTTCCCGGCAGGGAACCATTTGTTTGCTAGCCTGCTAGCCTCTTTTTATCGTTCACGTCAATAACCTCATGGTTAAATTTCTTGTTTTTGCTTGTCTCTTGCACTTACGGGTCATGAGTGTAATCTTGCTGTCATTTGTACTAGCTTCCGTGCAGATGAGGCTGTTCATTTGGGGGTGCTGAACGCAGCAAAAGCTGTTATTGCAGTTATCATTATGACCTGACGAGCAGTTTTAGACTCCCATCCTCACTTCGTATACTTCGTAAGAAGTATCAACGTAGATCAGTTTATTGAGCTGACGATTTATTTGGGAATTCAACCCGCTTCTATCACACGACAATTCCAAGATTCGGTAATCCGGTATATTCAGTCTTAATCTGCATTACGACAGAATTTTTCGGACGAATATGGTTCGATCGACTCTGACTCTCGGATTTTTAGAACCAATATGGTTCGATTGAATCTGGCTCCCGTTTACTTTTGCTGTCGTTATTTAGAATACAAGTCACATTCGTATACGAAAAAGCGATCCGTCGTAATGCTGAATAAGGTTGATTTACTTCAGATACTTGGAAATTGGTAAAATTAAAAAAAACCCCTGTTTCCAAAAGATTCGATTGACGTTTGATCGTGTTTATCTGTCGCTCATTTCATGTAAATTTCAGCCACAAATCTGTATAATCATGAAATCAGTTGACGCTTGATATTTGAAGGCAATACCTCCAAGAGACTGTATATTTGGATGCCAATAGTTTGTATGGAAGGAAAATAACCATCGAATTTTATAACTAGACACATTTCCAAATCATTAGTACCTTGAAAAAAGTCTGTATGCTAAATTTTAGCTCAATGAGACATAATTATAAACATAATGCATTTTTTTTTATTCTATGCAGTTTGATGTACATTTCTAGAGTGATCTTTCACTAGTATCATACACTGACTTCCCGTTTAAATCATACACATTGAACTCTGATCGCATTGGATCATAGACAATTCGCTAAATATTCTAAAGATTCCGAAAGAACTGACACAGAAATATCCATTGTAACAGTTTGCTCGGAAGTGTGCCCAGATAAGCTCAGAATTGTGTTATTCTGACTGAAGCAAGCAAGCTATGTTACTGGCGACAAGCCTTTTATTAAGGAATACCATGTCTACATGCCCGTTCACAACGTTGAGATCGACGGTGCGGTCACCGATTCAAGTTTGTCATGCGTGGATATACTGAAGCACATAGTTGGCTATTTCAAGGACCCCTTACTCTAACGAGCAAATATTTTGAATGGTAATCGTACTGGATGAGACAAAATGGTGTATCCTTTCATATTCGTGTCAAGTAACCTTTGCCTGGGAACTCAATATGATCATGCCACGTGTATAAACAGCGTCCTAGGAATCTGAAGCATTCCCTTAAAAAGCGCTCTGAGTACTCTTTTGCAGATTTATTAAGAAGAGCTACCTACTCACCACGACAAATCAATATGCTTTCTTTGCTGAGGAGTGTGATTCTATTGATCCTTATGTGGGGACAACTTTTACTGCTCCCAAAAATTATAGGAAGATGAGATTCCTTACAAAAGCTTAAATTCTCTTGAGAGTCCATCAAATATGCCAGCTCGAGCAAGCTCTGACAAAAAACCGAAGTAAACAGTTCTTGTTCTTAGAAATTTGAGATAAGTCAAGAAGTTTTCGGCGCTTTCAGGATTACCAAAATTCTCATGTGACATTTCAACTTAGTGCATAGCTCACAGGTGACTGTCTTGTCTTCTCGTTTACAATTGATCTAGCTAGCTCCACTATCTTTGTTTTTTTCGACTTATGTAGTCACATTTTCTTTTTTACTTTCTAACGCCATTCAATTTGCTAGAGATTATTAAGTAGGTAAAGTTATTTAAAAAATTTAGAGCCATAGTACTCAAGTGAGATCAAGGATGTGAAATATATAGAAATTAGGAAAATTAGAATTAGAAAAAGGCTTTAAATCCTACAGACTAATCACTGCCTAAGCTCGACTCCTGCCAGCAGAAGACAAAAGATTAGTCTGTAGAATTTTAAGCATATTTCTGATGACCCTGACAGTTCTAATTTTCCGATCTGTATATTTCACATCCTTGTTCGTTACTTTCTGAACCGCAATTATTGGTTTATCGACTGTTTGTGGTTTAGTATAAGCTGACTGGTGTGTTGGTGTACGTTGCAGTAGATGTTTTCCCTTAAGGGCTGTCCATGATTTTCCATGATGTGGCATCTGATTACAGAGTTGGTATGTTGGGATCGAACCGGGGTGCCTAACTGGCGTTTTTTGAGTTTACATAACTAAGACCTCCGATTACGTAAAGGCAGTTGACACATTCAGATTGTTTGATATGGTTAAATGGAGGGAAGAGAAAACCTGCATCATCAAGCTTCATATTATTAGAGGATTTTTTTTAAACCATCTTTGCGCATGATGAGCACTAAACCTATGACTAAATTAGTTATGGAATTTGCGTTTCGACTCCATTTCATCAGAATCCGACACAGGACTAAATCCGGCGCTAGCTTAGTACTGTTACTAAGTTAGTGTCGGATTCTGATTCGACGAATTTGAAACGCAAATTCCATAATTAATTCACTTTTATCGAATGGACGATCTTACAGGACTTCGAAATATTCATGGCACCGCAGATCGTGCGCAGTTTTTCGCTGGATCGACACTGATCGCATTACAATATGTAGCTGGAAGCAACTATATTATTATACTACAGACAAAGCGACATGCTGGTAGATCCACTTGTGATACTTTCTGATAGCAGGTGGAGTAATTTGGCTGAGCTAGATCAGAAGGCATACTGATTTGGAAGATTCAGAAGAAGAAGACATTTGAAACATTTGGGAGATTCAAAAGATTTAAAAAATCTAGAAGATTCAGAGCATATAAGGAATTAAACAAACTAGAAGCTCTAGCAGACAGAGAAGATTTGGACGACCTAGAAGATTTGGAAGATTTAAGAAAGTAATGGATTTAAAATATCTAGAAAGATTTAGAAGATTCAGAAGATTGGGAAGATTCAAAAGATTTAAAAGATCATGAAGAACATATAGAATAACTAAAAGACTTTGAAGATTTAAAAGATTTGAAACATTTGGAAAATTCAGAAAATTCCAAGATATTAGAAGATTTGGAAGATTCAGGAGATTCCGAGGATTCAAAAGATTTAAAAGATCTAGGGAACCAACATTACATTAAATAGTAGATTTAGAAGACTCGAAAGATTTGGAAAATTTGGGGGCCGTGAAATCGTTGTTACGGGGTCCGCGATGAAAAATATATTTTCCGAGTACATATTGAAATTTCAAGTCTTGTTTCTTAACAAACTGAAAATAAAATATTGATAGCAAACATAATCGATGTTCATCCGTGGGGGTTCGCAGCAACCCAGGGTGATTTCTGAGGGGTCCGTGGTACAAAAAAGGTTGAGAACCGCTGCCTTAGAAGATTTGGATTGAGAAGATTAAAGAAAGTAATGGATATAGAAGATTTAGAAGATTTAAAATATCTAGAATTTTTAAAAGATGTAGAAGATTCAAAAAATTAGAAGATTTAGATTGGAAAATATAGAAGATTTGGGAGAGTTAGAAGATTAAACAAAGTAAGAGATTTGGACGATCTAGAAGACTTTAAAGATTTAGAGCATTGAAAAAGATTAGAAGATTCAGAAGATTTAGAAGATTTAAATGAACTAGAAGATTCAGAACATATGGAATATTAAAAGAAATAGAAGATCTTAAAACCTAAGAAGATCTAGATGACTTAGAAGATTTGTAAGAATTAGAAGGTTTAAAGAAAGTAATAGATTTACATGATCTTGAGTATTTTAAATATCTAGAATATTCAAACAATTTTAAAGATTTACAAGATTGAGAAGATTCTAAAAATTAGAAGCTTACAAGATTTAGACGATTTAGGAGATTTGGAAGATTTAGAAGGTTTAAGAAAATAGTAGATTTTTAGGATCAAAAAGATTCAGAAGATTTTCAAATTTTTTTTGAGACCGCGTTTTAAAATTTATAAGTTCTGAGACGTTCACCTGATCACCGGAATTTGCGAGATCGTGGGTGTAGGTTGTGATCGTGGATGAATCGCGAAGGGCCCAAGCATTTGCATGTTAACGTGTTTTTCGCGTGTATGTGACTTCGCATGTATAAATTCGTTTTTATATCCGTGTGACCATTCATATATTCGCGTGTGTTTTTAGATGATTACGCGGACCGTGAATGTGATACATATTTTCCAGTGTACCGTTCAGGTGCTAGAAGAGAATGAATTTCTCCATTTCACTAGAGTTTCCGGTCATGTCGCCATGTTGTCGTGTTGTCCAGTGAGTATGAGCGTCATTTGTTTTGTGAGTCTAACTAAAGGCATGATACTAGGCTGTTAGGACCGATGGTAGAGACTTTTGGGTGTGACAGATTCAGGATCGGGCGACCGCGTTTGAAAATTTATAGATACTAAAACATTTACTTAATTAGCGAAGTGGTTTAATGTTGTCGAAATCGCGTGCGTAAGTAGGTATGGATGATTGCAATTGCATGTTCGCTTTAGTGACCAGGTTTTTGTTATCGCGAAGGCAACGAGTGCTTTTACGTTTCGAATGAAAGGGATTAAGAGAGTATATGAGAGAATGTGAAGTTGGCTGTGGTAGTGAGTGTTAGTATGAATATAATTTGAGGTGCAGTAATAAAAAAAATTACATTCCGAATAAAAAAAAGATGCAAAGAGTTTAAGTAAAATCGTATTAATTTGTCGTTTTTTTGTATACATGAGTAGCGGAAAAGCAAACTACTAGAAGTACAGAAAAAAAGTTTAATGAAGTTAAAGAAAATAGTACATATAACAAGCAATCAAATTACTTGAACTCGTCTGAATGCCAGCAAATGATATTTGTTTACCATTAACGACAATTGCAAGCAATGCTGATCGGGAATATATGATTCACGTCCGACGGTAAACTAATCGTACCGTAATTTAACCTACCCGATCTTCCCAAATGAATCCAATCGAATGCACGATTTGAACATCGGAAAAAAGTGACCAACGTATTCCAGGAATGAGTACCCACTATTCTATCATATACGCCAGTTCTGCATCCATTTCCTGACTCAGCTGGCACAGCTACTCAGACTTGGGATTGGGATTGCTTCCTTGCATTTAATATCATTGTCGCATGTCGATCTCCACCTTGGAACCACCACCTTCGTTCGGACCGCTGCGCTTTTTACCAGTGATACCATGTACTTTATCTTGTCAGAGTTATCAGTCAGCCTTCCTTTTAAAAGGTACAAACACCTCTTCTACTCTCCTGCGATTGATGCCATTAAGCTAGTTCCATTCTTTTGCAAACCACATCTTCGAGCGCTATGTCGAGTAACAAATTGAAGAGCGCAACGCCCTCAATCTATTGTAACAAAGGAGTCAGATGTCTCTTCGTCTTCTGACTTTTGATGTTAACATATCCAACTTCGTACAAAGTAGCTTGAATTGTTTTTTTTTTTTTTTTTCGGAAAACCATATTCCAAACCATAGATGCCGCAGTTCGCTTTGTTTCACTGAATCGTACACTGCCTGGAAATCCACAAGCATATGATAAAAGTAAAAGTTGTATTAACGATTTTTATCCAGAATTTTTGGCAGATCAGCATCTGGCCATTCGTTGATCGTTCTTTTCGGAGCCCGGAATTGGCATTCACCGATAAATCATTCAGTTAACGGATGCGGTTCGCTAAACAGAACATGGAGGAGTGCTTTAGATAGGGTATTGAGAATTGTTATGTCCCGCATATTAGAGCATTCACCCGTATCGAAAGGATTTTTGTTTCTTCTCAGATAGTTTCGAGCACGCTGTCGCATCATACAGCTGTTAAATCCCGGCTTTCAGATGTTTGGAGTAGATTTACAACTTGAAAATAGTTGATTGAAATGTAACGTTTAATTTTTTTAAACTTTATAGTTCCAGAGGAAAAATCGCTATTGAAATTTTGTGTATTTTGACTGACTTTGGTCTGAGAATTCTGATGGCACGTTTTTGAAAAGGTTTGTGACAAATGGTGTGAATTCTGATGGAATTCCTCTCAGCATTTTTCACTATTCGTCTCAGGATACAATAACCAGCATACCGCCGACATCCTGCTTAGGCATCTGATGGAGCCCTATTTTTTCATTTTTTATTTTTTTGAATGTTCCTTTGCGTTCAAAATCCTTACGAACTGTGCTGAATACGTAGCGACGACATCAGAGGCTTATGTCGGATACTCACGACAATTTCTAGGTTCTCTACTGAATATCACTTTAGTTGGTCGTTTTTCAGGCATTCGCGCTACATGGTTAACATGGGTATTACGTGAAAAATTTGGTCAAACAAGTATGTGTGAAAATCGATTGAACATATTGAAAAAATTCAGCTTAGCTTTCGATTGACAGAATCTGAATTGTCGAGCCTTTCGTTTAGCTCCTTCCATTAGAACCTGGACTACCACCTCATTCACTTGGTTTGCAGCAAAATGCCAATTTACTTTAAACAGCTTCTCGCTCCCAGCAATTTTGTGGATCTTCTTCAGATTTCGATTGACGATGACTCCAGCTAGCTCTAGCAGGTTGGGAGGGTTGCACTTGCACGTAGTTGGCGACAAGCCACTTAATGACCTTTATTCCGCCATGTCAGGATGCCAAATTCGTCCGAAACAACACAGATCAATCGTGTTACTTGTGGAAAAACAGCAAATGTTTTACCAGGTACTTGTTCAAGAAAATATCGTGATCGACGATCCTGGTTTGAATGAAAATGTTGCTTTTCAAGCTACAGCTACAGACAGCCTGCCAAACTAGATATTTCTTAGCATTCGATAGTTTCATTCGCTTGAGATGATCAGCAGTGTTCTCCTTCCGGTTGCCATTCCGCCGTAGGAAACTGTTTTATGTCTGCCTTGACGTAGGTTTTGTCGTCTCTTCAACGGCATAAACGTCTATTTCACAGCACTGCAAGCGACTTCAATCATGTCGATGCAGTCCTCAAATGATAGAAACAGATCTCTTAATGAAAAAATCCTGTTTGCATCATAAGATTTCTAGAATTTTCCTCTTTATGGTAACGTATCACAATTTCGCAAAATCAAACATAAAACACCTTTCGTTTTCAATTTTACAGAAATAATTAGAAAATAAAACGATCCCCTTTATTCTTGTATGGGCTGATAAAAAAAGTCTTTCAAATCAGTAATCTTCTATTGAATAGACTAACGAAACCGTTTCGATAAAATCACACACCGCATCATGGCTGTACCGTTTAATGTAATAGCCATTATCTTCCTCCCAGACAAAGAAAGCACATTTCCATAAGAAACCGTGTGCTTCCTCCCTCCTCCCCGTATTTATCGACCGTCACAGCGATCCACTCAAGTCAAGTACATCCCCGGAAGAAGTGTGACAATAGAAAACATAATACAAGCACAGTACAAAATATTTATCACGAGAAAAACCACGACGCCGACGACGTCTGCCACTTTCTTAGCGCGGCAGCTTCCCAAAGCAGAGCAACAACACAATACATGTAGTACCTACAACCGAACAGAATAGAATAGAACAGAACACAGGTCCCACATAAATCGTGTTCCGGTGTAGCGTTTTACTACCCTCTAACAGCAGCATAACCATCAGCCAGGATGAGAACAGGCAAACATTTCATCTTATATATATATATTCCACTTGTGAGCGCAGCAGCATCCTCTTGACTTGCCTCCTCTACGTCGTCGCCATGAGTGCGTTCTTGTTGTTGTTGTAGTTACTGTTATTTGTTGTTATTTCGAAACATGGCAGCAGGCGGTGAGGGAATCGCCAACGCCACACACCGCTTCATCGTCATTGCCGCCGTCGTTGATGGTTAGTTATTGCTTGTGAAACAATCGAAACGAACTCGTGCTCAGGGACTGATGCCGCCACCAAAAAGCACCCCACCACTTCGGAAGACGGTAACAAGAAGGCGAACTCGATCCGGATCTTGATCCCCCCCCCCTCCACGTTGTTCACCATACCGAACGGATATATTCTCAGTTTCATTTGATAAAATATGCATGAGCTACTCATCGTTTACTGGGTGCTATTGTTGTTGTTGTTGTTGATGTTTTTTTAGTTGTTGCTGGAAGGAAAACTTCCCACAGTGATGTTTGAACATCGTTTTCGCAACTGACTGGAAGGGAAGCTGGTAGCAAATTCCAATAGCTGGTTCGGTTTCGGTTCAAAGCCTGGATCCTGGCCCTGACCCCGAGTGGGTGGTGGTTGAAGAAAATAACAAAAAAAGAAGTTGCACAAAGGTTACGCTTGGTAAGGTCTAAAATTATTTTATTGTTTTAACAAACTATGGTTGAGCAGGATTGAGGAGTGTTGTTGGATGGGTGGAGAAGTGAACCGATAAAAGGTTGTTTCTGGATGTTGTTGATGAGGCTTCTATTTGCATATGAGAGAATCGATCATTGATGCTCATTTGAGTTTGTGCGATTGACTAGATGTGGCATCGATTGGGTGGAGTTGGTATTCTAAATGCAAGTGGGTATTTTCAATAAATGATGCCACTTTGCATGTGTGAATTCAATTAGTACATCAGACAGATGACGCACAAAAATAAATGTTGAACGGTTTTGAATAGAATATCGACCAGCTTGAAATTCTGAACACTAACAAAAATTATTAAAAATCTTTGCCACGCGTTTTTCACACGTGCAGGCGGGAATCGACTTTTTTTTCTATGTGGAAAGAAATTTTCATGGAATGGTAGTTTCAAAAATCCGCAAAAGGTACTTAAGGCTCAAGTTGCCTTTGTTGAGCATGTAGGCGGTCGCCTACAATTTTTCTTGGCAATATCAATGTTTGTGATACATATGGTATGCGACACAACCAATAAAGCCAGGTCATCTGTGCAGCGTACAATGTAGAAGATGATTCAAAATTACATGGCAATCAATTTTTTCATTTAATGAGGAATTTAATCAACGAATCATTTTAAATCTTCAATTAGAAAGAAATGTGGACAACCGCACTGAACGTTTCAGTTCAAAGAAGGTTTAATAAATCGTTGGGAGTGACTTGGCTAACAAGGTTAATATCACTCCTTTAGTCCTTACTTCCTGGGATGGACAGAGGTATTTAGACCTGTCCTGGCTAATAAGCCTAGGCCTAGGCGTCTTTGCTCGCTTGAAAGAATCCTTCCCTGGATTCTGATGGAATCCTTCACATAATTCGGCTGGAATCAGTCTCAAAGTTTTGGTAGAATCTTTCTTAGAATTCTGGAGGAATCTATATAGGGACTCTGATGGAATCTCTCGCAGCAGTTTTACAGCATCGCAATAGATTCTAAAGAAATGCTTCACAAAATGCTTCACAGAATTCTGATGAAATTGTTCTATGGATTCTGATGGAATCTAATCGCCTGCGCAGGATTAAGGTAGGATCTTTTTCAGGATTCTGTCGGAATCATCCTGTTTCATTCGGATGGAAGGATTTTCAAGACTCTGATGGATTGCTTTTCGGGATTCTGGAGGCATCCCACTGAAAATTTCTCTCAAGACTTTGGTGGAAGCTCTTATAGCATTTCGGTAGAATTCTGAGGCAGTCCTGCTCAGAATTCGAGTGGAATCTTTGACAGCATTTTTGTCCAATCTTGTCAATATTTGACGTTATCTTACTCGGTATTCTTACAGAATTCATATTCATGAAGCATGTAAGGATGTTCTCCAAAATACGGATGATGAATGATTGTACCGAAATACTTTGAAGCATAACAAGCAAAAACTGAGAAATCCATTAGAATGAAAAGAAATATTTCATTAAAATTAGAATCTTGAAAAAATCCATAGCATAACTTCAAAGTACTGAATAGAATTCCTTCAGAACGCTAAGAAGAATCTCATTAGAACACAGAGGGCTCCATTCGCAACCTGAAAGGGATTCAGTCGGAATTTTGAAAATCCTGAAAATGATTCCATTCGAATCTTGGGCAGCATAACGTGAAAATGCTGAGAATGATACCATGCCATTTTATATCTAAGAAAAAAATCATCAGAATCCTGGAAAATATTTCATCAGAATCCTGAGTAGGATTTCTAAGAAAATCTTTCATCAAATGGTTTCATAAAATACTCAGCCAGATTCCATAAGAATGTTATCAGCATTCTGAGAAGGATCCTATCGGAATCTTGAAAATGATTCAATCAGAATCCTGAATACCCTTTCGGAGTTAAGAAGGAGGTTACCAACTACGTTATGCCCACCCCTTCGTTCTCAGGATATTGATGAATCCTTTTTGCTTTCAAACCTTTTGAATTCTGCGACGGATGATGGGTATCGTAGGTAAGAACGTAAGTTGAACGCCGTGTAGTCTTTGATGCATCCTGTTTCACTATATCAGACGTGTCTCCCAACGAAGCTATAATGGTAGATCTAGTGGTACAAGAAAGTCTTCTTCGATTATGACTGTAATCCGTTCCCGTATCCATAAGTTCGCCGTCTTGACTGCCAAAATGGACAGAATGGTCAACAATCTAGCTCCCAAATGTCTCCAGTGTCAAACGGAAAGGGAGGTGGACTATATCAAATAGCTTCGAAGATTTCATTTCTGTGCTAACGATTTGGGGCAGACAGCGTAGAAGATGACATTTACGACATATTCGCAGCCATTCCTGATTTTCTTAAGGACGATCGTACGTCCTGGAACTGGACTTATCAACACTTTCGTGAGTACCTTACTCGGACCATTTACGATTCTCTGTGCCTGAGTGGAACGAGCGAAATCAACAAGCGCAGCATTTCGTCCGATTTCGCCCGTTTTTTCGATCCTCTCGGACTGGTAGGGTAATGGTCCAAGCTAAAATTTTTCTCCGGGTTCTTTGGAAGTAAAATTGCTTCTGGACAGAAGCACTCAGCAAGGAACTCTAGCACTGGTAGCTGGAAATGCTCTTTCAAATTCGTCTATAAGTCTACAGGATTCAGCTGTCAACTGTCTAAGAATTCTGGAGCAATCTCTCAGGATGCCGGTGAAATTTCTGTGAGAATTCTGATGGAATCCTTCGCGACATTTCCAGGATTCTAGTGAATTCCGATGGAATTCTCATCATTCAGGTAAAATTCTCAGAATTCGTGGGAAATCTTTTGTCACATTGTGATAAAATGTAGATGTATTCTAACGGAATTCTGTTCAGAATTATACGGATTCCGGAGAAATTTTCTCAAGATTCTCGCGGAATACTTTTCAAAATATTGATAGAATCTTTCATAACATTTTGATGGGATTCTAAAGAATTCGGATTCTGCTGACAAAAGCCTGAGAAATCCTTATTATTCCGGTGGAATCTGTGGCATAATTCTGCTGAGATTTCTAAGGATTCTAAGGATTCTAATACAATCTAAGGATTCTAAGGATTCTAATACAATGATTCTTAGGATTCTGGTGAACTTTTTCGCCACATTCTGATGAAAACCTCAATAGTTCTGATCGACTCCTTGCTAGTATTCTGATGAAATCCTTCTGAGGATTCGACGGGAATACATTGGATGGAATTCTACTTAGGATTCTGAAGGAATCTGTAGAACAATGCTGGTAGAATCTTTTCTATGATTCTGATGGAATTTCTCACAAAATTCTGATAGATACTGAAGGAATACTTCAGAACTCTGATGAAATCCTACGCAGGATTGTGCTGAAATCTTCTCCAGGATTCGAAGGAAGGGATCTTTTAAAATCTTGATGGATTTCTGATACCCCTCACAGAATTCTTTTGGAATCCTTCGCGGGATTCTGGGGGGTCTTTCTCATAATTCGGATTGAAGCTTTCTCGGGAATTCTCGATGTAAAACAATTTCATATTTTTATTTAGATACAAATTTCTTTGCTTTACAATTAAAATTTCCTGAAAATATGGGATAATACTTGAAATTATTTTCTATATTCAAACTAAGGGGAATACATTTTGACACATCCACATCTTAAAAGAAGGAATTCAAATCGATATACAACAAAATACTATTGCAATTTTATTCAGACTAACGGATGCAGTTGAAAACACTTTTAAAGACTAGATGTACAATTTGTAATTTTTTAATAAAAACTATTATTTGATTAAAGATTGAAACAAGGGGAAAAGCTATTAGGCTTTTTATAAGGAAAGCAAAAGACATGCGCAAGAGGGATTGATTCCAACATAAGGGTAGCAGAGACCATAGGGGACATATAGGGGAGATCAAGGATCGCCAGCACATCTCGGACTGGAACGAGGCCGAAGGGATTTTTGTAATGCAACTCTACGCGCACGACCAGACAACATGTGCAATGTCGCGAAAAACCGTCATTACAAGCGCAGAGACTGGTGTACACGACCCAGATACGCTGGAGATGCGTGTGTAACGTATAACGATTGGACATGACCCGAGATATCACCCGAAGGAAGTCACGACGAATACGAGTTCCAGGGTACACAAATTCATCTACAATTTCAAATATTTCACCATCTAGCACCACTACACTACCACTACGACTACTGGACCCACGTTGTTTACCAGCGACCATGTACTTTGTTTTTTCAGTATTAATCATGACAGTGTATCATCCTGCTTCAATACATTCGAAGCATTTCGAAATTTCATCCGCATTCCTTACACTTGATTTCGATTCATCCAACGTTACATGAATCAGCCGTACTAGTTTCTTCGGAGAACCATGTTCTAGCATAATTTGCCATAGTTCACTTCGTTTCACTGAATCGTACACTGCCTTGAAATCTTTGAACAGATGATGTGTCTGGAAGTTGCACTCCCGGAATTTATCGACGATTTGTCTCAGAGTATGATCCGTCGTTCATCAACCCTCACGAAAACGGCTTGGTACAGGATTTTGTGCGCAGAATTAAGAAGGGTTATTCCTCGGTAATTAGATCACTCCAGTCTGTTCTCTTTCATTAAGAGGGGGCAAATAAGGCCGTCTAGCCAGTTAGCAGGTATTTCATCTTCCTCCCATATTTTCGACATATTATGGTGTAGTACTTAATATAGTTGCTCACTGCCGTGTTTAAGAGGTTCAGCCGGGAGCTGGTCCCATCCCGCAGTTTTGTTATTTTTCAGCTCCTTGATAGCGTTTCTAATCCGAAAAAAGCTCCTCCATAGTGTTTTCGCGGCCCTGGCGAATAATATTAAAATACTAGAAGACCTACGTCGGAAGTTAACCAGGTTTTACACAGTACAAATTCATTGTGTAAAACCTAGGAAAATAATAGGACTGAAGTGGAATGTCCGAGTTCAGGAGCCACTTACCCAGCACCCATCAAGGGATACTTTCAGGCATTTACGAGGAAGCTTAGAAGAGGAAATGATTCAGAATCTCGCTCTTTAGTGAACGACGGCAGCTCATGCCCCGCGGCACAAAAAGGCGAACAGGTGGACGAGCCCCATTCAAAAGAACAATGTTTGGAAGAACAGATCAGGCAAAAGGTTCAAAGTGAGGCTCATGAAAGTAGTTTTCTTATACTTCTCGATGTTTGCTGGACGCACTTGCTTGCATACCAGAATTTTTGCTGACTGAAACAAAAGGTTCTGGAAGGAGCCAACCCCATATTTCGTAATTAGGGCCCCCGTTGGAGACAACACCATTAATCTCTACTTCCTGGGTGGGTACGTAGACAAAATACTTCTTCGTACACGGCCGATTTTTGATGATATTAATATCAAGTTAAAGGAAATTCCTAGCTCTTCTATGTAGAGCAGCGACGAATTCAGTGACGTCGTCTATCTTTTTAGGTAACACAAGGTCGACTTTACGCTTTTATATCTCCCAAATGAACAAATATATATTATAAGGATAAAAAATAACATGTTTATAACAAAGTCTTCAAATTAAAAAAAAAGTTTAAGCCTTCAACATTTTTTTTTGACCACACGCGATTCAGTATGATTTTGAGAGTTTGTATCGTAATCCCCTACCAATTTTTACACCTCAAAAGTACACTTTCTAAAACTAAACCCCTCAGAACTTAGACTAGCCCTTCTAGTAAATCCCATTCCAAGTGATACTCGGAACTCAGTGTGTGGTCTTCTTCCGGCTAAAAACTAAATCATTGCATCTATTAAAGATTTCAAAATCCTGATTCTGACGGCATGCTTCTCGGGTATGACCGAAATATCCAAAGTCAGCTCGGACAAAGTGAGAGTCGTTTTGGCAAGTTCTAAGCAGGCAAACGATATTACTTGCAGCGAGCTCTTCGTGAAAAACGTTTGTGTTTATGTTCCCTCTACGGTAGTCGAAATTAATTGTGTTGTCTTCGACAATAGTTTGAGGAGCTGCTGGAGTGCGGGGTTGGCTGTTTTACGGATCTCTTACTACAACCGATGAAAACAGTACTGTCTGTACGCATGGGTACTAGAGTGACAAGAAAACAATGACCTCTAGCGGCCCACTTCTGAGTCGATTTCTAGTTCCACCAGGAGTACTTACACCAAATTTGAAACAAATCGGACAAGTCTAGCTAGAGCTACCGGACCAATTCACATGGGGAAAACCCGCTAGCTCGCATTTTCGAAAGTAGTTTAAAGCTTGTCTGAGTTTTATCAATATCCAGATGCTTCTTACCGAAGGATCGGTTGCATAGCAAATTGATCTGCATCCCATGTGGTCAAGGCGCTCAAAAAGTATCAGACCACAAAGCGAATACGATGGTAGCGGATGTACAGCAAAGCCATGATGGTATTGAACCCATTCATGCGTCAATCCATTTTGATTCAAGTTTTCGTTTATTTTGAGTAAAAACCATTAAACTTTTCGGACTACGCGTATAAACAGTAGCGATAAGCTGAAGTTTGTAGCCAAAACTCACGTAAGGAAAAGATGCAGGAAGTAGATGAAAAATCTTTCAAAATTGTCTGACAAGCGATCTGCGGATGTGGGGAAATGATTCAGTTCTTCAGATATAAATCTAAGAACGTCAATGAACAAATATACAAGGACAAATCTCTTCTAAAGCAACATCTGCATTTCTGACGAAGACCTGATACTTTCAATATGTCCGAACCATTTTGGGCAGCTACAGAACCTTCCAAACATCTCAGATCATTGTCCTGTCAAGATATTTGGAGCTATTTTAATTTATTTTTCCACTTCGGCAATCGGTTTGTTGGATCTAAACATTATTCTATGGGATCTTTGCGAAAGCAGTGTTGTGTTTCGGAATGTTCTTTTTAGACTTCGAATATTACCTTCCGAACGAAGCTCCCTCAGTATCTTTCCGGATATGGTGGCAGGCAATAGCAATAGCAATACGTAGAAAAATAGTACAAATAGCTAGGGTCCTGAATTACTTCCTTGTGGAACACTACACGTATTAGAGAATTATGACAATATGCTGTTTTCAAATTTAACTCGTGGAATCCTTCCAAATAGATATGAATGCAACCAAGACACAAAATGTGAAGAAATACCAGGACGTGACAGTTTGGACAGAAGTATTTTTGTAATTGATCTTCCTGTCATGAATCCATGTTGATTTAACGATATGCAGTTTTTTGCGCTCTCCAAAATAGCACCTTTCACAATAAGGTCAAATAGCTTCGAGGAGGCTATGAGTCGGGTGCTTCACGGTACTTAATTCACAATACGACCACCATCTTTAAAAATGGGACACATGAATGATTGCTTCCTGATGCAAAAAAAATTGACATGTTCAAACGAATGATTAAAAATTGAATTCAATGGTCCAGTCAAGCAATCGATATAAAGTGGAATAACAAATGCGGTAAAGCTAAAAAGTCACTAAAAGTATTTAAGGCATGATAAACATCTGCGTGCTCTGTTACGAAAACAAACTTAAGTAAATCATCTTGTCTATACATTATACTCGCTTTACTTCTTCATGCCTTCTTCTTGATCAACGCACTCTTCATTCTCAAACAACGTATTGCAACTATGAAGATCAGATCACCACATTTCAAATCTGTTAGTTTACTGATATCTGCAGATTACATCATGCAAATGAAAATGAGAAACGCCACACAATATCAATTTGCCTTCAAATGTCATGTTACCTTTCCAATTAACATCACAATGTGTCTTGTTTGGACAACTGTGGATTAAAACATGAATGGTCTCTGTGATATGAGGCTTTATTATTTTAATCGATAGTAACTCAACATTAGGGTGCCCATGGTTCTGCACATTTTTTGAGAGTTCTGAGCAACATGAAGTCACTTGTATCCCTAAGATGTACGCTCAGTACTAACCGCGGGAATGCAACGAAATTATACCCCCAATAAGATTCTTATTGGATGATTTTCACTGGGTCCGCTGTACCAAACTACATTCTCTTGTTTACAATATTTGTCTGCTTGTCCGTCTGTTTGTATTGCGGGTCATGAACTTAGTTACATGGGAATCATAAGGATGGGTCTTGCAATGAGAATGCTGAAAAGTGTCGTTACTGTGGGGAGAATCTGCATGATCTCTCGATATATTCCGCGTGCAAACTACGATCTTTTAAGGAACACTCCAAGCGATATTTTGTAGAAATGCTAAAGAAACTATGCCACCACCTCCAACGAATCTATTTGTTCTCTTATCCTCTGACGGTGGTAACTCTGATGACCCACAAAAAGGACCATCTACCGGAGTGCCTACAAGTTATAGTAAGAGGAGAAACATTTGTTCTCCTAAACTTCTTTGTAACTTTGTAAACTTTTTTTGCGATAGCTCCTAAAATAACATCTTTCAAAAGTGCTCCGTAGATAACAATAAATTACGATAAAAATGATTTTGTAAAAGCAGTCGTTAGCTGTATTTTGATTGGTAATCTACTGTTCAACTATCGACAATAAATTTTACTGTGAAGTAGAATGCTTCTAATGCTTCAAAATTTTCGTCCGGAGTTTTACCTGATTTTTAACGTAAACATCTGCCGTTGAACTAAATGAGAAAAAATAGAAACTAATTCTATTGAATGTACAATCATTGAAAATAAAGTAAATAATGGATTTCGTGAAAGCAGTTATTATCTACGCCATGATTGGTTTGTACAATTCGACCAAAAGCGATCCAGACGAGTTTTCGTACGAAGCTTCACCTCTTTGACGATAGCGGAAGTAAGCTGTTTGCGTTCGATTGTTGGCCCCTCCTGCATTGAACGTAAACTGAACCGAGTACAAAACCAGGAATCGTATGCGAGGGCGGTACCATTCGTGTGTTAGATTCGTGCTGGCTACACCATACATACGCTCGCTATGTCTGGACACGAAAGGAAAGCCAAATTCCCGCTCGGTTTGTGCTGGTCTCCTGTTTTCTGTCGGTGGAATTCATCGTTTACTGAGAAAGGATCACTACGTCGAGTGTTTCGGCGCAGGAGCACTCCTCTATCTGCCAGCAGTGATGGAGTGTTTTGCCGCCAAATTATTGGAGAAACGTTGTTTGTGATAACAAGACCAGGATCATAAAGCTCGTCATCAGCGGCTGGTCATTCGAAATGTGTGTCATATTATTTATACTTGTGTGTGCGTCTGATGTCAATGGCGGTTTGTGGATACCTAGGGTAATGAGCCTATTGGCACACACGTTCACTCAGGCATCTGACAACATGCTTCTGTAGGTATTTCTAAAGCACGAGCGGACTCAACTGGGTGCATGCTTACTCAAAGGCGGGGTTTGTTGAATATTTTTGTAGGTTATGTTAGAGACTAGGTTATGTTTGAGCAGTTACCAAGAGAACGCATTGAATGGTTTTTATTTTTTATCACAAGTTTGCAAGCATTGGCATCTTATACCGATCAGGGGCATGTTCAGCAGTGTAGTATTTTATATAAAAAGGAATTTCAAAGTGGAATTGTTACGGAAACGATCGCATCCCTAGCAGAGTGTTTTGGTTTATTATTTCGAACAGTTTTGTTTCGAACTTCAAAACTGGTATACGCCGCCGTTCTTTATGATGCTACATTTTAAACACGTTAAGAACTGTGTTTTGTGTATGGCACGTTCTCTCAGGTTCGAATGGGGAAAATAATTTCGAGTCAAGTAATGACCTAATAACACGTTCAGAAGTAGTTCAGTTCTAGATTCATCATTTTGACAGTTCTGTAATACAAAATTAAAAATTTCAAAACTGTGACTTACCCAACCGAAAATTTTGTACTTTTAAAGTGACCTAATATAGGTTGCAGATGGTGCGTTTGGGAAATTTTGACTCATTTAAAAGCCGATGGTTGCTATGCACAATAATCAAAAAGTGTTCTCAACAGTAAACATGACGATTTTTCATATGGGCCTGATACTGCGAGTATGTCCAGTAAACTGCACTCAAACCGCACTACCCAACAGTGAAAAATCGAACTCGTAAACGAAATGGCACCAATTACAGTAGCAATCTTCCGGGAATACCCCATCCACCCATCCGAGACCGATAACAATCTGCCACTTGCATGAAACCAGCAGCCCTGGACACGGGATTTCCAGTCATGTTTTACGTTGCATGCACAGACACTGTACTGTACAGTACAGTAAAGAGAAAAAATAGACAACGTTGCGTGTTCCCCCAACATTGCGACATCAGTGGCAGTAGTAGGAAACCACACACACGTGCAACGAAGCCATTTCCACGAACGGCAACAGCATTGGCGGCATCAAGGCAAACTACCAGTTTACTCTGGAAAAGCCAGTAAAGCAGTAAATTTATTTGCCGAGATTAAAAATGATTTTAGCTCTTATTCCGGCTTTATCATTAACTTTTTTCCCATTCCCCTGACCCGAAGCCGGAGCCGGATGGTATTTTCATATTTTCTTTTTGCCTGTTGTCCGCCATCCATGGATTTTTTTTTCGCTTCGAAGGGCAGAGGATTCCATTCATGCCGCGTGACCTTTCCGCCCAGCAACTGTTCCCCGCTGTTTGTTGGAGAAGGGTATAAGCTTATTAAGCACGTTTCTAATTGATTACATATCCGGCTTTCGGATTGGTCGGAGAAATAGAGTAAATGCTAATTAGTCGTGCAAAGCAGAAGTTATGAAAGGATTATTAAAATAAACATTTTATCATCGTTCTATTCCTAGCTCCACCCGGTCCAACATCGACGAACGGAGCTTTTTTCCTCGTCTTCTCGAGAGTGGTATTTTCCACTTCATCAGAGTCAGGCGAACTTTTTTTCTTCCCTCTGTACGAACCAAACCAGTTTTGACATATGGCAGGGATTTCACGGCAAAGTCCTCTCTTTTTCGCCAGGACGCATAATTGTTTGCGCTTGGCGGGCACAAAAAAGAATCCATCCTCCACCGTGTGCACATTGCCAGAAAACCCACGTAGCAAAGTTGGAAATTAAATTTCCTTGGAGACCATCATCGACCGCCCATCTGGTGGGGATGGTTCCAACTTCTGTTTGGACTGGGACACTGGGACCGGTGAGACGAAAAGCAAACACGAATCTTTTCCCGGTCGTTGGTTATGAATTCTGTTTTTTTCTGATCCGTCTTCTTTCGAACTGGCTCACATTCTGCGTCATGCCAAGTGTGCGATAAATGATTCTCATTTCCTATCACTTCTCGGGGTTCTGTCGCGTTGCGCCTCCGATGATGGGACCTAGCGAACATTGTGCTGCTGAAAAATGGTACCACTTTCAGCCGTTGAGCACCGGGAATTCATCACGGTACGGTCCGGTTAAAGAACATCAATTGTCCGGTTATGGGTTTCGATTAATTTGGTGGCACAGCCTGTTGTAAGCACAGTTCTCCACGAGTTGGATTCGTTTGGAACTGGATAAATCGAGTAGTCCTCTTTCATGAAATCTATGATTCCATGGCTGGTTAGCTTCAACATAAATCGCAAAATTCATCCATATTACATCAGGTATACATTAAAAAAAAAGTTTACCTTGGAATCGTTAAGCGTGGAAGACATCGTACAAAATTGACATTGTTTCCAAAGTTTTTTGCCAACCTAGCAACCTAGCTTGTACTTTCCAGTCTGTATTTAGTGAATCACTGACATATACTCACCTTTTCTGATTCGCCTTTCTTGATTGTGTACCAACGTTTTAAGTTTCTTCTGGCGGTTGTATATTAGCCGTAAATGACGAAATCTAATTCTACACTAAGTAACAGAATATATTAATATACCGGCACTTCCACGCCAAGGTTTAACTTCCAAAGCTTTGGTTTAAAAACCGTTTTTAAAAAATGGAAACTTTCATGTAGGAAATTTATTGAATTGGCCTAAGATGGAGCTGTCGAATTTCACAAAAAGCTTTTTATGTTGCAAGTGATCTGTAGTTGTGTTAAATTAGGTATTTTTCTATTATATTTGGAACCGTCTACTGACAAATCTACATTTACGAATACCTCCAAAAGTGACTTCTTGAGGTCTCATGAAGGCCTGACACTAGCTTTATGATACTTTTGCTTTTCTAAACAGTAATAAAAATCTCAACATTCAAGAACTTCACTTTGTCAGAAAATGTAGGGCCATCGGAAGCTAAAACTTCGTAAAATCGCACTCCTGGTCCTTTTTTCAGTGCAGTACTCTACGTCACTCGTTCAAATTTGCACCGCTCTTATGGTAGTCGGTATTTGCTAGTATTACTGTTCTCCCATCCATTCTGGTAGTCAAACGGTGGGATAGCAAAATTCTTACAAGTTTCCTATCTCATGCCTCCACGCGAGTCTAAGTCTATTGATGATATTTGGTCCTTAGACCGCAGAATGAGAGGGTGCGAACAGAATGAGAGGGTGCGAACAGATCTAGTCGAGAAAACATTGCCGTAAAAATGAATAGTTGATCGGAAATTAGCCCCAATACGACTAATCTGACTAGTATCTATGAAGACGGGTCAATACGTATTGAAAATTCGCCGCGTCTGTTTTTATGAACCTAATTTAAAGCTCCGTTATTGCTAACAAGCCCGTGCATCAGGTTAACAATCCTTTATATTTCCCTTCAATGTTCGGTATTATCGCTCGTATACTTGTATTCCACAAACAATCCGATATGGAAAATAAGAAATACTTTCCTTGATTTATAACATCTCTCGCTATTTTTGCCTGTATAATGTGTTATCACTCGGTAGTTTTCAAGCTAATAAATATGTCGTAGAGAAGAAGTAGCGAATTCTGTCCAAATACTGTTGCAATAAATAGTGATCCGGCCCATTACGCGGATAAGATTAGCTTTTCTAGGCAATACTCCCACGGTCGGCCGTGTGGAGTTCAAATTGCTTTTGTTTAGGGAACATAGTATACTCTCGGTAGCCGGCTGCCCAGAGTTTAAAAATAACCAAAAACTAAACAAGATCATCTCTTTTTCGAGTGATCGTGCACTCGAAGACTAACTAAACAACTACCTAATAAAACATGCTTTACAGGTCGCATCGTTTGCTTGGAGCGAATCCTAGACCTGATACCCTTCCAAACCACCAACTCCGCGACACCTATGGAAGAGTCTGATGAATCGTCGTCCTTCCGTTAAGTAGGTTGAGCATCAACACTTCCCGTCTACCTTATCCTTTATCCTTCCCCGTGAACGATGGAGATGGGGGCGGCCGGCAATGATGGCTATCATGCTGTTGAGGTTTTAATATGGGTCGGATTGGTATGAATTCCTACTTACCACTTCCTAAGCAACTCTTATTAGATAATCAGCAGTCAAACATGATGAAGTCAGTGTGCAATCCGCCAAAATCATCGTCACAACGCAACGCAACGCAACGCAACCTAGCAACCTAGCTTGTACCTCTAAGCAGTTTTATGGCTATTGCAATCGTTTTTGAATTATTTTGTTATCGCAGTAGGCGAGTTATACGGGAATCTTATGCACACGTAACGGTTAAAAGGACTTTTTGAGTTAAGCAAAAAAGCTAGTTACGCTTTCCACCCCAGAACTACTGACTACTGCTCTACTTGAATATCAGATTATGGGGATGTCACAAATACTGGAACATATATATTTGCCATAACAGAGAAACCGATGTGATTTATTTGATGAATGTTGAACCTTCTGGTGCCGTAAGAACTGGTCAATGTAGCCGAAGATAGTTTTCCTGCATATTGTATCATAATTCAACAAGCTTTGAATCATTTTGAAGATAGGTGCTGTATTAAAAAAGAAAATTCGACATGCTTATCTTGAAATATCGTAAAACTGTTCAAAATTACTGTTTATTCTGTCTGAGATGTTCTCAAGCGGTTCCATTCCATGTGATATGGAAGGTTCAAAGCAAACGTCGAGCAGGAAATTCGGATCGGCAGTTGTAAGTTGTGGAAGTCCATCATGGGAAACCCTGGGCTCTTGGATGGGGATCTTGCTGAATAATACGATGGCATTCGGAGTATATTTCTCTGCGAACAGATTACTCTTCATTCCGTGCAGCAATCGAACAGAAAGTTGAAACCAGAACACGTGCCCGAAAATTGAACAACAAGATGCTGAAGATGGTTTTTTTCTTCCGAAAAATTCACACGGAAACTTATGATCTGGCAAGGAATTTGCAGCTGTTGATTTAAAACCAAGCTTTTCATCAACAACGAAATGATGGGCTCGAAACTGTATAAGCAAAAGTGTGTATAGGACACGACCACGGTGGCATTGAAAATGCAACATTTTTAAGAGCGTGCAATATAATTCTCGAATGAATATTACTATACTATAAGAACTATCGAATTATCTCAAGACTAGAGAGTATACAGAGTCCAGTAAAATTAGTCAGCGGCATATTCTAGCTTAGTCCTTGATTCCATAAGTTACAATTTGTTCTCCACCCTCTCCCAAACATGTACTGTCAATAGAAAATTTATGCTCACGCTCTCTAAAGGAAATAATAAAATAAAAAAAAGAATAAATTTCCAATATTTCAATTATGTACTAGTATTATTAGGTTAACAATTCTTGGGTTGAGTATTTCTTAATCAATAAATGACAAAACACAAATCGAATTAATAAATCACAATGTTTTTGCCACGTGAATCTGAATTTTTGCCAATATTAGAATGATACCGCACCAGCTTTGAAATTAAAGCCATTTCCATTACAGTCCTGCTTTGAACCTCCTATATAAAATGCTACGCTTGTTAATATGTCCTCTAGAATTTGAACGATATAAAATACTAACCTGTGATAAAAACCAATCGATGTTTTCACTTGGTCAGATGGCATTACTGTTGGGTTGAGTACCAGAGATTGCTTTAGTTTAACATTTTTCATACAAAAATCAATGCTGAAACGGCTACTAACATAACGTAATCCCCAGCCCAATTATTAACATCTTCAACTCACCTCCCAATTTCAATAGACACAAACCCAATTAAGTCTGTCCATGATCTAGAGACACTTACAGAAACATGCCAGGTGCGTTACTGCTAAAAACGCATTACGTATATACCAAATACAGAACGTGTGTGCTGATAGGCTCATTACTTTACTTACAAACAAACCAACAAAAACATTTTTTATCTCATTAACTCAACGCGCATACAAGCATAACAATAAATTAATTTGTCCCAGTCCCAATGAAAACAGACAAACAGCACAGATACATATGTAGCATCCTGCAGTGTTCGAACCAAAACCCACCCTATCCGTTCACTTTGCAAATCATCCTGTGTGCACGACTCGAGCTTATCGCACCTGTTTCTTTGCTGTGTGCAAAGTGTATCGCGTGCTCTTCACCGTGCTGTGCGATTTGAAACTTTGCATACACTAATGAGCTAGCCTATGCAAAGTTTGCCATGCAAACATGGTCACTTATCGCACCATCCGGACATTATTGTCCAGGTGTTGCACGTTCGAAAAGCGAGCAACGACTGATACAAATTGATAGGCGGTACCTGTCCATATCTTGTTTTGCCTTTCTCATATAAAGAAAGGCTATGCAATCACTGTAAAAATCGACTTTTTAACCGAGGCCCGGAGGGCCGAGTATCATACACCATTCGATTCAGTTCGTCGAGATCGGCAAATGTCTGTGTGTGTATGTATGTGTGTGTGTGTGTGTGTGTGTATGTGTGTGTGTACGTGTGTGTCATTTAAACTCACACAATTTTCTCAGAGATGGCTGAACCGATTTTCGCAAACTTAGTTTCATCTGAAAGGTATAATGCTCCCATAAGCTGCTATTGAATTTTTAGTTGATCCGACTTCCGGTTCCGGAGTTACGGGTTGAAGAGTGCGGTCACACAGCAAATTCCCATATAAACTGGTACCACCATGATGTTCAAACATATTAAAATTGATGTAACATTACTCTAGTTTGCGGGTCTGGATCACTAATGATCAATCAAAGCAGCTTTGACCACATTGGCCACCTATGACGGTTCATGACGCCCTCGGGGAACCCGCCAAGTTCCTAAGCTAATATCACACCCATTCCACAACGAATTCTCTACCGATTTTTACGAACTTAATTTAAAATGAAAGATACAGTAATGCCATTGACTGCTGCTGAATTTCATTCGGTTCTGACTCTTGCTTCCGGAGTTACAGGGGTGTTAGTAAGGATACACTGGAATTTCCCATATAAATCGGTACAATCGTAATACCTCAGAGGCTAAAAACTATTGAAATGGTCACCAAATTACTTCTAATCGTAGATCTAGATCACTGATTGCCAATCAAACATTCTTTGAATATATTGTCCACTATCGACGATTCCGGAAGTCCGGAATTCCGGGCATATTCCACAAATAAAGTCACATCGGTTCTTCGGTGATGACTGAACCGATTTTCTCAAACCAAGTCTCAAATGGAAGGCAAAATATGCAGTTGAGTATTGCGTAGCTGCCCCTCCCCCCCCCCCCCTCCCCACCTTGCCCTTACACCTCCCTCCTTCATCACTCCCCTCTTCTTGGATCACCCTCACGCCCAGATTTCTTTCATCCACCCCGTATACCGAAATAAGATGAAGGATTTCTGACGCATCCTCCACACCCACTCTACTAAACCCCCATTCCCTACACGTTCAAACGCATTCCACCAACCTTTGCAAATTATAATCACATGAAGATAACATTGAACTCATGCTTATTATGCTAATTAAATATTATTCTTTTGCCTTTCTTATATAGAAAGGTTATGCAATTGCTCCAAAAACCGACTTTCTAACCGAGGCTCGGAAGGCCGAGTCTCATATAACATTCGACTCAGTTCGCCGAGATCGCAAAATATCTGTGTGTATGTATGTGTGTATGTATGTATGTGTGTATGTGTATGTGTGTATGTATGTGTGTGTATGTGCGGATTTGTTAACAAAATGTCCACATCGGTTACTCGAAGATGGCTGAACCGATTTTTACAAACTAAGATTCAAATGAAAGGTATAATATTCCCATAGGTTGCTATTGAATTTCATTTTCAACCGACATCTTGTTCCGAATTACGAGTTGAAGAGTATGGTTACAAAACAAAATTTTTTGATTTTTCCAAATCGGTTTCTCGGAATTTTCTGAACCGATTTTGACAAACTTAATTTTAAATGAAAGGTCCATCAGCTGCTGTTGAATTTTGTGTGGATCCGAGTTCTGGTTCCTGAATTACAGGGTGATACGTACGATCACGCAGCAAATCCCGATTCTAACGAATTCTGCGATGAATGTAAAAAGGTGATTTTTTTCCAAAATGTAAACACAACTGTTGAATTTGTAGATCTAGGTCCCCAACAGTCATTAAAAGTCTCTTTGGCCACACTGGCCACCATCGACGGATCCGGAAGCATCCAAAGTCAGAATAACGGTTATATTGGTTTCTCGAAAATGGCTAGATTTGCTCAACTTAGTCTCAAATGAAAGGTGTTGCGTCCCCAGAAACTCAAAATTTAATTCCATCTCCATCCGACTTCCAGCACCGGAGTTACGGGTTGTGGAGGTCGATCACATAGAAAACTCCGATTCGAACCGATACCGCGATGAATGCAAAAAGGTACTCTTATATATACTTACCAAGTGTAATAAGAATGAAAGACATTTCCATAAAGTTATATTGTACGAACCAGCTATTAAATCATAGTTTGGAGAAATGAGAAAGGCACAATTGCACCTCTAGGTGGATTAAAACAGGTTTTTTAAATTGATTTTGGAGGTTTCTACCTTCTTAGGGCTTTTTGCTTCTTTTTTCGGGTTGGAAAAATCTCTTTATAAAAATCTCTAACCCTACGTGCGGGGTTGGGAATCGAACCCAGGTGAGCTGCGTAAAAGGCAATTGGTTGGACAACTACGCTATGCCCGCCTCCTGTTGTATTTTTACTGAAAAAAAAACCGTTCTTGAAAAAAAAATACCACATGAGTCAACATTTATAAGCATTAACCAGAAATTTCCCTTCTGCACCCGTTGCTCGCTGTTCGAATGAGCGGTGCAACGAAGGTTTAAAGTATCTACAAGAGAAAACTTTCATTCTAGGTAGGTTGAATTTATTTTCAACTCCAGCTCACTTTCAATAATTTAGGAAAGCTTACACAGTGCTATCTTCACAATAGTTTTATATTTTCCAATGGGTGCCTACTTAGGTGGATTTGTTGGGTTCATCTTTTTCAGTACAAAATTTACGTTGCTTCGAGTGTTGTTGCAGTATGCCAGAAAATTCCGAATTCTGGGGGCTTGCAGGTTAATAAACCTTCGTTCCTTCACAGTTACTGGAAAACACACTTCAAAAATTTGCTTTTTATCGGGATTTAAACTTCCAAAAAATTATTAGCACCTAATTAGTTTTGATTTACATACGTACATTTCTTTTCCTGTTACGCATCTCATTGAAATTTGAGATTTTCCCAATTTTAACCTCAATCATCAAAATATTTTTCAACTTCACAGAACTTTGAAATATTTGGGCATGCTCTTCTATTTTCGTACTAGGGTTCTTCTATTTCGATACAAAATACACATTCCGTATTTGAAGATTGGCTCACACTTGGCACGCTTCAAAGCACAGTCAGAAAAAAACCGACTCGAAATAGTGGTGGGGTATTTCGGTGGGTGTTAGATTGAAATTTCTTTTCTATCACGGACGTCAACAACAAGGTAGTGACTGCACAAATCATGCACAGACTTTCCCGTCATGCACGGGAAGCAAGACCTACGGTTTGGATCCACGCATCCGAACCGAGGGTCCGGATCCAGATACTTGTCTGGATCTAAGCACCAAGTCTGGACCTGGTACAGATCCGAGCCTGGTGAGAGAGAAAAGGGTTGGGCTGGATCCAGCGACTGGTCCGGATCCGGGAGGACTGGGTTTAGGAACTGGTCCGGATCCGAGAACTGGTCTGGATCGGGAACTGCCTATAATTTTTATTTCACTATCCAACATACCCAGTAAAAAAATCCGTTATTCCGGCTGGTTTCTGCCAATATTGGGGCAGGTCCCAGCCTGACTTTGGGCAGAATTCCGGTTGGCTTGTACCGATACTAACACTATCATAGAAATCGACCGAATTATCCTACATCCGAACAGAGTTTGGTTTTGTGATACACTACACATACATGAACAGCAACCATAATTCGTTATTCCACCGTTTACTACCCTTGCGGGAACACAAGTTTAATACCGCAATGAGCAATTGCGCTATCTGTTATCGAAAAGACAATGCAATCTTACTCAAAAGTAATAGAAACATACCCGTCGGATTTTGAGTGTACTTTACATTATTTTTAATGTTGATTGAACTGTCAATATAAAATCACTTAGAATTCTATAGATTTTTTTAAAATTGAAAAACATAGGGAATAACAGAAGAATTATTGAAAGTCGGATAATCACGAGAAAAACTATAGGGTAGAAGAGCTCTTTTTGATTTCATTTGCCGGAATATCATACTATTTCTTCGATAACTCCACTTACAGTGATTGGATTGCGCTTAAATAGGTACCAACGTCTTTGCCTAGTTCCTAAGAAGCAGAACAATAAAAAATTTAACCTGAAAAAGGTAAAATACTCGTATTTGAGCAAACCGAAAAGCCGAGTCAATGCGCCCTTATTCTTCGTACCATTTGATGTATTTAATTGTGTGGGATGAATAGAGGTGCTTAGATAAATTATGGCACTGTAACCGCACTAACCTGCTAACAAATTATACATAGAAATTTCTACTCAACTATTTTCGGTGAATAATGATTTTTGATAAGATTGCTGGATTTGAGAAAAACAATTTTTTGGTCCCCCATTTGCCTGATATTGGTTGTTTCCACCAATTCATCATTTCACAGATTGAGTATGCTCTTGGGAATCGAATCCAGGTGAGCTGCGCAAAAGACAATCGATTTACCAACTACCCTAGGCTCGCACCTACTGTTAATTTTATTTTGCGATGATCGTTTGCCTGTTTCTTGTGTATTTTTCGATATGAGTAAAGCTTTGCAGTAAAATGGGAGAAAACTTTACTCTAACACAGTTGATGTTGATTTTAAATATTGTTGTATTCGTCCTTCTGTCCGTTGAAGGTGTAAATGAAACTGGAGCTCACAGAAGTCATCCTCATACAGTTCCATCATATACGAAATGGAACACAGATAACGTTCAATAGGTAGGCTGAGATTGAAAGCATGATTGTGCTTAACCGTTAGGTATTGACAGGGTTCGCGTGCAGCTTTCCAGATGCAGTAAGTGGGTCTGAGGAGTACCTCCCGGTTGTTACCCCAGTTATTCTAAGAATTTAAGCTTTATTCGCGAGGAATTTGGGCATGGTAAATTTTCCTGACAAGGTAAATATAAATGTACAAAATTTGGCCCTGTTCGGTTTTTTATCATTTCAAAGTGCAATTTGTATTTTCAGTCGGTTTTAATTTTTCTATCTAACTATCTATCTATCTATATAAAAGTCAATGTTTCTATGTATATAATTTTTGGATTCCCAAACGGCTGAACCGATTGCCGTAAAATTTTATACATAGTAGGCATTTGTAATGGAGCGTGTTTGTGTGCTATTGGGTGGGGATTATCTGGCCGTCAGATGGCGCTTCGAAACAAATCGTGTTATCCTCCTATTTCATTGAAAGTCGCAGCAATGCGCGATTGGTATTAGCTAGTTATTTATATTGGTAACGAGTTAACATTATGAACATACGTTGCTCAAACCAAAAATTATAGCTGATTAAAAACGATGTTGTTTATCGACAATATGGGCATGGAGAGGTTAAAGATGTCATTAAAATTCTGAGCTGGATTCAATTGTAATTATGAGCTAGATTCAAAATTCTAATCAGGCTTGAATTGTTGAAAGGGATAGTGGAAGAAAAGCAACATTACGTTAAATTTCACCAGAACTCTGAGTAGAAGATCCATCAGAATTTGACACAGGAGTTCATTGAGAATATGAGGATGATTCTATCAGTATCCCGAATAAGGCAGAGCCTTGAGCAGAATTCTATCCTCAGGAGAATGCTACTAGACCTCCGAGAAGCTTTTCTCTACAATCCTGCATCAAAATTCAGCGCAAAAAAAACGTAGACATACGGATAAGGAGTCAATCGAATTTCTGAGATAGAATTTCATTGGAATGCTGAAATTTGACCCCTAAATTTACCCTTTTTACGCAGCAGGTTCGCGTAGAGCCCTAATTCAGCCTATTTTATGTTCGTAGCAAACAGACGAATAACAGGAGAATCGAGCAAAATGGGCATAAATACGTTAGGCATACGGACGTTTGTCATACGTACGTTAGGCATAATGGACGTTAAGTATAAAAACGTTAGGCATAATGGACGTTAGGCAGAATGGACGATTGGCATAATGGACTTTAGGCATAAATTATCACTTCAAGAAAATAAATTTTTGGCGGTGTCGGCCTCGAATGATAAGAGCGTAAATGTTTGAACTTTTTAGATGTAGTAGAATTACTCAGGATGCTGACCAAACTCGATCACCATTTTATTCTACTGTATATACTTGAATAAATCAGAACTCAAATACAAGAAGCAGACCAAATAGGTGGTATGCGGAAACTCTCCTTGCGCTAATTTCTCTACGTACAACCGATAAATTTCACATGACTAAAATAACATTTTTTTTAGACTGATATGAACACGGGCTTTTCCCTGCTTCCAAATAAATAAATAAATAAATCCCTCAGAAACACTGAAGAAGACTATAGGTAATAGTTGAAATACTAGTGTTTGATTGATGTTGAAATGCATTTGTTTTTCATTATTTTTAATGTAGTGGAATTAAACGGAAGAGATATGTCTTTAGAAGATTAACTGTGACATTGCGCCAAGGGCGCTCAAAAAGTTTTGAATTTTGTACAAAAAAATGTAAATCAACTTGTTTTTTTTTCTATCTTTGATAGTACTCCCAACGAACTGTCTTTCGTTTTTTTCAAATAGAATTTGCAGAAAATCCTCTAAAAAATCACGAACTTAGCTCATTTTATCACCACAACTTTGAATATAACCCCTTAAGGTATGAATAATGCACATTAACTTAGATTGGCTCTTACATACATGTATGGTGCAATTGTCCAAAAACTCGAGCAAACGGAAAGCCCATAATACCCCCCATTCTCATGAGGTTTGACATGGGTGTTTGAAATGGGTTCAACCCATGAAAACATCATTACCATGGTCCGGTAGATCCCATATAAAATACCATATGTTGGTGTATTTATGGTATCTTGATGGTTGTGAATTTTGGTACGGACCATGTTTAAGGTCTTTTCAAGAGACTATGTGGTGGTTAAAAACCCATGAGTATTTGCTCGGGAAGACAATATGTGCCTTTGAAGAACAGCTCATGAAAGAAAGAATGATACATTTTATTATTCGTTCAACGAATATAAGAATATTGCTGCTTAAATATTGATTATATTCTATATTATTAAGTTCAATGATTATATTATTGTGGCCATCAAAATAGAACTACTGAAACTGTCTGATACGAGAGAGATTTTATTACCGAAACGAAAAAGGTATCGTCACAAACATAAAATCTGTAGCCTAAGGCTGATGTACATAAAAGTACAAGTTTCCATAGGCTCCAAAATTTAATGTTTATTCATTATTTGGATTTTTAAAATATTTGCATGCAACTGTATTGGTAATACATATAATAGGTTTGAAATGTGCTTGTACCAAACTGTTAAATTAAATCAAGGGATACTTTCTTCATCTCGTCCACGGAAAAAATTGAAAAAAACCCTACACTTGCAAGGGATAAATATGTCGCATGGTATTTTTCATTGTGGAGTCTCTCCACGGAGAACCAAAATTCAGCTCAGATGCGAAAACGTTAGTTGATTTTCTGAATTTAATTAGTTATTATTTAGGACAACTAGGAAAATTCTCAATTGGCTAATTTTGATTAGTTGCTCTCCATCCTCCTGAATAGAGCTAAAATGCTAGTTGGAATTTCTGTTTTTTCTCTTAATTTGGCGAGAAAATGATGCTGTCACTTTTAGCGGAGACACATTCTTCGTCTTCTCAACTACATTTTTTGCTGAATTTAGTACTATTTTATGTTGGTTTCAACCAATACATTTTCTAAATTCAAAAGCTTTTTGCTTAAAATCAACTATTTTTTCAGTTGAATTTCAAATGCAAATATGCTAATGTTAGGGAGTTATTTTGTTATTTTTAGCTTTTTCTTCAGTTAATTTCAACAAATGCCAGTTTTGAATTTAGGCAATTCTCTTTTCAAATTTAAAAGCTTTTGGAGTTAAATTTAAAATGTCAATGTTTTAAATTTAAGACAGCTTTTGCTAAATGTAGCGTTTTTTTCTAGTGATTTAAAAAATATTATTCCTGCTTTTTAGACTTATATTTCGGCATTGATTTTATTTTGATTTGATTGAAATTTGAACAGTTCATATTCAAATTTTCACTAAAACGTCATTTTTGAACTGTTGGTTTTAAAATCAGGAGTAATCAATAGAAAAAACATATTCGACTAAAATAAAACTGTACAATCCGTTCATTGTTCGCCTAGCTATCAATGAAGTTGTGTAACATCCTGAATAATAAGAAGAATAGTGGGTTCGTCTGCGTTATACATAGTTTGGTTGAGAATGCATTTTTTATCCTCCGCATGAAACTATCTAAAATCATAAAACAGTTCAAGTTCTTAATCGATATAGTACCATGATATCGCTTATATCAAGTAAACATACGAAATTTAGTTCAAAAGCGAAAACATTAATCGATTTTTTTATCTTTAATTAATGTGATTCCGCCTCCAGCCGAAAATTTTAAACTTGTGTAGAAATTTTTAATTAGTTTCAAACTCAAAATTATTTCAAACCTATTTTTTACTTATTTTCATTAAATGAGGTAAGTACGCATCACATATTGTACAAAGTTCATTTCAAAATCCAAACCGCTTCCAGAAATTTTTTCTGATACTGCCACAAATTATCGTACATGGAATCAAATTTTCCCTGAACTACTACCCACTCATTACTCTATATGGTTAGAACTTTTCTTTATGAATTTTCATAAAACAAAATATTTGTAAATTGTAATTTATCATTTTATTGCGCACAAAAATCTATTAGAAGATTCAATGCAGTAAAACCACATGTAGATACTACCCTTACTTTGAAAACACAATCGACCAACGTTTCTTCGCTATTTGGAAAATCTTGCACATCACGTTTACCTTATGGTGGAATGTTCCGCGAAAAAATATGCTCAAGGCTATGATTTGCACCTGTGCCAGCCATAAGCTTGTCCCGTTTAGGTACTATCAATTTAATTGCCGGTTGCAGTCTATTAATAAGATAACCATACTACGTACCAGTAGTAAACTATCTTCATTACACACTCTTTCTAAAAAGAAAATACACAAAGAAAGCGCTCTTTTTAAAAAAAATCATTGTTACTTATCTGAAATCAAATAATCGCCTTTCGATGATGAAACATTCCTGAAATTAAATATAGCTCATCAGATAAATTCGTTAATGAAAATTGAGCAATTTTCAACCTTACCTTTTATGATTTTCACCAATTTGGAATTGTGATCGAAGGACCAAAACAAATTTGTAGCAATACAATAGCAACTGTTACAGTTGCTTTCCAATAAAACTATATTTTTTGTCGAAATCTTTAATCAAATCGCACACGCAGGGTAGCCAGAATGTATTTCATCAAATCATTATTTTACGTTGTATTTTTGTTCAAAAATATAAAGTTAAGTTAATCGACACATAGTATTTCAGACCAAGTCCTAAGAAAAATAAATTGTGATATAGATTGTCTCAATCTACAGCACAGTAACAATTAAAATCTGTAGGTTTCGACAGGCATTAGAAAATGTCGGTTGTTTAGTAGATGTAAACCGCTATGAGTATGGCTACCCTGTATTATGGACCAATAATACCAAAACAAGTATAGGCCCTTCAGGAATAGTCACTGAAATTGATATTAGGTTTGTTCCAGTACCATGAGAAACTGGAAGTACCCCAAAGCAAACAAGCAGAAAATTGTTTCTGCATTCCTTTCTTCGCTTTTTTCTTCGTGTACACTGAGAAACAAAAATATGCAGAGTTAGCATACTTTCTTTCCCATTTCTTTTAAAGACGATAGTACGAATATGTTCAATGCATAACATTTACAACAGAAGAAGCGAGGGGAAGATAGGAAAGTATGCTAACGATGATTAATTGAAGTTTTGTGTGTAAAAAATCGGAGTAAAAAAGAGCAAATGTTTTGCTTCTGTTTGTTCTGGAACAACTGGCAATAAGAAGCGTGTACTGGAACAAACCTAGTGTGCACCAGAAAGGAGATTATAACTACTAGAGCGAGCAAAGCGCTACTGTCTCCATGTATTCACGGACTGAAACATGGGGTCTCGCTCTAGCATATTGTATCCCATTACTTTGACGGAGCAATACGTGTTAAACTAATGGGCTTAGCATATGTAAGAGCGAAATAATAAACCATGAATGTTAACAGCGGCATGCGACCTCTAGTAGTTATAATCTCTTTTTGCACCTGAGATCCCTGTCAAAAAAAAATGCGGACGAACATAGTCAGGCGATTTAAAAAGTTTGACGTTTGACTCAACTCGCCTGTGCTAATTGCCCTTCGGAACAAATGCGATTTAAAGGCAATTTTAATACTTAGACAAATTTTCTGGCGGCTGAAATGAACTTGGTTGTTTTTCTCGTTGTTTCAAACATGGCGGTTCATGTTTGGTTTAAGCTTAAAATTGTTTTTAGAACAATAGGGATCTTTAATTTGGAAAAATTATGTCAGTGTTTCATATGTACTGATAGCGGGTGTCCTTACGAGTACACTCATATCATTCTTAAACCTTAATTATTCTTTTCTGATTTTTAAATTAAAAAAAAAACCAAATTAAATTCAACCAACAAACTGACAGTTATCCTATTAAATGACGTATCTGCAAATATCTCGTTCGCCTCATTGTTAACCGGGACAGCACCCCACACAGCATGATCTGGTACTTTTGCAATCCACTAGCAGCCTGCCATCCCAAGTATCATCTGCAAACTATGGTAGATCTGATAAGGCAACCTATAGAGTCGTGCAAGTCGCATGGGTTTGGATTTGTTATTGTCTTAAAAGGAAACAAACTAAAACATGTTTTTTCAATAGTTTTGGGCCTAAAAATGAAAAAGAACTCACGGTACTAATCTGCATCAGAAAATGCCTTAACCCGCACATCCCCAAACGTGTGTTTTCACTTGTACTTTGTTTGTCTAGTGCACTTAATTTAGCCAACGAATGTGGGAAATTGTGGAATCGTGTGTATGTATAGTTTTGAAGTGCAATACCAATTTCACCATTGATTCTTACTATAATTTGGTGGTGATTACCTGGTATACTGGTAAGCATATGTGAGTAGATAATGAATCCGAAAATAAGCATTATTTTTAATTTTCATATTAGGCAATTAAGGGCGATTAAATGGCGCGTTCCGTGGGCGATTTGGGGGCGGGTTGGGCGTCAAAAAAATGACGGCGGCAAATCGCCCAAATGCGGCATTTGAAATAGCCCCCTAATTGCCAGCAATTTGCTGGCAAATTAAAGGGCAATTAGCGCATCAGAGTTGGCAAATAGCCCCCCGTTAGCCAGCAATTTGCCCTTGGATAACTGGCAGCTCATTTTTCAGGAAGAAAACACTGGCATGTCATGCAAATGTTCAAGCTCTAGCTTAATAATTTCATTGTCGTCGTGAGTAAGAACTTTACATGTTATGGGGTCGTAGTTGGTCAATTGTCTTGTACGCAGCACACCTGGTTATTATACATCGTGTTAGAAATTTTTCTTAGGAGATTTTTTAACCCGAAGAGGCGAATGACCTTAAGGTTGAAACCTCTATAATCGAAATAAAAAACTTTACATGTACGAATAGAAAAACTAATTCGAAGATATGATTTCATACTTGTGCAAATATCTTTTGTTGTTACAGAATTTGTTTTGTTCTTTTCGTTTCTCTGCACTCGATAACACAAGGAAAGAGAGAAAAATATTTTGACCATAATCGCAATACCTTTTTCATATACATCCAAAAAGAACATGTTATGTGACGTGATTCTCGATTGGCTCCGGCATTTGACATGTATAATCAGTTAAAAACAATCGATCATTCGTTATCGAGCACTCAGTCGAGATAGAAGTCTTTTGTCATCGGTCCGTACACTCTATAGCGACAAATAGTGTTAATCCGCGTTCAAGGTTATTTACACACTCTGCGCCTAGTTGAGGTTTCAGTATTTTTTCCCTTCTTTTGTGTTTCTGTTTCTGAGTACCGTTAGCCGGTCAGTGAAGTGAAACAGTGTTCTTCTAGTAAGCCGTCTGGATACCGTTACATACACAAGCTAAGTATTAGTTTTCGTTTCCCCTTCTTGGTTGTCTTAATAACGTGCACTGGGCAATAGGCCCGTGCAAAAATGACTTCCCCTGACGGCGGTTCATCTCAAGGTGAGATGGACGTCGAAATAAAATCGGCTCCCCGGCTCAAGGTATATCCGAGCTCGGCCACCGGGCCATTTGTGATCTTCTTTCGGACCAAAGAAAAAAAGTGTTTGAATCTGTTGCAGATTTCTCGAGTTCTGACGGATCGGTATTCGGCCGTGACAGAAATATCGAAAATTCGCCCTGATAAGCTTCGGGTGGTGGTTAACAGTTCAACTCAGGCAAACGATATTGCTGGCTACGAGCCCTTTACGAGGGAGTACAGGGTGTATATTCCAGCTAGCAGGGTTGAAGTCAGTGGGGTCGTTTCCGATTCGAGTCTGAATTGCGAGGACCTGCTAAAATATGGGACTGGCTGTTTCAAAGACCCCATGCTTAAGCCAGTGAAGATACTGGAATGCAAACGTTTGCATTCAGCATCAGTCGCAGCTGACGGGAAGAAAACATACGTCAACTCAGACTCTTATCGGGTGACCTTCGCCGGCTCTGCCCTGCCCAATTACCTCCTCTTTGACAAGGTTCGTCTACCTGTTCGCCTATTTGTGCCGCGGGTCATGAACTGTACTAATTGCAAACAATTGGGACACACAGCCTCCCATTGTGGCAATAAAGCCCGCTATGGGAAATGCGGTGGGAATCATGCGGATGATTCCTGTGGTAGAGATGTCGAAAAGTGTCTCTACTGTGGGGGAAACCCACATGATCTCCCTTCATGTCCCGCGTACAAACAGCGCGAGGAAAATCTTAAGCGTTCCCTTCAGGGACGCTCTAAGCGATCTTTTGCAGAAATGCTTAAGATAGCTACGCCACCTGTCTCTACGAACATCTTTACTAACTTGTCTACTGACGAAGGCGACTGTGATGAACCCCAGGAGGGAACATCTTCTGCTGTGCCTAGAAGTAGTAGAAAAAGGAAAAACATTTCCTCTTCCAAGCTTCGTCGTAAAGGCCAGAAGGTGTCTCTTCATGGTCCCCCTAAAATAACTACTCAAGGAAGTACTGGTGCAAAACCGAAGCAAGTCGCTCCCGGTCTCAGTAACCTGAGCTCAGAAAAGGAGTTCCCAGCACTTCCAGGAACATCAAAAACCCCAAGTGTTCCCATATCTCAGCCAGAGAAAGAAAACAGTGCTGGCTTAATAAATTTCTCTGACATTGTGGACCGTATTCTTACAGCGTTAAACATTTCTGACCCCCTTAAAAGTATCTTGATAAGCTTTCTTCCCGCAGTAAAAACATTTTTGATGCAGTTCACTGCGAAATGGCCCCTTCTTTCAGCGATTGTATCCTTCGATGGCTAATTCATCGAACGAGGTCAAGGATTTAATCACTGTTCTACAGTGGAATTGCAGAAGCATTATCCCGAAAATCGATTCGTTTAAAATCTTACTAAATAATTTGAAATGCGATGCATTTGCCCTATGCGAGACATGGCTCACTTCAGAAATAACCCTACACTTCCACGATTTTAATATTATTCGCTTGGATCGAGAAGACTCTTACGGAGGAGTACTTTTGGGGATCAAAAAGTGCTATTCTTTCAATCGGATCGACCTCCCCTCGACACCAGGCATTGAAGTTGTCGCTTGCCAAACCAGAATTAAAGGCAAAGAACTTTGCATTGCTTCCACCTACATCCCCCCTAGAGCCTCAGTTAGCCACCGACGGCTTTGCGATATTGCGGAACTCCTCCCCGCACCGAGGCTAGTTTTAGGTGACTTCAACTCCCACGGCACGGCATGGGGTTGCCTTCATGACGATAATCGATCTACCCTACTCCATGAGCTTTGCGACAACTTCAATATGACCATTTTGAATACGGGTGAAATGACACGGATTCCTGCCCCTCCAGCGCGTCCGAGCGCCTTAGACCTGTCCCTCTGCTCGACATCGCTGCGGTTAGATTGCATGTGGAAGGTAGTCTCTGATCCCCACGGCAGCGACCATCTGCCAATCGTAATTAATATTGCTAACGGTTCAGGGCCACCGAATACAATCAATGTTTCGTATGACCTCACACGAAATATTGATTGGAAGAGCTACGCGTCCGCGATATCCGAAAAAGTAGAATCGACACAAGAGCTTCCTCCGGAGGAAGAGTACGGGTTCCTGGCTGGCTTGATTCTCGATACCGCGATTCAAGCTCAGACTAAACGCGTACCAGACGCGAATTCACGCGGGCGTCCTCCCAATCCATGGTGGGACAAAGAGTGCTCAGACGTGTACGCGGAGAAGGCCGCTGCGTATAAGACCTTCCGGGACGACGGGCTGCCAGCTAGCTACCGACAGTACGCGATGGCGGAAACGCGCATGAAGAGTTTGATAAAAGCCAAAAAACGTAGCTACTGGCGCCGGTTCGTCGACGGACTAACGAGAGAAACATCGATGAGCACTCTTTGGAGTACGGCCCGGCGCTTACGAAACCGAAACAGTACCAATGAGAGCGTGGAATATTCAAACCGTTGGATATTCGATTTTGCCAAGAAGGTTTGTCCGGATTCCGCCCCGGCACAGAAGATCTACCGCGCCGCGTCCCCTCACAATAACGCGAACGAAACACCGTTTTCGATGGTGGAGTTCTCACTTGCTCTCTTATCATGTAACAATAAAGCCCCAGGGCCAGACAGAATCAAATTTAACTTGTTAAAGAATCTGCCAGACTCTGCCAAGAGACGCTTGTTGAATTTATTTAATAAGTTTCTTGAGGGTAATATTGTCCCTCATGACTGGAGGCAAGTGAAGGTCATTGCCATTCAAAAACCAGGAAAACCAGCCTCCGACCACAACTCGTATCGACCGATTGCGATGCTGTCCTGTATCCGAAAGTTGTTCGAGAAAATGATCTTGTTTCGCCTCGATAATTGGGTTGAAGCAAATGGCTTACTGTCAGATACACAATTTGGTTTCCGCAAAGGCAAAGGGACGAACGATTGTCTTGCGTTGCTCTCAACAGAAATTCAAATGGCTTATGCTAGCAAAGAGCAGATGGCATCAGTTTTCCTAGATATAAAGGGGGCTTTCGACTCAGTTTCTATCAAAATTCTTTCTGAGAAGCTGCACCAGCATGGTCTTTCACCGACTCTAAACAACTTTTTGCTAAACTTGCTGTCTGAAAAACATATGCATTTTTCGCATGGTGATTTATCGACATCACGAATTAGCTACATGGGTCTTCCCCAGGGCTCATGTCTAAGCCCCCTTCTCTATAACTTTTACGTGAATGACATTGACGAATGTCTTGTCAATTCCTGCACGCTAAGGCAGCTTGCAGATGACGGTGTGGTCTCTATTACAGGTCCCAAAGCCGTCGATCTGCAAGGACCATTGCAAGATACCTTGGACAATTTGTCTGCTTGGGCCCTCCAGCTAGGTATCGAGTTCTCCACGGAGAAAACTGAGCTAGTCGTATTTTCAAGGAAGCGTGAACCAGCGCAACTACAGCTTCAATTAATGGGTCAAACTATTGCTCAGGTTTCAACTTTCAAATATCTCGGGGTCTGGTTCGACTCTAAAGGAACCTGGGGATGTCACATTAGGTATCTGAAACAGAAGTGCCAGCAAAGGATCAACTTTCTCCGTACAATAACCGGAACATGGTGGGGTGCCCACCCAGGAGACCTGATCAGGCTGTACCAAACAACAATATTGTCGGTGATGGAGTACGGGAGTTTCTGTTTCCGCTCCGCTGCGAACATACATTTCATCAAACTAGAGCGAATCCAATATTGTTGTTTGCGTATTGCTTTGGGTTGTATGCACTCGACACATACGATGAGTTTAGAAGTGCTGGCGGGCGTCCTTCCGCTGAAAAATCGATTTTGGGAACTCTCCTATCGATTGCTCATCCGATGCGATATCTTGAACCCGTTAGTAATTGCAAATTTCGAAAGGCTTATCGAGCTCAATTCTCAAACCCGATTTATGTCCTTGTACTTCGATTACATGGCACAAAATATCAATCCTTCTTCATACTATCCCAACCGTGTCAATCTCTTTCATGCTTCTGATTCAACTGTTTTCTTCGACACATCCATGAAAGACGAGATTCGTGGAATCCCGGATCACATACGCCCGCAAGTGATCCCAAGCATCTTTCATAGTAAATTTCGAGAAGTCGACTGCAACAAGATGTTTTACACCGACGGGTCAAGCCTCGACGGCTCCACTGGCTTCGGTATATTCAATCAAAACCTCACCGCCTCATTCAAACTCAATGATCCTGCTTCAGTTTACGTCGCAGAACTTGCTGCTATTCAGTATACCCTTGGGATCATTGATACTTTGCCCACCGATCATTACTTTATTGTCTCGGATAGCCTCAGCTCAATCGAGGCTCTCCGTTCAATGAAACCTAGAAAGTACATTCCATATTTTCTGGGGAAAATCTGGGAGCGCCTGCGTGCTTTGTCTGCAAGATCGTACAAGATTACCTTAGTTTGGGTTCCCTCGCATTGCTCCATTCCAGGTAATGAAGAAGCGGACTCTTTAGCTAAGGCGGGCGCTTTACAAGGTGACATATATGAAAGACCAATTAGCTTCAGCGAATTTTTCAGTATCACTCATCAGAGAACCCTCGAAAGTTGGCAAACTTCATGGAGCAATGGTGAACTGGGAAGGTGGCTACATTCGATAATCCCTAAGGTATCGACGAAACCTTGGTTCAGAGGGATGGATGTGGGTCGGGATTTCATTCGCGTGATGTCTCGGCTCATGTCCAATCACTACACGCTGGACGCACATCTCCGGCGTATTGGGCTCGTGGATAGCGGTATCTGCGCTTGTGGCAACGGTTATCACGAAATCGAACATGTTGTCTGGGCATGCGCCGAGTACTGTTCTGCCAGATCTCAACTATTCGATTCCCTTCGGGCCCGAGGAAGATCACCCAATGTCCCGGTTCGAGATGTACTAGCAAGCCGCGATATTCTCTACATGTCCCTTATATACACGTTCCTCAAAACCATCAATATCCAAATTTAAATGCCCCTATCTTTTCTCTTATCATTCCCAGAAGTGCCCTCTTCCGCCTACCGTACCCCAACGATGGTTTGATACGACTCCAAGACGAGACAAAACATCTGTCGAATGAACCAACAACACGAGATCTACAGTACAACATCACACGCGCAGCGCGGTGTGTTCCCGATCCGTATCTGAGCCGTACTACGAAATCGTCTGGAGGAACCCCTGCCGGCTCGAGGAAAACCGCCCGGCGTCCCAATACTTGATACATCCGTTCGAATCTGTAATCCTGGCCGTTGATTCCTGATGCCGGAAACTGAAGTTTATATCCCCCCCCCCCCCGTTCAGTCTTGTCCACCCTCTCTCCCATGTCTCTGATACACAGATGTATGTCTTCACCCCCTTCTCCCCTTGAATATCTTCCCAAAACTTATGTGCCCCCCTATCTTCTAGTGTTAGTTGATCAATCCATTCGAATCTGTAATCCTGGCCGTTGATTCCTGATGCCGGAAACTGAAAGTTTATATCTCACCCCCCCCCCCCCCCCCTTCAGCCTTGTCCACCCACCCTCCCATGTCTCTGATACACAGATGTATGACTTCACCCCCCTCTCCCCTTGAATATCATCCCAAAATTTATGTGCCCCCCTATCTTCTAGTTTTAGTTGAACAATATTAAATCTCGTTAAGAAATGCGCAACAGTACCACTACTTTAAAATAGTCCTAATTAATTCCCCTTAATCTTGAACCACTCTTTCTAGTTATCTCTAGTTAATAAGCTTGTAAAATGTTCCGCTTAGTTAATAATTATTTTTTCTACAATCTCCCTTCTAAAAATCATAAAGTGAATTACTATACAAAGAACACACAAAATGACCCGTCCCCCAAATCTTACGAATATTATATTATACCCTCTTTTATATGTATAAGTTAGCTGTAGTTTTTTTTTAGTTTCATTATATAAAACAAAATAATATTGAAATGTGTAACCCCCTAGTTTTAAGAAATTCAAAATGTAAAACAATGAAAAAATGGCACCTTTAAGCTAACGCATACGTGCCTTATCAAATAAACAAATTGAAAAAAAAAAAAAACAATCGAAGCTCTTTTTTGACGGCTGAAAATGAACCTGACGCGACTCGCGGTGAATAGAAAAAATATTTATTCAAATATCCATCCTTATTCATTCAGTTGAATTGAATACTTTACGGTGACGTCACAAATGAACAGACTGTTCATTCTTGACAGTTCGCTTGTACTGTTTACATGGACTGTTGAAATTCTTCACGATTAGCTTCGAGCGAATCTAGTCGTCCACAAATTGTTCTAAGTCCATGTTAACAGTACAAGCGAGCTGTCAATAAAAGTGAGGTTAACTGTGTCAGTAAAGAACCTAATATCGTACAATATATTCATTTCTCTAATTATCTAGGAGAATGTTTTCAAATACCGGTAAAGCATATGAAACAACAATCATCATCGCTCACATTGTGCCTTTGATGCGTTTGATTTGTTGCTGCACGGTCGAAATCTGCAAATCTGCATAGATAAATGGGCGGTTTGTTCGTTTGACGTTTTCAGCTGCGTCACTGAATATTGAAAATGAATGCGGCTGAATATATGATCAATTTTCATTCAATGAATTTGAATATTTTTAACTCTGTCTACAATTGGCTCCGCTCAGTGTCTCCGCCTAATGATGAATTTAGTAACTATACTGAAGACTCCCATGGAACGATTTTGAAAAATTCTGAAGGGAAGGTTTAATTGAATCGGGTGGCGTTCAGGGTGGCCAGACCTACCGATTTTGGTCTTCCCTACCGATTCACAGACTACCAAGGGAAAACTACCGATATTTTGTTATACCTACCGAAAACTACCGATTTTTATTGATTTTGGACACATCCTACTCAACATTCATTTTTGGGTTCGATTTGGTTTGAGATATGTGTTTTCAGTATTTTACAATTCTATGTCAACACTACGTTTTTAGGACAACAACCCGGCCTACCGGTAACTACCGATAAACTTTTAGTGACCATACCGTTATTAAGGAATTCTATCTGGCCACCCTGGTGGCGTTACTGTTTGACGACCCCACATATAAATGTCAATGATTCACACTCAATGTTAATATAGGTCAACAAAAAAAAAACGAGAAAATTAAATATATAGATAGGGGAAAGTACATTACTTTTTAATCCAACGTCGATAAAAGTTGTAACAGAAAAAGGAAAAGAAAATTTAAAAAAAATCTTATGTAGTTTCGTAGTTTCTTCTACAGGAAAGCACTAAAGGTAAAGAATCATATGCGCGTATTAATCACTAATTTAATTTTCAGTTCATTGCGACTATTTATAAAACATTTCGTATGTCCTGTGATCAACGGGTCAGACGAATCTCGCTTTAAATATCTACGAATGTAGCAGTGTTTCATGCGACCTGAGAATGTTATTAAGAATATTTCGTGAACGACGGAGCGTTAATGTCCAGTGTGAAAAATCTGGTTAGTTTTGTTAATCCGACTGCTTTAAAGTTTTTCAAATGCTGCGTAAATGACGGTGAATTCTGTTAAGGGACAAACAGAATGCTTCACCACTTATAAAGTGTCAGGCTTTATTGAGATAGTTTCCAAGTTGTCTCAATGTCGTGCTTACCACAGAAAACAAGCCATTGTCTAGTACAGCGGTTCTCAACCTTTTTCGTAGCACGGGCCCCTTAAAAACGCCTTGGGTTACTGCGGACCCCCACGGATAAACATCGATTTTTTGTGCTATCAATATGTCATTTTCAGTTAGGAAACAAGACTTGAAATTTCAATCTCCGCTCGGAAAATATATTTTTCTTTTCAGCAACGATTTCACGGTCCCCTTAGGGGTCCGCGGACCCTAGGTTGAGAATCACTGGTCTAGTAGACTTCAAATCGGACTTTGCCGCTCCGTCAGATACAATTTGTATGTTTGAACCTAAAGTTTTAACCACTTCGCACATGTACCACATTTTAGAACACAACGACATATGCAACACTTTATAAATAGTTTTAATAGTTTGTATGCTTTGACAAATATGTTTAAATTGGTGTAATTTTGCTGCAGCTTGCAAAATAAATTGTAGAGTGCTAAATTTTATTAAAATTTTAAAGGAAATTGTGAAACAATGATTTCACACCTTATTCCGATTTAAAGGTAATGATCAGTCTCATAGTAGGAAAAGTGATACTAACAACTAGTAGAAACTGTGTTCTGTATTTATAAACTACACTAAACCAGTGGACAGAGTTCGTACTTTAGAGCAATAACATTGGATGATGAACTATGATATGCTAAAGTTATTCACAATTCGAAGATAATACAATCACTACTTTTTTGACTTGAAGATGATTTGTATATCAATTCAACAACACCAAACCAGTGCATTGTAATTAAAAGAGCAGAATTATAATAGTTTACAACTTACAATTTTTCTGATCCGATGCTCGAGACTTTAGATATTGAGAGTTTATAAATTATTATACTATTAATCGTCATTTTGACAGAATACCGACATTGCCATCATTTGAAACCGAAACGAATCCATGATTAGCAATTTTCTTGATAAATGGGCTCTCCATAGGTACCAGTTATTATGATAATTGGTTACCTTAGGTACATTTTCCCCTGTAAGCAGATCTTATTTTTAAAAATAGGTTATTTTAGTATTTGTGGAACATAAAAAGGACTGGAAAGTGAAAATTTTAATATTTAAACTTAAAAAATAAGTTGTTGCAACTAACCTTGCTGATAGTCTTATTGTGCTCCTGAAAGGGAGGTTTTATGCAAAGCTGGTGTGATGAGGCTTGGCCACATAGCCGAGTCCGCCTCATTTCGTCGGCCGCTGAGGATACGCCGTACTAGAGATGGTCGGGTTCGGGTTTTTGGACCCGAAACCCGGACCCGACCCGAACCCGACGGGTTTCGGGTCGGGTTCGGGTTCTGTAGATTTAAGCTTATCGGGTTCGGGTCGGGTTCCGGGTTTTCAAATTTGAAATTCTCGGGTTCGGGTCGGGTCCGGGTTTATGAAATTTTGGACTTTCGGGCTCGGGTCGGGTTCGGGTTTTTCAAATTAGGAATTATCGGGGTCGGGTCGGGTTCGGGTTTTGAACAAAACAACCCATCCATTTCATGACACTGTTTGCGTCTATACACAAAACGCAGTCTTTTTTGTAGTAGTGAATTATACTTCGTAATACGAATGGATGACACATATAACCGTACCAAATGTTAGCATCTCTGAATCGCTAGAATTCGTCGTATTTTCTGGTGCTCAAATATTGTATTTTTTCATTCTTGCATAAAATTCCGTCTCTTCAGATTCGCAAACTGCCTGAATTATTTAATTTTTTAAACGAACATTCATGAAAGATCATTCAACAATACGTGTTTCACATCTAAAATCTCTTTGTGTATTATTTTTCATGATAATTAGTAATATACCAAGTCAGCAGGAATTTATCGGAAAATATCGGTTCAACTTTCTATAATGGAATATAAATTTCGACAAGTACTTTAAAACCGATACTTAGGCCGCGGCGACTTTTTCTCTACGTAAACGGTTTTGTGGGGTACATTCGTACCCCAGAACGAAAATCGCTCTAGTATGTCTAATTTTTATAAAATTTATAATTAAATTGGATAGTTTTATTCTAAAATCATTCGTAAAGTAACCTGTCTAAAAATATTCGTTTTTTGGCTATTTAATTAGGTAATATTTCATTTTGTATAGTCTTTAAAATACGTCAAAATTCTCTTTTTTTCCTCATATTGCTATAACTCCGGTAGTTTCAAATCGATTTTGACCATTTATACGACGTTGTAAAGCTTATTAAATTTCCTTTTGAACAATTTTTTTTCCAAAAACCGGTCAAAAAGTATATTTATTCCGATGCTTTTTTAAAACCAAACGCCAATACAAACGTTAAAAATACAGCAATATGCAGTAACAGAGATGAAACAGGAAGGCGTCGAAGGAATAGGTAGAGCCGGTGCATTGTACGTGTATATAAAGTAAGTATGTTCCAGAGCCTGGGCTGCAGAAGATAACGATTCGACTGATGCGTCTTTCATAGTATATACAAATCATATTCACGAATGTGTTTTGACTCTTTCATCCGCAAAAGCAAAAATTACGATACCGATCCAAACGCATTTTCTAGTTGCTTTGCTATAGTGCTTTGTTATACCAAATAACAGATACTATTATTCAGCAGAGTTGCTACTTATACAACTTTACACAAGTTTCTCGCTTACTATTATAAACACTCATAGTAATAGACTCGCGGATGTAAAAACCGCAAAACTGGCAACTAGGAAAACAAGCATGTTAAACTGGCATCACCCAAAAATGTGCAAGCTCGAACGTGCTCGACTGTATTCGAACATCTGTTTTTATCAAAATAAGTTTTCAAGTGGTTCAATATATTAATCAAAAGAGAAGTTATATGTTTGATACTGAGCAACAAGAATTTGATAAAAAAAATCCAATTTCTTCAGAAACACAAAGTTGATGAAAAAGAGCATAAGTAAAATGTTTTTTGTGTAGTTATATTGAACACAATAAATATATTTCTAAATAACATTGTGAAATACCAATACGAACACGAAAAGTGAAGCCTTCTGTGAATAACAAAATATATTTTTTTTAAATAAAATCGCAATACTTGTTCTGCTTGTTTGCATTGAATGACGTCATGCTCGTTTGGCTCTGGATTTTGACAGTTCGTTTGGCTCGATAAAAGTACCTTCGCTGGTCTATTACTATGAGTGTCTATACTTACTATGTATCGATATTTTGCTTTTAAAAAAATATATATTTTTTTTGAATTATGTACACATGACAAAACACTAACGCTAACGGTTTTGTGGGGTACATTTGTACCCCAAACAAACTTTAAGCAAGCACTGTTAAATTGGTCAAATGAAACAAATAGGTTGTACCTGCCTTCACGGAAGTTTAATAATCAAATTGGTTTATGTTAAAGATTTCTTGCAATTCTTGCAATAAACTGTAACGGAAAAATAAGGATTTGGACTCATAAATTTGGTGGTACTTTGGTGTCATTACGGCGGCTCAAATTTAAAAAGGGCACATTATTTTTTTAAAAGCAGATAGTTTAGGCCAAATTTATTTTCTAGAAACTGTCTTTGTTTCATCAGACCTAAACCTAGCTTCACTTCCGCCAGGTTTCGTTGTTCATGACACTCATGTGGTGATGGGATAATAGCACCATTATCAAATCAGTGGTACATATATGATACAAGCACTTTCTGTCAGATTGTTCCCGGACTGAGCTGTTGCATGATCTGGATTCCTTCTTGAAAATACATGAATTTCCATGAACTTAACGAAATGATCGCAAAATTTTTGTGTGTTCTGTTGAAGCCATTAACGGATTTTTAAGTTTGGAGTCGTTCCGAGAGCTCCATTGGAGATGTCGAAGCATCTCTATTGGCGCGCATACCGTATAATCTGAAGCATAAAATAACGTCAGAAAATGATTGATACCCTTCGATACAGGTTTGACCGTTCCAGACGTCATGTAAACTGTCGAATACGAATTGCCAATTGCTTAATTTAACACATGTAATAAACTATACAAAACTACCTTGCATGAATGGTTTCTGATAAAAAATCAGAAATTTTGGTTAATTACGACGGGCAAGGTTGTTGGAAACTGGAAGATGATATTCCCGATCTCCAGGGATTGGATCGTAGTAGCCATGGGCGACAGATGCAAGTATTTTTTCGCTCGCGTCATTTTTTGTGAAAAATTTGAAGCTGCTCCAAGAATAGGATTTTTTCGGTTTTGTTTGGTTTCGAAGTATTTCGGATCCTTCTGAGAGTGATAAAATTCAAAAAGTGGGGGCCGTAAATGTTCTTGCAGTCACAAGTGTTGGGTCTCCGAACCGTTCCAAAATCATACAGGATCGCTGTTATGTTTCTCTCCGGTCTGGCTGTCACCGACGGACAGGAAGCATTAGAAGATTGCGCACGTCACGGTCTAATTCAGTTGTCGGCTGTTGGCTGCGGATTGACCAGAGGAGGTGGCCCGAAGATGCGGTATGGTGCCCAGATCAGTGTACAGGCTGCGGAGTATTCTAATATATTGGTGAGATCCATCCTGTTTGTTTGGTTTTTCTGTTTGAATAGCTATGTGTCTGTATTTTTCTCTACTAAACAATAACAATAACCAATTAATTCATATATCTTCTAATTATCACATCATATATATTTTTCGCCTTTTATTATCTCCGTCATCTATGGAAACTGTTTCGGTTCCGAGCGTTTTCATTAAGTAGATGATAGGACTATTATAAAATAAAAACGCTTGTAAGGACGTGGCCAGGTGTGTGGAGATGAGCGAGTCTACGCTATTGAGGATCGTGGCGAAATCTGATATGACAATGGATATGCTCATTTTCTGCAACTCCATCTACGATTTGTGCAGGTGTTCGTGCTATGCTATGCTAATTACGACGGGCAAGGTTGTTGGAAACTGTGACTATTAAGCTTTCTGTTTCCCCATGAGATGGCCGCCGATTTAACTTAATTTCCGGTTAAGATATCAATGATTTATCAAGTTTCTCAGCAGGTTACAAATTTGACGTTCAATAATAGTAAATATAAATGCGGATTCTACTCGGTAGTGATTTGTTTTTCCAAATGCAGATATAACTCAATGCGTATGGTGCTACTTCAGATTCGAGTGATTCTACTATTTTTAGATGAGGGGGGGGGGTCCAGATCGGGTGCCTAGAATTAAAAATCTTCGAGATCTTTGGTTGATTCTCCGTATTAGCAAGTTGTATTTGGATCGGGCTTCTCAAATTTTAAATTTTCGGGTTCGGGTCGGGTTCGGGTTTTCAAATTTTAAAATTCTCGGGTCGGGTCGGGTTCGGGTTTTACAAAATTTTCATTCTCGGGTACGGGTCGGGTTCGGGTTTTTAAGTTTTAAAATGTTCGGGCTCGGGTCGGGTTCGGGTTTTTCAAATTTTATAATTTCGGGCTCGGGTCGGGTTCGGGTTTTTAAATTTTCATGCGCTCGGGTTCGGGTCGGGTTCGGGTTCGAAAAAATTGAAACCCGACCATCTCTACGCCGTACCAGGTGGACGTCTACACGCCGACGTAAGCGTAAACAAGCCTGTAATCCACTCGTTTGCCCGGTATACTCAAACGTAGAGGCTGTGCCTAATACAGCATTAAACACAGCGATATGGCATAGCAAATGACAATTTTTATTTAGTTACAATTACACTAGCTACTTGGTAACAAGAACAAAATATTGCCTCTGCCTAATGTCCCATCGCCACATCGTTTTTTACAAATTTTCCACAACACCGATCACCAACAAGTTATTTTATGCGTTCAGCAGTTGAACAAATACGGAAATAAAACAATCAATTCTGCTTTTTAACACAGTTCCTAGTTATGAATTTCATTAGAGATTCTTGTTTCCCGTCATGCTGAATTCTCACAGCAAATCACACAGCTCAGAAATAGCAAAAATAGCACTTTATTCCTCTCCTTTTGAAAATACTGTTTTAGTTTCTGAATTTAACCGTATACATAGTTGAAATTGAATATTTTATTTTTATTTTCCATTGTGCTGTTTTGTGTCCAGGATTTCATACAGCTAAAACCTTCTCTTAAAAACAAGAAAACTATTTAGAAAACTATAAGCTGAATTTTAACTTTACAGTTAGTTGGGTTTACGACTTTCTTCTTAAATTCAACTAATTCGAAAACAGAAATAGGATTTAGCACTAGAGCTGATTTCTTGCTTTCCGTGTCTCGTTAAAGTTGTACGAAGGTATGGTATAACAAATTATTTTTTTTCTAACCCGAAAAAACAAGTGTAGTATTGATATGTCTATAATAACGTAAGACTTGCGCTTACTTTTATATTTTTGTGAATTATGCTTATCGTCCATTATGCCTAACGTCCATTATGCCTAATGTACTTATGCCTAACGTATTTATGCCAAACGTCGCGCAAAATAAAATCTATTTTTTGAAAATTTTATATGAGACTGTTCAATTTTTTTTATTTTGTAGCACCGTGTAAGCGGCCGCAATGCAGAAGATACGCTACAATGCCATATACTGTTATACTCTCATGAAGACTACTATTTTCGGAATCGGCAAATTTTCCAAAGAATTGAATTAAGATTTTCCAATGGTTTTTAAAACTCGCTCATTGGAAGTAGATTATAAACAAATTGTCTGATTTAACAGCCACAACTACTCCACAGTTCCGTTTAAGTCTCTAACTTCACCCATCTTTTTCGTCTACATCGGATAAATATTGAAAATATGCACGGCTCAGTCAAGCTAACGCAATGAGCAGTGTCAAAGCTACTCACACCTAAACAAAGTCAGACAAACTACTACAATCTGCTGATAAATCGTTCTGGAATCTGAATTATAGAAGGACCCGGGATATTAAGACCGTGAGGGTAATTCGGACCCCCTCGATTTCTCAGAAAATAGGAAGACTTTCTGACTACCGTACATATTCGTGGAAGCGCTATTCTAAAACATTAATTTTGAGAGCTGAATCCAATTCTTTGGTTTTTTGAAAAGGGATACAACGTGTTTCATTTTTTGGCATCCTCAAAACAAAAATCATTATAATTGTAAAACTGTGATTGTAACAACAAATAAAAGTAAAAATACAGGTAAGTGTTTTGGAAAGGCTCCTATTTTATGGAATGATCTTTGTTTGGGTGAAAACACAAATATTTTCAAGACGCTCAACACTTTTGTGCGAAATGAGCGGATCCCCTATTCCATCAACCACCGTTCAGCGGCTTGCGGCCACGCACAAAATTGCACACGCCACGACAAACAAAATACATGATGCGCCAATTGACAGAGTAGAGATAATTCTTCTCCAAGCAATATCCTGCCGTATCGAATAACTCACGACAAATTATCGACGCTCAAAACCATACTGATGTCACTAACAACAGTGAAAGTTGGATATTCAAGGCAGAACGAGCATGGGCAAGTGAGTGACTCGAGGTAAGATGATGTTCAACCCGCGCTGTGGACGCGAGGAAGCTACAGTCGTTCGCAGAGAGCTTCAGCAAACAAAACTGTGTGAAAACGGTTACATGAATCACTTTACCAAAGTGTGAGACACAAATCCTTCGAATAATTTTGATCGGAGTCATGAACCGTTTTATTTCCTATCTTTTTCACATCATGTTACTTGCATTTTGTCACCATCCCCTGCTATTGCGCATGATGTCGTCCAAACAGTTCTCTAAATTCGCGGTAGTTGCTCGTCGTGTGACCAAAGTGGATAGAATCAAAGTGTCGATGATCTTTCGAAACGTCAGGTTTCTAATTCGTGTTCGTGGCGCATGCCAATTCGTTGTCATGATGGCGACATTTGAGATCCACTCTAGCAGTGTGGATGTCCAGCTAGTCCGCATAAATATCGGAAGCCATGGTAAAGCGCTTGATATGCCTTTCCTCAGAGTATATCCTATAAGGGTCATCCGGGCTAGCAATTCTTTCACAAAACAAAATCATTCGATGTTTAATGTCTCTTGTACTTCTTGTACAGCTGTTATATTATTTTTTAAATAGTTTCCAAATTGTTACCCTCAGTTGCGTACATCGTTGATCTATAAAGCAATCCATCGGATCATGTGCGACGGGTTTAGTTCTATTTTGTGTATCTAACGTAAAGCTTAGATAATTACAAAATTGTAATTGTAAGCATCTTCCGATCGACCAAGAACTACGATAATAATGCTAAATATTGCAACATGCTATAGGTATAACCACTTTAACAACTATACCAGCTTGAAGAAAGTAAATAACATTCATAGTATCATTAATCACCTTTCCGAAGAAAAATTATCTAAAGTACCCCAACGGCAGCCATCCCGTTACAAATGTAGACTTTTATTAAACTTAGCACCTCATATTCACATCGTTGCAACATCGATCCCAGACGCGTGCCCGGCACGCGTCCCCCACTCCAAAGACCAGCAGCAGGTACCTGTATACAGAAATCCTCCACCACCGGAGGGAAACAGGTCATCCGCCGAGGCGCACAAACAAACGGGCAAAACTTTTTCCTCTGACCGACACCCATCCCAGTCTGGGAGGAACATTCAATTTTGCATCGTTACAAATTGTTTGTGAGCGTACCAACTTGCATTTGGGTACGACGTGGACGTGCTTGGAAGTAAGGGAGAAACTGCCGTTATCCATTCCTCGCAGCTGTTTCATCCTACCACCCCCCCCCCTCCCCTTCACTTCCACTACCGGGAGAATCCCGCTCAGAAATAATAAATGAATTACCATTTCGTGATTGTTGCTCAGCTTCCGGAAAACACACCGAGACGCCGCCGACTACGATGACGACGACACCGTTTACTGCGGCTCCTTCACCATCTCCCCACGCCACCAGGAACCATTCACTAGCGATGGGGAGGGGGGAGGGAATAAAAAGCGCAATTGCAGCACGTGATTCTTCGACTTGTTCTCGGGTTGGGTAGGAAAAAGGGTTTCGCCAGGAGAGTGAATGATGCAGGATAATATTTCTTCCGTCTTCTTGCACTTGACTAGCTGGCTGCTGGCTGCTGGCTGCCAGCACTAACTCGACTCCCGAACAGATTCGGGTCAGTTTCCTAAATCCCTTCCGACACCACGGCTTCCGGCGGTTCCCGCTTCTCGCAGCATGTGTTTCTACGGTGCTGAGCTGCGCTTCGGGGATAATGAATTACTTTCCGAGCGCACTGTGTAAAAACAGACAGAAGAGTGAGGGGGTAGTATCGTTCCTGTTGGCTAGATGTTGCAAGGATTTGCACTTTTTCGTGTGGTTCTAATTGGCCCTGCTGCTTGTAGCTCAGTAGGATAGTTGCGTGCCTTCGCAGCAATGGACACAGCCTTCACTTGAACGCCACGAATCCGGTCATCAATTTTCCTCCGGTGGTAATTTTTCATATTGTCCTTGTTCGCGTGTTCCCGTGATCGGCGTAGAATTTCGAGCTGCTTAATCTTCGTCAGACAGTCGGCCGGCCGGTCGTTCCTCGGCTGGTTTGCGGGCTTAGCTAGACGGAAGGCAGGAGGACTTTAATGAAAATAAAGTGCCCATGTAAAGAAGCTTCCCGTGGGAGTGTGCCGTTATTACGGGGCATTGTTTACTGATGGCTATTGCCTTCCGGATAAACGATGGTAAAAATTGCTTTTCAATTTTCTTTTTATTTGGGACCATTACTTGTTTGGCAAAGTTCAATTGTTTTGGTTCGGAAAAATGGTTCTCGTTGCTAGCTTTACTGGAAACACGTTCGGTTGGAATTGTTCCGAACGAGTTTTCATCATTGGAAGTAGGTAGTAGGCTGTTGTTGATAAATCAAACATTTCGCGAAAAAGATGCATCCAGATGGTTACAAGCGTAGGTTGCTAGGATTGTTTCCATTGATCAAGGGGTGAAACGGCATAATCAGTCACAGATTTAAAGTTCTACTCCATCCTAATAAGGATGCCATCAGAATTCTGAGCTGAATAACGTGAACATTCTGAGAAGTGACCAATATTGAGTGAGATAGCATCGGAATACCTCTAATAAGTGAGCAGAACGCACCACAATTCTGAGTAGGATTTTTAATAAATATTGGACTGGATTTTATTCGGAACACTCGAAACGAATCCATCAGAATCATCAACATAAGTAGCATTTTACATTTTGAAAATGATTCCAGCGGCATCCCGAGGAGCTTTCCTCCAACGATTCCACCAGAATTCCGAGAAGGACTTAAACAGAGTTCACACATTGTAGCGCGCAGTACAATGTTTCTGGTTAGTTGAAACCGGGCGTCGAATTCCAATTTCATGAAAAGAAATTTTTGTTTGTCTTATAAAGTTTCGTTAAGATTGCTTTTAAAATTACTCGAGTTAATAAATACGAGCGGTAAAACTCATTTCAACACCAGTCGTGCATGATCGATGGAACGGAGAACACGTGTCGCAGTGGCACACCCTCAGGCTGAACCAGAAAATTTTAGAATTTAATTCGTTTAAAAGAAAAGATTTTAGTTTAAATTCCTAATTTCAGAATAAAAATTACAAGATAAAAATAGTAATTCGCTCTCTCACTCGCTCGAAGTTGGTTGCTGCTAGCAACCGAGGATTGTGCCTCATTTAAATCAAACAACATTACTCCTGTTAAGTTTTTTGTATAGGAGGAGAAGATTGTTGTCCTTTGGGGCTGTTCCCGTAGAGTGCGCATAAGAATTTCTGCTTATGGATCCAACCCTTTCTGGCCCTTCAAACAGCGATCCAATAAAGGTCGTTCACTGGCATAATTTTGGCCTTGCTGTTAAAAGTAACTGCAGCCATTGGCGTAGTCCTTCCACTGATGGTGGCTTTAGCAAATTCACATCACATTAAGTTTTTTGTGCATAAAACGAGCTCTCTCGTATTGTCTTGAAAACTAAACTATGTTTCCAATTTTAAAATAAAAAATCTACATAAAAAATAAAACTAGTACATAAAGAGGCAGATACAATCTTTATTGACTTTTTTCAGTTTCGTCCTTAAAAGAAGAATTTGTAAAACATTTTTTGTTCTACGAATGAAGTCTTCTACAAATCTCCTTTGGCATAGACGCATCGAAGAACAAAGGTGAGTTAGGAGTATCTTGAAGATTGACATGATTGACAGTAACCGATGAAGAATTGGCCGATACGAATTGTGGTAGGAGGCTGGTTTTACTGGTTTATGAATAACAATTCCTGTTGGTTATGCCCAGTCACGTGGAACAATGTCTTCTTCAATGTTTTTGAGTGGTGAAGTTGGGAATGTAGTAGTAGTGAACCTCAGTTCGAACGATCAGTGAGAATGAGATTTGCGTAAGTGCTTTACATTATATCAGCAGCAGGATGTTTGAAGCACCGTCATCTTCCAGGCCAGATAGCGTTCCCTCTGTTATTTTGAGCGAGGTCAGTTTGGTGGAGCCATTCTGTTAACTTTCTAAAATGTCACAGGATAACCGCCAGAATTTTTCCTCATCATCTTTCAAGCCCACAACAAATTCCCTTGGAATATCCGCTCTCTGTGCCGTTTTTTGTAGTTCTTCGATTTAGTCGATGGAGAACGTATTCCGCATGGGAGTTATCTCTACAAAATCAATCATCCATGCATCGAATCGAAGATTTCTTATTTTTGTTAGTTGAATTTCCATCACGCATTCGATTGGCAGTATTACATAGAGAGCTTATCGATGTTTCTCTCGAAAAACCGTCGACAAACCGACGCCAATATCCGCATGAACATCTTTTCTCTCTTTATCCCACCAGCAGGGGACTGAAAAGTTAAAAACTATGATCTAATGAGACAAATTAATGTCTGTTTTAATATAATGAAAAAATAGAACATTTCGATAACATTGATTGCAAAGTTTCTAATTTGCATAGTGGTTCGCAAGTCCAAAACAAAATTTCGGATTCGTTTTCTCACCAGCAAACCAGCAAACTCTTGGGCATGCTTCTAGAGCCATCACACGTTACCAGCCACTTGTTTAGGCGGACACAAAACACATGCGACTTGTTGGGTTTAACATCCTAAGCTTCAGCTTGAAGAATTATGGTAATATAAAAAAAACCCCGTCGGTTTAACAATTTAATTCAGAGATCCGAGGAAAAGATATAAGTTCGTAGATCTACGGAAAAATCCGTTGGGCTGGCCACACTAGTGGTTGCTTCTAGCAACCGCAGTGGACGCGAGTCCACTGATGGCTGGCTCACACTAACGTATGTACTATGCGCCGCCTACTTAGAAGCTAATGATGGTTGCTAGCCCAAGCAGTGGTGCAAATTTTCATTTTCAAATGCTAAATTTCAGCTCAATCAAACCCAACCATGATTTAAATTCCAAGCCTCCCTTAATCATTCACTTTCAAGTTGGCGGGATTTTCATAACCAAACCGTACGCCTTCATTTCAAAATGATGCTTTTTCATTCACCAACCAAAGTTGTCATCTGCTCTGTAGAAGCCAGTTTAGGTTAAATATTGACATATTTTACGTTTTCAAGCATACATGAACAGTAAGAACTATGTTCAGAATAGTTTTGCTTGAAAAATCTAGTCAATATCCCAGTACAGAGATATTCACTGGGTAAATGAAATCGAAAATGAAAGGAAAATGATTGAGCAGCTCGACTGTTTGAATGAATGATGTAAACGACTAACTGCGAATTGAACATAGAACTGCTCTTCACAACTAGACTGCTTTAAGGCCTTAGTTTTATAGTACTGTTATTTCGTAAAATGCGTATTGATGCAGGTACGGTACAGGTAACCCCGGTAATATGTCAAACGAATACCAAATTCGTTACTGATACTTTTTGCATATAACTAGCAGTTGGGAAATTCTGAGATGATTATGAGTTTCATTGGTTTAGTGTTCGATAAAAAATACACTGAAAAAAAATTCAGTTTGGACAAGGAAAAGTTTTTTTTAAATATTTTTTTCCTTGAAAGTGCCTAACTTGAATTTTTGACGGTAGTTAAGGAACATAATTACCTATCTTGGAAGAAAATTTCATCCAAATCAAAAAAAAAATTTCAGTGCAGGATTTGTGAATTTGCAGGATATCCGGGAACCGATTCCAACTAATATATTAAACATTTGCCCCTAAATATTATTACTGTCATGTCATGTCAAATTACATCAAATCGAGGATGAACTCATAATAAGCATTTGAAGTCATCCGAACACATGGTGACATTTTTCTACCGGGCCCGGGAATTTCGGGAAACAGATTCTGCGGGCCAAATTTTTGTGTGTATATTCTCGACTGATGGGACATTTTCCCATTTCTATGCGAGAGCATATCTGCCACCCTCAGAGGTCAGAAAAGATAGATGGTGTCTGCCTCGTTCCAATGGGAAAGAAATTGATGCAATTCGGATACGGAGTAGTAGGCTGTTGTCGATAAATCAAACATTTAAGGTGAAGATATGTGGAAGCCAGGAACGCACACTTGTTGCTAGGCACCGACGCGCTTGTTTACATTGAGAAAAAATGAAATTCGAAGTGAAAATTCAAACGCACAAATGAGAGTTTTCGGACATTTTCCTTCGGTTATCTGCATAGTGGCAGAAAATTTGAGGTTTAGTTAGTAAACGATTAAAGTTTCGCGGGTGTTTTTTCAGTTGTGTGTGATTAAAGTGCATTTGAAAAAGTGTTCTGGAAGTGAGAAGAAAAAAAAAGTGAAAAGAAACCCCAAGTGAAGAGGGATGATAATTTCGCACAAAATAAGAGCTACAGATGAAATTTCGTCCAAAACTCGGGTTTATTGTATAGGAAAATGTTCTAGCTTCCTCAAGTAGCAGTTTCCTAGTACACCGGCAAGGTTAGTGTATTGAAAAACGTATTTGTATATTTGCTCATGTCAGATGCATGGTTAGGCAGGCTAGAGGGGTGTGTGCGGCGTAGGAGCTATGTTGTGGCTCGCATGTATAATGTCCTTAAAAACGCTATAATGATGGAAATGTATCTATAGATGGTTACAAGCGTAGGTTGCTAGGATTGCTTTCAATTATCGCAGGGTAAATGCCATAATCAGTTGAACCGTCAAAAACGGATTTCTATATTTGGCATTCCCTTCATATATAGAGAATAGTTCAAGTTCAAGTTCAAGAAATTATCTTTGAACAGGGTGTACGAGATGATAAGAAACATTGAATTAATTCGGGAAAAAATCGTTGGAAATTAAATTACTTTCGATATAATATACACAAAACCCCCAACAATAATTTTTTTTGGCTCAAAATGGAAAACATCACGTACTGACCAACCAACTAGCCCCGCATTGCCTTCGGCAATTTTAAATACAAAAACCTGAAAGTTACACCTCCCAACATAACAATAGACCCAATAATTCCGGCAGCGGCAGATACGGAGCCAATGTTTGTCCAGTTGGTTGGTTCAGTGTCCGATGACCCACACAAACAAACAAACAAACCAACAAAAAACGGTTTACGTTAGCCCATTTTCACGTAAAAAAGATGAGATTATTTGTTTTCCCTACGCCGCTGCTGGTCGAATTGTGTTTGTCCCAAAGCTCGAACCACATCGAACCCGAATTACATTAAAACAGGGGGGCTGGCACGAACTTTTATGTTTTTGATTTTCCAATGTTGTCACAGCGATGATATAATGCGAGACCGTCCGAACAAAAGCAACCCCAACTCAAATCACCCCCTGTCCCTTACCCACAGTTCAATTTAATGTAATTTTCGCTATTTATTAAAAGTGACATCCCTTTGAGGAAACGGTTCTGTGACAGGCAACATATGAGACCGTAAAAAGCGCAAGACAATGTAATAAACCATCCTGTGAAATGCCTGGTTGACTCGGTCAAATGGGCAGGTGGGTGCTTCGGGGTAAGAACCCTCGTCTCTATAGGTTACCTATCGGATGGGACGAAGAAAAAAAAGGTGAGCCATCTCAGGAGGCTGTTGGGATTTCCATCACCTCCGGATGCTATGATAAAAATATGTCACCGTGTCAGTTGGAAAGACGCACCTGCTTGTTTGTCTTTGTCCTATTTTTGTGCTCGTTTCTTGCCCGGTTGCTGAGATGGCTATTTTTTTTGATTGTGATTTGACACACTTTATCTTTGAAAAATGGGGGCTTGTGCTTTTTTCCAGCTATTTTAAATGACACGGTCTTCAATTCAGCAAAATTTTTAAAGTGGAAAAACAAGTGAGTAATTTAAAATCGGTTTTTTCTTATACCACAGCTCTTCATGTGAAGAAATCTTCTTTCTTTAAACTTCCCAAAAAATGATATTAATTCACTGATCCTGCCAAAGCCCGTCTCGCTAAACTCCCCGCACCAGTCAACCGGAACGCTTCCCAAAAATCCCCCGAAAGCACTTCCCATAAGCACTTGAAAAGTCGGATCCTTCGCTGCCAACCGGAGACTCCTTTTATTTGTGTTTGATGACTTTTCCATAACTCGACTTCGCTCGAGGACGAGCAGCGCGTTTAAGTTGAGTGTGCATGCATTATAAATTCGCCTTTTTCCTTCGCCTCCTACCCGAAGCGATCCATTTATGTTCGAAAAATACATACCTACTTAAAAGTCAGTGGATGATGGTCTTTTCTGCTCTTGCTTCTCTGCTACGGTTCCGTCTTTGGTCTCGCACAAAAGATGTCAGCATCTGTGAAAGCCACCACCTCCTTCGACCCCCCCCCCCCCCTGGTAACTTTCGGTATCCATGGAAGCGTTTGAAAATTTTAACTTTCATCCCACCACGCGCCTACTTTTCTGCTCCTTGGCAACATATTCCCTATTTCTTTGTTTATTCTTGGTTGCCGTCAAACAGAAAGAAAAGGGTCGCCCACATCCTCCGACTTCACTTCATTTCCCTACCCAGTGTCTCGTATGACGGTGACATCTAAGAAGATTTAAAATCCATTAGAGTTATTATTCTGCGAGTTGAACTTTATGCGATTTGTGTCTTTTCGTCACTCGTCGTTCATAAAACGGACAAACGAACAAACTGATTCGGGGTTCCGGAAGCAGAATCTGAGAAGGGAATGGTTTTTAAGGGAAAATGATAAAATCAGTGAAAAGACAACGGCTACCTTTCTGGAACCCCTTTGCCATCTTAATACCCGAGTGAAACGGGAACCAGGGTTAATGCAGGTGGCAAATGAAATAAGTGCCTTTCGCAAATGTCGCTACGATGCTGTAAGAGAGAAAGAGAGAGGGTGGGAACGAATGGTGAAGCCGGGAAACGGAAAGAGCTTAAGCCGGAGATAAATGCAATTTGTCATTTTACTCGGTTTGGAAAATAAATCACACTGCTATCGCTGAATCAGTGAGCTTAGCAAACGGAATGTAAGTCCCTGGATTTGTCGGCTAGCTCTGGGAGATGAGTGTTTTGTTGGTAAGCAGCTAAGACAACTACAGGAAGCGTTGTATTTATGGGATTTACCTGGAGAGCAGTCATAATCGTGGGGAATGGACTGTCTTACGTTTGGTTGGAAATGAGTGAGAGCAGTGATGGCATTTCACCCTAGTGATGCACTGACGCGAAAGTGTGATGCCTACACAGAGGATACAATGATCACACACCACAGAAAAAAGCAGAACGCTCTTTCTTTCGGAGCTGTATAGACCGATTTCAAGTGTGCGCTGGTGTTGAGGTAGTTGGGTGCGAGATAACCGTGCTCTCTTGCTCTTTAAATTCTCTGTGGCGCGCTCAGATAAAGTCACCACCGCGCGCGCCCCAGAGTCACTGTGGTGTATTCACTGGAGTGTATTCACTGGCGTGTGATCTTTGATTTGTTTTCGTCTTACAAGCGGCAGTGGCAATGCGGGTGAGATTGATTTAATTTGCACAGGTTGTTGCGTTGTGTGGATGGTGGTGGCTTATTTCAAGCTTATATGAGAGGCTGAGAGTAAGAGTGGGTTAAAATTTTGTTCAGAGCAAAAGTGGGTTAAAATATTCTGTTAGATCAGAAATGGTATAGTCATCACACCTCAGGCAAAAGTGGATCAAATATTAATTCGCGCAAAAATGGTTCGACAAAATTTTCAGGGCAAGACTGGTATAGAATATTAACCCATTTTTGCGCAAAGAAAAGAATCAGAATTTTCTTATTCGGACTTGTGGGAAATGAAATTTTATTAAATTTTTCGATGCCTTAGAAATCGTGTAATATAGGATCCGTATAGGTCAATAGGCATCGAAAATTGACTTTCACCGCCATTTTGAAATCCAAGATGGCGACTTCCGGTTACCACAAAATAGTGAGAACCACCATCAATATGGGCGTCATTTGAAAGAGGATGATCAGCAGACACCGAAAATTGACCATTTCCGCCATTTTGAAATCCAAGATGGCGACTTCCGGTTACCACAAAATAGTGAGAACCACCATCAATATGGGTGTCATTTGAAAGGGAATGATGAGCAGACATCGAAAATTTGATTTTCACCGCCATTTTGAAATCCAAGATGGCGACTTCCGGTTACCACAAAATAGTGAGAACCATCATCAATATGGGTGTCATTTGAAAGGGAATGGTGAGCAGACATCGAAAATTGACTTTCACCGCCATTTTGAAATCCAAGATGGCGACTTCCGGTTACCGCAAAATAGTGAGAACCATCATCAATATGGGTGTCATTTGAAAGGGAATTGTGAGCAGACATCGAAAATTGACTTTCACCGCCATTTTGAAATCCAAGATGGCGACTTCCGGTTACCACAAAATAGTGAGAACCACCATCAATATGGGTATCATTTGAAAGAGAATGGTGAGGAGACATCAAAAATTGACTTTCATCGCCATTTTGAAATCCAAGATGCCGACTTCCGGTTACCACAAAATAGTGGAAACCACCATCAATATGGGTGTCATTTGAAAGAGGATGGTGAGCAGACATCGAAAATTGACCTTCACCGCCATTTTGAAATCCAAGATGGCGACTTCCAGTTACCACAAAATAGTGAGAACCACCATCAATATGGGTGTCATTTGAAAGAGGATGATCAGCAGACACCGAAAATTGACCATTACCGCCATTTTGAAATCCAAGATGGCGACTTCCGGTTACCACAAAATAGTGAGAACCACCATCAATATGGATGTCATTTGAAAGGGAATGGTGAGCAGACATCGAAAATTGACTTTCACCGCCATTTTCAAATCCAAGATGGCGACTTCCGGTTACCACAAAATAGTGATAACCACCATCAATGTGGGTGTCATTTGAAAGAGAATGGTGAGCAGACATCGAAAATTGACTTTCACCGCCATTTTGAAATCCAAGATGGCGACTTCCGGTTACCACAAAATAGTGAGAACCACCATCAATATGGGTGTCATTTGAAAGAGGATGATCAGCAGACACCGAAAATTGACCATTACCGCCATTTTGAATTCCAAGATGGCGACTTCCGGTTACCACAAAATAGTGAGAACCAGCATCAGTATGGGTGTCATTTCATACACCTTTAAAATTTGAAGATCCAAGGAATATTAATAAACCCAAAAATGGATTGAAGTGAACCAAAAGCAATTTTATTGAAAATTAGCATTTTTTCGCTTTTTTCCTCATATAACCTATTTTAAAACCACTAAAATTAATATGGAATTGCATATATAATATTTTTATTGATGCGAGAAACAAATCACAAAATTTTAATTTCGCGCGGGTCGATCATTCTTATCCAGTGGGTGGCATCCGTATGTTGATGTACAGACGTTGACAGTATCCAACATATAGTGGGCCCAGTCGCTTCTAGGCTCATACCTCCCATGCTCTTGCGCTTCTAGGCTCATACCTCCCATGCTCTTGCATTGGGTTGTTTTATCTTTATTGTCTTCATGCCTCATCCACGAAGTATGAAGTGTGTGGTGCTGCATCCATGATGACTCCACCACCCTAGACGTGAGAGTGTCTTGGAATGCTCGAGTCGAATAAATGGTAGTTAAACTGAATCGGATAGCGTTTCCGAGTGAACGTAACGATTGAGCATTTATTCGGATGTAAAACCATTTTGTTTAGGTCACACCACGTACTAAAGCTCTCCAGTTCACTCTGAAGAAACTCGGAATCGGTTTTATCCCGTATTTGTCGAAAAATTTTCATATCATGGGCGAAAGAAAGGCGGGGTCCTTGTAATTTAATATTGATGTCATTAAAGTAGAGGAGGAAAATTAATGGACCGAGATGGCTACCTATTGAGATGCCGGATGTAGTGAAGAATGGTGTAGATAGGCAGTCCTTAATGCTGATTTGGAATTGCCTTCCATCGAGGAACCAACGCAGAAGTTGTCCATGAATACCGAGTTTGTCCAGCTTCGCTATTGCGACATCATGGTTGATTTTGTCGAAGGTCGAACCGATCCATGTGAATAGCATCGGTTCGCAATCCGTCAGTAAATCCATCGAGTACATATGTTGTAAACGAGAGCAGGTTGGTCGTTGTCGATCATTTAGGCATAAAACCGTGTTGTTGCAATGTAATGTTTGCAGTGAAAGAAAATCGGATCTAAAACGGCTACTACTGAACACTCCCTTTCAAACGTTACCCATGTTTATGATGGTTCTCACTATTCTCTGGTAACCGGAAGTGACCATATTGGATTTCAAAATAGCCTAATTGTCGATTTCCGATGTCTACTGACCACCCCTTTCAAATGACACCCATATTGATGGTGGTTCTCACTATTTTGTGGTAACCGGAAGTCGCCATCTTGGATTTCAAAATGGCGGTGGTGGTCAATTTTCGGTGTCTGCTCACCATCCCCTTTCAAATGACACCCATATTGATGGTGGTTCTCACTATTTTGTGGTAACCGGAAGTCGCCATCTTGGAATTCAAAATGGCGTAATTATCGATTTCCCATAACTACTAACCACCTCCTTTCAAATGATACCCATAATGATGATGGTTTTCCTTGATTGGTGATAAATCATTTTTGAGAACATTAGAATAAAAATGGAATATATATCCTCGCAGGGCAAAAGTGGTATATCTTTTTAACCCACTTTTGCGCTAAGGTTTTTTTTATCCCATTTCTGCTCTGACTGGTACTTAAACCGGTTTTGCTCTAAATAAAACGTATACCGCTTTTGCTCGCAGCGAATTTTTAACCCACTCTTGCTCTCAGCCTCTCATATGATTTTCTACTGAAGATTTTATACAAGTTGCTTGGTAAAGCGAACGAGTTTATAAAGTATTGTTACACTACCTGCAAAACTAAAAGTACTCGGTCCTCGGAGCATATTGGGAAAACTTTTTACGTATCATCGCATAGAGAGTTTTATAATGACCAGAGGCACCTGATATGCAAACTCGTGTTATAAGTATTAATAGTTTTATTATAACTTAATCCTACAAGTTTAAAACGAAATCTTAGATTTCGTCGACAGGCTTGACATATTCAGTAAAATTAGGTATACGCTTATGGCGATAATTAATTTACATACGAAATCACAATTGAGCGTACACCCGTTATTCATCTGTTCATTTGTCTATTATTTTGCGTAGAAATCGTTTAAACAGCAGGCGAAAGCGAATGTTTCAAGAGCATGGGAGCTAGGGAGGGGATTCTGCACGTCAATGAGCGAAATAAATTGGCTCAGTTTCAGGGTCAAGAAAAAAGGCCACTAGTGTTCACGCTTATTTTAAATGAACAATGAATCTTGTGTTCCATAAAAGGATGTTATAAATGGGTCAGCAGCAACAATGTTTATCATACGTATTCTAGATTTTTGCGTCAGTTAGTATTTTAGACCGTAATTATAATGGACGGATTCATTGCACGTAATATCAACAGCAAAACAAAGTATTAGGTATCTGGTAGTATCTGGCGGAATCTCTGTCTATCTCTATGAAATTTTCGTATTTTCAAGTAATAAGTAAGGTGTTTCCTCAAGTTTGAACAAGCAATTTTTGTGTGATAAATTATTCCTCATTATAATTTTCTTGAATGAAGTGTTTTATCAAAAAGGTACTAGGAACCAGCGTTGGGAAAATATCAAAATATCAATGTTCACAACAGAATCTTTTCATCGCCGATTTTCTAATAAAAAGTTCACTGATATAAAATATCGCTACGGAAAAAATCGTCAGTGAACTTCAAGAATGCCGATGTTTGGGAACATTATTCGGTTCAAGCAAATATCGGAAGAAGAAAAGATTGCTTGCGAACTTTCATATCAACGAAAATATAGAAAAAAGTTCGCCTTGTGAAAACATCTTGCACGATCTTCGAACAAGGGATTTCCGAGGGATTTCCAAAGATTCCAAAAACCTGTAGATTAACATGATATAAAAAACTACGTTCTTCGATATTACGGCGATAGCTCAATGGGATAAAGCGTCAGGGTACTTTAGTGTCAACGAAGCTTTCTTCAGAAGCCATCGTGTGAAAAAAAAACTTTTCATCAATCGATAGAATTAAAATGGGAAAAAAATTAAAATGGTGCTTGAATAGTATGTTGTCAAAATATATATATATATATATATGGAAAAAAGCAAATTCTGGTATGGTGGCCGGTTCTTAACAACCGGTTGTTTGTATGACCGAGTATGAAAGTTCCATATACAATCATATTTTCAATGTGATGTGCAAAGCATCACTAAAAGCGTTTTTCGCTTCCGAATGTCTCTTTTTCGATGTTCCTTTGGGCGAATATTCTTTCAAGAGTTTCACCGAGGCAGAAGTTCGTGTGCGAACTTCGATGCTAAGAATCATTGAATATTTGTCTCAAGAATGATACATTCGGATGCGATGTTTGGTTTCACAGATTTTTGTTTGGAAATTTTCTGGGAAAGATTGATTCGCGAATGAACCTGGAATGAACTTTTATTAATAATGATTTTCCCAACACTAGGAACAATGAAAAGTTCCAATTGGAAATTTGCTCAAAAAACAGTTGAAAAAAATTGCGTTGAATTTTCAGCTCTTTTGCACATATAGTTGAGCTAATGTATCTATAGTTGCATGGCCCATAGGAGCCGTAATTAGCAATGGCTACATTAATTATACATGGTAGTGGTAATGGTACAAGAAGTTTCACATACATAAATTGGTTAATAAACAATCTTAACATTTTTTATCATTTTTGGGATTAAAAGCTTTCGTTTAATATATTGACGTCGCCCATAGAACTTCTCATCGATTTTTTAGCAGAATTTTCACTCAAATATTCTAGTTCTTTGCACACATACCAAAGATACGTTGAACGATTTCCCATATTTGCAATTAAAATTCAAGGGCAGTTCATAAACCACGTAGAACAACTTTCAACATTCTGCTTTTATTGCACTATATTATTAGTCTAACTAATGCTATAGTTGTAATGAAGTACAAGTGAAGATTTTCAAAAAAATTATACTAGAATTAGAACGAAATATTTTTTTGTATCGCTACGTCGCTCGAGAATAACCAAAAAAGCGTAAAATATTTGGCTTTTACTGACCCAAGCATGACTAAAATGCGACTCACACCTGAAGTGCAGAACTATTAAACTATTACGTACTTACTTTGTTAGCATTAGTATTGTCTGATATAATATTACTAAATATCCATAAAAACTTATTTCGTCATGAATAAAATCCTATATTTCTGTATATCAGAAAATTTGAATCACCTGATTGGACTAAGAATAAAAATCACGGAAGTGTACTCGATTCGAAGTGTATGCAGAATTGTATGTAGAATTGATTAATATATGTATAGAATACGAAGTTTACGTTAATTTTTGGGATAAACGTAGATCGTATTCCTTTTTCGGATCGAAATGAAAACAAAAGCACATCCTTACGTCACGAAATCAACTATCGGTTCAAGGTTTACACAAGAAGATTTTTATTCGGTGAGGTCATAAACATCCTCTGATACATAAACGTGATATTATTAGTTTTACAAATTATAAAATCACAGTAAACAGATAAACGTTCCTTGGAACAATTTAGTATGTACTGCAAAGACGGTGGATTTGCCATTTTGAACTTCTTTGCTATACTCGTACCCGAACATGTTAGGTTTTAATTTTAATTCTCTCTCTTATTATTCCATCGCGTGGAAATTCGAGAGAAAACCAACTAATATATTTAAATGATGGAACAGAAGAAAAAATGCCAACAAAAGAATCCAGAACTAATTATTGAGGGGTTACACCAGTATAGAGCACGAAAAATAGGCATATTTCGGGAATTTATCTTGACGCAATAACGAGAATAATTGAGATCTTGTTTAACTTTCCGGTAGTGCACGCTGCTCTGAAAATCTAGCGAAATCGTCTTAAAGCATCAGCGGCTGCTCGTTCAGTGGGCCATAAGCGCGACTTCCGGAGGGTTAATGAGATATATAACATAAGTAATGAATTGCAAAAAAAAAATGATTTATTCGAGTAATTTCATCACAAGATGGCGGCTGTGCAGCATTTTTCCGTCGGGGAGTTTTTTTTGGAAGGGGTCCACGGCCGGAACTCTATGTCCCGTAATTTTTGATCCAGAGCCAAAAACCAAAGCTTTTTAAACTTCTTAGAACGACAACAAGCGGCGTACGTAAGATTTTTTCTATGTCTTGTTTTTTCGTGAAATGGCAAATTTTTTAGTCGAAAAACGCTGAAAATGTGTTAAAAATCGACACAAAATTGCTTATTAAAAATTAAGCAATGAAAAAATTAAATCCTACATACATCGCTGGAGAAAGTAATCTTGAACATGCTGTAAAAATTTTAGGCTGATCAAAAATCATTTGTTCGAGTTACATTTCTGGCCAGATCAAAAAAAATATTTCGAGAAAAACACGGTTAACGTTTTTAGTATACTCGGGGTATACATAAGAGGCGCAGCGAAAAATTTGAATATTTATTTTCGCGATTCATTTTTTGGAATATCATTTTCAGCATCCTAAAGCACCAGTAAACAAAAATCAACCAATAAATAAAAATTAAATGTTTTCAAAAATCTACAGTGCTGTGACCCCTTGAAAGCACTGTACCGGTCAAATAGAAGCGCTTCTAAATTGGCACGTCGTTTAATAACGCGCTACAGAAAAAAAACAAGTAACAATGTGAATTCTCGTGAAATTTATTTTATTTTATGTGGACTTTATCTCGGAAAAGTTGGATATCGGATAAGCCTCTTCTCGCGTGAGTGAGAGAGAATTACAATGCCTGCGTATGATAATAATCGAGAACGTGTGTAATACCAGGACATTACTTGTAATGGATCACTTTACTTTTTGGCGTCGCCAAATTTGCAATCAAAATAAGTTAAATTACCATTGAGTTATTCAGTCGAACAAAAAATAGGCCGGTCCTAATGTGGATGTACAAATCCCGTCTTACATCTGTTATACGATTAATCTGATACTACAGATCATTATAAAACTTTGTTTATACCAGCCGATACATTGATACGTAAAACGTTTACGTTGTTTGCCTTTAGGCTCGAATACTTCAGGTTTCCCACGGTAGTGTAACAACACTCTATAAACTCGTAAGCTTTACCAAGTAACTTGTATGAAATCTTCAGTAGAAAATCATAAAAGCTTGAAATAAGCCACCACCATCCACACAACATAACGCAACTTGTGCAAATTAAATCAATCTCACCCGCGCTGTCGCTTGTAAGACGAAAACAAACCAAAGATCACACGCCAGTGATACACTCCAGTGAATACACCACAGCGACTCTGGGGCGCGCGCGGTGGTGACTTTATCTGAGCGCGCCACAGAGAATTTCAAGAGCCCTTCTCCACACTCTAGATCGTTCCAGTGTTGGGTGTATGAAAATTTACCTCTGTCATCAACATGCGCTTACACATATCAAATACGGTGGTGTATATGAACGAAAGAGAAGCGCTCTCGTTTTGCTTGCCAGAGCGTGGGGAGTAATTTCAATTTCTCTTTACTGCACAGAGGATAGGGACATCACTGAGTGAGAGTGGCTTTTTGGAATATCTGAAGTACACTATTAAAGAGGTTGGGGCTGTTTAAAAAAGACTTCTTCCCATTACTAGGGAATCCAATGGTCCAGAAGTGTATCAGAACACGGTACTCGGGTCGTAATTTACAAAGTTGCCGGTGCCCAACTGGTCCTGCACTAAGCTGAATCTCCGTTTGAAATGTCACATGAGATTTTTGGTGTTCCTGGAAGTGTTGAAAACTCCCCGAGAGGCTACGGCTTTGTATCAGAGCTCCCTCGAGCATTCAAATCCATTTAGTGCAATACATGACATGTGGTACAAATAATCGCACAGACAGACGATCCTTATTGAAGGAAACGTACTTAAACGCAAAGCAGTCCCGCCAAAAGTCATCCGATACGAGTTTGAAGAGACACACGATCGCCATTCCAAATATTCGCTCAATGAAACAGCCAACCGCATGACAAACTCGAATCGGTGACCACACCACCGATTTCAACTATGTGAGCGGACATGTAGACACGGTAGTACTTTTATAAAAGACTTGTCACCACTAGCGTCATTTGCTTGCTTCTTTAGAAATTTTTACAATACTTAGCGGATTGCCATCGATCCGAATAAAAGTCAGATGTCGAGCGCAATGTGTATGAATTTAAACGGGAAGTCGAAATGATTGATGATGAATCTTCAGAAGAGTTTATACATGCACGGACGTAGAGATGTAATTAATTGACAGACAAGCTGGAAGGTAGTTGAGCAAAAATATGGTCATTTATCTTTATTCGATGTATGACTGGATGCCATCTGTGCTACCTATTTTTTAAGCAATCGTATGAAGAATGTATAAAACCTTTATCAGTAATATTCACCATCTTTTACAAAAAGATGGATGGGTAATGCCCGGGACATAACCGAAATATTATCAAGGCACTTGGACTGGAAACGCAAAACATTAATATGCACCGTAATCAACAATCCATCAACCAGGGTAGAGCTCCTAAAATTGTCTTCTCAGTATACTGGTATCGGTCACCTTCAAACATCCACCGTCAACTGGTTTCACGAATAAGAACAAGTTTTTTACACGGAGATACGTACTGAATAAAAAAAAACAAATATTTTTGAATACAAAACACTGGGAAAATGGAAATGACCGATCATGAAGACTCCTTATGGTCGGTACCTCAACAATATAGATATTTTCGGAATGGTTTTGGCGAGTGGGTGCCAGAAGCTGATGTTTAGCGCCATTTTGAAATCTGAAATGATGAAGTAATGGTATGTGGGCAGAATATCAATGATCCCAAGGGTATACTGAATAGCACCTATTTCTGCAACGTAGGTTGACGAAGGGTCATTGAGTAGGAGTGAAACTTATTGCAGTCGATTTCACGGAATTTATTTTAAAAAATATTTGTGAACATGTGCCGGCATTTATGGTCCGGGATCCTATGAATCTCTTCTTTCACGGATATGTCGAAAATACAGTATAATCAGAAGCATCTAGAGAATGAACACGGTTGGAATTATATGTAAAAGAATTGATAAATCCGGTCTGAGAATCTAGTTCGACAATTATTTCGAAATTTGCAATTACCAGCGGGTTCAATATTTCGGATCGGATGAGTAATCGATATGAGAGATCCCAAAAGTGAATTTTCAGCGGAAGAACACCCGGCAGTACTTCGAGACCTATCGTATAGGTCGACTGCATGTAACTCACTTTAAGAGGCACTTTTATAGTCTAACCAGATCTCAAAATGTTTAAATGAGAAGATTTAATTGATGGTTACACCTATTAGTAGAAGCTGGAGCTGCATCGTCCCACGATTCCTAGAAAAAAAAACAACCATTTCAGTTTTCTCGGTGGAGAACTCGACACCAAGCTGAAGAGCTCAAGCAGACAATTTGTCTAAAGGTCCTTTCAACTTGACAGCTTTCGACCCTATAATCAATGTTTCTCTCGTTAGTCGGTCGACGAACCGGCGCCAGTAGCTCCGTTTCTTGGATGTCATCAACATCTTCATTCGCGTATCTAACGTCGCTTTCTGTCGATAACTAGCGGGTAACCCGTGGTCCCGGAATGTCTTATACGCGGCAGCCTTCTCCGTGTATATATCTGAGCTCTCTTTGTCCTACCATGGGTTCGGAGACTGTTCGCAATTTTGCCGGATATCGCGGACGTGTGGCTCTTGCAATCCATTGTTCGTGTGAGGTCATACAAAGCTTTGATTGTATTCGGTGACCCTGAACCGTTGGCAATAGTAATTACGATTGGCAGATAGTCGCTCCCTTGGGGATCAGGGATTGCCATGCAATCTAATCGAGCGGAGGGACAAGTCGCTGGGTGAACCAGAATCCGTGTCATTTAACCATTATTCAAAATGTTCGGTTTATGAATCTCCATGATTTTTTCTGCCAATTGCAGCATTTTGATACAAGAGCTATTTTTCAAAAGGGCGTAGACGTTTCTACGTGCATCAATTTCAATTTTTTTTTGTTCGATTACTGTATTTTATATAACAAAACTATCTAAGAACGAGTTATAGGGAATGAATACATCTGTGCGAAAAAAATCTACACTGAAAAAATTGTTTCGTCATTTTTCACAAAAATAAAAAAGTTGTGTTAAAAATTTGAAATGCAAAAAAACCTTTCTTTAGTTTTTTTTTTATATTTTGTCAATAAAAACCTACACAGAAAAGAAACATTTTAAATGTGATTGCATGATGAAGAACTTATTGGTAAAAAAGTTTTTCTGACCATAACTTAACACATTTAAATGTCATACAAAATTGTAATTTTATTACAGAATATAATTCTAAGTAGAATTTAAATCGAAAATCTTCAAAAATGCAAAAGTTTACAAGATATCTGGACTTTTACTCCAACGAAAACAATTAATTCTTGTAATTATACCCTTTTTATAAGTTATACGCGTTACCCCATCATAAAATGTTAAGAATCTAATGTTTAACGTTTTAAAGATGTGGAAGTGTGGAGTTGTGTATTTGGATCAAGCTTAAAGTAAAACAGTTTTCTCGCAACAACTTTTGACATATTTTTATAATTCATAATACAGTGAAGACCCGATTTTATTAGCCCCCGATTTTATCAGCTTTTTGACCCGATTTTATCAGTTTCATATGAAAATTGGTAGTTGGTAGTTTGATGGGCTTTAGCAGACGAACCAAGTTGAATTCGAGTAAATCCTTTCTTGAGCACATTTTTCTAATCGTAGATATCCGAAATGCAAAAAATTAATTTCCTATTTTTTTTAAATTTTGCACTGTGCAAGACAAATTCTAGCTAAATAATCAAAAAAGGTTATGAGGCTATTTTAAGATCTTCGGTTGCTTTAAAAAGAAAAGTAAAATATATGTCCCGATTTTATCAATGTTCCCGTTTTATCAGCCCAAAATTCACCAAGGGGCTGATAAAAACGGGTCTTCACTGTATTTAAAGTCGAAAATAAAATTTTCTTTTTGAATGATTTTAAACGCAGTTTTAAATCAAAAGTATAAGCATAAGCACAAGAGATCGCCCATAGTTGCTACTCCGTTATTGACCAGAACCAAACGAGGTTGCAAAATGTTCATGGGAACAACATGTTGGGGAATAACATGATGAGCCACATTGTACAATATATATTGATCCCTGCATGCTGATCAATACCGACGCCGGCCACGTCCGAATGCAGATCTTCTGGGAAAGGAAGGAATGTTAGTCCGATACATGTTGCTACTAGAAGCCGAGGAATCCTCTGCATCTCCACATGTATCACGGGAAGGGGAGAGTTATTAGTAAGTGTGCCAATAGCGTTATCATGTAATAATTGCTCTGGGCAGCCGGCTGCCGAGAATTTGAGAAATTTATCATTTGTTGTATTAATACGATTAGCAAAACAAGCAACTTGAACTCCGGAAAGCCGACTATAATGAGCACTGCTTATTAGACAGGTTCAATTTTTGACTTTTAGCTGCTGATTCCTTTTATGGCCCTGATTAATTGTTCAAATTTTGATACCGATCGGTTGTGTCCACGAACCCTCCAAAAATTTCAAAGTTTATATGGAAGTTTGTATGAAAAATCGGTTAACATTGAAAATATATTCTTAAAAAATCACCTCATCAATCAATTAATCAGAACTCTATTTATTTCTAAAGGTATTCTTCTACTGAACGCATACGGGGAACATTTTAGGTTTATGAAAATTTACTGAATAAAGTTATTAACTAAAGAAGCAGCATGACTTCAAAACAAGTAGATTTTATTATTAATCATAGCAACCCTGTTTGAATAGCTCCATCGTTATACAAGAGTGAACTAGACTTGCCATCCACCGCTCACGTATGGCAGATGCAGCTATTCAAACAGGGTTGCTATGATTAATAATAAAATTCACTTGTTTTGAAGTCATGCTGCTTCTTTAGTTAATAACTTTTTTCAGTAAATTTTCATAAACCTAAAATGTTCCCCGTATGCGTTCAGTAGAAGAATACCTTTAGAAATATATAGTGTTCTCATGAATTAATTGATGAGGTGATTTTTTAAGAATTTATTTTCAATTTTAACCGATTTTCCATATTAATTTCCATATAAACGTTGAAATTTTTGGAGGGTCCGTAGACACAACCGATCGGTACCAAAATTTGCACAATTACTCAGGACCATAAAAGGAATCAGTAGAGCCTGGCGGAGCTAGAAGTCAAAAATTGAACCAGTCTACTGCTTATATTTTAATAATATTCAATCACGCGACGATTTTTTTCGTGGTTTCTATCGTGTCGGTGCTTATTTTACCCGGCGACCGTTTGATTAAAATGCGGAATCTTATATAGAAGGTATTTGCGTGCGTCTTTTTTTTTTTTTCTTGTGTCAAGTATTATTCTTGTAGATAGTTGGAATTGCATATGTATAATGATTTCGTAGTAAGAGAGGCTTTTATTAATATTTAACTTTATTGAGTAGTATGAAAACAGGAATGCAAACTGAGTTATTTCCGAAGCAGTAGTATAACAGAATACCGATTCTAAGTTAATAATAGAATGCCGATTCCAAGCAATAACTTCTGCGCACGACTTATTTATTGTTATGATCACTACTGGTTATGCTTAGTAAGTCCTAATGAAGCATAAGTATACGACGTCGGCCAAAATCTGAATGCAGATCCGCTGGGAGAGGAAGGAAACTTAGTCCGACACATGTCTCTGCTAGAGACCGAGGAATTCTCTGCATCTCCACATGCATCACGGGAAGATTATTAATAAGCATTATTGTGTTCTTTTTGCTCTGGGTAGCCGGATACCGAGATTGTTTAAAAGATTGATTGGATGTTTTATTAGTTCTATAGCTGGCTATCCAAAGGGCTGCGTGTAGAATATTTGATACTTGTCATGCTACCGACTGAATAATTGTGCATACTTTTGTTTTGGTAGAACGCTAGATTATCTGATGCGGTTATAAATAAAACGAGACGTTTGTTTACATCGAGGAAGGAAAGGAATGTTAGCGTGACAAACGTTGTTATAGAGACCGTGAGATAAACGTTGTTGTGTTAGTGAGATGGAGTAAAGCGTTACACAAATCTGGATTCACCTTGATAGGTGATGCGGCCTATGCAAGTTCAAGAAGTGTTATCATATGTATTTCTCTGGGTAACCGGTTGCCGAGAATTTAAAATAGATTTATCTTTTGTAGAATTAATGCAATTCGTAAAAGTTCAAACTTCAACTCCGGACATCCGACTGTCGGAAGTGTTACTTATATTTAATTGAATCAAACGCCATATGAACAATTCTATTAATTCTTTCATCCGGCGGACGTGCATCCGGAGACTTGCGCTTGTATTTTTTATGCTGTCTACCAGAAATAAAAAGAAGAATGGTAGGCAAGACGAACGAAAATAAACTAATTTACTAATCTACGATAACGTGTAGAATATGCAAGAAACGAAGAACAATCTTCTGTTTTTGTTTCCAACGACAATAGTCGTGCTGTACTATTATGCACATGTTGGAACCTGGTTAGTATCCCAACCAACAACATAGTGCATGTGTCAATCAGGGTGATACCGTCATCGGGAATCTCTTCACGCAAAAGCAAGTAATTTTGTACTATCCTCTACAACTAAAGCTCGTAAAATTTCCTGTAATTTTCCCTTTGATACCAAGGTGATATTGCTAACGATTTTTTGTTTTTGTGAAAAATGACAACATTTTTTTCAGTGCATATTTTTTCGTACCGAGGTATTCATGCCCTGTGACTCGTTATCAGATAATTTAGCTGCATAAAATACAGTTATGGAACCAAATTTTTTTGAAATTATTGCTCGTAGAAACGTCTACGCCCTCTTGAAAAATTGCTCTTGAGTCAAAATAGTCTTATTGACTCTGTAAATTGTTTAGTCTTCCATGCCGGTGAAACGTGAAAAGTTACATCGGAATCTCAAAGGCGGTCGGTCACGATTTTAACGATTTGCGGACGGATGTTCGTGGAATTCCTCAGCAATCTTCTTTAACTTTTTCTCAATAATTTGTTCACACCAAACGAGCTACAAAATAGTTAAATGTCGCTGATCATCATGTTTTTGCCTTTCTCCTATAGAAAGGTTATGCAATCACTCTGAACATCGTCAACCTAATCCCGGCCCGGGGGCCGTCTGTCATATACCATTCGACTCAGTTCGTCGAATTCGGCAAATGTCTGTGTGTGTGCGTATGTATGTGTGCGTATGTATGTGTGTGTATGTATGTGTGTGTATGTATGTGTGTGTATGTATGTGTGTGTATGTATGTATGTGACCAAAAATAAGCACATCGGTTACATATATATATATACAGGGTGTTTGGTTCATGGTTAAGAATCTCTCGAGGGGTGATAGACTGCCATATTTGGAGAAAAAAATTGTTCTACACATACCATCAAATCTCAACCGTTACAGAGTTATTGAACTTTTTGTGTAAAAAACTTATTTGTCTTAAAATACCTCTAACTTTAAAAGTATACTTTGTATTTTAAATGTTTCAGTTCCATTTGAAAGGTGAGAAAATTTCCTATTGAATGGTGTTCTCATATCTTTTAAGTAATTAGTTTCAATTACCTTTTAACTGTAAAGTAGTTAAAAGTTAGTGTTTTTGAGGAGGTTTTTGCTAATTTTCTCGAAATAATGAAGTATGATTATAGCAATATCCAGTATCCAAAAGTTGAGTTTTGGGACGATTCATAATTTGTTCTTGGACGTCATATTTCTATCTCTTCTCATTTCTTAGTAATTTCATTACTATACTTTTCCCGTAACCGACTTGCAAGTGCTTAAAAGACTCTAATCTAAAAAATATGCTTTATATCATTATTTACAAGATTTCATTGGAAAGCTGAGAAAATTTCCTATCAATGTATGTACAAATGTCTTTTAGTTAAGTGTACTAAATGATTGTTTACTAACGAAATAACTCAAAATTTGTGTTTTTGGAGAGTTTTTTAATTATTCTAATTATTAATCAACAAAATTTATCGTTACTATTGTTCATTTGATGCCTCTTAATGTTCTCTATAACTTTTAATTTGACACTTTGTCTACATCTCTTTTCATTTTGCTGCTATTTAATAGTTAACACAGCATGAGCTCGCCACAAATGTAGTGGGTTCGAAATCGTTATTTTTGCATATAAAACGATGTGATAAAAACGATTTTGCGTCGAAACCAAAAGAGATAATTGAATGGAGTCAAAGAAAGAACTGTAGAGCTTGCTGAAATGCATTATTTCCATGATAATAATGGTGATGTTTATAATTTACTATTTTAAGAAAATTAACGAAAATGCTAATAATAGCACTAACTTTAAACTAATTTACTTTTAAAAGAATACTAAATTCACTTAACTGAAAGGTATTAATACATTTTTCACTGTAAAATTTTCCTGGCTTTCGAATAAAAAGAAAAAAAGTACAATAAGTGCCGTAATTTTTCAATTAGAGCTGGTACTAGTGAAAATAACATAAAAATATCCAAGTTGAATAACCCAAAATCATGAAAATAAGAAAAGGTAAGTGTATCATGTCAAAGAACAAATTAAGCAGCTCATCAAGACTAACAATCTGAATTATTAAAATGATGAGGTTAACTATTATGATTTTCAAGAATTGTACGAAAAATCGTCTGAAATTGTTTAATTTTCAATAAATTACTTTGAAAAGGCTATTTAAACTCATTAGCTGAAACATATGAGGGCATCACTCAATGCGAAATTTTCTCACCTTTCGAATGAAACTAAAACATTTAAAATACAAAGTATACTTTTAAAGTTAGAGGTATTTTAAGACAAATAAGTTTTTTACACTAAAAGTTCAATAACGGTTGAGATTTGATGGTATGTGTAGAACAATTTTTTTCTCCAAATATGGCAGTCTATCACCCCCCGAGAGATTCTTAACCATGAACCAAACACCCTGTATATATTAGTATTTGGCCTGTATGTATATGTACAGTACATTTTGGTTCGAAACGCTGTGAAATGCAAGAAAAGCTCGCTGAACTGTTATTTTCTTTTTCCCTTGATATGCATCAGACACATAATTGATTTCTACATGCACTATACTCATTGTATGCATTATATACTTTGCATCAATTATAGCCACTATTCCTATGATATTACTTAAATTTATTATATTTTAACGGGTTATTTTTTATTTTGTTTTCTCTCAATACATATTTTTAGTATTACATGTATTTTATCGTAATATATGTTCAATTATTTATCATAAATAATTTTTCAGATTTGGGCGGTGTTCATTAAATTTTATATTCAATATATTCCCGTTGTGAGTGTAGCCATTCATTCTCAGCAATGTTGTCATCTTGTACGACGTGATGTAATATATGCAATAGGGCTTAAAATACTCTAGTGTATCATATTATACTTAATAATAAACGTTGATTTGTATTATATATTTACAGGATATCCATTATATTACTCTGTTCATATTTCGTATAAAATCAATTATTGCATATACTACAGTAATTTATATTACTTTTTTCATGGTTTTCATTTTATATGGTTTATATTGGTTATATTAAATTATAATATATTACCTTGTTTTATATTGTATTGTATTATATTATTTTATATTATATTGTATTATATTATATTATGTTGTGTTGTATTATATTGTAATACATTGTATTGTATTATATTACATTATGTTATATTATATTTAGGGATGGGAGAATCGATTCAGTTTGGTCAGTACTTTGAAAAATTATTGTTTGAGATAAATCGAGAAAAAATCCAGGGCTTTAAGAAACGCTTTCGTGTTACACATATCTAAAGTAATTTTGTATGATAGTTCAATTCGTTTTGTTTCTCGAATACTATTAGAGAGAATGTAGACGCTGAATTAGCGTATAGGCGTTTTAGAATAATTTCGAAAAGAGTTGGGTAAACTAATTTTCTTTACTTCTTTCAAATACTTGGATCACATGTGAATGTGAGAAGAGGTTCTGCTATTATTTGACAATCTCAAATTTAACTACAACTGTTGCATTTGACGAGAATTCCCATTTTTGTCAAAATCTTTTCAAATGCTCCATCTAGCTGTGCCAATTTAGAAACTATGAGAGGACTTTGTTTCACCTTCGGTTGATTGAAGCACATAATTTACCATTAGGTTGGATATAACAAAACCTACCAAGCAAGCTTAATAACGTATAATAGGTAGCATCAAACTTTTGATATAGTGACACATTGATGGTACTTATGGATTGTTCTTGTGTGTATGTTTATATATTTAATTATTAAACTTTTAAATAACTATATTTTACTGTAGGTTTATTTAATTCTAGTAGATTAATTAGATTAGTTATGTTTATGTTATGCATTATTTTCACTACATCCCTAAGATTCATTAATGCATTAATCTGGATTAGTATACAATTACACTGTATATTTGAAATGGATTGCACCAACCACCTTATGATTGGAGGGCTAAATGATGGAGTGTTGCCGCCCGAACTTTTTAAAGAAACATATTTTAACGTTTACTTCCAATACAACAACTGCCTCTTTGATATCACCAATGAATTTTAGGTTTAAAATATATAGTAGCAGAGTATCATGGATAATTGATTTTGCAACATTTTCTTAGTAATTTCATTGAATGAAAAGTTTTAATCCGCTATGTGTTTGACATTTCCAATAAATACAATCACGATTGCAAAATTCGTTTACATATGATTTTAGAATGCCTTATCTCAATCATTATATGTTTAAATTATACTGATTCAATTATTCATGTTCATATTTCAAATACTTTTATATTATCCATTATATTTATCATATTATTTACATTTATTATATTCTTTATTTTCAGTTTATTCATTGCATGCCACTATTTGAAATATATATATGCTCTATTCGCTCCAGCCACTGTGTTCATAATTTTCGCAGCACGCATCATTTTCACTATGTTTTCTTCATTATAATTATTGCGTATATTTATTTGTTATTCTCATTAATTGAATTACATTAATTGAACTCATAGTATTTATTAAATATTTTGTTCAATTTTTATTACATTAAATTAGTTCAATGTGTTGCTTTATTTATCTATATTGAGATCTATGATTGTTTATTATGCTTTATTGAACTTTAAATCACATGCACCAAATACACTTTAAAGCAACTGTGAACTGGGAGGGGCTGGGAGCACCAGGGTATCATACGAATTGTGGACTGGACGAGGGAACGTGGATAGCCAGCCCAAGTCATTTGAAGGAAACCAGTTTTCTTCAGAAGGTCTAATATGAGTCTGACGCACCCTTCTCCAAACAAACCATCAGGTGGGTAAAGCATGTATAGCGAAATTTTTTACCTTTTGGCTGGAATATTATTGTTGGAAGGGATTCTTTTTTCCCCGCGAGGTACGCGTAAGTGTCTCTGCTGACGGGCCCGCCCAACCCTTTTTGATTTCCCATTAGTAACAGCGATAATGTGAAGGTCTCACGATAAACTATTTCGGGGCTACTGTAAGTTTACCCGCATTCACTGGAAAAACCTTGAGCTGATGGTGGCTTAATATCACATCACATCACATCACATCACATCACAACAGTGGCGTAGCCAGAAATTTGGTTTGGAGGGGGTTTTGATGAAAATCGCAAATTTTTTGAAAAAACGCTAAAATTTAATATGAGTTTGATAAATTATTGAAAACTCAAAAACATAAGTAGTCTAACAGATGTCATTCCAGTCTATAAACAAGAAGGATCAACATGGAACAGTTTTCAAATCTGGGGGGGGGGGCGTAGCGTAGTTGGTAAATCGATTGCCTTGTACGCAGCGCACCTGGGTTCGAGTCCCGACCCCGCACATAGGGTTTAGAAATTTTTCATAAGAGATTTTTCTAACTCGAAGAGGCGAATGACCTTAAGGTTAAAACCTCTATAATCGAAATAAAAAAAAAGTTTTCAAGCCTCTATAGATTATTTTCTTGTATAATATGTCAATGAAGTCAAAAATTGCGATCTTTTAAAGTGGGATAAATGATCTAAAAAAATTTCAACGTTCAAGATCACCTAATATAATAATCCTTGACTTTGAAGGTTTTATGTTGATAACTTCCCAAAGTTGTCAAGGGAAGTTATCAACATAAAACAGCGCCTGCTTTGATATAGAAATTTTAGTGATTAACTCTCATAGAGGTAATTATGGTGAATTAATTTTTCAAAAATATTAAGAGACATGGTGCCTTCAGCAAAGTTTTTGATAATGTCATTTCAAACAATTTTGTTGAAAATATGAAGGCTACATGAATTCAACATATAGTGATTTAAATGGACTGGGCTTGCTATATTTCTTCTTAGTGAAGAAAAATTTAGGTGAAAACTATTTTTTTCCGCGCTACGGATAAAATTGTTTGAAACAATCATTGCGAGTTGAGAACACAAAACCTATAACTAAATTATGGATGGATGGAACTGAAACTTGCGTTTCGACTTCATCTCATCAGAATCCGACACTAACTTGGTGGGCGGACTAAGCTTGCACCGAATTGATGCTAGCTCCTGAAAATGGAATCACTCTTTGTGTTTTTGAGTCCTTTTAATATCTGGGAATTATTTGTTTTATATCCAGTTCCCTTATTTTTTTTGTAAGCTTCAAAGGCATTTTGAACGCAATGTGAATTTATTATTTAATTACCGCAGAAGAGATTTATCAAGATTTACAGTAATTTCAGAATAGCTTGTTGTAAAGGTTTTCTACTACTATATTTCGATACTCTGAATATGTGGGATATTTATGTCTTTGACAGTTTGAAATAGCACTTTCGAAAACTTTGCTGGAGACATTAAGTCTAGACCCAAATTTGCTTGAAGAGTAATTCTTCTCTATAATTACTTCTAGGAGGATTAACCGTCAAAATCATTCTATCAGCAGATGAACAGTTTTACGTTTTGAAATTCTTCAATGTTACTTAACATCGAAATTTGGCAGTTTCGAATGAATGTGATCGTGACCGTTAAAAATTTATCGAGCATTAATTTTACTTTTCTACATTAGTCAACCTCACAACTTGCAGTACTAGTACGTAGCACACAAAATTTTAGTACGCCATTCATTGCATCCTGCTAAGAGGCTATTCATATAGTTGATAATACAACAAAAATCCAATGCTCATAAAACCGATCCTGACCTGCTAGAGACAAAATTACATCAGCTTTCAACTAGTTTCTGAAATATTATTCTTGTTGTTAACCATAGTGAATTGTCTAAACTCTACACAATCTAAAAAAAATACATTTTCAGCAAATGTTGAAATGTATGTAAGTTTTCGGTAAACAAGCTTATGTTTTATATGCAATCAACCTATTCAAATTTAGATTCCCATTCGAAAAATTGTCTCTAATCCATATTTTGAAGCATCTTTCCAAAAATGAGCTCATAATAATTCAGACAGTTATTTTATTTTGCATTGAAGTAATTTGACAACTATGGGATTTTGGTTAAGAGATAAGTTACAAGATCCCCTTCTCACAATTTTCCAAAAGTTCTCATGACGCTTTAAAAACAGTTCTCAATGTAGTGATCAGAGAATATTTTTCAAAAAATATTTTGTGGAATATTAAATTAAATTCGTCAGCATCAAATTTTTTTTCAATCCAATTAATTTTGGTTTGGGGGGGGGGGTTTAACCCCCAAAACCCTCCTGGCTACGCCACTGCATCACAAAAATAAGCACACTCGGAGATGGTTGAACCGATTTCATCAAACTTAGTCTCAAATGAAAGGTACAACGTTCCCATAGGCTGCTATTGAATTTCATTAAATTCCGAGTTCCGATTCCGGAGTTACGGGTTTAAGAGTTAGGACACACAGCAAATTCACATTTTTGCCTTTCTCCTATAGAAAGGTTATGCAATCACTCTGAACATCGTCAACCTAATCCCTAATTTGTTTTTTTGACTTGCATAGGTTTTCTGTATTTTAACAGAGTCGTAGTTAGGGGAATTTGGTGAGGGGCATCCCCCAACATCACTTACCACTCTTCCCTAAACCGCCCTTCTCTCAGCAAGTACCCCACCACGCGAATAAAATTTTCTAATTCCTCTAGAATAAACTTTCCTAGTGGGTCTGAAAAACCAGTGAAAAATTTGGTTTGAAATGATTTTGAGTTGAGAGACTAATTTAAAATTTCTTAACAAGTTGAAAATTTTTGACGGGGTCCAAACTTCCTGGATCCGCCGCTGGTTTCAAGTGTTTCAGCGTCGACACATAGCAACTCAAGTTCGTAGCTGTCGATTCATTGTACGTATGTGTAAATCGCATTGAATATCTAATAGACAGTTCCACCATTATACTAAACATAACCAGCCATGGAATCGTAGTTTGGATAAATGAGAAAAGCACAATTGCACCGCTAGGTGGATTAAAACAGGTTTTTAAATTTATTTTTTAACCATTTCGGGTGGGGGGCTTTAGCCTCCTAACCCCTCTTCTAGCTACGTACCTGGACTGAGAGCGACACTAAATTTCATAAAATAGCTCAAACAATATCTCAGAAATCGTTCCCTCTCAGTGAAACTAGGAAACAGTGAGTAATATAGCTTTACCAATCGTTCGGGAGTGCCACAAGGGAGCAATCTTGGGCCTTTGTTGTTCATTCTATTTTTTAATAACGTCTGCTTTGTTACCCCGGCGGGTTGTAAACTTGGTTACGCTGATAATCTGAAGCTGTTTCTCATTATACGATCCATAGCGGACTGTACAGAGTTGGAGAAACAACTAGATGCCTTCTGTAATTCAAATGCTCTATGATTTCTGATCCAAATGCTCTATGATTACATGATAAATCCCATAAAATTGTATAAAAAATACAATTTTATGGGATTACATGATAAATGGAGAATTGCTCGAGAGAGAGAGTTGGTTGTCAGAGGCCTTGGTGTTCAACTGGACTTTCAATTGTCTTTTATAAAGCACTATTCGCACCTCATAGCACACCTCGGTGTCATTATAATAATTTCGAAAGAATTTACAAATCCGTACTGCTTGCGAGCGTTGTACTTTTCGCTTGTCCGTTCCGTGTTGGAAACCAATTCTGTCATCTGATGCCCCTACACTGACGTCTGGATTAACAGGATAGAAGCTGTGCAAGTCAAGTTGGTCCGGTTTGCTTTACGACTTTTACCGTGGCGATATAGATCGTTGTCGTCTGTTAGACATGGAACCACTGGTTAAAAGACGAAGTATATCCGGAGCCGTTTTGTCGATAACACTAATTAAGCTGATTCGTATGACGCTGGATGGGTTAAAATCAAATGTCAGAATCGCCGGAGAAACATGTTTCTTGACTTCGCGGACGATGTTGGCATTATTGGAGTTGACCACAGAGCAGTGGAAGAGGCGTTTACATTACGTTCGGTAGAAAAAAGATAATCGTGTCAATTATTCCGTAGAACGGATTACTAAAAATCGTGTAAATGCCACAGATAAGAGCGAATGGCACTAATAAATCCGTATACCGAAAGACTTAAATTAAAATAAATTAAATTTGTAATTGAACTTTAACATATACCGCAATCGCTCCGATAAAATTGAACTTCAACGTATTATAAACTACACTTCCTATACCCTCCCGACTCACACGGTAATCCCATTCTGGTCACTGCAAGAAGACGCGCCAGTGTTAATGACTTCGTTTAACAACCGAACATAAGATTTCTCATTAAAATTGATCCCGGGAAGCGGGTTTCGAGGAGGATTTTATCCCAGCACTGAATAAGGGTTGGCCGCTGGAAACAAAGATAACGTTCGCTAGGTCATCAATTTTAACGTCAAGTGCACCATTAAAATCGAAGCATCCAGAAACCTCATACAGCCAGAAGAGTAATAATTTTAGCGTGTATCGGCACAGCTAAAGACAAAGGAACTCCCACGGAACGCATGGGGCAGGGGGGAATAACATTTCCAACAAAGTTCCGTGAAGATAGCTCTTGCTTGTATAAAGCGATTGCTGGTGACACTGACACGGCAATAAAAATCACTCGTTAAACAGACGACGTGGCCACTTTGGGGTGAACGAATGACCATGCGTCTCCGTCGTCGTTGGACCAAAACGGGGCGTTGTTCGATTGGAACGATTTCGGTGGGGGGAAATTACCGTGTGGCCATTCAGGCGTAAACCACGAGATTAGAAACGTTTGGTTTGGTTTCTCGCGTTAATGGTCGAAGAGTTTGGGGGTGGGTCCATAAAATCTATCTTTCCTGGTCGAGGGAAGTGCCACGATCGTCGTCGGTTCGAATGCTATAAGAAGGAATTAAGTGAAATTGAAACATTTGCATACTTTTGCCGGGTCATAAAAGCCGTCAGAAACGAAAAGAAGAAATTAGAACGGTCCTTTGTGAAGCATTTTTCCAATTAGAAGTCTGTTTTTTTTCTTCTTCATTGGCTTGGGGAGGGACAGAGAATCAAATGATAATGATGATGTCTTTATTTCCGACAAATGAGATTATTCTTTTGTTCGGAATAATTGAACTGATGGGATTTTTTCTTTTCTAACGGAACTTCCCACCGAGAAAAACGCTGACTCTTCTGTTACGAAATAGTTCACATATAATAACTAAACGCAATTTGTCTCCATTTCGCAAATATGCTTCAACGACTTATGCTCCGAAACCCATTTCCATATAGTGCCGGGGGGCTGACTGTAGTGAATAGGGAGCTGTGCTGTGCGGTGTACGCTAAAGGTGCAAAAGTAACACAAGCCAGTCTTCCGCATGATGATCCAAGTTTCTGTTTCCTTGTCGCACAATAGCCCTTTTGTGTGTGCTCGGCTTGTGGAAAGGAAACCCATACATTTCATGGCATTCTGCGACGACCGGAATAGTTTACTTTTCCATTCCCGTAGAAGAGAGAGAAAGAGCTACCGCTTCGCAAGGTTACTGCCGACCAGTTCCAACTACTAAACTTCGTACGTAGCGCCGCGTTAATGCACCATAAATATTTGTCTGTTTAAATTCAGGTTAAGTTGTGAGTTATGCTCCTTCGAACTTGTAACCCGCCCGCCCGGTTGCTAGGAAGGGAGAAACTAATCACGTGATAGCGCCTTCGTTCCGTTCGAGTTCCACGCGGTTGCTCGTTTTGGCCTGTCGTACACGTTGGTTGGTTGGTTGTTGATACTGCTGCTGTGCAAGTGATTATTTATTCCCAGAACGCGGCCAAAGCGGCAATCAAGTTGAACTTCTTACTCATAAATCTCTACTCGGGTTATTTTTTTTTGTTTTTGTTTTTGGATTTCGCTTACGGATAGCGGAATTTTTGATATACTATAATGCGACACGATACCGGCACCGGAAATCGTTCATTTGCTTGCACTCATTCCCGTGGCTGTTACAAATGTAGTACATGTTTAACGACATTATCCCCGTCAGCGAAAGGATGGGATTTGTATCTTGCTAAATACATGCTTTTTCTCCTGACAGAAGTAGTACTTATAAAACATGCAAATGCTTTCCGCAGCGAATGGATGTGGCATTTCCCACGGTACCTACATACCTATTGTGTACTCGTACACACTCGTAGGGACGTAACGGAATGACAAAGAGTAAAGTTCAGACCCAGCTTACTTCGGTTTGCAGCTCTTATGATCACGTGATGGTGTGTGGTGTGTGGTGTTGTTGCTTTTTGTTTGTCCGTCACATGGCACTCAAATGACACCTTTCAGTGCATTGTTTATCCGCCTGGTGGCGTGTGTTTGATTGCATGCGAATCTTTCCAATAGGTACATATGCAGGTAGGAAGCAATAATCCCAGAATAGTCCTAGTGCTAAAGCTTAACGAGCGGATGGCATTTCGAGCTAAAAAAACAAATAGAACTAAAAAGTTCTATCACGAACAATAGGAATGTGCTGCATGTAAGAGTTGGGTTTGAGTTTTTTTTATAACAATTTTACTTGTCGCAGCCACACGTGGTAACTTTTCATACCTATTACCTTGACGTGTTGTTTATTAAAGATGGTTCAACGTCTCTTCAGCGGAAAGATAAAACCGTTTTTGCCTTTCTCATATAAAGAAAAGCTGTGCAATCACTCCAAAAATCGATTTTCCAACGGAGGCCCAGAGGGCCGAGTGTCATATCCCATTCGACTCAGTTCGCCGAGATCGCAAAATGTATGTATGTGTGTGTCAAATAATGTCACTCAATTTTCTCAGAGATGGCTGAAACGATTTGCACAAACTTATTTTCAAATGAACGGTATAACGCTCCCATAAGACGCTATTGAATTTTTAGTTAATCGGAATTTCGGTTCCGGAGTTACGGGCTGAAGAGTGAGGTCACACAGCAAATTACCATGTAAACTGGTAACCCTATGATGTCCGTATGATGTAATACATATTCAAATACGTTCAACAGTACTTGATTTTGCGGATCTAGATCACTAATGGCCAATCAAAATAGTTTTGACCATATTGGTCACCTATGACGGATCTCGATGCTCCGGGGAACTCGTTAAGTTCCCGAGCTAATGTCACACCTATTTTCCAGCAAACTTAACCGATTTTTACAAACTTGATTTCAAATGAAAGATATAATAATCCTAACGACTGCTATTGACTTTCATTCAGTTCTGACTTTTGGTTCTGGAGTTACAGGTTGGTTATTGCGGTCACATAGTAATTTCTCATATGAACCGGTATAATCGTAATACCTCATAGGTTTAAATTCTATTGACATGGACATCAAATTACTACGATTCGCAGGCCTGGATCACTGATGGCGAATCAAAGATAATTGGAATATATTGTCCACTATCGATAATTCCGGAAGTCCCGGGTTCCGGGCATATTTCAGATCTAAAGCTACTTCGGTGATGACTCAACCAATTTTCACTAACCTAGTCCCAAATGGATGGTATAATATGAAGTTCGGTGTTGAACCCTCCATCTACTCCTCTACCTCTTACTTCTCAACCCCCCTTCCCCTTCTCTCACCACCCCGCCCCCCTCCGACTAACCTTCCTCCTGCATTCCCTTCATCCACCCGGATACTAAAATAAGTTAGATGATTCCCGACGCATCCTCCCCCTCCCACTAATTATATCCCTTCTCTTCTCCACCATGAAGTTCACATGAAGACAACATTGAACATACGCTGATTAAGCTATATAATATTATATTTTTGTTTCAAGTATGTCAGTATCAGTATCGACATGTTGCTTCTCAGGTTCGTGACAGTCGTGCACTTGTATATGCTTATCAAGTGTGAAGAATGTAATAGACATTTCCACAATGTTATACTGAACGTAATGAGGCATGAAATCATAGTTTAGCTAAATGAGAAAGCCATAATTGCACCACTAGGTGGATTAAAACAGGTTTTATATAATTTCATCTAATGCAAAATCACACGATGGTAAACACTTCAATTAAAAATATGCTGTCAGCGAAAGTCATCCAGGAACAACGTTGGTTACTTTGACTAAGATCTCCAGCAGGGTAAGATCATCCGTTTGAAATCGTACCGTTTTGGGATCTTCTTCTGGGTGTTCAATATTTTAATAATTTCAAATGACCTATTGCTACGATTTTCGGTTTCGATGTGACGTGTTTGTGCTTCATTGCTGGCTATTAATTTTTTTCATTTTAGAGTGAAGAAAAATAATAGATTTCATCGGAAGAAGTGTTTGCGGTTCCCTATCAGGACCGGATGAAGAAGGAGGAGTGAAGGACGAGACAATAGGAGTGAATTCAAGCGGCATTCGAAGTTCTGGAAGAAGCAGCATTCTAGCAAAAGGAAAAGGATAAGTATTATTTTACCATTTTTTATTTTTTATTGTGTTATTTTTTCTATTAATTTTGTGTTGTATTTAAAATTAGTTTATTTTATTTTATTATTTTGCCCGGGTGATCCTCTTGATCTTTCTGAATCTCAAGATAATTTACCTAATGATCAAAATTTGAATCTCGTATAAAAAAAATATTCTCTGTCAGCTAAAGGCCATTTTCGGTATATTTTAGGAAAAAGGAGAAACCTATTAATGTTCTCCTTATTTCGGCAGAAATATATAAACAATTTAAATCGGTAAAAGAAATTAAAAGAATCTCTTTGGATAAACTAAGAATTATTTTTTCTGATTGTGATGAGGCAAGTTTGTTAGTCACATCCAAGCTTTTTGCTAACATTTAACGAGTTTATATTCCATGCGATCTAGTTGAGATCGATGGCGTAATTTTTGACGAAGTTATTGAATGTACTAATACAGTCGATTGTGGTTTAGGAGTTTTTAAAAATAAGAATATTGCTTCTGTCTAAATCTTACATAGTGAACGCCTATATAAAAATTTAAATGAAAACGATGATCAAAAATTCTTTCCATCTAATGCAGTACGTGTCACTTTTGAGGAATCTGCCCTTCCTGACTTTCTGTACGTCAATAACGTTATTTTTAATGTTCGAATTTTCACTCCTAAAGTCATGCATTGCGAACGATGTCAACTCTTCGGGCACACAGAAAAGTTTTGCTCGAATAAAATAAAATGTGGGTCTTGTAATGGTGATCATGGAACATCTTCTTGTAAAATTAGCACAGAATAGTGTATTTACTGCCATGGCAAACATTCTAGATTAAATGAATGCCCTTCTTATAAAGATTGCCAAACTAAACTCCACAAGAAAACTCTAAACAGGCGTAAATATACATATGCTGAATTATTGAAATCTTCCTCATCAAAAATTACTACAGAAAATTCAATTTGATATTCTTGAAGACAACGAAAATTTAAATATTCCTTCTGATTCTCAACCTGGTTTCTATCTACTATCCTCCTCCAATTAAAAGAAGGATAAGCAACTTCCGATATAGATCAAAAGAAAATAATATATCCAGACCTAACATTAATAATCGAAATGAATTTCCTTCCCTCAAACCAACTTCTGAAATTCCAGGTTTTCAAAAAACTAATACTGAGGAAAAATCTTCCGATTCATCACACAACCCTCCAAAATCAATTATTAGTGAAATTATTGAAAATATTTACAATTTTTTAGGATTCAGTGACTTTTGGAAAAACTTAATTATAAAAATTGTTCCCCTTATAACATCCCTTCTTAGTAAAATAAATTCATTTATGCCTCTCCTTGTTCAACTATTATCAAACGTTTAATGGCTGGCAACTTGTCAAAAAATAATTGGAAATTTCTCCAATGGAACAGTAGAAGCATCTTACCAAAGATTGATAGACTAAAAGCAATAATTGTAAATAATACTACAGATATATTTTGTATCTGTGAAACTAGGTTAAACGAATCGATTTTTTTTTCGTATTCCTAATTTTTAGGAAAGACCGGAATGATTCATATGGTGGTGTTATGATTGGAATTCGTCAAAATATTGAGTGTTGTACTTTAAATCTCCCTACATATAATTGCATTGAATGTGTAGGCTTATCAATTAAATAAAAAAAAAATAAAATAAAATATTCCATTTTATCTATCTATATTCCGCCAAACGGTAATTTTTCATCTTCTGAATTCAATAGAATAATAGCTAATGTTCCTGAACCATATTTTATACTTGGCGATTTCAATGCTCATAGTTCTTCCTGGGCATGTGAAAGAGACAACGGTAGAGGTGTTCTTCTTTTAGATATTATTGATGAGTTCAATTTAGCTATATTAAATGATGGCTCACCAACTAGAATTACACTCCCTCCAGCAACAAATTCAGCTGTTGATATAACATTATGTTCAAGAAACTTTTTTTTTATTATTTTTTTATCCCTTTATGTGCAGCTAGGGCCGAGGGTGGTGGCTAACGGGTTTCATACGGGACAAAGCTATGGTGCCTTGAACACAGGCAACGCAGATCCAAGGCCATCATTGAAATGATAAGTTCTGCGTTTGAGATGTACTTCCCCCGGTTGCCAGACGAATACCTGTAATTATTACTTGTTGCTTTGTATGTATGAATCTAATGTTCAGTCCTGGGTGGTGTATGCGTGGAAGGTGTGGTTTTAAGCGTTCGAGTCCAGGAGTGCATATCTGTCTGGGTTAGCGTGGGCGCTTACTAATTGTGTAATAGTGTGATCGCTAAAGGCTCGAGCATATGAATGCCAGCGTGTCTCCAACTTTGCGTGCATAAATCCGATTTTAGATCCGTGTTGCCATTCGCACATTCACGTGTATTCTCGAACGATCGCGCGCGGACCGTGAATCTACTAATTAATTTTCAGTGTATGGTAGAGAAACGTATTGTCTAGTGAATCGGTCCAACTGAAGGCATGAGTCTAGGCTGATCGAGAGTAGAGAATTCCGAACGTAGCCGGTCTATGATCGCGCGAGTGGTGGGTTAATGCTTGAGACCGCGGTTGTAAAGTTATAGGTGCTGAAAAGTTCACTTAAGTAAAGGGGTGTTGGCGAAATTGCGAGCGTAGGTGTGTGTGGATGATTGAAATTGTAATGTAAGTTCGCGTTTTTGACCAGGTTTGTGTTATCGCGAAAGTTAGGGGCGTTTGCACGTTTTGGATGTGAATGTATATGGGAGAATATGCAATTGACTGTGCTAGTGAATATCATTTTGTGTATTTGTGTGTGTTGAGATATGTGTGGAGCCTGTAAATAATATTTTAATACGAATAATATTTTATACTTCAAAACAAGAAATGTGTAATATACTACTTGTAGTTTGTTGATCGTTCCTATTTATCTGATTCCATCGAGTATGAGAATACATCTCCATTGTTCTAAAACCTGGCGACGTCCGATGGCAGAGAAGAATCATTGTGGGCAGCAATGTTGCTCTTCTTGGATGTATGAGCTCGAAAAGGTCATCACAAGAATATAACGCACGAGACCGAAAATAAATAAAAAAAAATAAAGAGAAGAGTTAGTATTGTTATTGAGTATTAGTAATATGCCGATTTTTTCGAGAGTTGTCCTACTGGAACTGTAGAGCTAATTGATTTAATTAAGGCATGGACCTAGACTTATGGAATCGAGGATAGAGACTTCCGGACGCGAACGATTCATGAATGCGCGAGTGCGGGGGAGTGTAGGTTCACGCTTGAGACTGCGTTTGAGTGATTATAAGTGCCGAGACGTTCATATTATCACCGGGATGTTATAATGTCTGGAAGAGCGCGAGTATAGGTTGCGTGGATGGTCGCGAAGGGCTCAAGCATTTTGATACTTTTTTTGTCGCGTGTATGTGACTTTGCATTCGATTTTTATGTAGTTTCGTGCGAACACGGGCATTTGGAGGTTCACTCTCGAGACCGGGATTGTTAATTTATAAGTGCTAAACCATTCACTTAGTCACCAGGGTGTTATACTTTTTACGAGATCGTGGGTGTGGTCGTGCGTGGATGATCGCGAAGGACTCGAGCGTTTGTATGTGGAAGTTTTTGTCGCGTGTGCTAGTATGTAACTTCGCGTGGACACATTATTTTTATAAGCGTGTGGCCATTCGCATGTTCGCGTATTCTTCAACGATCGCACGTGGACCTCTTGTCTAGTTTTTATTTCTATTGGTCCAACTAAAGGCATGAATTTGGGCTGCTATGATCAAGGGCGGAGACTTCCGGACGTGACCGATTCATGATTGCGCGAGCTTAGGTTCTTAGGTTCCAACGTTCACCCAATCAATCGGGGTGTTTGAATATTGGCGAGATCGCGGGCGTTCGTATTTGTGACCAGGTTCGTGTTATCGCGTAGGCCACGTTTGTACGTTTGGAATGAGGTGCCTGCAGAGAGAATTGGGACCTAAGCCCACATTGTATATTATTTGACCATGGCAATAGATAATAAAGGTCGCCAAGTTAAGTACTAAAATTGATCACAATGTAGCTTAACTAAAAAGAAAATAATCGTATCCCAAGTTTATGTGATATCATCACTGTAATACTGCTTTGGTGGAAAAGCCCCCGGACCACATCAAGGTACAGTATCATGCCGAGGGTATAACATTATGTTCAAGAAACTTGAGTCTAAATTGTTCTTGGAATATAGTTGAAGATTTGAATGCTAGTGACCATTTACCAATTGTAATAAATTTTCAATATTCTTCTATTTTATACAATTCTGTAGAATACATATCAACAGATTTAACTAAAAATATCGATTGGTCAAAATTTTCAAATTTAATATCTATAGATATCCATAAATTTGATAAACCGTATTCTTGATAACTATAAATGGTTTTGCGACACTATACTACAATGTTTATTAAAAGCTCAAACCAAAAAAGCTATACGCAAAAAAAATATTAAAAATCCTACATTTTGGTGGGATGCAGAATGTTCGACCCTTCTAGAATCGAAATCTTTGGCTTACAAACAATTTCGTTCAACTGGTTTACAAAAAGATTATCTACACTATCGTAAAATGGAAGCTATGTTTAAAATTAAAGAAACGTTTTTATTGGAGAAATTTTATTAAAAATTTAGATAGGAATAGTTCAATGTGCACCTTATGGTCTACTGCTAGGAGGCTTCGTAATTATAACCCTTCTGATACATCAAATTCTGAATATTCTGGAAATTGGGTTGATCAATTTGCTTCGAAGATTTGTCCCGATTTCGTTCCTAACAATTCTCAAACATTTTCGCAAACATCTTCCAGTCCTTTTCCTCACCTGAGTTCTTCTCTTTCACTAGAATAAATAAATTTTGCTTTCAATTCTTGTAAAAATACTTAGCCTGGATTAGACAAAATAAAATTTATCGTTCTTTCTAACTTACCTGATATTGGTAAAATTCATTTATTAAATTTATTTAACCTTTTTTATATCACAAAATATTATTCCATATGATTGGCGCGAAATCAAGGTTGTGAGCATTCTAAAACCAGGGAAAAAATCCATCATTAGTTGCTAGTAGATGTCCCATTAGTTTAATATCATGTAGGGTGAAGTGCCTATTTTCACCATACTAAGGAGGGCGCCTCACTGATACAATGGAATGCGTACAAATTGGCATCAACAGCTTTGCTTCGTTGTTAATTACCTAGATAATAACATACATGCACTGAAAACAGTGAAATTCTCGTGTTTGAGCGAAACGAAAACACGAATCGAGTGCCCCTATTGTTGCGCTACCATTTGACTCAATGCGTTAAATAAAGATGGCAGACACTGCTCTAACCAACGGCTTCAAATGGGTAAAGTGATAATAGAAACATAGGGATAATGGGCTCGTCACCCTATAGGCAAATTATTAGAAAGAACTATTCTCAATCGATTAGAAATATGAACAGAAAGGAAGAACATATTATCTAATTTCCAATATGGTTTCAGAAAAGGAAGAAGTACTAGAGATTGCACAGCTCTTCTGGCATCCCAAATTCAGTTATGTTTCAATCAAAAACAAGACATGGTTACAACAATTTTAGACATATCAGGGGCTTATCATTCAGTAGTGATTAATATTCTTTCCCAAAAAATGTTTCAATTAGGAATTTCTGCTAAACTTGTTAATTTTCCAAACAATCTTTTTTCTTTCAAAATTATGCATTTTTTATTTAAATGATTCAATCAAGTTATCCCGACATATTCATTTTGGTATACCTCAAGGATCTTGTTTAAGTCCATTTTTATGCAATATTTACACTAGTGATATGCAAATTATGCAAATTATTCCCAATGGCTGTATCTTTTATCAATTTGCTGATGATAAGGTCCTTTCAGTTGTTGGAAAAGATAGATACGTTATTCAAAATTTTATACAATCTACCTTAGATAGATTAGAAAATTGGTCTCTAGATAATGGATTTACTTTTTTGATTTCTAAAACTCAGTATATAATTTTTACACGTAAAAGATCAATTTGGAATTTTCATCTGTATCTTAATAATCAGGAAGTCGTGAAAGTTAATGAATATAAATATTTGGGTATTTGGTTTGATAACAATCTTACTTGGGAAAAGCATATTGATTACCTTAATAAAACTTGTAATAGGAGAATTAATTTTCTAAGAAGTATCACTGGCACGTGGTGGGGTGCTTCTCCTTTTGATTTAATAACACTTTATAAAACGACTATTTCTTCAGTTTTAGAATATGGTTGTTATACTTTTGGATCAGCTTCAAATTCTCATCTTTTAAAATTGGAGAAAACTCAAAATCGATGTTTAAGAATATATTAGGGTTTAATGCATTCAACACATACTAAATCTATTGAAGTTATTTCTTCTGTTTGTTCCTTTTAAACTTAGATATCATTAACTAAATTGTAGGTTTTTGTTTTTCTACTTTCTACATTCAATAGTACCTATTCCTATTCTTGATTCATTATTAGAAATCAATCCTTCAAGTAGAATTTTAGTGCCTTACATATCATGTATCACATGAGAAATAGTTAAATCACCTCCTCATATTTATTGTTCTTTCAATATTAATGTTTATTGTACAAAACCCATGATAGATACTTCTTTAATTACTCAGCTAAACAACATTCCTTCACATCATCTGTTACAATTCGCCAAGCTAAATTTTTTATCAAAAATTTGTTAATATTGATGAAAAATATTTCTTTTTTATTGATGGATCGATAATTGATGAAAAGTCCGGTTTTGGTATTATTTTTTTCGTTTACATTTACCATGTTCTATTTTTGTAGCAGAATTAACGGCTTTATTCTTTTTATGCACAATAATAGGAACATTAGAACCCCAATCTTATTAAATTTGTTCTGATAGTCTAAGTTCTCTATTAGCATTGGAATCACAAAATTCGAACAACAAAACTCATCATTTGATATGGTTAATTCGAGATGTAATAAATAAACTGAACACACAGAAGGTTTCTCAATTACTTTTATTTGGGTACCCGCTCATTGTGATATATACGGGAATGAACAAGCAGATAGGTGGTGTTTTATATGAACGTGGTATTCAAAGTACCTAATGAGTATTTTCCTTTGATACGTCGAAAAATCAATTTACATTGGCAACAATCCTATACATATTTTGGAAAAGATAAGTAGGTTTTTTATGCCTTTTTGAGAAGAGATTGAAATGAAATTTCACTCAAAGGGGCTTTTCCCTACTTCTAAAAAAAATAAAAAGTGATAATAAATACCAAATACTATCATCAAAAAAATAGATCCAACCTCTAAATTTCAAGCTAAAACCAACGTTTTCGAAGAATCAAGTTCATTACTGTTGAAAACTTTTCAACGAATCCATACTAAACGTGTTTTTATTAACTTTTATTATTCAAACTACCATCGACGAGTACGAACTGCGTCATCGCTGCTTCCCGAAACGAAACTTCAATAAAGCTGTACTTAAATTAGTAATAACAGAGCAACAGAAGTAAAAAAAAAACATTTGCCCACCTTTCCGCAGTTCCCTTCGTCACTGAACCAAAAAAAAAGCGGAGGTGAAATAAAACGAAACCAGATATAAAAGATATACACAATTTGTTAAAAATTTTACGTCTGTTGTTGATGTAACTTTATTCATTTGTTTGCCTCGAACCTTTTTGTCCGGTGTTTGTTTGAGGCAGGCGGAGGTTGAGAGAGACCATGGGAATAAAAAGCCCTCAAGGATCTTGAAACTGGCTGAAGTAATCATCATCATCATCATCATCATGATCATCATCGTTGCCACATCAGCACCGGTCGGTGTTTTTATTTTTCCGGCACCGAGAAACGCCGGCTCGTTTTGAACTTTGAGTTTTCCATTGCTTCGACAAAATGCTTCGGCTGTATGAAAAATTAATAACGATATAAGCAAATTACGCCGGTTCCTCCTACGCGCGCGTGATTGAACGTGTGGGCGCACAGGTGGGTTGAACTGTACTTGCCGTACTTTTCTCGAACTGTTAATGAATGCTGACAGACGGGTTCGAGAATGAAGGTTTGTTTTCTCTTAATTGACTAACCGAACGATCGAAGGTATGGGACACCCTGTAAACGGAGGGACTGCCTCCGAGCGGATGTGCCATGTCAACATGTGTGCTCGGGTCACTGCTTCAGAAAAGCACAAGTGAGTAAATATTTCTCTTTCATTTTTTCCACTCTTCAGTCAAGATACTGTGTAAACATGTGTCCTTCAGGGCTCCGGAATAGCTTCCCATCATTATGTCAGGTGAACGTCGGTGAACGAGCCTGTGTGACCGAAGGGGTTGAAAAACAGTTCAAGAAACCGAAAAGTGCTGTCGGTTATTTGTTTTCCGTGTACCAGAAAATTTAACCTTTAAAAGTTCCAGCGAAAAAAACAGATCGATGAATTTGAAAATTTTCCTCTAACTCGAAACAGTAGGCGCTTGCTGCCAGCTGGCACCGTTTCAATCGCAGCGGAAGTACGTTGCTCTGTAACGGGTAGGCTGGTCGGTAGAAAGGCAGGAAATAAAGTTGAGAGATATTTATTTTTCCTATTTAATTTCCCGTTACTGGGCAGCCAGTTTCCATGGCGCTACGACGGGCAACTTTTATCGCGGGAAACAGCTTTTTTCAGGAAAGGAACGCGGAATTGAGTAACTTTATTGATGGGAGGTAGGGGGTAGCACGAACGGACGCCTATTTGTCTGTGGTTGGCTAGGGAACATTAATTTCATCCTGCTCTCGTAAATAAATTGTGTTTTAATAATACTGCCGTTTTGTCGAGGTTTATCCTCTCGCCGCCCGTCAACCGGCCTCGTATTTTTTTATCCAAAGGATTTCGTACGCCGTCCCCATTCCCCAGCTTTTAAACAGTTTATGTGTACGAAGGCAAAACGGGTGATTCGAGCGCCACAGTGATCTATATTTTTACACGGTACCAAGTTCTGCTTCGGATGAAACGGTGACACCAGGTGTTATGGCATTACTTTGGTTTTAGGGGAGGCGATAAAAAAAGAGTTGAGCTGGCTGAGTTGAGTGTGCGGTTGGTGCACATTTCGTTTCTTGCAGGGGAAACAACCGTGTGAAGTCGTTTAATCCACGAGACGGTGTGTTTATTGGGAAACAGGCACAAACCGGATGCACACTTTACCTGGGTTGAGGGAAATTTCGTGCAACTTGCGTGTTTTGCCGCTGGAAACAAATTGAATTAAACTTTTCGATGCTGCTACCGGGTGTGACTTATGAGTGTAATATGAATGCGAACTTTTTAATGAATGGTAAACAAGCTGTTGAGCATATTAGTTTGGAATTAAATGCGACGTTGTTTATTGTTCTCGTAGCATTGCCCGTGACTTTAAAGTTTCTCTCCGAAAGTAATAGCAGGGCACGTGTTTCGCTCTGTTCTGTCTGACTCCGTATGTATTGCAACATATCTGGGGTGTGAAGAGCAGATCAGAGTAGGCGTTGCTTCAGTATAGACGTCAAAGTGGGGTATTAAAATATTATTTTGGTTCGTTCGTTCTTGTATATTTCACAATTTATTGTTCCAGAAGTGATTTAGGAAGTGCAAATTTAACCGTATCTAATTTCCAGGTAGATCAGAAATGTCTTGTCAAAGTTGACTTTTTCTCTTTTTGAACATGATCTTAATTCTGTATTTAACTCTAAAATATTCCTGTTCGACGAGGTGACAAATGTGTGTGAGGGTTCAGGACACGGGTTTTTGCGTTGACATTTTATTTTTCCTTTCGGTTCAAAGTCCCCCGCACTTTGCCAACAACATGGTTCAGAATGATTCATGGTTTTCTGAACGAAATATACACTTCGGCTTTTATAGCGATTTCCCAGATTGAGCGGTGTAGTTGGTGATTGAATTCTGGAATACCGATTGTTGCAACAGACTTGTATTTGGAAACGTATGTGAATGATGTTTAGTTTCCATTGCCTTTTTTGTTTCCACCAAAGAACCTTTTAAAACTTCATTGAATTTTCAATGAATATTTATTCGGTCAGCTCATGTCATCAAAATGAATTAAATTATGCATTAAAATTTTATTTCGCTTCCTAAGCATGGCAGCGACCCGGATTGACATGCATTGTCAAGAATATTAGTTCGATTTAATCTTTTAAACCTAGCTAGTGGTCTTTAGATCACAATATAAGAATAGCAATGAAAGCCCAAAACCATACTTTAAGGCGATAGAAAATTGAGATTTTGAATTATTACATTTTACAAAAGGTTTTACCTTTCATTAAATCGATTGGGACCGATACGAAGAATTCCAGATTGGTTAGTTCCATGACGTTTAGTGGTCGATCGTGACTTATCTCAAAACCAGATAGTAAATTCACCTGGGGGTTCGTTCTACCCAGATATCTTTTTTTTTCAACTCCACCATTAGAAAAAACCGAACTTGATACTGTACCACCTGAGATCGATGCAGGGATGAAGCCGAAGTTTGTACGCCTGGTGCTGCTGAAGAAAAAGCAGTGGCGGGGAGGGGAGTAGCACAACCAAGAAACTCCAGGCTTTCGAAGTGATTGTTGTATTGGAGCAGATTCTGCACCGAAATTTGGAAGGACAATCTCTTGCCATACGATTTCGTTTCGAATATTTGTTTAAAGATAATTTTGTTAGATCCGCCGGAAGTTTGCTGAATACCGTCCGCTGAACAATACAATGTTGATCACCACAAGATGCACACCTATGGACGTAGTGAAGAATGTTTGTTGGAGGGTTGAATCTGTGCTGGTATCTATTGTCGTGAAATAAGATTAGATCTATCGCATTCGCATGGTGGATACTGCACAGTATTCCAAGAGGAAATTTTCGCGATCATGCTTGGCACTTCAACAGGGAAGTTGCGGAAAAGAATTTATCTTTGCTCTGACAGTCAGGCTGCCCTAAAAGCACCTAGTTCGGTAGATTCCAGATCGAAATTAGTGTCTTACTCAAATCGATCAGCCTTTTATATATTTTTATGGCTATCTTTTCATTCAAATATTACTGAAAATTAAGGGGTGGACGAGTTGGTTAGAATAGGCGCTGTGACTGACTTCGTTGGTCCAGAACCAGCTTTACTACTGTCGATCAGTTGGATGAAGTACAAAATTCGTTCTCGTGCTGCATTCGAACATGTAAACCAAACTTGAAAATTTGCGTTCAAATAAATATCTTTCTGCAATATAGCAGTCCGAAAATGTCATAGAATTTGTTGAGTTTTTCGAAGTACAATTTCGGTATTCTAGTCAGAGCACTGACTGTTTATAATAAACTCAATTATCACATGGCAAGTATTTAGCGTGCTGAGTATTATCCATGTGATCTTTGTGCATCCGATTACGAAACATCATATCATTTGACATGTAACTTCCCTGCGTATCCAGATAAAACTTGAGAATATGTTATTGTATCTAACCCAGTGTGGTAGAAAGCTAAAGGCTTCATTAGTAAGGTCTATTGTTCCTTCGGTAGGGGGGGGGGGTTAAGAATCCAAGCATTTCATTTACCTCTCTTTCCCTTCAGAAAAATGATGAAATGTCCTGACAATGTATTTTGATGACTTGAGATAGTTACTGGATATTAAGTGAAGATTTGGAAAGTTTGTAGTGAAAACAATTCAAGATTAAGAAAATGGAAACTAAAACTCCCCAAAATATGTTCTCTGTAAAAAAGCAATAGTATGTAGACGAATTATTAATTTTAAATTTGATTATTATTTATTTACAAGTTACAATTTACTCTAATTGCAACAAGGGATCCTCAAGACAAAGTATTTAAGGACTAGCCGAACATGATAATTCCTGATGGAAAATGCAAGGTATTCTAGACTACACGTTTGGAAGGTGTAGACGACGCTAAATCGAAACGAGTTAGAAAATATCTAGAGAATGTTCGAACTTATTCGAACTTCTGATCTGGCAGGCAATTTGTAAATGCGGAGAAGCAGCTCAGCTTTTATTTTCTCGATCTGGTGTCCTGTAACTGTTTTCAGTTCTGTGGAATAACGCGCATTTGTTAAATTGTGTGATATTTCGAAATAAATGAAACTATATTCTAGACTGGCGTTGGAAAGGCGATGGCGATTCTTAGCAATCATTAGGATCATAGCACTGATTCTGCCCCTGTCCTGTATATTGTACTTTCACACAATATTTTCGACAATATTGTCAGAGAATTGAAAACAATATTTATTTGTCAATTTAAAGATTCCTCTATAAATCCTATTTTTTATGAAATCGATATTTTTTATCATTGAACTTACAAATTAAAAATATCGAAGACTAATTTCTTTGATGACACCACCATAATAACTAGAAACAATAAATATGGAAGAGAACATATCGCGTTTACTTCCCCTTTACCGAATAGATTTGCTTTCAGATTTCTCTGTTTTTAAATTACCACAATTCATCTGATTCCTGTGAAGCTTTTGCAAAATTTTTATCAGCTGCAGTTTGTATGGTCAACTTTCTAGTTCCTTCTGGCAGTTGGATTTGCTATAATGATATCAGTGGCACTTTCTAAGTCAATTCGTCAATTTGTTAAACACATTTATTAACACTAATGTGGTCAGTAATTGGTTAGTTCATTCCACAACCATCTTCAAGATTAGAAAAGATTCGTTTATTCGTTTTATTCAAACCGAACAGATAGAATCGAAGCTCAATCCCGAAACACTACTATAGAAAAGATAGAATAGGTGATCATGAGTCGATTCCAATTAAGCGATTTGTTTTCCTCTCTTATCTTTGTGCTTCCTGATCAGCTCTCATTGTATTACACAACTGACAAAAAAGGACGGTCACATACAGAAGACATAAAGTCGAAACGATAATCCCAGTTTATTAACTTGTTCATTCAGCCAGTCACAGCATTTTAGTCATTTTCGTGACTTTCCATCGATGTCTGTTCGCTGTCATGTCGTTTTCAAACTTACATGAACATTAATTGATAACCATGGAAAGCGACTAAAATGCTGCAGCTGGTTGCAACATTAAGTTAATTATGTTTGATTGACTAATATGTAATACTATTCTTTGTTAATTTAACGTGATCTCGCCGAAATCTGCTGTTTTTTATGTATTTCTTTCCAGACTTGCCACGTCCACCTAGTCATCGCATATAGACGAATGTTTTGATGACTCTGGTGCCAAGCAGTTTTTCTCCTGTCACCTGGATAGCACAACTAAACAATTATTTTGAGAGAATATTCGCTCTTGCACACTCATTGCATCAAACCAGCATTTGCATGAACAGTTCTATCTTTATATTTCACCACTTATTGTATACAACTATTTCATGTTCGGAAGGCTTACCTTACCTTTTTCAGTTTGGCCTTTGTGGAAGTGGTCATTTTTGTTATTGTTCACAAAAACTAAATTGCCCGATAAAAGCATAAATTGAGCGTAAGGTATGGAGTGATGTGCACTAAACCATATCGTATCGAATATTCTTAAAAGTCATTTTTTAGTTTATTTCTAGTTCTAATTATCTAATAACGACAAGCACTCTAATTAAAAATTACGTAATTTTTCTTCCAAATTTCTAATAGATACTTAGAGATTAACCGTGTAGTTCAGAAGCCAAAGATTTTTTTCAAGTTTTCTGCCAAAAACATTGAAATCGTTAATAACGCAAACACCTTTGTTGAAGAACCATTGACAAATTGCAAAAATATGATTTGATTCTAGCCCCTAACTCCTATTCATTCCTCTTACCACTGCACCGGCACTATCTGAATTTAAAACGAGCGCGACTTTACGCGACGACAATTCACTGCAGAGGTCGTTCACGAAGAGTACAGAAACAAGAGGTCCGAGATGACTTCCTTGAGGAACGGCCTGTAATTAGAAAGGCACGATGAGATCCAATTTGTCAGCCAGTCCGGAAATCCATTGCATCTTAGTTTTTCCACAGCAAGTTAATGATGCAAAACGATCGAAAGCTTTCAAAAAATCTATGTACACCGCATTGATTTTTTTTCGTTTGCCCCGATTTTAGATATAAATATTTTAAAAGGACCCATATTTTATTTAATATTGCTCATAACTTCGGTTCTGGAAGTGATATCTGAATTTTTCTATTATGAAAATAATTGTCTTAATGAACTTTAAAAGTTGTCTGAAGACACCGTTTACGAGAATTAAAAAATAAAAACGTTACAGCGAAAAACAGTTTCCGTTAGGTACACCCTAAGTTGCTCAATTAAAATAGCTATAGAATGAAAACCTTTTGAGATACAACTGTGACGTCTTCGGCAAAGTTGCTTGGAATAAGTTTATCTACAATATTGCTCAAGACTGTAATAGTCTATCTCCCCACATTCAGAAAATAATTTTTGAACCACTCTAACAATAAGAGCCACGCTAATACCATCTACATCTAGAGATGGCCTATTTGATACTAATTATTTGTCCTGAAGACATCGTAGCTCTATAATCCAAGGTTCAGCTACAAACATTTTTGTCTTCCTAAATTGTGGATTCGGACCACTGTGCAGTGGTCGAATGTGAATGCTCTTTAAAGTTTTTTTTAGTTTTAAGAAAAATAATGCACAGTTACTCGAAAATGCACCAGTGTCAACTCGGGAACTGGAAAAAAGCTGGTTCGAGCGATTTAAAAGTACGAGGAATTTCTCACAGCTGCCCGCTAGATGCCATCCGAGTGCACAGTTGCACGACTTAGAACAAAAGGTAGACTAAAGTAAAAAAAAATCCGTATCGGTTCAAATAGGACGGTTTTATGTAATTTGGTTGAATTCGTTTTTGATATTAAAACATACTAAACATAAACATTTACTATTCATTGGGGTGTCTCTAAAATATCTATTTTATCGAAGCTGTTCTTAATTTTTTGTGCATTAATTTTTTTGCCCTAAATCGTTTTTGATATTGAAACTTGTTACAAAGAACTTTCATTATACATTAGGATGGCTCAAAAATAATTATTTTGTTGTGAAGGGTCATATTTTTTTTCTCTCATTTTATTCCAAAACGAACAAAAAACCGAGAGACTGCCATATACTGAAGACATGAAATCGAAATTGTTGAACTTATAGATTCAACCAGTCACAACATGTTAGTCGCAACAGTGTTTTAATAAGGAACGAATTATTCGCATGAAAATAAAACTGAGTGCCAATGAAAATGATATTGCGTTAAAATGACGCGAAAACAAAAACTGTCGCCTCGACTATATCGTTTTCAGTAAATTGAAATATTTTTTTGCCTTGTACACAGGAATGTGATGCCTAGTATTTATACTAAGAGTACAGAGTGCACAGACCTAATATAGAAATTCAAATTGGGTACAATTAAAAAACTTGTCATTTAAATTTAAAGTAGAGTTGCCAATATCGAGTATTACATCTTAGTTTTGTTAAACATGACAATCACTTGCGACGAAGCGTCAACTTTTGGAGAGTTTTGGTGCTCAGTCGTCCATAAATACTTTTTTTTTTAAATAATTCGTTTAGCGGATTCGGCTCGATGCTTTAGCCAATCGGAGCAGTGGTTCTTTATCTATTTACATTTATTTCCAACAATAAAAATAACATAACGAGTCTTAGATCAGATCTCGAGCAAGCTCTTAACCATTGCGCGTGGATACCTGTTAATAAGGCGGGGAAATATTTTTTTCTCACCAACTGCGTATAGGGGGTCGTTTATATCTATCTCGCTATTGAACACTTCCGGGTCAACATCGTGGTTGCTGCCTTTATGTTCATGAACATCTACATTCTTCCCTGTTTGTTGCCTTTACGAGTGCGAATTTACTCACTGATTGTGCTGGATGTAGATTTTGAGATAGTTGGCGTAGCTTTTGCCGTTATCAATATTTGGTAATTATTTGTGTTCGGCGGTTTCTGACCAGGATAAACCGTAGTGTGCCGTTTTTTCACAGAACTGGAACATGTTTTGTACTGCCTTTCTCACAAATGTGACGTGTAACTGCAAGTAAGCGGTTTCCGATCTTGTAACTGAACATTGATTCTCTTACCGTGCATATATATGAAGCTCTTAATTGTAGCATTGTGACTCACTGTGTCATGAGTTTTAAATTATTCAAAATTTCATCGTGTTTTAAATTATTCAATATGAATGGTTTCACCTTGACCAACTTATTGAGCGTTATGAGCGCTGAATACCTGACTTGGTAGAACTCGATAATGGTGACTATCGTAAGTCTAACTTTCATTTTTACAAAATGTTCCTCATCATGAATATTTGGTCTTATGCGAGACATTAATAATAACTGCGACTCACTCATCTCGACAGATTACTCTTCAGACAAGGCTCACAATAATAAATATATTTATAGTTCGCTCTGCACTGGCTCGGACAGAAGCATAAGCCACACTGAGTTTCGTGACCATTGTTTTTGGTAGTTGCAAACAGTTATCTTCTTTAACATTTTCTCAAAAATCAATAAACACTAGCCCATTATTATTAAAACATTAGGGGGTTTTAACCCCTTAGCCCGCCCTTTAGCTATGCTCCTGGTTCGCACAATCTTCTCCAATACTGATTTTAACTCCGTAACTATTTGAACCGTGTTTGTCACGTGTGCTCGCGTACATGTGACTTCGCGTGTACAAGACTGGATTTTGTAACCGTGTGGCATTTCCTATGTACGCGTGCGTTCTTGGATGGTCACTTCATTCTGATAGTTAGTTTTTGGTGTACGATGGGGCCTTAACACTACGGCTGCCCTGGAAAATCGTGGCCTTCGTGGACGACGTGTCACTAATGGTGGTGAGTGAGACACTTGAAGAAATGGAGGTGTAGATGCGATCGAGAGCTGGATGAACGGGCCAAGCTGCAAATAGCTCACCACAAGACGGATTTGTTGTTGGACAGCAACTGCAAAGCGGTTCAGCGGATACAAATCACCGTCGATTGCATCGAAGCGTGCGCTGAAGCAATTACGAAATGTCGGTCCATTATCATCGTCGGTCATTGATACTGCGATATGGGGCTCCTGCTTGGGGTGCGGCGCTGAAAACCAAGTGGAACCGCGAAAAGCTGAACAGGACGCTTCGACTGCTGGTCGTACGAATTGCGATTGCGTACCGGAGGCAGTACGCCGTATTGCCGAGATCTGTATCACCCTGACGGAGGATATCAAGTGCTACAATCAATGATACGTCAGAAACGTGAGGAAGATGGACCTACCGGCTCATCCAAACCTGTCGATGTGGCTCAATAGTGTAGTAGGCTATGATTTGTAGAGAAAATAAAGATTCATTGTCTTCACTATAACGAATCGGTAAGGAAGTGTTTTCTACATTGGCGACGTGGATTGAATAATTTCAAATTGAAGAAACTCGTGGAATAAAAGCGAACTTCAAAATGTCGGTGGTACGTATTTCCTCATTTAGTAAAAGAGTTCATTTTTTCATGGCAATTTTAAACATGTGGTCCTAGCATGGAGAACATGTGATTTTACTAATTTACTAAAGAATAAATTAGAGTCAAGTTGAAATGTGAAAGTGCAGTGAACTAAACGTTCAAGTCCACTCGGAAAAAGGTAATAGAAAGCACAGTCTAAGTCTTCGATATAGAAACGTAGGGTTTAATTCAGTCCGTTTCCAGTATTTGAACTGTGAAGAGTTCTCGAGAATATAGGATTTTTGAATAAATCAGTCTATTCTCTGGATAGAAACGCAGGGATTCGTTCCAGTCCGTTTCTGGTTTTTGAGCTGCGTAAAGCTCGCTCACGTGAATATAGGAATTTTGTCTAAATTCAGTCTATTCTCTGGAGAAACGTAGGGATCAATTCCAGTCCGTTTCTGATATTAAACAGAAGAGATTACATAACATTTTCTCGGTCTGTTAGGTATAGTCGCCACGGAAAAATGAAAGTTTGTTTGCTATCGCCATGGCAACAGAATAATATTGAACTGTATACTGGCGTATGAAATTCGGTTTCAGCTCAATTATACGATTCCGTCCTTCTGCGAAAACGGTGATGGACCGACAAGCACGCGTTGGCATATGTGGAAGGACCAGTTTGTCGCTTATTTAGCTATGAAGGGAGTAGAAGATCACGGCGAAAAATATAGAGCGCTCATGTGTTTTGGAGGCCCGGATGTTCGAAAGGTGGCTCAAAATGTATCAGCTAGTGACACCAAGATTCTAGATAACGAATATCGTCTGGCTATGGAAGTATTGGACAATTACTATGCCCCTATGATGTCTATGCGTTACGAAAGGTTTATATTTCGACAAATGATGTTCAAACCTCACGAAAAGCTCGATCAGTTTGCGATCTCAAGGTTCTGTATCTAATTATGGAGATCAATTGGAAAACATGAACATGAACCAAATTGTGTTTGCTACTCACGCAGATGATAAATTATGAGCCAAGTATTTAAAAACAGATATGTCTCTCGATGAATTTCTCAAGGTTGGTCGAACATATGAAACAGTTAAATCGCAGGTTCAGGAATTGCAGAATAAATCTTCTGAAACGATTGAAGTGAATGTAGTCAATGAAGATGAAGAGAGTGGCAGGTGGTAATAGATTTGGTCCCAACAGTGATCAGGCGGCCATGAAACCCAAATTTGTGCGAGAAGTTGATGACGTCACGAATAACGTTGATATACGTGAACTATTTCACTTCGACGGAAAGCGCACTGTGACCGTTGAGTTAGGAGGAGTGATTGTTAACTTTGTTATCGACACAGGAGCAGACGAGGATGTTCTAAGCGCAAATGATTGAAAAACTTTGAAGAAAACGGGATTCAGAGCATACGATATTAGAAAGAATAGCAACAAGACGTTCCGCGCATATGGCTCAAATAAGCCTTTAACTGTCTTAGGTGAGGTTGTGATAGAAGATGGAAAATGTTCGTTACTTTCTGGAAAAACCGCGGAGAAACTTAAGGTAGTGAAATTTTTGCGTATGATGTCATAAGAGACACTACCTTCAATTTAAGGAGAGAGTCACATGTTTTAACATGTAATTATAAAATCGTTATTTAAATATACGATACTTGCATTGGCAGATATGTGTGCTTGTATAAAGATTGATAAATCCATTCCACCAGTTAGACAAGAATTTCGTAGGATTCCCATTCCTTTAGAAGAACTAACTCTTCTTAAATTGAAAGAATAAGAAAATCTTGACATAATAGAGAGAGTCTATGAAGCTTCTGAATAGATCTCTCCCATGATGGTAAAGAGGAAAAATCACGATGATGTAAGAATCATCATAGACCTTCGTGAGGCTAATAAAGCCGTAGTTCGTGAAGTTCACCCGCTTCCAACCATGGAACAGATGGCCAGTCGGCTAAGAGGAAGCAAGATGTTTTCAAAATTTGACATCAAGCAAGCTTTTCACCAACTAATCCTTCATGAAAACTGTGCCACAGACGTAGAAACATTGAAACTCAAAACAAATCTGGTGAAAAACCGATTGCTAGAACAAAATGTGGTTCTGAATGAAGCAAAGACATTAGAATGCGTCTCAGAGATTGATTTCCTCGGATTCCATCTTTCAGAGGAAGGTGTTAGTGTATCGCATGAAAAGCTCTAAGCCATTCAAAAATTTCGCCAACCACGCTCAGCAGAGGAAGTTCGGAGTTTTCTTGGATTGGTGACCTTCGTAAACCGCTACATACCGAATTTATCAACCGTTTCACATACATTATATAAGCTTACTAAAAAAGGCGTACTCTTTTCTTGGACAGATGAACACCAAAATGCGTTTGAAGCTTTGAAAACTCGTTTATCCAAAAACGAGACATTAGCGTATTTTGATCGTGGTTTAGAAACGCTTGTAATTGCTGATGCTACTCCATTTGGTTTGGGAGCAGTTCTGTTCCAGAAAGCTACTGATGGGAATTTCAAAATCATTAGCTATGCTCCGAAAACTCTTTCCGAGGTTGAACGCCGGTACGCCAAAACTGAGCGGGAAGCACTAGCACTTGTCTGGGCGCCAGAAAAATTCCACTACTATTTATACGAAAAAATCCACTACTATTTATGGCGAACGTTCCAAGCCTTGTGCGAGGATAGAAAGATGGAGATTACGTTTAATGTCATATGACTATAAAGTAATATATAGTCCATATATAGTCCTGGAAAGAATAACATAGCTAATCCTCTGTCTAGGTTATGTCAAGATGGCTATCCTTCTAGCAAAAGTTTTGATGAAGAATTAGAACGAATAGTAAGACTGGTTTCTCATGACTCATGACCAATTGCTATGCCAATAACACAGATTGTTGAGGCCACCAAAGATATTGAACTTATGGAGCTAATTAAGTAGATGCCATATCCACCAAAAAGATGGCCAACACCTTTATATAGATACAAATTAATAGCAAACGATCTTTCAATTGATCAATTGAAAATTGTGATACCAAGATCAGTGCAGTCTAAGACTTAAAAACTAGCTCATGAACCTCATCTTGGTGGAGAAGCTATGAAGAGACGTTTAAGAGCCAAAGTTTGGTGGACTCGCATTGATCGAATGGTTGAAGAATACATTAAAACATGTAGTGGCTGCTTATTAGAATCTGAACCAACAGTAGAACCAATGAATAGGTCACCCTTACCGAAGGCTCCATGGAAAAAAATAGCACTTGATTTTACCGAAATTTTAAATGGCATACATTTACTAGTCGTGGTTGATTATTTTTCACGGAAACACTTCGAAAATAAATGTACTATTTTCAATTGAATTTGATCACAATTCGTCTGCAGTTATCCTGAAGTTGCGATTATGACATCTACAACTGCTAAAGCAACAATTTAACAATTACGTATAATGTTTCCTAGGTTTGGTTTTCCTGAAAGTTAGTATGTGATAACGGACCACCTTTTGCATCTGAATAATTCACATAATTTTGTGAAGTGTCTGGTATCGAGATCCATCACTCAGTGCCTTACACACCGTTTCAGAATGGCCTAGTGGAAAGATATAACAGAACGTTATTGAAAACCATAAAAATAAGTGTTGCAATGGGCAGGGACTGGAAAACCGATTTGTATATCTTTTTATTAGCTTATCGATGCACCCCACAGTCTATAACTAATATACTTCCTGCTCAGCTTTTATTTGGACGGAATATAAAAGATAAACTTCCAGAAGTAGATCTCGATGGTAACCAGGTAATATTCGATGCACTTAAAAAAGAAGATGAAAGAAGGAATGAAAAGGGTAAACTATATAGTGACAAACGTAGACGCGCCATGGATTCTGAAATTGTTGTAGGAGACCATGTAGTTATCAAGAACTTTGTGAAGAAAAATAAGCTTACGACGAACTTCAACCCTCAACCGCACGTGGTGTTTAAGAAGAATGGTACAAGGTTGAAACCGAAAAACCTTTCTAGTGGAACCGAACTCGACCGCCACGTGAACCATGCTAAGCGGATTATATCTAGTAGTCCATTCAAGACCCATGATGAATCTACACCTTTAATTGATTTAATGCTTCCACCGTTTTCAGATAAATCTGAAAGTAATGCTTCGTCAAAGTTCATGGTAAAGCTATAGCAAAGAAACATAGAGAACATCGAAGGCCGTCATATCTAAAAGATTATAAAGTTTATAGATGTAGTAAAAATTTGTTTTTTTGCATTTTAAGGACATTCAACTAGCTAGAGATTACTGGGTAGGGAAATTTTCAGTGGTGATCTTGCGTGGCTTAATTTTTGTCGGTTGTCACGATAAAGATGGACACGTCTATCATTACCAGGACACATGTTAGTGAGCTCGGGTGATTCGTAGCTATACTGCCTAAGCTCGACCCTCATTAACAGAAGACAAAGATTAAGCGCGCACGATATTAAGCCTGTTCTAATGACTCTGCTACTTCTAGTTTTCCGACCTGTTTACTTCACATCCTTGCTCTCACTTGAGTACTATGGCTTTAATTTTCATAACTTTCCCTACCCTGTAATCTCTAGCTAATTGAATGTCGATAAAATGTAAAAAAGAAAATGTGACTAACATAGTCAAAATAAAAAAGGAAAAAAGTAAAAATTAATCTATTTAAATTAGAGGAGAGATGTAGTAGGCTATAATTTTTAGAGAAAATAAAGATTCATTGTCTTCACTATAACGAATCGGTAAGGAAGCGTTTTCTACAATAATGTACAAAATTTTTGATCAATTCACTTCACCCAAATTAAAAAAAAAAATCGCGAGGAAATGTTTTTTTTTCACGCTGAAACCCTTACCCTCTCTTTAGCTCTAGTAACTTTCCGTATATGGTAGTAGTGCGAACACATCTGAAGTTTTACGCACAAATCCATGTGTAGAATCATAATTCTGTCAAAACTTCTACTTTCTCACTACATCCACTCTTTTCAATAATTTTTGACGTTTGCTACAACGCGTGCGAAACGTCACACCACTTGTGTGCAGATTTCTCTGCAGAAAAGCTCCCAAATAAAACGCTCTTTTCGGTGGTTGTCACAACCCGAGAAATATTTTGCATAACCTGTGTGATTTTTTTTCTTTACAGAAACGTTGCAAGCCGAGGTTAATTCTATTAATTTTTCTTATATGGTTACCCAAACGTATTCGAAGGTTTACACACGTTCATTTGTGCATTTATTGTCACAGAAAAGTTATTGTGGAAACGAGCTAATGTATTTGTGGCTATCCTAAGCCGCTCCACCACCATAGTAGGCGCTGAAAATGGGCATAGACGTGTAATTCTAATTATTATTTTTTCACTAACTTTTAAGGTGAAGATATGTGGAAGCCACGTTGCTAGGCACCGACTCGCTTGTTTACATTGAGAAAAACCGAAATCTGAAGTGAAAATTCAAACGCACAAATGAGAGTTTCCAAACATTTTCCTTTGGTCATCTGCACATTGGCAGAAAATTTGAAGTTTTGTTAGTAAACGATTAAAGTTTCGCGAGTGTTTTTGCAGTGCTGTGTGAATAAAATGCATTTGAAAAAGTGCAATGAAAACGAGAAGAAGAAAAATAAGAGTGTTTCGAAAAGAAACCTCAAGTGAAGAGGGGTGATATTTTCGCACAAAATAGGAGCTACAGATGGCATTCCGTCAAAAACTCGGATTGATTGTATTAGGTTTTACACCAACCGACATAACCCCACAAAATGAGCCGGATGAACTTCCTTTGACAATTCTCGGTGGTTTGTTTACATGGGAGTTACGTGAGTTCGAATGAAACAGATGAGCACCCGTTGCACTCGAACTCACGCAACTGAAAGAGTAAACAAACCACCGAGAATTGTCAAACATGAACTTCATTCATCATGAGTTCATTTGTGTCGTCATCTTGTAGAACTTAATAGGAAAATGTTCTAGCTTCCTTAAGTAGCAGTTTCGTGACACACCAGCAAGGTTAGTGTGTTGAAAAACGTATTTTTATATTTGCTCATGTCAGATACATGGTTAGGCAGGGGAGAGGGGTGTGTGCGGCGTAGCAGCTATGTTGTGGCTCGCATGTATAATGTCCTTAATTGCTTGTTGAGCGATCTCTACGGTTTTGGGACGAAAACACAAAATCACATCTTTCCAAAGTTGCGTTTTGATGTTTAGAAATGTAAACAGCAAACCTAGCAGGATCGTCAATGCTAGCATCTGGTATCTTCCGACAAGATTGATCAGCCTACTCGAAACTGAAGCTAGACACGACCGTTCATCGCGACAGAAAAATTGCAAAAGAAGACGATCGTGCCGGTGTGAAATGTTCTCATGGCTTGCAGTGTGTCCGACAACCATTTGAAATCATAATACCTTGTCGAATAATGTGCGAACATTAACGGCTCTCATCTCTATCCTCATCCTACTTATACCTCACAGTCGTGGTCACATATTCCAGATACTCAAAGGCAATCAAGATGAGTCAAACAGATGCCGGGTAGGACCAATGCAGCGCTTTGCGCATTTTTTTCGTTCCAAAGTACGATTTCACAAAGTACTGGGAGGACAAAGGTGCGAAAAGCCATATCATACTCGTTTCAATATCAAGCATTAAAGAAATATTTTGATTGGCTTCATCTACTTACTCTGAATATAATTGTTAGATCATAAAACACCTTCGCAACATACCTGAAAAGAGATAGAAGAGGAAAAATGTCAATATATGTTTCCAACAATCAGATGATATCAATGATTATGCTCTTTCAATTGTATTGGGTACCAAACGAAAAGCTTTACTCATATATTACACCACAAAATCTGATTCGTAATTCGTAAGAGTACAAAACAAAATATCCCAACCTCATCGAATCACAATCCACTTAGCACTGCACATCGCCCCCCCCCCCCTATTATTCAACACTACCGAATCCTGCAAGGATCCGCTTCAACCGTTCACATCCGTGAAACGGGCGTGAACGGTATAGGATTTATCGCCGATACATGACGCTTAAATTAGTATTTTGATTAATAAAATGATTTATTCGATTACGAAACTGCACTCGCGCGAACCCCGATTGATTCCAGCTGAAGAACCACCCAATCGTTCCGAGCCCAAAGTAAATGGCTAGCGGGAAGATAACGAGGGAAATCAATTTCTCCTTCTCCGACTTTGTGTGTGTGTGGAAGGATTTTTCCGATCTTTGCTACAAGGAACCGACGTCCGGCAACTGGAAGTATCTTAAGTTTCTTTTCCTCTAGCAGTGTAGTTCTGTTGTTATTTATTACCCAATTTAGATTCAATTATAGTTGTGTTGAAAATCGAGCTCCGGCTACGAAAGCTTCGGATGAACAGAGTCGATTTTCAACTCACAGACGGACAGACTGACTGTGTCTGTTATTTTTCTTTCTTTTACTGTCCTCTACTCTACAATCATTCTGATCGCAGTTGGTCTCAGCTGTTGTAAAGTAATTGGGATTCTCCGATTGAATGTCTCATTTTCTTGACGGTACAATTGCGACGACAACAGGTTCAAGAATCAATGCGAAACGGAAAGGCATGGTATTTCACTCTTTCACCAGCAACCATGCGCCTACTTTAATCCAACAAATCGTGGACGAAGGAATCTGCGAAGCACTGGTTTTAAAGCGACCGTAATTAATTACTTTTACTCCCTTGCCAGTGAAGTTTGTTTACTGGAGTACTCGACGGCAGACGGCTGCAAACCAGCGAAAACTTCCCCCACCGACTGGATAACGAGCAAGACTGGAATATAGTTTGATACGGCTTCCATTTCAAAGCAGTTTCTTGTTGTTGTTGATGATGCTGCTTCCCGAGTTTCAAACTCACTCGAACGGACAACCAAACTGTGGGAAAGCTTTCACCGAATTTGAAAAGGACATTCACCGCCTTCGTCTTCGCCTTCGATGTGGCGCTAAATCCTTCCCGCTTACAGTTCGCCGTCGTAATGGAGAAAATCCTCTGCTTAAGTTTGTGAAATTATTTTGCTTTTGCTTACAAATGTGTAACTGGTGAAATGATTCCACCGTGCTTCATTCGTTGCCGCCGCCACCCATCCGTTCACTCAAACAAAACTCATTTTGATTAAACTGATAATCGCATTTCTGGCGCGCAAACGGACGGATCGGACGACTGGCTGGCTGGTTGGTCAGATCTCATCTCTGCTGGTTTGTTGGCAAAGCGCGCATCGCATCGGTCGTCGAATTAATGAGAAGGAAGATAAGTAAATAGATTTCTAATTCCATTACCGTACCGCTGCTTGCTTGGTCGCACTGCTTACTGGCTGGCTGGCTGGCGTCAACGGAACCCGGATGCTCGGTGATGGTTATCGCATGGTTCTGTGCGAGATGCTTCCGCCGTAGATGCCTGCTGATCAATTCAATCAATTAAGCTCGGAAGCTGAGCGGTTCATTGAATAGGAAGACTGACGACCTCTGGATTTGTTCAATGGGCTTTAAATTTGCTGATTGAGCAGGAGAGGTTGCGATGGAAAGGTTGCTGAGATGCAAAAGAAGCTTACAATGGTTTAGAAGCTTTCTAAGATAGCGAATGCAACTTGTTGTAAAATTGAGATGTGGCAGAATTGATACTCAATGGAGATTTTTGTTAGATAAAATCTTTGTCTGAGATAGCTCGGTACACCGTAAAAATGAGAGAAATTTCGATGATTTAGCCCCAATAATCATATATTTGGATTATTATTATTATTATTATTATTATTATTATTATTATTATTATTATTATTATTATTATTATTATTATTATTATTATTATTATTATTATTATTATTATTATTATTATTATTATTATTATTATTATTATTATTATTATTATTATTATTATTATTATTATTATTATTATTATTATTATTATTATTATTATTATTATTATTATTATTATTATTATTATTATTATTATTATTATTATTATTATTATTATTATTATTATTATTATTATTATTATTATTATTATTATTATTATTATTATTATTATTATTATTATTATTATTATTATTATTATTATTATTATTATTCATCTGAGTTGGAAACACCGTTCCGTACGGTACATACAACGCGCATTCGCAAATTTCTCACGGTGATTTTTCGGAGTTTTTCGCGATATTCGCGGCTTATTTTTCGACGAAAACACGAAAGAAGTGCTTCTCTAGTGGTGAACAGTGAAAGTTTGGTGAAAATCGGTTCAGAAACGGCTGAATAAAGTGAATTTTAGTTTTGCCCACGCGGTGCAATAGGTAAACAAACAGCCATCGCTGTGCCTACCCGCGTGGTTACCGGGCCGATTTTGCATTCACTCGCTGGTGGAGTGTGACGGTGTGCTGAACGGGCGATATTTTTCGAGTCGCAAAAAACGTGAAAAGTTTTTTGAAAATTGTTGATTTTTTTTTGACGTTGGATTTGGTGGTATTTGAGATACCAGTACAGTGTATACCGATATTTGTACGGTACAGTGCGGGCCAAAAGTGTATGAACGGCAAAAAATAAAAATTGGAAAAGTGCGTTTTTCTTGCTTGTTTTGCTATTTAGAGGCTGTGTAGAAGCAAGCAAGCGAACAGATTCACCACTGCGCATCTACAGTGTGTCCCAAAATTGTGGGAACGCTTCGAAAAAGTCGACGTTGAAGGGGCAAATAAGGTAAGATCTTTCCTTTTCTTCACCTTTTTTGTCCATTTGGGGTTGGTATCGGGTGACCGTGCCACATAGCAGTTTCCAACGTCTGGTGGCGTAATCCAAGATGGCGGCCGCTAGTAGCGGTGATCCGGGAGGGTCAAAGAAGATTGCCGGTATACATGGATCCGACGAACAAATTCGGCGAATTGACGTTCCTGCAGCTGACAGGCAAAGACGGTGTACCTTTGCCAAGAAACCCGTTCGTCATTGGTAAATCGGTGGAGGTTGTCGCTGGAGGCCCAATTGAAGGTGCGAATACCGAAGCTCAAGGGACACGGTATACCCTTCGAGTTCGGAACCCAGTCCAAGTTACCAAATTAATGAAGATGACCAAGCTTATTGACGGTACTGATGTTGTGGTTGAATCCCATCCGAATCTGAACGTAAGCAGATGCGTAATTTCCTGCTACGATCTGATTCACCTTGAAGAAAAGGAGGTTTTGCAAGAAATTATAAGCCAGGGTGTGATTCGTGTACAGCGAATTACACGAAAGGAAGAGGAGAAAAGAGTGAATACGCCAGCGCTTATCTTGACCTTCTGCAAGACCACATACCCGGAATACATGAAGATCGGTTTGCTTCGCGTCCCTACCCGCCCGTACTTCCCAAACCCGATGCTTTGTTATGGTTGCTTCAAATACGGCCATACTCGTGTTCGCTGTCCTGGCCCGCAACGTTGTCCTAATTGCTCTGGAGAACATCAAGGTGAAGAAAAATGTCGAGCAGCTCAGTTCTGTCTAAATTGTAAAGGTGATCACCAACCAACAAGCCGCCAATGTCCAAATTACAAAAAGGAAGCAGAGGTCATAAAAATAAAAATCCGCGACAATTTGACATTCCCGGAAGCGCGCAAACGAGCTGAACAGCAAAATCTTGGAAGTTACGCCCAAGCCGCAGCGCAACCGAGCGAAATTCTTAATAAACTAAAAGAGCTGGAGCTGACAATGAAGAGGAAGGATGAGCAGATCGCAAAACTTCTGGCGGAGGCCAAAAGAAAGGATGAAAAAATCGAACAAATGATAGCGTACATACACCAGATGAAACAACAGTCCGCTAGTCAAGAAAAACCACAGCAAAGTAAAGAACAAAAACCAACGAACCAGACAGCCGGGCCAATAACAAGATCAAGGAACAACTCACCAGCGACTAACACGGACTCGAAGCGAGGAAGACCACAGAAACAACACACCCCGTTCAGCAAACCCACGACAACCCCACCGGATAACTTGAGCCCACCACCAAAAAGAACCGCTACCACTACCACCAACGAAACCATGGATTATTCAGACGATGAAATTGAGATTACCGAGAAGCCTCCTAGCCAGCCTCTTCGATAATTCTCATTTTCATCAACGTTTGGATACCAACGACAACCCACGCATGAACACTGACCACGAGATAGATCGGTTTGGAAGAGAGGAAAGTGTAGTACTCCTTCCAACGCAAGCACAGCAGGATGAAGAAACTATCCGGGCCGTCATACCCCAACCCGTTGATAGTGAATTCACCTCTGTGGCCGATAGGAACACCGATTTTACCACTTCAACTAACAAAATTACAAACCAGAGCAATCCGATCGTCATCTACGAGAGAACGAGCATAACTACACAAAGTCTATCCCCAGTGCCGACCGCAGTCGGTGTTCGTGAGCATAATAGTGTAGTTTGTACGACAGCGGTTGGCACTGTGGGGCTGGACCTTCCCCAGGTCAGTTCCGAAGCTGTCAATCCCCTCGCAGGTACTGCTTGTTTTGATGTTCTTTCAGGTTTAAAAGACAACATCGACGATACGCTCCTTCGACATCACCACTTGCTATCGCCCGGAGAAGGCGAGATCATCACTTCGAGATAGAACAGCTGTAACAACGAAAACTACACAAAGTCTTTCCCCAGTGCCGGTCACTGTCGGCAATTCTGGAAGTAATCGTGTAGTACTTTCGACAGCGGCTGGCACTGTGGGGCTAGACGTCCCACAGGTCAGTCCATCTTCAATTTACCTCCGAACGAATTCTGTTGCGGTTTATCCCGTTACAGATGCGACCAGCAGTAACCGGTTTGGGGAAGAAGAGAAGAAAGTAGCTTCCCCACTTCATCATGAAGGGATTGACCGGGGGGAAGAGGACTGTCCCTACTTCCCAGATATACAGTCCTTGCAATTCTCCTCCTGGCTTTCCGCCGGCGAAGATACACCGCAACAACAGCAGAAGCATCAGAGCACCGATATCCCGGTTGAAATCAGCGCAACCACGTCCCGGTACCAACGAAACACACTGGCAAGAGCTCGTAGGCAATCACCTTCGCCATCAACATCGTCTTCGTCAGCGACTTTCGCCAATCGAGACAGCAGATGCTTCGCCCTTCAATGGAACATCCGGGGCCTGCGAACCAACATCAGCGAGCTTAAACAGCTGATCTGCGAATACGGACCGAGTCTGATAGCGCTACAGGAAACAAAAGTGGACAACCGAGTAGTTCCAGCAGACTTCATCGGTAACAACTATACTCTGCTGCTGAAAACTGGTAGCTGTCGATACTGGCAACAAGGAGTAGGTCTTGCCATTCGGGATGGTGTACCCTTCGAACGAATCGATGTCGACGACAATATACAGGCAATCGCAGTTCGGATCCAACTGCCACAACAAAAAACGGTGGTATCGATCTACGTCCCTCCCAATACTCAACAGTGTCAAGAACAGCTGGGTGACTTCCTCGAAACGCTTCCACGTCCAGTGCTGGTACTAGGCGACTTTAACGCGCACCATATTTGCTGGGGTTCTACGAAATCTACCGCACTAGGCCACTTCATTGCCGAAAAAACGCTATCGGAACGATTACTCATCCTCAACGACGGATCGCACACTCGGATTGATCCAGCTACCGGTATTACTTCGGCTATTGACCTCTCGATCTGCTCAGAATCGGTGGCTTCGAAATTTGTTTGGCGAACACTTCCGGACACCCACAGCAGTGATCACTTTCCCATTCTCGTTTCCATTCCCGGACTGTCGACTATCCCAACGAAAAGACAGAAATGGATTTACGACCAAGCAGATTGGACAACCTACGAGCGACTGACCGCCAACGCTATTCGACCGGGCGTCGAAATATCAATCGACTGTTTCGTTGACCGGTTGATTAGAGCAGCAAATACCGCGATACCTCGCACTACCGGCAGAGTCGGTCCTAAAGCGGTTCCGTGGTGGTGTCCGGAGGTGAAAGCAGCTATCAAAAATCGGAGAAAAGCACTTAGAGCACTGAAGCGTATACCAGCAGAGGACCCACGAAAAGCGGATGTACTGAAAAGCTTCCAGGAATCACGGGCAGCAGCGAGAAAGTCTATCCATGACGCCAAGAAATCGTCGTCGCGAAGATATCTCCAAGTTCAACTACGTCGGAGATGTGGCAGACAGTGAACACGTTGAGAGGGAAACGCCAACACCGTCCAACTGTCATCAAGCGGTCCGATGGTTACACGGATAAGCCAGAAGAAATAGCTGAAGAACTGGCGCAACACTACAGCGAAAGATCCGCAACCTCCAGCTATTCGTCGTTGTTCCAGAAGGAGAAAGAAAAGGCCGAACGAAACCGCATAAACTTCTCGCCAGATAGCGATGATATTTACAATTCGGACTTCACCCTGAATGAATTGCTGTGGGCACTCGACAGAGGAAGAAGTGGCTCTTCAGGACCGGACTGCATCGGCTATCCAATGCTTCAGCGACTGCCATTGTCTGTGAAAACTGCCATGTTGGAACTTTTCAACAGAATATGGCGCAGTGGCGTATTCCCACCCTGTTGGCGAACCGGAATCATCGTACCAATTCCAAAGCCAAGCTCGGATGACGCGGGTCCAGCTGCATTCCGCCCAATAACGGTAACTAGTTGTATGGCGAAGGTGTTCGAGCGAATTGTCAACCGACGGTTAACCACCGAACTAGAGTCGAACGGGCGTCTCGACAAACGACAACATGCCTTCAGATCTGGTTGGGGTACTGACACATACTTTGCGGAGTTGGAGAGGTCATTACCCGACCGTGACGAGCACTGTCTGATAGCGTCGCTAGACTTGGCCAAGGCGTACGACACCACCTGGAGATATGGCATCCTACGAACACTGCAGAAATGGCAAATACGCGGAAGGATGATAAACATTGTCAACAGTTTTCTGGCAGAGAGAACGTTCCAGGTCAACGTAGAGGGGCATTTGTCGCCAGCACATCCGCTGGAAAATGGTGTGCCGCAGGGCTCAGTGCTCTCTGTTACACTATTTCTCGTGGCTATCCAACCCATCTTCCGCGTGGTTCCGAACTCTGTACAAGTGTTGCTGTACGCCGATGATATTCTGCTTCTTGTGTGGGGAAAGAAAGAACAGTCGCTCCTTCGGAAACTTCAGGCCGCAGTAAAGGCCGTCGATAAATGGTCGAGAAGTGTTGGATTTACGATATCTGCAACGAAATCCAGCATCTTCTATTGCAGCCCTAACGTGCGCCGTGAACCCATGCAGGCGATAAAGGTAGATGGTGTAGCCGTTCCGACACAAACGCTGCTGAGAACTCTCGGTGTCACTCTCGACCGATCACTCAATTTTAAAGCGCATTGTAAAATGACGAAGAAGACGTGTGAATCCAGGCTGCGTATCTTGAAGATGATCGGTGCCAAGCTACCCCGTGGTCAACGCACTTCTTTACTGCAAATCGGGTCCGCAATTGTTACCTCGCGACTCCTCTACGGTATGGGACTTGTAAGCAGAGGAGGAGATGCCGTCATCCAAACGCTCGCTCCTACATACAACAGGATGGTAAGGTTTGCATCCGGTGCATACGTCACGAGCCCAATCGTAGCCATTATGGCAGAAGCTGGAACCCTACCATTCGACCTACTCGTTCTTCAAAATATAGCCAGGTTGGCCATCCATACGTTGGGAAAAAGCAAGGATAATGCCGATCTCCCCCTGGTACATCGAGCATCCGAACGTCTGACAGAGGTGATCGGAATTCCTCTTCCAGATATTTGCACTCGTACACGTTTAGCTGCACGAAGATGGTACGAACCCAAGCCCCAGATCGTGTGGGACATAAAGAGACGTGTGAAAGCTGGTGACCCCTCGGAAATTGTTCGGCCTGCTTTTCAGGAGCTCCTAGCAGGTCGTTACAACCGTTCAACTATCGTCTACACGGATGGCTCGAAAGACGACAATGCGGTAGGTGTGGGAGTGTATGGAGAATACTTCCAACAATCGGTTGGTCTTCCATCGTCATGCAGCGTCTTCTCGGCAGAAGCGTTTGCAATCAAAACAGCGCTAGCAACACATAACTCGGTCAGTGATTTGGTGGTTATGTCTGACTCGGCCAGTTGCTTATCGGCATTAGAAGCTGGCACATCGCAACACCCGTGGATTCAGCAGATTGAAAACATGCTACGAGGCCGTCCAATCAAGCTGTGCTGGATTCCGGGTCATGCTGGTATCCATGGCAACGAAGAGGCAGACCGCCTCGCTGGAGAAGCCAGGGGTAATGCCCCTTTGCAAATAGCCGCTCCGGGAGCAGACGCGAACAACCGAATGAAAACAGCTATCCGAAATCAATGGTACCGTCGGTGGTCAGCGTCCACTGAAGTAAAACTTCGCGAAGCTAAATTCGACACAGTGAAGTGGACTGACCGCGAGAATTCGGCCGAACAGCGAGTTCTTACCCGGCTTCGAATAGGGCATACCCGGCTAACACACGACTTTCTGCTAAAGAAAACTTCACCACCAGTGTGCGACTGCTGTGGGATCATTGTAGATGTCCGCCATGTGATCCCCCACTGCAGAAAGTACGACGACGTTAGAAGGAAGCACGACATCGAGTCGACTAGTCTGCGAGCGGCTCTGCGCAACGACAGGAAAAATGAGGAGAGTATAGTAAAATTTCTCAAGGAAACTAACTTATTTAAATTGCTATAAAATTATATTTTGATTTGTAACTGATAACTGCATTGTAAAATTTACAGGTAAAATATTTTTCTTCCGACATGAATGCACCCATCCTTGGTGTAAAGTGTCGTTAATAAACAACAACAACAACAACAAATCTTCCAGATCCATCTCTTCCATCTTTCCGAAAATATTCTAAGTCTTTTTCATTCAAAAGGACTTAGAATATTTTTTGCAAAAACCGTGTTAATTGCGAAATCCGCACAAAAAAAAACTTCCAAAAATATTCTAAGTCTTTTGCTGAGAGTTTTTTTACGCGGATTTTCGAATTAACGCGGATTTTCCAATTAACGCGTTTTTTTACGCGGATTTTCCAATTAACGCGGTTATTTTTTACGCGGTACGTATCCCCCGTGTAAAAAAACCTGGGTGTATTTCAAATACAGTTTCGTGTCGTCAAGTCTTATTGTAATAATATAATCCATTGGATACAAACATTACATTAAGGCGGAGCAAATAAACAAATAAACAAATAAACAAATAAACAAATAAACAAATAAACAAATAAACAAATAAACAAATAAACAAATAAACAAATAAACAAATAAACAAATAAACAAATAAACAAATAAACAAATAAACAAATAAACAAATAAACAAATAAACAAATAAACAAATAAACAAATAAACAAATAAACAAATAAACAAATAAACAAATAAACAAATAAACAAATAAACAAATAAACAAATAAACAAATAAACAAATAAACAAATAAACAAATAAACAAATAAACAAATAAACAAATAAACAAATAAACAAATAAACAAATAAGCAAATAAACAAATATACAAATAAATAAATTAACAAATAAACAAATGAACAAATAAGAAATCAAATTAAATGTAGACAAATAATACGACGAAGAAGAAAGAACCAAAAGCCCAAAAACTAAAAAATGTGAAGAGGCTGAGAAGTTCCAGAAACCAAAGCAGCTAACAGAGTTTAGCAAGCTAAAGAGCGTTAAAAAGAAAAGCAGGTACAAAGTAAAAAAGTATAAAAATAAATTAATAGAAATATAAAAAAATAAAAAAAAAATATTTAAGTACAAACGCGAGACTAAGAAAGTAATGAAGTAACACACTAGAAAGGTGAAAAAACAAAAAAAAAAGAAAAAAAAGTAGAACATTAAAGACAGACAGTAAAAATCAATCATCCCATTTCGTTAGGTTTTGAAGCAATTACCTCATTTATTGGTAGTCAGATCGGAACATTCCGTTAAACGGAAGCAAGTATGTGAAAAAATCGCTCCCTTGAAACTGAGAGAGTAAAAATGAAAAAAAGTGTTGCAAAAGGGTAAAGTAAAGTAAAGCAGAATATTGAAATAGAATCAAAATTAACAACTTAAAAAATGGAAAAGAAAAAAAGAAAAAAATGTGAAACGGTTAAGCAATGCAAAACAAAGAAACACGAAAGCAAAGGAACATAAATTGAAAAAAAAAAAATAGAAAAATAATAATCTAAATAAACAATAAACACTGAAAATCAGATCGTATGAAGTACTCGGAGCGATCGGTTGATTGTTTTTTTCTCGAACATGCTCGGCCTAGGCCATACAACAGCAATAGTCGCAGTACTTCGCACCGCCGGTAATAGTTTACGCGGCATCTGATCGGTAGTGCGAAACCCAAGTGCCTCGTATGTTGCTTCCCGCTGTGTCTCCGCTACCTCGAGGAACGGCAATGCCACCAAGGGCTCGTTTCGTAACCAAACTAGGTAAATTCTAGGTCTACTGTGGCTTTCCCACGAGAAGAAAGAATAGTGAATATCGTTGCAGGCATCACAAACGCGAACATACAATTGCGGTGTTTCACGCAAACCTACGCGAGAGCGAATGATCCATCGAAATTGAATCCCCAATAAACAATAATAATAACAATACGCCGGCGATCTTGCTGACATAAAAACGACTCTGTGATACTCCGACTTCCCGTTTAAAGGCATACACATTGAACTCGATCGGTGCGAGTAAATTACGTCATTAGTGATAATCCTATTATGAACTCCACATATACATGCCTGCTCATTCAGTTGAGATCGATGGCGTAGCTACCGATTCGAGTGTATCATGCGCAGATCTACTGCAGCGCGGAGTATGCTGATGCAGGGACAATTTGGTGCAGTGAGTGAAGATTTTGAACTACAAATGTTGTGTCGGATCTTGTGTTGCGTTTAATTACGTGTTCATGCACAAGAATTGTCTGGCAGTTCGGCTGTTTATACCACGTGTCATGTACAGTAGCATTGCTCTTACTTCATGCAAATGGGGGTTGTATACCATTCCCCAGAAAGCCATTTCCCAGAAAGCCAATCCCCAGAATTCCATCCCCCAGAATGTACCGTTCCCCAGCAAGACATTGCCCAGAATGTACCATTCCCTAGAAAACCAATATCCAGAATGCTCCATTCCCCAGAAAAGCATACCCCAGAATGCCCCATTCCCCAGAAAAGTTAATGTTTGTAATCATTTTTGTGGAGGATCCTAAGGTTTGCTTATTAACTAATTCAAGGAACTGATGCGGTGTGAAGTTGCTGAGGTCATGCCGCTGAATGTGGTTGCCTCTCGGAAGTAAACCTGTTATCCACTCGTATAACCGGTTTACTCGATCATAGGGATTGGTTCCTTCTTTTAATCATGAGCAGTTTTTTGATTTTGTATGCCAAATAACTCTTGCACGCAAATTTGTCTGACCGGTTTATTCACCCATAGGTGTTAATTCCTTCTTTTGAACTTTCCTTGAATGCTCATTTTGACAAACGGTTTGGCGTGTTTTTGGAGCATTTCTCGACAAACATATGACAGCATAGCTCACAGCATTTAACTTCTCTTTTGTTTACTACCAACAGCTGTGATTGGAGAGTAACGGTTTGTCCAGAATTTCCGCCAAAAGTGAATTTTGACAGTTGGCTTTAACGCCGTAATCATTTGTATGTCGAGATGTATCTTTCTTTTGCATTGGAAATGTTTCGTACGCAAATGTACGATCTACACGAAATACATTCGAAAGTATTTTCCTTCCTATTTGCCAAATGGTACTTATACCACAGACTAACAGATATAATACTCAACAACAATTCTTCGCAAAGTTAGCGGTCATTTTGAATATATTTTTAGTTGGGACAGTGATAGCATTTACGATTATAATCTATATATGGCACCACTGATATATACGCAAGTATACGGGATGGACCACTAGTGAAGGATAGTTCTTGGGTCTGAGGGTTAACTAATTTGTAAATGAGTGGTTAGAAGTGTGTATAGTGTTTGGCGGATCGACATTTTTAAGGAATTAATCATAGTTGTATGTCTGTTTGTCTGTGCTTATGCTACACGACTGTTCGGTCAAATGGCCAGCTACCATATAATGTCTCATGTCTAGAGCTTACATCCCGGGAATTTATTTCCCGGGAATCCCGGGATTTTTGGATTTCCCAGGATTCCCGATTCCCGGGAAATTGTTTTTTCTTATTCCCGGGATTCGGGTATCCCGGGAAAAAGATTTTTAATTTATTCTAAAAGGCTTAGATTCTGCAAAAGAAATTCTGTAGGAAATATCTTGACCGGCAAACATTTGGAGTGAGTAGTAAATGCGCATTATGCTTTTTCAACTGATTTGCGGATCAATGACTTTAAGCTCGCAAATATTTTTTCGTGATTTTTTCAAGAATATTGTCCAAGCCTTACTTAAGCCACTGCTAAAGAATATTTATGTTTTCATGCAAAAATGAATAAATTTGTTGTACCGAGCTTTTCCTTAAAGTAGCATTAATGGTGCGCACGATATATGTGCAACTGATGAGCCGATTGATCAGATGTTTTAAAAATTTGTTTTAATAATTAGATCTTGAATGAAAAGGCCTGCAAACACAAATTAGTTATGAAAATGGCGTTATTTTCTTAAAAAATCTATTAGTGTTTGTATCATAAATTCGGATGGTTTATAGAGAAATCGTGCTTAACGCAAACAATATTTAAAATAAGGAATGTTTCTACAACATCTGCAGAAATATTTGTTCGGTTCATCGAATGCATATGTCGTTCTTTAAATTTGTTTACACCGGAACTGTAATATCTGCTTTATCGTGAATTTTCCATACAATTTGGCATGCCCAGACATTTAAATTTTTGGATGTATAAAAAGAAATAGAGAACACTGTATCTGCTCAGTATCATGCGCATCCAGACTCTGAATGTTACTATTAAGGATGCAGGCAGGATTTTTGAAGATCTCTAAGATCAAGCAATTCAGATACTCGCCCGTAATAGGAAATCGATGGTAGACTTTCCCCATCACTGCACAGTTCGTCCATTATCTGTTTGATTTTGATTCATACTTAATTTGAAATGATGCTGATCCTACTGTGGCAGAAATGGATTCCATATATCACGTTTTCTCATTTGAAAGGGTATAACTGCACACTACCCTGAAACACCTCAATCGTTTCATTCAGGATTACCAGGTGCTTTGCATTAAATTGATCCCATTCCATCAAAAGGTTCTGAAACAAATTGGAATTTTGGACAGGAACTCCAGCAGCTGCGTTTATTATATCGTCCCAAAAGTAATCGTAATTACCAAAATTTAGGCTACATATATTTCCAAGAAAAATCATCAAAAGAAGTTGATGCTGTGCAAACTGAATGAGGAGTTATCAAATGATTCAATGTTGTGTAGCCCAAAAATCGACATCTTCTGACAACTGCTTTTAAGACAGATATGCATGCAATCAAACGGGTTTAAAAACTTCAATTTATTCTTTTATTTTCAAGGAATTCATTCACTTTTTAATTCTTCTTCTGTATTCCCGGGATCCCGGGATTTCCCGGGAAATTTTATATTTATTTCCCGAATCCCGGGAAGCTGAAAACTGTCGGGAAATGGAAGCTCTACTCATGTCAGACGATATGCCAAAAGACTTTATGCCGAACAGGATATTGTTGCTCAAACGTTGGGGCAATTCTTCAAGTGTAAACTGGACGGACGTAAAGAGTCATTTTCATGAAGATTCAATGAACTACTCATGCTTGAAAGAAGGAATCAATTCCTATGTTTGAGTAAATCGGGTAAGCGTATGCATAACTGGTTCACTTGCGAGCAGCCATCGCTTTCGTCAGCTCATCTTCAGCAACTTAACACCACATCACTTCAATTATTTCGATTATGCACAAAGTTTTAGTTCCACGATATAATCGTACTTACATTGTTTCATTCTTTTGAATCCTTGGAAGGGGCGCTACTGCTTCCTGTGATTGTTGCCCAATGTCTCTCAAAACACACCTGTATTAGTTTCTGCGATTTGTTTTACACATTTCCTGGGCAATAGTTCTTTCTAGGGAAAACACTTCGGTATATTATTTTGTGTGGAATGTGCACGAATCGAAAGCGAAGAATATCGTTTGATGGAAGTGAGAACAAGTACAGTCGTGAATTGTTTGTTGGGCCACGGCCTATGTCCAATTAACGAATTTGATTCGTTAGTTGGATCGACTGACAGACACAGACTTTCAGTTTGATTGTCAAGGTGATTTTGACATAGGATTTTGACATTAAGATGCTTTTTAGTCGGACAATGGTCTAGCAGAGGTCCAACTAAAAAGCGGTCCAGTTCAAAAGTGACCAACCAGCGAATCACGACTGTAGTAAGATAAAAAGATCAAATGAATAAAAAATAAAGCTTTTCTGGGGAATGGCTTTCTGGGAAATGGTGCATTCTGGGGGATAGAATTCTGGGGAATGGAACATTCTGGGAAATAACTTTCTGGGGAATAGTATATTCTGGGAGATGGTATTCTGGGGGGTGGAATTCTGGGAAATAGCTTTCTGGGGAATGATTTTCGGGGGAATAGTATACAATCGCAAATGGGTATTTGTGATGAAAAGTGTGCCCACTGTTGGGCAAGACCGTATGACCCAAGTAACTCTATTTAGATATTTACAATGCAATCAAGCTCTATATTAGCACCGTACAAGCCTAGAGGCGTTGCCGAAATGTAGCATTATCGCCGGCTCTACATACGTATGTAAAGCTGACACAACGCATACATGCTTCATGGACCTTTACAGCATGTATGCTTTACATATACATTTGGTGCTATTATAGAACAACTATACAGCCAATATAGTACTAATTCAATTCTTCCTGGGAATTATATGTGGCATATTTTATTGCATTCGAACATATGCAATACAGCTTAGGCAGCAAAAGCATCGTATTAACCGTACGAATGACGAGGCTCTGTTCGAGACTAACTAAAAATAATTGCCGTAATACATTATTCAAGTCGTATGCGAACCAATTTGGTCAAAGGTAAAAATATTCATCACATATAATTAGACGAGAAACAATTCTAAACAGTATTTTTATTTCCTTCCGTTTTGTTCACTGTACCGAAAAGGGGACATATAAGAACGTCAATTGACGTTTTCTAATAGCATGAGTAGTGCCGATAACAGGCTTTCAAATTTGACAGTTTGACAGACAATCTGAAGCCTTTCCGTAAAAGACGCTTCAGAAATACCAAAAAAGCTGCGCCATTCACCACGACAAACCACTATACGTTCTTGGCTCAGAAATAGTGTGTCTTTGACGAGATTCCTTGTAAAGGCTTAAATTTTTGTTATGAGAGTCCGCCAAATATACCGGCTCGAGGAAGCTTGTGTATCTATGAAGCTGATAAAAACGAGCGATAAAGTTTACAGTAATTTTCGCTATTTTTGCAGTTAATGCAATCAATCGGAATTTAGACTTCTTAATTGAGGCCCGGAAGGCCGACTCTCTTATATCATTGGACTCAGTTCGTCAAGATCGGAAAATGTCTGTATGCGGCAAATAATTTGGCTTATTTGGATCGGAGCTCTGGTTCCGGAGTTACGGCTTAAAAAGGATAGTCACACCTCAAATTCCAACCGGTCTCACGTTGCTATTTTAAATAACTCCAAAAATTAATAAAATATTTTATTAATTGCTATGATTTGTGTTTCTGGTTCACTGACTTTCACTCCAATTGGCGATGGCCACCTACGATGGAACAGAAAGCTTCGATGAAAGTCCCTGAATACAAAGTATAATGTAAAGAGGAAAATTAGAAGAGATTTTAAAAATTAGATCAACAAAATAAAAAAATAATAATTAAAAATATTCAAAGTTAGGTAGCAAAGTAAAAAACTAAGAAAAACTGTGTCACAAAAAATACAAAAATTAACACTTGAAATGAAAAATGAAAAAATGAGTTGATTAGTAAATAAGGAGATAAATAATCACAAAATCAACGATACAAAAGAGGAAAAAATAAAAAAATGTTTCGATAAAATAAACATAGTAATTAATTAAGAAGAATGACAAATTCAAAGAATAAAGTAAAAAATTTAAAAGGCAAAAAGCTAAACAGTTAAGAATTAAAACAGCAAACAATAAAGTAAAAATAAAAAAATGAAGAAACAAATGCAAAACGTCAAAAATAAGAAAGTGAAAAAGTGGAACATCAAACTAGTGAAAGAGCAAAAGTGAAAAAACTGAGAAAAATATTAATGCGATTGAACTTTTTTTTTATTATAGTGGTTTTAACCTTAAGGTCACTCGCCTCTTCGGGTTAGAAAAATCTCTTATGAAAAATTTCTAACCCTATGTGCGGGGTCGGGACTCGAATCCAGATGCGCTGCGCACAAGGCAATCGATTCACCAACTACGCTGCGCCCACCCCCGATTGAATTTAAAAAATAAAACCTAAATAAATAAAATAAGTAAAAAAGTGAAAATGTAAGAAAGTGAAAGAGTAAGAAGTAAGAAAAATTTAAAAATTTAAAAAGGTATAAAGGTAAAAGGGTGTAAGTGTGAAAAAGTTAGAATGGAGAGTAGCGAAAGAGTAAAATAGAAAAAAAAAATAAAAAAATGGTAATAAATAAATTAACGTATATAAAATTGAATTATGTCAAGAAGTAAGAAAGTAGCATGTAAAACAACAATAAGGTGAAAAGTAAAAAGAGAAAATGTCAAAATATACGGAAAACGAACAGTAAACAGAAAAAAGTACAGACAATAAAAATTAAGGAAGCAAAAGGCAAAAGTAAAGAAGCGCAAAAATAAACAGTAAAAAGTGAATAAGTAACTTGAAAAAATACAAAAGTGAACAAATAAGAAGAAACAATAAAAAGAAATAAAAAAGTAGGAAAAGCAAATAGGCAAATTACAATGGTGCAAAGGAAAAAAGTAAAACCATAAAATATTTAAAAAATGAACAGATAAAGTATGAAGTATTAATAATAAGGAATGAGAAAGGAAAGTAGCAACAATTTCCAACCCATAATGAGTCACTCAAAATTCCTCACAGTAATATTCAATATTATTCTCTATCTTGTCCTTTGTAAAAAGTAAACGAGTACGAAACAAGTATGCGGTAAAATATAAAAATTAAATAAGGACCAAATTGAGAAAGTAAAGTGGTGAAATTGGGAAGAAATGTGAAAAAGAGTGTGAAAGAGCAAAAAACTAAAGAATGAGTAGATAAAAATAAAAAAACAAATTAATAAAAAATGAAGCACCCAAATATTAAAACTATAAGCACATAACACATAAAGATGCACTGAAATATTCATTTACGAACTCGTTTAACGTAATGTTCAGTTTACAGTATTGAAGTTGTATACAATTTAACATATCCTTTCCTAACTATTGCTAAAAAAGTTGAGTATGTTCGGAATTTCGACTCAGCCGAAGCAATCGAGTTACGGAGAATGTTGCTCAACTGAAATTCAACATTTTGGGTTTTCAAATGGCGTCAAGTAGCGATTTTCATCATCTGCTCACTGAGCCCCTTTTTTGGTGATATCCAAATTGTTAGAGTTATAGAGAATTTGTTAACTTCCGCTTTGATCAGCTTACAATCGAATTTGAAGTTTGTAAAAAATGGAAAGGTTTCCATTTATTGCAATTGGTGGGATAATTCACTCTTAGTCCTATTCGTGGGTTGTTGTGGGGTTTCAAAAACGGCATTTTCAAAAGAAGGAGAATTATTGTGGTGAAAATCGAATAGTAATGTCACATCAAGTAAACTCGCATAAAAATCTGCGTGTTTAAAGGCGAACAACTGATACAGTTTGCAACTGAATGTAAATTAACACATTTGATGGCTTCAAACTGATGAACGAAACCGAATTGATTCTTATGAAAAACTAAATAGAGGGGTTCTTAGAACATTAAAATTAATCCTGCTTAGTTTCAATTGAAAACCGTACTGAATTTAACAGTCGTTATTGAACTAATATGTCAATGTCCAAAATGGATGGTAGTGGCGTTGAAAGCAAATTGTTCACATTGTTTTAACATGATTTCCTTCGAGTCTTCGAGGAATTCCGTAATCCACTCACGGCACTATGATGGGTTCTGGGGTATAATAGAATCATGGGTCATTCTTACGCCGACTGTCTGACCGTCCTCGGCCGGCGACTCACAACAGAGACCCCAGTGGCCGATACAGTTAAAACAAAAACTGCCCTCAATTTAGTCAAACCCTGGTCTAAATCTTGTTTTTGGCTTACCAACCGAATGCCTGAATTAACCAAAATTGTACACAAAGGGCACGATAATGCCGAAACAAATTGAGAGGTAAGATAGCACTCAACTGAGGTACTCGTTTCGGTATTACTCAGCTACTCAGAATTCTTCCGAAGCGCTCTCCATTAACAAAACGGAAGCTATATATACTATCCAATCCAAGCAGGCTGATTGATTGTTCTAGGTTTAACAGGTCAGATACACTGAAGCCAACGTACTAGCGACTTCAACATGTAAAATATTGATTCCATTGGACGCTATGCATTTAAAAAGTTCGCCGCAGTTTATGATTTTCGTAACCATGACCATGATCATAATCATAGTATTGTTCAAAAATCATGAAAAGAGTAAAAATGCCAAATATAGGACTGATAAAAGTTCTAAGTGAACTCACGGACTTGTTTTCCGATTCTTAACCAGCAAGCCTGTTTGCCCGGTTACCCCCATCAAAGATTAGCCGTTGGGGATGCAGAAATCAAAAGCAGTTTGATCAAATAAGTAGGGATAAGTGTACCATTTCAACCCTAGTAACATTTTAGGTTTTAAGACACTCTTGAAGCTCTTCTTGAAACTTAGAATGCATTTGCTAAAACCAGAATTGCTACTTGGGAAGGAGCACACTAAATTATTATTCGAAAGTTGACCGGAAAAAGATAGCCAACGCAAACGTCAAGTAGGCGCAAAATTGGGACGTCAGCAAAAACAAAACGTCATATATGACGTGAATTAATGCTGATTTTTTACGGATTTTGTAAACTTTAGAGCGAACACGATACGACTCCAAAAACAAGCATATGAGTTACACAAAACCTGCCCAGAGTATTTCTAGAATATTCAATACTACTCACTGTGTTGCCCTTCATTTCGAATTTCTCTCATCAGTAATGATGGTGCGCCTTGGCGGCTATCTTTACCTAATTTTCCATTTAGGGAGTATCTTTGCATGCGTTGCGTTGCGTTGCGTAAGCACGGTATATTTCGTAGATTGCAGACTGATGACTCTCATTTCCAGCCAGACTACTTGAGGAACATTGTTTGGGAATAACAATTGATCCAGTCCAAGCGAGAATTTCGCCTGAGAACCACCATTGCTGGCCACGACCATCTTTACCGTAACTTGGGATGAGAAAGGAAGTGTTGATGTGGTACTTACTTAACGGAAGGGCCCCGACTCAGTGACACTCCCATAAGTACCACGGATTGGGTAGTGGATGGGTTGTTAGTCAGGATTCGCCTCAAGCAAGCGATGCGACTGAGAATATATTTTCATGTATAAGGAGTTTGAATACTTTATTGACTGTAGGATCCGTAAATTTTCTAGATGCGAAGGCGTTTAACTCTGGATAACCGTTTATCGAGATCATTAAAAACAACTTTAACTCCGGACAGCCGGCTGTCGGGAGTGTTGTCGGCTATATAAAATGGACCATAAATAATGAGTTTAAAGCGGTGCGTTAATCTACATAAATTTCAGCAAATTGGAAAAGTGGTATTGTGGGCCATTCATAAATTATGTCACGCAAAGATTGCCCAATACTAACTCTCTTATATTACCGCGTTTTATATCCCGTTTGTCTAATACTAACCAAATGATGCTTTTTTTGAGCACATTACTGTTACTATACGTAAAAGTGTCACATGTTTTATGGAATTTCTTATCTTTAGAACGGCCGATTGCGTCAAAGCACGTGGAGTGCTCCCCATCCCTTTATGTCATAATTTGTCATAGCTCTTCCCCCTAGTAGCGTGGCAGAATTTATAAATGGTCTTTTGTAGGTATTATCACACACATCATGCAACTTCAAATTTTTCAACTCGTTCGAGTAAACGTTCGGATATTGCAATGAGAACGCGAAACAGAAAAAATATCGATGCTGCGCTACTAAATGATATTACACAATATCTGCAGTTCACAATTCAAATACGACCCCCCCCTCTCCAAATAGTACCTACTTAATCTTAGCTCAATACAAGATGAAGAGAAAGAAAGGTTGAAACATCTGACACTCCCAACTGTGCCAGTTTTACACTTCCAAAACCAAACATGGAGGTCGGGCCACTGGAAGCAAACACAAACCTGCGGACGAGCATCCCGACTCCTCAGCGGACGATGAAAAGAAGAAAAAAGCCGAGCCCCACTTCGAATTTTCCAATGCAAGCTCCTATGGACACCTTCCTTCTCGAAACCACCGATAAAGAACAACCATGACCGAACCGAAACAAAACCTATGGCAACACAAAAGCCCACAACGTCATTTGTTTATGCTCACATCCCCCCGCTCTACCGGTTTCGTCAAAGAAAAATGGCAAACGCACACCGCAAGAAAAAAAATGAATAAATCAATAAATTAATTAATAAATAAATGTGCCCACCTTGGTGCCCACCTGTATCATCTTGAGCTCATTCTACGAAGCGTATATGTATACGTGTACATATGTACGAGTGTGCTGCAGGCTAACAAAAATTCTCATAAACCCGCCATTTTTATTTGCGTCTTTAAATTTGGTAGCTATAGGAGACGAGTTTTAAAATAGTATCCAAATGCGCTAAAAATTCTGAGCCAGTTAAGAAAAATGCTGGTGATCGGGTGTTGTGGATCCAGCCAATTCCGGGAGATGGCAATTGCCTTTACGGGAGCCTCGTGCACCAGCTGTTTCAGATTCATCCTTCAGATAGAGAGTTCCGAAGTTCCGTGATGGATATGCGGAAGCTAATTTCAAATCATTTGCAGTCTGATCTTGAGACATATTGGCATTTTCTTCTTCCCACTGCAATGGATCAAGTTTGCTCGGATAATATCAGTGAGACAGAATGTGTTTTGATGTATCTGGAGATGTTAGCGAAGGATGGGACTTGGGGCGGCGAAGAGAGTCTCTCAGCTGCCACTGAAATTTTTTGTTGTGAAGTGGTTGTTTGGCAAGCTAATACTACTCATTCAATCATCTTCACACCAGAAGTCGCGACCGTGGACCGTTCAATTGCCTTGTATTATACAGGAAGTCATTACGATAGCGTGAGTTTACCTCCCATTTCCTGCTCTGTGGGTGTGTATTCTCTTTCACTTGACTTTTAAATAGATATCACTAGAATGTCTTTTCAGCTACTGTTGTGGAGCCTTCGAGAGATCACTTCGATCTCGACGCCCCTGCGCATTCAAAAGGAACAGGTGATATTGACTGTATTCGTATCCAAGAACCACTGCCGAACTCAGAAAGCTATGTTAGTGCATTACCGTCTCCGATCGATCTACAACCCACAGCTCCTGATTCAATTTATCCGGTACCTTCAATCCTAAGTCCTACATATAGTAACTCTGATCTCGCGCCAATCCCATCAACCCACACTAAACACAACATCCCTGCCAAACAAACAACCATACCCATTCGTCCGCTATGCATCCAACCAGTCCCGCCACCCACGAGACATAACCAGTGCGACAAACTCTCTTCCCCAAAACAAAACTCAACTCATTTATTAAACAATATTTTGGGTCTTTTGCGATTGGTCACTTGGAATGTTTCAGGTTGCCGAAGAGCAGAGAAGCGAGAGCGGATTGATCAGTGCCTTTTCGAAAAGGAGGTAGCAGTCGCTTTACTCCAGGAAGCTAATATTGATTCCATAAGAAGCGAAACGAAAAATTTTGTTTGGTATACTGGTTCCGTTGCAATAAATCGGAAAAGAAATTTAGCGATTCTTGTATCTAAGTGGCATCCTCTTGTTGTTGCCCATGTTAAAGCAGAAGGAGCCTGTATCCAAGCTGCTCGTATACGGTACACTGCTGGACTTCTAACGAGAGACTTACTCGTCATAAATGTTCATGCCCCTAATCGTACTAACGGAATCTATTTGGGACGCCTCGGGTATGTGCTACGTAAGAGGGCTGATAAGGATATCGCAATATTAGCCGGTGATTTTAATAGTCATTTGGCATTCAAGGATTCATCTGAAGATGAGAGGAAAGTACTGGGGAAAGTGACTTACCATGAACACTGTAATGAAAATGGTGTACAGTTGAGGTATTTTTTAGTGTGCCACGATTTAGTCGCTCGTTCTATGCAAGCTGACAAGTCTCTCACGTGGACGTGGACAAACGGTATCATGCGCTGGCCTTATTTCTAGCTTATAATTCATATATTCTTTCTGTAGGTATAATTTGTTCGCAGTTGGATCATGTGATCGTCCCAATTTATTCAAAGCATTACGTAAGAAATATCAAAGCTCATTTTACCCCTTCTTTGAAAAGCGATCATAAGCTCGTAACTTGGGAATTATTGCCGAATAGGAATGCAGCGAAACCATGTGTTAGGGCCAAGCAAAAAATCAAGTGGGTTCGACGCCCCCCTGTAGTCTCCATCCCTAGAACGATTTCTTTGCAGGATCCGAATGCGTTGGAGGAATTCCATAGGGAGTTGCTAAAGTCTAAACCTGAATCTCTGACCGGTTCCATCAGCCTCGCATGGGATAAGTATGCTAGGTGGATCCGTAGAACCGCTGCCAATGTGTTTGAGGAAAAAGGCCTTCCCAAAGATCGCGAATGTCGGAAAGCGGTTGCTTTGGTTTGCAAGTACAAGTTCTGGATGTCGTGGAAGCCCTCGGATCGGATTGCATCCAAGCTATCAAAAGCTGTGACCGAACTCAAAACGTTGATGAAGCGTGCTGATGAAAATCAGTGCATTCAGTTTTTCAAAGATCTCGAAAGGTATCCCTTGGGGGTGCGTATAAACAGAACACATTAGTATTTGAAAGAACATCGACAACACGCCACTCGACCAGTGAGAAACTTCAATATTCCCATCAGTGAATGGCAACGGACACGCGACGTTATAGACGGGTTACCGGAATTGATCTTAAAAACCGACGGTCAGGCAGTTCAGCCTGGCCCTACTCTGAATGATTTACGTCGGTTTTTAAATTCTATGCACAACGGTAAAACTCCTGGTCAAGACCAATTACCAACGGAATATTTGAAATATGCCGATGAGTCAGCAATCCAAGAGCTTCAGCATCTGATGAGTAGTGTTTGGGTCAGCAATGTTATGCCTGAAATGTGGAAGCGAAATCTTATCATCCCCATTCCTAAAATACGAAAGCCTACTTCCGTTGCCCACTATAGGCGGATTTGTCTGACTAGTACCGGGTATAAAATGTACGCCATGTGGGTGCTTGAAAAATTGAAAGAATATGTTGGAGAGCTGGGGTATCATCAAGCAGCGTTTCTATCTAATCGATCGACCACGGACCATTTTTTTTGTTGTGCAACGAGTTTTCCAAGAGCGATGGAATGAGGGGGTGCCGCTGAGAATGTGGCTGATCTTGAACGAATAGTTGAATGCATAAAAGAGAATTTAGCATATGTTGGAATGAAGCTGAATGAAGATATATGTAAAGTTTTCGTGCGAAATCCAAACCAACCCGCTCCGGAAAAACTGAATGTTCTTGGTAGAAGCTATAATGTGAGGGAAAATTTAAAGTACTTAGGAACTGCATTAACGCCGCGATTGGACCGACCATTAACTACTAGAATGCGTTGCCGTAATGCCATCATAACATCCAAAGTTATCATGAGCTTTCTTCAAAAACGAGAGCCAAGCTGGGAGTTGGGGCGTCTTATATACGAGACCGTTCTGGCCCCGGCAATGTTGTACGGAACTCAAACAGCCGTACTTACGAAGCGCAGTGGCAAATCGTTGCGGAGATACGAGCGACAAATAGTGTATGAGATGGCTTCTCTCTGTTATCACAACGATGATCAGACAGTGAAACGTTCCATAAAACTACTCCTCCCTGAACGAAGCATCACCAAGAAAGTACGAGTCCATCCGATGCGGTATTGGGGGCATATACAGCGCCGCCCGATGCATCATCCTATACGGGCAGCTTCAAGGTTGACCGCTAAGCGTTTGCGTCCTTGTCGTCCTTCTCATACCTGGTGGGATTCTATATTGGTGAATATGTCTCGATACGGAGAACTTTCTTACAACGAATGGCAAAACATCGCCCAAGACAAAGGTAAACTCCACAAAAAACTCGATGAAATATACGGCATTCCAGAGTCCAGCGACGAATCCGCTCAGGAAAACAATTAAGCTGCACTAAATGTAACTTGACTGCAATGTTTAAATAGCTTGAGCTAATCCCAATGCGCGGGTATTTAATATTGTTTATTTTTAGTGATCGCTCTAAGAGATGCGGATTGTAAACAAGCTGATGGAAACGGTATACACGGTTAAAACAAAAAAAAACATTTAGGGAGTATCTTTGCATGGTACAAAAAGTAAGAAGTAAGAAACTACTACAAAAACAAGAAAGCGAATAAGTAAGAAGCAAATAATTAAAAGTAACAATGTAAAAAAGTAATAAAGTGGACATAAGAACGCAAAAATTTGAATACAGCGGACAAAAGCAAAAAATAAGAAGGCAAAACAGTAGGGAAATCAAATAGGAAGAAAACAAAAAAGAGAATAAAAAACGAAAAAGTAAAGCAAAGCAAAAAAGAAATAATAAAAATAAGCAAATAAAAAATTAAAAAGTAAGCAAAGAAATAGTTGAAATGAAACAAAGTTAATAAGTAGAACATCAGGAAATCAATCAAAACTAACAAAGTAAAAAATGAAATAATAAGTAAGGAGAAAATGCAAAAATGTCGAAAAGGTAAACATTAGAAATTGAGAGCAATAAGAGTGAAAAACTGAAAAAAATTGAAAGATGGAAAGCAAAAAAACATGTAAATCCAAGAAAAGGCGGAAAAGGGAAAATGGTAATTAGGGTTACTGCTCCCTAATTCATCTTAGCTCCTTTATTCATCTCACCCATTTGAACACGTTAGTTAGAGCAGTATCTGCTATCTCTATTCAACGCATTAGCTTAAATGGTAGGATGAATAAGGGTACGTTGTACTCGACTTTTCGCTTCGCTCAAACGGGAGCATTTTACATTTTACAGGCAAATTTTTTAACTGTACTTCTTCTTAGGTACGTAGCAAAGATGATGATACCTATTTAAGCGCAATCCAGTCACTATAAGTCGAGTTATCAATTAAATAATGTGACATACTGACTAATGAGATGAATAAGGGCACGTCTACCCTATATTTTTCCAGTTATTTACTAACTTCGCTTTCTTTTTTTCCGCTTTTGCTTTTATTTCGGTTTATTCGATTATATCTGTTTTTATGGTCGCTCTGTTTATACCGTTATTTCATTTCGTTTTAGTCTTCTGTTTTCGTTCTGTTTGTTGTTCTTTTCTGCTGTCGATTAATTCTATTGTTTAAATTCATTCCGTTATTTCTTATCTTTATATTTTGCTATCATTTCTGTGTTTTCTTTTTTCTCTGATATTTTGGTTCTTTCTGTTTCACCTGTTCGTTGTTTTCCCATAATTTCCGTTCTATTTGTTGTTATTTCTGTTTTCTCCGTTCATTATGTTCTGTCTGTTTTTTTTTTGTGTTCTTTCAGTTGTTTTTTGTGCTATTATTATTTGTTTTCTGCTATTTTTTCATTCATTATTTTTATCATTTTTCATATTATTGTTTTCTGTTTTTCTGTTCTTTTACTTTTTTGCTCTTTATGTTATTTTTATTCTTCCTGTTCTCTTCATTTTTACAAAGTTTTCTGTTTTCTATCTTCCTTCTAATATATCCGTTCTATCGTTAGGATTCAGGAATCAGAAAAGAAAAGCACAATCGGCACGTTTCCTACGCCAATCGGAGATTTGAGGAGAAGGAAAAGGACGGCGAAAAAGATAAATAGGGAATTGAAAAATGTCTGCACAATGCAATCACAACATATAACAGCCTGCATTCTTCACTACCGAAAGAACAGTAAATCCCGCCGATGGAGCCTATTTTTCGCATTGCGTTATGAAAAATAGCATACTTCAGCAGCACCTACCTGTAAAATGGCATTCCCCTGCTTTACTGCAGGGTAGTTACATACCAGGTGACATGAAGTTCTATAATCGGATTCACAAAGATCACATAAATAATACTCAGCATGCTGAATGATAGCAACCTAATAATCAAATTTGTAACAATAAGTCAGGGCCCTAACTTGAATGCATTTTCGTATTCGCATTCGACCAAAATGTTTCAGTTTGAACGCAAGTCTACTTTAAATTTCACCAGCTTAAGCACCGCTTAGCGCTTAATTCAACAATTGGCAGTAATTTTAGAATGATCCGAATCCGCAAGTAGTAAATGCTTAGTTCTTTGATTTGCGTTCGCTGCGTGTCTTCTAGTTTCGAGTCGATCAAATTTGGTACGAAACAGATGAACCCATTCGTATACTACTACAATGAGTGTATTGCTCGTACCCACAGTTTCATCTAAAATGTTGAAAAATATCCAGAGAACTAAGCCCTTTTCGCAGGAGTTCTAGATTTCGATGTTTGACGATATCTAGCGAAACGTTTCGAATGTTAAAGAAGAAGAACTTTTAATCTGGTAACTGCGCTTAGTTAGCACGAAACAGCTTGCACAACCCATGCATTATACTGTCGGAGCAGAGAGTCATATCTAACACCTCTTTCTTCCAGATTGTGCAAATTATGGGCGACTAGCTGCATTGAGAATATGCAGATTCATACCACTCATGTATTCCATGTAATTGTCACATGAATCACTGCTGATTGTAAGTGGAAGCCCATTTTTGTCTCAGTACGATACAGTCTTTTTGAAATCATCAAAAGGAGATGATTAGTTGTGTTGTTATTTGGCATATCAAATATATTTACTGTCTATGATATTCACAATCACATTGATTGAGATAGAGAAAAAATATCGCGAGTTGTGAGTTCGGATATGAGGCATGCGTCAACATGCTCAAATTTGCATGCACGAGGCATTTCATGTGGGTCTGGCATTCCGGTTTTGTTGAAAGGTGCGAAGATAGAAATCTTTCAGACACAGTAGTGCTTCTCCAACTCCAGCTAGCTCGATTTGTTCTATCTGTTCTTTATATTCTCTCCGTTCATTTTTTATTTAGAACTGTTCTAGAAATTTAGATGAGATTCTTGAACGTCTATTTTTATTATGGTTGTTCTTCACATTAGAAATTAAAAGTTTTTGTTTATCTATATATTACTATATATATATATATATATATATATATATATATATATATATATATATATATATATATATATATATATATATATATATATATATATATATATATATATATATATATATATATATATATATATATATATATATATATATATATATATATATATATATATATATATAATCATGAGAAAGGACTTGTACGAAATGAGAAAAAAGCCTGTTTTAATTATTTAATTTATTCGATCATAAATGGGCCACTGATTCTAGATAACTTGATCGATTTTCATAAAAGATTAAACTTTTAGGAGGATTTCTTGCAGCATAAACATTAGACACGCTTTCTACCGATAGCAAACCGTGGCCAATTATACGGTCATTATTGGTGCGTTGAAACGACTGATAGATTTTAAAAACTGTTCAACTTATCAGTGGTCTAGAATACATCTGTTCACATTTTTAACTAAGACCATGTGACATGAAATTTTAGCATTGAGTATATTTTTTGATTGTCAATGGTTAGCGGAGGTCCAAGTAAAAAGCAGTTCAATTATATTATGTATGCTGTTTTACTCTGTTAAAAATGCTTGAAGATTATACAATCCATGAAAACCGACGAAATAATTAATCGTTTTCGACAATCGATCAAATCAAGTCAATTGTCGACCAAATTAACTGCATCGCATTCATACCCCTGCAGCCAAAACAAACGCTTCGCTTCCCTAAGCCACCTTCGATTGTTTTCACTTTACAATGTTGACGTTTCCCTAACCGACAGAGCGGCAGTCAAAGAAAGCAGCAATTGAGTGTGGTGAAAATGAGTTTGAGCGATTTGTTGGACGACTCGAACGAAACCGACACCGATTTTGTCGTCCTGGAACTTCGACACGTGCAGTGCTCAACCATAAAAGAAATCACGCGCAGTATAAATGCACTACGCGACAATGAACCGTACTACCGAGTGCACATCAGAAGGTACGTACGTGCATTTTGTTCGTAAATCTTGAAAGCCGTCATTTGAATGTTTTGTTTCTTCGTCGCAGGGAACTACGGAGCAACCAGATGTGGCAAGTTGGGAAAACGGTGGTGCTAGTCGTGGGTTCAATTTTACTGTACAATATAACCTTCGGATTGTTCAACGCTGGCTGCAGTTATGAGGAGCCGAGTTGGATTGTGATAGCAATCGGCAAGCTTTTCGGAATCAAAGATCAAATTTTCTACTGATTCGGGGGCGGCGCACTTACTAACTTTCCATTAGTTTCTTCATTATGCGGATGAAACTAAATAAATTGTATCGGATGAAAAAAAGTTATTCAATTAACATAATTGGATCGACCGGAGCTGTTGAAAAGAAAAGTGCTACTTAATGTGCATTTAAACGGCAGTAAAATATATAGGAAATAAAACCTAAAAGGTATGAAAATACATTCTGTGGAAGCTATGGAAATCGAAAGAGAACCTACTATCAAACGCTTTTTAAATGTTTTTAATTCCCTTCGCTACTCGAACATCAAATTATTGAAGGCGTTCCAAAAATCTGAAACATAAATAAACAATCTTCAAAACTGAATTATTGAAAACTCCACGCTTGCTTTGATTTTCCAAATTAAGAGCCATTTGTTTTGACTATCCTCAGAGGTAAGCGACATGATTTCGTTCATGGTGTTTTTATTTTAGATAGCAACTGACTCAGTTTCGAATTTACAAGCGAAATCCACATTACACAATTCCGTACTCTACAGTAAGTATACGAATTTACAGATTATTCAGATTTCGAATAAAAACTGTAACTCTGTTTGATCACAAGGACAAATTTATTCTTCCTATGAAATAGTCTGCCAAATTACAAATTCACAGTGGAGTTATTTTTATAGTCCTACTTTATCACAATCCACACTGCGGGTGGCCAACCACCGATACCGGAAACGCAGGCAAGTCAATAAACTTTCATTATCCTGAGAATTTTACGTTGCGAACAACATCCCTGCCACCAGCTGGTTTGTTTATTTCCGAAGGCACTCTGTGTTTGAAGGTGCAACAAATGACAACCAACGACAAAAACCAACGCCCACTTTGTTTGCAGTACGCAGTTCCGCCATTCCGGGGAGCCAGGACAGCTCGTAAATAATAAATTTTAATGGATATTGTGTGCAACTTTTGCATCTGATTTTTCCATTTCCGAGCCGTGTCCCAATAGGGGGACGAAACAATGATGAACTGGAAATAATATCCAATAGAAAACTGAAAATAATTACATTTTATTTTTTTTTGTTACAAAACATGAAAACATAAAATATTAAAATTAAAGCAAAATTATTATAATTATGAACTCGTTTGCGTTGGTTCTGTCGGAAAATGGAATGAACAGGAAAAAAACACAATAAACCTTCTCGACAGCCACTTTTCCAGCCCGTTGAACCGCTTTTCTTTGGCCGCGCAGCCGGCGATTGGAGCTCGAAAAAATAAAAATGCAATGCAATGTTGTGATAAGCTATTCTTTTGTCCATCCCCCCTCCTCCCTTATTTTCAACCATCCACCGAGTCGGGGATCGCTTTCAGTTTTTGGCTGTTGTTTCAGTTGCACTTTGCACAAACGTAGTTACCGTCCGGCGTAAAGTGACAGACCTTGAATACAACACACACCGCGCCGGTCACATCCGCTATCATCGGGGAGGACGAAGGTAACGGCGGCTGGTTCGTTGCGCGGGAGTATTGCGTTTGTAATTTAAAAAAATGAAATTTTTATTATACCGCAATCGCACTCCAGCCACCACCATCACCACCGCCATGTTGCTATTAAAAGAACAAAGTGTGCCGTGCGTTTTACAACATACGGCTGATACTCCGCGTTGGTCGCGCTCGGGAGGTTTGTTGGGAATGGATGAAAAATTTCTAGGATGCCTTCGGAATCGGAATCTTTGTTACGGTGTGTGTGAGTGTATGTTGTTGTCTCGTGTGCTACAAAAGAGAAGTACTTTTTTGAAGTGGATGCGTATCGTTTGAGTAATATTGTTATAACCAAGTAGGATCTAAGGATTTTATTGTAGAAATTAAACAACTGACATCGATGTCATTAAATTTTTTCTTCAAATTGCTTATATTCAGAATGAAAATAAATAAGGTCCTACGTCGAATCGAGAATGAGAGGAAATTAATTGTTAAATGTTATATTAAAAGCAAAAAGTGAACAAGTGAAAACCAAGTGAAAACCAAGTGAAAACCAAGTGAAAACCGAGTGAAAACCAAGTGAAAACCAAGTGAAAACCAAGTGAAAACCAAGTGAAAACCAAGTGAAAACCAAGTGAAAACCAAGTGAAAACCAAGTGAAAACCAAGTGAAAACCAAGTGAAAACCAAGTGAAAACCAAGTGAAAACCAAGTGAAAACCAAGTGAAAACCAAGTGAAAACAAAGTAAAAACCAAGTGAAAACCGAGTGAAAACCGAATGAAAACCAAGTGAAAACCAAGAGAAAACCGAGTGAAAACCAAGTAAAAACCAAGTGAAAACCGAGTGAAAACTAAGTGAAAACCAAGTGAAAACCAAGTGAAAACCAAGTGAAAACCGAGTGAAAACCGAGTGAAAACCGAGTGAAAACCGAGTGAAAACCGAGTGAAAACCAAGTGAAAACCAAGTGAAAACAGAGTGAAAACCAAGTGAAAACCAAGTGAAAACCAAGTGAAAACCAAGTGAAAACCAAGTGAAAACCAAGTGAAAACCAAGTGAAAACCAAGTGAAAACAGAGTGAAAACCAAGTGAAAACCAAGTGAAAACCAAGTAAAAACCAAGTGAAAACCGAGTGAAAACCGAATGAAAACCAAGTGAAAACCAAGAGAAAACCGAGTGAAAACCAAGTAAAAACCAAGTGAAAACCGAGTGAAAACTAAGTGAAAACCAAGTGAAAACCAAGTGAAAACCAAGTGAAAACCGAGTGAAAACCGAGTGAAAACCGAGTGAAAACCGAGTGAAAACCGAGTGAAAACCGAGTGAAAACCAAGTGAAAACCAAGTGAAAACAGAGTGAAAACCAAGTGAAAACCAAGTGAAAACCAAGTGAAAACCAAGTGAAAACCAAGTGAAAACCAAGTGAAAACCAAGTGAAAACCAAGTGAAAACAGAGTGAAAACCAAGTGAAAACCAAGTGAAAACCAAGTGAAAACCAAGTGAAAACCAAGTGAAAACCAAGTGAAAACCAAGTGAAAACCGAGTGAAAACCAAGTGAAAACCAAGTGAAAACCAAGTGAAAACCAAGTGAAAACCACGTGAAAACCAAGTGAAAACCAAGTGAAAACCAAGTGAAAACCAAGTGAAAACAGAGTGAAAACCAAGTGAAAACCAAGTGAAAACCAAGTGAAAACCAAGTGAAAACCAAGTGAAAACCAAGTGAAAACCAAGTGAAAACCAAGTGAAAACCGAGTGAAAACCAAGTAAAAACCAAGAGAGAACCGAGTGAAAACCGAGTGAAAACCAAGTAAAAACCAAGTGAAAACCAAGTGAAAACCAAGTGAAAACCAAGTGAACACCAAGTGAAAACCAAGTGAAAACCAAGTGAAAACCAAGTGAAAACCAAGTGAAAACCAAGTGAAAACCAAGTGAAAACCAAGTGAAAACCAAGTGAAAACCAAGTGAAAACCGAGTGAAAACTAAGTGAAAACCAAGTGAAAACCAAGTGAAAACCGAGTGAAAACCGAGTGAAAACCGAGTGAAAACCGAGTAAAAACCAAGTGAAAACCAAGTGAAAACAGAGTGAAAACCAAGTGAAAACCGAGTGAAAACCGAGTGAAAACTAAGTGAAAACCAAGTGAAAACCAAGTGAAAACCAAGTGAAAACCAAGTGAAAACCGAGTGAAAACTAAGTGAAAACCAAGTGAAAACCGAGTGAAAACCGAGTGAAAACTGAGTGAAAACCAAGTGAAAACTAAGTGAAAACCAAGTAAAAACCAAGTGAAAACCAAGTGAAATCCAAGTGAAAACCGACAGAAAACCGAGTTAAAATCGAGTGAAATCCGAGTGAAAACCGAGTGACCAAGTGGACCAAGTGCACCAAGTGGACCAAGTGAAAAAAAAAAATAAAAACTAAAAATTGCATAACCGACAAAGTGTAAAATGAAAAGACAAAAGTGAAAAGTGAAAAGTGAAAAGTGAAAAGTGAAAAGTGAAAAGTGAAAAGTGAAAAGTGAAAAGTGAAAAGTGAAAAGTGAAAAGTGAAAAGTGAAAAGTGAAAAGTGAAAAGTGAAAAGTGAAAAGTGAAAAGTGAAAAGTGAAAAGTGAAAAGTGAAAAGTGAAAAGTGAAAAGTGAAAAGTGAAAAGTGAAAAGTGAAAAGTGAAAAGTGAAAAGTGAAAAGTGAAAAGTGAAAAGTGAAAAGTGAAAAGTGAAAAGTGAAAAGTGAAAAGTGAAAAGTGAAAAGTGAAAAGTGAAAAGTGAAAAGTGAAAAGTGAAAAGTGAAAAGTGAAAAGTGAAAAGTGAAAAGTGAAAAGTGAAAAGTGAAAAGTGAAAAGTGAAAAGTGAAAAGTGAAAAGTGAAAAGTGAAAAGTGAAAAGTGAAAAGTGAAAAGTGAAAAGTGAAAAGTGAAAAGTGAAAAGTGAAAAGTGAAAAGTGAAAAGTGAAAAGTGAAAAGTGAAAAGTGAAAAGTGAAAAGTGAAAAGTGAAAAGTGAAAAGTGAAAAGTGAAAAGTGAAAAGTGAAAAGTGAAAAGTGAAAAGTGAAAAGTGAAAAGTGAAAAGTGAAAAGTGAAAAGTGAAAAGTGAAAAGTGAAAAGTGAAAAGTGAAAAGTGAAAAGTGAAAAGTGAAAAGTGAAAAGTGAAAAGTGAAAAGTGAAAAGTGAAAAGTGAAAAGTGAAAAGTGAAAAGTGAAAAGTGAAAAGTGAAAAGTGAAAAGTGAAAAGTGAAAAGTGAAAAGTGAAAAGTGAAAAGTGAAAAGTGAAAAGTGAAAAGTGAAAAGTGAAAAGTGAAAAGTGAAAAGTGAAAAGTGAAAAGTGAAAAGTGAAAAGTGAAAAGTGAAAAGTGAAAAGTGAAAAGTGAAAAGTGAAAAGTGAAAAGTGAAAAGTGAAAAGTGAAAAGTGAAAAGTGAAAAGTGAAAAGTGAAAAGTGAAAAGTGAAAAGTGAAAAGTGAAAAGTGAAAAGTGAAAAGTGAAAAGTGAAAAGTGAAAAGTGAAAAGTGAAAAGTGAAAAGTGAAAAGTGAAAAGTGAAAAGTGAAAAGTGAAAAGTGAAAAGTGAAAAGTGAAAAGTGAAAAGTGAAAAGTGAAAAGTGAAAAGTGAAAAGTGAAAAGTGAAAAGTGAAAAGTGAAAAGTGAAAAGTGAAAAGTGAAAAGTGAAAAGTGAAAAGTGAAAAGTGAAAAGTGAAAAGTGAAAAGTGAAAAGTGAAAAGTGAAAAAGTAAACAAATGAAAAATTGATAAAGTAAAAAAATGAAAAAAGTAAGACAGTGAAAAAATGGTTAAAAAGTTCATAAAAATATAAAATTGAAAAGTGATAAAGTAAAGAATTAAAGGGTTTGAAATTAAAAGAAAACAATAAAGGGAGTAACAGAGTAAAAGAGTAAAAAAGTAAAAGAGTAAAAGAGTAAAAGAGTAAAAGAGTAAAAGAGTAAAAGAGTAAAAGAGTAAAAGAGTAAAAGAGTAAAAGAGTAAAAGAGTAAAAGAGTAAAAGAGTAAAAGAGTAAAAGAGTAAAAGAGTAAAAGAGTAAAAGAGTAAAAGAGTAAAAGAGTAAAAGAGTAAAAGAGTAAAAGAGTAAAAGAGTAAAAGAGTAAAAGAGTAAAAGAGTAAAAGAGTAAAAGAGTAAAAGAGTAAAAGAGTAAAAGAGTAAAAGAGTAAAAGAGTAAAAGAGTAAAAGAGTAAAAGAGTAAAAGAGTAAAAGAGTAAAAGAGTAAAAGAGTAAAAGAGTAAAAGAGTAAAAGAGTAAAAGAGTAAAAGAGTAAAAGAGTAAAAGAGTAAAAGAGTAAAAGAGTAAAAGAGTAAAAGAGTAAAAGAGTAAAAGAGTAAAAGAGTAAAAGAGTAAAAGAGTAAAAGAGTAAAAGAGTAAAAGAGTAAAAGAGTAAAAGAGTAAAAGAGTAAAAGAGTAAAAGAGTAAAAGAGTAAAAGAGTAAAAGAGTAAAAGAGTAAAAGAGTAAAAGAGTAAAAGAGTAAAAGAGTAAAAGAGTAAAAGAGTAAAAGAGTAAAAGAGTAAAAGAGTAAAAGAGTAAAAGAGTAAAAGAGTAAAAGAGTAAAAGAGTAAAAGAGTAAAAGAGTAAAAGAGTAAAAGAGTAAAAGAGTAAAAGAGTAAAAGAGTAAAAGAGTAAAAGAGTAAAAGAGTAAAAGAGTAAAAGAGTAAAAGAGTAAAAGAGTAAAAGAGTAAAAGAGTAAAAGAGTAAAAGAGTAAAAGAGTAAAAGAGTAAAAGAGTAAAAGAGTAAAAGAGTAAAAGAGTAAAAGAGTAAAAGAGTAAAAGAGTAAAAGAGTAAAAGAGTAAAAGAGTAAAAGAGTAAAAGAGTAAAAGAGTAAAAGAGTAAAAGAGTAAAAGAGTAAAAGAGTAAAAGAGTAAAAGAGTAAAAGAGAAAGAGAGTAAAGATTGTCAACCAATTTAATCCTTAGCACAATCACTCTAAGAGCCGTATGCGTGCAGTGACTAAGCTTTGGAGCGCGAGTTTAATGAACCAATGGGTACGTAACGACTAAAGAACGAAGCGCGTTCATGAGACGATCATACCAATCAATCAATTTTACATATTTCATGAAATTATTCTTTATTAAATGTTAATATCACTACAGTGAAAAATGCTGATGAATTTTGAAGACAATTTCCTCATCGGATATTTATTCGTTTCACCACTCCTTCGACACCATTCGTACCAGACACGAAACGAAATGCATTCCGTTCTTTTTTTGTCCACCCATAAATGCCATTCAATCAAGGAAACAGTCTTCGATGTTATTCCACTCCTAATCGAAAATATTTTAACCTAAATTTGGAAGTGTTGCCAGTACGGTACGACCCAGTCACCCAGAGTACAAACTTACATTATCACTCTCCCAATCGAAATCGTTTATGTCTAGCAGAACTGATTTCTTCTTTTCTCACATTTCCTGACCAATTACAAAACAATCATGGCACCGCTGTCACCTAAAATGTCCATGACTGAAAAAAATCAGCACCACCAAGCCCCGACAGGAAGCGAACGGAGAATAAACCACTTGCAGCATAAAATCCTTCCATCCATCCATTCCAAAGCACTAGAATCGAGCAAAATGCAATTCTTATACTTCTTTCAGAATGAAATAAAGAGTTGAAAAGAAAACTACTGAAAAGCGGAGATGAGCTTTCCGGTGTACACAAGCAAGACTGAAAAAAAATCGCAGATCCGAAAGAGTATCGTTGCACGCTGTCTCTACCGTCGCGCCTCACCGTCCCGGATCCCTGCTGTATTCCTGCAGTGGGTGAAAGGGTGTTATTGAGATCGATTTAAACTCCGAAATGAACTAGTATCGTGCTACTTTTCAGAAATAAAAATGAGGAAAACTTTTCAGTTCCTCATTCGCCCTGGGATGGATGGATAGAGAGGTGGAAGCGCGATCCGAAAGCATGCAGCGAATCAGAAATGCTTCACAGCCTCACCAAACGGACCGTAGGTTGGTAGCGAACCGGCTTAGCTGCCGCACATATATGTACGGAAAAAAACGGGTTCCGGATGAGGAAAAAGTTTTATTTCCGCCCGCACTGGATGAGTTTGTTGTGTAGCTAGGTACTATACGTACCGTTGCTGTCTATTTTCACGCTTTTTTCGTTTCGTGGATTTTCTTTGATTTTTATATCGTTCCTTTCAGGCTCCCTAAGCCTACTTGGATAGTCGAGCGAGTTGATTTTCGGTCCTGTCCTGTAAGCCCCGGGAAGCAAACAGGAAAATACATTCCAGACCTAGGCTAGCCCCCGATTGTTTGCCGAAGCGCAAGTGGTTTCTTTTATCCCGGCTACTTACTCTTGCGGAATGTATTTTGCTTCTTCTTTTTTTCCGTCTTCGTATTCTTCTCACAGTAGTTGTTCTCGATTTCTTTTGAAGAGGATTATTTCATCAAAAAGTTTAAATCACTTGTTCGTTACGTCAGTCCGTGTGTTGGTCCGGAAAATATAAAGTGGTTGCACGCGGATGCGAGAGGACGGAAGGAGTGTTGGTTGCGGAGAGCAAGAAAAAGTTCACTTCCTGTGCTGATAAGCTGTAAAATTGATTTTCTACGTGATATTTTGAAAGTTGCCGGAAGTTGAATTCAAGCTGTTACAAGGATTTACTTCGGGATGCATTTTGATGTGTTTGTTCGCTCAGTTTGTAACTGCTGGGGAGTTGTTTGTAGTTCTATCACGTGTAGCCTACTACGATTGGTGGTGTTTTTCGGATGACACAGTGTAGTGACGTTGTTAATGCTCTGAAATATTCTCTCCTCTTTGTTTGTCTTGATAAGTACTGTGAACCAGCCTACTCGTTATTAAAATTTATATATTTGACTTGTCTCATGAAGACAATCTGGTTAGATTTCTTCAACAGTATTTTTATGTCATATAATTTATTTAATGTAAAATGTCTTTATTTCGACACCTGAAATTAGGTAATACTTATTCCTAAATGCTAACGACCAATTAAACCATGTCGAGTTTTCCAAGCCAGTCTATTACATACAATACCTAGCAGCTCAACGAAGAACCCAACGACACTCAAAGTCAAACCGATCGCATAGATCGTCCACACCAGCGAAAGATCACCAACGGCAATCGTCGAGTAAGGAATCAGACGACGTTCCACCTCCACCGGATCCACGTACTGATCTTGTCCGATAAAATGGTACAGACCCGATTCGATCAAGACCATACTATACCAATTTAACGGATCGTACATCGGTACCACATTCAGCACGACAGCCATCAGTGGAAAACTATGCGTAGTTGTCTTTGATATCCGGTAGTACCGACCATAAGCTGCATCCTTAGGTTTGTAGTATAACTCAACGCACATTTTTCGGTTGAGAACCTCACAGTAACCCATCTGATAGTAGAACCGCGCCGAATCTTCGGCCGAATCAAAAACGGGCTCTTCCTCCGAATCACATTCTCCATAGTGACGAAAGTTGGCATTCTCCTTAGTAGCCCAACTCGGCATTTCACCCGTGAATTCAATGCTCGACCAGCAGCAGGATTCATTGACCTGCTCGAGTGTGTCTAGCTCTGGAAGAAATCGTGGTCGGAGTAGAAACGAAATCACCAACGATTGATAGGACGAAACCAGGACGATGCTGGTCAACATAAACAATCCAACGATCAGCCGATCCATATTTCGCCCGAACCTGATCTTTGATCCGGTGAAGCTAACACTTAACAGTTGAAGAACTTTCACGACGAACCCAATAAAAGATGACTTTTTAAACAGAATCAGTTCTCGAAGAAGTGCAATCCCACAGACGGTCGCCATATAGGTAATCCAAACGAACTTATCATAAGGATCCGATAGAATAGCAAGAATCGGTTTTTCCGAACTTCTTGGAACGATAATGCAGTAGCTTGTGAACCTCCCAAGGTAGAGTAGATCAGCAGTCATTGATTCCATGTAAAACATTTGATAGGACACCAGGATATTTCCCGATAAATGTTCGGGTTGCGATACGAAGGTGGCATTGTAGCGATCAGCTACGGTTTGAAATAAGTACAAATCCGTCGGTTCGTTTACGAAATTAGCAGTTATTGAATATCCCAACATGTTCCTCGCAGCCAAAGTGATCGGATCGAAGGTTAGAGTTCTCCAGCTTAACAGCTCCTGACGATAGCGATGATAGAAACGGATAGGATGATCCGGATCGTCATGAGCTAGGTAGACGATGCTGTAAGCTTCTCGATTCATTAAAGTGTTGTAGAGGGCAGGAAACGTGGCCCGATCGGTGATGGCGATTGTTGGGGATACCGATTCGTAACTCATGTATGTTCCGTTGGCGGTGTTTCCGCCAATCAGCAGAACGGCACAGGTCCAACGGGATGCGGTTAGGTATTTAAAGTCCCTTTCGTTCGATACGATTCGCACGCTGAATGCAAGCTGTTCCACTAGACCACCCAAAATGGCGTCTACGAATGTGACATCAGTGGTGTTTTCAACGAAAACGTCCACCCAGGAACGAAGCGGACAGATTAGATGTTTCAGATGGACCACTTGCAGGATAATTGTTTCCGGATTAACGACGAGTTTTGAGGCTTGCGATTGGAAGGAACCGGTAAGCAGAAGTGCCGTCCACAAGAAGAACATGTTGAGTGAGTGAAGTGTTGCGCTATATTAACTGGGAAGAATATTTGCTCGTCACAGTAGGCGTGGGAATGGTCAATAATTTATATGTGTTATTTTCATAGAGTAATGGATTGAATATTTGATAACCTGCCGCACCATAGTGGCTCATCATGAGGGAGAAGGAGTAAGAAATTGTGATGGAATAGGATACGCCTAAACCAGCTCTAGAATTTTTTTTTAAATTTAGATAAACAAAACACTAGTACTTCAAATATGTCCTGTATAGTATTTTATAGTTTTAATCGACTGTGATTGTTTTGGAGATCTCACGGGTCTTTACCGTCGAGTAAAGTGTTCTACGGAAATATGCACTATATCACTCAAATAAAAAAAGACGTAATAAAATTGTATTTCAAACCCTGCTAGATCTTTTAGGTAATCAACGCGATACAGTTGAGTTTCAGAGATGATGTTGTTGAAAGCGCTCCCCGTACGGTGACAGCAGTAAACAAAACATTTCGCAACAGTAAAGATCATGTATTTTTCACACCAGTTGTAAAAGCTATCAATGTAGTTCGCGGTAGTTCCTTATAACAAGAAATATTTTCAAATTATTAATGAAGAAAGGTTTCGTTCTCTGGTTTAGGGCGTATACCACATTATTCATAAATAATGAAAATAATAGCGAACCTTGTGTACTACCTTGTAGAATTCCGGAATTGACAGAAAACAAATCAACTTCGACAGTATCTTTTGGCAGTATATCCAACTGGCGGCATCTGTAATGGTAGGCGGAATAGTTTTTTCCCGAGTGAGTAGTAAAATTCGAAGTGATGTAAGTTCAGGCATGGTGTGAGTAAGTGGAATTAAAATTTTCTTGCCACCCCATTATTGACTATTTGGAGACACCTTTTGCTAACGGGCTGTATGATCGACGGCTCAGCGAAAATGTGCTTGTGGATTACTGTAACTACAAATGTTCCACAGCTAGGTAACAATTACTGAGATAAAACCTTCTTTTCGTGTGTACTGAAGCCTACGTACCTACCCGGGAAGTGGAGATTAATGGTGTTGTCTCCTACAGGGGCCCTAATTACGAAACATGGGGTTGGCTTCTACCAGAATCTTTTGTTTCAGTCAGTAAAAATTCTGGTATGCAAGCAAGTGCGTCCAGCAAACATCGAGGAGTATAGGAAAACAACTTTCATGAGCCTCACTTTGAACCTGTTCGTCCAAACATTCTTCATTTGTACGGGGCTCGTCTACCTGTTCGCCTTTTTGTGCCGCGGGGCAGAAACTGCCGCCGTTGCAAACAATGGGGCCATAGAGTTGCTCATTTTAGAAATAAGGCAAGAAAAATGCAGAGAGAATCATGAAAAGTTTTCTTTCTATGGAGAGACCCCGCATGAACTATCGACATATCCCACATATAAATTGTACGGGGACCACGACTAATTTCTACTGTTCTCTAAAGAGCGAGAGTGTGAATCATTTTCTCTTCTAAGCTTCCTCGTAAATGCCTGAAAGTATCCCTTGATGAGTGCTGGGTAAGTGGCCCCTGATCACGGATATTCCATTTCAGTCCTATTATTTTCCTAGGTTTTACACAATGAATTTGTACTGTGTAAAACCTGGTTAACCTCCGACGTAGATCTTCGAGGATTTTAATATTATTCGCCAGGGCCGCTAAAACACTATGGAGGACTTTTTTTTCTTAATCAAAATGTATTATTTTAATCGGATTAGAAACGCTATCAAGGAGCTGAAAAATAACAAAACTGCGGGGTGGGACCAGCTCCCGGCTGAACTTCTTAAACACGGCAGTGAGCAACTATATGAAGTCTTACACCATATTATGTCGAAATTATGGGAAGAAGAAGAAATACCTGCTAACTGGCTAGACGGTCCCATTTGCCCCATCTTTATGAAAGGGCAGTGCTCTAATTACCGAGGAATAACCCTTTTCAATTCTGCGTATAAAATCCTGTACCAAGCCGTGAGGGTTGATTAACGACGAATCAAACCCTGAGAAAAATCCTCGATGAATTCCGAGAGTGCTACTTCCAGACACATCTTCTGTTCAAAGATTTCAAGGCAGCGTACGATTCAGTGAAACGGCAAATTATGCTAGAACATGGTTCTCCGAAGAAACTAGTACAGCTGATTCATGTAACGTTGGATGCGGATGAAATTTCGACATGCTTCGAATGGATTGAAGCAGGATGATACGCTGGTAAACAACGTGGGTCCAGTAGTCGTAGTGGTAGTGTAGTAGTGCTGGATGGTGAAATATTTGAAATTGTAGATGAATTTGTGTACCTTGGAACTCGCATTCGTCGTGACTTCCTTCGGGTGATATCTCGGGTCAGATCCAATCGTTATACGTTAAACACGCATCTCCAGCGTATTTGGGTTGTGGATACCAGTCTCTGCGCTTGTGATGACGGTTTCTCGCGACATTGAACATGTTGTCTGGTCGTGCGCGTAGAGTTGTCGTATATGTCCCCTTTGGTCTCTGCTACCCTTATGTTGGAATCAATCCCTCTTATGTATGTCTTTTGCTTTACTTATAAAAAGCTTAATAGTTTTTTCCATTGTTTCAATGTTCAATCAAATAAGAGTTTTTGTTAAAAAATTACAAATTGTACATCTAGTCTTTAAAAGTGTTTCCAACTGCATCCGTTAGTCTGAATAAAATTGCATTAGTATTTTGTTGTATATCGATCTGAATTCCTTGTTTTAAGATGTAGATGTGTCAAAATGTATTCCCCTTAGTTTTAATATAGAAAATAATTTCAAGTATTATCCCATATTTTCAGGAAATTTTAATTGTAAAGCAAAGAAATTTGCATCTAAATAAAAATATGAAATTGTTGTACATCGAAAATTCCCGAGAAAGCTTCAATCCGAATTATGAGAAAGACTCCCCCAGAATCCCGTGAAGGATTCCAAAAGAATTCTGTGAGGGGTATCAGAAATCCATCAAGATTTCCAAAGATCCCTTCCTTAGAATCCTGGAGAAGATTTCAGCACAATCCTGTGTAAGATTTCATCAGAGTTCTGAAGTATTCCTTCAGAATCTATCAGAATGTTGTAAGAAATTCCATCAGAAGCATGGAAAAGATTCTACCAGCATTGTTCTACAAATTCCGTCAGAATTCTAAGTAGAATTCCATCCAAAGTATTCCCGCTGAATCCAGAGAAGGATTTCATCAGAATACTAGCAAGGAGTCTATCAGAACTCTTGAGTTTTTCATCAGACTGTGACGAAAAAATTCACCAGAATCCTAAGAATCATTGCACTAGAATCTTTAGAAAGATCCCAGCAGAATTATGCCACAGATTCCACCGGAATAATAAGGATTTCTCTGGCTTTTATCAGCAGAATCCGAATTCTGGAGAATCCCATCAGAATGTTATGAAAGATTCCATCAATATATTGAGAAGGATTCCGCGAGAATCCTGAGAAAATTCCGTCGGAGTCCGTAGAAGTATTCTGAACAGAATTACGTTAGAATACATCTACATTTTATCACAATGTGACAAAAGATTTCCTACGAATTCTGAGAATTCTACCTGAATGATGAAAAGGATTCCATCGGAATTCATCAGGATCCCGGAAATGTTGCGAAGGATTCCATCAGAATCCTCACAGAAATTTCACCGGCATCCTGAGAGATTGCTTCAGAATTCTTAGACAGTTGAATCCTGTAGACTTACAGACGATTTGAAAGTGCTATTCCAGCTACCAGTGCTAGAGTTCCTTGCTGAGTGCTCCTGTCCAGAAGCAATTTTACTTCCAGAGATCTCGGAGAAAAATTTTAGCTTGGACCGCTATCCTACCAGTCCGAGCCTTGTGTCTTTTTCAGAAATGGTGTATCTTCAGCAGTGCTGTGCAATCTCACGATGATCTTTGAATTGTGATGGTAAATAAGAAATGACCGTATCACCACAGAAATGACCATCATTTGATTTCCATTTTCTTCACATAGTGTTTCAGTTAACCATCTCTCACAGAAGCCGTGCGAAAGAGCGCTTTGAAATGACAGATAGATTGAGTACTACAGGAGAACCGTCTTACTGTTGCCAATTCATTGGAGTGAGAACTGGAATTCAATATAATCATCGTTTACTGTTTTGACTGCTAACCATTTCAGTCGAATTTGTCTAGTCGTTTTGATATTGGTACCGTGATGGAGCTCAGCACTAGTCTACATGTAGGACTTATAGTTGAGCGACCGAAAATAAAAGTCGCAAGGACACAACATGCTTCGTAAAACCCTTTTCAAATATATTAGAAGATAAAAACCGGATATAAATTTTAAACCTAAAAATCGGACTTTACTTTGTAAGAATCGGATAAAAAAAAACCTTCAGTAAAAAATCCGGAAAAAATATATCCGATTCTTACAAAGTAGTTTTTGTTAGCCGACTTTTAATCTTGAACATTAAGATATACGGATGCTCCTACGAGCGATTTATTTATTTTTAATCGAGTTTTATACAGGAGGTTCATCCTTGCCGAGTTTTACGGGTGAGAACTTTTTAAGCGATTCTTATGCTGAAGGATTTCTGTCCGATTTTTATGCTTGAAGTTTATTTCCGATTTTTATATTCTAATATGTTTGAAACACGTTTTGCGAAGCATGTTCTATTCTTGCGACTTTTATTTTCGGTCGTTCAATTGAGCTAAATAAACCATTAAAGCCATATTAACTATTCAAAAGCGCTAATACGCTTTGACTTTTGATTTGCTGTATTCTCGTAATTTGGTGTAATTTCGGCAAAGAAAACTTCTTCAGTTGCTACTACCAATGGTAACGATGTGGATTAAGGACATTATATATGCGAGCCACAACATAGCTGCTACGCCGCACACATCCCTCTCCCCTGCCTAACCATGTATCTGACATGAACAAATATGAAAATACAAAATACAAAAATTTCTTTAGCCCTTTCGAAGAATCACACCAATCCAGAGCTCGGGCTACCACCCGAAACCGATCAAAAGCCAAGGCCTACTATGGCTCTTTCGCGAAAAAATCATGCGTTGATAATTGTGACAAGTATCAGGTGTAGGATTTCAATTGTGAACTGTAAATTAAGGTGGGGTAACAGTGCGCAGTTATTCAAACCTGGGAGGCGGCGAAGAGCCATATGCAGGGTTTAGCTGCTGAGACATTTTCTATTCAAAAGCTAGTTTCGTTGTCCAACGGTAGCAGCTGTATACAATGCAAATAAAGCAATATCCCCTAGGAAACAAGATGGCGGGATTCCAATAAGGGATAGGCTGGGTTTCAAGCCGCGTCAGTTCTCCCAAGCTGGACGAAAGGCTTTCAGGTTCAATAAGTTTCAGCAAAAGATCGCTGGACACTGCACAGCAATTTTAGACTAGCTGATTTGAGTGAAGCATTTGAGCATAGACATTGCGATTTTTGCGGGGTGAAGGGTCATCTCAAAAAGAGTTGCTTTAAACTGAAAAATTTAAAAAAGATGCAGTTAAATTAGTCGAACAAATGAAGCCAGGGATATCGGGAAGTAATCAGGCAGGTAAGTTAGGATTGGAATCCATGAATGTTACTTCCATTAACAAATTAAATGAGTCATGTTTGGTGAAGGTACGAGTTTGTGTGGCGTAAGAATATCGTAGTGTGATACGGTCTTATTCGAGCAACCTATCGGAAATAGCAACACTACTTCGAAAGGTTACGCAACCGACATAGTGTGCCATGATATCCATTTAGGAACATTCTCGTCTCTGCGATAAACCCATATGAATCCTCACATTTTACTAGCAGCTTCTCTGGAGGTAAGTCGCATATTCACAGCGCTAGAGTTGAAGATAGAACTTTGGAAATGGAAGCTGATTGTGGTTCCTCCGCTTCTGTAATTAGTAAAACACAGTATTTTTCGCAATTTGATAAACCTTGACAGAAATCCTCTGAGCAATTGATTGTTGTCAAGTTGTCAATGGTGCTAAACTGGTTATAGTCGGAGAGGTTAAAGTCAGGGTTGACTTTAGGGGAAAACAGCATTTTTTGAAGCTTTTGGTGCTAAATTGAAATAATTTTATTCCTCTATTCGGCAGACAATGGTTGGATGATTCCATTCCCAACTGGAAAACATTTTTCTCCGATTTTTTATTGGTAAACAGTCTGACTGATAACAACAGTGTTGCAGTTGTCGCTGAAATTAAACAAAAATTTGGACCTTTGTTTAAAAAAGATTTTAACCAATTTTGGGATTTGAAGCAGACTTGGATCTGAAATCAGATAGACCGATTGTTAAGAGAGCGTATGAGGTTCCCTATCGTTTAACGGATATAGTTTTAGAATATTTAGATAAACTGGAGAGGGAGAAAGTAATTACCCCAATTCAAACCAGTGAATGGGCGTCTCCAGTAATTGTTGTAGCGAAAAAAAAACGATCCAATTAGACTTGAAATTTATTGCAAGATTTCTGTTAATAAAGTAATTATTCCAAATAGCTATCCATTACCCACAGCTCTAGATTTATTGGCTGGAGACTAGTAAGAACGGTGAAAGAGGCTTTAAAAAGGTTTTTAGTTGAACCAGTGAGCAGTTTGCGAGTTGGATGTGGAAGACCAAATAAACTATTTTCTGTTTAATTTTCGTAGCTGTTCGACAAGTGATGGACAATTTCCATCAGAGTAGATTTTCTCTTTTACACCTAAACCACTAATTGACCTATATGATCCAAAAAAGACTTATAAACACTACTTAACACAATTAACAAATTATTACAAAGGACAAATCTGCGGCTATGGTAGCAGGTCCTTTGGATAATCTGAAGGCAGGAGATGAGGTGTGGTACAAAAACCACAATCCTCATAACTTTGCTCGATGGATAAAAGCGACGGTTCTAAGACAGATTTCTAAAAATATTTTACAGGTGGAAATTGGAAACGTGCAGGTCAACGCCCATCGAAGTCAACTTAGGGCGGAGTAATGCGGACTTACTGGTCCGGGCGAACTTCCATTTTCTTTCCTCCTTTCGAGGATTCCCCGAAAATTAATACGAAAGAGGGGAGAAAAGGAAAAGTGAAAATGATTTACCGCCATTTAGGCGATCGAAGAGAATTAGAAAAAGTTTAATCGATCAGTACAACATATAAAATTTCAAATATATTGAGGCTGGTCCTATTTCTAACGCTGAACAGTGATCAAGTGTAGTTCGTTATCTGTGCTTGAGAAAGATTAAATATACCGCGTGTAATAGGTTTAGTAGGTATATAATACTAGTGTTTTATTCATCTAGATTTAAAAAAGTCCCTTAAGAACTGGCTCAAACCTATCCTATACCTCCACGATTTCTTACCCCTTCTTCCCTCATAACGAGCCACTGTCGTGCTGCAGGTTATCAAATCTCGCGTGTTTTTTTTTGTAAACGGCCAATAAGCATACTGTCAAATTTCACGTTGAGAGAAAATTCCGGACAAACTGTAACTCGCCAACAGTGGACGTTGGCATTTTATAAAAGAAAAAAACTTTTCTCTTTCGTTTACTGCTGTCACTAATAATCGGAGATTGATCGGGTTTGGCCAGAATTTCCTCTCAAAGTAAATTTTGACGGTATGCTTATTGGCCCTTTTCCAAAAACACGCGTGAAATATTCAATCCATTACTGTGCGGAAATAACACATATAAATTATTCAGCATTCCCACGCCTACTGTGACGAGCAAATATTCTTCCCAGTTAATATAGTACAACACTTCACTCATCTAACATGTTCCTCTTGTGGACGGCATTTCTGCTTGCCGGTTCCTTTCACTCTCAAGCCTCGGAGCACGCCGTTAATCCGGAAACAATTATCCTGCAAGTGGTCCATCTGAAACACCTAATCTGTCCGCTTCGATCCTGGATGGACGTTTTCGCTGAAAACACCACCGATGTCACATTCGTAGATACCATTTTGGGTGGTCTAGTGGAACAGTTTGCCTTCAGCGTACGGATCGTATCGAACGAAAGGAGCTTCAAATACCTAACCGCATCCCGTTGGACCTGTGCCGTTCTGCTGATTGGCGGAAATACCGCCAACGGAGCATACATCAATTACGAATCGATTTCGCCGACAGTCGCTATCACTGACCGGGCCACGTTTCCTACGCTCTACGAGACTTTTATGAATCGAGAAGCTTACAGTATCGTCTACCTAGTTTATGACGATCCGGAAAACCCTATCCGTTTCTATCATCGCTATCGGCAGGAGCTGCAAAGCTGGAGCCATCTTTCCTACGATCCGATCACTTCGGCTTCGAGGAACATGATGGGATATGTAATAACTAGCTATTTCGTTATCGAACCGAGGGAAGTGTACTTATTTCAGACCGTAGCTAATCGTCATAACGCCACCTTTACACCGCAACTCGGACATGAACTGGGAAATATTATAGTGTCCTATCAAATATATCAAAAGGAATCAACTGACCTGCTCTACCTTGGGAGGTTCACAAGCTACTGCATTATCGTTCCTAGAAGTGCGGAGAAACCGATTCTTGCTATTCTATCCGATCCTTATGATAAGTTCGTTTGGATTACCTATATGGCGACCGTCTGTGCGATTGCACTTCTTCGTGAACTGCTTCCCCTAGAACAACCCTCTATCATCAGGTTCATCGTGAAAGTTCTTCAACTGTTAAGTGTTAGCGTTACCGGATCAAAGATCAGGTTTCGGCGAAACATGGACCGGCTGATCGTTGGATTGTTCATGTTGGCGAGTATCGTCCTCGTTTCATCCTATCAATCGTTGGTGATTTCGTTTCTACTCCGACCACGATTTCTGCCAGAGCTAGACACGCTCGAGCAGGTTAATGAATCCTGCTGCTGGTCCAGAATTGAAACCACAGGTTATATGTCAACTTGGACACCAAAGAAAAATGCCAACTTTCGTCACTACGGAGAATGTGATTTGGCGAAAGGAGCCAGGTTTGAGTCGGAAGAGGACATGGCAAGATATCTGCATCAGATGAGTTCATGTGAGGTTTTTGACCGAAAAGTATGCATCGAGTTATACTACAAACCGAAGGATGCAGCTCAGAGTCGGTACTACCGGATATCGAAGGCAACTACGCACAGTTTTCCATTAACGGCTATAATGGGGCACGTGTTACCGATATACGATCCGTTCAATTGGTATAGTATGGTTTTGATCGAAGCGGGTCTGTACCATTTTCTAGTACAGGATCAGTACGTGGATCCGGTGGACGTGGAACGTCGTTTGATTCCTTACTCGACGATTGGCGTTGGTGATCTGTCGCTGGTGTGGACGATCTATGCGATCGGTTTGACTTTGAGTGTCGTTGGGTTTTTCGCTGAGCTGCTGGTTATAGGATGTAGTAGATTGGTTCGGAGAATTCGACGTGGTTTGATAGGAGGTTAGCTTTTTCTGTAGTGTCTGAACAAGATAAATACATTATTTTGTGGAAAAATTTATATGAGATATGACTAGTTGATTTCTTGGTATTAGAAGACTAAGAGATGTGTTTATCACTTTTATGTTCATTCGAACCTTGAATTGTGGAATCAGGAAAGTAATCCAATCGGAAATTCGTTAGTTTCTGTAGAACTTTTAATATAAACGTAAATAAAATTCGTTTAACATTTACACATAAATACACAATAAAAAAAAATCTTGTAATATGACGTTGGAAAGTATACAAATAAAACGGTTTTTAACAGGCGCAGTAACTCAGTTTAATTGACGCTACACGAAAATGCGACATAATCTTTGTCCGACAACGTTTTGCCGATAACGTATGGCTAACGACATATCCGAAAGTCACGTACTAAGAACGTTGTAACGATCCTCAATGTATGGAAGATAGTTTCTTGAATTTCATTGGAAATATGTCATCGGGTTTTTTTGGGATTTTAACCGTTTTGACGGTCATTCATCCCATGCTTTATTGATAATTGGTTAAAAACATACAATTGTTTTAACAAATTTGTGTCTTTAAGAAATTTTATGAGCTTTTTCTCTTCGATTATACTTGGACCAAGTATTTCGTTGATGGTTGATTCAAATTCAGAGTTTCTGCAATCCAGAAGTATATGTTGTACTGTCACTGCTACGCCGCATGTTTGACAGATGTTTTTATCTCTGCTGAAAATGTGTTGATGTGTGAGTCGAGTGTGGCCTATCCGGAGACGACTGATAGCTCTTCTTTCGGTGGCAGTTCCCCTAACTGGCCATTTATTGGTGGTTGATTTTAGAGATCTCAGAAATGATACGCTGTTATACCAATAGGTTTCCCATTTGCGCATGGATGCACATTTTGCAGTTTCGGATGACATCTTCACTTGGGACGTCGCATACCAAACTTTCACTCGTTTGTGCCGCTTTGACAAGTGCATCGGCTTTCTCATTACCTATTATTTTTACGTGCCCAGGTATCCAGCACAAAGTTACATTTTTATTACTCGCTGTTTCTTCAATCGCCTGCACCCAAGCGTGGCGCGAATTCCCGTTGTCTAGAGCTTACAGTACACTTGCCGAATCAGTAAATATTACAGATACAGAGTTTTCAGAGCATATATGCTTTATCGCATAAAGTATTGCCATCGCCTCAGCAGAGATAAAATTGAACATACTAGAGGGAGTTGCTTGCTAATTTCGATGTTTTCACAGGTGATTCCAAAACCAACAGCTGCGTCCGTAACTGAGCCATCGGTAAAAATTTGTTTGTGAGTCAGGTACTTGGTTTCTCCTGTTGCTAGGAATAGCTGTTGAGCTTTAGATGGTGCCTCACCAACTTTGTACTTGGTTTTAGTAGTCCAATCTATTTGAAGGCTTGTTGTATTCGCTGGACGTTCCCCGACACGTAATAGAGAGGTGATGTTTGGGAGTGCTTCTCCGGTTAAAATTCGATATCCTGTCATTGCTCTGCTTACCGATGGAAAAATACTTGGCATTCCATTACTTGGCGATAGATTTGGGAAGATTTGGCTTGATTTTTCCGTTAGTCTAATGGCCTTAAACGCTCCTGAGGATTCCCGTATAGCTGAGTTGTATAAAGGTTGCATACTTTTGATCGCTGTTACACTACCGCTGTTAGTTAACGAAAACCCAAAAAGTAATTTTGGTAACACTGCCGCATTTGTTATTTGAAACAGAGATTTCCTTGTTGATCCGTTCATTCTGTTACTTAAGATCTTCAGCAGATTTAACATAGCCTGCGTATTTCGTCGAACTGCTGCTGCATGGCATTTGAAATTCAACCGTCTGTCCAGAGTCACGCCGAAAAATTCTAGCATTTTGCACTTCTGGTACTGATGCGTTGTTAATTACAACTGGAGGGAGTTCGGGATGTTTACGTTTCTTGCACAGATGCATGTAGCCAGGCCCGACGAGAGGGGGGGTCAGGGGGGGCAACTACCCTGGGGCCCGGGTCTATTTTGGGGGCCCGCATTTTTAACTGAATTAAATTTATTTTAATTTAATTGATGAAGTTTATTGTTTCTGTCGACACTGCAAATATATTACAATCAACTACTTCAACTTTAGCGGCATTAATTGGGTTCGCAATAATACATCATTTCTGTACCCAGACTCATCACACTCATCAACTAACACGTGTATCACTCAGCTACTCGACGGTTACAGCACCGCGGGGCTAGTTCAACTATGTGACGTCACTAATGACAACAACTGTATTTTGGATCTTTGCTTTGGAAGCCAGGAGCTCTCCGATCACTTTGCCGTTTGTCGTGCTCCAGCTCCTCTCGTTAAACTATGCCAACACCACCCTGCTCTTCATTGTTTTCTCCGAAAATGTGTACCTTGTACATTCGAAGATACCACTGAGAAACTGACATATGCCTATCGCAAGACAGATTTTCGAGGAATGCACCTTTTCTTGTCTCGTATCAATTGGAATGAAATCTTGTCACAATCTGATGCAAACGCAGCGGCTGAAATTGTTTCGAACGTACTGATTTATGCTATCGACCAGTTTACTCCCAAAAATGGTCGAATCGTACACTAAAAAAGTTTAAATTGGCCAAAAGGTCAGCTCTAAAAAAGTTTTCGAAATACCGAACCGATATGCAAAGAATCAGAATCTTTTTAAATCATTGTTACAAGAGACTTAATAAGTCTCTCTTCAATTCCTACCTTCATCGTATTCAGAGCCACCTTCGTAACAATCCAAAAAAGTTTTGGAATTACGTTAATGAACAGAGGCGTGAGTCAGGTTTACCCACTTCTATGTCGCTGGGTGATTTAGAAGCGACTTCATTGCCCGACATCTGTGAGTTATTTCGCCAACAATTCAGCAGTGTTTTTACCAATGATACTCTTAATAATCAACATGTCTCCGCAGCAGCCGACAACATTCCCCGTAGGACTAGTATTGGACCTCATTTCACGATATCTTCGGATATTGTACAAAAAGCTTGCATAAAACTCAAGTGTTCTAACACTCCTGGACCTGACGGAATCCCATCATCTATCATTAAAAAATGCTCGTCGTTGCTTTGCCTACCTCTGTCCGTCGTTTTCAATATATCGTTAAATTCCGGAGTGTTTCCTACCATCTGAAAATCATCTTACGTTTTTCCGGTTTATAAAAAAGGATCCAAAAGCGAAGTTCCCAATTACCGAGGAATCGCATCTTTAGGTGCACTATCGAAATTATTGGAGCTCATCGTTCTCGAGTTTTTGACACATTGTTGTTCTAGATACATCTCAGAAACTCAACACGGTTTCATTCCCAGGCGATCTACTTGCACTAATTTAGTAGCCTACACCTCATTTATCGCTCGCTCGCTACAGGATCGATTGCAGGCTGATGCAATATACACCGATCTGTCGGCCGCCTTCAATAAAATCAACCAATGGCTTCGATCTTACTTGTCAGGCCGTAAAATGCCTGTTAAAATCGGGAATCATTTATCCTCATCCTTCGACGTAACGTCCGGCGTACCTCAAGGCAGCCATATCGGTCCTTATATTTTTCTTCTATACATAAACGATCTGGATTCATTGATTAAGTGCTTCAAGGTGTCTTATGCCGATGATTATAAGTTATTCCATATAGTTAAAAGTTACTCTGATGCTTTGTTTTTGCAATCTCAGTTAGACATTTTCGCTAATTGGTGCATGACTAACAGGATGGTTTTGAATGCCTCGAAGTGTTCTGTGATTACGTTTGCACGAAAACGCTCCATCGTAACATTCGACTACACTATCTTGCAAAACAAATTAAAAAGAGAAACTACAGTGAAAGATTTAGTGGTTCTTGTGGATTCAAAGCTTACATTTAAGGATCACATTGCTTTTATCTCGTCTAAGGCTTCGCGTAATCTAGGAGTTATTTTTAGGGTTACTAAGCATTTCACTAACGTACAGTGCTTAAAAACGTTGTACTGCTCGCTCGTTCGTTCCACACTGGAATACGCCGCCGTTGTTTGGGCTCCTTTCTACAAGAACAGCATTCAACGCATCGAGAGTATTGAGCGTAAATTTGTGCGTTTTGCGCTGCGCCACCTGCCTTGGAGCGATCCCTACAATCTGCCCAGATACGAAGATCGTTGCAACCTCATTGGTCTTGAAACACTGTCTTTGCGCCGCAATGTGACCAAAGCGTCTTTTGTCTCTGATCTGTTATTGTCTCGCATTGACTGCCCTGATTTACTCCGTCTTCTCAACATTGATATTCGCCTCCGAAACCTTCGTTCCTACTCTTTTGACCGTCTTCCAGTGTCTCGTACTAATTATGGCAAAAATGAACCCGTCAGCAGCATTTGTAGAGTGTTCAATCAATGTTACAATGTCTTTGACTTCAATTTGTCTCGCACTTCTTTAAAAAAATTGTTTTCGCGCACCCTTTCCCAAACCTGATAGTGTTAGCCAATTTTTTATGTTAATGTTAATACTTTACCTATGTAAGATAGAGTTTAAGAAGTGTTTATTTTAAGCAGTGTTTAGTGTTAGTCATTGTATCATTTGGTTTGTTTGTTAAATGTTGATACCTAAAAGATAGAGGTTTTGTGCCTACGGGAGAAGGAGCTTTTGAAAATCCACTCCCGCGGCTTTTTCCCTCTGAATAATAATAACAACGTTCCAATGGTTTTCTGAAGTACGTGAACGTAACCCAATTAGATTCATTCAACAGTGCAATTTATCGCAAGTGTTTGTCAAAGTGTACAGTATGAAGTTGTTTACAATTTATCATATTCTTAGCTAATGTTACTAATAAAAGTTGGATATTTTCGGAATGGGGTTGACGAGTAGATGACGAAAATCAATGAATGAAGCCACTTTGAAAACCAAGATTCCAGTTAAGACATCTCTATAACCAAAAATATTGACATTTTCGAAAAAGATAATCAAAGAATTGATATAGGTATATTGATTTGTGATGCGGATGATATGATTATAGAAAACTTCTCTGAACCATAAGACGCTATATTGGCCTTCAAAAGGGCATCGCTCATCTACTCGGCAAACCCGCTTAAAAATACCCTCATAGTTTATACAGATATTGTTTGAAATAGCTCCAAGGTACCATTTCTATCATCTACTCATTAAGCCCGTTTCAAAAATTCTCAAATTGTTAGGGTTATCGAGATTATTGTTCAATCGGAAGTCTCCATCCTGGATTTCAAAAAGGTGCCAAATATCCATTTTCATCATGTACTTGTCAAGCCCGTTCCGGAAATACCCATATTGTTAGGGTTATCGATAATGTTGCTCAACCAACGAATTTTGATAAGAATGGGAAGCGAATTTTTTACGATCTAAATCCCAAAAAACGAACTAATTCAATTTACGAACCCTTGGCTTGGTCCGTAAATAGAGGTTCCAGTGTACACATTTGATGCAGAAAAATGTGGGAATTGAACTAGATACTTATTCTACCTATTAGTATTCACCAAAAGTTGAAACTCTTTCTCTCACAACTCTCTGTCTCAGTCTTTCTAACAGCAGACTTCGCTGTTGGATCCCATTCATCGCATTCGGAATGTTTTCTCTCTGAATGTTAGCGCAAATGTAACAACTGATTCCAAAACCGATTTTACCATGTTCAGAAACCAATAAAGAAAATTCGTTCAGGTCATAGTGACAACTGCAATATCTGCATCCAGTGCCTCAAAATCATCAACATGTACCAACAATAAGAAACAAGGCAGCATCAGTGGTGCGAAATTTTACATTCAGTTGCCTATTTCTGATTAATTTGCTGAATTTAATATTCAGTTTCAATGCTTCCCTCATTCATTCACTTCCAAACTGACTGGAATTTTATGCAGAATCGAATGGTTGAGTGCAGAGGAAATATAAATTCACTCACAAACCAAAGCATTCATTTTTTTTCTTTTCATTTCGTTTATTTGATAGGCACAAATGCGTTAGCTTGGCGGTGCCGAATTCTTTTGTTTTTACATTTTGAATATCTTAAAACTAGGAGGTTACAATGTTGAAATATTTTTTTTTATAAAAGAGAAAAAATTTACAGCTATCTTAAGACTAGAAAAAAAAAATTCTATATATAAGAGAGGGGGCAAAAGATTTTTTTTTATGAAAAATTTTAAAACAAGGAATTCAATAGTAATAGTTTTTTAGGAAATATTTACAGTTATCTTAAAACTAACAATATAGTTTGGTACACAAAAGGGGGAACAAATATTCATGAAAAATTTCACAGATGTTTTAAAACTAGGGATACAATTCTATTTACAAGATGGGGGACAATAGTTTTAACAAAGAGTAGAAATTACAACTATCTTAAAACTAGGAATACGGAATACAAATTTGATTTTTTATCGGATACTTATGCTTGGTCATTTCCAAAATCGGTGTAGAAGTAGTTGTATCAAGGACAGGGGAGAGAAGGCGTAGATGGTGACCGGTAGAGAAGAGCAAAACTTGCAACTTTCGGGCAAACGGGAGATCAGCGAAACAAATTTGCGCCTCAGTCTAGTAGGTCGGATTGGCCGATGGTATTCTTCGGACCCGCGAGGAATCCTTCAAAGGGAATCCTTCGGACCTCGAGTCGCTCTCGCTTCAGATTCCGTAGTGATAAGGGCGACGGCGGTTACATAGTGGCAGTCTGGAGCTTATCGGTTCCCCACGGCAAGAGGAAACTTCTAAAAACGAGAAATAAAAAGAGAGGGGCTAAATTGGGATATTTATCGTTTTTATGAAAGTATAAATAAGGGACATATAGGGGAAATCACGATTTGCCAGCATATCTCGGACTGGGACATTGGGTGGTCTACCTCGGGCCCGAAGGGAATCCTTTAACTGAGACCTGGCGTCCAAATACCCGGCGCATACCCAGACAACGTGCTCGATGTCGTGATAGCCCTCGTCACAAGCGCACAGACTACTCTCCGCAAGCCCAATACGCCGCAAATGCGCATCTAAGGTGTAGTGATTGGACATAAGTCGGGACATTACACGAATAAAATCCGGACCCACATCCATCCCCCCGAACCAAGGCTTCGTTGATACCTTGGGGATAATCGAATGTAGCCATCGTCCAAGTTCCCCATTGCTCCACGAGGTTTGCCAACTGTTGAGCGTCCTCTGACGACAAATACTAAAAAATTCGTTGAAGTAGATTGGTCTTTCGTATATGTCACCATTTAATGCGCCCACCTTTGCTAATGCTAATTGTCGGCCTTTTCATTGCCCGGGATAGAACAATGAGAGGGGACCCAAACAAAGGTAATCTGATAAGATTTTTCAGATAACGTACACAAGGACTCCCGTATCTTCCCCAGGAAATATGGGAATTGCTTTTTGGGCTTCATCGCACGAAGAGCCTCGATAGAGCTGAGGCTGTCCGAAACGATGAAGTAGTGATCTGTGGGCAGAGTGTCGATGATCCCAAGGGTGTACTGAATTGCAGCTAACTCTGCGACGTAAACTGAAGCGGGATCATTGAGCTTGAATGAAGCGGTGATAGTATTGTTGAAGATACCGAAGCCAGTGGACCCATCGAGATTTGATCCGTCAGTGTAAAACATTTTGTCGCAGTCGACTTCTCGGAATTTATTATAAAATATATTGGGGATCACCTGCGGGCGTATATGGTCCGGGATTCCACGAATCTCTTCCTTCATGGATGTGTCGAAGAATACAGTAGAATCAGAAGTATCTAGGCAACGGACACGGTTGGGAGTATATGAAGAAGGATTAATGCTCTGTGCCATGTAGTCGAAGTACAAGGCCATAAATCGGGTTTGAGAATTAAGCTCGACGAGCCTCTCGAAGTTTTCAATCACCAGCGGGTTCAGAATGTCGCATCGGATGAGCAATCGATATGAGAGTTCCCAAAATCGATTTTTTAGCACTTCGAGACTCATCGTATGGGTCGAGTGCATGCAACCCAAGGCAATGCGCAAGCAACGGTACTGGATTCTCTCCAGTTTGATGAAGTGTATGTTCGCAGCGGAGCGGAAACAGAAACACCCGTACTCCATCACCGACAATATCGTTGTTTGGTACAACCTGATCAGGTCTCCTGGGTGAGCACCCCGCCATGTTCCAGTTATTGTTCGGAGAAAATTGATCCTTTGTTGGCATTTCTGTTTCAGATACCTAATGTGACATCCCCAGGTACCTTTAGAGTCGAACCAGACCCCGAGATATTTAAATGTGAAAACCTGGTTGATCGTTGCACCCATTAATAAGAGCTGGAGTTGCGCCGGCTCACGCTTCCTAGAAAAAACAACCAACTCAGTTTTCTCCGTGGAGAACTCAATACCCAGCTGAAGAGCCCAAGCAGACAAATTGTCCAAGGTATTTTGTAATGGTCCTTGCAAGTCGGCAGCTTTGGGCCCTGTAACAGAGACCACCCCGTCGTCTGCAAGTTGCCTTAGCGTGCATGAATTGGCAAGACAATCGTCAATGTCATTCACGTACAAATTGTAGAGCAGGGGACTTAGACATGAGCCCTGGGGAAGACCCATGTAGCTAAATCGCGATGTTGTTAAATCGCCATGCGAAAAGTGCATGTGCTTTTCAGACAACAGGTTTAGCAAAAAGTTATTTAAAATTGGTGGAAGACCATGCTGGTGCAGCTTCTCTGACAGAATGTTGATAGAAACTGAGTCAAAAGCCCCCTTAATATCCAAGAAGACTGATGCCATCTGCTCTTTGTTAGCATAGGCTATTTGGATTTCTGTAGAAAGCAACGCAAGGCAATCGTTCGTCCCTTTGCCTTTGCGGAAGCCAAATTGTGTATCTGACAGTAAGCCATTAGCTTCGACCCAATTGTCGAGGCGGGATAGGATCATTTTCTCGAACAACTTCCGGATACAAGATAGCATTGCGATCGGTCGATACGAATTGTGGTCGGAGGCTGGTTTTCCTGGTTTTTGGATGGCGATGACCTTCACTTGCCTCCATTCATAAGGGACAATGTTACCCTCAAGAAACTTGTTAAATAAATTCAACAAGCGCCTTTTTGCAGTGTCAGGCAGATTCTTCAACAAGTTGAATTTGATTCTGTCTAACCCCGGGGCGTTATTGTTGCACGATAAGAGAGCAAGTGAGAACTCCACCATCGAAAACGGTGTTTCGTTCGCGGTATCGTGAGGAGACGCGGCGCGGCACGTTTTCTGTACCGGGACAGAGTCCGGACAGATCTTCTTGGCGAAAGCGAATATCCAACGGTTTGAATATTCCACGTTCTCGTTGGTACTATTACGGTTACGCATACGTCGAGCCGTACCCCAAAGAGTTCTCATCGCTGTTTCTCTCGTTAACCCGTCGACGAACCGGCGCCAATAACTGCGTTTTTTGGCTTTCATTAGACTCTTCATTCGCCTTTCTAACGACGCGTACTGTTGATAGCTAGCGGGTAACCCGTCTTCCCGGAAGGCCTTATATGCAGTGGACTTCTCCGCGTACAGCTCTGAGCACTCTTTATCCCACCACAGGGTGGGAGACCGTCCATGGGTATTCGCGCTGGGTACTGGTTTAGTCTGAGCTTGATTCGCACTGTCGAGAATCAAGCCAGCCAAAAACCTGTACTCTTCCTCCGGAGGAAGTTCTTGAGTGGATTCGATTTTAACAGATATCGCGGTCGCGTAACTCTTCCAATCAATGTTCCGTGTGAGGTCATATGAGACATTGATTGTTTCCGATGGTCTTGAACCGTTAGCAATTGAAATCACGATAGGCAAATGATCGCTACCGTGGGGATCAGGGATCACCTTCCATATGCAATCTAACTGTAGCGATGTCGAGCAAAGCGACAAATCCAACGCGCTTGCGCGTGCTGGTGGTGTAGGAATCCGCGTCATTTCTCCCGTGTTTAAGATGGTCATGTTGAAATTGTCGCAAAGATCTTGGATTAATGTTGATCTATTATCATCATGAAGACAACCCCATACCGTTCCGTGCGAGTTGAAGTCTCTTAGAACTAGCCGCGGTGTCGGTAAGAATTCCGTGATATTACAAAGCGTTCGGTGCCCTACAGAAACTCTAGGAGGAATGTAGATGGAAGCAATGCAAAGGTCTTTACCTTTGATTAGAACTTAACAAGCGACAATTTCAATGCTTGGGGTCGAAGGGAGATTAATTCGATGGAAAGAATAGCACTTTTTACTCCCTAAAAGTACTCCTCTATACGGGTTTTCTCGATCCAGACGAATTATATTAAAGTCGTGGAAGTTGAGATTTATATCGGAAGTTAACCAAGTTTCACATAATGCGAAAGCATCACATTTTAAACTGCTTAGTAAAAATTTGAAGGAATCGATTGTTGGGAGGATACTTCTGCAATTCCACTGTAGGACAGTGATCAAATCAGTGACCTCGTTTGATGACTTAGCCATCGCTGTAAGGAGGGGCCATTTAGCAGTTAACTGTTTCAAAAATGTTTGCACCATAGGGAGAAAATGTATCAGAATGCTTTTAAGAGGATCAGTGACATTGAATGCTGTGAAAATTAGGTCCACAATGTCAGAAAATTTCATTAGTCCATTACTGGATTGAGTATCTGTTTGAAAAACGGGGACACTTGGGGTTTTTGGTGCCCCTGGAAGTGGTGGATACTCCTTGTTAGAATTGAAAGTCCAGCAGCAACTTGCTTCGGCTTTTGGGCACCACTTCCGTTGGATTTATTAAATGTAGTTGGCTCACTCTCTGAGGAGGACTTGGCACCCATACGAGGCAGTCTAGGGGAGGCTAGATTTCGCCTCTTCCTAGATTCCCCCGGGTTAACAAAAGACGTTCCCTCTTGTGGATCGTCAGATTCTTGCTCACCACGAGCCAAAAGAGCAAAGGAATTTTCGGAAGGGACAGATGGCGAAGTATTCTTTAGCATTTCTGGATAGGAATGCCTCGAGCGATCCTTAAGGGAGCGCCTAATTTTATCCCCGCGCTGCTTGTACGCAGGACATGATTTAAGAGCATGTGAAGGGCCCCCGCAGCAAATACACTTTTCAGTTTCTTTGTCGCAAGAGTCATCCTCATGCTCTCCTTCGCATTTGCCGCATCGTTTCTTATTTCCACAATATGTGGCTGTGTGGCCCAACTGCTTGCAATTGCTGCAGTTCATGACCCGCGGTACGAACAGGCGAACTGGTAGGCGAACCTTGTCAAGGAGGATGTAGTTGGGAAGAGAGGACCCGGCGAATGTCACCCGAATCGAGCCTGATAGAGAGTAGGTAGTCTTACCTCCCTCGGTGTTTGCGGTATACAATTGTTTGCATTCCAAGATCTTAATCTGTTCAAGAGAGGGGTCCTTAAAGCAGCCAACCCCGTGCTCCAACAGTTCTTCGCATTTCAGGCCCGGTTCGGACACTACCCCATCGATTTCACAGGCCACGCAAGGCACGTACGCTTTAAATTCCCGCGTAAAGCGCTCACAGCAAGCAATCGCGTTTGCCTGGCCGAGATCATTCACTAGAACACGTATCTTGTTTGCCCGAACACGTGTTATCTGAGTTACGGCCGGGTAATTTGCAGTCAGATCTCGAGAAAGTTTTAATATATTAACCGGTTTCTCTCCGGTCCGAAAATATACCACCCATGGCCCAGAGGAACCTTCTGGGTACTGCTTTATACGGGGAGCAATGCGAGTATTAGGGGGATCAGGGACTTCCATGATTACATCAGATGGTATTTCGCCCTCGGCCATTTAAGCACGAGGGCAGAGCGTTATATAAACGGGAATGTGTCTTATTGTTTGATTACAAGGTAGAGTAAAAGTAGGGAAAAGGAAAGAAAGCAAACGAGAAAAAAAAATAAAGCAAAACTTATCTGCAAACAACGTCGATTGTTCCGCACCAGCGAAAACAATGTACTGGATTTACTGCCGACACCAGCAGAATGGCAGCTAACGAACGAACAAAGGATGACCTTGAATCACTGAAATTTACACACCGAACACCACTGTGAAATATAACGATCCGTTCCGTTCAAAGGTTGGGAGACGTATCCAGCGTCGAACTTGTTTAGCATTTCTGTTGATAGCCAAAATCAAAATGTCGTCTGTATGCACAAATATTTGTAGACCTTTAGGGATCCTTTCGAATACCGTTTCCATTAATACGAGAAACAAGGTGACCGATAATATGGATGCTTGAGGGACCCCGGTAGCTTGTACTTTTCTTGAAGACAATAAATCCCCTATGGCTACGCGAAAGTGTCTGTTCGTAAGAAAATTTTTGAGAAATTTCAACATACGTCCATTAATTCCCCAGCTGATTAAAGTTGAAATAATTTCGTTTCTGTCTGCTTTATCGTAGGCCTTTTGTGGATCGATCATCAACGCTTCGCAGTGTTTACGATCCTCGAAGGGTTCTCGAATGGCACTCTCCAATGAAGCGATGTAGGTATCCACTCTTCTACCTTTTCGAAAGCCGAATTGATGAGTATTAAATCGCCCTTTTTTCGATGTGAGCTGTTAATCGTCTGTTGACCATTCGTTCAACAGTTTTGCTGAAGCAGCTTAGCAGTGTGACGTTGATTGCCATTTTTTTTAGGGTCCTTTCCCGGTTTTGATGACGGAATAATTATGCCTTCTTTCCATTGTTGGGGTATTGTTCCAGTACTCCATTTTTTTTGTTGATCGTTTCAAGTACTTGCAGGCACGTAGCCAGAGGGGGGGCTAGGGGGCTAAAGCCCCTCCCGAAATTTTTCAAAAATAAATTAAAAAAAACCGGCGACTTTTAACAAAATTTGTTACTCAATTGGTTTGAACAAATTATTGAGAAAAAGTTGAAGAAGGTATTTCTAACCACCAAAGGCAATGAACACGAAATTCAGTGTGCTTTATGCTTTTACTCGAGCCAGTGCGAAGCGAACGACAAAAATAGTAACTTTTATATTGTGTACCTTGTCTGAAGAATAAAAGAAACTGTTACTATAATTGTTGCTGTAGTAATCTGTCGAGATCAGTGAGTAGCAGAAGCAAAAAGTGGTGCTCCAGCCAAATACGGTGATTAAAAAATTATTGATGATTCGCATAGGACCGAGCATTCATAATGTGGAACATTTCCTGAAGGTGTAAATGGAGGTTAGACTTTCGGAAGCCGCCTTTATCGAGTTCTACCATGTCAGGCTTTACGCGCTCAACAAATTAGCCCAGACGAAACCCATTTATTTCGAACAACTTAAAACACATGGTTGTGTGTGACAATGCTATAATTAAGATACTTTTATATATGGACGATGAGAAAATCAATGTTCCCCCCCCCACCGAGACATAGTTGGCGAGGAAAAAAATGTTTCCTCGACTCGTAAACAGGTTTTCACGTGCAATGACTAAACGCTTGCGCGAGATCTGCTAGACAACCATTTAAACTCATTATAATATTTTTATTGTTTGCAGAAGGAAATATAAAAAAGACCCACGGTCCTGTTTGTTATTTTTAAATGATAAGTTTTTGAATTGCACACAAATTTGAATTTCTGTATTAGGTCAGTGCACACATGCACTCTGTACTCTGTACTGTGCTACACAAAAAGTATTTCAATTTGTCTGAGAACAATTCAGCCGAGAACAGTTTTTGTTTTGCATCATTTTAACGAAATACCATTTTTATTGACGTTTCCTTTTATTTTTACGAGGAATTCGTTCCGTACAAATCACACTGTTAATCCGTAAATCCGTGATCGTGGCAATCACGAAGAGCGACTAAATGTTGGGACTGATTGAATCTATAAGCCAATAAGTTGGGATAAGTGTTTTGATTTCATGTCTTCAGTATGTGACAGTCTTTCGTTCTGTTTTTGCTCGTCATGGAATAAAATGAGAGAGATAATCTTAAATAAGAGAGAAAAAAATTAAAGGGTTGTGTACAGGACACGACCACGGCGACATTAAAAATGTAGCTTTTTTCAAGAGCGTGCAAATGAATTTTATCTATCACACATATCGACTCACGTTCTTGCTCACTCTCCTGTTTTCATATGTTACAATTTGCTATACACCCTTCCCATTAAAACATAATTTATTGAAGGTCATTTAACGGTAATCTATTATGACAATTAATCAAGTATCTCACTAGCTGATTGGCATTATTTTGCTGATCCATCTAGTAAAAATAGGCTGGAAATTAGAAAACAAAAAGTTCTCCTGGGAATGTGATTGTTTCCGATGCAATTACACTCAAGTTTTTTTTACGCAGGGAATACAGGCCGCGTAAATGAAAACCACGTTAATTTCAAAAAATGCGTAAATGAAAACCGCGTAAATTTCAAAATCCGCGTAAAAAATACCGCGTAAAAAAAACGCGTAAAAACCTGAGTGCACTCTCCTACATAAAATATTACGCTGCTGAACAGTGCATTAACTACGGAAGCACGTTGTCAGATGCCTTACTGATAAAAAAACGTTTTTAATCCACCTAACAGTGTGATGAGACATTTCTTATAACTCTTATCACTCTCTTCGGATATTATATCGTTTGAGAACATTTAGAACTTGATGCTTTGCGATGTTTTTGATAACACATACTACATGGGATAGTGGCAGGACTCAGAGAATCGCTCAAATCAGCATAGGACAACATCAGTGCTAGAAATCTCAAACCAAATCAATGGGAAAGCGAAAAAATGGCCCATAAAATATTGAATGATTGTTAATGCTGTGTTAATAAAATATCTAAATTGTGGTGGGAAAACTGAATTTTCCTAAAGGGGTTATATATTGTACTGAGCCAAAAAAATCGAAATTTTTTTTGAATCGATTTGAAGTTTATACTTTACTCAAATTTCCAACGCGACTGAGAACTAAGAAATCAACGCTTTTTCTTGAAAAGGGCGATACCACTCAAAGAAAATCAACAGTGAATATTTCCAGACTTGGTTTTATTTCCTATTTAAGAACTATTGTGTTTTTTTACATCCTAGATTGCATGATTCAGTGATCGAAACTTCATAAAGTATTTGAAATTATGAAATTATTAAATTAAAATTTGTTTTTGCTATTGAAATTGACAAAATGATAGTATCGCCACTTTGGCGATTGTTTACTTTTTCGGTCCCACCTATCAGCATTGAAGTATCGCCCTTACGTTTTTTACAATAACTACCGTTCTACACAACCGATTTCGTCCGTGTTTTTCAATAGAGATCATTGTTACTATTTACAGCTGGTATCAGCTTGATAATCCTAAAAAAAATACGAAAATAACAGTTTCGCCTCTAAACTGCTAGCAAAAAAAGTATCGCCCTGTTTGTTTGCATGAAGCATGGAGGGCGAAACTTTAAATAAACAAACAAAAATACAGTTTCGCCCGTTGTATTGTTTGCTGTAGTTTAAGAAAGCAATATCGTAGAATCAAAACTTTTAAGGTTAATTTGTTGCGTTTCAAAGCCCTCATTCGCATGTATGAAAAAAGCCATTTTCACAAAAAAGCGTTGAAATGAAATCGCAGCTCCTGATATCACGCTATCTCTGAAGTACATGCGTGCATAGTTTCAAATTTTACTTCGACGTCGACTTTTTCTAAAGGTGGCTTCCCAGTAGTATTCTTGATATGTATTATTATCGCTAATGCTAATGCAAAAGAACAAATAAAAACCTCACGAAAACGAACCGTTTGGGAAAATCATCATCATTACTGGAATTTTCATTTTCACGAAACTTTTCGATAACCTTACGTCACTTGCGTTAATGCACTGGGTGCACAGTAGGGTGACAGGAAAAAAATGACCCCCATCGGCCCACCTCTGCGTCGATTCCTAGTCCCACCAGGAGTACTTGCACCAAATTTGAAGCAAATCGGACAAGTCTAACTACCGGACCAACGGGCCTGAAGTTTGTATGAGAATTTTCAATAATTTACATGGAGAAAACCCACAAGCACGCATTTTCGCCGCTAGGTGGCACTGTATGCATAGTATTATCACTGTAAGTGAAAATAAGAAGGATAATTGAATTGTCTACAACTTAGTCGAAGACTGCAAGTAAATCCGACTTTGTTAAAAGAAGTTATTAAACTTTTAACGAAGTGATGTCTGAGTCAGTTTTGCATGGGGCCTAACAGTGCATGGTTGTGTATCAGTACTCGATTCACACGAACTAAACATTTTTGTGAAATAATCGTTAGGTTTAGCTCAATGGTATGTTTACAAGAATTATAGTAAATAATATGAGTCATGCTTTGATTAGAAAATTTTAGTTCCACCTGTTACCGCATAGAGGGCGCCAACACTAACTTTTCAACGGAGAGAGATAGAAATTTGGTGTCTTCTACAAAGTTATAGAACAGGCATTTTTCAGTATTTCTTCTGAACATCTTGATACTCTATCTCTCTTCTATGAAAAGTTAATAGTGGCGCCCTCTATGCGGTCACAGGTGGAACTAAAATTTTCTAACCAAAACATAACTCGTATTATTTACTATAATTCTTGTAAACATACTATTCGGCTAAATCTAACCATAATAGTTTAATAACTTCTTTTAACATAGCCGGATTTACTAGCAGTCTTCGAAGAAGTTGTTGATAATTAAAATATCTATCTTATTTTCACTTACAGTGATAATACGATGTATACAGTGCCCCCTAGCGGCGAAAATACGAGCTAGTGAGTTTTCTTCATGTAAATTGTTGAAAAATCCAATATAAACTTCAGGCACGTTGGTCCGGTAGTTAGACTTGTCCGATTTGCTTCAAATTTGGTACAAGTACTTCTGGTGGGACTAGAAATCGACTCAGGGGTGGGCCGATTGAGTTTTCAAAAATTCATCATTTTTCTGGGCAGTCTAGTGCACAGTGCTCTAATAATCTAGCGAAATCGTCTTAGGGCACCAGCGGGTCTGTAAAGAATACTAAAAATTAATTTCTATTCCATAATTTTCAGTTCAGCAATTCGAGAGATCATGCTCACCGCAAGCCATGAAAAATAGACTACGTTGTGAAGCGATGGTCACTATTTATTAAAAAATCACGGTTGAATAAAAAATAAAACTATTAAAAAATTTCAAATAGTTTATAATTTTCACAAACTTATTAGGAAAAATTGTTTAATAAGCTTTCGTAATATTGTGTAGGAAAAAAGCTGAAAATTTGAAAATAAATCTGAGGATTATGATTGATTACAGATCTCTGGAATTTTCTATTGGAATATTTTCAGGCAGGAATTTGATATTGATGCTATTAGACAACTGTGAAATCAAGACCAATAGATCAGTTACGTATCAGGACCCCATTCCGACAATTTATCAAAAGTCCTCATGATGTTTACAACAACAGGTTATCAATCTACGGATCAGATAATTGTTATTGTAATATTGAATTAAATCAGTCAGCATTAATAAATTTTCAACTCCAATCCAATATTTTTTTTTGTGTGGTGGGGGGGGGGCTGTATGGTGTTAAACCCCAAAACCTTCTCTTGGCTACGCCGTTGCTTGGAGTTATTTATTTCGCTTTTCATTTTCCGATATGTTTCAGATCGATCCGATGGTTATAAGTTAGAAAAATTTCAGTCAGAAGGTTCGCACAAATGAACATTTTTGCACTGATAAGTTATCAAGTTCCTTCCAGACAACTTGGAAATGTTCGGTGATTATTTCTAGCGGTTGTAGATAGAAAAATGAAATACAAAATTCGATTTATCGAAATAATGTTTGGCTTATTTCAATGGATTATTACTATATTGAACAATAAATAGGCGACGAAGAGTAATCCACAAACAACAAGCCATAACTTTTAAAGTATTCAAAATAGATATTTGAAGTCTTTAGTAAAGTTATTCGCAAAAGTAAGAGCTACAAATTTGCTGAAGGCATCATTTCGATATAATCACTTCCAAGAAAATTTGTGAAAATATCTCACTCATAGGGGGATTAATTAGCAAAAGCACAATACCAAAAGAAAGGGCATATTACCTCCATTAAATTCTCCGAAGATACAATTGACCTAAAATAAGCCGTTTTGGCGTTAATAATAGATTACATGTTTTTGGTCATATTTCTGGCAATGGGAAATGATAAAAATCTTTCGTCCGCATTTAATGTTTAATATCTCTTTTGATAATAGTCCGATTTCAACAATCTATAGCTTGTTCGAAAGGTATTCGTTAAAGCTGTCTAAAAACATATAAATTGGTGATCTGTATTGTCAATTCCGGCAGATAATTTAAAAAAACTGCAAAAAACGCCATTTTTACGCATTCAAACATTCATATCTTAAAAACTAAACATCAGAATCAAAAACAAATTAATAGCGTTCATACTGTTTTTTAGTTCTTTCATTTAAAATTGGTTTGGATAAGATCGGTTCAGCCATTGCTGAGAAACACGAATGAGAATTTGTCCGTTACATACACACACACACAGACACACACAGACATTGTCCTAAATCGTCGAGCTGAGTCGATTGGTATATAAGACTCGGCCCTCCGGGCCTCGGAAAAAATCTTGAAAGTTTGAGCGAATTCTATACATTTCTTTTATAAGAAATGTAAAACATATAACCGAAATATGAAACATATGAAAACCAATAGGCTCTTTACCCTACGCAGCTACAAAGCGCCGTAAACATGGATTAACAAGTTACAACGCACACGCATGCATAACAAATAAATATATTTTTTTCAAACGCAACACTCTTAAGCAGCACACACCGTGTTGAATTAAATCCAAACCACCCCGTCCACCCACTTTGCAAAACATTCTGTGACACCGTGCTGGTACCCGAAAAATCCGCACACGGCCACCGCTGCCGAAAATGCATAGCGTCTACCGCTTATTGTAGTGCCATGATCTTACCCGTTCGACATAAGAAAAAAACTGATTCAAACGTGTACGCGTCACCTCTATTTATAAACTAATCGTATATGGTTTAGTCACTTAGGTGCGAGTGTGTGCAAATGCCAACGTTGCCAAAAATCGATAGCGCTTATTGCATCGCCCGGAGACGATGTTGCTCGCATGGGATAAGAGCAACAACTGATTTAAACGGACATGCGTCGCTTCTATTTATGACTTTTCGTGTGTGATTGAGCCAATAAGGTCTGTGTCTGAGAAATCTGCCTCACGAATGGCAATTTTCCCGTTTTCGTGAACTTTTTAATTTTATCAATTTCCAAAAGTCTACTTTTATTGGGGAGATATTAAATTATTACCAATATTTAAGTTAGGTGTTTCTGAATCGGTTGGTGTATGAATGATTAAAATCCATCAAGTAATATCGGAGTTATAAGCGTGCAAACCTTACATAGTTTCGTTACATGGGAGATAGTTTAGATTTTAGAATGACACCTAGCCCCAGATAGTGGAGTAAGACATTTTTAATGTCAAAAAAACAACCAATCGAAATCGACTCAAGATCACTCTTCTATCTTTTCTATACTATAAACAGTGCTTTCGGAATTGCGCTCTGATCTTACATTTCGTCTTTGTTATCCGTACAACTTTGATGCGTTAGGTGCAACAAACTTTAATTGAAACTTTTTTACAAATAGTGGTTAAACAAACCTGTAATCAAACAAACATTACAACATTCTTCAAGAAGTCATATATCTCTTCCAATCTTGATGATGATTGTAAAAAAATCAAGAGCTAAGTATTTTTATTCAAAAACGAACCAATTACTGAGCAGATTAGCGTCCACATATTTGTTTAACAAATTCACAAAAAGTTTTACAAAAGTTTCACAGGAAACGGACAATTTGCTGTAATTTAAAAACAGACAAAGCCTCTTTGGCAAATTAGACGTAAGTGCGATGTGTTCTCTCCCATGTGTCGGAAGCAAGTGGAAGAATTCCGAAATAAAACCTTCAAATGTTCAATTATAATATTTACTTAATCTAGGTAATCTTCTCAAGTTCCAACGGTTTTGCAAGATTGCTGAAAGTCAATAGAGCTAAGGCTCTTATTCTTGCTTTGTAGTGAAATCAGTAGTTTTTTGCATTCACTTTACATTTTGACTTTTACTATAGTTTCAGTGATCTAGGAAAATCATTCTACGATATTTTTAATTCGCAAGTCCAATGATATAAAAAGTATCTCAGAAGAATCTACTCAAATAGATAAATAGATAGTTATTCTCAGTTGCCTGATAATATTGTCGAAAATAGTCTTTAACCCATTCCCCACGAGAGTCAAATGAAAAAACATGTGTTTTTCTCAGGGTTGTTATGATTACGACATGATCAGTATCATTTAAATAAAAAAATTCACAAAGTTGAGTTAACGTAAACTTCGGATGAAGTCACATAACTAGTAATAGTAGCAAGACGCCCGATCATGAAAATAGGAGTTGAACCTATTTTCCGCATCTACAAATCGCCAGCCTTATCAGAAGATTTGAAGCAAATTTAAACTTGGTTTTCACACTGATATATTCCTATCCATGGAGACAACCTTGACGTTTGTTTCGTTCTCCTGATTAGCAAATGCGTGTAAAGTTTCGTGAGACGGGTTTTTGGATATTTTTCTACTCATTCCAATTCTCGACAAACATATGATTACGGCCTAAAAGCCAACTGTCAAAATCCACTTTGAATGGAAATTCTGGACAAACCGTTACACGCCAATCACAGATGTGGGTAGTAAATGAAAGAGAAAAGTTTTCTCTTTCATAAACTGTTGTGAACTGTGTTCGACTAGTAACGGTTTGTCTGGAATTTCCATTCAAAGTGGATTTTGACAGTTGGCTTTTAGGCCGTAATCATATGTTTGTCGAGAATTTTGCTTCTTCTACACCTTGTAAACTAGTCTAGAATGCGTAGTATTTTCAAGCAGCCCTAAATACTTTGAACTCTTGAATATTCATTTTTGTAACTAGAGAAATTTCTAACTTGTAAATTAATAATAATCAAATTTAATTAGTCGATAGCCTTTCTTGTAACAGACAACATATTTTTAGGGTTTTTTTTAGTGTCTATTGTCTTAGTTTTGGAATTATTTTCACTAATAACTTTTCATAATTACGTTCAGTTTCCGATGACTATCTCAAGTCATCAGATAATAATTTACACATTTATTCAATAATTTTCAAGCCCCTCCCGAAGCAAAATCCTGGCTACGGGCCTGAGTACTTGTAATTTAATGTGATAAGGTAACCGTCGAAGCATTTGGTAACTGATGTTGTCAGCTCCCACTGATGTGTTTCCTCCCTTGTCTAGAGCCCAGAGAAATTCTGCTAGAGAGAAGTTGCTGTTGAAATCAGTCTCCTGATTTTCATTCAGATTTTGGACCGTCTCCTCCTCCAAGCAAGTGTTAACTGACTGTGACTGAGAAACAGATTCAAAGTAGCAGGCTAAGTTTTCTTAAATCTGCAAGGGATCCTCTATTGTTTGATTATTCACCTCCAAGACCGGTTTGTGAATGTTCCTTTTTCCGCGTAATGCATTCACTTTACGCCACAACTCGCTTCCGGGTATTTGTGAATTGATTCCGGAGACAAAGGTATCCCAGGATGCCTTTTTTGCTTCATTTACAGCTTTTCTGGATTCGTTTCGTGCTTGTTGAAATTCTTGCAAGGCTTGTGTGGGGTTCTGCCAAATGCTTCGGCTTGACCGACTGCTCGCTAGCCGGAAAGGCACTTGGCCTGTACGGAACAACTTACCTATGCGTCTAGCCTCGGTGATAGTCTGCGAACGAAAGAGGAACTGTGGTACTTCTTGTGCCGAAGTGCATTTGACCTAATGTCGGCTATCATCTCACGTGTAGGGTAACCAGTATTCCACAGCTTGCTGTTTCATTGGATCATCGTTGTGTAGTCGTTTCAATGCTCTAAGTTTTTTTTCGCCTAATCTTAATTGCCGCTCGTACTTCTGTGGTCCACCAAGGAACGTTTTTAGTGCCAAGTTTTCCCGATGATTTTGGTATGGACCGTTCTGCTGCATTGATTATTTCGTTGCTGAGTTTTTCTGCTGAGTATGACTGGTCACGGTGAATCCGTTCTAGCAGGATATCTTCAAATAACGTCCAATTCGCTCTATCATATTTATATCCATCGTCTTCGACGTCGAATTTCTGGTACAAATTGCGATGAGGTGATTATCACTGGAAAGTGATCACTCGTACGATTATCTGCGTCCACGTGCCACTGTAGTTTAGATACAATTTGTGGTGATGCGATGGTTAGATCGATAGCCGAGGTGGTTCCACTTCTTGGATCTAGGCGTGTGTGTGTTCTCCAGTGTTGAGTATTATAAGGTTGTGTTGGGCTGTAAAGTCTTCAATTACAGCTCCTTTACCATCGTTTTTGAGCTGTGGGCATTAAAATCACCCATCAGGACTGTGACATGGGATGTAAATTGATACGTATGTAAATCGATCGGATGGTTTACCCTTGCGGCTACCATTTGTAAATTTGTGTTTATTCTCAGAAACTTATGTGTTAATGATTTGTGGACAGCGAGTGCTACTCCATTCTGGGCGCAAGATGTTGGCCCCGGACGAATTGACCATTTGTACTCGCTTCTGTGAATTTTTTTCATTATGTCTGCTTAAGCGAGGCGCCATTCTTGTACAGAGATGATACCTGGCTGAAATTCCGATGCCAAAAGTTGCAATTCCGCATAGCGTTCTCTGATACCATTCACGTTCCATTGAATAGCGATACAACGTTCTGGCACGTTTTGTGGGTTGTTTGAAATTGCTGATCGATGTGATGATGTTCTTGAATTGTTTCCGCGGTGTGGTTTCTTTGCTGTAGTAATGTTAAGGTCCTGGGTTTGCGTACCACTATTATTCTCACCAGGAAGGCCGGAGATTGGCTGAGACAGTGGCGTATTGATAGCCTTGTCTGCTATCCCCGGTTCGACCTCTGCCTGTGAAGACAGTGGAACGGCTACTTTCTTCTCTTCCCTTCCAAGGTGAGTAAGCGGATCTGTGTCTTGCATTGTAGTAGGGGTAGTGTGGCTCAGACTTGCTGGATTATACGTGTTTATAATAGGTTGGTAAGAGCTATCCATAAAGATCAAATAAATTGGTTAACATATACACCTAGTTGGTTACTCCTGTCATTTCTTGATCTTGCTCATAATCGGATACTCCAGATGAATCATGCATGTGGTGTTGTGTGTCAGTTTCATCATTGCTGAATGAAATGTTTAATTCCTCGTTTTTTTTTTTTTGAATTTTGGGTGCTTTTGATATAGGTTTGAAAAAGGAGCGTTTTTTGTTTGAATTCGTGGAATCTGAATCACGGGGGATGCTGCCTTGACTGCCACTACGTGTCTATTGTCTAGTTAAAATACAATTTGGATCAACAAAAGTCTTCCTCGATCAGTGTGCAGTATCACATGGTGCTGTTTCTTCTGATCTGACTTGCTCTTTTTGCGACTCGTTTGGCTGTTGTGCACGTTGAGTGTAACGGCTAAACTGTTCCTGCAGTTTTTTTCTGGTTTTCAGCACCTGCTTCAAGGATTGTTGAAGATCTGTCACCTGTTTCCGTAATTCTTGATTTTATTGATGCAGTGTCTTGTTGGCTTGTTCTTTTTGAATGAGGTGTTGGGTAAGGGTGGTTATTTCATTGTTCGGCAATTGTGCATCGATCAGTCTGCGCTGCACTACATTGGCGTACGTGCCTTTTGATTTTGTGACTCGGTTTTGGTGCGCTTTTCTGGCTTCGGCAAATGTTAGACCTTCGTCTACCTTGATACGGATTATATTTACCTCCACCTTGTAAATTGGACATGAACGATCAGCAGTTCTTGCAGAACGTGGGTTTATTACATGCCTGAACGTTGTCGTTGGTTTCAATCAGTTCGTGTGTATCCGAGCAATTTTAGCAAGTCATTTGGTTACTGCACTTGAATTTTGTGTGGCCGTAGGAGAAACAACGGTAGCATAGTAGAGGCGAAGGGTAATAAGGACGGGTCGGGACACGTAATAGGCCGAATTTGATGTATTGTGTGGGGACAGTTCCATTAAATGTTAATATGATAGTTCCAGTGTTAATCGTTTTCTTGTCGGGAGTACGACGAGTAATTCTTCGGATGTTTATCACATTTTGTTTTTGTAGGTACTGCTCAACCCTTTAAACAGAAAGCGACAGACGGAGAATGCGATTTGTGAATGGGGAAGTTGGACAAGTTTTCATTTGCATTGATGTAAATAGTGTGAAGCTATGCTATGTCGATAGCACAAAAGCCATTCAGTTGATTATAATGCAGTCTCTTTCCAGTCATCCTTATAGCTTGTATATTATTTCGTTTGGAATTTTCGTTCAAGAAATATGGATAAATGAGTGCTAAACAAACCAATACTACGAAAAAGAAATGGTTATAATTTTCAGGATAGGGATTTAATTTGCTGGAAACGCAAGCGGCCAATGAAAGTGTCACTTGACACAATATTGCTCATGATGGATAGACATATTTGACATTACAAATCTTAATTTTGTGCGAATAAATATGTTTCTAGTTACATTGGTCATGAAAAGGGTACCTTCGGGTTCATTTGTTGTTACACATACTAGAGAACTAGAGAGAGTGGTTCAAGATTAGGGGGAATTAATTAGGGCTATTTTAAAGTAGTGGTACTGTTGGGCATTTCTTAACAAGATTAAATATTGATCAATTAAAACTAGAAGATATGCCCCCCACATAAGTTTTGGGAAGTTATTCAAGGGGAGAAGGGGGTGAAATCATACATCTGTGTATCAAAGACATGGGAGAGAGGGTGGACAAGACTGGACGGGGGGGGGATATATAAACTTTCAGTTTCCGGCATCAGGAATCAACGGCCAGGATTACAGATTCGAACGGATGCATCAAGTATTGGGACGCCGGCCGGTTTTCCTCGAGCCGGCAGGGGTTCCTCCAGACGATTTCGTAGTACGGCTCGGATACGGATCGGAAACACACCGCGTTGCGCGTGTGGTGTTGTACTGTAGATCTCGTGTTATTGGTTCATTCGACAGATGTTTTGTCTCGTCTTGGAGTCGTATCAGACCATCGTTGGGGTACGGTAGGCGGAAGAGGGCACTTCTGGGAATGATAAGAGAAAAGATAGGGGCATTTAAATTTGGATATTGATGGTTTTGAGGAACGTGTATATAAGGGACATGTAGAGAATATCCTCGGGACGGAAGAGAATCGAATAGTTGAGATCTGGCAGAACAGTACTCGGCGCATGCCCAGACAACATGTTCGATCTCGTGATAACCGTTGCCACAAGCGCAGATACCGCTATCCACGAGCCCAATACGCCGGAGATGTGCGTCCAGCGTGTAGTGGTTGGACATGAGCCGAGACATCACGCGAATTAAATCCCGACCCACATCCAACCCCCTGAACCAAGGTTTCGTCGATACCTTAGGGATTATCGAATGTAGCCACCTTCCCAGTTCACCATTGCTCCATGCAGTTTGCCAACTTTCGAGGGTTCTCTGATGAGTGTCCGACTTATTGATATGAAGAATCAACCAAAAATCCCGAAGATTTTTAATTTTAGGGCTCATCTAAGGATGATAGAATCACTCGAAACAGAAGTCAAACGAATTACTGGCGAGTGAAATTCGCATTTATATTTACTATTATTGAACTTCGAATTTGTAATACTTTGAGAAACTTATAAATTGCCGATATCTTAACCAGAAAGTAGGGTAAATCGGTGGCTAAGGCTGGGGAAACAAAAAGCTTAATGGTGACAGTTTCAAACTTGCCTGTCGTACTTAAGCAAGATTTCTAATGTTTTATCGAAAACCATTCCTGCAATTATTTTTAAATTGGCAATTGGCAATTCGTATTCGACAGTTTACACGACGTCACCCGCGTTACCCAGTTGGTTGGTACGGTCAAACTTGGGTCGATCAATCAATGAAAACGAATCCACCTTCCGGGTCACAGTTTCAAATTGCTCAACTTCAACCAATATGCCTGGCTCTCCAAGAAACGGGACCAATCCCGGGCCGTGGCTGGTCAACCAGTACTCATGGGAAGCTAGAAGCAGAGACAACATCTTTCAGACCATTGGTACAACTCAACACGGAGCTTATAGTCGTGGCACGAACCATATCCTATCTGGTCAGATGTATAATGGCCTCCGTCTGCATTCCCGCCGGAGTGCGCAATATCGGTTCAAAACTTAAGAACATGCTGGACCAACCAGACACCGCCTACCTGGTGATGGGGGACTTCAACGCCCATCATCCGCTGTGGAGATCTGGTAGAAGTGACCAATGAGGCAACCAAATTGCATAAGTCATGGACAATGAAACGCTATTGTACTTAACAACGGAAGCTTCAGCTTTATTCGAAGCCAATACTCTTCAGTCTTGGACATATCTTTCTGCTCCGCGGAGCTCGCTGGGTAACTGGTCCGTTCTTGCAGACACTGGAAATAGCGACCAATTCGAATAACGTGCGACCGCATACCACCAGTCACGACTCTCCGTCGGCGCTGGCTATACGACCAGGCCACCTACGAGGAGGCAGTCTCAGACTCCCTCGCACCAGGCTACGAATACCCGTTCAGTATTCCTTGTACAAGTGGCAAACCTCCACCCCGAGTCACCCACTGGTGGAACCCGGAGGTTAGCCATGCGATCAAAGACCGCCACAAAGCACACCGGACACTGAAAAAGACCCCCGCTAGCCACCCTATGCAAAAACAAACGGCTGCAGAGTTTCGTAGATCACGAAACCGGGCCAGGAAGGTCATCGAGGCTTTGAAGTCAAGAGCTGTGAAACGTTTCTCCCAGGGATATCCTCCGATGTATCCACCGTCGAGCTTTGAAGGAAAGTTAACGCCCTCAGCGGGGAAAGAAGACAATTCGGCTTCTCCCTCCAAGTAAACGGAACCACAACAATCGCTCCCCAAAAAATACTGAAGAACTCGGCAAACACTTCCGCTCGTTATTCTCAAACGCTGCCTTCCTCCAACCTTTTTGACATGATGTAGAAGACTTGGAAGAGCGCCCACATCCTTCTCATCGGACTCCGGACATGACTTCAGCAGAGCGTTCTCCTGAAGAATTAACGGCGGTACTCACTACCGCCAACGGCAACTCCGCTGGATTAGATGTCATCGGCTACCCCATGCTACAGCATGCTCTACTCGAGGCTAGAAGAGTGCTGTTAGAACGTCATCAGTGCGCTCATCGATAGTAAAATATTCTACGGTATGGTTATTCCAATACCGTAGAATATTTTACTATCGATGAGCTATAACTTGGACGGGCTTATGAGGATCCTTGCTCCTCTGTACAATGGAACGACTCGGTTGGCCTCTAACCTACTGCCGAGAACTCCCGCCGAAGCAACCCTTTGTCGAAGCTGGCATTCTCCACTTTCGGTGGGTGGCCGCTAGCATCATACTCAGGAGCGTACTCGGATTCCTCGAAAAGACTTCTGGTAGTACTTGCGCCCTCCTGAAGATGGCTCAAAATATATTTCTGGAATACACCGGCACAGACCTCCCTATAGCTCGCCTCCACAGAACCCGGGACCGACCCTGGTACATGAGAAGTCCGAACACCAACACCAACCTATCCAGGTCATTGCGAGCAGGACCTTCCCCGAGGTCGCTCGGACCAAATTCCTAGAGCTGATGAACCAACGATAACCGTATCACGTCGGGATCTACACTGACGCTTCTAAACTGCAAGAAAAAGTTGGAGTGGTCTGGCCTACCGCCTCCCCACAAGCTGCTCCGATTTCTAGACAGAAGCTGCTGCCGTCTGTCTCGCAATTGCAAGGAGACGGACTCTATGTCGGTCATATCCGCCCTGGAAACGTGACGTCACATCACCCTTACACACAAGCTATAGAGGACACCTGCGATCCGTTGACTACGACAGACTGGGTAACCGGTCACTGTGGGAATGAGGAAGCCGATTCATCATCTTCCACATCAAATCAGAAACCATGGCACACTTTATTATCCACCGGAGGAGCCAATCCAGCCACCTCCACCAAAAAATCCAGGGAGGACCAGAACGATGAACCGATCGAAGTAACAGGCTCGAACAGAGAGCCCTCTCTCACCTACGAGTTGGGCACACCAAGGTAACACATACTTCCGGTTTAGATAAATACGCTATGCCCTTAACTATCCGGAATGGGGGTGACTAGTATATGATAAAAATCGACGCCTGAAGCTATTTTGAAATCTAAGATAATGAATTCCGGTTTAATTTGGTTCTGTCGGTTCACATGCTAAAGACGGACAAATCTGTCTTTGCCGTGAGACATGAGCGATTCGTAGTAACACTGCCTAAGTTCGACTCCTGCCAGCAGAAGACAAAAGATTAGCCTGTAAGATTTAAAGCCTGTTTCTAATGACCCTGCCATTTCTAGTTTTCCGAACTGTATATTTCACATCCTTGCTCACACTTGAGTACTAAAATTTTCATAACTGTCCCCACAGAAAAATATTTTAACAGGTTAGGTTTATTAAAATGATAGTAGAGAAATTTATCCCGTTTTTGGCAGTGTCCCTTTTTTTCGGCCCAAAATAAACAAAGAGTCTGATAAAAACGGATTTTCGCTGTACTGTAGAACTAGAAAGGGTTATGAGACTCTGTCCAGGGACCAAATAGGAATATTATTGATAATATTACTCAACCGGAAGTTGCCATCTTGGATTTCGAAAAGGTTCGCCAGCTTTGGTTCCTCAGGGTAGTCATCTTGGACCTTTCATATTCTTGCTTTAGTTCAACGACTTGAATCTCTCGATAAGATGTATGAAATTATCGATTGCCGATGACTTTAAACTATTCCACCTTATTAAAACATCCACCGATGCTGAATTCTTACGGTCCCTGTTCGATATATTAATAAATTGGTGCCATGTCAAAAGGATGCAACTGAATGCTTCTAAATGCTCAGTCATCTATTTCACCCACCAACATTCCATGAACAAATTCGACTACAATATTTCTCAGAGTGTTCTTCAGCGTGAATCGTCCGTGAAGGACTTGGGAGTTCTGCTAGATTCAAAACTGAATTTTTGGTTCGTTCTACGCTTGAATATGCAGCTGTTGTTTGGGCACCTTATTAACAAAACGATATTCAACGCATCGAAGCTGTCCGATTCGCACTTCGGCGACTTAGGAACGGAACTGAATAAACTTCAGAATGGCCTAAGAACATTCTGCCGGAGCTTGTCATACGATTTAGATATCGATTGGAAATTGCAGTTGTGCCTTGTTCAATTTTAAAACCTTGCGACTGGTTGCCAGAGAATGAATCGGAAATAAAAAAAAAAACCGAGCTGGCTGGTAGATGCCGATTCGTGTGGAAACTGTCAATTCGTGTCTGCAATAAAGTCTAAACCAAATTCCGCTTCAGATAGTCAGTGGAGGGCTCATTTGAAAACAAAGATAGTTTTGCGCTATCGGAACACAATTGAGCCGTCGCTTCAGGATACAGGCACACTTCATTCAGACTAAAATTTACGTTTGAAAAAATATACATCTGGAATATCGATTGTCTTCTTCCTTTTATTATTTAAGTTCTATCTTCTGTCTGCTGCCTTTTGCTTATAGTCTTTACGTTTTTCCGTCTTTCCGTCTTTCCATCTTTCCGTCTTTCTGTCTTAGTCTTTCCGTCCTTCGTCATTCGTCTATCTGTCTAATCTGTTTAGTATCTTGTTCCTTGTTCCGTTTTACCTTTCCTTCTTCCTTTTTCATTTTTACTACTGTTCCTCTTTTCCTCTTTCCTTCTGTATCTCTTGGCTGCTTTTTCTCCTTTCTTCTGTTTTTCTTTGCCTTTTTGCCTATTTTTCCCTTCACCCCTTTTGCTCTTTTGCGTTTATGCTCTTTTATTCTTTTACTTTTTCACTCTTTCGATCTTTGGCTTTTTAGCTCTTTAGCTATCTAGCTTTTTAGCTCTTTAATTCTTTACCTCTTTAGCCTTTTAACTTTTTAGCTCTTTAGCCTTTTAGCTCTTTAGCTTTTTAGCTTTCTATTGCCAGAACCAATTATGGCCATAATGAGCCATTCGCCAGTATGTGTCGTTTATTCAACCGATGTTTCCACGTCTTTGACTTTCATCTTTCCCGTTCCGTCACTAAGCGATTGTTTGTTGATTCCTTGTGAAGCTAGCTTTTGTCCCTATTTTAGTTATACTGTAGCAAAAGTGTTAGTGTTAGTTGTAGAAATAAGCTGTGTAATGAATCATTTGGATGTTTGGTACAAAAGATGAGGAGGTTTTATGCCTGCTGGAGAATGAGTTTGAATGAAACCTAGCGCCAGGGGGCTTTTCCCTGCACCAAATAAAACAATCTACATGTATAGTTCGTTCCAAAAATACCCATACTGATACGTTTATCGAAAATATTGCTCATCCAACGAATTTTAATAAACTTTTTTTACGAACTAAATCCCAAATAACAACCACTTTTTTACGAACTAATTCAGTTTACGAACCCCCGGTTTGGTTCGTAAATGGAGGTTTCAGTTTATCTTATATATTCGCGACTTTCGTTTTACCTTACGGTTTTGTTGATTCGCCAGTGAAAATTCACTTACAATACAATTTCAGGTAAATGTCGACGCCAGTACTGTCCTGATGAGATACAAATTTTTACCGATAATGTACTTGTTGTATATTTTAAAAAATCGTAGCAATATGAAGAAATTCAGAATTTTAATATATTCTTCCATTATAATTGAATTCAACACAATGACATATATTTAATGTATTTCAAAAAACTTTCTTTAATACATTGAGGATCATTACACCGTTCTTAGTACGTGACTTTCGGATATGTCGTTAGCCATACGCTATCGGCAAAACGTTGTCGGACAAAGATTGTGTCGCATGACAGTACGTCATTTTCATGTAGCGTCAATTAAACTGAGTTACTGCGCCTGTTAAAAACCGTTTTATTTGAATACTTTCCAATGTCATATTACAAGATCTTTTTATTGTGTATTTATGTAGAAATGTTAAAGGAATTTTATTTATGTTAATATTCAAAGTTCAACAAAAACTAAACCATTTTCCAACTGTTTCACTTTTCTGATCCCACAATTCGCGGTTCGAATGAACAAACATAAACACATCTTTCAATGCTGTACAGCCTTCTTACATCAAGAGAACAGCTAGCCGTATGTCATATAAATTATTCCACTAAACAATGTCTTCATATTTTATAAAGATCGAAGCATCAAAGTAAATAATTTTGTTCTGATGCCACAGAAAAAGCTAACCTCCTATCAAACCACGTCGAATTCTCCGAACCAGCCTACTACATCCTATAATCAGCAACTCAGCGAAGAATCCAACGACACTCAAAGTCAAACCAATCGCATAGATCGTCCACACCAGCGAAAGATCACCAACGGCAATCGTCGAGTAAGGAATTAAACGACGTTCCACGTCCACCGGATCCACGTACTTCTCCTGTACTAGAAAATGGTACAAACCGGATTCGATCAAAACCATACTATACCAAATGAGCGAATCGTATATTGGTAGCACGTGTCTCACCATAGCCATCAGTGGAAAACTGTGCGTAGTTGCCTTCGATATCCGGTAGTACTGACTCTGAGCTGCATCCTTCGGTTTGTAGAAAAACTCGACGCATACTTTTCGGTCGACAACCTCACATAAACTTCTCTGATGGTTGAATCGCGCCAAATCTTCCATCGACTCAAACACGGGTCCTTCCGTCAAATCACATTCTCCGTAGCGACGAAAATTGGCATTTTTCTTAGGTGTCCAAGTTGACATATAACCTGTGGTTTCAATTCTCGACCAGCAGCAGGATTCGTTCACCTGCTCGAGAGTGTCTAGTTCCGGAAGAAATCGTGGCCCGAGTAGAAACGAAATCACCAACGATTGATAGGATGAAACGAGGACGATACTCGCCAACATGAACAATCCAACGATCAGCCGGTCCATGTTTCGCCGGAACTGAATCATTGATCCGGTGAAGCTAACACTTAACAGTTGAAGAACTTTCGCGAATAATCCGATGATAGATGGTTTTTTGAACAGGATCAGTTCACGAAGAAGTGCAATCGCACAGACGGTCGCCATATAGGTAATCCAAACGAACTTATCATAAGGATCGGATAGAATAGCTAGAATCGGTTTCTCCGAACTTCTTGGAACGATAATGCAGTAGCTTGTGAACCTCCCAAGGTAGAGCAGGTCAGTTGATTCCTTGAGAAATATTTGATAGGACACTACAATATTTCCCATTAAATTATCGGGTTGCGATACGTAGGTGGCATTGAAACGATCAGCTACTGTCTGAAATAAGTATACATCCGTCGGTTCGATAACGAGATAACCCGTTATTACATATCCCATCATGTTTCTCGAAGCCAGAGTGATTGGATCGTAGGAAAGAGCTCCCCAGCTTTGCAGCTCCTGTCGATAGCGATGATAGAAACGGATTGGATTTTCCGGATCGTCGTAAACTAGATACACGGTATTGTAAGCTTCTCGATTCATAAAAGTCTCGTAGAGGGCAGGAAACGTGACCCGGTCAGTGATGGCGATTGTCGGGCAAACCGATTCGTATTTCATGTATGTTCCGTTGGTGGTGTTCCCGCCAAGCAGCAGTACGGCACAGGTCCAACGGAATGCGGTTAGGTATTCGAAGTGTTTTTCGTTCGATACGATTTGCACACTGAAGGCAAACTGTTCCACTAGACCACCCAAAATGGCGTCTACGAATGTGACATCGGTGGTGTTTTCAACGAAAACGTCCACCCAGGAACGAAACGGACAGATTAGGTGTTTCAGATGGACCACTTGCAGAATGATTGTTTCCGGATTGGCGACGAGTTCCGAGGTTTGGGATTGAAAGGAACCGACAAGTAGAAACACAACCGACAAAAGGAACATGTTGGATGAGCGAAGTGTTGCACTATATTAACTGCGGGAAGAATATTGGTTCATCACAGTAGGCGGGAGAATGCTGAATGATTTAAATGTGTTATTTTCATAATGGATTGAATATTTTATCATTTGCAGTACGATAGTGGCTCGTCAAGGGGAAGGAAGGGGTAAAAAGAGCGGAGAAGTCAAATAAGCCAGTTCTGGGGAATTCGTTAAATTTTTTAGGAAAATAAACCACTGAAGGTGTCTCAGGCATGCCATAAATATTAATCAATGTTTTGATGAATCCTTAAAAGACTTCTCCAGGTATGTCAGGTATGGGCTTTTCTAAACCGTTTTACAATTATTATTGGAACATCACTTTTGAACTTTATTTGATAGTTGTGGGAGCGATCTGCATAAGGTTTTGAAAAGGAAAGCCCACTTTTTTCATCTCTGCTATGAAAAAATCGCTGTATCACTCAAATTAAAATCCGACGCAATAAAATTGTTTTTCAAACCCAGAAGATGCTTTGGGATTTGAGTATACCGTATCCTTTCATTTTGAATTCCTGATAGCAAGAAATATTATCAAATAATTGGCGAAAACAATTTTCTCCCTCTGTATTAGAGCGGATATAACATCCATCACGAATAGTGAAAATAGCAATGAACCTTGTGTACTACCTTGAAGAACCCCCAAATTGTTAGAAAATAATTCTAATCTATTGTTTCCAATTTTCAGTTTCACGGTCAAACCCAATGGTAGAATTTAGCAGTACATCCAACTGTGTAACTGTATCGACATCTGTAACGGTGAATGTAACGGTCTACATTGAGGGCACCACGAGTCTAAACGAAGCCCCGACGGAGGATTGAAAGTTGCACTTAACCCACAGTCCTACTGGATTTGTTACAACAGAATGTTGCTTGCTCCCAAGGTGTTTTTTTTTGTTTTCGTTGTTGTTATTGTTATAATTTTTGTTGCAGTTGTGATCATAAGTAGTGTTGTTGTAGTAGTTATTTTTACTGTTGTGGATGTTGCTGTTCATCTTCATTTCGATTTTTTACTCTTTGTAGCTTTATTTTTTTGTTGTTGAACACAACGCTGTTTACGTAAGCCATATTCTGTTCAGTCAGAACGCCACGCTCTTTTCGAATCAAGTGTGTGCCATCCAACTTTTGACACTTGATTATGCTGCGAACCCGAGATAGTAGTTTTATTTGAATGGACGGTTCCGTCTACCACCGGTAACGGTCGACTATCAAAGTAGGAAAAGTTATGAAAATTTAGAGCCGTAGTACTAAAGTGAGAGCAAGGATGTCAGATACGCAGATCGGAAATTTATAAGGGGCAAGGTCATTAGGAACATGCTTAAAATCATACGGACTAACACATCCTTGCTCTCATTTGAGTGCTATCGTCCTAAATTTTCATAATTTTCCTACTTAGTAATCTGTAGCTATTTGAATGTCGTTTAGAAAGTAAAAAAACCGATTCAATCTACCTATCACTGAGATGAGACATTTCTTACACGTATTACTGTTGTATTATTCATTAGTTTGCCACGCTACAAGCAACTAGATGTGAGATAAGCACAGTTTCGAGTCCTGCACGAATAACACTTCGAATAAACTGAATAAATTAAAGAAAAATCAAATAAAAATTTAAAATAAATATGAAGCAAAATAATACAAATGGATATTCATAAAATGGACAGAATGATTAACATAAATCAAATTAATAAAATAAATAAATCAAATTAGCTCAAATGAAAATTACACAATATTAAAAAGTTATGAAATTAAGAGAGTAAATTAAATTGTTTCAAGATAACAAACTGTCATACAATAACAAAGAGAGCTGACTAAACCGAATTGATAAAATGAAGAAACTGAATAAAATATGTGAACTGGGAAAAACTAACCATTTAATAAAATGATTAAAATAAATAAAATAAATAATATGAATAAAACCATAAAATTGGAATAATAATATAAATAATATGAATAATATTAACTCTTTCATACCTAATATTTTTCTAGCACATATAGAGTTCCAAAACCGCTTTTCTTAAAAGTGTTAGAGTAAAGAAACACGAAAAACCTGTTCTGATCAAGATAGATGCTTCTCTAGCAGTGTTAGAAGCTGCTGAATTTTTACATACCAATCCTTAATACACATCTCCTACAAAGTTTTCAATAGTTCGATTGGGCAGAAAAGGTAGCCGAAAGCAGTCAACATTGATAAGATTTATCAGTTTTCAAAAATATTTGAAGAAAACGAAGGTATATCAATATATAATTTTTCACCGATAACTGAAAATGTCTCTGGCAGCACTGCTCCAGTAGTATCCAAACAGAGCAATTGCAATGACTTCGGTTCTACGGATATTTCTTGTAACTATTAGCGCTCAAATAAACGGTGATAGTCACAATTATTAGTTTTACTTTTTTGTGAAGAAATCTTGTCTAACCTCAAAGTTATAGCTATTTGAAAACGTTGTTGTTCATAAATAACAGGATAAATAGAGGGTTAGTAAAATCAATAAAATGAATGGAATGTATAAAATAAACAAAACGAAGATTTTATATGTTTTCTGTCTACACATTTTATCATTTTTTTCAGTTTGTTTGTTTTTAAGCAGTTAAATTATTAAAATGAAAAAATCAGCAATATTAAAAAGTAATAGAATTTACAGAAGAAATTATATTGTGTCTAATTAATGTTCCAGATGAAATGAATAAAGTGAATGACTCAACCAAATTAGTCAGATTATTAAAATGAATAAAAGTGTGAACCGGAAAAATATTATAAAATTTCATAACACGAAAAAAGTGAATAAAATAAGTTAAATGAATGATTCGAATAAGATGCAAACTGATCGGAATGCACACAAAGAATGAAATGAATACAATAGATAAAATTGGGTCAAATAAACAAAATGAATTAAAACAATGCTAAATGAAAAAATCATTAACATGAAATGATCATATATTTAAAATTAGTCAAATGTTTTAAATGCAAAAAATAAACAAAACGAATATAATCCATGAAATAAATGAACTGGAAAAATGAGTATATAAACTAAAATTTTAAGAAAGTTATTTAAATGATGGAAATGAATAAAACGAATTTCACGAATTCCAAAACCATTGTTTCAGAATATTCTGAAATGTTTGTGAAAATCGCATTGCAAAGAGCACGTTATCGTTCTTCTTTTCTTGACGGCGTTTTTAGTATTATAGGGTGTTTCTTCTTTATTGATGGGCCTTAACTAGTCATCAGGAAATCTAAAAATCAGGAATTTGTTTTGGAATTAAAAGACATCCTTTTGGTCACCGATATCTAAAAAATTATTTTTGTACAGAATAGAATTTTCAGGGCCAGTATTTTAACGCGTCATAGTGAGTGTTACTCGTTACTCCAGGTAACAAGAGTCTAAGAGCGGTATTTCCGAAATTGTAGTAGGCGGCCTTATTTGTTCTTTCGAAGCATTACAGGGAGGATTCACTCGTTTTACGCCAAACTTTAATTTCCTGATAATAAACATAAGTATAAATTCATTTACATTTTAGGTTAGAATTGTGATTGCTTACGTTTAGTGCCCTTTGTCGTTACGTATACAGGCAAGATTTTGACTACTATAGCGTAGATCTAACCACTTTCGGTCTCTAAATGAGCAATTGATAAATTAGCGTTGATATCAATATGCAATATAAATATAAATTTCACCTTTAATTTTAAGATAGCAATAGTTCACTCTCTCCTCGTAGTTTTAGGTTAACAATAGTTGTAAGTTTATCTTTAAGTTAATTTTAGTTAATATTAAGTATAAATTGCATGTAATAATTACAAACCTTAGATTTAAGCACAAGAATAATATTAATTTAGTTAATAAATCCAATATAAATTTTAATGATCTTCATGGAGCAGAAAAGCGTGCTTCCAAAACTAAAGGGTTTATCTCACTACTCTATTGTTCTGATTTTACTTGTCTTCGCTGTGTATGTCCGTTTATCGTCGTTATTGACCTAACGGGTAGACTTTCCGGCTGAGCTGGCAGCGTTATCACTTATCAGTGACGAGGGGCTCGATGACACTCCCCCCCAGTTCGGCAACTCCATCTCTAGGTTGGTTAACTCTTCCTTGGACTTTACATCGAGCACCGCTACTTTGACTGCCGATCTCTCGTAGACACCTCTATTCGTCTGGGTCGTCACTCTGCGTACCTGACCGTCCCGGTTGACTGTTCCAATCACGCGCCCCTTTGGCCAGCAGTTCCTCGGAAGATCTGGATCTGCAATCAACACGATCTCACCTTCCCTTATCGGTTTGACTCTTTGATGCCATTTGGAACGGCCAGTGATTTCTGGAAGATAGTCCTGAAGCCATCTACGCCAGAATCTGCTGGCCAACATCTGCGACACGTGCCAACCGCGCCTCAATGCTACCGAATTATCGTTTAACAATGTTAGCGGCTTGGAACCATTGGAAGTACCTAACAGCCAGTGATTAGGGGTCAGCGCGGGGGCTGCTTCATCTTCTATCGGCACGTGGGTTGGGGGCCGTGCATTGATGATGCCCTCGACCTCAATTAGCGCGTTCCTCAACTCCTCGTCTGTCGGTCGTCGAGACAAATTCCGACAGGGTCCGTTTGACGGTTTGAATCAATCGTTCCCAGCTTCCCCCCATATGAGGAGAAGCGGGGGGGGGGGGGGTTGAAGCACCAGGATGTACTTGAGGATACCATCTCCTGCATCATCGCATCTTGATCAACCTCCCGGAGAGCTACCTTTAACTCACGTTCCGCGCCGATAAAATTGGTTCCTCTGTCACTGCAGAAGACAGCTGGAGTACCCCGACGTGACATAAAGTTGCGTAAAGCCATTATACACGAGGCGGTATTCAAAGAGCTTGCTACTTCTATGTGAATGGCGCGTACAGTAAGGCATGTCAAGAGAACTCCCCATCTCTTCTCTAGCCGTCGTCCCACAGCCACTTCCATTGGTCCGAAATAGTCCACACCAGTGTGGGTGAACGGGCGAGTGAATGCGGCTAGCCTGCATATGGGAAGGTCCGCCATAGCTGGTGGACGTGGTAGAGCCGTCCGTATTTTGCACCGTTGGCAGTCAGTTCTGACCTTAGAATATACTCCTTTGTCTTATCTCGTTAATGACAGTCTCGTTGTTTCGATGGTGAGACTTCTGGTGGTAACTCTCGACGACCAGCTTGGTGACCGCATGATCTCGTGGAAGAATTATGGGACATTTCACTTCCATTGGTACATAGTCGCAATTTATTGTTCTACCGCGCATTCTCAGGATTCCATCCGCATCGACGAAAGGATTCAACTTATAGAGTGGGCAAATGTCTCCAATTTGAGTAGTTGTTCGCTGGTAGTACTGCGTTGGAACTTTCAAAGTGTACATGAACAGTGGCACGGAGCTCTTCAGCTGTACTCTCCAATTTGAAAGGCATTGCTGGCCAATCAGTTTCAGATGTCCATAAGAACCCGAGTCCCTTGTACCACCTGCTGTCGTTAGTTAAGGTGGGCTGGTGTTGCCATTTAGTGCCTTCGTCGGCGATGTTCCACTTCGTTGGAACCCATCTCCACTCGGAAGCGTCTGTCAACTCTAGTATCTCACTGGCTCGTGCTCCCACGAATGGGCTGTACCTACGGTGTTCGGAGCGAAGCCAGGATAACACGTTTCGTGAGTCTGACCAGAAGACACGTCGGTTTGTTTTGATGAACAAACCACGGACGACATAATCTGCGAGTCTTGCTCCGATGAGAGTTGCTTGAAGCTCCAGTCTAGGGATTGATAAGTACTTTAGCGGTGCCACCCGCGTTTTGGCAGCAACCAGCGTACATTCGACCGTTGTTCCGTCGACGTAACGGAGATACACTACTGCTGCCATACCATTTTCTCCAGCATCGAGGAAGGTGTGAAGTTGGATTTCTGTTCCAGTATCGGCTGAGGTAGTTTGTCTGTAACATCTAGATATACTCAAGTCTTCGATTTGAGGGAGTAGCTTTATCCACATTTGCCATTTTTCAAAGCATTGTTGGTTAATCTGCTCGTCCCAACCTACGGCCGTTCGCCAGATCTCCTGTAGCAGCACCTTGAGGAACATGAGATAGTGTGCGATGAGTCCCAGTGGATCGTAGATACACATTAGAGTACGTAGAACCTCCCGTTTGGTAGGGCAACGTTTCCCCTCCAGCAGGTCCTGCCCTAGTCTAATCCGATTCAACTTGAAGGTGAAACAGTCGCTATTGGTGTTCCACCACATCCCAAGCACCTTTTCTGTGGCTAAATTCGACGAAAGGTCAAGACTTTTTCCCTCTCTTCCGGTGCCGCAAATTGCTGAGAGAACTGCTGGAGAGTTGGTCATCCAATTGCGGATTTCGAATCCACCTTGTTCTTGAACGAAGCAAACCGATTTCACCAGGTCTATCGCTTCCTTTTCAGTTTCTAAGCTGCATAACATGTCATCTACGTACGTGTTTTGCCTTTCTCAATAGAAAGGTATTGCAATTGCTCTGAAAACCGACTTTTTAACGGAGGCCCGGAGGGCCGAGTGACATATACCATTCGATTCAGTTCGTCGAGTTCGGCAAATGTCTGTGTGTGTATGTATGTGTGTGTGTATGTGTGTGTGTATGTGACCAAAAATGTCACTCATTTTTCTCAGAGATGGCTGAACCGATTTTGACAAACTTAGTCTCAAATGAAAGGTGCAACGTTCCCATAGGCTGCTATTGAATTTCTAATGGATCCGACTTCCGGTTCCGGATTTACAGGGTGATAAGTACGAACACGCAGAAAATGTCGATTTTAATAAATTCTGCAATGAATGTATAAAGGTGAAAATTTTTCCAAAATACGACCACAACTGCTTCGATTTGTAGTACTAGGTCACTAACATCCATTCAAAGTCTATTTGGCCACATTGGCCACCATCCTCGGTTCCGGAAGCCCCGGCGGAAGTATCTAAATTCAGAATAACAGTCACATCGGTTTCTCGGAGATGGCTAGACCGATTCGACTAAACTTGGCCTCAAATGAAAGGTATTGCGTAAATGGCTATTTAATTTCATCCTGATACGACTTCCGGTTCCGGAGTTACAGGTTGTGGCGTGCGATCACATAGCAAATTGTGATTCAAACCGATACTCCGATGAAAGCAAAAAAGGTAAAAATTTCGCTAAAATGTCTCTCAAACAACTTAAATTTGCTGTTCTAGGTCACCGACGGCCAACCAAACTTTCGTTGACTACATTGACCACCATAAACGGTTCCGGAAGTGCCCGGGAAAAGCGGCCATCTTTCAAAATTTACGAACTCACATCAGTTTCCCGGAAATGGTTGGGCCGATTTTCACAAACTTAGTCCCAAATGATAGCTATAATATCCCCATAGATGTCTATAAAATTTCGTACGGATCGCTTATATGGTTCCGGAAATATAGACTAAACCGTCCGGTCACATATGAAATTCCCATATAAGCCGGAACTCAAATTTTTTTTTCAAAGGGGGGACCTCATGAAATTTCAGAAATCGAATTCGTATTTTTGATGCCAAACATCTTTAAAATGCATGAAACGTCGAGATTTTATGTTATCTCGAAAATTTTTTTTTATAAAAATCGACTTTTTGGGACTTTGCCGATTTTGCAGCTTTTTTAGTTCAATATTACCGTGGCTGTTTTTTCTTTTTCAAAATTTTAGAACTCGAATAATGATTTATTTTCCTGTATATAGTTGTCATGTGATGTATAATAATAAAATGTAATATATGCATTTAAAAGCTTTTAATGAATATAAACAACGCACACATTCTCGTGATTCATGATTGAGAAAGGCACAATTGCACCGCTAGGTGGATTAAAATACGTTTTTTATTATTGCAGTAGTAGCCATTGGAAACTGTCCACTGAAACGTTTCGCATTAAGGTTCTTCGTGAATTGAGCTCTTGCCGGGGAGCAACATGCGCCGAAGGTCATGACTTCCATCACGTAGACGCTAGGTTCCTTTTGGCCAACGTGGTCTCTCCACAAGAACCTCTGGCTATGCTGGTCTTCACTGCGAATGCGTACTTGGTGAAACATTTCGCATATGTCACCAGCTACTGCAAACCGGAATTCTCGAAATTTGTACAGGACCGATGTTAATGGAGTAAGCAGATCTGGCCCTGCCAATAAGGCAGAATTCAGCGAGATTCCATTCGACGAGGCAGCGGCGTCCCACACTAATCTTATTTTGCCGGGTTTATTGGGGTTAGTGACTGGGAACACTGGCAAGTACCAGGAACGTTCATGACTTTTCACCAGTTCATCCTTTGTGAGTTTCCGTACATAGCCCTTTGACAGATATTCTGCCATCTTATCCTTCAGAATGCGTGCCATGTCGGGGTCTTTCTTCATGCGACTTTCCAAACTGTAGAAGCGTTTTAGAGCCATTTGTTTATTATCTGGGAGTGTGATATCGTCTCGTTTCCAGAGTAATCCGGTTTCGTACCTTTTTCCGTCGAAGAGTGTAAGTTCTCGTAGCAGTTTCAGAGCTCGTTCATCGCCAAGGGAACGGATTTCCTTTCCAGGTCCCATAATGCCTAAACTATCGATATTGAAGTATTCCTTCATAGACTGTTGTAGGGTGTGTGGTACGAGTTGAGATACTCAGACAGTGTAACGCATGCTGAACATAAACCGGCAACCCTGTGCGTGCGCACTCATGCTGAGTGCACCCCACCATCTTTGCATCCGCCATTAACACATCCTCTTTCAGCATCCAACCATCAATCAGGTAAGACGTGCAGAAGCACAGCCAGCTGGGTGGTCCCTTTTCTAGTAGCGCTTTGGATTTCACAATGGCGATCCTGCCAGGTGTTGCATTTTTTTTTCCTTGCAACACAAATTCCGAATCAAAAATTTTTAATAACTAAACTCTAACGGAAGAAAAGGGACCACTCAGAACCGAAAATGCGGAATACATAGTGAAAGTGGAATTTAAGTGCGAACAATGGAAAAAGCATAGATGCTTCGAAAATTAGGTTAGGTTGCGAATAAACAATCGTATTATTCAGGAGCTGGTCTAGCCAAACGCACTGGTCTAAACATTCATGACGAGCAGGTCAATAGCACTGCGCTAAGTAGGCCGTAAGATTCCGCAGGGCGGGTCGGAAGACCGCGCAGGGCGGGTCGGAAGACCGCGCAGAGCGGGTCAGCAGACCGCGCAGAGCGGGTCGGGAGACCGCGCAGAGCGGGTCGGGAGACCGCGCAGAGCGGGTCGGGAGACCGTGCAGACCGGATCGCGAGACCGCACAGAACGGGTCGAAAGACCGCGGAAAACAGGTTAAAAAACCGTGCAAAGCGGGTTGAAAAACCGCGCTGACTGTAGTGAAAACCCATTCAGGAAGTCGTGCTATAATAGAAAGTGAAGCGAATCTTAGAATCGCGCTCCAGAATAAGCACCAATAAATTAATTGCGATTATTTTTCATATAACTTTACAGATAACAAAAAGTAAGCGTACAAACTAGAACCAAGGAAAATGTCGAACGCGGGCAAGTATGTTCGTCGCATTGCCGACTCAGAATCGGACGATGACGTGTGCGGCCAAATCGCCGAAAGCCGAACTGACGTGGTGGAAACCGAAGGAGTACTGAACCGAGAGACATCGAGCAGTGATAACGAGGGATCGTCTGGCGACGATGATAACAGAACAGATAGTGTGGAAGGTATATATAACTCGAGCAATAAAGCACCTAGACCACTGCCCAACCCCTCGCCAATCCCAGAAACGACAACGCTAGGGATATCAGCAGATCGCATCAACGCTGATCGGATTGACCGCATGGAGAAGATAATCGCGAACATAAACAATACTCTGAGCCGGTTCCAAACCGGTCCAATACTGAATGACGAAGCCGATAAAAGCTGGAAGTTTTCGAATGACGTAGATCAACGTAGCAGCGGCGAATGCTCCTCCTCAAGCATTCGATGGGACCACTTGAAACCCTTTCCCAGTGGAATTGCGGCAAACAAGATGTGGGAGGAGTGGAACCGCTACGTTGAGAATTTTGAAATAGCGGCTTCCCTTAGTAATGTGACCGACCCCGTTAAAAGGACGCAGCTATTGTTCCTTTCCATGGGCGAGGAGTTACAAGGTATTGTAAAAGCTGCTAAGTTGCGCCCGAGCTTAGCGCACACAAGCTGCTACATGACATTCGTGGCGAACATTCAAAATTACTTGCGATCAATGACGGATACCGCCGCCGAACACGAAGCGTTCTCGAGAATGAGACAAGAGAACGGCGAATCTGCTGTTACATTCCATGCACGTTTAATGTGCAAAGTTCGTTCATGCAACTACAGTGTCGAAGACGAGGATAGGTTTGTACGAGCACAGCTCTTGACGGGCCTCAGAAACCGAGAACTGGTGAAACAAGCTAGGACATATGGTCACGATACGAACTTCATTGTTCAGTCAGCGACGCGGAACGAAGCCTTCGAGTCCGAAAGCAGACAGCGAGACGAATCCAGCGTTTTGGAGCTCAGAAGCGGTTATCGATCATCATACGACCAACCGAATCGTAAGCGTCGAAGCGTAGGTGATAAAGGCAGTAGACAACCCTCAAAGTATCACCGCAATGATGAATCCAACCGGCGATCACAAGGACGGCGTTTGAAATGCACCCGATGTTCTCTTTTCAATCACAGAAACGGACAATGTCCAGCACTAAGTCGTAACTGTAACAAATGCGGTAAACGAGGCCACTATGCGGCGGCCTGTCGACAGAAACAAATCAACGTTATGCAGAGCAGGCAGAGCCACGACAGATCCCCGGACAAATCCGACGTGCCAGATGATGATAAGCAGGTATTATTTAATTAATATCTATTCCCCAAATTCTTTTATAGTCGTGAACTGATATCTGAAATAATAAAAAAAACACATGATAGACCAAAACTACTAAAGCTGTTTTATATCAACTATCGTCCTAACTTAGCTGGTCAATGCCCTCTCACTTGAGGACGTCGTATTTGCTTGCACCATTGGGTCATCCACCCCCATTCGGTTCCTCATTGACTCAGGTGCGGACGTTAACGTTATTGGAGGGAATGACTGGACTCAATTAAAGCGAGATGTCCGATCGGGAGCAGCCAAACTAGAAGTCCTTGGAGTACCCGACAGGAAATTGCATGCGTATGGATCCCACAAACCAATGGGCGTCGAATGTACAATCAAAGCAGAGGTTGTAGTTAATGGATCCACTATGCCAGGTATTATCGCAGTTTTCCACGTTGTACCAAAAGGAACAAGGTCATTGCTTGGGCGGGCGACGTCAAGTGATATGGGACTGTTACACGTTGGAAACATAATCAACCAGTGTGAGATACTGCAGAACGAAAACCATTTTCCAAAAATGCCACGAGTAAAGGTCCACTTTAGCATTGATAAAACCGTTCCACCCGTTAAAAGCGCATATTATAATGTACCAGCAGCGTACAGGTAAGAAATGACAACAAAATACACAATATGTTGTAATATTAGCATAAATAATTCAGTAACCATAGCAACATAGAAACGTTGATAACATAGCCGCCTTTTAATTACACCTATTCGATTTTTACAGAGAAGCGGCGCGGCATAGGCTACAAGAAATGGAAACGCAAGGAATAATCGAGAAAGTTACATCTGCTCCTAGTTGGATAAGTGGCATGTCCGCAGTGGCCAAAGGAAGAAATGACTTCCGTCTAGTGATAAACATGCGCGCCCCCAATCGAGCGATTAATCGTGAATATTTCAGATTGCCTCTACTCGAAGAGATGAGGGTCAAGCTTTACGGAGCGAGATATTTTACGAAGCTTGACCTGAAAAATGCTTTTTACCACTTAGAACTGTCCGAAGAATCACGAGATTTGACCACTTTCTTGACGGAAGATGGCATGTACAGGTTCACTAGACTTATGTTTGGTGTAAACTGCGCGCCAGAAATATTCCAGCGCGAAATGACCAGGACCCTAAAAGATGTTTGCGATCATGTAATCGTATACATCGATGATTTTCTAATCTTTTCAGATACTTTAGAAGGACTTAAAGTAAACGTTGCGAAGGTATTGGAAATCTTTAGCTTAAACAATTTGACTTTGAACACAGCCAAGTGCGAATTCGATAAGACCAGTATTCAGTTTATAGGCCATAAGCTCGATGAAAGAGGATTCCATATCGACAACGAGAAAATAAAGAGCGTACGTAACTTCAGAGAGCCCACATCATTGTCAGAACTACGAAGTTTTTTAGGACTGGCCTCATATCTCAGTTCATATTTGAAAAACTTCGCCGACATCTCTAGTCCATTATGGGCTGCAACGACCTCCAAACAATGGTCATGGGGACCGGAGCAGGCAAAAGCCTTTGAGACGGTCAAACAGAAAATTATTAATTGCACGCTATCGCTAGGATTCTTCTCAGAGCAAGATAAAACAATACTCTACACAGACGCCTCCCCCGTCGCGTTGGGAGCCGTTCTTGTGCAAGAAGGATCGAATCTTGCACCTCGCATAATAAGTTTCGCTTCAAAGTCCCTAACTTCTACTGAAAAAAAGTACGCCCAGAATCAACGGGAAGCATTGGGAGCGGTCTGGGCAGTGGAACACTTTTCCTACTTCCTGCTTGGCAGACACTTCACGCTACGAACAGATGCGCAGGGGGTAGCTTTTATTCTCAATAGATCAAAAGAGGATTCAAGGCGAGCTTTAACACGTGCTGATGGATGGGCTCTCAGGTTAAGCCCATATCGATACGATATCGAATATGTCCGTGGAGTTGAGAATATCGCCGATCCACCATCTAGGCTCTACAATGGTAAAGATGCAGCGTTCGATGAGGAAAACAGTCCATGGGAATTGGCAACTCTCGAAGCAAATTCAGTAGAATTCCTAACCGAGGAAGAAATTAAGAACGCTACAGATCAGGACGAAACTCTGCAAAAGGTAATGTGTGCATTAGAATCAGGAGTATGGCCTAAATACTTGCGAAGGTACCACACGGTTGAAAAGGATCTATCCGTTCGGAATGGTATGGTTATTAAAACCGGCTGTGCAGTAGTACCCAAAACACTTCAGACACATGCCTTGGAGGTAGCACACGAAAGACACCCGTCAACCGCAAAAATGAAGAGTATAATGCGGCAACGCGTGTGGTGGCCAGGAATGCCTAAAGACATAACCACCTGGGTTGAAGCGTGTAAAACATGTTGTGTCAACGGCAAACCGGAAAAGACGACGCCAATGGAAAGGGTGTTTATCCCAAAAACTGCCTGGGATACCGTAGCACTCGATTTCAATGGCCCCTACGTCAAGCTCGGAGGGATTCTCATTCTAGTAGTAGTCGACTACAAATCTCGATACGTCATAGCAAAACCTGTGAAATCAACCAGTTTTGAGCACACTAAAAAATCCTCGATGAGGTCTTCGAGAAAGAAGGTTTCCCAAAGACCATTAAAACGGATAATGGACCTCCATTCAACGGTCAAGATTTCGCAAACTATTGCAAACAACGAGGCATTTCTACGATCTTTTCGACACCACTATTTCCGCAGCAAAACGGATTAGCCGAATGTTATATGAAATTGATTAACAAGGCTATGGCAGTGGCCACAACGGATAAAACAAGTTACGTCGAAGAATTGAGGAAAGCAGTGAACGCTCACAATGCGGCCGCCCACAGCATTACTAAAATTCCACCCGAAGAAGTGATGTACGGGCGTAAAATCAAACGCGGATTGCCTTTGCTTCAGCATGAAAAATCCGGTTTTGATGAGGATCTTTTGCAACGCAGAGACCGTGAAGCCAAACTTGCCGGCAAACAGCGTGAAGATGCTCGTCGTGGTGCTCGCCATTGCAGGGTTCAGCCGGGAGACGAAGTCGTAGTTGAACGGCACAACCGTTCCAAAGGTGATTCTCGTTTCTCCCCGACCAGGAACACGGTCATGGAGGAACGGAATGGCAGCCTTATTCTTAGGAATGAATATGGGAAGGTGTCCAAGCGACACGTATCACAAACTAAAAAAGTCAAACCATGGCGTGCTACACAAAACTACACTACCGCATTTAACGCAGATGGCCAAAAAACAGATGAGCCGCGATTGAAAATGTCGGAACGACCAAAGCGTGAGAAACGAACACCGTTGTTCCTAGACGATTACATCCGATCAATTTTTGATTCGACCGATAGTTAATTCACTGCAACTGAGAATAAAATAAATTTGAAAGTATACAATGCATTATTTTGTTCAATTTGACAAGCAAACTACACAAAACGTTTTCGTGGTTAGATCAGAGTCGATAAATCTAAGTCACGCCAAGATTGAATTTCAGACCAAGACGGATACAGGTGTGCACATTTTTTTTTCTGTGTGCGAGTGCGGTTGTCATTTTTCTTTGATGAGGCCAAACAAAAACAAGAGGATATGAAGAAGAAAAGCACAAACAAATGACGTTGTGGGCCTTTCTGTTGCCATAAGTTTTCTTTCGGTTCGGTCATAGTTAATTTAATCGGTTTCTTCGAAGTAAAAAGTGTCCCTAAGTGTTCTAATAGGTAGATCCGAGGTGAAGCTCGGCCTTTTTTCACTTTTCATCGTGCGTCAAAGAATCAGGATGCTCGTTCGTTCACTTCAAGGGCCCCGGCCGCCATGCTTAATTTTTCAAGTATTAAACTAACACACTCAAAAGTGTCAAATGTTCCCACCTTTCTCTCATCTTGATTTCAGACGGTATTGGAGTATTGTGGAATAAGATCAATTTTAGGTAAAGCGTGTTTGACGCTAGTTTTCCGTTTAACTACGGCAAAAAAATCACAGCTCATTGATAGGTTGTTTACAACTCTAAAGTACCTTATTCCACAGAAGAGCTCGACTGAGTCGAATCTTTCGTTTCGTTTTTGGCAACACTAATAAGTGCGAAAGCGACGCAAAAGTTAAAAGTACTTAAATTTAAGTTACAAGAATTATTCTTCTTTGGGTTATTTTATTTTTCTGTGTATGTCTACTTATTATACAGTGCACATTGTTCAGTAGGTTTGTTTACTTTGCATGAACGATAGTAAGGTGTGCCATGAAATGTATTCACATTATATAAGTGCGACAGCGAATGCTTTTCTTTCATTTTCTTACTCTTCCTAAAATGATAGGAAGATTGTGTATTTGTATGTATTTACACCATCCTTGGCCCCAATTGTGGTTCCTTATGAGATACAAAATGGAACTAAGCACGTGGTGCAACACTTTGTCCTGATTGGATAAAGTCTAAATATTTAGTTATTGCTGACCCGGTCGCCATTATTAATTTAGCAAATAAGAAACCAACATCGAATAATCGCAAAAAAAAAGATCCACCTTTCCATCCTACACCTTGGCACCCATCCCACACTATTAGGGCGGATTGTTGGCGAGTTACGGCAAGAAGCCTAGAACAAAGTTTCTATAGCCTTCTACTTGCCGACATGGGTTTAAACTCGCCAAGTCGCTATTTCGTTTACTGGAATGCAGCAGCATCTGCGAGTTACCAAGGGGCGATACAACAGGAAATTGCACTTACAGGGGAAACACTCTAAATTCGAGTTATTCATTTTATCGAAGTACTTGAGCAGTTTTTTTTCGAGAAGAAGGCGGATGTGTGGTACGAGTTGAGATACTCAGACAGTGTAACGCATGCTGAACATAAACCGGCAACCCTGTGCGTGCGCACTCATGCTGAGTGCACCCCACCATCTTTGCATCCGCCATTAACACATCCTCTTTCAGCATCCAACCATCAATCAGGTAAGACGTGCAGAAGCACAGCCAGCTGGGTGGTCCCTTTTCTAGTAGCGCTTTGGATTTCACATAGGGTATCATCAATTTCGTGGTCACACTGGCAAACGTGATACGCGTAATGTAGCATATTCATTGTCTGTTCTGCTGTAGCTCCACCGTAAACTGTCCAACCAAGATTAGTCTTTACAGCTATTGGTTGACCATATTCCCCTTCACGACTCTTTCTGACAAGGGTAGCATTCGCGTGTTTTACACCAATTAGTAGTCGTGGTCTAACGTTTTGGTACGACTCTAGAGGAATATTCTGAAGATACAAATAATCAGTTTGAAGCTGCTCAACATCGAGCGATTGTGATGGTAGCTGAAGGTCCTTCACTGTCCGGACGTCATTCAGCGAAAACCGCCTTCCTTTTTCACCGCAGATGTCGAAGTTTACACTGCTTGAATTCTTTTCGAAGCGGTGTGTGCCCCCGGTCCATTTTAGACATAGCGGACGGGGCTCCCCAGAAATATTGAGTTCATCTGCAAGGTCTTGATTTACAAGGGTTAGCGACGATCCATCGTCTAAAAAGGCATAACAGTGAACCGAGATACCATTTCCGTAAACTACTACCGGAATGTAGCGAAACAAGACTGAACTTGATCCACCTCGGTGAGTATTGCATGATTGCTCATCACGTCGTGAACCAAGCGCTATTGACGAATTCACTTGCAGTTCCTTGTGTAGCAATGGGTGGTGTTTAAAGGTACACTGATTCACACCACAATCTTTGGACACGCATCCTCCTTTGTGTCTTCTCAAACATTTACGGCATGTCCTTGCTTCACGGATTACAGCCCACCTCGCATCGTACGAGAGATCCAAGAAACGCTTACATTTTGCAAGGAATGCGCAAGTGCCTTTGCATGCGGCACACGGCATTGATTTGAGATTCTGCGTCGCAGCTGACGTAACTGCACGATGGTCGCTTTTCGCTAAACCAGGCGGGTTCATTCTGCTCGTTTGTGAGTGTTGGCAAAATCCTTTGTACCTCTTCGTGTCTCCTTACTCGCGAAGTGTTCCTGCATTGTAGGCGGATCAGCTACGATGCTAGCATCTTCCGCCATATCGAAAATCCAATCACTAAAACTTAATATGTTTACCTTTCGAAGGCGTTTGCTATGCCTGGCCCAATCCAACTTCATCGGCGCAGGGAGTTTTTCCACCAGGCCATCCACCATCGACATATCCTGTGTGTATTCCTCTGTACCACATGCGCTGATCGTTACTGCAAGGTTTTGAACAGAAAAGGCAAAGTCGATCATTTTATTAATGGAGTCAGCTCTCAGCGGTGATAGTGACATGATCTTATTTTTCAGCACTCGAATGATATATCGTGGATGTCCAAAGCGCAGCTTCAGGGCCTTCATCGCCTTGTCGACTGTCGACGGGTGAAGCAAGAAATTTTGTACCGCGGCAAGCGCATCTCCACGCAGACAGTTTCTAAAACGAAGCATGTTTTCGTCGTCAGTTAGTCCGCACATTCGCGTCGTGCTCTCGTAGGTAGCGAAAAACATCGGCCAATGCTCAGGATTCCCATTAAACATTGGCAGTTCCTTTGGGACAACCTGGCGGGCGGCAATCTGATTGCGGGACAGGTTACAGGTGTACTGGTTACTGGTGATTCGCCGCTTTTCAGTCTTCGGGGTAGATCGCCTCTTCGGGTCGAAACTATTGTCAACGTCAGCTCCTACTTCTTTATCCAATGGCAACGATTCATCACTATCGTGATCTGATTGCTGTTCGCCGTCAAACTCTTCACCTGTGGGACAGCTTTCCGAATTGCCTGCTTTTGAATTCTTATCCTGTAGCCATTCTTCCACTTTGGCATTGGCGTCGACGTTCTCGCCATCGATTTTTTCCTCATCGTTCATCTCCGGATCATCGAGGCCGGCTAGCTCCTCTAAAATTTGGAAACGTTTGATCATTAACGCCTTTTTCTCGTCCAATAATCTCCGTTCCGCTTCTATTTTTTGCAATTGCAGTTGTAAACGAGCCTTTGAAGATTTTGTCGACACTGATGACATCGCTGATGCAGGTTCCAACGGATTGTACGCTGATTTGGAAGATTTAATCGATATCGATGACGTCACCGCGGCGGGCTTCAACGGGTTTTTGAACTACCTCAGGGTGTGTCTTGATCACAGTTGGTGCAAGCTTCGATTGTAGGGCTGTAGCCTGTGTATCTACTTGCTGATCTTTTGTGTATCTATCCTTCGGCTTTTTAATAACGTTCTCATTTTTCTCGTTGGGCAACTTGGTCTTTTTAACAACAGAAAAGCGTGCTTCCAAAACTAAAGGGTTTACCTCACTACTCTATTGTTCTGATTTTACTTGTCTTCACTGTGTATGTCCGTTTATCGTCGTTATTGACCTAACGGGTAGACTTTCCGGCTGAGCTGGCAGCGTTATCACTTATCAGTGACGAGGGGCTCGATGACAGTGAGCGTTAAATTATCCGGGGATTCTACTTAATTTAACTAATAAGTTAGCTCTACAAATTCATAAAAGTAGAACAATACCTATTTGAGGCCTTAGATATTACAGAACCTAGGTGTTCTTGAAAAAATATGTTCAATATAATTCTACAATTTCTATTTTTTTAAAATGGTTGACGACTTCAGCAAAGTTGTATAATATTCGATTTCGTTGAAAATACCTTATACATACTGTATATTTATTTTTTGAGCCGAAATCGTTATTCTTTGGTAGTTTAATTTCAAAATTTGTCTTCTTTTTAGCTTCCGTTTTAATCCACCTAGTGGTGCAATTGTGCTTTTCTCATTTCTCCAAACTATGACTCCATGGTTGGTAATATTCGTAATAATTGTGGAAATGTCTATTTTATTCTTAGTAGAGTAGAACGTTATCAAACAGGCATTATCTTTGTTATGTTATAACAGAGGTCGGTAGAGAACATCGTTGATGACTGTCATTTCGACTGTTACCGTGGATCAGTTGTATTAGTTACGGTGTCGTTTATGTTTTCGAGTGTTTTTCTGTGGAAACGCATTATCTTTCGTCCTCGATACAGTACATTTAATCAAGATAAAAAGATGTCAAATAAGAAAAATCTTACGCAAAACTAAATGCTGGCCACAAGTTTTGCATTGATTTTTCGGAATTTTTGTTTCTGAAAAAATACGGACATCAAGATGAAACATACGCTTGGGACACGATAGGTCAGCCGTTTGGGGGCTCATAGGTCACTACTATAATGTAAATTATTTTGACGCAAGCAAAAATTGTGCCTAATTTCGTGCTAAGAAAGCCAAAACAAAGTGAAGAGGACATAAATAACGCAATTGCATCTGTACAAGAGCGTGCCAGTAGTCGATCAGCCTTTAAACAATTCAAGGTTCCGTTCGAAAGATTACGTACCCGTGTGAAAGTAAAGTGCTCGTTATCAAAGAGAACGTGTCAGACATCTCGCGTGAGTTAAGAATATAATAATTACTGGTATGGTTGGAGCAGATAATCGAAAAAAACAAGATCGAAAAAGAGAAGGGGAAATGAATAGAAAAATGCTCCGAAGCGCAAACGTGATCGTCGCACAGAAAAGCATTTTCGATAGCCGGAATGCACAACTTCAATTCCCCACTCTGGCGACGACGAGGACACTTAAGAAGATATTTGCAAGTACAAACTACTGCGAACAACAAGTGATTTAACATTTCCGTCTATGGTTTCATGTTTTTTCACATCATTTGCTACTTACTCATTCTCTTACCTAAATAGATCGTCAATGGATTGCATTTATTATTTGGGTTATTTTTTTTTTAAATAATCTGTAGTATTTATACCCTTCAAATAAAAGTTGAACAGCTTATTTTCATTGCGTGTACATTGTTTTATTTAGCATCGAATATGACTTATCGTACCCCCAGATTTAAAAAAAAACTTCGAAAAAAAAATACCTTCACCTTATTGGATATAGCTTAAAAAATATCTAGCCATGTATGAAATCGTTATTGACAAAACATTGCCGAATGTATATCCTTGTTTGTCAAAATCAGTGCAAAAATAGCATCGCATGAGCTCGTCGAAAAAAACTGACTTACTTGACCACGCCCTACTTTACTATCGAATATTCTATTGCTTAATCAGAAAATCTATACATTTTTTCCAGCGATAAAAAATTATCACCATTTTTAGTTTTTGAGGAAAGCATTTTAATCGTCTTAGTTTGTTGTAAAAATGTTCAGATCGTACAGTAGATAGAATTATTTATAATTGTTCTAAAAGGGGAGCGAAAAATGGGAAGAGGACGAAGAGTTGTACTTCTACCCTATTGTTTGACCCTTTATTTTGCATATATGGATTAAAAACCTTTTGATCTGACTTATGGTATGTATAGTTATTAACAAATGAAACAATTGACTATTAATTGTGGAATTTGCTGGTCTTACCCAAGCTACTGAACTTTCAATAAATATAAAACGAACCTATTCAACCTATCCTAGCAGGTGTACCTTCATACAACCGATTCAACAAACCTAGCAAAGTTGTAATGGTTCTGAAAACATACAATTCCAATCCAGCTGTGTTCCTTTTTAAACGGAAAACCTGTTCGAAAGCAAGAAAAGCAAAACACGGTCAATTCCATTAGTTAAAAAGATAAAACTAGTTAGCGAAATTTTCATTTAATGAGAAAAAACGAGTTAAAAGTTTGCCGCCCTTTTCCCTTCCCAGCCAACACCAGCTTAGTACTTCTCCTAGTGAGTATAACATCACAAACAGCACTTGAAGCGAGTCACCGACTCAACCATCCACCCCACCCCGCAAATCCTATCCCACCGGCAATTCTCAATACCCGTAGTAATGAAGCCTGTGAGACAAACAAAATTAAAAGCACTGACTGCATCGCCTCCAGTCAGCCAACCAACACAGCAGGCCAAGGAAAAATCCCAGCATTCCATGTTAATCGAGTATATGGACGCCTAACATGCATATTTCCAAGTGAGAAGGGCGTAAAAAAAACAGGCTAACCATTTCTTGGTCGGTTCGAAAGGTCGCAGCACAAAACCGCAGCACATATTAATATGAAGCCGGGTAGGTAGGATGGGAAGGACAAAAAAAATGGCTGAAAGCATGTGCATCGGAACAAACTTGTCGGGGCGGCTGCGGTGTACCCGCTGCAGCGCTGCGGAATTTCGACGGACAACCATCGACCGTGAACGTGGCCAATGTTATGCTGGATGGCTGGCGGGGTGATTGTAGAATGTAGCTTAGCCATGGTGAAACGACGGACGCTTATTGCTATCGGATGTCGTGTTTGTAGTGAAGGGGTTGCTGGATTTTTTGTTTGTTTATTTGTTTTTTTTGTGAACTATTTCCGGTGGTTGGACTACTACCTAGTACCAATGGTGCACCGCTCTGAGGAGTTACCGCATCTGCTGTAAATGACGTCTATGAAGCTAGGCGGAAGGTGCTGCCACTCTACTGCTGTTGTATGAATAGTTTAAGAATGGACTGGTCTGATGGGATTAGAGAAATTGGCCCGGATGATGATGCCAATGATGAGAATCTATACCTTGTTAGTTGAAATCGCTTTTCAGCGAATATCGGCGAGCTTGGGAAGTCAGGTTCGGTTTGGACAATTACATATTACATATAACTGAGTTTGAACAAATAAACGTACAGAACCATTTATTTCACCAATTTCACGCTCGATCGCTTTTTAAACTAACCAATGTAACTAATAGAGCACCAATCCGCGTCGAGTTCTCCTCACAAATCTAGTAATATAAAAGACCAGCAGCTCAGCGAGGAACCCAACGACACTCATCGTCAAACCGAACACGTAGATTGTCCACACCAGCGACAGATCGCCAACAGCAATGATCGAGTAGGGTACCAGACGACGTTCTAGCTCCACCGGATCTACGTACCGATCCAGTTCGATAAAGTGGTACAAACCCGATTCGATCAAGACCATACTGTACCAATTGAAGGGTTCGTAAATTGGCATCGTGTTCATTATAATAGCCAACAGTGGAAAACTGTGCGTAGTTGCCTTCGATATCCTGAAGTACTGGTGAATAATTGGATCCTCCGGACTGTGAAAATCCTCAGCGCAAATTATTTGAGTGGTAACCTCGCATGCACCCATCTGCTGATAGAATCGAAGCGTATCTTCATAAGATTCAAACTCTACCTCATCATCCCGGTTGCATTCGCCGTAGCGACGAAAGTTGTTAATCTCTGTGACGGCTAAATTTGGCAATTCCCGGGGATATTCCACGTTAGACCAACAGCAGGATTCATTCAGTTGCTGGAGAGTATCTAGTTCTGGCAGGAATCGTGAGCTCAGTAGAAACGATATCACCAGCGACTGATAGGACGACACCAGGACGATGCTCGTCAACATGAGCAATCCAACGATCATACGTTCCATGTTCCGTTGGAACTGAATCATCGATCCGGCGAAGCTAACATTCAACAGTTGAAGAACTTTTCTGAAGACTCCGATGATAGTTGGTTTATCGCCGAGCAGCAGTTCACAGAGCAGTGCAATCGCACCAACGGTTGCCAAGTAGGTAATCCAAACGTAGTCCTCGTAGGGATCAGACAGAATCGCTAGAAGTGGTTTTTCCAAACTTCGAGGAACTACGATGCAGTAGCTTATAAATCGACCTAGATAAAGCAAATCGGCCGTCATTGATTCGATGTAAAACATTTCGTAGGAAACGATAATGTTGCCCTGTTTGTGGCGTCCTTCGGATACGAAGCTGCCATTGTTTCGCTCAACTACGGTCCGAAAGAGATAGTTATTCGTTGGATCGAAAAGGGAATGAGTGATAACTTCATAACCCATCAGGTTTTGCGCGGCCAGCGTAATCGGATCATGGGAAAGAGATCTCCAGTGTTGCAGTTCCTGCCGATAGCGATGATAGAAACGAATTGGATTCTCGGAATCATCGTAAATTAGGTAGACGATATTGTAAAATTCTCGATACATAAAAGTATCGTAGAGGGCAGGGAACAGAATCCGGTCCGTGATGGCGATTGTCGGCGAAACCGATTCATAGATCATGTAAGTTCCGTTGGCGATGTTCCCCCCAAGTAACAACACTGCACAGGTCCATCGCGACGTTGTCACATCTTTGAATTGCGTTGCATTCGAAATAAGTTGTACAGTGAAGGCGGACTGGTTCACGACGCTGCCCAGAATTGCGTCCAAGAAAGCGTTCTGATCCAGGTTTTCGGTGAAAATGTCCACCTGAGATCGATGCGGACAGATTAGGTGTTTCAGATGGATCACTTGCAAAGCGATTGTTTTCGGATCGACGGTGTGCTCGGCGGCTAGGAACTGAAAGGTGCTGGCGAGCAGAAGCGCCGTTGACAACATTTTGGGTGAGCGAAGTGTTGCACTATGGTGCAACACCAGAAACAAATGCTGGTTGGTCGCAGTTGGCGGGAGAAATTATTACAAGTGCAGAACGCTGCATAATTCAGATGTGCTATCTTCGTGCATTAATGGATTGACTATTCGAGAATGGGAGGCAACACGATAAATTTAAATCAATTAGTGGGTTTGATTGGATTTCGTCCGTTGCACTGTAGGAAAACATATGATAATTTTCAACATATCAATGGCGTATTTTCAAGAGTATTTCCGAAAACAATATTTTGAAAATCTATTCACTAAAGCTTTATTTTTGCATGTTTGTGGGATTATTTTGACCCCTCGGCATGATACTGTACCTTGATGTGGTCCGGGGGCTTTTCCACCAAAGCTGATGATATCACAGAAACTTGGGATACGATTATTTTCTTTTTAGTTAAGCTACATTGTGATCAATTTTAGTACTGAACTTGGCGACACTTATTATCTACTGCCATGGTCAAATAATATACAATGTGGGTTTAGAGCTAAGCTCTCTCTGGAGTCACCCTTCTTTTATTGCTATATTTTGAATTAGATCCATGCTAACACTCACTAACACGAATTGCTTATTCTCTCATATACACTCACAATATCTCATTCCAGACGTACAAACGTAGCCTTCGCGATAACACAAACCTGATCACAAATGCGAACGCCTGCTATCTCGCCAACATTCAAAAGCCCTGGTGATTAGGTGAACGTTTGCACCTGGAAATTTACTAACGCCGTCTCAAGATCAACCCACCGCTCGCGCTCATGAATCGATCACGTCCGGAAGTCTCTACCCTTGATCCTAGCAGCCCAAACTCATGCCTTTAGTGGGACTAGTAGAAATAAAAACTAGACAATACGTCCACGCGAGATCATTTAAGAACACGCGAACATCCTGAGCAAATTCTCATGGGCTCAAACACCATACAACCTCTTAAAAAGACCATGAATATGGTCCGTTTCAAATCATCAAATGGTCTCAAGATGGTGTTTTTATGGGTTGATCCCAACACAAACACTATCAAAATACCATATAGTGGGGGTGAATCTGGACCATAAGCATGGGGGTATTATGGGCTTCTCGTTCTCTCGGGATTCGAATGGCCACACGCTTATAATAAAAAAATGTGTCCACGCGAAGTTACATACACACTAGCACACGCGACAAAAACGTTAGCATACAATCACTCGAGTCCTTCGCGATTATCTGTTACCGTTGAGGCCCTTTGCCCTATGAGAGAGGTTCTAGTTGATAAGAATTTGAGTACTTTCACTAGTGATGAGCTCCGAGCAGATCCAATTAGATTAAAAAACCGATGTATGTAAATATTAAACTAAAAGGTCCTATCCAATTTTACATCGGAATGTATCATAGTATAACTACTCGAATAATGGATGTTAACCGCGGAGCCGTACAATTAGTTAGCATAGATAATATTAATGAAAATAACCTCCAGGGCATGACGGTCATTTTAAAATGTATCATTGTAATACATACAACACTCATTAGTGTGGATCAGAGAAGCAGAAGGAAAAGAGAAATTGATGATCAAGGAAAGGAAATAAAAGGAAATTGGGTAAAGGATAGGAAAGGTGGAGGTCTGCTACCGGTTCAACGCCAGTTTGAGGTTCTTTTCCACTTTGACCATCAAGATGTTAAGATCGGTGAAAAGTTTTAGAAGTTTAGTCCAGTAAAATAGTTAAAAGAGTGAAAACTTACTCTAGCAGCAATTAAGTGGAAGAGAAGAAATTGATCGAGCGAAGGATTGAATAGAATCAGGTATGGAACCCTCAATGGACCCGGTAGCAATTATCTAAAATGACCCCTTTTCCTAATCCCACACGCAGGACCCATTGAGATTATTTTATTGATTCCGTGCCTGTCACGTTTGGCTAACGTTGGATGCAGCATTGTCATCGAAGGTGCAAAGGTCCAACCATTGTTCGAGAGGCCTGTCGATCGTGACCGATGCGTGCTATTAGGTCCTGCCTTGTATGCTGTGGGGAGATATTCTACGGTTTTCCCAGCAGCAATCTCGAAATCCGTTTTAGCACGATCATCGCACGAGTAGCTCATCGAGCCCCGTCAGGTCACCAGCCAGCAGCCACCCATCGTGGCCGAGAGAAGTCATCCACCAACCGTCGTAGAAGCCCCGAACTCAGCTACCAATCGCCTGTCGAAGAAGCCAGCAGCAGTCATCACCACGTCGTAGCTACCCGTTTCCAGCCAACCGTCGATAAATTTCTCGAGAGATCCACACCCCAAACGCGGTCTCAAGAGTGAATCTCCAAATGCCAGTGTTCGCGCGATCAAAAATCGGTTTCGTCCGGAAACCCCTGTTCTCGGCCCTAGTAGCATATGTCCAATGCCATCAGGAGGACCAATCAAAAAGACGATGCTCATATTTAATAAACTACACGTTCCATGGCGACAACAAAAATCAAATTTATACACAAGAAGCCACACCCACACGCGACAAACAAACATACAAATGCTTGTGCCCTTTGCGATCATCCACGGCACCAACACCCGCGCTCTCGCAGACATGCGCAACATCCCGGTGATAATATGAACGTCTCAGCACTTATAAACATTCAAACGCGGTCTCAAGCGTGAACCTACAGTCCCCCGCACTCGCGCCATCATGAATCGGTCACTTCCGGAAGTCTCTATCCTTGGTCGGCTGTTCGGCCATCAATGGAAGTTGTCAATGTCAGCTTCTTTCTACGAACAGTCTAGATAAGCCGGGAAGTGTCGGTAGTGGTTGTTTCAACCGGCTACACTACGTAAAAACCCACCAAACAGGGAACCCCAATTCCATATAGTGTCATGCGACCCGTGCTATGGGTAAAATTGTTGAGGGGGTCTAAAAAAATTCTCAATGGCGAATGGAGCCGGGGAAGAGTTGGGCGAACTCCCCAGTATGCTGAATTATGCAGTGGAATGTTCACTCTACGCACCGAAGTAATTTTTTCACCGATGATCCACTTAATTTTACCGAATTTTTGTTGGCTGGGGGTTTGCTGAGACTCTCGGTTGATGGTAGTTCGGTGAAGTTTTGTTGAGTTTCGATTATCAAATTTCGATGTGCAGATGAACCTGCCGTGTGGTATCCGGCCAAGAATTCGACCACTGGGGTCCTGCTCCCATGTCGTAGGAGGCGACTGAAAGTAGGAGTCCCTAAGTCAAGGTGTAGTTCCGTGCCGAGGACTGGATGACTGGAGGGTCTAAAATATGCCAGTCGCGCACGGAGGATTTTGGGTTTTGCCCTTACTGTGTTATGCGAATCTCTGACACAGTGGACCATTATTTTCTTCGCAAATCGTGGGAATCAAATGATCGTGTCCCATTTAAACCCGATATGGCTCGCTATATGCGTTAACATCCCAACTCGCTTGGTGTCCGCTAGTTGTTGTGCAATGTATGTTGGAAATGAAATGTTCAGTTCTCTAATTATGGTTAAAATAGCACAATTTAATCTCCAGCATAAACGTACAGCAACTATGAATTTATCTCGACTCATGCAGGGAGGTAAAGCTTCCATAGCATTGGTCCGAGAACCGTATTGCCATAGAGGAAACTTCAATTTTGGAAAGTTACTTAACACTACCTTCATTGCTTACAACAAGACAGGCATGACTAACCTACCTGAAATGCCTCGTGCATGCATTCTTGCAAATAAGGCTATTGACGCGTGTCTCATATCGGAGCTCACAACTCGCGATATCTGTGTTGTCACAGTTACACTGACTGTCGGTAACGTAGACAAAAAAAAATATTGTTCAGCATATCTACCGCATAACGAGTCATCTCCTTCTGATGCTTTCAAAAGCGTTGTATCATATTGTAGCATAAATAGGCTTCCGCTCATTATCGGCAGTGATGCGAATGCTCATCACATCATTTGGGGCAGCTCAGACATCAATCTGAGAGGCTCTGAACTGACGGAGTACATAAGTAGTACAAATCTCCATATTCTGAATGTGGGAAACTGACCAACTTTTGCGAGGTCTAGGAGGGAGGAGGTGTTAGACATAACGCTTAGCTCTGATAGAACTATCCAATTAAAAGTCTCCAATACCGTTACCTGAAGCATAAACGGTTGCAAAATTTGTGGCTGCTGTTCAGGTAATATTGACAACAGCAAATGCTACGTCAAGTATCCTTACAGCAACAATGAAGTAGTTCACAGTCGTGACCCAAAAGGGTAAGAAGCAAGGAAGAACGTCTCATCGCGAAAATGAAGCTGGCAACCACGATGACGACATAAAAGTATATATTAGTTAGTGAGATCGAAAGGAAGTATCCCAAATGGGTCATACTCCTGGTTGAAGGGGTGCTGAGATTACCTTGACTCAACGATGGAGATGACCGCCAGAAAGTCAGAGAACACAAAAACGGGAAGGAATGCCATTGCCATATTCCACTTACTTCTATTCCGAACTCATCACCCATCTTGGAGCCATCGGAGAATATCTGCACGAGATTGCTATACCTAGAGGCCATTGATCGGTTATACTTAGTCCAGGCTAGGCGTGGGCTATCCACGTATGGATATTTCCAATGGATCTCGCAGTCCTCTCCGACTGTCCGCTTCAAAAAGCCCAATGCTCTTCTAGTCAACTGTGGATTAGTTCCTGGTTAATGTTCAGTGTAATGTGGCGGTTGCAGCGCTTGCGCCAGGAGCTGATTGTTTTAATTAATCGCAACCGGCTCCAAGAGCCTACTCTGATCCGTCGAAAGCGTGACGCGAAGGTTAGGCGACGGCGCATGGTTAATCCAAGGATCTTCGGTTCCTTGCGGTGGGGATCGATCGTCCCGTTCACTATGATCGGCCTCTCTGTTAGTAAAGCAGTAAACACGCTTTTAGTGGGTGACAAATTAAAGTAGACTGGTACCGCCCATCGGCTTACCGTACATACGACGGATACAAGTTTACGACTGGTGCATTCGATTGTTCTTCCAATCGCGACCAGCACGATGTCACCGGCGTAAACGGCGGAGAGTCATTTTCCTATGGCGGAATAATCTTTCCCTATGTCTTAGTGATCTTCTCCTTCTGTCTCCTTCTGATAGCCCGAGCAAATTATCATGGGTTCAGACATCAAACGGCCCCTTAAAAAACCATAAATATTGTCCGTGCCAAGTTTCTCAACCTTGAAATCAGCATAAAATGGTCTCAATAACCCATGGATACACCAAAATATGATTTTGATATGGGATCTACCGGACCATGGTAGTTGGCGTTTTCAAGGATTGATCCCATTTTAAACACTATCAAAACACCATGAATTGGGGGTGAAATTGGGCCATGACCATGGGGGTATTATGGGCTTTTCGTTTGCTCGGGAGTTCAGATCTCGGGCCTGTTAGGCATAGCTGGGTCCCCTGCGGTTTCATTTGCTTAGCGCTCTTGCTTCAGGAAAGGAAAAGTTTATGATGGCCACCACCAGGAATTTGGAGCACTTTTCTTTTCTCTAGTTGGGTGGCCACCATTGCAGTTTATGTACTTCGGGACGTTGGAACATGGGTTTTCTCGATCGGATGGGTTGAACCGGCTGTAGTTTAGGCAAGTGGACCACACCCTGGGTGTGCCTCACAGAGAACAGACTCAGATTAAATTGACAGCTATAGAAAGATACTGTTCAAAATGGCCGAAATAGTTATACCTCTCGTAGGAACATGGTGGGATGGTGACGCTAGTGCTTTAACGGATATTCGTTCAAATGTTTACACCGGTTTTGTCTGTGTTTGCTTTTTAGCCATCGAGAAGCCGCCGAACGAAAGCAATATTGATTACATACAGCCGAACATCGCAGCCCTCACTTACCATTCTTTTGGCTGAAAGGTGCGCTTTAACGGGGGCCGGAATGTTGCGAATCTCAACACTACATTTGATGAAAACCTTTCCAACTTACCTGGAATAAAAAAAAGAAAAACACCGATATAAAAACATACTCTCCAATATTGTTTTCATCTTGCACTTATCCATTTGAACATAACATATGCAAAATGGTACAATACATCACACTCACATACGCTCTCATCTAATATGCGATGTAGAGAAAAGAAGCGAGAATCATAACCTTTATTTCACCTTCAAATGGACAGTAAAGTGTCTTCTTTAGAAATAGCCAAAAAAAATTTTTTTCGCTTATTGTTCCGCGCCCGGGACGTGTTAATCCGGACATTAGCTTTCTTTGCTAATGCGACCAACTTCGAGGTCTAGGATGATTTTAGAATAGCTCATATTTGAACTTAATATAACTCTGTCAGTACATGGCGAAAACTGGTGACTGGTAACCAAGCAGAGCGCGATTTAAAAATTTTTCATGACGTGTGACATTTTCTCAAACCAAATTGAATACAATGAGGACTGTATCAGAAATAAGCTATCCGCATACATTTGAGTTGAACACACGTATTTGTAATGGTTTTAATGAGCTGATCACAGTAAGCTGTGTCTCATCTTCTCATCTTCTGTTTGTTTACTTTTTTTCACACGGTTTAAATTCTTCGTTTCCAGAATATTGCGACATTCAAAATGAAGTGAAAATTGAAAAAAAATCATCACGCAAACGTAAAATCTAAACAAACAAGTTTGGGGAACACTATTCTTTGGAGGAACTGCTAAGAAGAAACAATAAACCCGTATCTTCGAATCCGAATCTAGCCCAGAAAGTCGTATCTCAAATTAGAAAGAATATATCAACGTTGTTACGTGTTTAGGCCAATGTAGTGGAAATGAGCGTCGGGATGATCCAACGTATCAAGACACAGAACAACCTGACCCGGAAAATTGCCAAACATAGTGAGAACAAAAGTCGCGTGCTGGAACCAGCGCGGAAATTGTATTTTGATGTACGAGCAGACCTATGTCAAAGAGGACTCAAAAACCTTTCCAGATCCATAGTAGTGACGAAAGTTAGTATTCTCCGCAATGCTCAAACTTGGCAAGTATCTGGGGTTTTCAGTGTTTGACCCACAGCAGGATTCATTCAGTTGCTCGATAGTGTTTAGTTCTGGCAGGAACCGGGGACTCAGTAGAAACGATATTACCAGTGACTGATAGGACGAAACTAGGACGATGCTCGTCAACATTAGCAATCCAACGATCGTCCGTTCCGTGTTTCGCTGAAACTGAATCATTGATCCGGCGAAGCTAACGTCCAACAGTTGAAGAACTTTAGCGACGATTCCGACGATAGTTAGTTTTGTGCCGAGCAGTAGTTCACAGAGCAGTGCAATCGCACCGACGGTTGCCAAGTAGGTGATCCAAACGTTACCCTCGTAGGGATCGGACAGAATCGCTAGAAGCGGTTTTTCCAAACTTCGTGGAACTATGATACAGTATCTCGCGAATCTACCGAGGTACAGTATATCGAACGAAATCGATTCCATGTAAAACATATCATAGGATATGTTTTACATGGAATTTTTTCTTCAGAATTTACAAAAATCGTTCCCAATTTTAGTAAATCCCCGTTTTATCAACGAAACGTTTCCGGTTGTTTGATAAAAATGGATCAATACCACGAGAAATCGCATGTGTCTGCGTTTGTCTTCAAGTCTCGGTAATGATCGGTTTTAAGTCAAACCGGATTAAGTCGCAAAAAATGAGATAATGATAACACTGGATGAAGAAATTTCTCCAACTATATTAAACTTTGGCCAAATTTAAAATATTTTATTATACGCAAGAATTATGGCAAGAATTAATTACGAATTATAAAAAAACTACAATTAGAAAATCAACGAAGCAGTAGAAAATTTCATCTACGAAAGTTCGAAGATACGTAAAAATTGATCTGTTAAAAAATTTTATGGTTTGGAAAGAAATTTGAAGTTGTTGTAAAAAGCTTATCATATCGAGCAGTCGTTGTTAAATTGCTTGTTTTCAAATTCAGAATAAATTTGAGTTCAGTATCAGATTTTGAAATGCTTTGACGTATTAGTTTTGGAAGTGCCTTACCGTGTATCTGGTCCAAACCAATATTTATAATGTTAATTTTAATCCATTTTAATCAACGAAGCTCGTGACAACTGGCCGAAGATTACCATTTTTTCTGTCTGAAAATTCACCATCTCCATCTATCGACACAATACCCTCGGCGTCTCGGTCACCGAACCACAAAAGCAAAATGGCCATCAAACTTTCGGATGTTCAGTTGAAGTAGCATATCCCCCCACTTGTGGGGGGAAGAACCTTCCCAATTTTTATTATCATCTTGTTTGACGTTGCTGGATCCAGATAATGCAGAGCCAAAGCCGCCAGTAGAGAAAAAGTTGGGGGAAGGGCAGGATAAATCTTTTCAATTCAATGAATATCCCCAACCTCGCGCCATCAGGCGCTCGTCCTCGTTTCTTTTATGATTGATTGAATCCGGTGAATATCGGTTTTCCCGAGTGCGCGATTGGGACTGGTGGAAGGCGCCCCGAATTTTCACGGTTTCACGGCTCGTAAATGGGAGATTATTCAATTCAATTTCCATGGCGCGACCCTAGGGGGATGGGGATGGGGATAGGAGGAGGGAGATAATTTTTCAATTTGAGCCGTTAGATCCTGGGATTTTTTTTGTGTGCGTTATTTTTTTTTGCTGTTGTGGATTTGTTTGTTGCGTTGGAGCTGGAAATCTGGTGCGTCACGAGAGCGCTTTTTGTGCTGCCATGGGAATAAAGAGGACTGGAGATGAATTAGCGTTTTGTGTAAAGGTTAATTGATTCATTTTTTGTGTGTTTGTGTTATTTCAAAAGAGAATTTTAATGGAAAAAGCATAATAGAGTGAAAACCGAACCCCGCTTTGATGCCTTTTGTGGAGATTATTTGAAGCGGACAATGGAATGATTAAACTAATTGAATAGTTAACAAAGAAACCACTTCGCAAAAAATACATAGAAAACTTTGAATGGTTTGATTGTTAAATTTTGAACTCCGTCCTCGTACGAAACAATTTACCCGTGAACTAAATCAACACAGTTCGTTTGCTCCGATTTCATCCTATCGCTTTGTCGACCAGCTGAAGCAGAATCGTCTCGAAAGCAACATCTTTGAATTGTAGAATATCGTTTTTCCCAACAGAAACCCCTTTCGAAGGAAGGATTTTTCTCCCATCTTCAGTCTCAAGAGTCACACGAATCGCAGTGACGCGAAATAAGGTGAACGCTCGAAGCTCCGACGAGGAATCGATCCGGTTGGGCGCGCATCGACATTCGATGAAAAATAAGGTCCTCGTTTCAATCGAATCGTCTACCTTTCTGTCGGTGATTTTGATGGATGGATCGGTTTCTTCTACTTCTACTCTTACTGTTACTGGCAAACAGACAAACCGACTGACGGGTACAGATAGCAATCGATTCCAGCACGTACCGCCCCATCAATCGCATCGTATTTATGTTAATGGGGGGCGGGGAGGTATGCTTTCGGCATTCGCGTTGTCGGTTGGTTCCCTATGCAGTAGTCCCCACACCCATCGTCGGAGATCGGGTGGAAAATTTCTTGTGCCACTGCCAAATGTGACGATGTGCGGATTGAAACTTGTGAGGACGTGCCTGTGCCAACGGGGCGGGGGTTTAATTGAGCCATGTGAATTGCATTTACTCACTTTTTTGGTGCACGGTAGCGTTTTCCATTGGTAACATTATAGGCGTATGGTCCATTAAGTTCAACAACAACTTGGTTTCTTTTAAAGGTCATACAATTCTTTCACCTGAGCTTTGTGATAAATTGGCTGCCGAAAAGACTTCACAAATAGTTAAGCTTGAAAACTTCCACCAATTGAAAATCTTCTCATCGAACAATACAAACACTATAACTACCAGTTCACTTGAAAACCGGAACACTGTGAGAGGACGTCTCAAACATAATTCAGTTTATCATCACTTATGTGTACTTAAAAAATCATGCACGAAAAAATGACGTCTCTACCCAAGCGATGCCTACTGCGATCTCAATATAAGTTCAAAACCGAACGCTGTCGGTTATTGCGCGTTTCACACCCAACCAGACTATCACATAGGCGTTTAAACTTCTTAAAAGAGTGATAAAAGTGCACGCTTACGTCGAACCGTCTGGAAGTGTTCAGTGCACTTATCCATTATAATCCAAGGATTAAGTGCATTGACGGTACTTAGCTGATTGAACTGAATGGGCACTTTTGTAGAACTTTTAAGGAGTATGCACATCCGCTCGGTACGAAATTGACAGTAAAACCAACTCGTTTATAAAACCATCCCAAGCATGCGCTTTGGTATGCAAATGCGAACCAAAGCTTCTGCACTTCCCGAGAAACGAAATGAACTGACACGGTTCAAGCATTTGGCCAATCACAACGTCCTCGAAATCATTCTTTTTCCATTGCAAATATATTGGAAAAGTTACTTCACATTTGATCCCACAAAGCGATAATGACATACTAAATTTCAAATAAATCTCAATAAGATTCTAATATATGTAGTAGCAGAAAGTAACAAATTAGGTTTTCCAATTCTGTACGTTTCAAGCTTCGTTAATTTCAAACGATTACGGCTAAGGGAGAGTGGGGATTTGTGAAGCGGTTTTTTTTTCAAGGAATTCTTCCTAGCATGAATATCGATAGATCGGCAAGATTTCAACTGGTTGTTGCAGCGTATCTCTAACCTCAACAACCGACCCGGTTCCGACAGCATAAAGTAACAAGTTACTTTACGCTTGTCCGGACATGCCGTAGACTCAGGTGATTCGTATTTCTAATGCCAAAAGATCTTGACTCCTACGGTAGTGCTTAGTAGTGAGGTAGCCAATAAACAGACTAAGGCAATCGGTAATGAGCTTAGAAGAGACTTAGACGTGCATTCAGTAAAGAGTAGGTTAGGAGAAAAATTTGGTGAAAGTAGTCGAGACTATGGGCGTGATAAACCCCACAGAGGCAGAAGTGCGAATAGAAATGATAGGCGAGTTAGTTTCCGTAGTAGATCTCCGTCTGATGTTAGATATCATGGTGCATATTCTAATGCAATTTGTAATTATTGCAAGAAACGTGGTCATCTGAGAAGAGACTGTTACAGTTTGAGGAATCGAAATTCGGTGCATCATGTAGAGAAGGATAATAAGGACACTAGCTACGATTTTAAAAGGTCAGCCGTGCTAAATAGTTCAGGTGAGGAAACAGATAGAATGGAGTGCTTAATGATTTCTGCTGTTAAGAAGCTGAATGAACCGTGCATGATTAAGGGAAAGGTGCAAAACTGTTTGTAGAAGATGGAAATTGATTCAGGGTCAGCTGTTTCTGTGATCAGCGAGGCCGATTTTAGAAAATGTTTCTATGCGATTCCAATATGTAGTTCCACTAGACAGCTTATTGTTGTTGACGGTGCACGATTGAGGATTCTGGGGGAAATTTATGTGCAAGTTGAATTAAATGGTTTAGTAGCACAACAGAAACTTGTGGTCTTAAAATGCAGCAATAGTTTTGTTCTTTTGCTCGGAAGATCATGGCTTGACTGTTTCTTCTTTGGTTGGAGATCTGGGTTTACCAATGCTGCCTTGGTGAATAACCTAAACGAGAAGAAAGGTATCGATGACATAATTGATAGTATGAAACTGAAGTACAGGAAAATTTTTGCCAAAGATTTTTCAGAACCTATCGTAGGCTGTGAGGGGGAACTTCTCCTGAAGCATGAGCAGCCCATTTTCAAGAAGGCATATACGGTACCTTATAAGTTGAAGGACAAACTGGCGGACCATTTGGAGATGCTGGAACAACAGAAGGTAATTACACCCATAAAGGCTAGCGAATGGGCGTCACCTGTGATAGTGGTAGTGAAAAAGGACCAGGATATACGTTTGGTGATAGACTGTAAGGTCTCTATCAACAAAGCAATAGTACCTAATACGTATCCACTACCACTAGCACAGGACATATTTGCTTCTCTGGCAGGCTGTAGGGTATTCTGTTGTCTAGATTTAGCTGGGGCGTATACGCAAGTTCCTCTGTCTGACCGATCCAAAAAGTTCACCGTCATCAACACTATGAGAGGACTATTCACATACAATCGACTTCCGCAAGGGGCTTCAAGTTCTGCGGCAATTTTTCAGCAAATCATGGACCAGGTCTTGCACGGGCTAGAAGGTGTTAGCTGCTATTTATATGATGTCCTTATAGCGGCTGAAACATTAGAAAAATGTGCAAAACTTCTAGATTTGGTTCTTGAACGACTTTATCAAGCAAATATCAAAGTAAATTTTAAAAAATGCAAGTTTTCGTTACACAATTGCCATATTTGGGGCATCTTGTTACAGACAAGGGACTTTCGCCATCTCCTGAAAAAGTATCGACGATAAGCCAAGCTAAAGCGCCTACAAATGTAACAGAACTTAAAGCTTTTCTTGGATTGATAAATTTTTACAATAAATTTGTTCCTAACCTGTCTTCTCAGCTAAGAAGTTTGTATGCCCTGCTAACCAATGATGCAACTTTTAGTTGGACGGATGATTGCGAGAAAGCTTTTCAGTTCAGTAAGAATGCCTTGTTGCATGGAGTTCTACGATCCAAAAAAAAACCGCTAATTGTCGTCTCGGATGCTAGTTCACACGGATTGGGTGGTGTTCTAGCCCATGAGATCGATGGGTTAGAAAGACCCATATGCTTTACATCGTTTTCGCTGAATTCTGCACAAAAACGATACCCGATCCTTCATTTAGAAGCATTGGCGTTAGTTTGCACCGTGAAGAAATTCCACAAATTTCTTTTTGGCCAAAGGTTTAAAGTCTACACAGACCACAAACCTTTGGTGGGAATATTTGGCAAATCCGGTAACAATTCGTTGTTTGTAACTAGAATCCATAGATATACCATGGAGTTGTCTATCTACGATTTTGAAATTGCATACAGAACATCGAGCAACATGGGAAACGCTGATTTTTGTCGAGATTTCCGCTGGAGCAGTCTGTCCCCAAGAGCCTTGACATAGGTATCATAAACAGCTTAAACTTCTCGGAAGCTTTTCCTTTGGATTATACCTTGATCGCTATAGAATCTGAAAAAGATTCTTGTTTGGCAGAGGTGATGCGATTTGTAGAAAGTCAATGGCCTGACAACGTGCAAGGTTTGTATAGAGATTTATATTCAGTACGGACGGATCTAGAGGTGATCCAAAAAGGCCTTCTTTACCAGGACAGAATCATCATACCATCAAACTTAAAAGGAGACATTCTTAAACTATTACATGCAAACCATATTGGCATCGTGAAGATGAAGCAATTAGCACGTCAAACAGTATTTTGGTCAGGTATTACTTCGGACATCGAAAACTTCGTAGACTTGTGAGGCATGTATCAAAATGGGAACAGTTCCTGCCAAACCAGACCATAGCAATGGGATACCAACATCGAGGCCTTTCAGTCGTTTACACGCAGATTTTTTCTATTTCGAAGGAAAAACTTTTCTACTAATCGTTGATAGTTACTCGAAATGGGTGGAGGTAGAGGTTATGTTGTATGGAACAGACGCGAAACGGGTTATTAATTTGCTCATTACCCTGTTTGCTAGGTATGGCCTTCCTGATGTGATGGTAACGGATGGAGGTCCACCTTTCAACTCTAAGGAATTTTCATTATTCTTAAAAAAAACATGGAGTGATGGTGATGAAAAGCCCTCCATATAACCCAAGCAGCAACGGTTAAGCAGAACGCTTAGTTAGGGTGGTCAAAGATGTATTTAAAAAATACTTACTGGACCCTCAATTGCGGCAGTTGGATTTGACTTGTAAAATCAACTATTTTCTTATCAACTACCGCAACCAAATTGCTACCAAAGAAGGGGTGCCACCATCGCACAGAATTTTATCTTATAAACCAAAAATTTTACTTGATTTGATTCATCCAAGAAAGACATATAAACAATTTTTAGAAAAACCTATGTATACTGACATTTCTACAGTATCTCCCCCTAAATCAGATCCATTTGACAAATTAGTGGCAGGAGAAGTAGTTTACTACAAAAATTTTAGAAAAACTGATCCTCAAAGATGGATCGAGGCGAGATTTGTAAAACGAATTTCTAAAAACATCTTTCAAATCTCCCTACACAGAACGACACTCATGGCCCACAGAAGTCAATTGAAGTTGGCCCATTCACCGGTTCGAGGCTCGATGTTACTACTCCCGGAAATCACCCGAAGGAAACACGGTTGTGCGGAGTCGGAGGATTTCCAACCCAGAGCGGAATCTGAAGCCGAGGAAGAGCCGTTCCGGGGGACCCCAGAAGTTGGTGGCCCAAATCCTACCAATGCGAAACAACAGGAACCGAGTGATAGCTTGATCATGACCAGGAGTCGAGCTCGAAAGATCAATAACAAAGTTTAGTCTAATATGCATGCAATGCGATCAATTTTCAATGGATTAGATGAAATTTAAAATAATCTGAATTATACTTTGTGTACGCAAAACCCGTACAACGAACATAAGTTAAAACTGTAATCAAATTATTTAAAAAAAAAATGTATATAGCAAGGTTCTTGAGAAGGAAGGACTGTAGCGTACTGCGTTTTAATCGATATTTATATGACGCGTTCGGTAAAAATGTTAAACCCTCTCGTTATACGGTCAAACGACCGATCGAAGACACGATCGAATAAATAAAACCAGCGGCAGTTTATTCTGTGGTCTGGTAGAAGTCACACGTAAAATTGTTTGTGCTTTAATAAAAGAAAATTCCTTGATAGTACTTAAAAAGAATGAAGTCCGATTCTACACAAAGTAACAGCATATATTAATATACCGTCTTGTCCACGCCAAGGTATAACTTTCAAAGCCGTATTTGAAAAATAAACTTTCATGTAGAACATTTATTAAATTGGCCTAAGATGAAGCTGTCGAATTGCACAAAAAGTTTTTTGTGTCGCAAGCGAACTGTAGATGTGTCAAAATAAGCCTTGTACTATTTTTGCTTTCCTGAACAGTGGTAAACAATTCAACACTCCAGAAATTCACTGTCAGAAAATGTAGGCCCATAGCAGCTAAAACTTCATAAAATCGCACTCCTGGTCCTTACTTTAAAATTATCCAGTGCAGTACTCTGCGTCACTCTTTCGAGTTTGATCCGCTCATATGGTATATTCCAAGCGGTTTTGTCCTGTTATGTAACACCCCGCAGAAGAATAATTATTAAAATGACTATTCGAACGGCATTCATATTTCTACTGGATGTCGCACACCTGAAAACTTTGATCTAAAATGAAAAGACAAAGCGCGACAAGTACTTTGCTAAATCACAATATCTACCAGATTCATTTTCCGACTTACTAACACCAATCCTATCCTGCGACACTTGTGGATGATGCAGAGAATTCCTCGGTCATAATAGTGTCAGGTGTTGAACTATCAGGAATCAGAATATATTGGCTTAAATGGTACGTTCCCCGGATGTAGTCGAAAATTTGTGCCTTGCCATGTGTTTTCATCATTTCCTGAGCGGAAGGAAAGGAGAAGGAGGTGTGGAGAAGTAGAATGGGAAGGGTGGGAAAAATACCAGCACAAAAACAAAAACAAACAGCAGGTATGTTAACCTCACAAGTAGCTTAACTCGCCTGCGAGTAAGCCTAAAGCTCTTTACCACATTGGATAAGAAACTTTAGTATGTCTCTGAGTTTCAGTCGTCCAAACATGGTTTCGTCTATGTAAGGACGGCCGAAGACTTGAAATCGCAAATGCGCTACCGCTGGACAGTTGCATATCAGATGATATGAGGTTCCGTAGTCGGATTCACAAAGATCACATGAAAAAGACTCAGCGCGCTGAATAGTTGCCATGTGATAATTGAGTTTGCAGTGGCCAGTTAAAGGCCTGGTCAGCATGCCGCAGTGGAGCTTCGAAAAATGTGGGAGATTTCTCGAAAGTACTGGGCACGGTTTTTTTTAGAAAAGCCTTTGTTTGGCGACACGTTTATAGATTTCTCCAATAATTACGATGCTCGGACGAAGCCCAGGACCGTATTTATTCCTTATCCAACTTTTTTTATTTCGATTATAGAGGTTTTAACCTTAAGGCCTTCGCCTCTTCGGGTTAGAAAAATTACGTATGAAATTTTTTTAACCCTATGTGTGGGGTCTGGACTCGAACCCAGGTGCGCTGCGTACAAGGCAATCTCACACCCATCCAACTTGTCGAAATTGGCAGCGCGGGCTCAGGACCAACGAAGTCAATCGCTGAACCTGCCCTGGCCAATTCGCCAGCCCATTCAATTCTAGTAATACCGGAATGTCCGGGCACCCAGACAAGGTAGATAGTGTTGACAATGCTTTGTTCTTCAATTTGGGTTCTTCACGCGATCCCTATCTTGGACCGGGATTTGTCTGAGCTCAGGGCCTTGATTGCAGCCTGACTATCGGAGCAGAAGTTTATAAGATTTCTGCTTGGAATACAGTACAGTATCTACTTAGTGAGTGAGATTGTTCCAATCTCATTTCACGATAGTAGACAGTGGTTGTCTTTCCATATAGCCAGACAACCACTCCTCTCGAGAGGGAATCTATTTGTAGACCCTCCAGTCATTAAGTCCTCGGCACGGAACTACACCTTGACTTAGGGACACCTACTTTCAGTTGCCTCCTACGACATGGAAGCAGGAACCTAGTGCAGTGGCTCAATTCTTGACCGGATACCACACGGCCTCTGAGCAGGTTCGTCTGTACACAACACGCAAAACTTCACCGAACTACCATCAGGCGAGAGTCTCAGCCAACCCCCCAGCCAACAAAAATTCGGCAAAATTAAACGGATCATCATCGGCAAAAATATTCGATGCGTAGAATGAACGTTCCGCTGCGTAATGGAGTTCGCCTATCTCTTCCCAGACTCTGTTCGCCATTGAGAATATTTTAAACCCCCTCAACAATTTTACCCATAGCACGGGGCGCATGACACGATGGAATTGGGGTTCCCTGTTGGTGGATTTTTACCACCGGAACAGGAACCAAGTTGGCGCTAGTCATCACCGAGATGAATTGGAATTTTTGCCTTTCTCATATAAAGAAAGGCTATGCAATCACTGTAAAAAATTTTAACTGAGGCCCGGAGGGCTGAGATCGGAAAATGTCTGTGTGTGTATGTACGTGTGTGTGAATGTGTGTGTGTGTCATTAAAACTCACATAATTTTCTCAGAGATGGCTGAACCGATTTTCAAATGAATGGTATAACGCTCCCATAGGCTGCTATTGAATTTTTAGTTGATGACGTCGGTTCCGGAGTTACGGGTTGAAGAGTGTGGTCAGACAGCAATTCCCCTATATGTTGGTAACAAAATGATCTCTAAATGATGTAATACATATTAAAATAGGTACAACATTACTTGGATTTGCAGGTCTAGATCATTTATGACCAATCAAAGTAATTTTGACCTCATTGGCCACCTATGCCGGTTCTTGATGCCCCGGGGGAACTCACCAAGTTCCAAAGCTAATATCACGCCTATTTCCCGACGAATTCTCTACCGATTTTCACCCACTTGATTTAAAATGAAAGATACAGTAATACCCTTGACTGCTGCTGAATTTCATTTGGTTCTGACTCTTGGTTCCGGAGTTATAGGTTGGTTAGTAAGGTCACAGTGGAATTTTCCATATAAACCGTTACAATCGTAATACCTCATAGGCTAAAAATCTATTGAAATTGTCACCAAATTACTTCGACTCGCAGGTCTAGATCACTGATTGCCAGTCAAATATTCTTTAAATATATTGTCCACTATCGACAATTCCGGAAATTCCGGATGCCGGGCGTATTCCACAATTAAAGTCACATCGATTCTTAGGTGACGACTGAACCGATGTTTTCAAACCAAGTTTCAAATGGAAGATATAATATGCTATAATAAATCTATCTACATAAAAGTCAATGTTTGTATGTATATGATTTATGGACTCCCAAACGCCTTAACCGATTGACGTCAAAATTCATACATAGTAGACATTTGTTCTGGAGCGTGTTTGTGTGCTACTGGTTGGGGACTATTTGCCCGCCAGATGGCGCTTCGGAGCAAATTGTGTTTTCCTCCTATTTCATTGAAAGTCGCAGCAACGCGCGATGGGTATTAGGTAGTATAAATATAAAAATGAAATGGTTTCCGTGTGTCATCGCATACCTTAGGAACGACATGACGGATTTCTTCTATTTTTGCGTTATTTTGTTGGTTATTTTCTGTGGAAGGTTCTTTGACATAAAAATCAAATATTGAAATTTTTTAAACCACCTATTAGTGCAATTGCGGCATTTTTGGTTCAGGATTGTTTGCATAATTTGTCATTATATGGAGTTATTGGGTTTCAGTTTTTTCCGCGACTGCCCTTTTTTGTTAAACGTTCTGCTTTATGATTTTACTTGATTTCATGCATTTAAAAGGTAGAGTGGTAAAGAAGTGGATAAATAACGTGTATGAAGGCACTATTCATAGAGGAGGGTATGAAAGCGACGATGTTTTGATTCCATGAATTCCCATGGTTGAAAAAGATTAAAATTTCAACTCAAGTCGAGTCTTTGATAATGAAAATAAGTCATTGAAAAACTTCGGCATAAGTTTGAAGTATTGTCGGTTCTCCCTCGGCCCTGTTCACACATTGGTAAAGCATCAGTATTGCTACTGTACATAGAGACAAAAACGATGTTTATCATAACGTATATTACAGAACTTTTCGTAACATGTTTTATAGTTGGAATCATTATCATATCACAACCTATCTGGACTTTAAATAAATAGTAATTTGATCCACAAGCATTGCTATTTTTGCATTCGTTGTATTTTCCAGTAAATAATTATAGGCTGGACAACGTCTGCCGGGTCAGCTAGTTTATTTATATTTATAACTCACACGTTATGCGGCGTTTATTTATTGTCAATAACCTTTCCAAACTTTCGGGAATTTCCAACACTTTACACGATAAAAATGTAAATATTATTTTCAGCAGTATGGGGGGAAGGGGGAGTTGCTAATCTTCTGGCCATCATAAGACATGTTTTGGTATTCTTAGTATGTATAATGCATAACAAACATACAGATGTGATACAAGGTGCCAAAAGCGCACCAAAATCCTGTCAGTTCCATTTTTCATTAGATTGTCTGCTCTAAAGATATCACCAACGGCCCGTTCATAAATGATGTCACGTATTGGCAGTTGAGAAAGAACTATGAATTACCGAGAAGAAAACTAAAAATTAATGGTTGAACTCATTGACCATCTCGATATCGTTGCCATCAATCGTCATTCTCGTTGAGGCGCGTTATGTTTCTTCCTTCGAACCTCTTCTTGCTCTCATGTACTGTGTTTTTGACGCAATTATTACCAACTCAATTGGTTTTGCTTAAACCTTCAGTCGGACGAATGTCTCCACCATCGTCTCGAAGCTACGTACCACAATATCAAGACGATAAAAGATAAGAACTCACTCCAGTGAAAATTTGGAGACAACGTTTTCTACGTGTATTTTATTTATTTATTTATTTATTTATTTATTTATTTATTTATTTATTTATTTATTTATTTATTTATTTATTTATTTATTTATTTATTTATTTATTTATTTATTTATTTATTTATTTATTTATTTATTTATTTATTTATTTATTTATTTATTTATTTATTTATTTATTTATTTATTTATTTATTTATTTATTTTCTTATTTGTTTATTTATTTATTTATTAATTTATCCATCACACCTTCCAAATTAATATTGAACAATAGACAAGAACGCGTCTCACCCAGTCGCGTTTTTTCTGAAATTTAAAAGGACTCGAAAAAGCCCGTGATATTCCGACGAAGCATATCATTCGATCGATTTTCGCTTTGATCAGTCGTGTCAGTGATATTCGTGATTCTTCTGTTAGGCTTGCACCAGTGAAATCCGTTTAAGATTGCTCTAAAACTGCCTTGAAATTGTCATCCTTTTTAAAAATGGTGCTAACTATTCTAACAATCTTAATCATACAATCCTCCGGTAAAGTATCTTCCACTTAAATTTTCTAAATCACCCAGTGGAATGCTCTAGCCAATAAGTATGTGTAAGTTTTTGTGTTTTCGCGCTAAAATATTTGACAAGCAAGTTTGATGTCAATATTTTCACTAGTGCATGTGCGTATACAATCCATCTCTCTTCCATCAGCAAAATTTTAAGTGAAGCAATTTGTTTACATTTGTTTGTAAACATATATATTACATACATAAATGTAAACATTTTTAGCTCTGGAGATGGAAGGTGACAGCTCTATTGTACATCCAATGACCCACTTCAAAAATACCACGTACGTTTGAGGCCGTCTTCATAAACAATAGGCTTTAGTCGCATACAGCAACTATAGCTAAAACGTGACCAAAATATTTGGTCGGTTTATCGAATACAAATTTCGACCAGAAGACCGGAAATGTAATTTAGTCATAAATGGAGCATACAATTATGCATTCAAATCACTGCAATTATTGAATGAAACGATCTAAAAGATAGCACAGAACGCCGAACTTATTCAATACTCTACTTCCAAACTTTCTTTTTAAAGAGCGTCAAGATCGCGCAATCCGGAAACTTGCGCGAATATAAACAGGGAATCAATGAACATTCCTTCTTACTGCACAGTTTATGCTCTATCTGCTTCATTTTGGCTCAATCTTAATACGAAGGGGTGCTGATTCTACTATGACTAAACACTAGAGTGACAGCAAAAAAATGACCCTATCGGCCCACCCCTGAGTCGATTCCTAGCCCCATCAGGAGTACTTGCACCAAATTTGAAGCAAATCGGACAAGTCTAGCTACCGACTAACTTGCCTGAAGTTTGCATGGGATTTTTCAAAAATTTACATGAAGAAAACCCATTAACTCGTATTTTCGCCGCTAGGTGGCAGTATATGCATCGTATTATGACTGTAGGTAAAAATAAGAAAGAGAATTTAGTTGTCTACAGCTTTGTCGAAGACTGCTAGTCAATCCGGCCTTATTAAAAGAAGTTATTAAAGTTTCAGCGAAGTGATATCTGAGTCAGTTTTGCATGGGGCCTAGCAGTGCATGATTGTGTATCAGTACTCGTTTCCCATGAATTATACATTTTTGGGAAATAATGGTTGGTTTAGTACAATAGCATGTTCAGAAGAATTATAGCAAATAATACGGGGCAATTTTTTGGTTTGGACATTTTAGTTCGATATGATACCACATAGAGGGCGCCAACACTAACTTATCAACGAAGAGAGATACTTTTAAAATACTCTTAAAATAAGACCATTTCAAATCATCGTGCTTTCTACCGTTCTCGAATAATCAATCCATTATTGCATGAAGATAACACATCTGAATTATAAAGCATTCTACACTTGTAGTAATTTCTCCCGCCTACTGTGACCAACCAATATTTTATCCTAGCCAGCATAGTGCGACACTTCGCTCACCCAAAACGTTGTCGACGGCGCTTCTGCTCGCCAGTACCTTTCAGTTCATAACTACAGAGCTCATCATCAATCCGGAAACAGTCGCTTTGCAAGTGGTTCATCTGAAACACCTAATCTGTCCACATCGATCACAGGTTGACATTTTCACCGAAAACCTGGATCGGCACTCTTTCTTGGACGCCATTCTAGGCAGCATCATGAACCAGCCCGCCTTCAGCGTACTAATTATTTCAAATGCAACGCAATTCAAAGACTAGATTCGGCCAAAATGGTAAAAGGGTACTTCTCATATACGCAGATCCACAGATTTCCACTTTTAGAGTTCAGGCAGAGTATAAATGGGGGATTGCCAGAACAGGACATTTGAACAAATTTCTCCAGTTGAGTCGCAGTTTCTCCTGCCCTGAACACTTACATTCTCTTCTACAACGGCTGTATAATACTGTGGATCTGGAAGGGTTTTTGAGTCCTCTTTGACATAGGTCTCCTCGTACATCAAAATGCAATTGCCGGGCACTTGTTCCAGCTGGCGACTTGAATTCTGCTGGATCATCCCGAAGTTCGTTCCCGTTTTATTGGCCAAATCACGTATCAACATTGATTTACTCATACTAATTTGAGGTCCGACACAAAAAATCATAACTCTGATTTGATTAGTAGAAGTTTATTTTTGTATCTCAATTTTCAACGAAAAAAACATTTTTCAACCAATCAAAATTCCTATCATCTTTTCAGTTGTATCTATAAGAAAACTACATAAAACCCTTTCAGCATAAGATCCTAGCGGTTGAGGCAGCAATGAACAAAAAACGAAAATTCTTTAACCTCCAATCGGTCAACCAAAGCTCGATGTTTACCGAAAAACGTCCGATCAACTCCGAAAATTAAACATTTTATTTTTTGAAAATTCATACAATTTTTGTTATATTAATCTTTTTAATTATTATTATTCTGTTCATGAGAAAAAAATCATTGGAAACTCATATTTCGAAGAGAAGAACTTTTTTTGCGCACTACCTTTATCCTATCTTATTCACATAAAGGATTTTGTTATGTTCACGGAATGACACTAGACGTAGTCTGTTCAGCTTAAGTTTAACCCTTGAATTTCATTTTATCAACTGTCACAGAACTCTCTTTCTGAAGAGAAATTTCGAAAAATTGTATACAAGGGGATCCGACGAATATTTATTTTCAATTTTTTTTGTCACAATTTGCACTATTTTTATTACAATTTCACAAAATTTAGTTCACTAAAACCATTTCGCTTAAAACCACTATCGTTCGAATCTCCAGGAATAATTTGAAATAATCATTCGATTTAAAGTCCAAAGACGATTTTCACGTCAAAAATACACTGTCAGTGATTAAAAAGTCAAAAGCGATATCATATCAGCACAGATTTGCCCCACCAACTTAGGTTTCATAGTTAAAGAAGTTAAGAATAATTAACATTATAAGAAAAAAAGAAATGAAGGATTCAATAGAGGATTTGATTGAATTTATTGAGAGGCCTAGGTGTTTTGCTTTTATACGGACAGTATATGATATCGCCCAAAAAGATCCTGTTTAGACACTTTGTGTTCTATATTCCATAATGAAGACAAATAATATTTCAAAAATCCACCAAACATCTTTTCACTAATAACTAGATAGATTTGGAGAACTAAGCGTGAAGCAAAACCATCCCCGTTCCAGCTCAACCGACCCAACTTAATTATGTCAAAACAGAATTTAGCGCTGTATCCCCACGAGAACATCTTGAATCTCCATCAACACTAAACCTTCCACTAGCAAAGTTATGCAAAACCCACTACAGTCCAAGTTCAAGGCCACCCCGACAATATCGATTTGGGTCACATCACAGCAGGCCACCTATCCTATCAACCAACCAACCTACCTTCTTCAGCATATCATCCAGCGATTCCATATCGAGATTGCAGTACAGATTATTATTCAGCATCGGATTGGAGCAGTAGTACTGGCGGGACTTGAGCAGCTGCCGGTTCTTCCGTTCCAGCTGCAGCAACCCGTGGTGCTGGTGTTGATTGTGGTGACTGTGCTGGTACACCTTCCGGCCGGCAATCGGTGTGTTGCGGGCGGATTGGTGCAGCTGATTCACCAGTAGCGAGTGGCCTCCTTTCGGTGGTGGCGTCTCCAGCAGCAGCAGTATCGTCGACAGGTCCATTATAGTGGCAACGGGCGAACAAGCAATGGCAAAACCAAAAAAACACTTGAAGCGAAGCAGCGATTGGCAGCGACTGACACTACTGAGTTACACATTAAAACCCGGAGGCAAGCGACACGAGATTCCGAAAAGCTAACACAAGTATCTGCTTATCTGCTGTTCTGGTGTCACTCTCTGTCGTTCCTCCGATGGGAAGCGAATTACACTTAATTTTAATTCTACTCAACGACGATAAAACACTTAATCGATATTACACTTTTGCTCGATATTGCAAACCAAATTTTTCAGCACTTCCACAAAGTACCGCTTTCCGCGGAGCAACCGAACGAAACAAATTTGGTGATTCTTGCAAAACCGATCTAGCCAGACACGGTCACAAGCTACTACACTCTCTGCACGGTGCAATCCGTTTCTTCCGTTTTCGGAAAAAGCCAACAAGCGAAGCAGCGGAAACACAAAAATGCAAAGCGGAAAAAATGCGACACTGTTTCAACACTCGACTCTTTTATGTAGGTTTATTTTATTTTTTTTTCAACAACATCTGCGACCCTGGAACAAATTCCCGGGATCGAAGCAACCAGCGGCAATGCTGCACCTGTCCCGGTACGCGAATTTTTTGGGCGAAAAATTTAAATTTTCCCCGCGCGAACAATCACAACGACAAGGACTACTACGATGGCGACGATAGCAACGATTCATCCGACACGTTCAACGGCTAACCCATAACTGCTGGTCCTACGGGCTGGCTGGCATACTGCCAGCCAAACCTTTCGGGTTAGGAAAAAGTCCTTCTCCGCTATCGCTAGGATAAAGCTCTCTTGCTCTCTCTCTCTCTCCCTTGGTGCAGAGGGGTGAATTTTCTAGCCTACTAAGGGTGGAAATGCCACCCAGCGAATATAAACAAAACGATTGTCGCTCGGAAATTCCAATGCACGAACACGGGATGCATGGCTGGGTGGTGAGAGAGCAGAAGTGAGAGTGCGAGAGAGTGAGAAATGGATAAAATTATCCTCTGATGGAATGTTTGCGGGAAAAAGGGAAATTTCCCTGTCGATTTGTGTACTGAAATTGGGAAAATTCATGTTGATATTTTGAGAGGAAGCGATTGTCGGATCACTCTGCTTTTGGTTGTCGAGGACTCACCATTAAAAGCGGAAAAGACTGTGGAAACCTATTAACAGCAGCAGGACAGCAGGCGTTGGAGTGGTTGTGATGGAAACAGTGTGCGGCGAAAAAGGGATTGCGAAAATTAATGCCTCGTCGCAATTCCAAATACACTAAGGTTTTTTTTTACACGGGGGATACGTACCGTGTAAAAAAAAACCGTGCAAAAAAAAACCGCGTTAATTGCGAAATCCGTGTAAAAAAAACCGCGTTAATTGCGAAATCCGTGTAAAAACCGTGTTAATTCAGAAAACCGTGCAAAAAAAAACCGCGTTAATTCCGAAAATCGTGCAAAAAAAACCGCGTTACATTCAATGCAAAAGACTTAGACGATTTTAGGAAAAGGGATGATTTCGGAGTTTTATCAAAAATGTTCTAAGTCCTTTTGAAGGCAAAAGACTTAGACGATTTTTGAACAGATTTTTTTGCACGGATTATGCAAGTACACGGAAACGCTCCCGATCGCGTAGCAACTAATATATTAGTCGAATTTCTGAAATCGATTGGTTAAAATTTGGTACAGCTAAACGATTGTTGATTTTTCTAAACTTTCATTTTTGTTTTTGAATGAACAAAACAGTTGCTGAAACAACTAAATCATCTAGTTGAAAATGCGATGCTGTCAGTTAGCAAAGACACACACCATCCGAATCAGCTCATCAAATAGCTGTAACAACTAATATAATTGTCGATTTAAAGATTGGTGCGAGTTGAAACTGAAAACCGAGATGGTTATTTCAGTCAATTGTAATATTGGAATAATTCCCAACCAGTTGTAACAACTAATATAATTGTTGATTTCAAGATTGGTGCGTGTTGAAACTAAAAACCAAGATGGTTGTTTCAATCAATTGTATTATTGAAAAATATCCCAACCAGTTGTAACAGCTAACGATTTTGTTAATTATAAGGAGGATTTGTTACCCAGTATTAAAAAGCCAAATTATCTTCGAAGAAGTTTATTGCTATCATATCAATGGTTTGATTTATCCAAACGCGTTGCATCACTAGGAAATATAAATATTAACACTGTTCAGCGCCAATACGTTTACATTAATTCTATTTTATAAAAAAATATATAGCATTGACTTTCTATACGAATCATGGTTCCATGTTCCACTAGATTCTCTATTTGCATGGAACAATTATTTATGCAATGATAGAATATACAGATCAATTTACTGATGGAGACTAATGTCCTATTCTAATGTCTAACATTTGTTAACATGTGAGAAAATTGGATGGCTGATTTGTAAAAACACATGAAACATACACACCTGGTTCCAGAAGATTTGCTCACGTTCGAACATCAGTCGAATCATGCAATTTGTTGTCTACCTGATGTATTATATAAAAATACTTTCATAAATTCACATATATATCACTAAATTAGGTAGGCACTTCTAAGTATTATAACTGGTTTATTAATCTAAACTTCAAAGTCAAGCTCTTTTATGTTAGCCTCAAAAATTTTACAAAATGAACATAGCGAGAAAACTGACGTATCCTTTTCAACTAAAGAAATGGTTAAAAAAAAATTGCAAATTTTTGTTTCCTTTTTGCTGTCTTTATTTTCTGAAAACTGACAGCTTTCAAAAACAACTAATTTATTCAGCCAATTGATGATGCGAAAATCAACAGGACAGTTAGTTGAATCAACAATTTTTAGTTGAAACAGTCAAGACAAAAATCAAAAATTGCAATATTCATTTTTTGTGATTGCGGGGTTTTCCGTGTAGCACGGTTTTTGCTTTTTGCAATTCCTTAGGTTTTTGGAAAAATGGAAACGTCGGATCTTGAGGTTTCCTTTTGTCCCGCACTTTAACAATATGGTTGTTTTCGGTACAGTGTTAACGATTAGGCACCAAATATCGATGCCTGAGGCCATTTGGAATACCAAGATGACGACTTCCGGTCTAACAGAATTTTCAATAACCCAATCAGTATGCATATTTTCCGAGCGGGCCTAATGAGCGCATGATAGAGATCAATGTCTGAGGCCATTTTGAAATACAACATTGAGACTATCGGCTTAGTGATATTCTGTATAAGTCACAACATGGAGTGTTATTAAGGGGGCGTCTGGTGTAAAGTGCTCAAACCGAAAGTTATTGTGTTTTACGATTTTGAAGGCAAGGAAACAATGCATCTTTTATGTAATGTTAAGCTTTAAATTTGTACGTTTATTCTGTACGAAAATTTTTTTGCACGGCCTTATTCTGCGCGGCGTGTGACGTGAGACGACGAAACTCACCTCACTTTACGTGACTTTTCTCACCCGATTCTGAGAGTCGACTCGGGTGAGGTGAGATTCCTCATTGCGGTTAAATGGGAGTCTCACGTCACCCGAAGTGACTCTTCAGAATTGGGTGCAGTCACGTAGAGTGAGGTGAGATTAGTCGTATCACGTCTGACGCCGCGCAGAATAGGGTCGGCAGCCACGCAGAGCCACACATACGAGCGTTCCAAGAGTAGACGTCCAACCATTTCCACGTCGAGGAGCGCCGCGGCTAACACGATGACTCTTGATAAAATTGTTTGACACAGCAAATTAAGTAAAATTTGTAAAGCTTAGACTTGTAGTTACTCGATGAACCCAAAAAAAAGTTCGAGTTTAGGAAAATGGCTTCATGTAAACCGAAAAATCTCATATTTTTCTGTAAAATTCGTGCACTTTTCTTCAAAATAATAGAGAGAACAATTTTTTCATTCTGTTTTCTGTTGTTCACCGACAGGCTACACATATTGTGCATTTTCATAAAAAAATCAAGTCAATTCTTTGATTAGTTTTTGAGTTTTATTATTCAAATCGTTTATTTGATAAGGCACGTTGCGTTAGCTTAACGGTGCCAATTTTGTTTTGTTTTACATTTTAAATTGCTTAAAACTAGGGGATTACATATTGATTTTTTTTAAAATGAAACTAATGCGATTTTATAGCTATCTTATATATCTACACAAGGGGATAATATTGTTTTCGTAAGATTAGGGGGGTCATTTAGTTTTTGTGGCAATATGGTTTGACATTTTTATCAGTGAGATTATTGGAGCAAATAATGTTTAATTAAGGGGGACAATTTTTTACGACTAACTTAAAACTAGGCATAACTAGAGGGCATGATTGAATTTTGTAAAGATTCGTAATTATAGTTATTTTTGTGGGTAGTAGAGTTGGGCAATTTCAACGAGATTATATAATATAATAGTTAAAACTAGAAGAGACAAGAAGAGCTAAATGCTTCGTGATGATATTGGGGGGGGGGGGTAGGGGTGTTACTTCTGGGTATAAGAGTCAGGGGAGGGAGGGTAGACAAAGATGGCAGGGAGAGAAAATTATTTCAGTTTCAGGCATCGTGAGATCAACGGATGGATTACAAACTCGGGTGGCCTTCATCAGGGGAATCATGTACTGGGACGCCGGGTGGTCCTCCTCAAGATGGCAGGGGTTTTTCCAGACGATTTCGTAGTACGGCTCAGATGTGGATCGGCTACATTTCGAGTTAAGCGTGTTATGTTCGTTCCGTAGGTCCCGTGTTTGTTGGCTCATTCGATACAGATGGTTTGATACAGGTGGAAGAGCGTTCTGAGAATGATAAGGAGATAACAAGGGGCAGTTAGACTTGTATATTGATGGTTTTCACAAAGGTGTATATAAGGGACATATAGAGAACATCGCGGCTTGCCAGCACATCTCGAACCGGGACGTTGGTTGGTCTTCCTCGGGCCCGCAGGGTATCCATTAGCCGAGACCTAGCGGAACTGTACTCGGTGCACGCCCAGACAATGTGCTCGATGTCGTGATAGCCGTCGCCACAAGCGCAGATACCACTATCCACGAGCCCAATACGCCGGAGATGTGCATCCAGCGTGTAATGGTTTGCCATGAGTCGGGACATCACACGAATGAAGTCACGACCCACATCCATCCCCTTGAACCAAGGTTTCGTCGATACCTTAGGGATTATCGAATGTAGCCACCTTCCCAGCTCTCCACTGCTCCACGAAGTTTGCCAACTTTCGAGGGTTCTCTGATGAGTAATACTGAAAAATTCGCTGAAGCAAATTGGTCTTTCGTAAACGTCTCCTTCTAAGGCACCCACCTTAGCTAAGGAGTCTGCCTTCTCATTGCCCGGAATGGAGCAATGAGAAGGGACCCATACCAAGGTAATCTGGAAAGAGTTGTCAGATAAAGCACTCAGTAGCTCCCGTATTTTCCCCAAAAAATACGAGGAGTGCTTGCCTTGTTTCATCGAGCGAATAGCGTCAATGGAACTGAGGCTATCCGAAACGATGAAGTAATGGTCTGCGGGTAATGTTTCAATGACTCCAAGGGTATACTGAATGGCAGCTAGTTCTGCGGCGTACACTGAAGCAGGGTCACTGAGTTTGTAGGAGGCGGTGAACTTTTGATTGAAAATACCGAAGCCAGTGGATCCTTCGAGGTTTGATCCGTCAGTATAAAACATCTTAGAACAGTCGACTTCTCGGAACTTATTATAAAAAATGTTTGGAACCACTTGTGGGCGTATGTGGTCCGGAATTCCACTAATCTCGTCTTTCATGGATGTGTCGAAGAAAACAGTAGATTCAGAAGTATTTATGAAATGCACACGGTTGGGATTGTAAGAAGAAGGGTTAATATTCTGCGCCATGTAGTCAAAGTACAGGGACATGAAACGGGTCTGAGAATTGAGCTCAACAAGCCTTTCGAAATTTTCAATCACGACCGGGTTCAAGATATCGCATCGAATGAGCAATCGATATGAGAGTTCCCAAAATCGATTTTTCAACGGGAGAACGCCCGACAGCACTTCGAGACTCATCGTATGGGTCGACTGCATGCACCCTAAGGCGATACGCAAACAACGATACTGAATTCTTTCGAGTTTGATGAAATGTATGTTCGCGGCGGAGCGAAAGCAGAAGCATCCGTATTCCATTACCGACAGTATCGTTGTTTGATACAACCTAATTAGGTCTCCTGGGTGGGCACCCCACCATGTTCCGGTTATTGTACGAAGAAAGTTGATCCTTTGTTGGCATTTCTGTTTCAGATACCGAATATGGCATCCCCAAGTACCTTTCGAGTCGAACCAGACCCCTAGATATTTTACTGTGAAGACCTGAGCGATAGTTTGACCCATTAATAGAAGCTGTAGTTGTGCTGGTTCACGCTTCCTTGAAAATACAACTAGCTCAGTTTTCTCCGTGGAGAATTCGATACCCAGCTTAATAGCCCAAGCAGACAAATTGTCCAGGGTATTCTGTAATGGTCCTTGTAGATCGACAGCTTTGGGTCCCGTAAGAGACACCACGCCATCGTCTGCAAGTTGCCTTAACGTGCAGGAATTGTCAAGACATTCATCAATGTCGTTGACATAGAAATTGTATAAAAGGGGGCTTAGACATGAGCCCTGGGGAAGGCCCATGTAGCTAAATCGTGATGTCGATAAGTCACCATGCGAAAAATGCATGTGCTTTTCCGACAACAAGTTTAGTAAAAAGTTGTTTAAAGTCGCTGAAAGACCATGCTGGTGCAGCTTCTCTGAAAGAATGTTGATCGAAACTGAATCAAAAGCCCCCTTAATATCTAGGAACACTGATGCCATCTGCTCTTTGCTAGCATAGGCCATTTGAATTTCAGTTGAGAGCAACGCAAGACAATCGTTCGTCCCTTTGCCTTTGCGAAAGCCAAATTGTGTATCTGACAGTAAGCCATTTGCTTCGACCCAATTGTCGAGGCGGGATAGGATCATTTTCTCGAACAACTTCCGGATACAGGATAGCATTGCGATCGGACGGTACGAATTGTGGTCGGAGGCTGGTTTTCCTGGTTTTTGGATGGCGATGACCTTCACTTGTCTCCAATCGAGTGGGACAATGTTAGCCTCGAGAAACTTATTAAATAAGTTCAACAAGCGTCTCTTGGCAGAGTCAGGCAGATTCTTCAACAAGTTGAATTTGATTCTGTCTGGCCCCGGAGCTTTATTGTTACACGACAAGAGAGCAAGTGAGAACTCCACCATCGAAAAAGGTGTTTCGTTCGCGCTATCGTGAGGAGACGCGGCGCGGTAAATCTTCTGTGCTGGGGCGGAATCCGGACAAACCTTCTTGGCGAAATCGAATATCCAACGGTTTGAATATTCCACGCTCTCATTAGTACTGTTTCGATTTCGCATACGTCGGGCTGTTCCCCAAAGAGTGCTCATCGATGTTTCTCTCGTTAATCCGTCGACGAACCGGCGCCAATAATCGCGTTTTTTGGCTTTCATCAAACTCTTCATTCGCTTGTCTAACGTCGCGTACTGTCGAAAACTGGCGGGTAACCCGTCGTTCCGGAAGGTCTTAAACGCGGCGGCCTTCTCTGCGTACACGTCTGAGCACTCTTTATCCCACCAGGGATTGGGAGAACGTTTTTGTATGTTCGCGCCGGGTACTGGCCTAGTCTGAGCTTGATTCGCGCTGTCGAGAATCAAGCCAGCCAAAAAGCTGTACTCTTCCTCCGGAGGAAGTTCTTGGGTAGATTCGATGTTGTCGGATATCGCGGCAGCATAGCTCTTCCAATCGATATTTCGTGTGAGGTCATACGAAATATTGATTGATTTCAATGGCCTTGAACCGTTATTGATTGAGACTACAATCGGCAGATGGTCGCTGCCGTGGGGATCAGGAATTACCTTCCACGTGCAATTTAACCGCAGCGGTGTTGAGCAAAGGGACAAGTCTAAGGCGCTCGGGCGCGCTGGAGGAGCAGGAATCCGTGTCATTTCACCCGTGTTTAAAATTGTCAAATTGAAGTTATCGCAAAGATCCTGAATTAAGGAAGACCGGTTATCATCATAGAGGCAACCCCATGCTGTACCGTGAGAGTTAAAGTCTCCTAAAACTAGTCGCGGTGCTGGCAGGGATTCTAAGATGTCTTGTAGCCGTCGGTGCCCAACCGCGGTGTTGGGGGGAATATATATGGAAGCTATGCAAAGGCTTTTGCCTTTGGTTGTTACTTGACAAGCGACAACTTCAATACCTGTTATCGAGGGAAGGTTAATTCTGTAGAAGGAATAGCACTTTTTGATCCCCAAAAGCACTCCTCCATAGGGGGTGTCTCGATCCAGGCGAATAATATTAAAGTCGTGGAAGTTGAGATCTATGTCGGAAGTTAACCAAGTTTCACATAATGCAAATGCATCGCAACTCAAATTATTTATTAAAATTTTGAAGGAATCGATTTTCGGGATGATACTTCTGCAATTCCACTGTAGAACAGTGATCAAATCCGTGACCTCGTTCGATGAGTTAGCCATCGAAGGATACAATCGCTGAGAGGAGGGGCCATTTAGCAGTCAACTGCTTCAAAAATGTTCTCACTGTAGGGAGAAAAGCTAACATAAGACTTTTAATAGGATCAGTAATATTGAAAGTTTTTATTATCCAGTCCACTATGTCCGAGAGTTTTATAATTCCAGTGCTGTGATTACTCTCGAACTGAAACAAAGGAACACTTGGGATTTTTGATGTTCCTGGAAGTGCTGGGAACTCCTTCTCTGAGCTTAATCCTCCGAGACCAGGAGCTAATTGCTTCGGTTTGGTTGCAACACTTCCAATAGATGTGACTTTCGGAGCCCCCTCAAGGGACACCTTCTGGCCTTTACAAGGAACTTTACGAGAGGAAGTGTTCCTCCTCTTCCTATAAATTCTAGGCACCCTAGTAGATGTTCCCTCTTGTGGGTTACCAGCCTCGCCCTCGTCAGGAGGCAAGTGAGTATAGATGTTTGCTGAGGATGGTGGCGTAGCATTCTTTAACATTTCTGCGAAAGAATGTTTGGATCGTCCCGCAAGGGAACGTTTCAGTTTATCCCCGCGTAGTTTGTACGCGGGACATGCCGAGATATCATGCAGACTCTCCGCACAGTAAGGACACTTTTCGGCTTGCCTACTGCACGAATCATCTAGATGATTCTCCCCGCATTTTCCACAGCGGGCCTTATTGCTACAATGGGTGGCTGTGTGACCCAGTTGTTTACACTTTGTGCAATTCATGACCCGCGGCACAAACAGACGCACAGGCAGACGAACCTTGTGCAAGAGGACGAAATTTGGCAAAGCGGTACCAGCGAAGGTCACCCGATAAGAGTTTGATTGGGGGTACGTTTTTGAACCATCCCCCGCAACTACTACTGAGTGCAAACGTTTGCACTCAAGTATTTTAACTGGCTGAAGTAAGCGGTCTCTGAATCGGCCAACCCCGTACTTCAGCAGATCCTCGCACGTCAAACTCTCATCGGTTACGACGCCTTCGGATTGTACTCTTACAGCCGGAATATACACGTTATAATCCCGCGTAAAGTGCTCACAGCAAGCAATATCGTTTGCCTGCTTTGAGTTGGCTAGCAACACCCTTATCTTGTCCGAGCGGACCTTTGAAATTTCGGTCACAGCCGAGAACCGTTCCGTCAGGTCTCTAGAAATCTGAAGAAGATTCAGTGATTTAGTCTTGGGCCGAAAGAAGACCACAAATGGACCAGTTGAGAGTTCTGGATAGCATTTGGGCCGGGGGGGAGCCTTAGAAGTTGAACCCGATTCAACTTCCATTTGACCATCCGGAGAGGGAACCATAGAAAACGTCAACGCACGGGGTCAGCGCCCGCGCAGACGGAAGAAAGCAATAAATGTGTTACAAAAGACAAAAACCACTTAGCTTTAAACTGGTGTCCAACGACGAACCGATCCAGCTTATACAGCTGGCTATTGTTTAATCCTCACACGCGAACAAAAGACTGAGGACCGAACCGAACTGGCAAAATAACCTTGAATGCGGATTAAAACTATTCTTTATCGCCTTACACAGCACTACGGACTAGAAAAAAACAACCTCTGTCTCGATGGAGAGCTCGAAAACGAATGAGTTTTTGAGTTATTGTGTTCACCAATTTGAAAAACGCGGTTTCGAAAAAACGCTATTAAAGGATACTCCATAGCAAATTGCATCACGGAAAAAATGACGTGGAAAACAATCCATTTGGTATTTTCTCTTAAAAATTTGGGTGGAAGTAGTTTAAAGTGTATGTTCACACTGTATTTTTATCGTTGTCAGTCTTAAGAAAATTGTTGCCGATAGATTGAAATCTGCGTGTGTCACAGCAAATACGCGCGAGGAATGCATGGCTGTTTAAAACAAAAGAAGTTCAGCGTGGTCACCGAGATTGCGGGAGACTATTCTAGAGGCTCAATACTAACAATTAAGCGGATAAAAAAGAAGTCGATTTTTTTGCCCACTACATCAGACGCCCCCTTAAGATGAATGAGATGTACACTAAAGCAGAGATGATGCTTATAGAGATGCGCGAAGACTGAAGCCAAAAGTTCCAATCGAACCCAAAACAACGGTTCCAAACTAGCAATGTAAACAAATATGGCGGATTTAGGAAGTAATGCGTGGGGAGTATCGAGATTGAAATGAAAAGAAATGCATGTCTGCATCCTGCATCCTCGATACATTTTTTCTAGTGCAACGAAAAACATGTAGACAGGCTCAGTAACGTAAATCAATGCGTTTCCAAGTTACATGATTGAGTATTGTGGGAAATATTTCAAAAAAGGAATTCGCCAAGCATTCATTAAAACTACAAGTCACTCGCTGTTTACACAATATTCCTGGTTGCCAAAACTAGCAGACAAATAATTTGTAAAACCGTGCAGCCAAATTTACTGTTTTTCTCGCCGCAAGTCTTTATATTTAAAACATCGTCTTGGCACTAAAATAGAAGTCACCATCTTAGATGAAAACATGAAATGATGAAATTTTACTAAACCGAAGTAGCCATCTTGATTTTCGAAATGGTCTCAGACATTGATATTTGGCACCTACTCGTCAATCCCGTTCCAAAAATACTCATATTGATTGGGCTTTGGAGAATTCCACAGAACTGGAAGTCGCCATCTTGAATTTCAATATGGCACCAGACATCGATATCTAGCGTCTATTCGTCAATTCCATTCCAAAAATACCCATATTGATTCGATTTTAGAGAATTCCAATGAACCTGAAGTCGCCATCTTGGTTTTCCAAATGGCCTCTGACACTGATCTCTATCATGCGCTCTATTAGGCCCGCTCTGAAAATATGCATGCTGATTGGGTTATAGAGAATTCCACTAAACCGGAAGTCGCCTTCTTGGTTTTTAAAATGGCCTTAAACATCGATATCTGACGTCCACTCATCAATCCCGTTCCAAAAATACCCATATTTATGGGGTTTCAGAGAATTCCACTGAACCGGAAGTCGCCATCTTGGTTTTCAAAATGGCCTTAAACATCGATATCTGACGTCCACTCATCAATCCCGTTCCAAAAATATCTATATTGATGGGGTTTCAGAGAATTCCACTGAACCGGAAGTCGCCATCTTGGTTTTCAAAATGGCCTTAAACATCGATATCTGACGTCCACTCATCAATCCCGTTCCAAAAATATCCATATTGATGGGGTTTCAGGGAATTCCACTGAACCGGAAGTCGCCATCTTGGTTTTCAAAATGGCCTTAAACATGGATATCTGAAGGCCACTCATCAATCCCGTTCCAAAAATACCCATATTAATGGGGTTTCAGAGACTTCCACTGGACCGGAAGTCGCCATCTTGGTTTCCAAAATGGCTTTAAACATCGATATCTGACGTCCACTCATCAATCCCGTTCCAAAAATACCCATATTTATGGGGTTTCAGAGAATTCTACTGAACCGGAAGTCGCCATCTTGGTTTTCAAAATGGCCTTAAACATCGATATCTGACGTCCACTCATCAATCCCGTTCCAAAAATACCCATATTTATGGGGTTTCAGAGAATTCCACTGAACCGGAAGTAGAGGTGTGCGCCGATGCATTTTTAATCGGCGGCGGCGTAAGCGACATTTTTGGCCGGCGGCGGCGGCGTTGGCGGCGTCACGCCGTTGGACCCCATCGGCGGCGGCGCGCCGGCGTGTGTCGGCGTGACGAATATTAACGCCTAGGTAACTAAAAAAAAATCTTGACAGTACAGTTCCTTTCCCAAATTTTCGGTTTCTATTGACAGACATTTCAGACAGATTTCTATTAACAGACTTCACAGCACATACAAACAAACGTTACAGCTTAAAAAAATCTAAAAAATCATCTCCCACGATGTACTAGCGACATCTGTTGAACACATTGCACAAAATGTAATTCTCGCAACCATATCAAACTTTTTTTTCAACTAAAGCTCCAATAGTCCCCACCCTGCTTGTAAAATTTGAAGAACGAAATAGAAAAATTGTCGATGTCGCATACTACGACTTCGCATGCAATAATGATTGCAATGGACAAATTTGAAGAATGCAGAGTAACGACTGTATTTCAATGACCCATAATAATTATTTATTGTTCTATATTTGGGAAATTAAGCAACGGTAAAAGAGTTTTTGTTTTGTTTGAGGAAATTAATTGTTGTTGTCTTTTCATTGTTTTTTGTTTCTATTTAGTCATCCTTACCGTAAGCCCGGGGACAATTGACAGCTCTTATATATTGAATTCATAAGCAAATTTTGGGGTGATTTGGTGATGTCATGGCGGCTCGAATGGAGCAAAATTTGAAAAAGGCGCATCCCATTTTTTATTTTCCATATCTGTGGAAAATAATCAATTTAAGCATTTCTACCATTTCTACAATTTCTTTTTGCTGCTAGAATTCTGATAAAAAACACAAATTCTATTCAAAACGAATTGTTAAGCTTGGTGGTGATGTACTTTCATTGGCCAAATGTTTTTCATTTACATTTCTCGAGATAAAAAGCACCAATGATTTAACGATTTCAAACTTCACACAACAAGAAAACCAAAACATGTTTAGGGAGGAAGAGAGCCGGTTGTTAAAAACAACGACTTCCAGCTAAATATATAATAATATTTATGTAACTTTGCTCGCGTAACGAAACACGCTTTTCTCTTGAAACTTTTTTGTTTCGTTGTTCGTGTACTCATACAGAGAAGGCATACTAGCGCCACCATCAAATCGGTGGTGCATATATGAAACAAGCAGTATCTGTCAAGTTGTCCCTGGATTGTTTACTGTCGCTCTTTTAGAATCCCACAGATATCAGGAACCCTTACTGCGCAGAAATGTCACTTTTAATGATCGTGTAAGGACACCTTTCAAGGTAGACACATTACTTCATTTTTCAGGCTGGTGTTTACTTTTACTTCTTGTAAGTACAACATCGCCACGATGATAAGGAATACGATTCCCTGGCACTACATTTTCTTACAACGTACGGTCTGCTTCTATCTTGAGTGCAAAGTGTGCTCGATGTGCTGGAATCATACAGATCTACACCCTGACGAAACCTAAATATACAGTTACTATCAATCATAATCATTCCACGACTTGACGTGTTAGCTCCTGTTAGGTTTAAACTGATCACTAAACAAGTCGGATTGAAAATGGTCTGAGTGTATCTCTACTTTTCGTAGCACCGGCACCCCGCCCTCCAGCAGTTCTCCAGCAGTTCCGGGGACCAACAAATTCTAATCCATTGCATACATTCGATACACCGAATCAATTAAATTACTAACATCCTGTTATGTGCTTACTCACCGATCGGCATCGTGTTGTAACTTAAGAAATGGTTGTGAACAACTCCCACCTTGGGCACTTCGACAAGAATGAATTTAACATTTCCGGCCCATATTGTTTGTTTTGCTTTGCATGAGATTAAAAAGACCGTAACGTTTTCGGGTGAGTGCGGAAACTAAGTAACGCATTTAGTTCTGTGTCAAAATCTCTTCACTAACGCCACCGATTTGTAATTAAAATCGACCGTTTTTTTACTACGAGTGATGAAAATTCATCTCGTGTTACGTCTTATTTGTCTGTGATACCGGCAGTACCGTCTTTACGCATGGGCACATTGGGCCAGGGCCAGGGGCCCCGGGCTTTTAGGGGCCCCCAACTTAGGATGAATATAGAATCATAGTTCCAAAAAAATAGTAGCACTTAATTGTTTATAACTCTTTAGCTTGCGGGGAAACAATGGATCAGTTGCTCGAATTCACACATTGCACCTTATCCCATGTGATTTTAGAGAGCATCAGACAATCAACCGGAGTGATGGTAGCGATGGGGAACGAGGCACTACATTATCAGGATGGTATTGGACCAATTCAAACGTCAATCCAGCATTTAGATTCAAGTTTCAAATCATGTTGAGCAAAAACATTTTTGAATTATCTTCTACAATGCTGGTTTAGTCTAGTCTACACATACACAGCCAATACATGTGGGAATCTTGGAAAATTGCAGACTTTCACGTACAATTTTTCTTGTCAGTTTTAATGTTTGTGGTACATATGGTATGTGACACAATCATTAAAACGGCCAGGCCAACTGTGCAGCGTACAGAATGAAGATAATTCAAAATTATACGGCAATCAAATTATTCATTTAATGAAGAATTCAATCATCGAATCATTTTGAACCTTGAATAAGGAAGAAAGGTGGACATCCATACCGACCGTTTCAATTTGATGGGGATTTGGTAAATCGTTGGGAGTGCCAAATCAAAAAGGTTAATGTCACTCCTTTGGTCCTTAGCTAATGGGATGGGACAGAGGTATTTAGTCCTACCCTGACTAATGAACCTAGATTATAGCGCCTTTATTCGCTCCAAAGAAATGTTTTCTACAATACGTACCGTAAACCGGGGTGATATTGATCACTTTTTGAAGTGATCATTACATATTTTTCGACGGTACACATTTTTTTCAAGTTTAATATTTTCAAACCACACACTTAGAAATAAAAAAAATTACATTTGACGTTAACAACATTGCGACGTATTTTGCTGTCTAATACTGTAATTTTACATGTTTCGACATGTGAAATAAAATATTGTGTGTCTTTTTATGTAGAACTCGGTTGAATGGAGATGGAAAATTGTTAACAAAACGCATTTTTGCATGTTCTTGAATGTAAATTCAAGCGAATTGTGACGCTCCTTTTATGTGCATCTTGCTTGATGTAAATATTTTTAAGTGTGCATGTACTGATGTATGGTGAAGAAGATTTGATGGTTTTACCTCAAATTGTTTGTTCGCTGATTTAAATTTCAAGTCCGCTTTCGTATTCCGGGGTGACTTTGATAACCTGCATGTTTACCCACATTAAATTCTTGCTGTCAATATTTTTCATTCAAATGTTTGCTTAGACTAATTCTGAAAAGATATTCAATTACTAAATATTAAAAATAGATGTTAATTGGTATGGTATAAAGTATTCCAATCTATTGTAAAATTAGAGTTACCAAAATTCGTAAAATTTGAACCCAACTAGAATAAAATAAAATCTGAAAACATTTTCATCTGCTCCACTTGTTTTACTTCAGTAGTCTATCAATGTACAAAGAGTTTCATCCATCTTAACGCTATGGAGTATTGAATATACAAAAATATTGCGAATTTTAGCTGGAGATAATCTGAAATTATTTCCAAGTAGATTTTCAAAAAATTGTTTTCAAAATAAGCGATCTATTAAAAATAAATTTGGCGCACCCCACTCTAAAGAAAAATTAAAACTCACTTAGAATTTATTACTCTTGTTAAAATCTAAACTTTATTTGTTTTATAAAAAATAGACAGTATACAATAAACAAATAAGGTAAAGTAAAATTTCGGGTTTTTGTGGTTTTTGTACTCAAAAACCGAACAATATACTCAAAAAATTTAACAAATCAGTATTTTATAAGTTTTAGAGCAAAACTCATTTCAAATTTTAAGGATTCGGTAGACTATTCTGGCCAAATAAGCAATCTACGAGAAAAGTTTCGAGTGGTCAAAGTCACCCCGGTTTACGGTATATAAAGTTCGAAAGGCACCAGGAGCGGCAACAAGGTGGCAAAATTTGCACAAGGAAGCTGTACAGAAAGTGGAAGAATAGATGTCGAAATTCGTTACACAGTCCTTGTTTGGCAAGCGATCCGCGCATGTGGAAAATTTTAATTTCTTTATCACATCAGGGATTGTGAATGGACAAATCTTCATGAAAACCTCTAAAAATGACTCCTGGACTTTTCATTTTTTTTCAGTTCGTTTATTTGATAGGCACAAATGCGTTAGCTTGGCGGTGCCAAACTCGTTTGTTTTTAGATTTTAGATATCTTAAAACTTGGAGGTTACAATGTTGAAATATTTTTTTATAAAAGAGGAAAATTTTTACAGCTATCTTAAAACTAGACATTCAATGCTATATACAACAGTGGGTTACAATAGCCTGTTTAATTTTTTTTTGCAGCTATATTAAAACTAGGAATCCAGTTTAATTCTCCTCCGGGACTTCTTGAGATTGCACGATACTTTCGCGGCCAGATCAGGCATTTTCCACTATGCCGTCGTATTCTGGTACAAAATCAATTATGTTATTCTTGTACGACACCCCGCCTTATCAAAAATATTTTAGGCCGTCAGAATCAGGAATCAGTAGTCGAAAATGTGTGCCTCACGGCCACGTGCATTCGTTGTGTTTTTTATTTCGAGTGTTTTACATTACTGGTATTGAAATGTATTTTTTGTAACTAAAATTTTTATTCAATTATGTTTGGGTTTGTATAATTTTGTAATCAAAGTGATATAGCATTTGCTTTTCGTATTTGATGAGCTTCGTTGGTAGATGGTTGCATTTCTGTTTGTGGCTGATTATGAATGAACTGCTAATAGTTGTGGTAGTGAATTGTTGAAATGAATTGTGTTGTTCATATTAATAGGTTCGAGTAATTTCGAAAGTTGAAAAGGCTAATTATTGTTATTATTTTTTTTCTTTCTGTCTCCTTCTGCACTGAGTGCTTATCACCGACATCAGAGAGGCGACTCTACCATCAAAACCCTAGACTTGCCATTTAACTACCGCGGCACCGTCTATGAGATACTAATTCGTTGAATATGAAAATACGTATTTGTTCGCTATCTTCGTTTCTCCGAACCGTTCACTATAAAAGAAAGCACAAAACTTCTGTTAAAATATATAATAAAAATCTACCTCACCGTATGTATGAAGAGACATTTCAAAGAATCCTGCAGCGAAAAATACGAATATCTAAAAAGAATGAACCTCGTATCGCGCACTTAGATTCGACATTATATCGATTGATTTCAATATTATCATCTGTAAATGTAGTTGAAAAAAGAGTGAATTTTTTTTTAAATTGGAAATTGACTTTTTTTAATTGAGAACAACTTTGTACGAATCAATGTAACTTTTGTAAATCACGTAGTCGTCATCTTTTAACAAGTTGAATTTTATTGGCTCAGGACAATGATTGACGTTTAACTCTCCTTACTCACCTGAGTTCGCACTCCCATAACCGCATATAGTATGTTATGCTCTTTGTCACTTTCGGTAGGATTGGTCAGAAATGCTATATCTTTTTAAGATCTATCAAAATCATCTTCTGTTTTTCGACGGTACCTGGACATTTACAAGGCCATCTATAGTGATGGAAATCTAATTTTTTTTCTCGATATGTTTTGATACCTACAGTATTTTTAATACTTTCACATGGTTGAATGATTTGGCTTAAATTTGAAAAATATAAAATATATCTCAAGGTGGCATAGATGGCTCCCTGATGATGGGGATCATTTTTGATCATCATACTCTACAGCAGTATATGCCTGTTCAATTATAGGGGCCCCTCAACTCAGTTGTGCCCAGGGCCCCCGAGTGGTCTTAAGACGGCTCTGGATACCGGGCTGGTGCAACTGACACTGAAAATATTTCTTGAGTGGGGCTAGATCACACGATGAATAATTTATGAGACTAGAAATCTTACCCTCTCAGGTCACGATTCAATCAATTATAAATAAACCTCGTATTGAAAATAATTTTTGTGTTTTCACAAAACTAGTTCACGCAAAAAAGATGACATTATACTCAAATGGTTAGTAGGTGGTTGTGTCTGAATATGTTTAATATTTTTATGATTCTAATTCATAACTCGATGAAACATTGATTTGTATTAACTTTATTGACTAAAACAGTCAAGAATTGAACGACGTGCAACGATTTTCGTAAATTCTCGTCGTGTTATCGTGATATTTTAGTCTTGAGCTTACCGTTGGATTTTTTGCACAGAGTCACGTGTCTTATAGTTTTCTAAATTATTTCACGGACATGAATTGTGGCTAGGTAATGTATTTTGCTCAGCGCAGTTTCATTTAATTTCGAACATTTCTCTGAATTTTAACAAAGGAATAACAGGGTTACAGGTCCTAGTAATGTCTTTGTATCTAATGCTCGTGCCTATGAGACTGGTTGCTAGCACAATAGCTCACAAAGAAATTTCAAAACCAAAAAGCAGAGCGAATAATTCATGAATAATAGTCTAAGTTCCTTGTAATTGTTTACGTAAGTATAATAAGATTATGTGGAAAATTAATTACTTCATGAATTACATCATGAACAGTTTCACGAACTCGACTGGTGAATCGTGTGTAGCATGTTAGGAATTAAGAATCGGTTAAAAAATCAATGAATAATACACTGCGTTCCAGTGAAATTGATTACGTGCAAAGATTAGGATCAGGCACATAATCGTAAATTTCACGCACATATATCTTGAAAGTGGAAGTGTTTTTTTTTTAATTTGTGGACCATTTCACGCACACGAATGGTGAATTGAAACTTATATGCTCACAATCATAATCAGTTGACGAAGCAAGAATGGATCTTTGAATTATATAACGAGTGTCGTGTAATGGTTTTCGAGAAAATATCAAGATTATTTTAATTTTGTAATCCAATTGACGACCACTAATACCAAGGAATGATCTACATGTGATAAATCATCAATCAGTTAACGTCGTATATTCGGTCCATAGACAATGTTCCTAGATTTGTGGATAAAATTATGAGTCAACAATTTTAGAGTTCGCGAATTGTCGGCGCGGGAAAAATGCCATCTTGGTTTTCTAAATGGTCTCAGACATGAACATTTGGCATCTACTCGTTAATGCTGTTCCAAAAGCAATCACTTCCACTTTTCCAAAAATCTTCGAAATTCTTTGCATTCAAAATGGAAAAGCAGACACCGTGTAAATTTCAAAATCCGTGCAAAAAAAAAACTTGGTCAAAAACCGTCTAAGTTTTTTGCCTTCTTAAGGATTTTTGCTAAAACCGTGTTAATTGCGAAATCCGCGTAAAAAAAAACAATTGATCAAAAATCGTCTAAGTTTTTTGCCTCCAAAAGGACTTAGACCATTTTTGCGAAACCCGTGCAAAAAAATGGTTGAGAAAACGTCTAAGTCTTTTGCCTTTAAAAGGACTTAGAATATTTTTGCGAAAAACCGTGTTAATTGCGAAAACCGTGCAAAAAAAAAACCGTGCTAATTGCGAAAACCGTGTAAAAAAAGCCGTGTAAAAAAAACCGCGCAAAAAAAAACCGTGTAAAAAAAACCTTAGTGTAACAAATTCTATGGCACTATTAGATATGTTCGAATTGAATACAATTTGCGAATCTATCGCTGTTCATTAAGCAATGCCAATACTCTAGTCAGTGAAATTGAAAATTCTTAACATAAGTGTATGTACTTGTGCAGAAACATAAAAAAAATTATGATGAATCTATTGAAATGCTCGTGGTGCTTTTTTGAAATAAAAATTCAAATTTGGTTGAATTAGGAGTTATGGAACATTTCAAAGACAATTAATTAGAAGATTTGTCTATTACATATTATTAAAGTGGGAGAGCTTCCTTTATTTAAGGAAACATATTTGAACGCGATTGGAGGCAATACCGAATAATGATAGTGTTGAACGAAAGGCAATTTTTTAACCCTATGAGAAACTTTATTAAAAGGCATTGGGCATCCTAGTTGAATTTTTTTAAATGAATTGAGAATTATTCGAATTTTTATTTTGAAATTATTTCTAGAAACAATTTTTTTAATAAATGGGATTGAAAGTAGAAAAGGCTTTATAGGCTTTTTTACAAGGGAACAACTGTATCAGGGCCAGAAAGAAAGGGCGAAAACGTGGACTAGCTCACAGAAGTGAAATATCAACCAATCGAAAGACACAACGCTCTCCATTTGCAGGATTTTTAGTGGCAGTCAATACAATTGCAGAGATCAGGGTGAAGACGAATCACGAAATAGGACTCTGGAACGGGTCGGCACCACACCGAGTTGGTAGGAAGATGTTGCTAACAAAACGTACACGTTTCACTATAGGTTGTACTATTTCTTCAATATCTTATTTTTAGCAGATATTCCAGGTTAAGAGCTTTGAATTCATGTAGCTTCAAGTTTCATACTGGCCCATTGCTGTAAGCGAATATAGAGATACTTTATAGTGGATTACCATAGCACATGGAAATAGCAGGAAACGAATTGGCTGGCGAGCTGACAAACAAGGAACCATGATCTATGGTTTGGATTTGGACCTGCCTCTACGCTCTCAATCAAAACTGCTAAATAAATGCTCGAAGAAGAAAACTAGAGAATCCATTTCGTAACGTAAACCAGAATGAATTACAGACAACTGTTTTCTCAGAGTATACCCAGTAGAATGGTTCAAGACAGTATATGTAGGAATTGTGAGCATTTTTTATCGATCTATTCTCTACCAGCACTTTTTAAAATCTCACGAAATGTTTGTAAGAAGGAGATTAGTTTTTATTTTTTCTGTGAACATTAGTTTTGTATTTCCTTCGGTATTTCACAGCGGCGTTTGACTTTAAAATCCGTCAACCCGACTGAGAAATGGAACATTCGTTGAATGAGAAAATAGGTATTAGCGATTATAATGTTCTTCTTTTTCAGTTCCAACATGTACGGAATGTGGTGCTAGATGATTTTATCTACAAAACAACACGAAACAGTATTTGTTACACGGCAGGGCTGGCGGAAAGCGTGGGTAGTATGGGTAGTACTACCCACTCGAAAATTACCAAGGGGGGAATTACCCACTCGAAAGTTTGGAACAAACCAAAACCTGAGATTATCTACGTATGTCTCTTGCACACAAAATCCTTGCATCTGAAATTCTCGATGTAAAACGATTTCATATTTTTATTCAGATACAAATTTATTTGCTTTACAATTTAAATTTCTTGAGAATATGGGATAATAAGGGTTTGTTTGAAATTTGGAATTACTTTTTATATTTATACTCCTGGGAATACATTTTGACACATCTACATCTTAAAACAAGGAGTTCAGATCGTTGGACAAAAAATTTTATTCATACTATGGGAAGTAGCTAGAAATATTTTTAGAGACAAGATATACAATTTTTATTTTTTCAACATGAACAATCATTTGATTAAAAATTGAAACAAGGAGAAACAATCACTAGACAATCAATAAACTTTCTATAAAGATGTTGATTCCAACATCATTAGCAGTGACCGTATCAGTGAAAGCGAAGAGAGGGCGGACAAAAAGGACAGGGAAAAAAACTTGTAGCTTTGTGGCAAACGAAAGATCACTATCAGGACATCATGAACCGGATCGCCGACTGGCCTCCTTGGATCCGCTAGGAACTCTTGGGATCACATTTGCAGGTAGCTGCTAGAAAGTCAACTAAAAAAAGAAGATATAAATAAGTTTGGAGGATAGCCAGCACGTCTTGTACTAGAACCAGGCCGAAGGGATTCGTTTAACGGAGATCTGGTGCTAGAGCACTAGGTGCACGACCAGACAACATGCTTAATGTCGCGATAGCTGTCACCCCAAGCGCAGAGAACGCTCTCCACGACCCCAATACGCCGGTGATGCGCATTCAACGTATAACGATTGGACATGACCCGAGATGTCACTCGAAGGAAGTCACGACCTTCATCCTTCCTTTTTAACCAAGGTTGGTTGATGCCTTTGCGATTCCTAAACTTCCCTTATCCCATGAAATTTGTCAATTTTCGAGCATCCTCTGACAAGAAATACTGAAAAATTCGTTAAAGCTGCATGATCTTCCACAAATATTGCCTTCTAATGCCTAAGTATCCGTCTTATCATTATCATTCTGATCTAAATGCCACTTTTCTCATTACCCGGAATAGAACAATCCGAAAGAACGCAAACTAATATTTGTAATCGGGAACGATTTTAACATAAAGAATCTATCTAATATTTTCTCCAGAAAAAAAAACAAAGAGTGCTTTCCATGCTCTATCGATCGAAGCGCCTACTTGGAGCCTACTGTAACGATGTGGATATGCTCGTAGGGAAATATGCAACGATACGTTTTATGGGGAGAATGCTTAGCGCGAGTATCTTTGCTGTCAGATAAATTTGTGTGTTTGAAAAACAATTATTACGTTATTTATTATTAATTTCAGCGCGAAATGTCTATCATTCGAATGTGAATCTACGTGAAATGATGTTGTTGCCGATAAAGGGTTCTTAGTTGCGTGTATTCCGATCAAAGGTCGAATCGAGTACACAACGTAGGGGTTAGCTACCAGACGAAATATGGTTTCTCTCGTTAATCCGTTGACGAACCGGTGCCAATAACCACCTTTTTCAGTTTTCATCAAGTTATTGATTTGCGTTTGTAACGTCGCGTATATTCGGAAAAATTTGGGCGATGCGACGTTCAAAAAGTCATCATAGTGCCTTTTCGCATACAATTCGGTGCACTCTCTGCCCACAACGGAGAGGGAAACTGTCCACGGTTGTTCGCGCCAGGTATTCGCTTAAACGCAGTGTATAGAAACAAGCCAGTCAAAACGTTGTACACTTCCATCGGAGGAATTTTTTATTTTGATTAGATTATTTCGGATGTAGTGGACGCGTAGCTCTTTCAGTAAGATAGATCGGTTATTAGAATGATGACAAACCCATGGCATACCGTTGGAGTTGAAGTCTTCTAGAACCAGCTGATGTGCGATGTATATGGAAACAATATCAATGAATCTTTGCTATGATTTGGATTTAACAAGCGACAACTTTAATAGCTGGTACCGAGCAAAGGCTAATCCGATTGAAATAGTAGCACGTTTTGATCCCCAGAACGCTTCTCAATATTGTTTTCTCGGTTATGGCGAAAAAGGTTAAAATTGTGGAAGATCTACGTCGGAAGTAAACCAGGTTTTACACAATGCAAATGTGCAAAACGTAGGAAAATAATAAGACTGAAATATAGAGACACTTGGAGTTTTGGGTGTCCTATGTGGACTTTCCGAAACGAATCCAAGAGACACTTTCTTCGGTTTTGTAGTAGTGCCCATCAAGGGACACTTTCAGGCCTTTACAAGGAAACTTGGGAGAGGAAATGATTCTCCTCTTTCGAACACTTATCGGCAGAAGATGTTCCCTCGACGGGATTGTCAGAATCTCGCTCTTTAGTGAAAGCGTAGAAATTAGTCGTGACCGGTGCTTTCTTTAACATTTATTTCCAGCGTTTCTCAAAAGAATGCTTCAGTTTTCCCCCTATAATTATATATGCGGGGTATGTCGACAATTCATTCGGAGTCTCTCCACAGAAGAAAAAGTTTTCTTGATTCTCTCCACATTTTTCACACCGTGCCTTGTTTCTACAATGGGCCCATTGTTTGCAACGACGGCAGTTCAAAAGAGCAAACAAGTAGACGAGCCCCGTAAAAATGAACAAATTTTGGAAGAACAAATCCGGCGAAAGGCTCAAAATGAAGCTGATGGAAAATAAGTTTTCTTATACTCCTCGATTTTTGCTGAATGCAATTGCTTGCATATCAGAACTTTCACTGACTAACGCTCGGGGATTTTGAAGGAGCCACCCCCTATTTCGCAATTAAGGCCCTTCTCGGAAACTACACCATCAATCTCTACTTCCCAGCGGGTACGTAGACGAAATACTTTTTCATACGTGTTGTTCAGTTAGATCACGTGATATATCGATGCTGTTAAATGGCTTGCCTTTGGTCCGGAAGTAGACCATCCAGGGGCCGGTTGTATTAGATAGAATTTGCATCGAAAATGAGGCTTATCGGTATTATTTTTGCCATCGAAGAAATATTCAAATTGACCTCCACAAAGCCTGAAAGGATGTCAGTCGTCGGAGATACCTTTCCATTAGTCAACACTATCATGCCGGCTTCAGTACTCGCGAAAGGAAGGTTTTATAGCAGGGAACGGAAAATCAATGCAACGAAATTTAAAAGAATGGAGTGATTGGTACTTAGCTAGGGAATATTTGTAGTTTCTGTATTCAACAAACACATTTTCGCTGAGAAGTCGGACATACAGCCCTGTTAATAAAGGTTGTTTCCAAATAGCCACCAGATATTATCGGGGAATTTTCATTTACACACGCTATATCAGAAGTTTCTACAGTACGTAGAGAAATCACGCCGAATCTTACTACCCACTCGGGAAAAAGGTGTTCCGCCGGCCCTGTTACACGGTTGCGATTCGGTTTCGCCTCATCAGAAACCGACACTAACTTTTTGTCGGAATAGATTAGCGCCGGCTTGACGCAAATCTCTTAAAACTAAAACACACTTTGTGTTTCAATCGAACGACTGATCAAACGTGATGTCTCGTCCGAGCATATGTTCTGTTTATGCCGATGAGACACAGTGAAGTCGAAACTTGTCTTGGCTCGGACTGGACATCACGTTTGATCAATCGTTAGATTGAAACACAAAGTGTGTGTTTAGTTTTAAGGGATTTGCATCAAGCCGGCGCTAATCTATTCCGACAAAAAGTTAGTGTCGGTTTCTGATGACGCGAAGCCGAAACGCAACCGTGTAACAAATAGGGATTTGTGCCCTTCAAGTGCAAAGACTTACCAAAAAAAAAATCGCCCTAGTGAGAAATTTTGGTGTTTACCCAATTTTCCTCCTTAGGGTGGAATATAGCATAGTACGAAACAGTATGTTGAACAAAATAGTGCTAAGGCCAACATGCTCGTCTATATGGAGGATGGTGCCGTACACATACGGTTACGTGATCTGTCTCGGAGTACAGCTGCTGGCGTAATCGGCAGATTCAAGTTGCAACATGGTGAATTGATCTCCATTAAAGACGATTTTTGAAGTAATTTCTTTCCTGGAATTCCTAACGAAGTTCGGATAGTAGAAATGTGCTCAAATCGCTCTATTCCTCCAGTTGCGATGGCAATATAAACGCAAACGTCAATCACGGAAGAAGACCGGGCGTTATCAGGTGACAATGCAAATGTCTCACTAGCTCGAAAGAGAATCTCCGCACGCAAAATGATTGCAGGATTGAGTGGTAATACATATTTTTTGAAAAAGAATACTTCCAACACTTCCGGTCTTAAAAATTTCTCCTAGTATAGGTCTCAGTTTTTGGATGTGAATGTGAATGTGAAAACCTTTGCTGTATTGAACGAAATCACTAGATTTTTGTGCTATCTGATCGGAAATATGTGCAGTAATTTTGTAAAAAATTTCATAAAATGTACAACACCTGTACATAAATGAAAGAATGGATTTTGTTAAAATAGTAATCATCTGCGCCATGGTTGGTCCGTTCTATTCGATCGAAGAGCTGAAATGCTTAAAGCGTTCTTAGCACCGCCTGCTTCGATGCCGCCGAACGGTGGCTCGCATAAAAAATTCAATTCGTATGTTGTTGTCATGCCGTACGTAGGTCGGCTGCAGAAATCGGTACGATTAGAGCATTGGCAGTTTACAAGCTCGGAATAACTTCCGAATAATAACTTAATAACTGTTTAACGAACCACCAAACATATCCGTACAGCAATGCAGTACATAAAGAATTTTATTACGATATGCTACCTATTCCGTTTTACAGAGCGAGTAAAGGCGCTATAACCTAGGCTCATTAGCCAAGGCAGGGCTAAATACTTCTGTCCCATCCCAGGAACCCTAGGGCCAAAGGAGTGGCATTAACCCTCTTAGCCAAACCACTTCCAACGATTTATTAAATCCCCATCAAATTGAAACGGTCGGTACGGTTGTCCACGTTTCTTCCTTGTTCAAGGTTTGAACTAATTCGTTGATTAAATTCTGTATGTAGACTAGATTAGACTAGTTGTGATACCCATTCCGTTTTACATTTTAAGCTTGCCAAAAATGTGTACCGATTGATTTGTTGGTTTTGTGCGTATCGAATTCCGAAAATCTACCGTTCTTCATAAATGTGTATTTGTGGAAACATTGTTTGTATCAATGTGACTAGTTCTTCGGAAAGTTGACGGAGGTTAGGGTGTGGTTGAGCAACGAACAACGAAAAAAGGGTGGCATTGCAGCCGAGTATTCAAGCAGAACGCATGTTTAAACGATGCGGAAAGATGTCCCCTGCAGAGCAACCAGTACGCTGTGCTATCAGAAGAAAATTGAAGCGGCGACATCATCGCACTAAAAGCGTTGATTCTCTCGCTTTTGGCACCTGTAAAAGATAGAGCTAAGCTCAGAGCTAAGTTTGAAAATCAGGGACTTAAAGCGTCTTTCAGACTATGCAGTTTTGGAACAAAAATTGTGTGTTCTAGTTTGGATAAGCGAAGTGGAATTTTACACCCACAATTTTCCGTCGGTAAAGTCCCTGAATTTAACTTTGCGTGCTTTGCCACAATTCGATGCAACAACTGTCAAATATAAGCTTGAAAAGATTAAGTCCCCAACGATCAAACCCGCTTCACAGCCCAGTTTCGCCTCACTGCTCCAGCTGCCGCAGGATTGGTGTTGTGCTCGGTGATGCCGATAGTGAATCCCGCTCGAGGCGGAACGGCATGGCCAGCGGAACGCATGGGTAGTATGGCTAGTACTACCCACTCGAAAATTGCCGAGAAACATTAGTGGGCTTTTTGGAAGGAAGGCAAACGACACACGCTTGATTCCAACATCAGTAGCAGAGACCGTATCAGGGAAAGTGAGGAGAGGGCGGATGATAGGGAATAAAGAAATGCAATTCGCTGCGTTTTAGTAAACGGAAGATCACTGTCAGGACATCATGAACCTGATGGCCGACTTGTCTCCTTAGATCCACAGGCAGTTCTTGGGATCAGATTTCCAGGTAGCTGTTAGTATGTCAACCGAAAGAGAAGAAATTACAAATTTTAATAATTGTCGCTTTAAAAAATATTTATATGAAAGACATATAGGAGAGATCGAGGATATCCAGTACATCTCGAACTGGAACAAGGCCGAAGGGATTCGTTTAACGGAGATCTGGCGCATGACCGGACAACATGTTTAATGTCGCGATAACCGTTACCAAAAGCACAGAGACCGCTCTCCACGGCCCCAATACGCCGGAGATGCGCATTCAATGTATAATGATTGGACAAGACCCGAGATATCACCCGAAGGAAGGCACGACCTTCGTCAATTCTCTTTAACTAAGGTTTGTGGATGCCTTTGGTATTCCTAAACTTCCATTGTCCCACAAAATTAGCCAATTTTTGAGCGTCCTCTGACAAAAAATACTGTAAAAATCGTTGAGGCTACGTGATGTTTTATAAATACCACCTTCTAATGCCTGCCTTCTCATTGCTATTCTAATCTAAATGTCCCCTTTCTCATTACCCAGAATGAATTAATGCAAAAGAACTCAAACTAATATTTTTATCTGGTAATCTGATACGATTTTTCAGATAAGGCACTCAGGAACTTCCACATTTTACCCACGAAAAACAAGTGCTTTCCATGCTTCATCGAACAGAGAGCCTCCTTGAAACTGGAACGATGTGTCATTGATAAGTAAACAAAAGCATAAGTTTTGTGGGGAAAACTGTTTACAGCACAGCCTCTTTTATGATTGCTCTCAGCACTACTGTCATAATAATTAGCATAGAAGCTATTTATAGCTCTCATTATCTGACGAACGTTACGGTGATATTCGCACTACAATGCTTTGGGTGAGCATCTTTGCTCTCAGATAAATTCGTTTGATTAATGAATAACCATGACGTTTATATACAGTATTACCGTTTCATCGTGAACGTCTAACCTTTTGAATGTGGATCCTGGTTCCGTATATGGTTGAAACAAGTACAAAATATAGACCAGACCCCAGACGAAATATTGTTTTTCTTGTTGGCGTCGACGAACCGGTGCCAATAGCCGCGTTTTCAGCTTTTATAAAGTTTTTCACTTGCGGTTTCTAACGTCGCATACAATTCTGTGCACTCTTTTCCCACCATGGAGTGGGAGATTATACACGGTTCTTGGCGCCGGGCACTCGTTTCAGTTGATCTTTAATCGCAGTGTAGAGAAACGTCAAAACGTTGGGCGCTTCCACCGGAGGAATTTCTTGTTTTGATTCATTTGTAGTGGACGCATAGCTCTTTCAATCAATAGTCACACAATAGTAGCGAGATCGAGTATAACGATAAATCCAACGTGCTTGGCATTTGTGTCATTTCCACCGTATTCCGGATGATCATACTAAAAATTGCCGCGAATATCATGCAGTAAGACAGATCGGTTATCATCGTGAAGACAACCCGACGGCATACCGTGGGAGTTGAAGTCTTCTAGAACCAGTTGAGCTGCGATGTATATCGGAACAATGTCAATTCCAAAATTTATAGGCAAATTAGGTGGCGTATCCTTTTTCAGTAGTTCTTCTCGGAGGTTACCTCAAAAGAATGCTTCAGTTTTCCCCGTAAAATTTATATGCAGGATATATCGAAAGTTCATTAGGAGAACTTTACATGATTTTCTCCGCATTTTTCACACCGTGTCTTGTTTCTACAATGGGTAATTCTATGGCGCATTGATTGCAATGACGACAGTTCACGCTCCACGGCACAAACAGACAAACAGGTAGACAAGCCCCGTTCAAAAGAACAAAGATTGGAAGTACAGATCCTTCGAAAGGCTCGAAATGAGCCTTATGAAAACTAAATTGATTTCTTTTACTCCTCAATATTTGCTCAACGTAATTGCTTGCATACCAGAATTTTCACTTGCTGAAACAACGGGTTCTCTGGAAGGACACAACCCCATATTTCGTACTTAAGGCCCTTCTCGGAGAATACACCATCAATCTCTACTTCCCGGGCGAGTACGTAAACAAAGTACTTCTTCATACACAGTCGACTGTTGTTTAGTTAGATCATGCGATATATTGATGATGTTAAATGGCTTATCTTTGGTCCGGAAGTAGACCATTCAGAAGCCGGTTATATTAGATGGATATGATTAGTATCGAAAAGGAGACTTATCGGAAATATTCAAATCGACCTCCATTAAGCCTGAAAGAATGTCGGTCGTCGGAATTACCTTCCCATTAGCCAACACTATCATGCAGGCTTCAGTACCCGCAAAAAAAGGTTTTGTCGCAAGAAACGGAAAATTAATGCAACGAAATTTAAAATAATAATTTGTACTTAGCTGTGGAACATTTGTAGTAACAGTAATTAACCAACATTTTTTCGCTGCACCATCGGTCAGACAACCCATTAACAAGGGTGTTTTCAAATAGCCACCGGCTATTATCAGGGAATTAATCAATTTGATGAGAAAAGGTGAAGAAAAAAATAAGCAGTGACACTTTTAAAGAATCTGCATTTCTTCGATATTGATAATCACGTTTATTATAGTTCTGATATAGTGCTTAATCAGGTAGCTCAATAATGTTTAAATAATTTTCTGCCAGCTCTGGGATGCCTCTTAAACCTTTTAAATTCTTGCTCTACCTCAACGACTTTCAATCCCAGTTCAATATATTCATAATTTGGTGTCATGTCAACATGATGCAACTCAATGCTTCTAAATGCTCAGTCATATCTTTCACCAGCAAACATTCCATGATAAAATTCGACTACAATATTTCTCAGAGTGTTCTTCGACGTGAATCGTCCGTGAAGGACTTGGGAGTTCTGCTAGATGCAAAACTGAATTTTAAAGAACACATAGAATACACCATTTCTATAGCTTCCAAACTTTTACGATTTATTTTTCGTGTTTCAAAGAAATTAGTTGATGTTATATTGTGCTTTGGTTCGTTCTACGCTTGACTATGCAGCTGATGGTTGAGCACAATATTACCAAAACGATATCGCAACGCATCGAAGCTGTCCAACGCAAATTTGTCCGATTCGCACTTCGACGACTTCGTAGCCTTCGTATGTGTAATGTATTATTTGGATGGTTGTAATCAGTTGGTACAAAATATGAGGAGGTTTTATGCCTGCTGGGGAAAAGGTTTGAATGAGACCTAGCTGCAGAGGGCTTTTCCCTGCTCCAAATAGAACAATAAAACAATAAAATTTGTATTTTTGTCAATGTCGATCAATTTTTGCTCTTAATCGATCATCACACGAGGAACTCAATGTTGCTATCACGAGCAACATTTTAGCCGCTCTCTATGATTGCCAATTCAATGTATATGGCAATTCAGAAGTGCGACTAAAAGGTTGCGACTGGTTGCAGCTTCAAGTTTATAAATTGGGATTATCGTTTCGATTTCATTTTAAAATTTTCCTCGCTCTCAATTTTGAAATTAGTGAACGAATTGACCTACAAAGTATGGTAATTATATCAGATTTCAATATCATCGAACAGTTATTGCGTAACGTCTCAAAGCAAAAAAAGCGTCCATCTGTGCGAAAGCAAAATCGAAAACGCCCCAGAAATGTAATATTTCGATCTTAATGTGTTTATTTCGTTAATCCTGCCTTACTCACAAATGTCAACTAGAGTTGAGTAATTTTAGAAATATAGCCAGGAGTTTAAAAACACATGTAAAAACCTGTTTTAATCCACCTAGTGGTGCAATTGTCCCTTTCTCATTTATCCAAACTATGATCCATTAGCTGGTTTTGTTCAATAGCATTGTGAAAATGTCTATTACATTCTTATTTCACTTCGCACGTATCCCACGACTTTAAACAAAAAAGTAAATGCGATACCGGGGCTAGTTTGCGGTGTTTTCAGTTTCCATTTTTTACCGCTTTGATGTACATCTTGCAAAATAGAACATGCGGCTGTAGCCAACAGCCCTGAATTTTATCAAAGTGTTTGTTGCATTGTCTTTGTTTTTATAGACAAAAATGTGTGACGCGGAAACCCGCCAATTAAACCCGCCCTCGGGGTAAGTTGACAGTATGTATAAATACGCCAGAAAATGGAGATTCAATTACATTAAGGGTTGGAACTGAATGTCTTTTCAATAAAATTGTATATTGACCGACAATTGCCAATATATTTGAGTCTCAATACCCCGGCATTTTACTTTGAAGCGTACTCCATATTCATAAGAATATTTTCGAAATTCTTCAAACGATTGAAGTAAATACCCCCTGGATTGACGAGATACACAAAGTTTTACTTTGGAGTGAATTCCAAAAATAAAAATATTTGATGACTATATTTGCACTGCAAATAGTATCGCCAACTTTCCCTGTGTGCGTAACAGCCAACTTTCCCCAACTGCATTTTTTACAAAAAAACTAGTTAAAATATAACTATAATTCATGAATAGATTTTATATCCATACGGATACTGAAAGCTCTTTTACGCACTATCGAAAAGTATAATCAATTGGGAAATAGATTTAAAATCACCAAAAAAGTGTTCAAGATTTAAAAAATTTACTTGGTATGCTCGAAAACACAATATCGCTCACAACTTCTACATAACATGTTTTTTTTCACAAAACGCATTGGATAACGGGTTTCACATAACTTAAGGTACACAATGAGAGGCAACGTAATATGTCTAATAGAAATGAAAACAAAGAGATTCCGCCAACTTACCCCAACCGTTAACTAGCCCCGGGCTCCCCTAATATTTAATTAACTTAATCAACATGAGTTCAATGTTATCTTCATGTGATTATATTTTGAAATGTTGGTGGAATGGGTTTGATAGTGGAGGGAATGGGGGTTTAGTAGAGTGGGAGTGGAGGATGCGTCAGAAATCCTTCATCTTATTTCGGTATACGGGGTGGATGAAGGAAATGCGGGCGTGAGGGTGGTCCAAGGGGAGGGGAGTGATGAAGGAGGTAGGTGTAAGGGCAAGGCGGGGGGGGGGGGGGGCGGAGGGGCTCTGATGCAATACTCAGCTGCATATTTTGCCTTCCATTTGAGACTTGGTTTGAGAAAATCGGTTCAGTCATCACCGAAGAACCGATGTGACTTTATTTGTGGAATATGCCCGGAATTCCGGACTTCCGGAATCGTCGATAGTGGACAATATATTCAAAGAATGTTTGATTGGCAATCAGTGATCTAGATCTGCGATTAGAAGTAATTTGGTGACCATTTCAATAGTTTTTAGCCTCTGAGGTATTACGATTGTACCGATTTATATGGGAAATTCCAGTGTATCCTTACTAACACCCCTGTAACTCCGGAAGCAAGAGTCAGAACAGAATTAAATTCAGCAGCAGTCAATGGTATTACTGTATCTTTCATTTGAAATCAAGTTTGTAAAAATCGGTAGAGAATTCGTTGGGGAATGGGTGTGATATTAGTTTAGGAACTTGGCGGGTTCCCCGGGGGCGTCATGAACTGTCATTGGTGGCCAATGTGGTCAAAGCTGCTTTGATTGATCATTAGTGATCCAGACCCGCCAACTAGAGTAATGTTACATCAATTTTAATATGTTTTACATCATTTGAACATCATGGTGGTACCAATTTATATGGGAAATTGCTGTGTGACTGCATTCTTCAACCCGTAACTCCGGAACCGGAAGTCGGATCAACTAAAAATTCAATAGCAGCTTATGGGAGCGTTATACCTTTCATATGAAACCAATTTTTGCGAAAATCGGTTCAGCCATCTCTGAGAAAATTGTGTGAGTTTAAATGACACACACATACACACACACATACATACACACAGACATTTGCCGATCTCGACGAACTGAATCGAATGGTGTATGACACTCGGCCCTCCGGGCCTCCGTTAAAAAGTCGATTTTTACAGTGATTGCAGAGCCTTTCTTTATATGAGAAAGGCAAAAAATTTTCGAGATAACATAAAATCTCGACGTTTCATGCATTTTAAAGATGTTTGGCATCAAAAATACGAATTCGATTTCTGAAATTTCATGGGGTCCCCCCTTTGGAAAAAAAATTGAGTTCCGGCTTATATGGGGATTTCATATGTGACCGGACGATTTAGTCTATATTTCCGGACCCATATAAGCGATCCGTACGAAATTTTATAGGCATCTGTGGGGATATTATAGCTATCATTTGTTTCATTTGACTAAGTTTGTGAAAATCGGCCCAACCATTTTCGGGAAACTGATGTGAGTTCGTAAATTTTGGTCAATGTAGTCAACGAAAGTTTGGTTGGCCGTCGGTGACCTAGAACAGCAAATTTAAGTTGTTTGAGAGACATTTTAGCGAAATTTTTACCTTTTTTTGCTTTCATCGGAGTATCGGTTTGAATCACAATTTGCTATGTGATCGTACGCCACAACCTGTAACTCTGGAACCGAAAGTCGGATCGGGATGAAATTAAATAGCCATTTACAGGGACGCAATACCTTTCATTTGAGGCCAAGTTTAGTTGAATCGGTCTAGCCATCTCCGAGAAACCGATGTGAATGTTATTCTGAATTTAGATACTTCCGCCGGGGCTTCCGGAACCGATGATGGTGGCCAATGTGGCCAAATAGACTTTGAATGGATGTTAGTGACCTAATACTACAAATCGAAGCAGTTGTGGTCATATTTTGGAAAAAAAATTCACCTTTATACATTCATTGCAGAATTTATTAAAATCGACATTTTCTGCGTGTTCGTACTCATCACCCTGTAATTCCGGAACCGGAAGTCGGATCCATTAGAAATTCAATAGCAGCCTATGGAAACGTTGCACCTTTCATTTGAGACTAAGTTTGTCAAAATCGGTTCAGCCATCTCTGAGAAAAATGAGTGACATTTTTGGTAACATACACACACACAGACGCACATACACACACATACATACATACACACATACATACACACACAGACATTTGCCGAACTCGACGAACTGAATCGAATGCTATATGCCACTCGGCCCTCCGGGCCTCCGTTAAGAAGTCGGTTTTCAAAGCAATTGCAATACCTTTCTATTGAGAAAGGCAAAAAATACAAATGTTACAAAAAATGAATCTTAAAATCTAAGTCAACCATCTTAGTCTATTTTTGAAAACATCACAAGACACAGAAAAGTCGAAATGGCCATAAACACTATTAAAAACATTACACATCGCCCTAATGGGTTCGTTTTGACCGTACTCGGTGCGTTGAAACTCGAGTCTTAAAAAGTTATGCGATCTGAGACTTCTCGGGGGCACATTGACATTTATTTGTGAGAGAATATCTGGAGCATCTATTTGGCCAGTTAATATCTTCCCAACAAATACTGCTCTCAATGTGTTCCGCCTTTTGGCTAGGGTTTCCATATCGAGCAGACGACAGCGATCGATGTACGGTGGTAGCTCTGTTGGGTTACGCCACGGCAGAGTTCTAAGAGCAAAACGGAGGTATCTTGCCTGCACTGCTTCTATTCGGTTGATCCAAATGCTTGTGTAAGGACACTAAATGGGTGCTGAAGCTTCCAAGACAGATCGCACAAGTGAAAAATAGAGTGCCCGCAAACAATATGGATCAGTGAACTCTTTGGCGATTCTTATAATGAAACCGAGATTTCTATTTGCCTGTGCTGTAACATGAGAGTAATGATTTCTGAATGTCAGTTGTGAGTTCAGAAGTACACCGAGGTCTCTGACAACTGTCATTCTCTCTAGCGATTCCCCGGAAATGGTGTAGTTCCAAAGTATTGGATTTTTTCTACGTGTAAAAGATTTTATGGAGCATTTGGACACGCTGAGAGCCAGCAAGTTGCGATTACACCAACTACAGAAAGCATCTAAGTGTTGCTGTAGTTCCTTGCAATCTTCTATTGACCGCACAATAAGAAATAGTTTGAGGTCATCGGCATATATAAGTCTACACCCAGGAGGTATAACAAAACAAACGTTATTGAAGAACAACGAGAAAAGCAACGGTCCTAGATTGCTCCCTTGAGGCACTTCCGACAAGTTGATGAAACTGTATGACTCGTTATTTCCTAATTTTACACACAGAGAACGATTGACGAGATATGATGTAAGCCACCCTATAAAATAATCCGAAGCGCCCAGCCACTTCATCTTTGCCAGTAGAAGAGAGTGATCTACACGATCGAATGCAGCCATGAGATCCGTTTATACAGTATCGACCTGAGATCCAACTTCAATATTTTTAATACAGAGCGAAGTGAATTGGGCTAGATTAGTAGTTGTCGACCTACCTGGAAAAAAGCCATGTTGGTCCTTCGATATATATGCTCTGGTCTCACGAAACAGCACATTTCCTACTAATATTTCAAATAACTTTGAGCCAGCGCAGAGTGAAGTTATGCCACGATAGTTCGCAACATTTTGCTTATCACCTTTTTTAAAAACCGGAAACATAACTGATTTTTTCCATCAGACGGGGAACGTTGATTGCGACAGCGATTGGTGAAAAATTAGTCTTAAAGGCGTACATAATGCGCTTGCGCATCTTTTGATTATAATGGAAGGAACCCAAGTAGCATTTGTAACTTGTTGAGAATTTCCGATACTTCACAATTGTTACAAAACAGATATTCTTGTTCGAATTGTTTGAAAAGTAATTCCACGCAGATTTGAACTGATTGTGCAGCATATCGATGCTAAGTTGCACCAAATTCTCAAAAAAAACGTCATAGCAACAAGTTTAGAAATATATATTTCGTTTGTGCAACTGACTAGGAACTGTGCTACATTGCACAGATAGTCAAGCAAATTGCACAATAATTATCGTGTCTTCCCGGTACGAAGCGGCTCTTCTTTGCAACATCTATAACAATTGTGCGACACATGTATGTCGCACAAGTAATTTAACAAGTTTTGTTGGAAATAAGACAAATTTTCTTGGGAATTTAAGTTACAATTGTGCGATTGACTGGAAACTTGTATGTTCTACAACCAGTCCAACAAATTTTACAGTAATTCCTAGTTTTTCATTCTATTTGACAACTTCCAAACGTTCAAATGGCCGGTGACAATATTTGGGCTAAAATAAAAAGAAATGGTGCTTTTCAGAAGAAAAAAAGGATTATGCTGAAAGAATAGGTAAATTGTATTATACTAGTCTGATATGATTTATTTCTTAAGGTTTCTCTTGAATTCAATACATCCATTAGTCTTCTTATATGTAGTTATGTAACACAAAACAATATTGAATCAATCTTCACGTTTTACGAAACTATTCGGTGTTCGATTCATAATCTGAATTGGATTCAGATGCATCTTCAATGTTGCTATCGTCGGTCTGATTCAATTCCACAATTTCCTTTGTATTATTTGAATTTTTGTTAGTTTGTAGTTTTTGTTTTCCAGTATTTTCTTTTTGTCTTACTTTGGCCGCTGAGTTGCCATCGCCCACAATACCAACGCCTTTACGTTTTCTTATGAAACTAGCCCGTCGTTGCTTATTGCCTGATGAGAATCTTTGTAGCTCAACATTCTTCATACGCAAAAAAGAAGCAAATGATTTTTCATTGCTTTCCTGGGTAAATTGAAAATCGGCTGAGCGAACAACATTGAAAACAAAACGAATAAAGTTGGGGAAATTATTGCGGAAGCTTTCGTTGTGGCCGACAACACTTCCGTCAGAATTTTTCTTCAGTCGAGGTATTCCTTGCCAAGAATACGGTTGAAGTACAGCTGGGGGGATAACCTTACGTAAAAATGTTTTGAAGAAAGGAACCCCTTCACGTTTACCGGTCAGTTCAAATACTGTTTTACAATGCTGCAGTAATCGGGCTTGAAATTTCTCGTCTTTCAACATGCCTTCGTGCAACACTAAATCCTTCACAGATGAAATTGTTAGCAGTTTCTTGCACTGCTCCGAGTGCTCCGGAAGAAGGTTTACTATGGGGTTGGTACAGCTGGTTTTGGTTAAAAGCTTCTCAATATTGGCCATGAAATCAAAAAAAATTGTAATTAATCCTTTGACGGCGCTTAACTCGGCCGGTACGGAATCGAGGCTTGTGCGAATTTTATCCAACTCAGTAATAGGCAGCAATGTACCGTCTTCCAGTTGTATATAGGTGGTGACACTACCCCCATTGTTGATCTGGAATTAAAAATAAGGTAACATTTATATAGAATTAAATTCAAAGAAAATATTCACCTGTAACTGGGTACCCTTCAATGGACTGCCTTGATTGGAAGTCATCGAATGACCAACACTCAATCTATGAGCGGGAACCGTGATTGTTTCCTCCGATACGACGGACATTGATCCTACCTGACCGGCTGATATGTTGTTCTCGTGAATATCTGAGTTAGTTTTCACCGATGAATCGAAAATTGATTGGCCTTGGTTCGGAATGAAGACCATCGGTGCAGCGAGCATCGATTGAGCAGGACCTAAAGTTGTGACCATCGATGTAGCAATCATGGATTCTACTTTTGGCTGATTCACGGGACCAGAAATCTGCAATTCCGAAACGGATTGTACGGCATCGATCCCGTGCTGCTTCTGAAATGAAAAAATGCTTCAACATTTTAAATAGAATTATATGTATGTTGTATATTACCTCTGTATGTATTTCGTAATATTTAGAAGAAAATTTTTGTTTTTTGGTGGCTGGTTTACGACGAGTGCTGATCCCTTCGGTGTCCTCCGAATCGGTCATTTTTTGTAGCTCGGTAAGAGCAGTTTCAGCCTGTTCAAAGGTTTCTTCCTGTTTGAGAACTTTTGCTTTCCCAGCACTCCACGTTTGATCAGGTCTGGAAGTGGCATCTTGCGACAAAGATACGAGTGATTTGGGCGGCCAAAACACACACTTATTTCCTACCCACGAAGTAGGTACCACGGTTAGCACAGGTTTTGATTTTTTTCCCTTACGGGTTTGAACAACCGAGTACATTTTGCTCTAGTAAAGAGTGAAAACTGACACGACACACGCAACGCAAATTAGGTTTCCGAGAAAAATGTCAATGGCGTCAACAATGTAGCAGTGTGTGCAGTCTCATTTGTTTTGCTAGCGATTGGAATTTCTAATATATAAATAAAACACTGTACAATTGTCAGAATTTCTATAACAATAACTTTTGTAACCGAACGAATACATTTCGATTATTTGAGATTTTCTCAATAAAAATGAAACATGTTTTGTAAAGAAGATTGCTTCTACACTCTTATTTTGGTGTACGGTGGTGTAAGATATTTTCTACATGAGAGTAGAGAACAAAACTGACATCACTTTTCATCTATTTTCCTAAATTTATTTAAGGAAAAAAGTTCTATCTCAGTTGCACTCAAGTGTTTGTGTTACTGCTTATACGATTTGCTTGTGTAACTTATGTTTAATGAAACAAATGATGTTCTATCTTTGCTGCATTCTATGGATTATGATAGCACTAATGAAACTTATTTGTGGATCTTAATGTCTAAAACAATACACGTACAGAAGAGATTTTAGACATACAGTGTGCACCATAAAATGGGTCAACTCATCTTAAGTTCAAGTAAACCAAATTTAATTAATGTGAATGGAATTGAAGTGAATATTATTCTATTGAAATACTACTCAAACGTGAAGTTTTTAGAAATAGGGTAATGGTTAGCATTTTATGACAGGTATATACTCGCAGCAATGAATGTCAAACTAGTCAACCTATTATATAAAGAGACACCGTTCATCTTACTTTTTTGATAGTTCACTTGTACTGTTTACATGGACTTAGAATAATTTTGTCAGCGATTCGTTTCGCTTGAAGCATCGAAGTGTTCTAAATCCATGTAAACAGTACTAGCAAACTATTAAAGATGTACAGTTGAGTTCATTTACAACATAAAGTAACCATTGAGTTTTACAATTGAGTTCTCCAAGATGACGACACGAATGAACTCATGATGAATGAAGTTCATGTTTTACAATTGAATACTTTATGCTGACGTCACAAATAAACTAAGTGTTCATTTTTGACAGTTCGCTTGTACTGTTTACATGGACATGGATGGATTTTTCTAAGTCCATGCAAATAGTACAATCGAACTGTTAAGAAAAGTGAGGTTAACTGTTGCAGTAAAGAACCTAATTCTTGGTGGTTTCTTTACTTTGACAGTTACTTAGGGATAATGTGTTTTATTAATTTTCGCGAGAAAAAAAATGGTTGTTTTATTAGGTGTCACTTTTAATATGGAACACACTGTTGATGTGTAAGCCATGTTGGAAAGGAAATAAAATACTTCAAAAGATTTAATATTCATATAATTCAAGCAATACTCAATGTAAATATCAAAATATTGGCTGTAATATTTGTGAAAATATTTCGTATGCTTTGTATTATAGTAAATTCAACAGAATATTACGACAAATTGATCAAAAAAAATTGTGGAATCATAGCATAATAATAATATTACAATTTCTCAATGGCGCGTGAAAATTTCATTGGTAAAATCATATGTTTTACAATAAAAATGCAGTTCGTTGTGAACTAATTGTTCATAAAGATAAAAAACAATTATTTATTTTCCTTTTGCAATATGATACATGATAAATGTTTTTTCTTAAAGAACATGCGAAATTTTGCTATGGCGTATATTTTTCCAGCAATCGTTGTAGAACACTTTCTTTGGAAATTAAGTCCGATTTGTTTTTGTCAATATTACACCAGGGAGTCAAACAAACTAAATCGGTGTTTCCAGCACACATGCTCAATAAAGCATATTTTAATGAGTTGCACATTCGATTTTCATCTAGCAAATGTTCCTACATGTGGATCATGACAAATAATCCTGTTTTTGAAAAATTTCACTATTAATATTTTTAAAGTTGCTCTAGTTGCTTGTGGCACATATTAAAGCTAGGCCATATTGACGAGTTGCTCATGAAGTTTCGACAAGCAAATGTTACCTCTCTGCAATATATCAAACCTCTCAAGATGTTTAACAAGTTGCACACGTATTTGAAGAAATTAGGACCATGTTTCACATCATACAAACCTGTTACGCTTTTCCCGTAACACAGTAGTTATTAAAAGTGTTACACCAGATTACTAGATGTGTTTCACAATTAATTATGAATTTAACACAGTAACAAAGTGTGCTACTTGGGAATACCATCTGGTCCTGCCGATGTTGAAGACTTTAGCTTTCTCATAGCAGTTAGAATATCTTCGTCAGTAAATTGAATAATGCCTAAATTAATTACATCATGAGGGACATCCTGAAGACTATGTTCCATCCGAGTGGAGTTGGCCGAGATTTTTTTAAACACACTTGAGAAATGCTGCGCAAATAGGTCACAGATGCCGCTTGGGGTACTTGATGTTCCATTTGCAAGGAACATACTAGAAGGAAGCCCATTTTCTTTACGTTTCCCATTAACGAAAGACCAAAACTGCTTTGGATTTTGTTTCAGGTTCGTTTGGGTTTGTGCGACGTGTCTTTAATAGAGAAAGCGATTATATGCCTTGTAACTGTTGCTGGCTTCAATAAACTCTCGTTTTGTGAGGGGGTTTCGTCGGCTGGTGTAATGCCGAAGTGCAGCTGCTCGCAGTCTTTTCAGTTTTCTTAATTGACGATTGGACCACGCTGGTTTTGGTCGGGGACGTGGTGCGGGAACATGTAGTTTGAAAAGTTGTTTTAGGACCAGTGAAAGTTTTTCTACGGCAACATCTACATCGATCGCAGAATTTAGCAAAGTCTCCCAATCGATTGCCTGCAGTGAGTTCTGGAGCCTATTGAAATCAGTTTTTGAAAAATTGAACTCCCTGACATCTAGCATTTTGTCATAAACAACTAACTGGGGACAGATCTGCGTTACTAGAAGAGGAGGATGGTGTGCGTCACAAGCAACTAACGGCTCAAGGGCTTCTGAAACGGTGCAGTTAATAGAAGCTTCTTCATTTACGAAAAGGAGGTCCAGGGTTCGATTTCGTCTGTTATTTACTGTACACATTTGCAGCATGTTCAATACAGACATTCCGTCCAGTAAGGCAATACTTGCTCTAGAGAAGGTTGATTCAGAAGGGTCTGGGAAGGCATAGCCGGAGGAGATACTTTTCCATAGAAGTCCGGCTTGATTATAATCACCAAACAGTATGTGAGCCGTGTTGGGTTGAATGGAAGTTGCGATGTCAAGTGCTGAGTCTATGTGCTTCTGAATAATATCTATATCACATGCGGAGTCGGGGGGAATATACACTACGCCAACACAAATATTAGTATCGCGACCGCGAATATCTACCCATAGTTGTTCGAGATCGGTTCTAGTATTTTTTGTTTAGACGAGAGCCGGTTGGACACTGCGATAAGCACACCGCCACCGCGTTTTTTTCCCTGTACTGTCTGGATCGCGATCGTTACGGTAAGCCGTGTACTTTGAGCCGAATAACTGGAGTGAATTGATTTGATCATTCAGCCACGTTTCGGTTAGAACAATAACATCATATTCGGCGTCTGAAACAGCGATGAACAACTCGTCAATTTTGGTGCGTAGTCCTCTCACATTCTGATAGTAGATACTAAGATGTTCCTGCAAGTAATGTCCTGACGGTTGAACGATAGAAAGATGAGCGGCGACGGAGTCCACCTGTAATGGGGGTGGGTTTTCAGCGGGAGCAGCATCTGTGTGTCCTACTTCGGAAGAACATATACATTCATTGCATTTACCTGACAGGGAAAGTTGGCTACCATAACATAAAAGTTCCGTGGAAAGCAGAACGTCGTTGATGGAATCTGGCTGATTGCACCCGTCGGAATGCTGCAATTGTGGATCTAGTTTAAGGTGCGCAGTATCTTGAGTAGCTTCGGGAGGACATATACCCTCCTTAGCTTTACCTGACCGGGAAAGGTCGCTGCTATAACATACAAGTTCCGTAGAAACCAAAAGAACGTCGTTGATGGAATCGGGCTGATTGCACCCATCGGCATGCTGCAATTGTGGATCTGACCGGAGAAGGCCGCTGCCATGACGGGCAAGTTCCGTGGGAAGCAGATGAACGTTGTTGATGGTACGATCTTTTGAACTATACAATGATTGCTACTTTGAATAATCAATCATGTTTTTCCGCTTTTCTAAGTGTTTAGTGTAGATCGGGCAAAGGACACTCCAAGCAGCGTGATTTGTGTCAATGGTAAGCTTTCTCTTAATGTTGAGATTTTCACAGTTTGCACACTTCTGCGTCTTGGATTTGCGTTCTTTCACGGGGTGGTTTTCACTGCAGATTGGGCACTTTGAAATTTCTGCTTTGCATTCATTGCTTTTGTGGTTGTATCCGCAACATTTAAAGCATCTTGTCACCTGCAGTCCATCAAGCACTCTGCATCGGTCCTACCCGCAATTAAGTTTTTCTTTCTGCATGACCGCAGTGAACGTTTTAGCATCGAGTTCAATGATAGCGCTGCACTTGTTGAACTGAAATTTTTCATTGCGGTATGCTTTTCGAAGCTTGAAGTGCGTCAGGTTTTCAAAGACGTCGCTTTGGCTCACTAATGTGTCTCTCAGCTCATTTTCATCCAGTACATCACTCATGCCGACTAGTTTGATAGTAGGTCGTAAATTCTCCCTCCCTGAATTATGTATCTGTCTTTTGGTTTTAATAGACAGTTGTAGAGTTTTCTATGATACACCCCTGAAAATCTCTTTTTTCGAAATAACTTTTCAGGGTGATTTTTTAGAGCTTCAAAATGTTCTGAGATTTTGTCCAACATAAGAAAATACACATTTTTTGTTATGCAAGCTTATTTCTATCTCTTGTATTTGTGGATTTATCGCAAGTTTTAGTCCCAAAAAAGCAACATTTTGGTATGAAATTACATTTCAATCCGCAAATTTCTGCAGACAAAGTCATATTTATTCGAATATATTAAGCTATCGAGTCCAGGAATAACCTTTTGTCGCAAGCTGTCTCTTGCATGCAAAAACGTATATTCAAAAAACGACTATTAAACTTTTATAAGGCCATTCAAAAATTAACATTGTTACTTGTGGCGAGGGCGATAGTTGGGATCGGCCAGACGGGCTTCTACCGTTGACTGAGGCAGCTTCACTGTAATGGAAGGCAGAACGTGCATGAAGTGACTCGAGAGAAGATGGTTATCGTGGCCTGGTATTCAAACAGCGTTGTGGTGTTCCCGATTCCGCTTATCGAAATTGTATGCGGCAATCGGATACGAGGAAGCTGCAGTCGTTCACAGAGAGTCCCAGAAACAAAGTTGCGTTGGGAAGCACAGCAGCAGGCAACGGACAGTGACGAGGCGCCCTCTACCGTTACGGATGTCCGCGAGCGCAGTTGGAAAAAACAAGGGCAGTCTGTGAACTCGTGGAAGACGCATGAACTTGGGCTATATTTGCGACTGAGGTATAGGTAGGTGGTTGTTGGATGGGAGTTTGCGAAACAGATTGGGGTAAGAGTGAGTTTGGAGCATGCAGCACAGAAGCGACGGCGAGAGTCGGCAGTAGGGCAACACCGCACAGTTGGACCAATCCAAAAAAGGAGGGACAAAACCTATTTGAGGCCTTAGATGTCATTTTAGAGCCAGCATTTCTTCGTAGGATATGTTCACAATATTATTCTGCAACTTTTTAAATAGAATATTTTGTTGTTGGACTAAAGTAGAGTACCCGAGCAAAAAAAAAATTTTCAGAAAATTGTTTTAGAGGGTCGATGTCTTCAACAAAGTTGTAGAATATTGTGTTTTGAATAACTTCTTCTAAGATACCACAGACATCAGACCTCAAATTTGAAGCAAAATTATTGCTTTTTGAAAATATGATCAAAAAATCAGTTTTTTGATATTTCCATGCTAAAAACCTTAATTGATTAATTTAATATGTTCTACAAACTTACAAGGAAACACTAAAATACAACTTTTTGTTGAAGGAACTAATAACCTAAAATCAATATTTTGGCTTCTAAAACTATTTTTCATATAAATTTACTCTATTTTCATCAATGATTTCTGTTTTTAGGTGCACTTTTGTGCAGCCAAACTTTGGCTATTCCGATACTCTATTATTCGTAGAATAAAACTAATACTACATAGAAACAGGATATAGTTGGACGCGTTGTTTGGGTGATCATTCATGTACGACGGTTTATAACATAAAATGTGTCTATATTATTTTTAATTTATATACATTATTAGCTATTAACAAAATCTTACATTTTGTACGCACTTACAAGCATATAGAACATATTGAGTTGATCAATTACGGTTACAATATGAAAAAGTGAAAAAATAATATAAATTTTAAATTTAAACTGCCAAAGAACAACGATTTCGGCTAAAAAAATAAATAAATGGTATTTTCAACAGAATCGTTCCAAATACAATGTTTGACAACTTTGCTGAAGACCTCAACCATTTAAACCAAATTTGATTTATTTAGTTCGGGATTTCTACTTTAGTGTAACCAATAAGATTAGTTCTACAAATTCATAAAAGTAGAATAATATCTATTTGAGGCCTTAGATATTATAGAACCTAAGTATGTGGAAAAATATTCACAATATAATTGAATCATTTCTATTTTTTAGAGGGTTGAGGACTTCAGCAAAGTTCTGTAATATTCAATTTCGAACATTTTTATTAAAAATACCTTATACATACTGTAGATTTATTTTTTAATCCGAAATCGTTGTTCTTTGGCAGTTTAAATTCAAAATTTTTTATTATTGACATTAAAAATGTCTTACTCCACTATCTGGGGCTAGGTGTCATTCTAAAATCTAAACTATCTCCCATGTAACGAAACTATGTAAGGTTTGCACGCTTATAACTCCGATATTACTAGATGGATTTTAATCATTCATACACCAACCGATTCAGAAACACCTAACTTAAATATTGGTAATAATTTAATATCTCCCCAATAAAAGTAGACTTTTGGAAATTGGTAAAATTAAAAAGTTCACAAAAAACGGGAAAAATACCATTCGTGAGGCAGATTTATCAGACACAGCCGTCAAAAGAGGGCAGCTTAGTTGCTCAATGAAACACGAAAAGTCATAAATAGAAGCAACGCATGTCCGTTTAAATCAGTTGTTGCTCTTATCCCACACGAGCAACGTCGTCTCCGGGCGATGCAATAAGCGCTATCGATTTTCGGTAACGTTGGCATTTGCACACACTCGCACCTAAGTGACTAAACCATATACGGTTAGTTTATAAATAGAGGTGACGCGCAGGGTTACCAAAAATACAGAATAATCTGTATTTATACAGATTTTTCAGCCATTTTCAGACCAAGAATCTGTATGTGCAGATATACAGATTTTTGCGTGTATGTACAGATATACAGATTTTTGAGAAATGATGTTACAAAAACTATTTTTAGAAATATTTTTTACAGTTTCAGTAATACTTCCTCTTTGTCTCTCTCAACTTAGCCCTCTATATTAGGCTGTGCACGCTGACGAAGTCGACTTAAAAATGACTTTTACTGTGAGCCGTGTTTACAAACATTGCTTCACACGGCTCACAGTAAGTCATTATTTATGTCTACTTCGTCTGCGTGCACAGCCTAATCAAAATATATCTTCACATTCGAGAGTGGTCGCTCTTTCTGAAAGGTTAAGGTTTGTAGTACACTCAGGTTAGCACCCAGCAAACGCCTGGCTGAAACCTACTTCCAGAAACGCTCTGTGACTTTGTTAAGTCTTAATTCTTTGTCCGAAAATATGACAACTACATTGGTCGACTTAATGTATATAACATTATATATCAACAAAAGTCATTAAATGAAGAAGAAAATTATTTTTCCATTTTGCACATCGGTAAAGTTCAAGTTTCTGGATGTAAAATATCAGAACGATTTGTAGTGTTTTTTTTTACGAAAATATAAACAGGTCCTTGCTTGACTGATTTAAACAACAGGAATTAATATCTTCGATAGATAATCCAGCAAAAGGTTAAACGACTCAACTGATTCGATACAGATATCGACACAGATTTTTCGAAGAGTAAACACAGATGAAAAGATTTTTTAGGATAAAAATACAGATTTTATTTTGGCAACCCTGGTGACGCGTACCCGTTTGAATCAGTTTTTGTTCTTATGTCGAACGGGTAAGATCATGCCTGCAGCGTCTGGGCACTACAATAAGCGGTAGACGCTATGCATTTTCGGCAGCGGTGGCCGTGTGCGGATTTGTCGGGTACCAGCACGGTGTCACAGAATGATTTGCAAAGTGGGTGGGCGGGGTGGTTTGGATTTAATTCAATACGGTGTGTGCTGCTTAAGAGTGTTGCGTTTGAAAAAAATATATTTATTTTTATGCATGCGTGTGCGTTGTAACTTGTTAATCCATGTTTACGGCGCTTTGTAGCTGCGTAGGGTAAAGAGCCAATTGGTTTTCATGTTTCATATTTCAGTTAAATGTTTTTTATCAGTAAGGCATCTGACAACGTGCTTCTGTAGTTATTCCACTGTTCAGCAGCGTAGTATTTTATATAGGAGAGTACACTCAGGTTTTTTACGCGGATTTTGAAATTTACGCGGTTTTCATTAACGCGTTTTTTTTTTAAATTTACGCGGTTTTCATTTACACGGCCTGTATCCCCTGCGTGAAAAATCTGAGTGTAATTGCATCGGAAACAATCACATTCCCAGCAGAACTTTTTGTTTTCTAATTTCAAACACTTTTGTTTCGTACTGCACACAACGGAAAATTTTAAAACAGAACTTACCGTCCCAGCAGCAGTTGAAGTGGGTGTTCTTTTTCGATTCAAATTCAAGCCATGTCTTAGGCGTTACTGGACTTAAAATTGTTTTCCCAGTTTAACCAGTCAGAATATCTGTCCTGCCCTATGTATTTAAAACACAGTTCTAATTGCGTTTTAAGGTATACAACAAATACGGTTGGGTATACTAATTTAAATTTTAAAATAAATCTGTTTTAAATTATGAAACAAACCGCTGTACTGAAGATATAATTATGTCAGTCCTATTACCACATAAAACACCTATATAACATAAAACGCTGCAGAATTGGTTTAATAATACAATGTTTACACTACAGAGTTATAACACGTTTTAATAATTAGCAACAAGAAAAATGTCACCAAGATAGCATAAAACCCCGTTTTAACTGGTAGTGCGAACGTTGCATAACAATGTAATTTATCAAATAATTTCATTTTTCCACCACTAATCGATCAAGAAATACTTACACTTAAGATTGTTTACTTAAGTTCATTAGTACATTATTGAAAATTTAAATGGAAAATGAAATTTCATATTTTATGGAGAATCTGTATATTTCCGTTGGCGGGCGTGGGTTTCCTCATCACAGCTCTCAATATGGAACTTTTCTTTTGAATATATTTTCTGGACAGACCAGCCTATTTACTAGATGGATCAGCCAAATAATGCCAATCACCTAGTGAGATACTTGATTAATTAATAGATTACCGTTAAAAGACCTTCAATAAATTATGTTTTAATGGGGAGGGTATATAGCAAATTGTAACATATGAAAACAGGCGAGTGAACAAGAACGTGTGTCGATATGTGTGATAGATAAAAAAGCTATATTTTTAATGTCACCGTGGTCGTGTCCTGTACACAACCCTTTTTTTTTCACTTTTCCATATTGTAACCTTAATTGATCAACTCAATATGTTCTACATGCTTGTAAGTGCGTGCAAAATATAAGATTTTGTTAATAGCTAATAACGTATATAAATTAAAAATAATATAAGCAAATTTTATGTTATAAACCGTCGTACATGAATGGTCACCCAAACAACGCGTCCAACTATATCCTGTTTCTATGTAGTATTAATTTTATTCTACGAATAATAGAGTATCGGAAAAGCCAAAGTTTGGCTGCACAAAAGTGCACCTAAAACAGAAATCTTTGATCAAAATAGAGTAAATTTACATGAAAAATAGTTTTAGAAGCCAAAATATTGATTTTAGGTTATTAGTTCCTTCAACAAAAAGTTATATTTTAGTGTTACCTGCAAGTTTGTAGAACATATTGAATTAATCAATTAAGGTTTTTAGCATGGAAATATCGAAAAACTGATTTTTTGGTCATATTTTCAAAAAACAATAATTTTGCTTCAAATTTGAGGTCTGATGTCTGTGGTATCTTAGAAGAAGTTATTCAAAACATAATATTCTACAACTTTGTCGAAGACATCGACCCTCTAAAACAATTTATTGAAAAAAAATTTTTTGCTTGGGTACCCTACTTTAGTCCAACAACAAAACATTCTATTTAAAAAGTTGCAGAATAATATTGTGAACATATCCTACAAAGACGTGCTGGTTCTAAAATGACATCTGAGGCCTCAAATAGGTTTTGTCCCATCTTTTTTAGATTGGTCCCACTGTGCACCGCAAGCTGACTCGGCGCTTGACCACCAGATGCGGGATTGGCGTCAGAGGATTTAGTATGAAGAAGCGTGTGGTGCTTCTTGTAACATGTACGACATCTTGACCCAGAACAATTCCGGCCATAACGGGAACTCGATTCCAAACAGTTCATGCGAAGGCTTTTCTCTCTTACCAGAACCGATCGATTCGTTGGCGGAGGTCCAGCTCTCGGAAGTCTGGACTCTCACCGCATTTGTCGCTTAGCGTACAGCGAGGAGGAGTGGTGTTCGAAGTGACCGAAGAAGCTGCTTGGAGAACTCGAGCGTAATTATGGAGGAAGTTTACCATCGTCACGTACGACGGCATAGTGTTGGAAACAGAGGACCTTGTGTTATCTAATGGGGTAGCTGCTCCTCCCAGTCCTGGAGCGTACAAGGATCGAGACGTATTGATAGCTGGTAAACTAGGATAGAGCTCCTTCTGTCAGCTGGTTCATCCAAGCTCTTCAGTACGGAGATCTTCTGCTCGCAGCGATCGATCAGCGCAAATCTTCAGCTGGTTCCCTGCGCATCGCTGGAGTGTCGCCAAGGGTGCCAAGCTGTTGTTATGGAGGACATGTATTCCTTTGTTTCTCAATATTTGCTAAGGGAAGAAGCTATTATTAGTGTAATTAAGTAAAATGAGTAAATTGAGTTTCCCTCTTGCTTCGACGCCATTTTGACAGCTGAATACAAATATCAAAATCAATATATTGGCAACATTCCGTACGCACACACCTACATACTGACGGGTGCTTAAGGATTTGAAAGGAACGATTAAGAAAATACGCCATCCGGTTTTTAGTACCCCGATTATGATTTGCTTGGTGTATAGAACATTGAATGAAAATGTGTAACTTCACTTCTCTGACAAGTCAGAGAGCTAGAAATTTTTTGATTCCACCCAGTACAATAAACTCGGTTCGAATTCTAACACCTCATAAACAAGCTCACTGAACTTCCATTTTTTCGAGCATTTTTACTCATATGACATCATCTTGTAATGTCCCATTAGCTGCAGTTGAAGTGACAGTGCCTGAACAAAAAGTTTCCTTCGCGTGAGCGATTAAGGAAATTGATTCCTGCACCGGCTGGCTTTCTGATGATGAAAACCCGGACCATGACTAGTGACGAGAAACCTTTTGACAGGCCGCAAGAATGTAATGCCTACTAGATCGGACTGGATGGAATTCGACTACGATTTACAGAATGTAGAGAAAGACTGCAGGAACTTTTTAAAGATTAAAGTAGTTTTATTCCCATTCCCGAATTTAGATCTGTCCGAGCCTAATTAAAAAAGGATCGGCACACTGGTCTAATTTAAACTCGAGTACTTTCGACGTGCATGGAATTGCTATCACAAAATGAAATTGTTTTGACGTTCAAGCGATAAAAACATATTTCATGCATAATTTATGTAATTAAACTTCATATGTCGTATGGGAACAGGTCACAATTCGATCTAGTAGCCATTGCATTCGGGAATTTACCACAGTAACAATGCTTCTCATCATTCTGCTAGTGACGCTACTGAACACATTCACAGTTTCAACGTCGGAAAACCTGTCGGTGCAGAAAACTGTTTCCTTAATCACTCACCTGAAACAGACAATTTGTCCAATCGCATCGACTGTCGAAGTGTTCCACCACAACCTCAGCGCATACACCGAGCGCGTAATGACCGATACTCTAAAATCAGCCTACTGGGCTCAAACCGTAACCAACTATTCGGCCATCATCAAGCTACGAACGGAAACACGCTGGAAATGTGCGCTACTATTTCTGGACTACTTTGATGCAAATCCCACGTCAAATGCAAGCACCGCCACCACAGCACGATTCCCGTTCAAACTCACAGCAACTTTCCAGCGCATGGGAAACAGCGACCTGCGCTTCGCGTCACTAGCAACCTTCATTTTCGTCACCACGAAGCAAGCACTCCAGCACACCCTACCCATGCTGACAGCTCAGGAAATCTTCAACGTCATCTATCTGGTGTACGATGAACCACTACATCACTTCCATTTCTACGACCGCTTCCTACGGTATCACTTCCAGTGGAGTGCATTTCCTTTCAACCCACTAACGTACACTCTGCGGGACTTTCGAGGAACACCCGTCGGATCGGTAGGTGCTGATGAATCGGAAGCTTACCTGCTGACCACGGCTGCCGCTCACTGTAACGCATCGTACGTCCCGTTCCGGAACGCCTACGACTATCCGCTACGGTTTGACCCTCGACCAACATATTTCAAAGGAACAGAAATGCTGTTCATGTACCGGATGAGTTACGATTGTGTCCTGGTGCCGCGTAGTGAGATGAAGCCACTGGCAGCCGTACTGACCGACCCCTTCGATTGGTATATCTGGTTGAACTTTGGACTGGCGGTGGTCATGTTTGCTTTGGTTCGGAAATTGGTGTCTAAACGGGTTTCGATTTTAGGATGGATGCGGGAGTCTTTGGAGGTGCTTAGCGCTAGTCTCTGTGGAACGACACTCTGCTATCGACGAGAGCTGGAACGTGGTTTGGGTGGAATTTTTCTGCTGATGGCCATAATTTTGATCGCGTGCTACGAATCTTTGGTGATTTCATTTCTTATTGCGGCTCGATTCTATCCGGAACTGGACACCATCGAGCAAGTGAATGAATCTTGTCGATTTTCTACTGAAAACGTGGACTTCATGGCGTACAACTTTAAACGGGACGTCGAGTGTACGAAGCTTCTGAGCAGAAGATTGACCGAGGAGGTAGAGCTGGACTACCGGCGGATGTGCTGTGGTCTTCTTCGGTGCGATCGGTTTCGGTATACGGAAGAAGCGATACATGGCCGTTACCGGCTGTCCAAGGCTCGGCCGAATTCCTTTCCCCGGGTCGCCATTTTTGAACTGATTTCACCGTTCTACGAAGTGGTTCGATTTCACGTTGACGGATTTGCCGCCGGGGATTTGTGGCGATACTTTCGACTGGTCAACAGGATTCCGGAGGAGGACGATGATCGACGGTACCGGGCGGCTCCCGCTTCTCCGGCACTGGTCGATTTGGATAAATTGCTGCTCGTATGGGTTATCTATGCGGTGGGACTAGGAGTTAGTGTGGTGGTTTTTGCTTGGGAAATGCGGTCTTGTTAGAGTTCAACAGTATATTCCAGATGTATCCAGGTTTAGTTTAGTCAACGAGGACGATTTCACCAATTTTGTTTCTAAGTGTACAAGGTGGTTTACGACTTCAAGTTATCAAAAAAGACTAGGTTCACATGGCGACCGTGACAGGTCATGAACCTCCAGATCACATTATTTTAATCCTGTAGAATTGTTCTAAAATTATAACTTCCTTTCACTGGTAATAAAACTAACTGTAATAAACCAAAGAATACACAAACCTATTTTCTTTAATTGAATCCTTAAAATATTAATGCAATTTTCATAATGTAGGCCATTATGTCTAAATGGCTTTTTATAATCTCGGTTCAGGAATTATTTAATTTCCGACGAACGAAGCACTTCGGGTCTGTTAGAGACAGTTTCCGTATCTAATGAATTACATAGAATACATGCCACATCTATGTGCCGTCTCGAGAAGTCGAGATCGACGTTGTCGCCACCGATTCAGCTTTGACACGCGAGTCTCTGTTGGAGAATGTGTAATTGACTATTTCAAGCACCCGGTACTCCAATCAATAAAAAAATGAATTCGTAAAGGATGGGACAAAATCAAACCACCATTTCCTCTCCTAAATTTCTTCGATGGGTCTCCAAATAAAACAGTTCGAGGAGATGCTGACACAAAGCCGAATGAAATAGGTCCTGGTCTTGGAAATTTGAGATGAAATAAGGAGTTCCGAGCGCTACCAGAGAAGCCTCATGTGTCCCTTTAATTCAGCCGGGATTAAATCTGATACTGTACTGATGAAATCATCTAAGATCGTTAACTGAGTATTCTTAGTTTGCAGCATGTCTGTTGCTCTTAACGGTTTATTGATAACCTTTCTCCCAACGGTGAGAATGGCTCATGGCTGAATGCAGCGATCTTTGCAGTGATCGCATCTTTCTATGGCTCACTTATCGCGGATATCACTGGCATACAGAGGATATTATTATTCGCTTGGATTGAGAAGACCACCATAGAAGAGTACTTTTACGTGATCAAAATCTGTTAATCGAATTACCCTTCCTTCGATATCAGGTATTGAAGTTGTCGCTTGCCATGTTAGGATTAAAACCAGAAACCGTTCCATTGCTTCGACATCAATTCCTCCTAGAACCTCATGTCGCTTTGTAATATCAGAAAGCTCTTACCTACTATGTGGCTAGTTCCAGGATCCGTTAACTTCCACGATACGGACTGAAATCTTCTTCACGATAAAAATCGACCTAACTTTCAATTTGACACAATTTTGACCATGGGTGAATTACCACGAATTCCTAGACCACCAACAAGTCCAATCGCGTTTCGAGGAGCTTCGCAACAAAATCTAGCCCACAGGTTTTTGTCTGGCTTGATTCGCTACACCAACTTAGACGAAACGAATACCCGATGTGAATTCCCGTAGGCGTTTTCATAAAAAGTACGCGGAGAAAGCCTCTGTGTATAAATAGTTTCTGATGGTCCGTTTCCCTAACAATTCCAGAAAGTATGCAACAATGAAAACAAAAATTAAGGCATTGATGGAAGCCAAAAAATGCAGTTATTGGTGCCACTTCGTTGACGGATTAATCACAGAAACATCGATAAGCACTGTGTTCGGCTGAACCTATACGCGGCCAAAAGCTTGAAATATTCAAACTAACCAATCACCAATCGATGATGGAGTTGTCACTTACTCTCTTGTAATGCAAGAATAAACTTCTTAGGCTAGACAGAATCAAGTAGAACTTGTTGAAGAATCTGCCTGCGCTTGACGATTTTATTGAACAAGTTTCTCGAACTTGCAATATGCCTCCGATCACAACTCCTATCGGCCGATTGTTATGTTGGCCTGTATCCGGAAGTTTTTCATGAAAACGAAGGGCTTTGTGTTACTCTCAACAAAAAACTTGAATGGCCTATGCTAGCAAAGAGTAAATAGCAGTGACTCGAAAGACGGTGAAGCCTTGAGAAGTGGCTTCAAGCAATCGCAATCATTGGGATTGATGGTTGAAGAAGTACTTCCACACAATCACCAAGTTTTCCAAAAGACTGGAAGAATCAAAGCTGGCCCTTCTCGACGACTATGTATAGATATACCTTATTAAATAAAATAGAACGTCATCAGATTATCGCTTGTGGAGTTGGGAGTATCCAATAAATTTTCTAAGGAGGGAGATGTTCTGGCAACACGATACCGCCAAATCGATTTACTGTTTGGGAGATGCGGTTGAACCAATGAAAATAAGCGAACAGCTAACTCTGGTTGAAGCAATGTTTGCTACGCTCGTTCGTTGGCATGCAGACAATCTTTCATGCTCGGGAAAAACAACGAGAATATTCTTAGGGACCCATCCCTAGCCTATACCGAAGCAAACTACAATTTGCGAGTTAAGTTTTAAGCAAACATCGTTTGGGTTCGGTAGAGTAAAAATAGGTGACTACATTTATGCTTTACTATCTCCTAACTTGTCTTTCAATTGTGTAATTAAACCCTATATTGTATCTGAGTTTTTCCGGTGCAGCTGTCATCAAAGAACTTTCGTGAAATGATAATTTTATTTATAAAATTGAATTTATAGGGACACCTTCTATTCAACCAACTTGGTCTCTAACATTTTATGTTAAATGTCAAAATGCTAACCCACGTTACTAAAACCATGATCATGGATGTGTGAAACACGAATCATCGTATGGCTCAAATGGCACGTTCCCCATGTTGATCGGAGATTTGTGTAAATTCTCCTGAAACAGATCCGGCTGATGGTACAATTGAAAGTCGAATAAGATTCGACATCGAAAACTCCGCTTTTCCGTTTAAAATCGTACAGATCGAACTGATGTTCTATCGGATTTAAGATAATCCACTAAGAATTCAAAAGTTTTCGAAATAACTGAGATATAAGTATCAGCAAGCAAACGGCATTATTAGTGACAAGTGTTTTATGAAGGCCTACCGCGTCTACATGCCAGCTCACACAGTGAAGATCGACGGTGTGGTCGCTGATTCGAATTGGTCAGACGTTGATCTAGTGAATAACGGTGTTGACTGTTTCAAGGATCCCTTGCTTCAGTGAATGAGTGATTTTGAATGGCAATCACATAGGACGGGACAAAATTGTATGTTCTTTCAAACTCCTATCAGGTGTCCCTTGAGACTGGTTAGTATGCCTATTTTTACCGGGCGTGTTTTGCACAAAATGCAATGCTGCTGAATGCTGAAAAGTGTGCCTGTTGAGAATCCACATGATGAATTACCATCCCCGGCGTACAAAAAGCGCCTAGAGAATCTAATTGCGCTCTTTTGCGATATACTTAAAGTCAAATAATTATGCTCTCTTTGCTCAGGAAGCGTTTGACTCAGACGAGCCTCATGCGGGAACATCTGTTACTGTTCTTAGAACAATAGCCAGAGAAGATTCCTTATAAAGGCTAATTTTATCTCTCTTAAGGTGCTACCAAATATAACAGCTCGAGGGAGTGTTGATATAAAGCTCTTGATCTAGAAAATTTGAAATCAAACATGAAGTTTTCAGTGCTTCTGAGAACACCAAAAATCCCAAGTGGATCAACATTTCAACCAGAGATTCATCTTAATGCGGAACTGGTTGGGCACCAGCAACTTTATTATATGGCGGAACTTCACCCGATCGTGAGATTGCAATTTTTACGGCACGGCGGTCCGTTGTCTTCTAGATGATAATCGATCTAGCTTGCTCCATGATCTTTACCTGTACACCTTAGATTTGGGCCTGGAGATGACATATTTATCATGACTTATTTTATAACGCTGATCAAGATTTCACCGTCCTCATAAGCGCGCGCTACTGGGCTGAGTCTAACTTTTTCGGTGAAAAAGATAGCTAGTTCGCTCGATCCGTCCCGTTGTGACCTTCTTCCGGCTGTATATTCTCCAGATTTTGTCAACTCTGACGAAACCTCATCCGTCCGTAAACAACATCTTCAAAGTTCTTCCCGACAAGATTATGGTAACAAGTCTAAAGCAGGCCAATGATATTGCTCGGCGCCTTCTTACGAGAGACCACCGTGTCAACGTGCCGTCTCGAAAAGTCGAAATCGACGTTGTGGTCACCGAATCGACTTTGGCTTGCGAGTCTCTGCTGGATAATCTGGTTGGCTGTTTCAAGCACCGCGTAATCCAAACAGCGAAAATATTAGATTGTAAGAAATTGCAATCAGTATCTATCGCAGGGGATTCATATTCATGATCTTTGCCGAGTTTACTTCACCGAAATACGTCTGCCTGTGTGCCACGGACCATGTACTGCAAAAATTGTAAATAATTCGACGACATAGGCTCCCATTAGAGCAATAAAACTCCTATTTTGACAGGTTTAAATTATGACATCCTCGTTTTGATTTGCTGTAAGCTGGCTTCTCGCTTCATAGTTAAGCCCAGATCCTCGCGTTCATTCTGATTGCAATCTAAAAATCGTCTTGGAAGGTTATCGTAATTCATTTTTCGCAATGACTGACAACAATTAAGGACAACGAAACCTACGTAAAATTTGACTGCAAACCCTTCCTGGGGTCCCAACATTACACGGTGCAAAAATGACAAGTATTAAACCAGTCTGATAAAAAATAAAATAGTAAGAAAGTTGTGGTCTGGCAAGCTATGTGTGGCTGCGGTAAGATTTTGCCACCCTTTATTACAACTGCTTCGATGGAAGGGTAAATGTACATCAAGGAATCTACAGTCTAGAAAAACGACTTCTACCAATGATTAGAATCCACAAGGTGTGTTCTGGTTAGATCTTGCATCTTCCCATTACGAGAAATCACGCCATTGAGCTCTTTCTGATTCTAGGAAGAGCTTGGCAGTCGCATTATGTTATATTCGGATGTTCCTCCATTTGTTTGCAATTGCATTTCCTGCAGGTATTAACTTGAGTTTACACATTGAGTCTATAGCAAATGAGCTCTGGGAGAGCAATGAGCTATCAATAAATCAGCAACTATCTTTAGTTCGGGTTATCGTAAAAGGAGGAATTTTTTTAATCTTTACCTTGGACTATTGAATTAACAGTATTGATTGAGAACAGGGTGGTAAGGCATCAAAGTTTTTGTCCTTTATTCCTTGCACCTAGTCATCTAGCTTTTCCTAAAGATTGTTACGCCCAAATCTAAAACATGGCTCAGGATCTATGTAATTGGAGGCAGCTGCTCTATTAGCCAATATATCACTCAACCTTCTATTCGCCTGTACCCGGGTACCCACATTAAAATTATCCTGCATTTGTTTGCCAGCTCCACCATAACTTGCCGACAGTCACAGAGGAGTTTAGAAACGAAGTTACATGAACTCAGAGATCTGAACTAGACCTGGGTGTCTAACAGAATGATCAACTTATTGCCCCTAAGGTTGCTTCTATACTGACACAAGTCAAGTCAAGTTCATCCATTCGTAGGAATCACAACTTCCTATCGAAGAGCACTCCCAAGTCACGAATCGAGTCGACGCTTTCAATTGTTCTTTCTTGTAGGCTGTATTCATAACGTCCTGGAGTAAGCAAACTTCCGAAACTGATTACTTTGCATTTATTAACGTTGACTTACATTCCGTTAAGCGTGCACCATTGTTGAATAATACAGATATCTTTTTGACGAAGACTACGACGTCAAGTGCCGAAGCGATAGTTCGGAAGATTTTGAGATCGTCCGCGTATAGCAATTTCTCAGACTAGATCCGACTACAGATATCGTTGATAAACAAAATAAAAATAAGCGGGCCCAGATGACTGCCTTGCAAGGCACCTGTTGTGTGGGTTTAGGGGTGGCCCTTGGTGTGGAAATTTCCATCTACAAGCTCGTGTTCTGTTTAGCAGTCTACTAAAGCTAGTTTCGAGACGGACCCGGCGACAAATTCTGTATAAATTCCGGAATTACAACTTGTAGACTCACCGTCTGTTTGTAGATTTCAAGGCGGCGTGTGATTCAGTGAAACGAAACGAACTGTGGTAGATAATGCTTGAAAAGGGTTGATTCGTATGCCACCTAAGCATCAAAATAGCCGAGAGACAGAGAGACATTCCACTCGTTTGTGACGTTACATGGAATTGAAGCAGTGCCATACACTCTCGACTCTACTGTTCAGCATAGTGCTCGAAGGTACGATACGAAGACCTGATGTGCAAAGCAATTGAACCATCATCACGAGATCTTCTTGGCTTCGTGGAAGATATCGACATTATTGAGGTTGAGTACATGGAAGAGATCAAGGCTGATCCCGAGGTGGAAAACAATAGGATACGGTATGAGGTTGTCGACGGATTCATAATATCTTGGAACGCTAGTGGCATGTGATAACGAAGTTAGCCGCGTGGTAAAAAGGAGTGGTCTGACTAAGAATAGGACTTTCTATGGTTTACGTGCTCAGTTATAGTTCTGTAGTGTATGGTACGGCCTGCGTAAGCAGACTATCGAGTGATCTGTGTGTGTGTTTTGAGAGAATAACTGTGCGTTCATCATTTGACGACACAGTGGAGAATGGCCTAAACGCATTGTTACAGCCAACAAACATGCTGACATTGGAGGGCTGCTAAAACAAGGCCGACTACAGTGGCCTGGACATGTAACGCGAAAGGCTGAAAAGAGACCAATTGATGTTATACTCAGCGGAGAAGTGGATGAGGGCGTGGATTCCGGAGCACATCCCGCACTCGTTGGCTCTGTTGGTTTGGACCGCAGGAGGCCTCTTCAGCACCTTGTGGGATTTGGCCGAGGGCTCACGGTTGGGTGGATTCGTCTGCAATATCCAGAAAGTGCTGCGCGGAGTGCGGGCGTGTTGTTTTTCGCTTTGGAATTGTGGGGATTTGTTGGTTGTTGGTGCTGTGGTGTTGGGTCATGGGCTACCTCTTTGACGCCGCGCGGGGTAGTGTGGCAGAGGACCCATTGGCGATGGCCATTTCGGTATCGTTTTCGGAATCTTGATGTAGGCTGGTTGTGCTTGGGCGCAGTGGGTCGTGGGGAACCACCCCACAGCTCCTGGGAGTGTGGCGGAGAGCCCATGTTCGTTTGTTCGTGCTTTGTTTACATTCGCTCGTATAGGCTGACGTCCTTCAGGAGGAGTGCCTCCGCCCGAGCCGAATCATTGGCTAGGATATCTCGTATTGACCCGAACAGGTCGTACTGTTGCCGTAGGTCATCCAACTCACGGCAGTTACCGACGATAAGCCGGGTGTTACAGAAAGCGCATTCTGGTGGAGGCACATTAGAAACGATGTGAGTGCGGGTTACTCGGATGTGCCTCATGCGAAGTCGGGAAAGTATTTTATGTTCTCTCTGGCTATCTCGGTCGGTACAGATCTCAGTTGAGCCCTTGACCTTTTGCGTCTGCACTCGGTATTTCAGCCAGTGATTGGAGAATCCGTGCTTTAGACTCGCGTTGAATTCCCTTGAATATCCACTGTTGGGGTCTCGGCTGAGGACCACGTTCGGGTTCGTCTGCCGGAGAGAGCTAAACGGTCGGCGTCTGTATTGCTCCTGATACCGCTGCGGTCCGGGACCCAGCAGATTGTGACCAGTGGGTCTCAATGACCTGAACGAACGGGTGCTTTGATGTATGCTCTCGACGTCTCTCAGGACCGAGAGCGAGCGAGTAGGTGCCGTCATTGAATCGGAAGTTCTTTTGACAATTGCCACTGCAATGGCGGCTGCTTCCACTGAAAAATTGAGCAGGGGACGGGTAAGTGGAAGGAGAGCCCGCTCCCCAAGCCGTTGATTGTTGCGCTTACCCCGTCGTCAGCCTTTGAGCTGTCGCTGAAGATCCCACCACCCTCAATGGCACGAGCAAGGCTATAGTCGATATTTGGTCCAGCGTAGGTTTTCACTCGGTGTAGCCGGGCGATGGGTGCGAGAGGGTTGCCGGTGAACTTCTGGTGTATGGGGTCATGCATAAATGACGTAGCATTTTGGGGGGTAGGGAGGGTATACCAAATTTGTGACGAAGTGTGACGAGGGGGAGGGTAGGGTCAGAAGTTGTGCGACGTAGCATTAAGTATGAATTTTTTTTGACGGGTGTCAAAACCCATTGATTAGAGAAAACCTCCAAAACCTGTGCCTCCATTCCCAAGAGCAATAAATTTAAATTCACACAAGTTACTCATGCGGTTTTTCATGAGGAAAATTTTACGATTCGCAGACTTACAAGCTCGCAAAAATACGAAAAAGTTTTGTATGCGGATTTAAGTTGCTACATTAGTTAGCTAATGTTTTAGTTTGGTAGCTGAATTAAATTTTCTCATCGGATTCAACCAAATAAAATTTAATAATTTAGGTGAACGTATATCATTGGTAGCAGCAGGATTGTGAACTGAGAGAACTTCTCTACATGCTCTCCTTGACATATAAAATTCAAAACAAACTATCACCAGTATATTTATCAAGAAATGGACTTATTTTGTACGCAATTTGCTGTTATAATGATGTTGATAAAAATCGTCAAACATTTTAAAAGACAAGTATTTAAAGTAATAGAAAAACATATGTATTTTTTTTTCATCCCCCGGTCGCGTTGCTCAGGATGAGAGGGGGGGTAGGTAAATGCTACGTTATTTACGAGGGGGATGTTAGAATTTTGTGACCAAATGCTACGAGGGGGGAGGGAGGGGACAAAAATCGCCGAAAAAAAGCTACGTCATTTGTGTACGGCCCCTATGTTGCTTGCGATGAGTTGGGGACATTCGTCCGTTGTCTTCTCCAGGAAACTAAGAGTTCGTTTGAGAGCCACCCTGGCTGTTTTCCAGTAGCAGGGTAGTACTCCGGCCTCCACCTCGGTAATGGTCCGGACGCTAACTGTACTGCTCCGTGGTATAGGGGCCCGAGGATGTTGGAGAGCTCGTCCAGATTTCGGCATGTCGTCTTGATCCCGTAAAATATTCTACTGTGTATTAGGGATCTTCCGTCGTTCAGTGCTGCTCGGCGGCTTTTTTGGGATGGCGACTTTCGGCTCTAGCAGTCTTTTTTCAGTTGTTGGAAATTTGGTATCATGGTTAATTTTCGATCGAAGGTGATCTTGAGAACAACTGGTTCCTTTCGGAACTACGATGTTGTTGAGGCGTATTTGACGGGTGTTGGCTAGGTATGTGCTGCAGCAATGTGTTATGGCGTACTTTTTTGGAGCGATGTTGAAGCCGGTTGCGAGTGCCCATCGGCCGACTGCGTTGGCGGCCGCCTTGTACGCTACGATGATTCTCCCTAGGGCCACCAAGACGATGTCGTCCGCGTATATGAATACGTGAATGCCTCAGGGCAACGCGGTGAAGAGCGAGTTCATCATCACAAGGAATATGGTCACAGCTAGTACCAATTCTTGCGGCACTTCGTTGATCTCGCGGAACTTGTCGGATAGTATTCCTCCTATGCAGACCTGGAAGCGGCGCCTTCGCACCAAATGGTGTTGTATGCTTTAGCCTCCAGGATGGCAATGTCTGCGTGGAGGTTTTCAGATCTTGCTTTGTCCAGTATTTCACCGATGGAGCCTAGGTAGGCTCCCGCGCCGAGTTCCTTCTGGAAGGCAAATTGGCGTGGGTCGAGAAGTCACGTTGTCAGTCGCCGGTTGACCAGGTCCAGGGTCTTCGATGTGCATGACAGCAGGCTCATTGGTCTGAAGTCGTTAGGGGTACGAGTGCCCTGGGGATGGGAGCTGCATGGGCCAGTTACCATAACTCTGGAAAGGAGCAGCCTTCCTAGATTGTGTTGAATGATTCTACGAGGGCCCTTTTGCCTTCGGGTGAGGTGTCGAAGTATTGGATAGCCCACTCTGTTGAAGCCGTCGGACTTTCCTCGTGCAGTATTAAGTGGCGACGGCGAGTTCAGATCCGGTGAGAGGATTATTGTAGGTGGTTGTTGAGTTTGGTGTGAAGGTGATAGGTGCGGCTGGGAGTCTTCTTATTCGTTGGGCGAATGCGGCTGGTAGGGTTTTGTCAGCGGATAGCTGTTTAAAATAGCATCCTATCCTGTCCGCGATTTCTTCAGGGTCTGTGATGTTGATATCATTGGCTGCCGTTTTGCCGGCGTTTTCCACTCCGTAGTTGGAGTCCGAATGAATGCTGTCCACGAAGTTCATCCAGTTGATTTCCTTAGCCGCTTGAAATATTTTTTGCGGCGTTCCTGAGCGTCCTAAAGCTGACTCTTTGGCCACGGAGATCAGGCGATGTTTTTGTAGAGTGCGGAGTGCTTTCCGGCGCATTTTTATGATGGCGGCGACTTCCGTATTCCACCAGTGTACGGCTCGATGTGGTTGCGTCCCGCTGGTTCGGGGGATGTTTTTTTCAGCCGCGTTGAGAATTATTTCCGTGAGTTCGGTCGGCGAGTACGTGTGGTCTCGATCGAGTTAGGATTGAATGGATGCGTCGTAGGCATCCCAGTCGGTGTTGTCGATTTCTTCGATGAGTTGGACGATCTCGTTGCCTCAGTGGCGACACTTGTACGATCCCCAGACCTTGTGGTGCGCATTCAACTCCCCCAGAACTACGGATGGGGTGGGGATCAAGGACATTAGTTGATTACTTATCTTGGTGACCCCCTGCGGGAGGACACTACGATGGAGCAGTTCAGTTCTGTGCTGAGCGGGAGGTGAGTCGATAGGAGTTCAACCTTTCAACTCAGGCCGATGGTTTGATGGCTGTTATCTCCTCTCGCAAGTTCCCGCTGGTATCAGTTCCCGAACCAATAGGAGGAGTCGGTACCGTAGCGTAGGTGCGTTTCTTGGAGTGGCTTGAGGTGGGCGATGATGTTCTGTAGCTTGCCGAGATCGTTTCTCAACCTGTTGATGTTCTACGGCAGGGCGAGCGGGGAGTGTTCTGGTTCCGGGTTGATGTTCATCGAAATGATAGAGAGGTTGTGTATTTGGCTGCCTGAAATGGATTGGGAGCCATAAGACTGGTCGGGGTGGGAGTGTTATCTTTGGCTGGACTTAACCGGAGGGGAACCGGGCCCCTGCACCAGCAGTCGCCGGATGTTTGTCGGCAAAGGCCGGTATTTCAGTGAACGGGACCAGCACTGGGTAGAGGGCTTTCTCTCGGAGCGTGCCGCTTCGTGTTTCGGATGTTTTTATGTAGCTGGGTGCGCTGTCCTTCTAGCGACCACGTGGAGTATGGCAAAGGGTCCGCAGGGTTGTGTCGGTGGTTCTTGTGTGTTGCGTAGTGGGTAGGGTTTGGTATTGTTTGCCAGAGCGTGTGATAAGCCAGGCATCCGCGGTCCGTTCCTTTCCTGGAAATGAGTTCGAAGCATTTCTCTGTTCTTGTGGGGTGGTATGGTGATGTGAACTTACCAGGGGGTAGTCGGGCCTCCTGCATCAGAAGACACCAGAGGCTTAATCCGAGATGTCAATCATCGTATCTCGGCCATATGCCCCCATTGTTTATTACGAGTTCTGCCTTGTCTGCCCTGTCCATTTCGGATTGAGAGTTGCTGGTTGTAGCCGTTTCGTTGTCGGTTGTGGCGTTTTAGGCTTGGCTTGGCTTTGGGTGGTGGCCATTTTTTGTTGGTATTTTTTGTCGGTTGACTTGTATTTTTTGTTATTGTTCTTGTGGTTGGAGAGCGGCAGGAGTGAAGCTGGTGGAGGAAGTTCTTTGCGTCATATGTCGTTTGAAGTCGTTGAATGCTTGGTGAAGTGCTGCCATCTCGTTCCACAGATCCTTGTTTCTGATTCCAGATATCGTTCTTCAAATACTTCAAGTACAAGTCTTTACTGTCGGGTTTATTGGTGAATTGTCCCTTGAGCAGGGCTATCTCCTCTAAGAGTAGTGCAATGGTCCGGTTTTAAGAGTGTTCAAATCACCTGAGTTGCAATACTGATTACGAACGAAAAAGGGCTTCATTGCTCGACCAGTAACAAAAATATGTCCGCTGCATTGTGCTTCTGTGCCTAATCTACGTCGAGAAGGTCTACTGGCTGGCAACAATCGACAATTGGCTCAGCATTCGACGTTTTGTAGTGTCCAATAAGTTGAAAATTTCTGTTTTCAACCAAAAGCGTGCATTTTTGTTTTGAATTTAAGTATTTTTATAAATAATTATTGTGCCTTAGAATGCACCTAAATGTACTTATACTTGATAGGGTCATTATATGTGCAGTAGAGCTATTACCTTCCATCTCCAGAGCTACAAATGTGTACATCTATGGATCAAAACCAATATATTAATCAGTTTTCTGACTAATTAATTTTATAGCACAGATCAAGATTTCAGCGCCCTCCCAAACGCGCTACGGGGCTGAGCCGTACCTCTTCGGTGAATAAGATAACTAGTTCGCTCGATCAGTCCCGTTGTGATCTTCTTCCGGCTGGATATTCTCCAGAATTCATAAATTCTGACAAAACCTTATCCGTTCGTAACCAATATCTCCAATGTTCGCTCCGACAGGCTAAAGATTGTGGTAACAAGTCTAAGCGAGGCTAATGATATTGCTCTTGAAAGCCTTCTTACGCAAGACCACCGTATCAACGTGCCGTCTTGAAAAGTCGAAATCGACGTTGTGGTCACCGAATCGACTTTGGCATGCGAGTCTCTGCTAAAGAATGTGGTTGGCTGTTTCGAGCTTCGCGTACTCCAATCAGCGAGAATATTAGATTGCAAGAAATTACAATCAGTATCTATCGCAGGGGGTGGGGCAAAACCATTCTATGACCTTTGCTGCGTTTACTTTAGCGAACTACGTTCTCTTCAGCCTGTCTATATTTTTGTACCACGACATAGCCACCCATTTATGGCAACAAAACTACTATTTTGTTAGGTTTAAATCATGACATCCTCGTTTTGATTTGCTGTAAGCCGGTTTCCCGTTTCCTAGCTGAGTCCCGTTTCTCGCGTTCAAGCTCAGCGTTTAATACGTCTTCATGCAGCCAGGTCTCCGCTAGGATAATGACGTCGTAATCACTAGAAAAAAGCGCTAGATGGAATTCTTGTGTTTTCGTTCTCATTCCTCTCACGTTCTGGTAGTAAACGGAAAGAAACTGCTCGAAATGTGCAACAACTGCGGGAACAGGCAATACAGGAAGTGAATCAGGCGATGTAAAAAGTTGGGAGGGGTGGCGAAGAGTAGTGGAATCGTTACCAATTGTATTTTTAAGCTCCTCGATCACCATTTGGTTTGCGGATTCAATGGACACCAATGCGTTACGAAAACGGGCTTTGTTCATAATATTTTTGCAGGTGTTACACACCCGACTGGCAACATCGTTATGTTGAACAGTCGTGCTGCTCACACCGCTTTTAATTTCATTTATTTATCGTGTTTTCTTGTGATTTACGCTAATTCCTATGTGCGTTTACATATGGGATTTTCGATTGATTGACACCGGTGTAGTGCACCTTTTTGCACTTTCTAGCAGAAGTGCAGAAAACTGGGTGTGTTCCATTGACACTTCTACTAGAAAGTGCAAAACCAGTGCACTCCACCACACCGATGCACATCAATCGAAAATCCCAATAGATAAGTGCTTGTGCAATTCTGGATAGCAAAAGTTTTCTGGATGTAGATCTTGAAATGTAGTTTTCATGATTTTTATACGTTTTCAAGGAAGTGCCGCACAGGGCACGACTATTGTAGAACGCGAATCGCAAAAGAAGGCACTGTTTATGCAAGCGATTTATTTCTAGTAAGAGTATCTAATTCCTATTAGACCCGACTTGAAGCGAAGTCTTCAGACGAAAAGAAGTTTGAGGCTCTACAAAAGATACTGGTGAGCTCGTTCTAATTATCATGCGCATATTATCAGCTTTGCATTGTGTCTAATTCTTGATTATTAATTTCTAAGCCGAGTGATTTCATATTGCGCTATATACGAGATGTTTCTTTGTATAGCCATGTTGATTATGAGTGTCTGTGATTGTTTTTTTAGTCTTATACTAATAGTGATCAGTTTGCGCAATTATACAACGGACACCACAAATATTTATTTATCAAATGATTTTCGTTCCTTTTGAGATAATCGTTTCGAGGTTCGTAATGTCACCCCTGGTTATGGGTTATAAGATAAACCCATTAGCAGCCCTTACACGTACGATAGAGGTACCATTGCTGAGTAATTACAATTCTGAAATTGTATTGAAATTCCATCATTTCTCATCATACACTATCACTAAAAGTGACATTAGTGCACAGCAATGACAATACTAACCGCTCGTGTAAGAGTACCGGTTCACTTGTGCTCAGTAGTAGTCAGTCTTCCCATTAACATCAGCGGGTTTGTAGATGTGTGCAGGATTTCGTGCATGTGTTCAACATCATACATGCTTTATGTGCAAGCGGTTGTTCGTCTCGAACACTGAATCCAAGCGATCGGTGCACAATTGTGGAATTCGGTTCATGCGTTCGTATGCGTACACATGGTAGGTACTCACAGGAGCAGGATGGGACAGCAGTGCTAGCGATGATGGGTGGCGAGAAAGAGACAACTGGTGTAACGAACCTGTGTGTACGTACACCGTGCACGCATATGGTTCGACTGTGCACGCGAGCATGTGCACGTATTTCTTTACGATTTGTGCGTTTGAGGTGAGCATGAAGCTGGGGAGACATAGTGTGCGATGTTCATTTGGGAAGTATGCTTGTATGCACGGCTTACATGTACTGCTTGTGTGGACTTGGAGAGGTTTTGCCAACGATTTGGATTGGATTCATTTGTGCCGTCAGCATAGAGTATTCAATTAAATGCATTGCGGTGGCGTCGCGGGTGGGTTTGGGCGTTTGTTTTTAGTAGCTCGCTACTCCTATTTACATGCTTTAGACTCTCGAGCGAATCGGTGCTGGTGATCTTTCGGGTGGCGGTGTAGGATTGGCTGTGTCTATATGGATATCTGTAATGCGTGACGGTCGTGTGGCTGTTTTTGATGGTATATGTGTTTGACTGAAAGTGATCACATATTGAAATAAATACGTTCATATGTGTACTCCTGCATCGTGTTCGCGACAGTGGCGGTCTGTAATTGGGTGACTTGAGGCACTTTGGCTTGAATTTTTAAATATGGTGGTCGATATCTGGTCTGGGTCGTGCTGTATTTCAGCAAACGACTGTTGTTCCAATCAGATTCTTTCACCCTAGCGAGCCCTGCACAAGTGAAAGTATTGGCAATACATTATCAACTTATTGATGGTATTGAGACGTGTTAGTTTTATGGTATTTGAACTGTATAAAAACTGCATTAAGGGTTATCGATGGATGTTTTGAGATGTTAAGGGTTTTGTGAATATGCGTCGGAGGTGGGTCTGATTTCCAAGTGATTGCTTTTTCGGGCGAAGTAGGCGTGTGCTAACGACGGAGTCGGTCAGGATTTAGGTTCGATGTATGTTCAGGGGTTTTGGGTTGTAGATGGCGGATTGCCTTATGATGGGTGTAAGTAGACATTCAGCACATCCTCTCTCATGTTCGCTCTAGTAGATGATTTGGATTGGATTTGTTGAAAGCGGCTTCAACCTAACCGGTCTTAAAGTATATTCTTTATAACTTGGCTTGTTTATTATGGGGATTGCTTAGTCGTATCTGTAACATTCCATATTCCGGAGTTGAAGTTGTTTTTTTACAAACTGAGAATTTCCGAAGTAATTGAACAAACGATGAATCTATCACAAATTCTCGGCAGCCGACTGCCCAGAGCAATAACCATATGATAACAACTCTGAGGATTGTTGTGAATCAGCTATGAGGGCTTATTGAATTGATAGGCGGGATGTGGTCGTAGGTGCACTAGAAAATGTTCTGGTTAAAAAAAACTACAAGGGGCAGCCCTATGGGGTTGCACGAACTGTAGACGTAGGACTATACTACTTAATGTAAAATATTTATTTTCTTAGTACTTAGTTTGTGGGGAAAACACCCGGACCGGTGAAGAAAAATCAAATTTTAGTATAGACCAAGCTTTCTAGTTGCTCTCAAACAGATCCTAAAAGTTCAAACACCCTTGGATAACCCTAAGTTTGTAGATGTGTTTCGATGCCACAGGATTGTAAAAAGGTTAATATTACGTCATGAAAATTCAATTCTTCCGTGACAATTTTTGCCTGCAAAATGCCCTGTGTGTATGCAAAGCTCATGATTTGCTGGGATGTCAGCATTGATCGGAAAATGCTTTCCAACGCTGCGCATTGCATACATACAGGACATTTTGCAGGTCATCAGAAGCTGTTCATTTTACCCACTCGCTATAAACATGTCTCATTTTTGGACATGCTTGGAAATCAAGAATCATGTTTGAAAAAATGTTTTTATGACGAAGTATTTTTACCAGATATGTACAAAACATGTCTAACAAGAAACATATAACGTGATCGTAATATCTCATTCACTTATTAGTTAGAAAATAATGACTTTGCTTAACGTGTTCATTTTACCGCCAGTTCCCCTACCTACCAACACATTCGCCCCAAACATTGAACCCAAGCGCACAATGCAAAATGAGTCAACGCTGATGATGATGGGTAGAGCGAAAGAGACAACTAGTACCACCACGACACTATTAGCGCATTCCACCATAATTCCACGCGGCCTTTCCCGATTGAAAGGAACGGCCGCGCTTAGCCCATCTGTCATAATATCGTGATTTTGCATAGCGAAGGGCTGAATGATAATACATTTTGTTCCAAAAAACAGTCCTGCGTTATGCAACACTTTGTGCAGGTTAATTATACCAGTTGAAAGTGGTGCCAAATTCACCAAGTTCCGTAAAATTCCTTTTAAATTACAGAATTGATAAAAATGCTTAAATGAGCTAAACTAATTAATCAAATCCTGTTCTAAAAACTGTCCTTGCGTTTAAACCAAAATGGGAAGCTTATTACTACCACTACATTACTTAATTTCAAGCGCAAATAGCAAATACATGTGCTAGTTAAACCAAAAATTTCCTGGCAACGTTACAGCGGCATTTAGGAAGCAGTTGGAGCGGTCGCCTGTTGGACGGCACAGGGTAGCGTATCTCCACAGCCAGCGTAACGGACTTCTAACTCAGGTACACTGGCTGTAAAAAACACAGCGCAGTGATCTGCTTCGCCAGCTATTCAACAGGCAACTGAGCGTGTCTGGCCAAGTCCGTTCGTTAAATTGTCGATGATGACGTCATTCATAGAATCGTAGCGCGCTAGGTGCACAAATCTGTCGTGCCGGATTTGGGAAACGCTACCTTCTGTGTGTAAATGCGCGATATTTTGACTAGGTTGTACATTATTTAAATTTTTAATGCCTTGATATTAAAAATCTTTGGGTTTATCTATTGGAATCTATTATTAAAAGAATTTCGGGGCGATATGAACAAAAAATTTGAAGATTTATCGTGAGATGGCTGAATTATATGCGTTTAAAATTGGACTACTTTTCGTTACATACCATTCTAGTAGAATTTGCAAAGTGCACCTCCATATCGAAAACAAAGACGTAGTCCTACGTCAAAATTTAGTTCCACCTGTAATCGCATAGAGGGCGCCAGCACTAAATTTTCATAGAAGAGAGATTGAATATCAAGATGTTCGGAAGAATCATTGCAAAATGCCTGTTCTACAACTTTGTGGAAGACACCTAATTTCTATCTCTTTCCGTTGCAAAGTTAGTGCTGGTGCTATCTATGCGGTAAAATGTGGAACTAAAATGACTCGTATTATTTACTCTAATTCTTCTGATCGTACTATTGAGCTAAACCTAAGGATTATTTAAAAAAAAGTATATTTCGTGCGGATCGAGTACTGATACACAACCATGCACTGTTAGGCGCCATGCAAAACTGACTCAGACGTCACTTCGTTAAAAGTTTAATAACTTCGTTTAACAAAGCCGGATTGACTAGTAGTCTTCGATAAAGTTGTAGACAATTAAATTATCTTTTTTAATTTTGACTTACAGTGATAATACGATGCATACAGTACCATCTAGCAGCGAAAATGAGAGCTAGTGAGGTTTCTCCATTTAAATTGTCGAAAAATCCCATACAAACTTCAGGTATGTTGGTCTGGTAGCTAAACTTGTCCGATTTGCTTCAAATTTGGAGCAAGTACTCCTGGTTGGAATACGAATCGACTCACGGGTGGGCCGATAGGGGTCATCTTTTCCTGTCACTCTAAAGTGCACTTGTGAATATTTTGTTCAGCATGGTGATATTTTTTGTATACTGCGAGTGGAAGCGATGGTGGCGGAGCGGTGAAATGGTGAGGTAGCGGTCGTATGGCGGTTGCAAATTAGCAAACTGCTTCAGCTTATCCAGAATATTCTTAGATGCTGCGCGCAAATAAAATACTGCCATTCGGCCAGCGGATACGGTGGTTGGCTAGCAAGTCGGAACGCCATTTGCAGGTTATCGAGGCGAATATTTACAGTGATGAAAACAAACATTTAAGAGCACAAAAAAACAGCGTAAACAATCACAAACAGTGTACAGATTCCATAAGTAATCTTGTAAATTATTATTGTACCTTGTTATGTTCTCTCATTCTTGCATACAGTAGAGCTATCACCTTCCGTTTCCAGTACTAAACAAGTCTACAGCTATGGATCGAAACAAATATATCAACTAGTCTGCTTTTAACACACGAACGTGTCGGTCGAGCAAAACTCGCGAAGCTAACGGGATAAAATATACAGGTAACCAGTCGTGTTATCCAATTGAAGTAGCGTTACTTTTGTTCCGACAGTGAGGGTTACATACATCGAGATGAACTTTAACGATGATGCGTCAAAATGAGACTCTTTATTCGAGTTAGTTATTTTTTATTTGGGCTTTAACCATGAGGTTATTCGCCCATTAGAAAGAAAAAGGTATGTTACATTTCATTAACAAGTATATATCATTTAGTTATTGCCTGAGTCGTATCTTGTTCTGTGCACCTGTGGGCCGTAAGACCGTACTTCTTTCGCATTGGTTGCAGCTCGATGGGTCGATGCTCGGTATAGTAGTGTTGATGGGCCGCGGGAAACCTCCCCTACACCCGCGCTAAAGGTGAGGCGGTGGGCCCAATGTTTTGTATGGTGTGCAGTTATCATGGATGTTGGGGGTGGTCGTGGTTGTTTGTGAGCCGCGGCTAACCTCCCCTACACTCGGTCCGAGTGAGGCGGAGGACCTGTGGGATTGTACAAATTAGATCGTCTGCAAGAGATGTTTAGCGCGTTCGATGTTCGTGTTCTAGATGCGTTCGAGTAGCCTCGCATCTCCTAAAAAGGAGATTAGAGTTTCTTCGCTCACTGAATCGTTTGCTAGGATGTCCCTGATAGAGAGTGGGAGTCGGTGGAGGAATTCCGGACAGTTCACCAAGAGGTAGAACAGTAAGCCTTGTTTGGCATATAAGGCACACAGGTGGATCGACCCTGGTGATTGTGTGTTCGTGGGTGATCTTAGTGTGGACAGTTCGCATTCGGGAGAGGGCTCTCTGCTCGAGTATTGTGGGGCGGCCAATCCAACATGCTAGCTCCCCTTTAACCTCCTGGGGGTGACCGTATTGGTTCCTCCAGTGGGTGGTGAAATGTTTCTTTTGTTTTCCTCCGGAATTCTGTGACTAAATCCGAGGAGGGTACCAAGTTGGTAAGCAGTTTCACGGTACGTTTCCTGCGCGATGCCAGCGCATCGGCTTCTTCATTTTCGCTGATCTCACAATGACCAGGAACCCAACAAATTGTAGTTTCCAGGGCAGTGATTGCCGACAGGGAGTCGGATAGTATAACGGTCGGGATGTCATCTGTTTTGTTGGTCAGCGCAAGGCTAATCGCTGCGGCTTCTGTTGAGAATACGAAACAGATTGGAGGGAGGCGGAAGGCGAGGCCTGTGCTCATCCCCAAGACGCCCACCCCAACTCTATCGACTAGCTTGGACGCATCTGTGAAGATCCAGGCGTGGTTTGTGAACCGATCTTTCATTAGCTGGTAGAACCTAGCTCGGGCTACCTCTGGGGAGGGTCCAGCGCCAAGTGACCTAGATAAGCTGGTGTTCGTTCACGGCCGATTTTCGTACCAGGAGCGGTCCGGGATTCTATTAAGACGTGCCAGTTGGGGAAGTTCCGTATCGGTATACTCCCGAAATATGTTTTGGGCGAACTGCAGTAAGGCGCAGTCGTTGCCTGATCTCCTCTCCAGATATCTTAGGGCACATCGGAGCATAAGGGCAAGGGGAGCAGACCAGCCTCGACACAGGCGGCTTCCGCTGGGGTGCTTGGGAGTAGATTGGAACCCAGTCGTATCGATCTTGCTATGAATAAGAGCCCCTCCAACGCTGAGGGCAGTCTTCCTATTCCAGGTCGGATGCCGGTAGCTGATGGTCCGAATTAACCGTTTCCTGCTTTCGCAATCTCGTTTGGGAGATCGAAAGTGCGACATGAAGGTGAGGCGCTGATCCAGTGTGATGCCCAGGACCTTCGGTGCCCGACGGAAGTGGCAACGTGATGCGAATTACAGCAGTGGTCGATGGAGCACTTGGCAGTTGCCCGGTTAAACCCCACGGTTTCGGTCCACCAACTAACAGCGTTCACTGTAGCCTGCAACTTTATTCTCACTCGGGTCGTTGACTTCCCTACTACTACGATAATGATGTTATCGGTGTAGACAAAACATGGACACGCTCTGGGAGGGTAGCGAAGAGCGAGTTCATGCTGACCAAAAACAGTGAAACAGCAACTATGGATCCTTCGGGGACCCCGTTTTCTTCAGAGAAGATTCTGGATTGCTGGCCACCGATTCCTACACGAAATTTGCGGTCGTGGAGGAGGCCAGCTATCGAAAAACTTCTTCTCGGCTAACCGTGTTGTATGCTTTGGTGATGTCTAAAATAGCGGTGTCTGCGTGGTGGTCGTTGGATAGAGCTTGACGAAGTACCTCTCCAAAAGCACCAAGATGGGATCCGGTCCCCGCTCCTTTGCGGAAGGCAAACTGGCGCTGGTCCAGGTGGTGATTCTCCTCCAAGAAGGCCATAAGGCATTTATCGACCATCCGTTCCATAACCTTTCACGAGGCACGGAAGTAGGCTTGCGGGGCGGAAGTCGTTCAGGGTTATCAAGGCCATCTTCCAAGATGATGGAATAGGTTGGCCATCCCAGATACGGTTCAGATATTCCAGTAAAACTCTTTACCCGGCGGGTGGAGCGTGTCGCAGTAAGGAGTATCCTACCTCATCGAGTCCAGCAGTTTGTCCGTGGGTAGCGGCGAGGGCTGCTGCCAATTCTTGACCTGAGAATTCCCTGTTGAAGTTTTGCTCAGTGTCTGGTGGAAATGATACCTGGGTTCTACCTCGTTTCTGGAGGCGTGGCAGAGAGCAGCGTCGGCGGACATAGTAAAGAAGTATCTACCGAGTTTGTTAGCAATTTCCTGCAGACCACTCATAGTGTTCCCGTTGACAATGAGTGAGAAGCCATCTTGCCTTCTCTTGCCAGTGAGATCATTGACTCTCCTCCACAATTCAGATGTAGTCGATTCGGGTGAGATGCCTTCGGGAAAGGCGTACCAGCTCTTCTCTTTTGCTTCTTTGATGGACTTTCTAGCTGCGTTTCTGTCGATACGGAAGTTTATTGCTCTTTGTTCTCTCAGTGGACGATTTAAAGGTATCCTTTTCACAAATCTTAGGGCCGTGCGGCGATCACTGATAGCCACTTTGACCTCTGAATTCCACCAATGTATGGGTCGAGAAGAAGGCTTGCCACTAGTTCGAGGTATATTTTTTTTGGCTGTAACGGCGAAGTCCGGATACCAAGCCCGATAGTCTGGAATATGTTGTTTCCAATTTTGGCATCCCAGGAGTAGCAATTTCCCTGCTACGAATCAGGATCAATGCTGTTTCGTATGTGCGTTTCTTACTGGACCAGACAGATTGGCTGGGACTGGAAGATTAGCAGCTGTAGGCCCCCTAAACCGCCTCTAAGACCGTTCATGTTCCACTGTAGAGCGAGAGTGATTCGGTCCTTCCCTAGTGATGGAGTAGTGTCACTATCTATCGTGCCCTGGAGTCGCGGCTATCTCTCCTTTCGACAGGGCTTCCTGCTGAAGCTTGTGGGGGAAATTCGTGCGGGAGCTTTCTGCATTTGGACCGGCGGGGTTCCGTTTGATAAGATGATCCGGTTGGAGTCTGCATCGGGGGTGTAGTTTCGGCGAACTTTCCTTTTTTTTGTTTTGTTCCCGTTAGGCCAATTTTCCCCGGAGGGGATGTAGTATCGTAGCAATCTATGATATAGGAAAATGATCATGTAAGCCATGCCTTGTTAATCGCAGAACAAAAGAGCATAATCATTTCAACCATCAGCCGTGGTAGTTCAGTTTCTACATTTGTCGGCGAGAATAACTTCAACTGGACGTCGTTTGAAGTGGCACTTTAAGCCGGCAGTTTTGCAGTTATTAGAAGGAACAGGAAGATTTCGAGTTTAGTGTTGGAAAATGGCATGGCCAATGGTAAGGACAAGATGTTCTCATTGAGAAAAGTACACCTAGTTTCAAGAAACGTCACTCTCGGAGACATTCAGGGATGTCCCTCACAAACGAGGCCCAGTGTTCCGAGAGAAGATTATTGTTCCACGATTGTTGGAAATAACGGATACATTTGTGGATGAATCCGGTGTTCCGTGGAATGATTTTCGTTCTCGATAACACTTAGGGATGTCCCTCATAAACGAGGCCCGGTGTGCAGAATTAACGAATATTTAGGGATGAACCCAATATTTCGTGGAATATTTTCGGTTTGGAAACTTTCAGGGATGTTCCTCATAAACGAGGCCCGGTGTTCAAACAAACTTTGAAATAGAAATTATGGACATTTAGGGATGAACCCGATGTTATGTTGGGAAATTTTCGCTCTCGAGGACGCTTAGGGATGTTCTTTTTCAAACAAGGCCCGGCGTTCTGAGAGGAAAAGGTTTTCGAAAAACAACAAAACAGACGTAGTTAGGGATGATATTTCACAAAATGTGAAACCCGGTACTCTGTGAAAAATTGGTTGTCAAGTAGAAAATGTACATAATTACGGTTGGCACGTACACATAACAGCGTAACCAACTGAACATTGAGAGAGTTACACAACAAGAAAATATGTATGTAAAACAAGACAAATAGTGTAGAAACTATGTTTCCGCAGGTCAATCAACTAGTTCCGCCTTTTGTAGAAACCGTGGCAAATGAGCCAGACGGACCACGCTGGGAAAAATGGCGCGAGCAGTTTGAGGCGTATCTGGCCTGGAAGGATGTTGTTGACCAGGATGATAAATACCGGACATTGATGATGTTTGGTGGTTCCGATGTAAGAAAGATCGTCGGCTATGGCCCTGCTGGACGATTATTTCATGCCTAGATTGTCTAGAATATACGAAAGACATAATTGAATGCGTTTGCGATCAAACTCAAGAAACAGGCGGTTTATTGCAATTTTGGAGATCAATTAGAAAATATGATTCTTGCGGAAATGTTTAGAAAAGGACTTTACACTGGAAGAAGTTCTCAACATCGCACGTACGCACGAATCCGTTCATCAACAGATAAGTGAATTGGAAGACAAAACAGGAAGTCTGATAAGTGCAGTAGACGCCAAAACTCTACCAAATAAGGATGAAAATTTCAATTATGAAGCAAGCGCTAAGAAATATCGCTGTGGTCGATGCAACGGACGACATGGAACAAGCGATCCAACATGCCCTGCAAGATCACTGAGATGTAAGAGCTGCAACCAGACAGGACATTTTGCACGCTGCTGTTTTCTGAAACGTACGAAACACCACACTTCAATTTCTCAGCAAAATACAAAACAACATAAGCGATTTGTAAGAGAAGTCTCGAGTGAAGCCAAGAACGTAGATCAGGACATCATGAATTTGTTCCATCTGGGATCAGGAAAGAAAACAGTATCAATAACAGTTGGTGGTGCCCTCGTGACATTCGTTATCGATACCGGAGCAGATGAGGACATTTTGTGTGAACTTGATTGGATCAAACTCAAACGAATGTGGTTTGAAGCATACTCAGTTAAGAAAGGCAGCACAAAAACATTCAACTCATACGGTTCAATTACGTCCTTGAAAGTCTTGAGAGAAGTTGAAGCAGAAGCTACAATCAACGGAAATCCTACCGATACGACATTCTACGTAATTCAAGGAGGAACATGTTCACTTCTTTCGGGAAACACAGCAGTGAAGCTAGGATTGATCAAATTTATACAGAGTGTAGACCAAAAGCGATTTCCAGTTATTGAGGGTGAGAATTTGATTTAATCAATAACATTTAAACTGTAATTATTTATCTAATCCAAATAAAAAAATGTATAGGTATTGTCGCAAATATTAAAATTGACAAAACTGTCCCCCCGGTTCTTCAAAGCTTTCGTCGCATTCCATATCCCCTCGAAGAATTAACTTTGCTTAAACTCAAGGAGTTGGAAGAACACGACGTTATCGAACGTGTAAGTTGGTTTAATGCGATACAAAAGATTAATGTTCGGTTTATCTGCTACTCCAGAACTGTTCCAGAAAGTTATGGAAACAATCTTTGCTGATTTACCTTGGCTTGTCCTTTTTATAGATGACATACTTATTCCCGCCAAAGATAAAACCGAACTAATTAAACGCACTGAAATGGTATATATTAAACTTAAACAATACAAAATCCAATTAAATACTGATAAAGTTATATCTGGAGTGAGTGAGTGAGATAGATTTTGTGGGATATCGCATTTCCGGTACAGGCATCTCCATTTCTAATGAAAAACTAGAAGCAATTCAGAAATTGGAACCACCGAATTCAGCATAGGCAGTTCGCAGTTTTCTCGGACTTGTGAATTTCGTCACATTCCCGATCTATCTACCATCACTCACCCATTGAATGTACTTACACGAAAAGGCGCCAAATTTGAATGGAAATCTGACCATCAACCTAACTTCGAAAAAAATAAAAATATCTTGCTTAATCTGACGGAAGTCCGGTTGGTCTTGGAGCCGTACTCGTTCAAAAAGGAAAAGACAACACTTTCCGTATAATTTGCTATGCTTCAAAAACACTCACGCAAACTGAGCAAAGATATGCACAAACTGAACTTGAAGCTCTAGCGTTGGTATGGGCGTGTGAAAAGTTTTACTATTATTTGTACGGAAAAATTTTCTATTTGATTACGGATCATAAACCGCTAACAGTCATTTTCGGTGATCGACTCAAACTATCTCCCCGAATCGAAAGATGGAAACTAAGACTAATGTCATCCAATTTCCAAGTTGAATATTACCCTGGAAAGAATAATATTGCTGATCCTCTATCACGCCTGTGTCAGTCTACTCCGAATGTTGGACCAAGCTTTGATGAAGAAACTGAAAGGATCCTTCGACTAATTACCAGTGATTCCATTTTCAGCCATTTCATTAAAAGAAATTACAGAATGCACAAAAACCGATGAAGAATTACAAGATCTAATAAAATTGATTCCTTATCCCCCAAAACGTTGGCCAAAAACATTGAATAATTATAAAAAAATTGCTAATTGCTTAATGACCACTGGAACCATTGTTATGAAGGATGAAGGTCCTAGAATATTACGACAACGAACGCTACAGCTAGCTCACGAACCTCATCTCGGGATATCAACTATGAAACGGCGATTGAGAACAAATGTTTGGTGGAGCCGAATGGATGTAATGGTGGAACAATTCGTAAATGCGTGTCCCGGATGTATTCTAGTCTCAGAACCTCAAACACAACCTATGACAAGGATCGAGATACCGGACAGACCGTGGGAAGAAATCACAGCCGATTACATGGAAGTACCTGGAGGCTACCACTTGCTAGTACTTACAGATTATTTTTCCCGTTACGTAGAAGTTGAAATTCTTACTACAATGATAGCCAAAACAACAATTACAAAAATGAGAGAAATTTTCGCTCGGTTTGGATTTCCTAACGTTATTGTTTGTGGCAACGGACAACCTTTCTCTTCAGCGGAATTTTCTCAATTTTGTAAAACAAATGGAATAACTATCAAACACACAGTTCCATATGCCGCATTTCAAAATGGATTAGTAGAACGACAAAACCGTACATTACTCAAAACTTTACGAATCAGTTGCACAATGGGACGGAACTGGAAATCAGATCTTCAAGACTTTTTACATTCCTACCGCTCAACTCCACACAGTGTTACAAATTATTCGCCATCTGAAATGATGTTTTGGTGGAATATTAGAGACAAACTACCGAGAGTGGCACGACCGGTAAATTTAGATGATGCTAGGAAAAACGATCAAATATCTAAACAAAAAGGAAAAATATATTCAGACAAGAAAAGGAATGCTTATCCAATAACAATTGATGTAGGGGATTACGTGATAGTGAAAAATTTTATTAGGAAAAATAAACTTACACCTACATTTGACCCACAACCGCATCTCGTAATACACGATTACATTTAAAAAATATGCAAACTAATGTCATCTCGAATCGACATGTAAACCATACCAAGCGTATCCGAAATAGAAATCCAGTCACGACTACGACTATTAGTGTTCAGCAGGGTTTTTTTAAATCTAAACTATTTAATCATAATCTCTTTCAAATTTACATATAATACCATAATATAATTTCAGATGACAAAGCTCCGACCGACAACAATAAACGTTCAACTGAAGTTAGTTTCAGGAGATCCAAGCGTTTGAAGAGTCTTCCGAAGGGTCTTGATAATTTCGATGTAACGATAAATTTAATTAATTAATTATAATATACCTAGGGAGGCAATGTAGTATCGTAGCAATCTATGATATAGTAAAATGATCATGTAAGCCATGCCTTGTTAATCGCAGAATAAAAGAGCATAATCATTTCAACCATCAGCCGTGGTAGTTCAGTTTCTACAGGGGGAGGGTAGGGTCACGGGAACCACTGTCGAGCTTCATACTGAGTTCGTTGAACGCGTGACGGAGGGATTCGAATTCGGCAAGGGTGGCTTGACACTGTTTTTGTAACTTCGCGCCTTTTTGTTTGAGATACTTGATTTCCTTGTCCTTCTCATCCTCTGTCGGTTGTTATTTGACCTGATTCGGTTGTCGGATTTCCTCACGGGAGAGTTGGATGGTAACACATCATGGGTGCTTGGTAGTAAGGGCGTATGTTGGTACGAAGAAGTCCGAGGTAAATGCTTTCTGGAAGATTGGAATCAGCGAAAGAGAGCTACGAGTGGCGTGTTCGTAGGGCTCTTGTCGACCATTTTGGTAAAGCTACGGATCCGAACTACGCCTTGGTCTTGCAGTTCCTTTAGTAAGTCAAGTAAGTTAAGGGTAAGGGTAAGGCTTAACCTGAACTTTTTGACCATTTGCCAACTCCTTTATGGACAGTAGGGCGTTGTAAACCTTTCTAGAGGTAGTACGGAGTACATATCTAGATCCTCGTTCTTCTTTGGTGGCACTAACCAGTTTGATGGGGCCGGCTTGGAGGACATCTCGCACCGAACGCATGATCAAGAACGGATCCAATGGCAAGCGTTGCTCCTCTTGTCCGTCTTCGTTAGCTGCCTTCATCAGCAGGGTTTGCCGATCGGTCACATCCCCGGGGTTTAAGTAACTCGGAAGGGAATGACTGATGGGGGATCCCCGCCCTAGTCAGGGGGGGGGGGGGTATGATGGTGGCATGTCTAAGGCGTGCCGGCTTGTGGAGACCGGCTTTTGATTCTTGGATGAATTTAGTTGTCTGGTAAAAGCGTACTTACCTTATTTATGGTTGTCTCCTCTACGTCGTTCACTTTTATTTAGAAAAGCTACGACCACACTGGTAAATGATTTGGTCGCACCGCGCACTTCGCTAGACGCCTCGTTCACCAACAGTTTCGCTGTTTCAACAAATTTTTTTACAAAGAGGGGCTTTGAGAGAAAAGTTTTTAAGCCCTGCAGGGTGGATTTGCCACTAGAAACACTTTTTTTATTTCGATTATAGAGGTTTTAACTTTAAGGTCATTCACCTCTTCGGGTTAGAAAAATTTTCTAACCCTATGTGCGAAGTCGGGACTAGAACCCAGGCGCGCTGCGTACAAGGCCAATTTACCAATACGCTACGTCCACCCCCTTAAAAAACACTTGTCCTTCTTGGTTAATCGCTGCCGACATTGAAAGACTCTTTTTTGATCTTCCGACGCACTATTATTTCGACTATAAATTGTCTGGCACTGGCCTGCAGCTGCACTGCCGAACGAGCCACTCTCTCCAGGAGCAATGGCGCGCGATTGTTTATTTTCATTAGCGTCACTCAAGGCCGCCATCAAACAACATAGACAGTGATTTTTTCACGAATTAAGAACGGCGTTGTGTTAAGAATGCGGTTGAACTACGTTACTTCTTTCTTCGTTACGCTGCTGTCTGCCCCTGCCTATTCTCAGACTACGCGGTGTACCTATGACAATAATTCCCCAACGTGTCACTACTCTAAAAAATCCTAGGCTGGAGTATCCAAGACAAAAACTCTACCTCAACAAAATCACTTGCAAAGATTTCAGCATTTTCAGATAAATCACAAATTCTTGAAGTTAATTTTCCTTGTAGAATTGTCAAACAGCTTTTTCGAGCAAACGTGAAGGTTTTGCTTCGTATATCGGTTTGGACTCTTCAACCAGGATAACTTTTAGTCCAGAATTTCCGTAGTATTCGTTGTTAAATATAATGTTTGAATAGTGAACCAAATCTCACAATCTCTTTAAACTTATTCGCAAACTTACTTTTGATAGCGATAAGCCAACTCTGAATCAACGCGTCATACCTGAAATAGAAAAAAAAACATTTATTAAAATTTGCAACAAAATTGATTGCATTAATAACAACATTAAATTCCCGCAACCGCCCCAAGTCACGATACCGTCAAAGTTCATTATCAGCTCGTAAACAGTTCAGCAAAAATCCCATCCAAAGCCCATTAAATGTTCTTTTACAAGAGTCAATAAGATCGTAAAAACAAACAAACACTTTGCGGGAGAACGTCGCTCCTACGCAACAGAAAAACCAATTTTCCAATCAATGCCTACTTGTATGCTCCAGGCGTGAATCGACCTTGTACGCTGTGCCACGCATTTTTCACACACGTGTGTGTGGCAATAGTCTTTTCGCGGGATGTGCGAATGGATTTTTTTTCTTTTTTTTCTTCTTATGCTAGAATATTTCGTCTCCTTGTTTTTTTATAGTCCACCGTGCTAAAGGTATAAAATTCAAATTCTTCATTAAATTCCATCCGCTACCGAATCGGGTAGGCGAATTGCGAATTGCCACAGGTTTGTATTAGCCGGGCAACCAAGGCAACAGGACGGCACAGTAGGCTGGTGTGCGATGGGCGAGTGGGCGTCAAACTGGAAACTGCGCGGCTAATAAAACTGGACATTTTATGATGGATACGGGAGTAATTTTTCCTGGCTGTCGGGGTCGGTTCGAACTGGGTCACGATTGGTGGCGTGGGTGCGTGCACTCGTCAAAAGCCGTCCATTTAATCGCTTCCGAACGGGGGTCTTCGGGTCGGCGGGAAACGCAATCGTATGAAGTGTGGAAATGGACGGAAAAGGAGGAGGTCAGTTGATGATCTTAATCTGGGAATTTATTTGCAATGGGCGTCGTATAATTTCAAGCTTTATTGGCGGAAGTGTTGTAAAAGATTGAAGCGAGGAGTGTAAAAATTTGCTACTTTGTTATGAGATTTCGCTTGGAAGTGTTGTTTTTAAGATGGTCTTGTTTCTTTGTGGGGAATTTGTTTGCTGGAATGATACCATTTATATTGACGTTATTTTTTGGATGAATCTACCGAAAACGATTCTGGCAAAGCCTGTCCGGAACCCGGTCTCAACGATCAATCTGACTAATGGACTCTCGAGTGCAGGAGTTCTTTTTTTTTGCTCCAGACAAACCACTCGAAATAAACGACCCCTATTATCCTTCGATGCTCACTAGCATTGCGCCCACTGTATCGCGCCACACAACGAACTGAAGAGACAGCAAATTCATAACCATCAGCATCCGTCACATTTGACTGCCACCATTAAGAGGAGGAGGAGGCGGAGGATGATAAGAAGGAAGAAGCAGAAATTCGACCATTCAGTGGCAAACGATTTCGAAGCTCATATTTTCCCGGTCTCCGTTATCCCTCGTAATCCGGCCGGCCCTGATGGCTCCGGTGAAAGACGATAGCCTTGTATCGGAAGCGTATATTTCTTATTAGCTTATTCCCTGGGAGCATGCGGCATCTGCCGCTGCTCGGACTGGTATGCTTTGAGGATTCGACGGATAACTCTTGCCGTTTTGATTTCGATCCGTTTCGGAATGTGTCATAGAAAGAGTTCGTTTCGAAATTTTCAGATATCAAACAACAATCTATCATTCCGAAGAGTTTGATTACATATTTATAGCCACTTTTGAAATCTATAATTTTTGTTTTGAATATAAAATGAAATACTGGTTTTATTCCGCTCTGATCGAAGCAAGCTTTGAATTTTGAATCGGTTCAATTCTCTGACGTGCGGCAGCAGTTATTTTCCAGGCAGCAAGCGGGGTCAAAAATCTCCAACCTTCTGATAGCTCCATAAAATTAGTAGCTCAACATTCTAGCCCCGAACACGACGCTATCGACGATGACGAGGATGCTCGTAAAAACAGTTACTCCCCACAAATGGACGACAATAACCGCTTCAGTCGCCATAAACACTTGAGAGATGACAAACTGTGTCCATATCCTGGTTGACGGCGCCATCGTCCGTTCTCGGCTAGGACATGAGTCTCACATGAGCTAAGCTCACATCATGGCGAATTATTACCGAGAGAATCGGGTAATAACGAAAGTTTTATTCATTCTTTTCTTTGATTCGTGCTCGAGGGTTTTCTTTTTCTCATGTGGCGAACGAAACGGTTAATAATGATGTATTTTGCTTCGCTCATCTTTTGCTATGCGGAAAAGCTTTCCGTTTAGTGTAGCTTGGAGCACTCATCGGTGAGTAACTGGTGATTTAAGAAGCTTAAAAGAAATATTGATATAGGTTCAACACAATGGTTTTCTGTCAGAGTGGATGGAAAATTTTGGACATTCGACATTGCCTTAATAAATGTACAATGTTAATTTAATTTTTTGTAATATTTCGGCTACGATAGTAGTATACATTTAATTTGAATATATCCTGAGGATGTTATTGCTGGCGTCGAAACGTCTAGTAGGCTAAACAATTATTCAATTCGAAAAAAAAAAAAATATTTCCAATTAAAATAGAGCGATCAAAGAAGGCGGTCCCCTTTTAATGAACTATGGAAATGAGTTCATGGCAAATATTTCCGTTCGTCGCATAACAAACAAATGATCTCAAAATATAAAAGTGTAACATCCAATTCATATCCATTCTATAAACACCTGCAATATTCATCAAACCACCGAAACCAACCACTCACTATTCGTCTCTCAAATTCAATTACGCCACATTTCAGTGTTCGAAACTTTACTCGTTAGGTACTCCAAACCGTTCATAACGGATACTGCTCCTAGCATCAACTTTCCCCGTTCCCTAGCCAGTGCAACGATTGCAACATAAACTGCACTCCAGCAAACAAGTCACATAAATTTCAATCAACGCGACGACAATCTGATTCGACAGCATCCGAGCTAGAGAGAGAGAGAGAGAGTGAAATACGACGACGAAAAGTGCACCCAAATTCAATCAAATTCGGGACTGCCGCCATACACCGTTCTTTGTCGGAGTGCATTTCAGCAACCACCACCGGACTGACGACTATGATGCACTTGCGCGCGAAAATAATTGACACAAAAAGGTTCGCTCGAACGAAGCAACCCGTGTGGCGGCAGCGCGAACGGTGAAAGGGTTTGGGTTTGGCACAAAACTCATCTCAGCTAGCGGGAAATGACACTCACAGCCATTCCCGTGCCCGTGCCCGTTGGTCGTGTTTAGGTGCAGGGAAAAGCCGTTCGTTTAGTCATCAATAATTAATCATAATTATTGTACGGTGAAAAGTGAATGGTGAGTGAGTGAGTGCTGCTGGCAGCAGGCTGTGGTGTTTTCTCGTATGAAAGCAGAGTGCAACAATTTTGCGCCCTGTTTCGGGAACGTACTCGAGTGTCGCTAGGGGCGGTTGGTATGGTGATCAGGACAACGATGATGTGATGATGAAATGTTACTCTGTGAGTGTGGATAGAGAAGTACTTAGCGAGTCTTGTCAGGATTTGGTGGGTATTTAACATTTTGCATCGATTACCTACTATCATCAGAAGTTGAAATTGCATATTGGATTGGAAATGTTGTGAAGTTATCGGCAGTTTGCAGGTAGTAATCCGAAAACCAGGAATAGAAGGATGTTCAAGATAAATTATCATAGTACTAGAATTACTAATAAATATTCCAATGCTTCGGTCAGGGATGTGCCCAAAAAGTTGAATCTATCCAAATTTTTCGTTCAGAGAGCCAAGGACCAAGAAGGACTGCATACGTACAATGTGCAGAAGGCTCCAAATCGTGACGGTGGGAAAGTCTTGGGCCCGGAAACTGTACACCCAGATATTGACGAAGCCTCATAGTCTCATCATGGATGACGAGACTGACGTCAAGGCAGACTTTCGGCAGCTTCCGGCGCTACTGTTCTTCACCACCTAGCACAAGTTTGATGTTCCGGAGGAAGTAAGGAAGCAGAAACTTTCAAAGTTTGCCAATAAACTCATGATTTGGCAAGCGATCTGCTCATGTAGCAAACGGAGTGTGCCGTTTGTGACTATCGGAACTGTAAACGGGGAGATCTCCCTCAAGAAGTGTCTACAGAAGCGTCTACTTCCTCTGTTGAAGCAACACGAGGACCCTACGATGCTCTGGTCGGATCTAGCTTTGTGCCACTATTCAAGTGTTGTCCCGGAGTAATACGAAGCCATACTGGGGTCACTTTCGTACCCAAGGACATGAACTAAGGCCCATCGAAAAATGCTGTGCAATTGTGAAGTAGACACTACGGAAGCATCCGAAGGAGGTCAAAACTGAGGAAGACAAGAAAAAGTAGGTTTCAGTACAGGAGAAGCAGAGCAGTCAGATATCGTACAGAACCTAATGAGGGGAGTTAATCGTAAGCCGCGAGCGTAAAGTTATGGTAATGAAGTCGAATGAAAGAAATAAGCCAAAAGCTTACTAACGGGTTATATTTTATCGTCTAAAAGTTTGAAAAGGATCGCTCCACTAGGTAATTTTCTACAGATTGTTTTCCGTGGTGCAATTTTATGTGGGACACCCTTTATTTTGAACAAAGGTAAATAACTGTTATGGACAACACTTATATAGAGTTCGAAAAGAACCGAACCGGAGCACACTAGAACATGGTGGCAAAACTCGCACAAAGAAGCTGCACTGGAAGTAGAAAAAGAAGAACTCGAAATTCGCCAAAAAATTCCTGTTTGGCAAGCCATCCGCGGATGTTGCAAAATATTCAACTCTTCACCATAGTAGGGACCGTCAACGGACAAATCTTCAGGGAAGAGTCCAGGTCTGGCGTAACACTTTTAGCCCGACTAAATAGGAACATAAGCATAGGGTGGAGCTACATAGAGAATTTCAAACGTGCGCATTTAAGGGTGTACAAAATGAAATGGCATCACAATAAGACGATCGTCATAATTCACCATCGTTTTCAAACTTTCAGGTTATTCCCTGAAAGCATATATTGATTTTTTTTCCGTTCTTCATTCACTTTATTCAGTTTCATAGCGATATCCATATGCACGAACTTTTCTCTTAACACTGCACGTAAGGTCCTATACAACGTTTGGGCCAACTTGTTTTTGTGTGGAGATCCGTTTTTTCTTATATCTGCTTTCGATTTCACTTCCTCAGAATGCTTCTGGACCAAATACTTTTCAATTTGCAGAAATTGCGGCGTGTTCGAGGGATTAACACCCTTTGAAACGTAGTTGACTTCCTTAGACTTGCATCACTGCAGAACATTTTTCAAGTAATGGTACGAAGTTAAATACGGCCAGACAAGCGTAGTGCCATCGTGAAATCTCTGAAGGTGAAGTAGACGATTTTGGAGACTTTTTTTCAAGTATACCTGCCCATTGACCGTTTCGATTATCACGGACGGGTTGCTCCGCTTTCCACTCGAGCAAGTTGCCTGCCAAATCGTGCATTTTTTTTTAGAAAATGTAGTCATCTTCTGCTTTCCAGATTCTTCAGGAATGCCGGACTTGTGACGAGCTGTAAAGAAAGGAAATCTGCTGGAAAATTTCGATTCTTGCTGTTGATGGACCGATGTTTTGGAAACAGATGGTGGAGTCACCTCTCTGACGTCGTGAGTGGATACTGGACAACTAACCACAGATTAAATGTCGGGTTTAATTTACTTTGCACAAAATATATTTAAACGGATCGCTCACAAAATGGGAAATTTAAAATGAAAGCGATAATCCAAGCAAAGCCCTGATGCTACATTGCGTAGTGGAACTTGACCTTCTTTGTCAACTGACTTCGCTGCCGATTCTTAGTGTACTGGGCGAAGTGCACCTTCCGACCACTGAAAATCCTTCCGAATGAGTGGCTATAAGACTATAAGGCTATAAGACCAGCGCACCTGATCCTCTGACCCATCGAACCAGGGCATCCAAACGATAATTCAGGTAAAATAAAATTAAATGTCGTTTCTCACGTTAAAGACTGACAAGTCTGTCTTTGCCGTTGAGACCTGTTGGTAGACTTAAGCCATTCGTAGTAATGCTTCCTAAGCTCCACTCCTACCACTAGAAGACAAACGATTAGTCAGTAAATTTTTTTTTCTAATGACCCTGCCACTTCTAGTTTTCCGATCTGTATATTTCACATCCTTGCTTTCACTTGAGTACTGTGGCTCTAAATTTTCATAACTTTCCCTACTCAGTAATCTCTAGCTAATTGAATGTCGTTAAAAAGTGAGAAAAAAATAATTAAATACGCGGGCACTGAAGTAGGACATTTCAAACAAAGCTCAATATTAGTCTGAAGCCATATGTAATAATAGGTCTAACCGGCATATTATCCTTATTTCTTTTACTGTCCTCCATGCCCGTTCAAAAATAATTTTCCATAGCTAAGATTCGCTTCCCGCTCAAACGGATGTTGAAATAAAATCGATTCCTTAGCTTGAAATTATATCTAAGCTCCTCATTCGGGCCCTTTGTGATTTTCTGACGCGTCAAAGAAAAAAAGCTAAAAAACGCTGACGCAACGGAATTCGACTGTGACCGAAATATCAAAGATTCGCTCTAATATACCCGTTCTTGGTAATCAGTCTAAAACAATCAAACTACATTACTTGCGAAGACCCTTTTCTGAAGGCGTGTAAATACCTACAAAAGAAGTCGAGATCGACGGCGTAGTCACCAAGACGTGTTTGGTTTGTACGGATTTGCTGAAGTACGCGGTTGGCCTTTTTTAAGGACTCTAAAATTCAACCAGTGAAAACTGTAAACGTCAGCGTCAGTCACAGCTAACGGAACAAAGACCTATGTCTGCTCAAACTCGAACTCACATCGGTTGACCTTCCCTGGGTCTGCTTTACCTAACGATATCCTCGTTAACACGCTTAATCTATCCGGTCGCCATTTTGTGCTACGAGTTCTAACCGGATTAATGGCAAATAAGTAGGCCACGCTGTCAATATGCGGTGAAATTTAGAATCTTAGAAAATCAAGTAAAAATATGTTAAAAAAATTAACTTCTAAACGTCATAAGTCGATTGTATTTCGCAAGAATCGCTCTCTACTTTTAAGATGTTCGAACTTAAAACAACGTGAACGTGGCCAGTTCAATGTTCCTGATGTAAAGCAATCCAGGCCTGGGGCCTCTCACCCTAGCCCAGTATATCCATTCGGTATTCGGGACGGAACTTCCTTGAATGGACGAATCTTCTCCGATAGCGACTAAAGAAGCAGCAGCAGTAGACGTTACGACGTGCTAAGAGTTTGACACTGAACAAATTTCACCAAAAATTTCGAGCGAGCACTTAGTAGTGATTTTTTTTCACTATGTTTGAAATGTGCTTGTTTCATATTCAGCGCAACAAAGGTTCGGGACTGGCCCTACACACCGAAGTGACCAAGATGCATTTAATTATACGATCTACTAAGTTGCTCACATTAGTTTGAGAAAGTAGAATTCCCTTTAATTTCACCAAATAATCTTATGTGCTTATGCTGCAGCTTGATGGTTCCTTCTGACTATCCGTCTCCCTGTAATATCGCGCTTCTTTGAATTTTTTGTTTATTGAAGAAAACGCATTGTGCTTTCCAGGCGATACCGCTATCTTTGGAGAACAAATCTCGTTTGGATTATCCTCCACAGCGAAAATGGCTGGTGCTTTGAGACTCAACTCAACTCATCTAAACCAACCAAATCGTCGACAAACAAACCAATTACAGGTAAATTTGAACGACACAGTAGTGAGCTTTGCCAAAATATTGCACTCTATTTTGAATGTGTGTAATAATTGGTAATTTTCTACCCAGTGATAGGTCACAGAAGCAATGAAGAATGAAGTCATCGGTGGCATTTACCAGGAAGGTCTTGATAATACCGGCCAATGGAACAGAAACGGTGTTTTCATTGTTACTGATCTAACAGTAGCCAGAATCTCCGAATTCCGATAACGAGATGACCAATAGCGAATCAGAGAAATTGATCGTCGGGATCGATGCTTCGGCTGAGAGTAGGCTGAGGGAAGTGGCAAAGTAAAGCAAGCTTCAATTCCACTAACGTTTCCCTCGACCCTATTGTTTAGTTTGAAACCGTCTGTGGAAATAAAGTTGTGTTTGGGGTATTTCTCATGGATCAGTTTGCTGTAATTGACGCGACCAATGGCGGGAAGAGCTTTTGTTAGACTATGGTATACGTGTCGGGATTCCACTCATCCCCGTATGCGGTTACGAACTCTGTGACACCGGGCCAACAAAGGTATGCTTGAAACGATGAATACCTGAGAAATGTATTTAACTTTTTGCAGGATTATGCATTTATCTTCAGATTTCTCCAAATATCCCAAAACCCGTTTGAGAATAGTGATCACTGCTATTTCCAAGGTCGGGGAGGACAGCCCGCACACAGATTCCAGATAAGGAACTGGAGCAGAAAGGTATGTTCAGTGATGCTGAGGATTTCAGCTGCCTCATTACGCCTCTTGCTACTCTTCTTTGAACCCACAACATGTGGGTGTTGATGTCTTCTCTGTCGGTCAATTTTCCAAAGGTGGGTTTAATATTGCGACAATGTCCTCTGGTGGTTTGCCAGCAATTGGCGAAATGTTCTATCATTTTTTATCGATCAATCGGTTGACATCTTGTCCTGGGACCTATCTGGTGTAATGAGCTGTGCTGTTGCGACCTTGTCATGCCAGACGATCGGCTCCATGCTCGGCCACGCGAATCTTCTTACAGGCCACATACAAAAAGCATTTAAATTTACTGAAGATTTCTCGAGCTCTGACGGAACGATATTTGGCTGTGGCAGAAATATTGAAAATTTGTCCTAATAAGCTTCCGTTGGTGGTAAATAGTCTGAATCTGGCAAACGATATGGGCTCTTTACGAAGGAATACATAGCTGATCGAGTTGAAGGCAGCGGAGTCGTCTCCGATTCGAGTCTGAATTGCGAGGGGCTGCTAATATATGGGGTTGGTTGTTTTAAAAAACCCCATGTTCCAGCCAGTAAGATACTGGAGTTCAAATGTTAGCATTCAGCATCAGTCGCAGCAGATGGAAAGAGGACATATATCAACTCAGACTTTTGTCGGGTGACCTTCGCCGTTTCTGCTCTACCTAACTACCCTCTCTTTGACAAGGTTCGTCTACCTGTTCGTCTTTTTGTGCCACGGGTTATGAACTGTACTAAATGCAAACAATTGGAACACACAACTTCCCAATGTAGCAATAAGGTTCGGTGTGGGAAATGCAGTGGGATTCATGTGTATGATTCCTGTAGAAGGGATGTTGTAAAGTGTCTCTACTGTTATGATCTGCCAGCATCTCCCACAGAAACTCAAGCGTTCCTAAGCGTGCTAACTACGCCATCGAAACTAACTTGTCTACTGGCGAAGGCGATTGTGATGAACCCCGGAAAGGAACATCTTCTGCTGTTCCTAGAAGCAATAGAAACAGAAGGCATATCTCTTCTTCTCAGCTTAGATAGTTAGAATATTTTCCATTTGCCGGTTGTCTGCTTGGTTGGGTTCTCTTGTCACCGGCACTATGAGTCGTAGATCAGTCAAGATTCCTAGAGTTCAATAGTCAAAAAAATAAATTGAAGAAAGAGATCCTGCCTACATGAAGTGATGAGTTCAAGAATCTAAGAGTCCAGGAGCACAAGAGTGTAAAAGTTGTCTAGAAGTCCATGGACCCAAAAGTTCCACAGTCAAAGGAAAAATTCCGAGAACTGTAGAGTCAATGAAATCAAGAGTTGAAGAGATCGAGTGTCGTTCAAAAACTCAAGAGTTCAAGAGTGCAAGACTCCAAGATTCCAATAGTAGTCCAGGAGTTGAAGAGTCAAAGATTCAAGAGTTCAAAAGTCTTATAGTAAAAGAATTTGAGTTTCAGGGAGTTCAATGTTACAAGATTTTCATAGTTCCAAAATCTAATAGTCAAAGAGAGAAAGATATTAATATTAGACGAATTGAAGAGTCTAAAGGTTCAAGAGTCCACGTTTCCGAAAATGCTCTTCTTCGAACCCCATATTATGTGGTAGATGTTGAAGTCTCATATAACGAGGAAGGAGGGACTTCTGTTGTCCGATGAGATGTTGTAACTAATTCCCGATGATACGGATTCCGTTGGGGAAGTAAACGGAAACGTCTATGCATTTTACGATAAAGTTCGTGCGACTGCAATAAGGTCGGTATTAAGCTGAACCGGAACCGACAGTGCTCTAATCCCGAGACCGATTATCTGAAAAATATTTGCTCCAATACTCTGGTTACTGAACCATGGCGAGGGATAGATGCTGTCTCCGATGTGTCCTTCCTGAAAAGAAAGACAGATGGGCTGAGTACTAGCGACGATTTCCTATTGATCCTCAAGGCATCCCCCTAGGGCGTTCAGGTTTCATTGTATTGCAAAGGAAAAAGGAAGCTGTGAGGTATGTCGCACCGACCTCCCGACTCGCCGTCGCGTAATGATTTCGCCACCTTACCTTCCGTCTTCCGCTTCAGCGCTTGCACCTTCCGGTCACGCAAAACCGTTGAAACTCGGCTTGCGCTCGATGTTCTCAGCTTTCTCCAGGACCGCCAGGATCTTGTATATTATGAGCGGTCGGCTGTATCCAGCAAAGTGCTCCACGATGACGAACTTCTTCACTCCGGGGTGGAGCTGGAGGTAATTACAAACCATCGATCGTAGTTGCTTTACTGAACAAGATCTGCGCTTTCTGCTGCTTCTGGGATCGTTTCGTTGTGTTAACCTAAATATTTGACCCTAATTTTGCATCAACAAGCTTCGGGGTTTGTCCTTTCTTTTGAAGTCTTTACTCATTTTGTGCTGCTGTCGTTTACTTGCGGTTATTAGTTGACTCGAAGAATCTTCATATTTCTCAGTTCGTAACCAAAGACATTTTTTCAGGTAGCTTCAGAGCTATGAGAAGATAACTCCGAAAAATGTAATGGAAATATATATAACCAGAGCGAACATTGTGTGCGATGTTCATTTGGGAAGACTGAATAGAAGTAATTATAATAATAAATTATAAAAAGTGGAAAATAAATGTTCGTCGACTTCGAAGTCCACCGGTCCAGCTGAAAGGAAAGGATTAATTACTTACCACTTGCATCACCGTTCTGCTCTGCCGCTTCGGACTTCGCACCTCCAAGTTAACCTGCTCTACCTGTGCGAATCCGCTTTTCCGCCATCATGACGCCCGACACCGTTTCTTCCGCCATTATCGACGCTTGCTGATCGCCATCGCGGCCGGTTCGTCAGTCTTGCTGCCTTTGTTGGATAAGGGACGCCACCAGAGAACAATTGATCTGTTGCTACAGGAGAAAGACTGCTGCTAGTCTACAGATACAAGGCATTCTAATTGCCTTTATCGGGTAATTAGGGTTTCAATACTCGTACGTTTTCGTTTGAGCTGCGCGGTCTTCTGTTTTACAGACCCGTTCGCTGTTCATCTGCTGCAATTATATGGCATTTTCGTTACCTTTCGAAGATCGACAGTTTGCAAAATCTCTTGATTTGTAAGTTGCTCTAGCCGGTTACAGTACAGTTTACCCACCAGGTACAGTGACGGAAGGAGGCTGCAGTGAAATTAAATCACAAGGTAATTAAAAGCCATTCAAAAGGTAATTAGGATTCCAAAAACCTTTTACTCTTCTCGTTTGTGCTACGCGGTGTTTCGAATTACAGAACCGTTCGCCATCACGATGTCCACCGATCGTAACAGCGCGTAACGGACCACAAAAATCCTTCGACGACCATCTTCCGCACCATGCTGTAGTGCGCGAAGATATCACGACGACCAAACTGAGAGTGGTTTTTGACGCGTCGTGTAAAACCCTTCTAGTTTGGATTCTAGTTGGACCAACCATGCAAGAAGACCTACGATCAATTATCATGCGAGCCCGAACACACCCAGTCATGTTGATCGCGGACATCAAGCAGATGTACCGGCCAGTGTTGGTAGACGAGCAGGGCATTCCACTTCAGCTAATCGTTTGGCGTGTTTCCCCTGATACTTCGATGGAAACCTTCGAATTAAAGACCGTGACGTACGGTACAGCCAGCGCATCATATCTTGCAACGAGAGTTCTTCAGTAACTAGTTGACGACGAACGCGACAAGTACCACGAAGTAGCTCAAGTTCTACGGAAGGATGTCTACGTCGAAAGCAAAGAAAAAGCAAAGCTTTCTGCGACTCGAGCTCTGCGGTGCCCTTCTGTCTGCTGAACTCTACGAGAAGGTGACGTCATCGCTTCAAATCGCTCCAGAAACGTTCTTTTGGGTTGATTCTACCATCGCCCTGAATTGGTTAAATTCTTCGCTGTCGACCTGGACAACGTTCGTAGCCAATCGAGTTTCCAAGATTCAGACCGCCACGCAAAACTGCTCATGAAACCACGTAGCAGGCCAGCAAAATCAGGCAGACCACATTTCCAGAGGAAACCCTTGTACAAAACGATCTTTGGTAGCAAGGATCTCAATGGTTGCAGAGCGACCAACGCGACTGGCCAATTCAACATCCGAACGCTAATCAATCTCCCGAAGTCCTCATAGAAGCACGAAAAGTACCAGCAGCAGTAACTTCCGCCGCCGTTGAACCCTCATACATCGACCAGTTCGTTGAAACCTTTTCCATCGAGTGACCGCTTACTGTCAACGATTTATTCGTAACGGTCGAATTCTTCGAACAGCACGAGCGGAATCAATACACTTAACAGTCGACGAGCGGTAAGAAGCAGAAGAGACAATCATCACACTCATCCAACAACAAAGCTTCAGCCAAGGCCAGTTAGCAGTACGACAGTAAACACCAGATGCATCTTCCGGCTTCTCCGTCCTACTCGTTCGCTACTACCATGAGAAGAGTTTGCACGCTGCACCCCAACTTCTACTCAACCTGCTTCGTTTACGGTTTTGGATTACCGGGGGCAGAAGTCTAGCCAAACGCATAGTTCACAAATGTGTGATTTGCTTTCGAGCTCGTCCCAAACTGCTTGAGCAATTCATGGCCGAACTACTCGCAGCACGAATCACCGCAGCTGGACCATTCTCTGTGACCGGCGTCGACTATTGTGGACCGATTCAGCTAAAACCACCCCATCGAAGAGCTTCACCCATCAAAGCTAACGTTGCAGTTTTCGTGTGCTTGAATTGGTGGGCGACCTAAGCACCGCCAAATTCATCGAAGCACTGCGCAGATTCGTCTCCCGACGCGGATTATGAACCGAAATCTACAGCGACAACGGCCACAATTTTGTAGCAGCAGCCAACGAACTTCGTCAAATAGGATGATAGGAATCCCTTAGTTCAATAGTGTCCCTGGGACTCGAGTGGACGGTCTTAAGACAGCCCTGAATGAAATGCGAGATTTTTGAGCACTATACAAATAGATCTCTTTATTGCTTTTTATTTGAATATTTTTTAATTTTTTCTTTTCTTTCTAGTATCGACTTCATATAACGAGAAAAACGTATTATGTATATGACAAAGACCCGCCCCTCCCTCCTTGCCACACAAGTCGGCTCTGCTCACAAGTCGTCGTTGCGCTGATTTTTTCCCATTAGCCCATTTGCCCAGCCCATTTCGGCGAGTTGGTTCTTAAATTGCTGGATCTCGGTGTCCTTTGCGTTATCTACTTTTGGGTGTTGATTCGACGATCTTAGCTTTGCCAATTCCTTTCGAAGAATGTTTATCACCCTGTCCTTCTCGTCTGTATCAAACTCGAGGCGATCTATTAAGGCTTTTGTATAGTTGGTTTTTGCGGTGCTTTTGTGAAGAAGTGCTCTGGAAATTTAGTGAGGTTTTAATTTTGATGATATTTTCTCTTGGAAAGCCTGGCATTTCCGATATCGTGTTGAATGGTCTCCCTTACGGTTGCCGCACTTAATCGACAATACACACGGAATGTCTTTGTTGGGCACATGAAAAACAGAAAAAGTTGAAGAAACCAAGAGTTGAAGTGATCAAGAGTCGTTCGAAGGCTCAATACTCCAAGAGAGTAGCATTCCAATGGTAGTCTAAGAGTTAAAGAGTCGTTCAAGAGTCCAAAAGTCTTCTAAAAAGAGTTCGAGTGTCAGGTGGTTCAATGTTACAAGATTCTGAGAGTCCCAAAGTCTAATAGTCAAAGGGAGAATGAGATCAAGATGGGATGAATTTATGAATCCAAGAGTTCAAGAGACCATTAGTCCGAAAATTAATGATTTCAAGAGATCTCAAGAGTCCAAACGTCATCTAAGAGTTCAAGATGCTAAAAGTTATATAGCTCAAGATTCCAAGAGTCACCCAAGAGTCCAGAAGTTTACGAGTTCTAGAATCCAATAATTCAAGAGTCCAAGAATAAAAGTATTTAGGAGCTAAAGAGTACAAAGTTCCAATAGTCTATTCTGTTTTTAAGTCATAACCATTTTTTTTTTCGCTCGAACAGTCAACGAGTGCGGACGCCTCACCAAGCGCTCCGCAAGTAATTTATTAATTAGTATTTTTTTAACCTACGTAAACAAACATCGCGCGCGTGCCTCGTCAGTGCTATTGAACTTCAAGTGATAGTAAAATAATGCAGTGCGGTGTAAAAACTTGTAACATAAACGACGACCGCTTTCTCTGGAAGTGTGAATTTTGCAGCAGGTCGTAGGTGTGAAGCATAATCAAATTTTATCCGGGCATTTAAGGTGCCTGTGTGTGCGGACTGCCAGCACATTATTAGGACAGGAGGTCGACACACAGGCAAAATGATCTATCTACAAGATCAGCTGCTAAAAATGATGAAGTCGCATACGGACACACAACATCGAACCACAGCTGACCTAAAGAGCCACAGTCTTGAATTGTTCGGTAGCATCGAACAATTACTTAACGACGTAAAGCAGTCAATGCAAGTCGTGAAATAAAAAGAACGAAAATATATGCAGTAAACTAGGCCAGCATTTCCATTCTTGTGACAATTTGTTACAAAATTCGATCGACACCATCAGCAAATCGACCAAAAAATATCGGACAATATGAATCATAAAATTGACGAACGGCTATCACACCTCGAGAACGAACTGCTTTCCACTAAATGTTCTGAGCCGTACCCTCTCGCCAATTCCGACCTATTGGAGGAATTGAAGGAAGAAGTGAAAGCTATTTCCATTGCAATCTCCAACATGGCAATACCAGAAAATGGCATGAATCAATCAAAATCCCTGGCTGAAGAATTAGCGGAAAAATCACACGCTACAGTAATCCAACAGAAAATAGATCATACGTCTCCAGGCTGGCGATTTTTGGGCGCTAAATGGCAATGGAAGCAGGATTGGACAAAATATGACGCCAAACAACGCATTCGACGACTTCAGGAGAAAGCTGCTGATAAGGCAAGACGCAACCGTAAACGTCGTAAGCAGTCAAGTCAACGTGACAACGATCGCGCTGACAATCAATGGGATGAAAGCGTAAGAAGCGAAGAAATTTTTGGAAATCAATTTAATGTATTTCGGCATGACCGTAATGTGTTTCTTTGTAATAAAAAGTCTGGAGGAGGAGTCATTATAGCCATAAACGCAGACTTTCCTTCAGAAGAAATAGAAACCATGAAACATATAGAATTTGAACATATATGTACTTTCCACCTGAAAATGCTCACAAAAAATCATTTGAACTATTTTTTCAAACTGTAGAATCTATCATGTCAAACATGGAAGCTGAAGTTAAACTGCATATTTATGGCGACTTTAATCAACGTAACACCAACTTCATCGTAGACATTGAAAACGAATCTATCTTACTCCCAGTCGTAGGCGAAAATGAAACACTTCAATACTTCTTTGACAAAATATCTGAATTTGGCCTGCACCAAAACAACCATGTAAAAATAGACAAAATTCATATTTAGACCTCTTATGCACGAACTGCACTGAAGACTTCTGTGTTAATGCAACTTTAACTCCATTATGGAAAAATGAGGTATATCACACAGCAATCGAATATCCAATTTTCTTTCATCAAAACTCTTCCCCGAACGACTTGGAGTATGAGGAAGTGCCGGAAGACCATAAAACCAACTTCGAAGAAGTCAAACGTAGACTATGTAGAATAAATTGGCAAACTGTATTGAGTATAGAAGGAAATGTCAACGAAGCAGTGACTAAATTCTATTTAATTGTAACGAATTTAACCTCTGAAACAGTACCAGTAAAAAGAAGAAGAATAAGAACTCATGGCGGTCAGCAGCCTGTATGGTTCAACCAAAATCTGAAAAACTTAAAAAATAGGAAACAAAAGGCACATAAAATTTACAAGAAAGAACATAGCATTACAAATCGGCAAAACTATCTGAATATTTGCTCCCAACTCGACATAGCCATTAACACTGCATATGGGTCATTCCATGCGAAGTGATCAAGGCACGTGTAATCGACCTCCACGGATTTGAACAAAATTTAGAGGAATTGTTCATCTAGGGCCAATATATAAAAACCCAAATTTTTGTGACAATTGAACCACCCCTCGGGTCATGGGAGCACCCCCCGTTTTGGCAAATTGTCAAAACCCTTGATTTTCTTTTGATCATATCTCCGGTTCTATTTACTCTAGAATCAAACTACAGGATGGCTTTTGAAGAAAATTGTTCAAGGAGTCTATAAAAAATATTATTTTTTGCCGACAGTGTTGCCAAGTATGCAATTTTATCAGTTAAATATTGAAAGTTAATTTTTCTCAAAATACGCATATTTTAATTTTGAAAATTTTAATGCCATCGCGTTCCCCAGACATTTTTACATAAAAAACACTTATCATCTCAATATAATATGAGCGCATCTTCAGATACACCGTTTTGAAGAGAAAAAACCGCAATTTCCCATATAAAATCGCAAGCGCACAACACTAAAAAACCAATTTGAGTATTCTGAGTTTAAACATAATTTTTCGTGAAGTAGACGAGAAATGATGAAAAACTACGTATTTGGTTTGCTTCTAGCAGATCAGGGTCGATTTTTATGACAGTTTGAAGATTTTCTCAATTTTGGCCAATAAAAATGGATTTTTATATGAGAAAATCGGAGTTTTTCCCTTCAAAACGGTATATCTCAGGATGCGCTCATATTATATTGGGATGATAAGTGTTTTTTATGTAAAAATGTCTGAGGAACGCGATGGCATTAAAATTTTCAAAATTAAAATATACGTATTTTGAGAAAAATTAACTTTTAATATTTAACTGAAAAAATTGCATAGTTGGCAACACTGTCGGCAAAAAATAATATTTTTTATAGTCTCCTTGAACAATTTTCTTCAAAAGCCATCTTGTGGTTTGATTCTAGATTCAATAGAACCGGAGATATGATCAAAAGAAAATCAAGGGTTTTGACAATTTGCCAAAACGGGGGGTGCTCCCATGACCCGAGGGGTGGCTCAATTGACACAAAAATTTGGGTTTTTATATATTGGCCCTAGATGAACAATTCCTCCAAATTTTGTTCAAATCCGTGAAGGTCGATTTCAAGTTTTCTTCTTTTTTTGATCACTTCGCGTGGAATGAATGAAGAATATAATCGTAAAATCGAGTCTGAAATCAAGACCTGTCCAAAGAATTTCTTCAATTACGTGAAAACGAAATTGAAAAGTAGCAACTTTCCATCCCAAATGCATTTTGACGGACATGTAGGAAATAACAATACTGAAATTTGCAATTTATTTGGAAAATTCTTTCAGGAAGTCTACACTTCATATTCTGAAATAGACCGCGACCGCGACTACTTTTCATTTATACCTGAATTCTCAAATGACATTTCCGTCCACGAACTATCTGAACACGAAATTACCACTGCATTAAAAAACTTAGACGCATCAAAAGGACCTGAACCGGACGGAATAGCACCAATATTTTTAAAAATCTAGCAGAAGAATTCACTCTACCATTACTACATATTTTCAACATGTCACTGAAAAATGGAACATTCCCAGAAATATGTAAATCATCCTTTTTAGTGCCAATTTTTAAATCAGGCGCTAAATCGGACATCCGAAACCATCGTGGGATTGTCATTATATCATGCATTCCAAAATTATTCGAAAAACTAGTGAATGATAAAATATTTCAGCAAATCAAAAATCAAATAACAAGCAAGCAGCATGGCTTTTATAAAGGCCGCTCAACAACATCAAACCTTTTAGAATTTGTAACATTTACTGTAAATGCAATGAACAATGGGAACCATGTAGAAACACTCTAAACAGAGTTTAGTAAAGCATTCGACCGTATTGACATACCTTTATTACTCTTCAAACTGCAAAAATATGGCATAGAAAATAAACTATTGAAATGGCTCGAATCATATTTAACGAAACGTGAACAAACAGTTCGCTTTCAGAATATACTCTCGGAACCAATTTCTGTCACCTCTGGCGTATACCAGGGCTCCCACTTAGGCCCTCTTCTTTTTATTTTGTACGTTAATGACATTACCTTTATACTCAAACATCTTAAAGTGCTTATATATGCAGATGACATGAAACTTTTCATGGAAATAAGAAATGTCAAAGACACTGAAATATTCCAAAACGAAATCAATATATTCCACACGTGGTGTAGCAAAAGTCTACTCCAACTTAATGTAAAGAAATGCAACTCAATAACCTTCAGCAGAAAAATTTCAAATGTTCCCATAGACATACACTTAGGCAACCAACTTGTAGAAAAATTGTACGAGATTTAGGCCTAATCTTAGACTCCAAGCTCACGTTTATTGAACATTATAATACAATAATAAATAAAGCAAATAGTATGCTGGGCTTTATTAAACGCTTCTTCACCTACAATTTTGAAGGCCTTTACACAATAAAATCATTATACAATACAATTTTGGAATATTGCAGCATAGTATCCCAAGCAACATATGTAACAAGTTTAGGAAAAAAAATCAAGCTATTTGGTTGAATATCAGTTGTAGGAAAGTGACAATGTATTTTTTCAGACCATTAATTGTTATTAATAGACCACAAACAAGTTTTTTGCTGCTAATCGAACCGTAAAACGTTGACTAAAATAATTATTTTCCATTCAACAACACCGACTATAAACGATGCTTAGTAGGTGGAGCCTATTATGTTTGACAACTGTTAGTTGAAAGTAACTGAATGCTATAGTGGATAGCAGCTGTTAGTGTTTGTTTGCAATAAGTATCATAAAAAGAACAAAACACTTGGAAACTCGTCAAATACTTGCCGACACTTTAACAAAACAAATTTGCAACAACGAGATGGCGTTATCGATGTATCTGTATTCGTTGTTTTTCTTCTGTCAACGAATCAGCCATAACGAGAAGGCGGCCATGATGCTTTCATAAATTTTTGCACCATATTCGAATTGCATATTGGTAGGCGCAATCGAAAACTGCGTCATTTGCCTGGAGCGCTATATCTTATCGTTATTTTTTCATACATTCCTGATTTTATTTGAGGGCGCATTGAAAATATAAACGTAAAATTGAAAAATTCACAGTAAATCTAGATGCGCCGGTGAAATTTAAGTATAGAAGAGCAAAATATTTGCTTTCAAATATTCCAAATTATCTTGCCAAAATAACATCGCATTATTCCAACACCGAAAATTTTCCAAACATAATTGAACTCGATTTGAAACTAGGTGGCAAAATTACGTTTTCATGACAAGTTACAAATAGACTCCGCCTTGGGCTTCTTTGGTGATGAAACAGTTGAGATCATGTTCACCCGGCTAGATTATTGCACGTGATTTGGTTTCATTATTAGATGTTAATATTCTTTTACTACAAAATATGTTGCTTGGGATGGAACCCATACACTGTCCTGTACGAAGAACGCATCGAATCAGTCCACAAACAATTTATTTTGTACGCACTTCGTAAACTAAACTGGACGACATTACCTCTTCCATCGTATAAAGCACGTTGCATGCTCATTAATATACAAACACTCAAAGAACGCCGCGAATTTGCCATGCTTTGCTTTATCAACGACATTATTTCTCAACGTGTACAATCCGCATCATTACTTTCGCAAATAAAATTTTATGTACCTAGCCGACAACTAAGAACTCGTAATTTATTCCAAGAGCAATCTTTTAGGACAAACTATGCTAAAAATAGCCCCATAAATAGAATGATGCGTCATTATAATGAAAATTGTGTAATAATTGACCTTTCCATGTCTAGAAAACAAATCAAATCTGAACTAAACCGTAGAAATAATGTGTAGTATATAAGTAAATATTGTAAAACCATTCTATGTAGTCTACATATACTTGACGAAAATAAATAAATTCAACCTTTCAAAACTGGTAGAAAATATAAATCTATCCTCTAATCCGTGAAATGAAAACCCAGACACACACACTCAAGTACAATGTCGGTTTGATCAATCTACTGACAGTGTACAGATGAACCCCGTCAAAGTACACTCTTGAATGCATCCCTCGCTGATGCGGCACGACAGCAGATGCCATTGATTGCACGGTGAAGCTTCACCGCGTTGGCTCACTGCTGCACGACCGCCATCGTCGTCGTCGTTGTCATCTTCGATGATGATGATGATGATGGTACGATGCGAGCTGTCGAAATTAGCGAAATTAGCTTGGCACGTTCTGAGGGTGGCTACTCGTTCGCCTTGATTGCCGCGACCGGATCTAGTCACCATTGCTTTTAGGAGCCAGTCACAGTGGCTATGTTTCGGTTGATTGGACCGACGTCAAGTGGTTTGCTTTGATGTTCGAGACTTGACAAATAGCTTGTGGAAGATTGTAGGTGGGTATATCAAGTTTCAATAAGATTAAGTAGATTGAAAGGCGTATTTCCACATTTCACTTGAAGGTCCTTAAATTGAGATTAAATCTAAGGTATAATAATTCGAGAACGTCTTACCGCCCATACTATATTTCAGTTTTAGTCACTTTTTTTCACTCTCAAAACTCGTTCCAAAAATTTATGAATCAGATTAGCCGACAGCTCACTTTTTACGTGCTGGTTAACTTCTTCTGTCCATGTCCTGCAAGGAAAGATAACCGAGCAGGAAAAAATCACATCCAAAAAAGTGCCTTCCGGAAGTGGATTATAGCTTCGGTCATATCTTACATCGATGCGATTGCCGTGTGTGAAAAAAAGGACCCCGACCCGAAACCCGGGCAATATTGGCCCATAAAACAGATTTAACGATCATCGGCCACTTGCGGCTAATCCGGTCGGTCCGACCTGGTGTCGGTTCTCGTATACCTTTGGACCGGCGATTTCTTCGCCGACCGAAAATGAAGCGAATATGTAATTGTTTTTATCCCGTCATATTTCATCTTGATGCGGTGCGGCTCCGTAGTTATTCGTGAGTGACTTTTCCATTCTTCTACGATTCGTGTTTTTTTTTTTGCTTGGCCTTTTTGAAATATGACGAGCAATAACAATCGGGTCCGCCCTCTGTTGGCAAATGACGTACAGATCTTTTTTTTCCGAGTACTAGCAGCACTGGGTTGTCCTTTCCACGCCAACGGGTGGGCGGATATACTTATGGAAACCCTTAATAGCCTTGGGCAGAGCAATTTATGACTACAGCACAGTGCTTGAGGAGGCGATAATGGTGGGCTTTCGAGAGTAGTTTCCGAGACACGCGAGCATACGTGATTGAGAGGTGGAAATCGTCAGAAAATAAGATGTTTCTACGTATTTTTTTCTTGATTTCCTTCGATGATGGTTGCTAAATAAAAACCTCACTCGATGATGGATGACGCTGGGAGGGAATTTGTTACGTAAATGCGAAGATGCCGGCTGAAGGCAATCAGCAATGATATATGTTGATGGATGGTTGGCAATTCTAACGGTACAATTCTGAAATCAGGCAAGGAGACTGAAATTTAGAACATGAAATCCTTAAACGAAGATTGTTAATCAGAATTCCCAAATCTGATGCTCGTCATTTTAAATTCCATATTTAAAACCCGGCATCATAATACTGGAATCAAAAATTCGAATATGACTTTCTGAATCAGAACTCTAGAATCCGAAATTTATTATAAAAAATCCAGAAGCCACATTTCAAATTTTTGAGATTATTTTTATTCTGTATGTTCATCGTGTATTCCAAAATTTTAAATTCAGAAATCTGGAATCTTCTGCAGATTGGGTAACCGATTCTCAGTGTACTGGACAGCGGTTCAACTGACCACCAAGAATTATTCCTGATTGGTTCTCGAACTTATGACGAGTGGGTTATGCAACCAGTGGCACACATTCTGAACCGCCAGACCATGGGGTAATGTATCTGAAATACGGGGTTCGAATTTCCGAATGTGATACGCTGAATCGGTTTTTTTAAAAAAAAAGATGGGTGGGTAATGTCTGCGACATAACCGGAGAGATGTAGAATACATAAGGAACACGTTCTTCAAATATGTTGATACTCATTGGAATTTTCGGACAAAAGGTGATTTGGGCGAGGAATATTTCAAATTATTCTTTACAAAAATGATGGTGGTCCTGAAAAGGTACCAGTTTTGTTGGCGTTGTTGGCCTTGGTGAGGGAGATGGCTAACGATGAAATTAATTGTTAGCATGAGGAAGTCGCGTAGTACTGGCCAATGGAAGAACAGATAATAATTGATTCCTGAAAATCAATTTTTCTTTATTCATGTAAATTATACATACTTACAAATCTAACAGAAGATTCCTGATCATATTTCTGAATCATTAGTGCGAACATTGTGTAATTTGGTTAAGTACAATGAAAGTTACAAACTTTCCAAACTCGACCTTCTGTTCCTTCAGAAATATTGAAATGGGGTGTCTATATTAAACCGTTAGTCGTGGTCACAATAAAAAAAGATGGGTGGGTAATGTCTGTCACATAACCAGAGCGTCGTGATTTCAATTCGAGACGTTAATTTAAATCTAATAATATTCAACAGAATCACGTTTGAATGGGAAATTTTCAAATAATTCTCTATGGTAATAATGGTGGTTCTGAAAAGAACCTTTGGTATCGGCGTTGGTGTTGATGGTGATGCGCTGGATCGTTGGATATTTTTGGCATGATAGTTACGTGCCTGGCGAACTGTTTTGTAGCCTCGAACAAAACGACAAGACTGGCTTCTTCGAGTACCATTACGGCTGAACTTTATAAACTTAGCTCGACTTTGAAATCCTGCACAATCTCAAGAATCAGACACTAGTAGAGCCATTTTGTTTGCTATTAGCACGGAGCTGCACAAAAAAATCATATGCAGTTAGTTCACGGGGGCTGCCAAAAGCTTGAATAGAAGCATGCGACTTCAACGTTTCTCTTAAACACATGCAACAACACATTCGTTTTGGTAATACTGATAATAACAGTAGAAAGGAATGGAAAAGCAGTGCACGAAACGAGCGAGAGGATAATTTAATTTTTTTTCCATGTGCAAGCTACTTCTTTCCACACAACGTATTATGTTGCTTGTTGAAAATTTGCTACACACCTTAAAATGAAAGTTTCAGTTTAACTCTCGCTAGAACACAATTGATTGGTCCTGAAAAGAACCGTTGCTTTTATTGTAATTTACGCCCACTCCCACAAACCGACCAAGTAGGCATCACTGGCTTCATTACGGCTGAGTTTTGTAAGCGTAGCTCGACTTTGAAGTAATACACAACCTTACGAACCAGACGCTGGAATGTTAGCCAGCGGATTAGTTGCTCCGTTGCCCTTTAGTTGGGGCGAAATACTAGCATGGCGATAGTTCCTGATCGGTAGTTGGTTGCGATGGGCCACCAGTAGCTGGGGCACTTTTGCGGACCGTAATCATCGCCAACTGCTTTCCTCCGGTGGACTGGCTGCTTGCTAGTGCTTGAACGAATACGAATGATGAGAAAAACCAACCGACCAATATTCATATATGAAAACACGAGAAAGCACTACTATCGCTCTCCCGCTCGTTTTCGTGCCATTCCTGTGCCTTTCCTTTCCGTTCGGCTACCAATACTAGCATAACCAAAACGAATATTCTGTCTTTCCATCGCCTTCAATCTAGTGGCCAGTGCTAGCAAACTTGCATGTTCAGTTTTTCAATAACAACATTCCAACAATATTTTCAAAGAATGTTGCAGATTTGAAAAGAAGGAAGGAGAAGATTTTCGCAAATTTAAATTCTTTTGTCTTATTTGTTAGCGCTGATAAAGGCTATTTAGTTTTCTACTAGCATGGAGCTGCATAAACAAATCGATTTATGCAGTTAATCAACGGAGGTTGCCAAAAAGTTCGAATAAAAGCATGCGACTAGTGTACTTTGCACGTTCTATATTTTATCAATACTAGAGAGGAACAATAAAATAATTCAAATTGTTATAGCGACATGCAATTGTGGCAACACTGGCCATGAGATGGTGGGGGAACACGCACATTCATTTTAGTTATGATGGTAGTAGCAGCAGAAAGGAATGGAAAAGCAGTGCACGAAAACGAGCGAGAGAGGATAATTTAAATTCTCTTTCTTTCTTTCCATACATCGTATTTCTTATATAGCTTTCTGAAAATTATCTTAATCTTAAAATACGTTTATTTAGGCCCAAATGCTGTAGCTTAACGAGGCCGATAATTCATTTTTTTTTATATTACATGTCACATGTTAGTGGGGGAAGGGAAAGCCGTATTTAGGGGCGGCTTGCTCCCCTCTTATGTAAGTAAAGGACAAAGGTAGGAAGTGGGATACATATTGTGTAATTGACATCGTCGTTTGCTGATTGATCATTGTGGCGGATATGCACACTTTGTTGTAGTGTTGTAGTTTCCAGCCTGTAATCGCAGGGGCGAGGGGAGGGTCGATATTTCGGATAATTATTGGCACTCTATATCATCTGCATGTGCGGTATGTCATGATGTTCTGGATAGACGGTTATCAAGAAGAGTGTGCACCGAAGACTCGTGAAGCAATGCCATATTGTAGATACAGGGATAGGTTGGTGAGATTCTACTGTGAATGAGAGAGGGTAAAATGTATTAAACTTGGACATCAATGGTTTTCAAAAAGATATAGATAAGAAAAATATAGGGGTGGTCACGGCTTGCCAGGACGTCCCGGACTGGCACATAGGGTGATCTACCTCGGGCCCGAAGGGAATCTATTAGTTGGGACCTGGCAACACAGTACTCTGCGCACAGCCAAACAACATGCTCGATGTCGTGATAGCCGTTCTCACAAACACAATGATTATTTTCAGCAAGCCCTATACGACGGAGATGCGCGTCAAACGAGTAATGGTTGGACATGATCCTTGACATCGTACGAATAAAGTCCCGATTCACATCCAACCCCTTAAACCAAGCATTCGTTGATACCTTCGGGATAATGGAATGTAGCCACCGTCCCAGATGCCCATTGCTCCATGAGGTTTGCCAACTATCGAGCGTCCTCTGACGAGAGATACTGAAAAATTCGTTGAAGCAAATTGGTCTTTCGTAAGTGTCGCCTTCTAATGCGCCCACCTTGGCTAAAGAGTCCGCCTTCTCATTGCCCGCAATAGAACAATGTGACGGGACCCAAACCAAGGTAATCTGGTAAGATTTTTCAGATAAAGCACTCAGATATTCCCGTATTTTCCCCAGGAAATACGGTGAGTGCTTTCCAGGCTTCGCCGCACGGATGGCCTCAATGGAGCTGAGACTATCCGAAACGATGAAGTAATGGTCTGAGGGCAGGGTGTCAATGATCCCGAGAGTATACTGAATGGCAGCTAATTCTGCGACGTAAATTGAAGCAGGATCATTGAGTTTGAATGAGGCAGCAAGATTTTCGTTGAAGATACCGAAGCCTGTGGACCCGTCGAGAATTGATCCGTCAGTGTAGAACATTTTGGCGCAGTCGACTTGATGGTATTTGTTATAGAAAATATTTGGGACCACTTGTGGGCGAATATGATCCGGAATTCCACAAATCTCTTCCTTCATGGATGTATCGAAAAATACAGTTGGATCAGAAGTATCTAAGAGATGAGCACGGTTGACGTTATATGTAGATGAATTGATGTTCTGTGCCATGTAATCGAAGTACAAGGACATGAATCGGGTCTGAGAATTAAGCTCGACAAGCCTTTCGCAATTTGCAATCACCAATGGGTTCAGAATATCGCATCGAATGAGCAATCGATATGAGAGGTCCCAGAATCGATTTTTCAGCGGAAGAACGCCCGCCAGCACTTCGAGACTCATCGTATGGGTCGAGTGCATGCAACCCAAGGCAATACGCAAGCAACGATACTGGATTCGCTCCAGTTTGATGAAGTGTATGTTCGCAGCGGAGCGAAAGCAGAAACATCCGTACTCCAACACTGATAATATCGTTGTTTGGTACAACCTGATTAGGTCTCCTGGATGGGCACCCCACCATGTTCCAGTTATTGTACGGAAAAAGTTGATCCTTTGTTGGCACTTCTGTTTCAGATACCTAATGTGACATCCCCAGGTACCTTTAGAGTCGAACCATACCCCGAGATATTTGAATGTTGAAGCCTGAGCAATAGTTTGATCCATTAATTGAAGCTGTAGTTGCGCTGGTTCACGCTTTCTAGAAAATACGACTAGCTCAGTTTTCTCCGTGGAGAACTCGATACCCAGTTGGAGAGCCCATGCAGACAAATTGTCCAAGGTATCTTGCAGTGGTCCTTGCAAGTCGACGGCTTTAGGACCTGTAATAGAGACCACACCGTCATCTGCAAGCTGCCTTAGCGTGCAGGAATTGACAAGACATTCGTCAATGTCATTCACGTAAAAATTGTAGAGGAGAGGGCTTAGACATGAGCCCTGGGGAAGGCCCATGTAGCTAAATCGTGATGTCGATAAATCGCCATGCGAGAAATGCATTTGTTTTTCAGACAACAGGTTTAGCAAAAAGTTATTTAAAATTGGCGAAAGACCATGCTGGTGCAACTTCTCATAAAGAATGTTGATCGAAACTGAATCGAAAGCCCCCTTAATATCCAAGAATACTGATGCCATCTGCTCTTTGTTAGCATATGCCATTTGAATTTCTGTTGAGAGCAACGCAAGGCAATCGTTCGTCCCTTTGCCTTTGCGGAAGCCAAATTGTGTATCTGACAGTAAGCCATTTGTTTCGACCCAATTGTCGAGCCGAAACAGGATCATTTTCTCGAACAACTTCCGGATACAGGACAGCATTGCGATCGGACGATACGAATTGTGGTCGGAGGCTGGTTTTCCTGGTTTTTGGATGGCGATGACCCTCACCTGTCTCCAGTCATGTGGGACAATGTTACCCTCAAGAAACCTATTAAATAAATTCAACAAGCGTCTTTTGGCAGAGTCTGGCAGATTCTTCAATAAGTTGAATTTAATTCTATCTGGCCCCGGGGCTTTATTGTTACATGATAAGAGAGCAAGTGAGAACTCCACCATCGTAAACGGTGTTTCGTTCGCGGTATTGTAAGGCGACGCGGCGCGGTAGATTTTCTGTGCCGGGGCGGAATCCGGACAAACCTTCTTGGCGAAATCGAATATCCAGCGGTTTGAATATTCCACGCTCTCGTTAGTACTGTTTCGGTTTCGCATACGTCGGGCCGTGCCCCAAAGAGTGCTCATCGATGTTTCTCTTGTTAACCCGTCGACAAACCGGCGCCAGTAACTGCGTTTCTTAGCTTTCATTAAATTTTTCATTCGCTTTTCTAATATCGCGTACACTCGATAACTAGCAACTAACCCGTCGTTCCGGAAAGTTTTATACGCGGCAGCTTTCTCCGCGTACACGTCTGAGCACTCTTTGTCCCACCACGGGTTGGGAGAACGTTTTTGGGTGTTCACGTCGGGTACTCGTTTCGTCTGAGTTTGAATCGCGCTATCGAGAATCGAGTTGGACAAAAACTTATATTCTTCCTCCGGGGGAAGTATCTGTGTTGAATCGATAGTTTTGGATATCTCAGCAGCGTAGCTCTTCCAATCAATGTTTCGTGTGAGGTCATAGGGAACATTGATTGGTGTCGATGGTCTTGAACCAGTGGTGATTGCAATTACAATTGGTAAGTGGTCACTACCGTGGGGATCAGATATTACCTTCCACTTGCAATCTAACCGTAGTGATGTCGAGCATAAAGATATGTCCAGTGCACTTGCTTGCGCAGGTGGTCTAGGAATTCGTGTCATTTCCCCTGTGTTCAGAATTGTCATATTGAAGTTGTCACAAAGGTCTTGAATTGTCGAAGATCGATTATCGTCGTATAGACAGCCCCACCCCGTACCGTGAGAGTTAAAGTCTCCAAGAAGCAGGCGGGGCGAGGGAAGGTGTTCAATCACGTTGGAGAATCTTCGATATCCCATCATGGCCCTAGGAGGAATGTAAATAGAAGCAATGCAAAGATCTTTGCCTTTGATTGTTGTTTGACAAGCGACAACTTCAATGCCTGGCGTCGAAGGGAGGTTGATTCGATTGAAGGAGTAGCACTTTTTGATCCCTAAAAGTACCCCCCCCATATGAGTCTTCTCGATCCAAGCGGATAATGTTAAAATCGTGGAAGTTGAGGTTTATATTAGAAGTTAGCCATGTTTCACATAGGGAAAATGCATCACAATGATTGTAATTTAGCAAGTGTTTTAATGAATCAATTTTGGGGATAATACTTCTGCAGTTCCACTGTAAAACAGTGATCAGATCCCTGATTCCGTCTAATAAGTTAGCCATCGAAGGATACGATCGCTGTAAGGAGGGGCCATTGTTCAGTCAACTGTTTTAAAAATGTTCTTACTGTTGGTAGAATAGCAACCAGCAAGCTTTTCATAGGATCGGTAATGTTGAAAGCTGTGAATATCCAGTCCACAATGTCAGAAAATTTAAGGAATCCCGTTTTAGGTTGAGTTTCTGACTGTAAAATTGGAGCACTTGGGATTTTTGGTGCCCCGGGGAGTGCTGGGAACTCCTGGTTGTATCTCAATTTCCCAAAACCAGGAGGTATTATCTTCGGATTTGTACCAGCCCTTCCAGTTGATGAATTATTTTTATTTTGTACCCTTGTTTGGGACAACCTAGGACCCTTACGAGGAAGTTCAGGTGAGTTTTGATTAGGTCTTTTCCTAGAGTTTCCAAGCGGAGCCAAAGAATGCCCCTCGCAAGGGTCGTTAGAGGCGTTATCGTCAGTTGGCAAGAGAGCGAATGGGTTTTCGGAGATAAGTGGAACAGCTCTTTTAAGCATTTCTGCGTAAGAGCGTCTGGAGCGATCTTTGGCGGATCGCTTCAGTTTATCCGCGCGAAGTTTGTACGTTGGGCATGTCAAAAGTGCATGCGGATTCTCCCCACAGTAAACACACTTCTCAGCAGGGCTACTGCAAGTATCATCCGCATGGCGTTCCCCACATTTACCGCACCGTTGCTTGTTGCTACAGTAGGTGGCCGTGTGACCTAGCTGCTTGCAATTGGAACAATTCATGACCCGCGGTACAAACAGGCGTACAGGTAGACGAGCTCCTCCCACTTCAACGTAGCTCGGAAGTGCAGATCCGGCGCAGGTTACGCGAAACGAGTCTGATGGATAGTAATTACCATCTTCGATGGACTTTGAGTGCAATTGCTTGCACTCCAAAATCTTAACTGATTGAAGGTTAGGGTCCTTAAAGCGGCCAGCCCCATCATTCATCAGATCATCGACAGTTAGACCCGCATCACTTACCACACCGTCGATCTCCACATCACGAGAAGGGATGTAGACGCGATACTCCAGCGTAAAGAGGCTATTTCTAACGATATCATTGGCCTGTTTCAAGTCAGTAACGACTACGCGCAGTTTGTCTGACTGAACCTTTTTAATCTCGGTTACGGCCGAGTAACGTTTTGTCAGCTCCCGTGCAACAGTTATGCTGTTTAACGGTTTATTTTTGGGCCGAAAGTATACCACCCAAGGACCAGCGGATCCATCCTGGTAAACCTTGACTCGGGGGGGCTGTGAGACATTGGGGGAAAGTGGGGGAAGTGGATCGACCATAACATTATCTGTCTCAGTATCAGATATACGTTCTTCTTCTTCATAATATTCCTCTTCGGAGGGTGATCCTTCTGTTTGTTCCATTTTGTTGCGGGAGCAACACGCTCGACCGCACTGTTTAACTTAAATCAAAATAAAAAATCAAAAGCAATAAAAAGAAAAAAATCGATAAGAAAAGTAAAAAACGAAACACTTCACCAGTTGGTTCCTGACGAGCTGGTAGGTGAATTGATCCTTCGTTTGTTTTATTCGTCACCCGCGTGACCTTCACACATTAGAGCTGATATAGCTCGTCTAAACAAAGCCGTCTTTCAGGCAAGAAAAATGTTTAGTAACGCACTTCACTGCACTACTTTAACTGATATCGCAGGTAACAATTATCACTCGCGGGACTGTTTATTAGTAATGCTTTACTGCAGCCTCTGCCACAGCAAGCACCTTCGTACCACCGAAAAAACTTGAAAATTATTTGTTATACACCATAAAATGTAAATTTCAGTTTAACTCTTATTAGAACACAATTAATTGGTCCTGTAAAGAACCGTTTATTGTTTTATTGCGGGAGCATAATTCAGACGCACTCCCCGCGGACACGGTGAGCCCGTTTAACTCTTATTAGAACACAGATTAGTTTCTCTGTTGCCCTTTAGTTGGGGCGAAATTCTTGCAGGGCGACAGTTCCTGATCGGGTTGCGATGAGTCACCAGTAGCTGGGGCACTTTTTCCGACCGTCGTCATCGCCAACTTCTTTCCTTCGGTGGACTGGCTGCTTGCTAGTGCTTGAACGAATACGAATGATGAGAAAAACCGACCGACCAATATTCATATATGAACACACGAGAAAGCACTACTATCGCTCTCCCGCTCGTTTTCGTGCCATTCCTGTGCCTTTCCTTTCCGTTCGGCTACCAATACTAGCATAACCAAAACGAATATTCTGTCTTTCCATCGCCTTCAATCAGTGGCCAGTGCTAGCAAACTTGCATGTTCAGTTTTTCAATAACAACATTCCAACAATATTTTCAAAGAATGTTGCAGATTTGAAAAGAAGGAAGGAGAAGATTTTCACAAATTTAAATTCTTTTGTCTTATTTGTTAGCGCTGATAAAGGCTATTTAGTTTGCTACTAGCAAGGAGCTGCACAAACAAATCGATTTATGCAGTTAATCAACGGAGGCTGCCAAAAAGTTCGAATAAAAGCATGCGACTAGTGTACTTTGCACGTTCTATATTTTATCAATACTAGAGAGGATCAATAAAATAATTCAAATTGTAATAGCGACATGCAATTGTGGCAACACTGGCCAAGAGATTGTGGGGGAACACGCACATTCGTTTTAGTTATGATGGTAGTAGCAGCAGAAAGGAATGGAAAAGCAGTGCACGAAAACGAGCGAGAGAGGATAATTTAAATTCTCTTTCTTTCTTTCCACACATCATATTTCTTATATAGCTTTCTGAAAATTATTTGTTATGCACCATAAAATGTAAATTTCAGTTTAACTCTTATTACAACACAATTAATTGGTCCTGTAAAGAACCGTTTATTGTTTTATTGCGGGAGCATAATTCAGACGCACTCCCCGCGGACACGGTGAGCCCGTTTAACTCTTATTAGAACACAGATTAGTTTCTCTGTTGCCCTTTAGTTGGGGCGAAATTCTTGCAGGGCGACAGTTCCTGATCGGGTTGCGATGAGTCACCAGTAGCTGGGGCACTTTTTCCGCCGTCGTCATCGCCAACTGCTTTCCTTCGGTGGACTGGCTGCTTGCTAGTGCTTGAACGAATACGAATGATGAGAAAAACCGACCGACAGATATTTATATAATCGCGCTAATATGCACTACTATCGCTTTCTCGCTCGTTCTCGTGTCGTGCATGAGCCTTTCCTTTCCGTCCGGCTTCTAATGGCCTAACCAAAGGAATATGCCGTCTTTCCCCCACCAACTGCTCTCGTCAAGCAACCCAATGCGAATAATCATAAAACAAACATGTAGTGGACCTATATATAAACTTTTCATTATTTTATTGCTCGGTTGGTCCACCATTTTGACGGCTCTGTGCGGGATGGGCTGAAAAATTTCACTTTTCCGAGTCGTTTTCGAAAGATTTTTCAAAACACATTTTTTTGTTATTAGTGCATGTTATACATACTTCAAATTTTAATACAGCATAGAGGAACATATTTGCAACAAATTGGCCTAAAAATCAAATCATTCTGTTTAGTATGATAAAAGTTATTAACGTTCAAAATCTGACGCGGCGCCGCAGCCGATATTTTGAAACGGGACCCCTATATTGAAACCTTAAATGTATTCTACATTAAAATCCTGGGCATGGAAAATAGATTTAGAAACCAAGCTGTAGACCAAGTGGAGGGTAAGTGCTTCTACATAGTCAAATCCGCTTGCCCGTACAATCAAAGTATTTATTTTCCGGACTATTTCAAGAGACTGCTTGCTACTGAAAATCCCAAATTTCTTGCAAGGTATAACCGATGCCGTAGAGTCTCAACCTAGGAAGCAGAAGAAGTTAGTATTAAATACGGACCGAATAATGGTATTGTGTGGAACTCTGTTTTTACTGGCAGAAGGCTATCCACTTTCATTTCCCGAGAGCCTAGGATTGCGAAATTTGGTAGGACCACGGGTATAAGGGCGAACGACAATACCCTTTCTTCAATGGCTATCGATCCTTCAAGGTTGTGTGTTTCGGCTACACAGTCTGCGGTTTACAAAAAACACTATTTTGTCTTCATCCAACGTTTCGGTCCGGTTGGGACCCTTTTCAAGGTTTTCCAAACGGACCGAAACGTCGGTTGAAGACAAAATAGAGTTCGTATTTTTCGTAATCCGAATAATGAAACTCAGAATCCGAAATCTGGAATCTATATTCTGGAATCTGCATTCCGAAATCTGAACTGCGGAGTCGAAATCTAGAATCCGAACTCCGTGGTCTATGGGAATCCTTATTTCAGTATCGATTATTCAGGATTCGAAATTCGAATTGAGGATTATTAAATATGGAATCTGATTCGAATTCGAAATCTGGTATAGGTGAACGGATATACGGAATCTTACCTCCGACATTTGCTTTCAGAACTCGGAACATTTATTCTAAATTGCATGGCCAAAATCTGAAACACAGAGGCAGAAATCACGAATCTGGACACCGGGGTCTGAGTTCCATTGAGCACAAAAGAGAAGTGGTCGAAGATGACTTCCTTGAGGAACACCCCCATGTGATGTGGAATGGATCCGAGAGTATAGTTCCATGTCGCACAGATGCAGTACGATTGGAAAAGTATATTAGTAGTTATCGAACGCGCGCTTACAGAATCATGCTGGTCCGAGCTGTTTCGTTAGTTTTGGTGCGCAGGTCACGGTCGTTTTGATAATACACCATGCGTTAGCCCTTATTTTGGTTGTTTATGTTATCGGTCGTCGGGTCGGTACCGGAACTTTGTGATTTCAGCTGGGAGTGTACCTTCTGTCTAGCGGTAACAATTAGTAGGATGCATGCGGTGAGCGGGATAGTGCTGAATCATGCTGTTTTGATTGAAATGTAGACGCGTATGAAAATCAAATTCACGGAAAATAATTTTCGTCTGTCAGGAGGATTTTGACAGAGAGACAGCTTTCAGCTGTAGGCCAACTCCGATTTTGAACGACCCGAAGGAAAGTTCTTCAAGATTTTTGCCCTTGAGAACTAACTTAAGGACGTCAACAGTTTCGCTGGTATTGAGGTTTTGCTGCACTAAACTTCTGTAGCATTCGGGTCAAAACTGGACATGTGAAAGCAAAACATGTTCATATTGCCAGTGACTTTCACTTTCACGTTGGAGTCGATGTCTGTGGACTAATCCGAACCCCTGTCTAAGCGGAGACGTTTTCGGAAGGCGCTGGAAGTACTACTCTTCATCCATCTCGTTTTTGAGTCCCACGTGTTCGGCATTTCTTTTACATTAATGCAACCAGCGTGCTACCAGTCTTGTCTTGTCATGGCGTATTCACGAATCTTTAGTCTGACAGCCGAAATCTGATATCCAGAATCTAAAATCTGCAATCCACAATCGGACATCAGAAATGTGAAACCCGAAATATGAAAACTTTAATGTGAAATTCAGTATCATTATCCCGGTGTTCGAATTCCAAAATTCTTGAATTTGGAATCCTGAAGGTGATATTAAAAATCATAGATACTAATACGAAAAAACATGATGCCGGAAATTGAATTCCGGAAACTAAATGAGTAATCTTCTATTCATAACTGTAATTGTGGAGCTTAAATCCGGAATCAAACATCAAACATCGGAAATCTGAAATCTTAAATCAGGCAACTGAAATTCGAAGTATGATCCGGAATCTAAAATCCATAATCATAATTCTGGGAACAAAAATTCGGAATATGAAGTTCAGAATCTGAAACACGGTGTCTAAATCCCTGTTAATCTAGATTCTAAAATCCGAATTCTGAAGTCCGAAATCCTAAATCTGAAATCTGCTATCAGAAGCCTACAATCTCTAATCTAATAACCGGATACTGAATGCCGAATTAGGAATTAGGAAATTTCAAATCCGAAAATCCTAATCTGAATCATTATTGAGTTCAGAATCTGAAATCTGGACCCTAAATTGTGGAATCTATAATTCCGAAATCTAAACTGCGGAACCACAAATGTGGAATCTGCGTTCCGTGATCAGAATTTCGGAATCCGGAATTTGAAGTTTGAACTCCTAATTCCAACACCAAAATTCTGAAAACATTCACATTTAAAATCACTCAGCGCTCTGGAATATGGAATTTTTAATCTTACATCCGGAATGTGAAATCGAGCATAAGATAAAATAAATAACACATTGAACTAATATAGCATGATTCCAGCATTTGAATTTCAGAATTCTTAATTCAGGATCTGGAATCACAAAATCCTGAATCTGAAATCAGGTAACTGAAGCCTGAATTCAGGTATTCGAAATCCGGGCTCTATAATCCAGAATCTGGAATCTGAATTCCGGTATCGGTAATTCGGAATCCGAAATGCTAATTTCGGATTATGAAATACGGAAACCGATTCGATTTCGAAATACGGAGTCTTATATAAGTGTTTCTGTTCTCCGATATCTGCTTTCGGAAGTCGGAATCTTCATTTTGAACTGCAAGACCAGAATCTGAAATACAGAATCAGAAATGCGGAATATAGACACCGGACTTTGACTTTACATTAAAACGAGTCTGGTTCTGACCAGTCTTCCCAAATGAACATTAAACACCATGTTCGCTCTAGTTCTGTGCTCATCCTCTACCCACATTTCGTGTGCAAACTCGAACGCGCTAATGCGTACCAAAACACGTGCACGTGTTCGTCTGCACATCCGAATCCCATGTACGTACGCGGTGTTCGCACACACAGGTTCTTGATACTAGCTTTCTCTTTCTCTCATTCGTCATCACTAGCGTTGACTCATTCTGTTTTGTGTTTGCCTTTCTTGTGTACGCACACGGTGTACGTACACAGTGTTTAAACGTAAGTTTGCACATCGTTCGCTTGGGTTCGGTGTTCGATGCAAACCTGTACACAAAGACAAAGCATGTTTGAGGTTGAATGCGTGCACGAAATTTTGTACACGGGTGCAAACTTGTCGATGTTCATGGGAAGACTGGTTCTGACATTTGTTCAACATTTGCATATTACCACGAATATTGATCCGATGATGTTCCGACCTTAGTCCAACATTGATACAACGTTGATCCACCATTGGTTCAACATGTACCCGTCATGGATCCGATACCGAGCCGATATTGGTACGAAATTGATTCGAAATTGGTCCAACAGTAATCTAATATAAGTCCTACATTTGCCCTTCATTGATCCGAAATTCGTTCAATATTAGTTCGACATTGACTTGTCAGACGGTCCAAATGGGTTAGCATTGGTTAGATATTCTTCGGATATTGGTCCAACGTTGGTTCAACATTCGCTTGATCATCATTCAGGTACTCCAAATCATGATCGAATGTATTTAAAATTTTCAGGATACTCGATCTTGGGCCACAAGGTTCCAATCTCTTTGAACATTCGCCGCACGCGCATCTTCTTCGATTTTCACAGTTAGTGTGGAATCTGTCTCAAAATCGATTTCTTCAAGGCTGGCTGCTGAGCATAATTGGATATTCGACATTCGCACTACATGTCCAGCCCACTGTAGTCTGTCGTGTTTTATCGGTCGCTGAAGGGGGGTGTCTGGTGTAAACATCGGCTTCATTCTAACTCGCATAATTGTAAGTATTGAACCTCTAGAATAGTCTCCTGTAATCGCGATGACCATGCTGAACTTTTTTTTGTTTTAAATAGTCCTGTGTTCCTCGCGCGTATTTGCTGTAACACACGCCGAGTTCAATTTATCGGCAATTTTAATAGCGTTATTCTTGAAACCGCATTTTTAAAATTGGCGAACACGATAACTTAAAAACTATTCAACTGATTGACGTGTATTTTTTATGAGAATGCAAAACTGAATAAAAAATTTTTCCCATTATTTTGAATTAAAAAGAGCAAATTATACATTAAAATAAGAGATTTTTCGGTTTTTATGATGTCATTTTATCGAAATTTCAACTTTTTTCTATTTTTTAGGTTCATCAAGGAACTACATGTCTAAGCTTTATAAATATTACTTAATTTCATGTTTCAGACAATTTTATCAAGAGTTATCATGTTATTCATGTCCGCCGTGGCGCTCCTCGACGTGGAAATGGTTGGACGTTTACTCTTGGAACGTTCGTATGTGTGGCTCTGAGAGACTGAAAAATACTTCTTTCGTACATAATGAAAGTATAAATTGATCTTAACATTACACAAAAGATCCATTGCTGCCTTGCCCTCACGCTCCCCTTAAATATCAGCATGGTTGTATACTTGTTACAGCTCGTAGTTCGTGCGTCAACGTCATTCTCCCTTTTTCTACCGTGCCGCTGTATATTAAACGCATAATTCCCTCAAACATACTGACCATTCGGTAGTCTATTTCTTTCAATTTCCATGCCTCATGGTAGTATAGAGCAATAGGGAGTATCAGCGATTTATATAATGCTAGTTTTTTACCTCGCGACCAACAAAGTTATCACATGTAACTAGTCTTCCTAGATTTATAAATTCGTCGAAAACCTTGCACCGTACTCCATCGATTTTCACCTCGGAACCAACACTGTTCGGACTGCCTCGCTCTCTAACAGAACTTTGTCTTGTCAGCCCGATTATCGTAACCTTTCTTTTAAAAAGTAAAAATGCCTCTCCCACTGCTCTACGATCAACGCCAATTATAACGATGTCGTCCCTGAAACCAAGAGGCGTGTGAGATCTCTTGATGATGCTCGCATGTTCAAGCAGCATCTACCACCGCTCGCTTCGTTTCAACGAATCGTACGGCGCCTTAAAATCTACCAAAAAACAAAAAAACAAACAAAATCCGCCAATTGTATTCCCAGAATTTGTCACAGGGTAAACTATTGGTACGTCATCCTTCCCGAAACCTGCTATGGTATTCACCGAGAAAGTATCAGATGAGGTATATGAGCCTATCTAGATAGGCAATAGTGATATTTTTTAAGGCGCACCCGGTAGCCGGTGCCCTTAATATGTTTAACCAAAATCACAGTTGTATTTTTTCTAGTCTGAACAAATAGGGCACATTTTCTAAAAGAACATACTTGGGGGCTGGTGTCCACTAGAATGTCGAAAACAATGTTATCTTTCTACGGAAAAACTTAGTTTGGAAGCTGTATGCCATTCGGCGGTAGAAGCCAACAATTGTTCCACTGGGTTCTTGCTTCAATGTTGTAAGAAACAGAAAAGAGGACTTTTTCAATTCCTGATTCTTTTAGAAATTCTAGTTTATTATTTTTTGTTGGAGACGAACCACTGCGACCAGTATTAAGATCTATTGTGGTAGTTTATTATATTAGAATAGTAAATTAGTAGGGGAGAGTGGCTACGCTTGATCCCATTTTTGTTTGTTTCTCATAACTGCTAACCACCTATCCTGACAAATTAATTAATAAGATTACCTTTAACCACAGTAAAACGCGGAAACGTGGAAATGTGGAAACGTAGAAAAGTGGAAACCTGGATACGTGGCAGAAACGTGGAAGAAACTTGGAAGAAAATTGGACGAAACTTGGAAGAAACTTGGAAGAAACTTGGAAGAAACTTGGAAGAAACTTGGAACAAACTTGGGAACAACTTGGGAAAATTGGAAAAATTGAAAAATTGAAAAATTGGAAAATTGGAAAATTGGAAAATTGGAAAATTGGAAAATTGGAAAATTGGAAAATTGGAAAATTGGAAAATTGGAAAATTGGAAAATTGGAAAATTGGAAAATTGGAAAATTGGAAAATTGGAAAATTGGAAAATTGGAAAATTGGAAAATTGGAAAATTGGAAAATTGGAAAATTGGAAAATTGGAAAATTGGAAAATTGGAAAATTGGAAAATTGGAAAATTGGAAAATTGGAAAATTGGAAAATTGGAAAATTGGAAAATTGGAAAATTGGAAAATTGGAAAATTGGAAAATTGGAAAATTGGAAAATTGGAAAATTGGAAAATTGGAAAATTGGAAAATTGGAAAATTGGAAAATTGGAAAATTGGAAAATTGGAAAATTGGAAAATTGGAAAATTGGAAAATTGGAAAATTGGAAAATTGGAAAATTGGAAAATTGGAAAATTGGAAAATTGGAAAATTGGAAAATTGGAAAATTGGAAAATTGGAAAATTGGAAAATTGGAAAATTGGAAAATTGGAAAATTGGAAAATTGGAAAATTGGAAAATTGGAAAATTGGAAAATTGGAAAATTGGAAAATTGGAAAATTGGAAAATTGGAAAATTGGAAAATTGGAAAATTGGAAAATTGGAAAATTGGAAAATTGGAAAATTGGAAAATTGGAAAATTGGAAAATTGGAAAATTGGAAAATTGGAAAATTGGAAAATTGGAAAATTGGAAAATTGGAAAATTGGAAAATTGGAAAATTGGAAAATTGGAAAATTGGAAAATTGGAAAATTGGAAAATTGGAAAATTGGAAAATTGGAAAATTGGAAAATTGGAAAATTGGAAAATTGGAAAATTGGAAAATTGGAAAATTGGAAAATTGGAAAATTGGAAAATTGGAAAATTGGAAAATTGGAAAATTGGAAAATTGGAAAATTGGAAAATTGGAAAATTGGAAAATTGGAAAATTGGAAAATTGGAAAATTGGAAAATTGGAAAATTGGAAAATTGGAAAATTGGAAAATTGGAAAATTGGAAAATTGGAAAATTGGAAAATTGGAAAATTGGAAAATTGGAAAATTGGAAAATTGGAAAATTGGAAAATTGGAAAATTGGAAAATTGGAAAATTGGAAAATTGGAAAATTGGAAAATTGGAAAATTGGAAAATTGGAAAATTGGAAAATTGGAAAATTGGAAAATTGGAAAATTGGAAAATTGGAAAATTGGAAAATTGGAAAATTGGAAAATTGGAAAATTGGAAAATTGGAAAATTGGAAAATTGGAAAATTGGAAAATTGGAAAATTGGAAAATTGGAAAATTGGAAAATTGGAAAATTGGAAAATTGGAAAATTGGAAAATTGGAAAATTGGAAAATTGGAAAATTGGAAAATTGGAAAATTGGAAAATTGGAAAATTGGAAAATTGGAAAATTGGAAAATTGGAAAATTGGAAAATTGGAAAATTGGAAAATTGGAAAATTGGAAAATTGGAAAATTGGAAAATTGGAAAATTGGAAAATTGGAAAATTGGAAAATTGGAAAATTGGAAAATTGGAAAATTGGAAAATTGGAAAATTGGAAAATTGGAAAATTGGAAAATTGGAAAATTGGAAAATTGGAAAATTGGAAAATTGGAAAATTGGAAAATTGGAAAATTGGAAAATTGGAAAATTGGAAAATTGGAAAATTGGAAAATTGGAAAATTGGAAAATTGGAAAATTGGAAAATTGGAAAATTGGAAAATTGGAAAATTGGAAAATTGGAAAATTGGAAAATTGGAAAATTGGAAAATTGGAAAATTGGAAAATTGGAAAATTGGAAAATTGGAAAATTGGAAAATTGGAAAATTGGAAAATTGGAAAATTGGAAAATTGGAAAATTGGAAAATTGGAAAATTGGAAAATTGGAAAATTGGAAAATTGGAAAATTGGAAAATTGGAAAATTGGAAAATTGGAAAATTGGAAAATTGGAAAATTGGAAAATTGGAAAATTGGAAAATTGGAAAATTGGAAAATTGGAAAATTGGAAAATTGGAAAATTGGAAAATTGGAAAATTGGAAAATTGGAAAATTGGAAAATTGGAAAATTGGAAAATTGGAAAATTGGAAAATTGGAAAATTGGAAAATTGGAAAATTGGAAAATTGGAAAATTGGAAAATTGGAAAATTGGAAAATTGGAAAATTGGAAAATTGGAAAATTGGAAAATTGGAAAATTGGAAAATTGGAAAATTGGAAAATTGGAAAATTGGAAAATTGGAAAATTGGAAAATTGGAAAATTGGAAAATTGGAAAATTGGAAAATTGGAAAATTGGAAAATTGGAAAATTGGAAAATTGGAAAATTGGAAAATTGGAAAATTGGAAAATTGGAAAATTGGAAAATTGGAAAATTGGAAAATTGGAAAATTGGAAAATTGGAAAATTGGAAAATTGGAAAATTGGAAAATTGGAAAATTGGAAAATTGGAAAATTGGAAAATTGGAAAATTGGAAAATTGGAAAATTGGAAAATTGGAAAATTGGAAAATTGGAAAATTGGAAAATTGGAAAATTGGAAAATTGGAAAATTGGAAAATTGGAAAATTGGAAAATTGGAAAATTGGAAAATTGGAAAATTGGAAAATTGGAAAATTGGAAAATTGGAAAATTGGAAAATTGGAAAATTGGAAAATTGGAAAATTGGAAAATTGGAAAATTGGAAAATTGGAAAATTGGAAAATTGGAAAATTGGAAAATTGGAAAATTGGAAAATTGGAAAATTGGAAAATTGGAAAATTGGAAAATTGGAAAATTGGAAAATTGGAAAATTGGAAAATTGGAAAATTGGAAAATTGGAAAATTGGAAAATTGGAAAATTGGAAAATTGGAAAATTGGAAAATTGGAAAATTGGAAAATTGGAAAATTGGAAAATTGGAAAATTGGAAAATTGGAAAATTGGAAAATTGGAAAATTGGAAAATTGGAAAATTGGAAAATTGGAAAATTGGAAAATTGGAAAATTGGAAAATTGGAAAATTGGAAAATTGGAAAATTGGAAAATTGGAAAATTGGAAAATTGGAAAATTGGAAAATTGGAAAATTGGAAAATTGGAAAATTGGAAAATTGGAAAATTGGAAAATTGGAAAATTGGAAAATTGGAAAATTGGAAAATTGGAAAATTGGAAAATTGGAAAATTGGAAAATTGGAAAATTGGAAAATTGGAAAATTGGAAAATTGGAAAATTGGAAAATTGGAAAATTGGAAAATTGGAAAATTGGAAAATTGGAAAATTGGAAAATTGGAAAATTGGAAAATTGGAAAATTGGAAAATTGGAAAATTGGAAAATTGGAAAATTGGAAAATTGGAAAATTGGAAAATTGGAAAATTGGAAAATTGGAAAATTGGAAAATTGGAAAATTGGAAAATTGGAAAATTGGAAAATTGGAAAATTGGAAAATTGGAAAATTGGAAAATTGGAAAATTGGAAAATTGGAAAATTGGAAAATTGGAAAATTGGAAAATTGGAAAATTGGAAAATTGGAAAATTGGAAAATTGGAAAATTGGAAAATTGGAAAATTGGAAAATTGGAAAATTGGAAAATTGGAAAATTGGAAAATTGGAAAATTGGAAAATTGGAAAATTGGAAAATTGGAAAATTGGAAAATTGGAAAATTGGAAAATTGGAAAATTGGAAAATTGGAAAATTGGAAAATTGGAAAATTGGAAAATTGGAAAATTGGAAAATTGGAAAATTGGAAAATTGGAAAATTGGAAAATTGGAAAATTGGAAAATTGGAAAATTGGAAAATTGGAAAATTGGAAAATTGGAAAATTGGAAAATTGGAAAATTGGAAAATTGGAAAATTGGAAAATTGGAAAATTGGAAAATTGGAAAATTGGAAAATTGGAAAATTGGAAAATTGGAAAATTGGAAAATTGGAAAATTGGAAAATTGGAAAATTGGAAAATTGGAAAATTGGAAAATTGGAAAATTGGAAAATTGGAAAATTGGAAAATTGGAAAATTGGAAAATTGGAAAATTGGAAAATTGGAAATTGGAAAATTGGAAAATTGGAAAATTGGAAAATTGGAAAATTGGAAAATTGGAAAATTGGAAAATTGGAAAATTGGAAAATTGGAAAATTGGAAAATTGGAAAATTGGAAAATTGGAAAATTGGAAAATTGGAAAATTGGAAAATTGGAAAATTGGAAAATTGGAAAATTGGAAAATTGGAAAATTGGAAAATTGGAAAATTGGAAAATTGGAAAATTGGAAAATTGGAAAATTGGAAAATTGGAAAATTGGAAAATTGGAAAATTGAAAAATTGGAAAAGTAGAAAATCGAAAAATTGACAAATTGACAAATTGTCAATCAAAAGGTAAATTTCAGATTTCCAATTATAAACTTGCTAATTTCGCTCTTTTCCGTCCTCATGTCTCAGTTTCCAGTTCTCCATTCTAGTCTCTCAATTCTTGTTTCTCAATTTCTCATTCCCCATTTCTCAATTCTCATTTCTTATTTTTTTGTCCTTTCTCATGTCTGAGTTTTCATTTCTCCTTTCTCGTTTCTCTGTTTTCATTTCTCATCTTTTTACTCATCTTTCATTTCTTTTTTCTCATTTTTCATTTCTCCTTTCTCATATCAGTTTTGAGTTCTCCTTTCTCATTTCTCATATCTCAACCCTCCTTTTCAGTTGATCTTTCTCATTTATCAGTTCGCAGTTTTCAATTTTCTCTTCCCATTTCTCATTTTTCATTTTTTATTTCTCACCACTCATTTCTCTTTTCATTTTTCTCCTTTCTCATGCCTAATCTTTCATTTCTCTCTTCTTGTTTCTCTGTTCTCATTTCTCAATTTTTCACTCATTTCTCATTTCTAAGTTTTCTTTTCTCGTTTCTCATGTCTCTAGTTCTTGTTTTTCAATTTTCTTTTTTAAGTTCAACTTTTTTATTTCTTATTTCTCGCTTCACATTTCTCATTTCACTTATTTCCTTTTCGATGTTAAATATTTCATTTCTCCTTTCTAGTTTTTCATTTCCATTATCTCATTTCTTATTTCTCATTTCTCTTTTCTCCATTCTCATGTCATTTTTATTTTAATTTCTCCTTTCTCATTTCTAATTTTTATTTATCCGTTCTCCTTTTTCATGTCTCAGTTTCTTTTTCTCCTTTCTCGTTTTCTGTTGTCATTTGTCGGATCTCATTTCTCATTTTTTTACTCATTTTTCTGGTCTTCTTTTTCATGTCTCAGTTTTGAGTTCTGCTTTCTCAGCTCCCATTTCTCAATTTTCATTTCTCAGTTCAATTTTTTTATTACTTGTTTTATTTTCTCCCTTTTTATGTCTCGATTTTGAGTTTCTATTTTTCGTTTCTCAGTTCATATTTCTCATTCTTCTTTTCTCCTTTCTCACGCCTTATTTTTTTCTCCTTTCTCGTTTCGCTGTTCCTATGTTTCATTTTTCTTTTCATTTTTCTCATTTCTTATTTCTCATATCTCAGTTCTCATTTATCATTCCACTTTCCTACTTTCTCATGTTTTATATTTCATTTCTCCTTCCTCGTTTTTCATTACTCGTAGAACATTTCTCAATTCTTATTTCTTATTTCTCTTTTCTCCCTTCTCATGTCAGCGTTTTCATTTTTCCTTTCTGCTTTTTCTGGTTTCATTTCTCATTTCTCGAGTCATTTTGAGTTTTCCTTTCTCGTTTCCCTGTTCTTATTTCTCAGATTTCTTTTCTCATATCTTATTCCTCCTTTTCAGTTGTTATTTGTTATCATTTTTCATTTCTCATTTCTTACCACTAAATTCACTAATCAACTTTTAATAACTTATACCATCATTTCTTCATAGAAAAACATTTTAGATTAATTAATTGTGCCAAGTACGATATGAAAATTATATTTTTCTATTTCTATTCATTTCGAAAGTGTTTGAGAGAACTAATGATAGGGATCAAGAATACCTACTGTTACAGGGATCAAAGATACCTGTTGTATGAGGTGAACAAAAAAATTTTTTTTGGATGTGTAGTGAAACTTTTTATTAGAAAAACGGGTTTTTCTAGGGAAAAGCCCTTAGAAAGTAATCGTACTTGAAAATATTCATAAATAATTAGTTCGACGATTTCATACAACCGTTAAAAAATTTGTGAAAAGATCTTCGAGATGAATTTAAACACGTATTTTCTAAAATTTTACACTCATAAACGACCAAATACTTCATTTTCTTTTTATATTTTGATAACTTTATGCATATAGATTAGGAGATATGGCCAGGGAATCAAATATCTCCAAGGATCAATTGTCCTTACTCTCCCCTACTCATTCTAGTTGTTAAAATAATAACAAATGACACGACTAGACTATTTGATGCCTTTTTGCTAGTTTGTCTTTTGTAAATAATATTTGAAATAAGTACTCTTCATCTTGCTATTCACCGTTACGATCTTCCTAAAATGCATTTATAGGCACGTAAATTTTAGCACGATTTTGATTCGAATCCCCATCCCTACTAACTATTTGTCTCCACCCGTGACACTTGTGGAGTGCGCAGTACTATGTACGGTCTCTAGCAGTAAGAAGTGGCGGACTAACATTCCTTCCCTTTTCTGCCGAGATGTATATTCGGGCCTGGCCGGCTCCGCTATTGATCAAAAAACATCATGGGATTACCAGAAGTTGTACATTAAAAGGTGACTTATTGATATTCCAGTTTCAACTGTTTTAAAGAACTTGTTCGCAGTATAAAACAATAAAAACCCAACTTTCCAAGGTGACTTTTGTCAGGTATATGGCTATTCTATGATACATATGGGGTTGCACTCTCAAAATAAGATTATTAATGTTGTTCAGCTTTCTGCGCGTAAATGAAGGCGGCTAAGCCCAACAATTTGTGCAATAAATCACTTGCGAGTATTCTAGTAGGAACAAGGGCGTCTATATTGACTTTCCAGGGCCAAAAAATCTATGACCCTATAGTAGATAAGGGAAGAATGATGCACGCTAAATTCATATCCTCCTTTTAGAATTTCCGAAATTCTCTTTGGAAAAAATATTATCCGCCTACTGCGACCGCTCAGCAATAGTCAAAAAGAATTATCTCCACTACTAAACAGTCCAAGCATTATCCGATGTGCCTTACATCAGTGTAATGTTTTCCCTTATCACAGCAGGCGCCAAAGCAAACCCGAACCATCAGCCGGGATCCCTCATTACGATCCTTTGTTCCACAAAGCGGTGCCAAGCGCCGATAAAGCATCCACAATTTGACGCCCCATATGGGACAAATAACGAACAACCCCGGCAGATGCCTTATCTCACTTATTTCACTCCCTACTACTCCCCTACCAAACCGTCACTAACCAGCAGCAGAAAAGCAAAAGGGAAAACTGCGCTTTCTATTTTGCATAATTTGCCAAATAAATCCCCATCACAGGAGCATCACGAAACCTTTTTAGTCGCTCGGAACAACGGAACGGAACGAAGGCACGGTACGACGAACGCAAAAAATTACTCGCCTATTGAATGTGACATCATCGACAATCAACCCCTCGGCCCCGGAGGAAAGGGAATAAAAATGCGATGCGGTCGTTCTATCCTTTTTTTTCGTTTCATCTTGCCAACTCGCACAAATTCCTCGGGATGATGCGAAATTTGTTCCCACTCCGAGCGAACGGATAAACACTGATGAAATATTTGTCCCCGGTATACAGTTAATCAAAAGCAGATTTCGGTGTCCCTTGTTGTAGTCAGTTCTCCGAGATGAGATACCCCTCGGTCAGAGATTCATCGGTCTGTCGAACGGAGCGAAAGCGAATTGACAACTTGTTATTTTCGAATATAAGCGATCTTATCGGTTTGGGGACTGAATTCGATTCAAATCTTTTTGGTGTCTTTTCCCGGAAGTGGCAGCGCCCCCAAAACAGACCGGATGATTTTACGATTCCAATCCGAGACATTTCCATACGGATGGGCTGCGATAATCGGTTGTCGGGGGTTTTCGGAGGAGCGTTGAGCTCCGACAAACCATCAGAAATGAAAGATATCCCTTGTGGAGTTTGGGGAGGTACGTTTTTGTCGGTTCTGGTAGAAAGGCAAATGTTACGAAATGAAATGGTAGGATTGGTATCGCGAAGATCAGGAAGGGTCGGATGAGGCGTATTATTATCCTTTCAATTTTTTCCGTTACTTGATTATTCGTCGGTTCGGATTGGTGGGTAGGCAGGGAAATGGTGAAGGATTTGCATGTAGAAGAACTCTTCTTTAAAAAGGATGTAGAAAGATCAAATCATATGAATTGTAGACGATGTTGTGTCTAAATATAGGAATTTGAGTACGGTTAAAATTGTGTGTTGAGTTTCCACTCTTAGGAAAAGGTCAAAAGCTTTAAATTTATCTTAAGAGGATGATGATTGAACAGATGAAGATTCCAAGGGAATATTTCTACAGATCCATAGCGATAGGTTCAATACGTAATCTGTGAACAATAGCATATTCGCATATTCAACATAAAACATAACGCCTTAATCCTTGCTACCTTATTAACATTGACGAATTGTGTTTTTTTGTTTTACTATCAGAAATCAGTAGCGACTAGCTCAAATGGCACGTCCCCCATGTTGATCAGAGATTTGTGCCTCGCCATGATTTGTCTTTTCATCATTTCCTTGATGGGAAGGATTGGGGTAGTGGTAAGGTTAGAGATAAGGAAAATAACGACACAGAGAACATCGACAATACGGTAGTATTCTTCACTCCCAAGGGACTAAAGACACTTCTCGATGAGCGGATATTGAGATAACGGAAAGACAACACCCCCGAAGAGATACTGTCATTCAAATTCGGTTTAAACCGAATAAGGTTTATAGACTATCTCCAATCCTTCTTGGAAGCCATAGTTCAGTTCATAACCCATTTTCGTCAGAAATACTAAAAATGGGTCGTCGATACTGCAAAAATACTGCTGTATTTTCTCTGTAATCGACTAGGATCTCAGAATTCTGCCAGCCTGCGAACAAGTATTTTGAATATTTAGCCTCTTCAAAACGTCAGAACTCTTTAAACATTTCTTGGGATTCCAAGGAATGAAAAGGAATACCTTATTTTGATGAAGGCTATATGCTGCCGCTCTACGCTTAATTGTCTCATGTGTATATGGAATCCCATAGCACATGGGACAGTTATGCTTATAGCGGCAGTATTGTTCAACAATAAAACAGAAGTTTTCCTCCAATTTTTGTTTCAGCCAGATACAGATTTGTTGGTTATCCGGTGAGAACCAAACAATGCCGTACCTTCCTTAAGCCAAGTCCACTGAAGCTTAGAACGAAAGAGTTAGGAAGGATTGAAAAGAGATACCCGTGAAGATCTTTTGACAAATCGTCGTTAAGCTCAACCGCAAAGGATGATAGGTTATAATATCTTCACGCCTGTCTCTTTTCAATAACTCTTTTATCCCCTTTCATTCCCAAACAAACGCCAGCAGACTAACGCCGAGTCGCATTCCACAGGAAAAACCTACAGCAGCCAGAGTTTGTCCATATCAACCAGCGCCGAGGGAGCTACTCGATACCGTCGATTATCGGCGTCTTCGGGAATCCTGTTGACTAGTCGGAAGTATCGAAACAAATCGCCACCGGCAAATGCATCCAGGAAGGGTAATTACCCACTCGAAATTTTGAACAAACTTATAGTTTGAAAATTGCCGCACACAAAGGGTGTACGGAATCAAATTTCATCCCTTTCAAAAATTTTATAACTGTATTTTCTGTTTAAAGTTTTGGTGAAATTAGTTCAATGGCGAACTCTGAGCGCATCGTGTCGTCCACTGCTGCTTCTTAGTCGCTATCGAAGAAGATTCCTCCCTCCAAGGAAGTACCGTTATTGCGCTAGGGCCAGACCAATCACGCGCTCCTCACACTTAAGATAGATAAAAAATCACCAAAGCTGGATTACTTTTCAAGAGGCCAACACAACATCATTTGTTGTCAAGTAATGTCAGATTCAGCCTTCTGATAGTGAAGTGAAATGTTTATTGAGAAACCAAACGTGACTAAAAGTCAATTTTTTTTTTCAATTTCTTTACATCACGAACATTGTACTGCCTACGTTCTTGTTCAGAACGATTCTTGTGAAATATAATTTAGGACGTTCGAAAGATTAATTTTATTGACGTATTGTAATTGATTTTCTAAGATTCTCACTTCAGATCCAGGGAAGGTCTTCCGATTTGAGTTTGAGCTGTCATAGGTTTTTATTCCATTAACTGTGACTGATGTTGAATGCAATCGTTTACAGTATTCACTGGCTGAAATATGGGGTTAAAACAGCTTCAGCAGATTCGCGCAAACCAAACTCATCTCGGTGACCACGACGTCAATTTCAACTTCTTTCGTAGGTACTTACACGCGGTATGCCTTCGAAATCGGGTCATCACCTGTAATGTCATTTGAATAAAATCACAATTATTTACCGTGAGCTATAGCTTGGTTGTCCTTGTTTGATAGGGCAGACGGTCAGGCGCGTCAGTCTCGTAAGTCACAGTCCGAAAATTGCAACAACCCGGAATGATCCGGATGGAACCCAGACACACTGGAGTGAGAAGTAGTCACGTTTACCACTCATACACCGAGACTCAGTGGTATACGTTCAAAAGCGTATACTGTATTTCGATGGCGCTTTCGTGTATTCAGCAGAGTTTCATGAAACCTGATAACGTATCTAATTCGGTTAGCACCACAAATTTCATTGAAGGAGCACTTCCATTTGTGAAAATCTGTTTTATACTACAATGAAAAAGTTCAACCCTTCTGCATCTCCTCCCTACTCATACTCCAGTATGGAAGTTTTCTGCAAGAGCGACAAGCTTACTTGTACGGAATCAAATTGCGCACGTACCTGTGAACTACGGACATCTCTCACCGCGCCATTACACAGTGGTTTTTTTTCGCCAAATCGTGCGATCATTTAATTACGCCTAAATCGTTAGACTTGGGTCAACGATGTCAATGTCTTCGAAAAAATTTGTGACCATTACAAATCCTTTCATATTGTGTTATTATTTTGGTGATTAATCTCCCTAAAAGTGAGATATATATACTAACTTTCTTGCAAGTGCATATATTAAAATTATGTCTTTGGCAAAGTTGAAGAGTAAGCTTTTGCCAACAACTTTGCTGAAGACATAAAGTCTTCATCTTTAATATCTTCAACATTATTGCTGTTTTTTTGTGGCTGAATCTTTTAAAACAAATTCATTACTATAACTTTTAAATGTCACTCTGACAAGTTCGTTATGTTCTGTAAAAAGTTTAAATTATCGAAATGGACAACTTTCTATATTACGACAACGGCTTATCTCGTGCATTTTCTAAATTATATTGAAATTTTTAAAATATAAAGTGTTTCAAATGGTCTATGGTTGTTAGTGGGGAAACGTCTGAGTTTACGTCAATAGTGCTATCGGACTACTTATCAAGAATTGCTAGGTCTGTCATTTGCGGCTATGATTTTCGTGATTAATCTTCCTATAAGTGAGATTTTTCAAGTAAATAAAAAAAGAGCTTTGGAAGAGTTGTGGAGATTGCTTTCATGAATATTTTTTTTATGAATGCATGAAGTTTCTTCTTGTAATGCTTAAGAAGTTATTGCTCGTTATATTTGGATGACCCCAAAAAATATTTCTTTAAATAGGGGGAGCCCACGTGTCGCCATTGTGGTTATAAGGCACATCGTGATAGAGGATGTATGGAAAACAAAAGGGTCCTGGGCGAACGAGATGGAGCATTCGTTAACGATAGGATGGATCGAGCAAGAGAATCATATGCCCAAGTGCTATCGAAACCTGGAGAACTGAACATGACCATAGAGCGGGGAGAAGAAGGACCACGTGCTACCGATAAGACCATTGCAGCTATTGGTGAGAGTACAAAAGCGGCCGGTAGTAGTTCGATGATATTAGGTGACCAGAACCCAATTGTCAACCAAACACAGATATCATTGCAGTGCGGTTCTGAAATGGATGAACATCACTTGCACAACAAAGCTCAATTTATGGAGTTGGATTCTGAGCTGGAATCCGATACTAATTTATCAGAAACTAATACTACTAATCGTAAAAATGACATAAAATCAAATGCTAACACATTCGTTATCGAGCACTCAGTCGAGATAGAAGTCTTTTGTCATCGGTCCGTACACGCTATAGCGACAAATAGTGTTAATCCGCGTTCAAGGTTATTTACACACTCTGCGCCTAGCTGAGGTTTCAGTATTTTTTCCCTTCTTTTGTGTTTCTGTTTCTGAGTACCGTTAGCCGGTCAGTGAAGTGAAACAGTGTTCTTCTAGTAAGCCGTCTGGATACCGTTACATACACAAGCTAAGTATTAGTTTTCGTTTCCCCTTCTTGGTTGTCTTAATAACGTGCACTGGGCAATAGGCCCGTGCAAAAATGACTTCCCCTGACGGCGGTTCATCTCAAGGTGAGATGGACGTCGAAATAAAATCGGCTCCCCGGCTCAAGGTATATCCGAGCTCGGCCACCGGGCCATTTGTGATCTTCTTTCGGACCAAAGAAAAAAAGTGTTTGAATCTGTTGCAGATTTCTCGAGTTCTGACGGATCGGTATTCGGCCGTGACAGAAATATCGAAAATTCGGCCTGATAAGCTTCGGGTGGTGGTTAACAGTTCAACTCAGGCAAACGATATTGCTGGATACGAGCCCTTTACGAGGGAGTACAGGGTGTATATTCCAGCTAGCAGGGTTGAAGTCAGTGGGGTCGTTTCCGATTCGAGTCTGAATTGCGAGGACCTGCTAAAATATGGGACTGGCTGTTTCAAAGACCCCATGCTTAAGCCAGTGAAGATACTGGAATGCAAACGTTTGCATTCAGCATCAGTCGCAGCTGACGGGAAGAAAACATACGTCAACTCAGACTCTTATCGGGTGACCTTCGCCGGCTCTGCCCTGCCTAATTACCTCCTTTTTGACAAGGTTCGTCTACCTGTTCGCCTCTTTGTGCCGCGGGTCATGAACTGTACTAATTGCAAACAATTGGGACACACAGCCTCCCATTGTAGCAATAAAGCCCGCTGTGGGAAATGCGGTGGGAATCATGCGGATGATTCCTGTGGTAGAGATGTCGAAAAGTGCCTCTACTGTGGGGGAAACCCACATGATCTCCCTTCATGTCCCGCGTACAAACAGCGCGAGGAAAATCTTAAGCGTTCCCTTCAGGGACGCTCTAAGCGATCTTTTGCAGAAATGCTTAAGATAGCTACGCCACCTGTCTCTACGAACATCTTTACCAACCTGTCTACTGACGAAGGCGACTGTGATGAACCCCAGGAGGGAACATCTTCTGCTGTGCCTAGAAGTAGTAGAAAAAGGAAGAACATTTCCTCTTCCAAGCTTCGTCGTAAAGGCCAGAAGGTGTCTCTTCATGGTCCCCCTAAAATAACTACTCAAGGAAGTACTGGTGCAAAACCGAAGCAAGTCGCTCCCGGTCTCAGTAACCTGAGCTCAGAAAAGGAGTTCCCAGCACTTCCAGGAACATCAAAAACCCCAAGTGTTCCCATATCTCAGCCAGAGAAAGAAAACAGTGCTGGCTTAATAAATTTCTCTGACATTGTGGACCGTATTCTTACAGCGTTAAACATTTCTGACCCCCTTAAAAGTATCTTGATAAGCTTTCTCCCCGCAGTAAAAACATTCTTGATGCAGTTCACTGCGAAATGGCCCCTCCTTTCAGCGATTGTATCCTTCGATGGCTAATTCATCGAACGAGGTCAAGGATTTAATCACTGTTCTACAGTGGAATTGCAGAAGCATTATCCCGAAAATCGATTCGTTTAAAATCTTACTAAATAATTTGAAATGCGATGCATTTGCCCTATGCGAGACATGGCTCACTTCAGAAATAACCCTACACTTCCACGATTTTAATATTATTCGCTTGGATCGAGAAGACTCTTACGGAGGAGTACTTTTGGGGATCAAAAAGTGCTATTCTTTCAATCGGATCGACCTCCCCTCGACACCAGGCATTGAAGTTGTCGCTTGCCAAACCAGAATTAAAGGCAAAGAACTTTGCATTGCTTCCACCTACATCCCCCCTAGAGCCTCAGTTAGCCACCGACGGCTTTGCGATATTGCGGGACTCCTCCCCGCACCGCGGCTAGTTTTAGGTGACTTTAACTCCCACGGCACGGCATGGGGTTGCCTTCATGACGATAATCGATCTACCCTACTCCATGAGCTTTGCGACAACTTCAATATGACTATTTTGAATACGGGTGAAATGACACGGATTCCTGTCCCTCCAGCGCGACCGAGCGCCTTAGATCTGTCCCTCTGCTCGACATCGCTGCGGTTAGATTGCATGTGGAAGGTAGTCTCTGATCCCCACGGCAGCGACCATCTGCCAATCGTAATTAATATTGCTAACGGTTCAGGGCCATCGAATACAATCAATGTTTCGTATGACCTCACACGAAATATTGATTGGAAGAGCTACGCATCCGCGATATCCGAAAAAGTAGAATCGACACAAGAGCTTCCTCCGGAGGAAGAGTACGGGTTCCTGGCTGGCTTGATTCTCGATACCGCGATTCAAGCTCAGACTAAACGCGTACCAGACGCGAATTCACGCGGGCGTCCTCCCAATCCATGGTGGGACAAAGAGTGCTCAGACGTGTACGCGGAGAAGGCCGCTGCGTATAAGACCTTCCGGGACGACGGGCTGCCAGCTAGCTACCGACAATACGCGATGGCGGAAACGCGCATGAAGAGTTTGATAAAAGCCAAAAAACGTAGCTACTGGCGCCGGTTCGTCGACGGACTAACGAGAGAAACATCGATGAGCACTCTTTGGAGTACGGCCCGGCGCTTACGAAACCGAAACAGTACCAATGAGAGTGTGGAATATTCAAACCGTTGGATATTCGATTTTGCCAAGAAGGTTTGTCCGGATTCCGCCCCGGCACAGAAGATCTACCGCGCCGCGTCCCCTCACAATAACGCGAACGAAACACCGTTTTCGATGGTGGAGTTCTCACTTGCTCTCTTATCATGTAACAATAAAACCCCAGGGCCAGACAGAATCAAATTTAACTTGTTAAAGAATCTGCCAGACTCTGCCAAGAGACGCTTGTTGAATTTATTTAATAAGTTTCTTGAGGGTAATATTGTCCCTCATGACTGGAGGCAAGTGAAGGTCATCGCCATTCAAAAACCAGGAAAACCAGCCTCCGACCACAACTCGTATCGACCGATTGCAATGCTGTCCTGTATCCGAAAGTTGTTCGAGAAAATGATCTTGTTTCGCCTCGATAATTGGGTTGAAGCAAATGGCTTACTGTCAGATACACAATTTGGTTTCCGCAAAGGCAAAGGGACGAACGATTGTCTTGCGTTGCTCTCAACAGAAATTCAAATGGCTTATGCTAGCAAAGAGCAGATGGCATCAGTTTTCCTAGATATAAAGGGGGCTTTTGATTCAGTTTCTATCAAAATTCTTTCTGAGAAGCTGCACCAGCATGGTCTTTCACCGACTCTAAACAACTTTTTGCTAAACTTGCTGTCTGAAAAACATATGCATTTTTCGCATGGTGATTTATCGACATCACGAATTAGCTACATGGGTCTTCCCCAGGGCTCATGTCTAAGCCCCCTTCTCTATAACTTTTACGTGAATGACATTGACGAATGTCTTGTCAATTCCTGCACGCTAAGGCAGCTTGCAGATGACGGTGTGGTCTCTATTACAGGTCCCAAAGCCGTCGATCTGCAAGGACCATTGCAAGATACCTTGGACAATTTGTCTGCTTGGGCCCTCCAGCTAGGTATCGAGTTCTCCACGGAGAAAACTGAGCTAGTCGTATTTTCAAGGAAGCGTGAACCAGCGCAACTACAGCTTCAATTAATGGGTCAAACTATTGCTCAGGTTTCAACTTTCAAATATCTCGGGGTCTGGTTCGACTCTAAAGGAACCTGGGGATGTCACATTAGGTATCTGAAACAGAAGTGCCAGCAAAGGATCAACTTTCTCCGTACAATAACCGGAACATGGTGGGGTGCCCACCCAGGAGACCTGATCAGGCTGTACCAAACAACAATATTGTCGGTGATGGAGTACGGGAGTTTCTGTTTCCGCTCCGCTGCGAACATACATTTCATCAAACTAGAGCGAATCCAATATTGTTGTTTGCGTATTGCTTTGGGTTGTATGCACTCGACACATACGATGAGTTTAGAAGTGCTGGCGGGCGTCCTTCCGCTGAAAAATCGATTTTGGGAACTCTCCTATCGATTGCTCATCCGATGCGATATCTTGAACCCGTTAGTAATTGCAAATTTCGAAAGGCTTATCGAGCTCAATTCTCAAACCCGATTTATGTCCTTGTACTTCGATTACATGGCACAAAATATCAATCCTTCTTCATACTATCCCAACCGTGTCAATCTCTTTCATGCTTCTGATTCAACTGTTTTCTTTGACACATCCATGAAAGACGAGATTCGTGGAATCCCGGATCACATACGCCCGCAAGTGATCCCAAGCATCTTTCATAGTAAATTTCGAGAAGTCGACTGCAACAAGATGTTTTACACCGACGGGTCAAGCCTCGACGGCTCCACTGGCTTCGGTATATTCAATCAAAACCTCACCGCCTCATTCAAACTCAATGATCCTGCTTCAGTTTACGTCGCAGAACTTGCTGCTATTCAGTATACCCTTGGGATCATTGATACTTTGCCCACCGATCATTACTTTATTGTCTCGGATAGCCTCAGCTCAATCGAGGCTCTCCGTTCAATGAAACCGAGAAAGCACATTCCATATTTTCTGGGGAAAATCTGGGAGCGCCTGCGTGCTTTGTCTGCAAGATCGTACAAGATTACCTTAGTTTGGGTTCCCTCGCATTGCTCCATTCCAGGTAATGAAGAAGCGGACTCTTTAGCTAAGGCGGGCGCTTTGCAAGGTGACATATATGAAAGACCAATTAGCTTCAGCGAATTTTTCAGTATTACTCATCAGAGAACCCTCGAAAGTTGGCAAACATCATGGAGCAATGGTGAACTGGGAAGGTGGCTACATTCGATAATCCCTAAGGTATCGACGAAACCTTGGTTCAGAGGGATGGATGTGGGTCGGGATTTCATTCGCGTGATGTCTCGGCTCATGTCCAATCACTACACGCTGGACGCACATCTCCGGCGTATTGGGCTCGTGGATAGCGGTGTCTGCGCTTGTGGCAACGGTTATCACGAAATCGAACATGTTGTCTGGGCATGTGCCGAGTACTGTTCTGCCAGGTCTCAACTATTCGATTCCCTTCGGGCCCGAGGAAGATCACCCAATGTCCCGGTTCGAGATGTACTAGCAAGCCGCGATATTCTCTACATGTCCCTTATATACACGTTCCTCAAAACCATCAATATCCAAATTTAAATGCCCCTATCTTTTCTCTTATCATTCCCAGAAGTGCCCTCTTCCGCCTACCGTACCCCAACGATGGTTTGATACGACTCCAAGACGAGACAAAACATCTGTCGAATGAACCAACAACACGAGATCTACAGTACAACATCACACGCGCAGCGCGGTGTGTTCCCGATCCGTATCTGAGCCGTACTACGAAATCGTCTGGAGGAACCCCTGCCGGCTCGAGGAAAACCGCCCGGCGTCCCAATACTTGATACATCCGTTCGAATCTGTAATCCTGGCCGTTGATTCCTGATGCCGGAAACTGAAGTTTATATCCCCCCCCCCCCGTTCAGTCTTGTCCACCCTCTCTCCCATGTCTCTGATACACAGATGTATGTCTTCACCCCCTTCTCCCCTTGAATATCTTCCCAAAACTTATGTGCCCCCTATCTTCTAGTGTTAGTTGATCAATCCATTCGAATCTGTAATCCTGGCCGTTAATTCCTGATGCCGGAAACTGAAAGTTTATATCTCACCCCCCCCCCCCCTTCAGCCTTGTCCACCCACCCTCCCATGTCTCTGATACACAGATGTATGACTTCACCCCCTTCTCCCCTTGAATATCTTCCCAAAATTTATGTGCCCCCCTATCTTCTAGTTTTAGTTGAACAATATTTAATCTCGTTAAGAAATACGCAACAGTACCACTACTTTAAAATAGCCCTAATTAATTCCCCTTAATCTTGAACCACTCTTTCTAGTTATCTCTAGTTAATAAGCTTGTAAAATGTTCCGCTTAGTTAATAATTATTTTTTCTACAATCTCCCTTCTAAAAATCATAAAGTGAATTACTATACAAAGAACACACAAATGACCCGTCCCCCAAATCTTACGAATATTATATTATACCCTCTTTTATATGTATAAGTTAGCTGTAGTTTTTTTTTAGTTTTATTATATAAAACAAAATAATATTGAAATGTGTATCCCCCTAGTTTTAAGAAATTCAAAATGTAAAACAATGAAAAAATGGCACCTTTAAGCTAACGCATACGTGCCTTATCAAATAAACAAATTGAAAAAAAAAAAAAAAAATGCTAACACGACTAACAGGAATGCAAAACACAAAAGGCCAGATACCGATACAACTGACGAAGACAAAGTGATACCTAGAAGACCTCGTAAAAACAAATAGATTCAGCTGACTCATTCCTTAACACTGAGCGTATTCTTTATATTCTTTTTTGTAATGGATTATTTAACTTACAGTATTGGAAGTAGTATATTTTAATGCTTAGAAATCTTAGAAATCAGACTAAAATTGAAGCTTTTAGATCGTTTGCAAGACTCATGGAGCTAGACATATTTCTATTGCAAGAGGTTCAGTATTTCAATTTTCCAGGCTATAAAGTGATATACAATATTGATCAATTACGACGTGGTACTGCCATAATGGTTAAAGAGTGTATGAGAATTGAAGCGATTGATAAAAGTCTTGATACGCGAATCACAACTGTCCTGCTGGACAATAATGTCTTAGTGTGCTCAGTATACGCTCCGTCAGGCAGCCAGTAACGAAAGGAGAGAGAAGACTTTTTAGATGAATTCTACCATTCTACCTCAACAGACCTGTGATTCTTTAATTATGGGGGCGATTTTAATTCTGTTGTATCTGTCAAAGATTCTTCGAGTGGGAATGGCATTAGTCCTCCAATAAAAAACTTGATACAGAGTGCTAGGCTTATTGATACATGGGAGTTGATTCATAAGAAGAATGTTGATTATTCATTTATAAGATCGAATTGTGGATCTAGGATTGATAAAATTTATGTTAATCAAAGTTTGAGAGATCAAGTTATTGATTCAAAATTGCAAATTAATTGCTTTAGTGACAATAAAGCTTGCATTATAAGATTGAAGATGCCAAAATGCAGTAGAACAGATGGAAAAGGTGTACGGGCGTGTAAAATGGAAAATTTAGGTGATGAAGTTTTAGCTGAATTACAAACAAAATGTATTTACTGGACAAGTCGACGATGTTTCCATGCTTCTTGGATGGACTGGTGGACTTCTTTTGCCAAACCAAAATTAACATCATTTTTAAATGGAGATCTAGAAAAAATTTAAAGTTTTTCATGATACGATGGAGTTCTACTACTTTCGTCTCAAGAGATGCTATGAAAATTTTCAAAATAATGCTTTTGATATGGAGAATTTAACAAGATCAAGGCAAAAATGCTATCCCACCAAAGAAAATACTCGTACTTCTATAAAAAATGCAAACTAGTACTTTTCAGGTAGGACAAATGTTTCAAAAAAGACATAAATCAACATTTGATAAGTTGTCGTCTAATAATACTTCTCTTGAAGATGCTTGTCAGATCGAAACAAAAATATTTGTATATTTTCGAGACTTGTTCACAGATACTGAGAAAGACTATGACGATTGCTTCTTACCACAAAAATCAATACCTGACGATAGCGTGAATAATAATTCATTGATGAATAGAATCACTATGGATGAAGTCTTTAAATCTATTTGTCATAGTGCATCCAAAAAGTCGCCAGGGGTTGATGGATTGACTAAAGAGTTTTACGTAAAAACATGGGATATAATAGGCACAGAAATGACCTATATCATGAATGATGTTATTCAAGGGAACATAAATCAGGAATTCGTCAAAAACTATGTCGTGCTAATTAAAAAGGACCAAGACCAATAACTTTAACAAACTTTGATTACAAAATACTATCTAGAATTTTGAAGACCAGATTGAATGAGCTTATGCCTCTCTTATTGACATCGCTCCAAAAGTGCTCAAATCCTAAAAACAACATCTTCCAAGCTATACTGTCAATTAGAGATAGAAAACCAAAGATAGAGATAGAATACCAATGCTTAAATACAAAAGAAAAAAATAATTCTCATATCATTCGATCTAAAGTATGCATTTGACCGTGTGAATCATAGCTTTCTCTTCAGAACACTTGAACAGATGAACATTAATAGTCCTATTCGAAAATTTTAATTAATGATATCAAAATTGGATGCTCTATTAAACAAGGAGACCCCATAAGCATGCATTTGTTCGTTTTATATTTAGAACCACTCATACAATGCCTAAACAAGTATGCAATAGTGATCTGGATCTTATCTGTTCATATGCAGATGATATATCTATCATAATTGAAGATTTATCGAAAATTGATATCATTAAACTAATATTTACAAATATTTGATTTGACCTTCATCATCCGGATCTTAAATGTAAATCCCTTTTTCTAAATAAGCTCAGCTCTTCGCGAGATAGACGTTTAAGTGAGCTAACTGGAATGATTACCAATATACCTCTAAATTTGTTGGTTTCTCATTTTTAATATCTCCATTAACCTATTCTAGAATTTCGCAAATTACAGTATGACGAACCCAATTTCATGCTGTCTGCTGTAATATACAAACAGATGATTGATATCTTACCAATGCCAAAAACAACGAGGGACCGCCCGCAAAGATTTATTATACCGCCAAAAAAGAGCTTCCTCTCCGTATTGCTCAGATTGCAATATAATAAATGAGACTGTAGAGCACAAACTTTTTGACTGTATAAGGATTAGACCATTATGACAGTACAGATAGATTTGATTCCTGATGACAGTACACACTAGCAAACATTCGAAGCTTAGACTCTAGAAGGTTTGGTTCATAATTTTTTACCATTAAAACGTTATTGAATGCCAGTAGTATCGAATATAGCTCGCCATATCAGATTTTAAATGACGGCAGGCATCAATTTGCGATCTTTTGACATATTTCTTATATTAAAAATGTCTATCTCGCGTGATTCTAGATGACAGAATATCTTGAATATGCCGTCATCTTAAATTTTGATCTGCTGTCTTAGATATAAAAATAGCGGAGGCTATTAAATTTCCTTTTACTTTCGATTTTTGGGCAATTTCCCAAACCAAATATACCCATATTGCAGGCTTCCTGATGATAAATCATTATGAACATGTCGCAATATTGAGTTAAGAAACGCCATTTATGACAACGAACATAATTTATTTGAGCAGAAAGATGTCTGAAGACATTTTTTCAATTACTGAAAAGATACCTTATATTATACCCAAAAGTAATTTGTTTAGAATTCGTAATAAAATATTAGCAGCACCAAGCAGCACGAGAATAACGAAACCAAACCGAAGTTTGGTTTCGTTATTCTCGTGTTTCCTTCCCATACTCGTGCACCGGTAAACGAAAATCAAAACCAAACCGCGGTGTTGTGTAAATACGCATATGGAGATTTGGTTTACCGTACCGGCACTCAACCGGAATTTTCCCACCTCTGCATTAAGAATCGGTTGTGAAGTTTTTCGAAGTAGAACTTTCGCTACGGAATGTAGTACCAAGGCTTGGCTTTGCTTTTTTACATTAAAGAGTTATGTACTTTCAAACAATATATTCGGTTTTTGAACGTGAATATATGCTGTTGTACTGAATGAAAACATTAGATTTTTGCGCTATTTCATTGGTACTATGCACAAAAACTGTGTTACTAATTTTGTAGAATGTACAGTTACTGAAATCGAGGAAAAAAATGGATTTTGAGAAAGCAGTTTATATCTGTCCCATGATTGGTCCGTACAATCCGATTACAAGTGCGCCAGACTAGTTTTCATTAGAAGCTCCACCTATTTGACAATGGAAGTAAACTATTTTTGTTCGACGGCCGGCCCCTTTGGCTTCGAACGTGAACTGAACCAAGTACAAAACCAGAAGTCGTATGTTCCAGTATCATTCGTCTGTTACACTTATACTGGCTACACCAGCACATTCTGTTGGCAGAATCCATAGTTTGCTGAGAAAGGGTCACTACGCCGCGCATGTCGTCGCCGGAACACCCGTCTACCTGGCAGTAGTGATAGAATATCTTGCAGCCGAAGTATTGGAGTTGGCAGTACAAGTTGCCCTTGATAACAAGTAGACCAGGATAATCCCCCGTAATCTGCAGCTGGCCATTCGAAATAAAGAAGAGCTGAATAAATTGCTCTCCGACGTAACTATTTCCCAGGGTGACGTGTTGCCTAATATCCAAGCAATTCTATTGCCTAAGAAGTCCGAAAAGAAACCGAAGAAATCGGCTACCACCGGAGATAAGAAGAGGAACATTGGTGAGAAGGTCAAAACGCCAAAGGCTGTCGCCAAGAAACCGGCTGCAAAGAAGGCCAAATCCAGACTTTCCATGAACATCGTCAAGATTATACCGGTGTTCAAAATTTCGAGCACGCGTTCAACCTCAAACATGCTTTGTCTCGATATACAAAACTCTAGTTCAAACATCCGTGTACATACACCGGGTGTGCACACTAGAACGATTCGTACAAGTCAAAAGAGTCAATGCTAGTAATGATGAGAGTGAGAAAGAGAAAACTGGTGCCACAAACCTATGAGTACGCACACCGTGTACGTACATGGGGTTCGGTTGTGCAGGCGAACATGTGCACGTGTTTTAATGCGAAATAGCGTGTTTGAGTTCGTACACGGGATCTGTGTTTAATATGAGCCCCGAACCAGAGCGAACATTGTTACAAGTTACACGATGTTCATTTGGGAAGACTGGCCAAAGCTGTCCCTACAAGAAAGCTGCACCGACAACAAAAATTAAATTCACGCATCACAAGTGTTGCCAAAACAGTCCTTTACAGGACTAACAAAATCTACTTGTAAATAATTATGGTGCTTATTTTCCGTTAATGCTATTTACCATGAATTTGGCAGCTGGAGCAGAAGCATACCCATTCAAATTGTTAGAAATATTTTTGATTGGCGAGAAAAATCACTGTTTAATAGTGAGCTGTTAATAAATAAGCAAATCAATAAGGAATGGGCGGTTTTTAGCTCTGCTAAACGCATAAATATGGCCGATTTTTAGCTTTAATGAAAAGGTGGGTAGGTAATGTCAGAGATATAACCGAAGTGAAGATAGATTATTAATACGAATGCTGCAAGTTTTACTATCTTCTGATAGGTTTAATTAAAACCAGTTATTTCAGTATTTACAATTGAAGTACCGAAATATCTCAAATTTTCTGCTGTCTCCAAATGAATTATTTCACTATCATTAAATGCCCTTTTCAGTGTTGCCATATGAGAAACCATATGTTTTAGATTTCGATGTACGTGTACCGATATTTCGGTATTTTTATTAGAAATACCGAAATAACTGGTTTTAATTAAACCTTTCAGAAGATAATAAAAATTACAGCATTCGTAAAATGTATTCTACTTCACTTCGATTATGTCTCTGACACTACCCACCCATCTTTTTTTGAAATTGATGCATTTTATATCACTGAAATTGCGAATTAAAAATATATCAGACTGATATTCCTAGTTCAGAAGAATTCCTAGATCCTTGAAACAATGGCAAAAGAAAGATCAATAATTTTCGTTGTTATATTCAGGAATGGTGTATTCGAAAGTGTGTGCACAAATAGTACTAATATCTCCACCAAGCAATTAAAAAGAACTTTCGCTCCAATCTTTGAATAAAAATAACTCAAGCCGTGTGGTGTCCGGCGGGCTGAAATCTTTTTGCACTATTTCAACCAAGAATAGAACCTCTGGGAACTGCTCCCATGTCGTAAGAGGCGACTAACAACATGCTAGGAGTTCCTAGGCCGACGTTTTGCTCCGTACCGAAGACTTAATCTGGACGGACCTTAAGGTTTTCCAGTCTGTATTTAGTGAATCACTGACATATACTCACCTTTTCTGATTCGCCTTTCTTGATTGTGTACCAACGTTTTAAGTTTCTTCTGGCGGTTGTATATTAGCCGTAAATGACGAAATCTAATTCTACACTAAGTAACAGAATATATTAATATACCGGCACTTCCACGCCAAGGTTTAACTTCCAAAGCTTTAGTTTAAAAACCGTTTTTAAAAAATGGAAACTTTCATGTAGGAAATTTATTGAATTGGCCTAAGATGGAGCTGTCGATTTTCACAAAAAGCTTTTTATGTTGCAAGTGATCTGTAGTTGTGTTAAATTAGGTATTTTTCTATTATATTTGGAACCGTCTACTGACAAATCTACATTTACGAATACCTCCAAAAGTGACTCCTTGAGGTCTCATGAAGGCCTGACACTAGCTTTATGATACTTTTGCTTTTCTAAACAGTAATAAAAATCTCAACATTCAAGAACTTCACTTTGTCAGAAAATGTAGGGCCATCAGAAGCTAAAACTTCGTAAAATCGCACTCCTGGTCCTTTTTTCAGTGCAGTACTCTACGTCACTCGTTCAAATTTGCACCGCTCTTATGGTAGTCGGTATTTGCTAGTATTACTGTTCTCCCATCCATTCTGGTAGTCAAACGGTGGGATAGCAAAATTCTTACAAGTTTCCTATCTCATGCCTCCACGCGAGTCTAAGTCTATTGATGATATTTGGTCCTTAGACCGCAGAATGAGAGGGTGCGAACAGAATGAGAGGGTGCGAACAGATCTAGTCGAGAAAACATTGCCGTAAAAATGAGTAGTTGATCGGAAATTAGCCCCAATACGACTAATCTGACTAGTATCTATGAAGACGGGTCAATACGTATTGAAAATTCGCCGCGTCTGTTTTTATGAACCTAATTTAAAGCTCCGTTATTGCTAACAAGCCCGTGCATCAGGTTAACAATCCTTTATATTTCCCTTCAATGTTCGGTATTATCGCTCGTATACTTGTATTCCACAAACAATCCGATATGGAAAATAAGAAATACTTTCCTTGATTTATAACATCTCTCGCTATTTTTGCCTGTATAATGTGTTATCACTCGGTAGTTTTCAAGCCAATAAATATATCGTAGAGAAGAAGTAGCGAATTCTGTCCAAATACTGTTGCAATAAATAGTGATCCGGCCCATTACGCGGATAAGATTAGCTTTTCTAGGCAATACTCCCACGGTCGGCCGTGTGGAGTTCAAATTGCTTTTGTTTAGGGAACATAGTATACTCTCGGTAGTCGGCTGCCCAGAGTTTAAAAATAACCAAAAACTAAACAAGATCATCTCTTTTTCGAGTGATCGTGCACTCGAAGACTAACTAAACAACTACCTAATAAAACATGCTTTACAGGTCGCATCGTTTGCTTGGAGCGAATCCTAGACCTGATACCCTTCCAAACCACCAACTCCGCGACACCTATGGAAGAGTCTGATGAATCGTCGTCCTTCCGTTAAGTAGGTGGAGCATCAACACTTCCCGTCTACCTTATCCTTTATCCTTCCCCGTGAACGATGGAGATGGGGGCGGCCGGCAATGATGGCTATCATGCTGTTGAGGTTTTAATATGGGTCGGATTGGTATGAATTCCTACTTACCACTTCCTAAGCAACTCTTATTAGATAATCAGCAGTCAAACATGATGAAGTCAGTGTGCAATCCGCCAAAATCATCGTCACAACGCAACGCAACGCAACGCAACGCAATCTTTGAATAAAAATATCTCGTTCTTAGTCCTAAGTCCTAAGGATACCGAACACGTAAGCGAAAATTTCGAAAATGAGAGGATCAGAGCGCACTTACGAAAGCACTCGAGTTGAGTGAATAGCAAAGATGGAAGAAGTGCTCTTGAGTCGATTTCAACTGATTGATTTTTTCTCTCTCTTTTCTTCGTGATTTTTGACTATCTCTTTCATTTCATTCCATAGCGAGCAAAAATAAGGCGAAAGACTGTCACATACTGAAAACAATAAATTGAAACAACAATCCCAACTTATTGACTTATAGATTCAACCAGCTACAACATTTTAGTCGCTCCCCGTGATAGTCAACTGATGTCCACGAATTTTTTTATGCTTTTTGTAATTTTCAAAATTGTTGAAATGCTGTTGAATGTTGAAACTCGAAAAGTATGTTTCGGCAGCACTGTAATGGATTTTTCCGTTTGCTATATTGCCAACACTGCTAATGAATTTTTATGCAGGTTCATTCGTGACTGTAAACAAACAAACTGATATCTGTGGAAGTTTTTCTTTTTTCGTAGCACTTTTAAGCCAAAAACCCGATCCCTGCGAAAAAAATAATTTCGATACACTCTTCCGTAGTTATCTGGGAAATCAGGCGAAGAAGATCAGTGCAAAATTTCAAACCGTTTGGTCCAAGAGACTTTGAGTTATGATGTACCCTCCATTTTTTCCAGATGCCTCCTGAAGATTCACTGTTACTCGAACGAATTCAGAGACTCCAAGAAGCAGCGTGTATAGTTCCATGGAAGCCCTGCAGTCACCCGACCCAGTCGTACTTGATACTGTTTCCCGTCTTCGAAGTTGTGAACCCTATTTTTGCCACTATAGTTGACGTTTCGTCAACAGTGTTATAAATCTATTATCAGAATGTTCGTGGACTAAGGGCCAAGATTGACCAGATGTTTCTGTTCACGGCAGAATTGGATTGCAACATTTATGTTTTTACGGAAACCTGGCTCGATGACCATATTGAATCACGATAACTTGACTATCTTGTTTTACGCGTGGTTCATTACAATACAAATAGTCTACGTCGATGCGGCGCACAGTGGGACGGAATCAAAAAAAGCCATACATTGATATTTGCGACGAAACTATTGATTATTGAACTTTGATGTCTTCGGAAAGGTTTCTTTATTTTTTAAGTAGTTTAATATAATGTTGGAAAATTTTTATTTAAGAGGGTATATACGCAGATAAAAAAATACTTTGTAAGTTGTTGCCAAAATTGATGGTCATGTATGGAAAGTTTGTAGACGAAATGATTTCATGAAACTTTGTGGAAGTAGCGAAATGGCTATCTGTTAAGCGAAAAAAGTTATTGGGTGAAATTGAAGTACATGTCGGAATACCCCCTTAAAGTGTTTTTTCACTGTAACTTTTTTATTTGATTTTTAAGTTTCTCGATGCTCTAGAAAGTTGTAGATGCTTTCAAAACACACCATTTTGCGGAATAGACCAACTCGCTATCTCTTCGTTTTTAGGGTGTATGTCTGTTTTGTTTTGTTTTTTTTTTTGCTAACTTTAAAGGGCTATGGTTTGTAGAGTAGCAGGAAGTAGCAGCTAAATTCATTTTTTTGATGTTCAGCAAGAAATACCCTAATATAAATATACATATATAAATCATAGCGAGATCTAATAAGATCTTTGGAATAATGTGGGGTAAAATAGACTAGCGTTTCAATAAATTATTTGTATTATGAAGCATGCAAAATAAACTATTATGCGAAATTAATAAACATTTGAAATATTATAGTTCATTCCATATATTCCGACACTCAAAGTTAATTTTTTTTGATATTAACATGCTCATAAGTCATCAGTGTCCTGCCAATGATATTCTTTGTCATTGGATGAACAAGGTACTTCGTTGCTTAGAATACTCGGTTATATTATTACCTTGTTCATCAAATGACGAAGAAGATAATTGGCAGGACACTGATGACTTATGAGTATGTTAATAACAAAAAATTTGAATGTCGGAGTATATGGAATGAACTATAATATTTCAAATGTTTATTAAATTCGCATTTCGTGTAAACGTGGAAACGTGGAAGCGTGGAAACGTGGAAGAAACATGGAAGAAACTTGGAAGAAACTTGGAAGAAACTTTGAAGAAACTTGGAAGAAACATGTAAGAAACTTGGAAGAAACTTGGAAGAAACTTGGAAGAAACTTGGAAGAAACTTGGAAGAAACTTGGAAGAAACTTGGAAGAAACTTGGAAGAAACTTGGAAGAAACTTGGAATAAACTTGGAAGAAACTTGGAAGAAACTTGGAAGAAACTTGGAAGAAACTTGGAAGAAACTTTGAAGAAACTTGGAAGAAACTTGGAAGAAACTTGGAAGAAACTTGGAAGAAACTTGGGAAAAACTTGGAAAAAATTTGGAAGAAACTTGGAGGAAACTTGGAAGAAACTTGGAAGAAAGCTGAAAGAAACTTGGTAGAAACTTGGAAGAAACTTGGAAGAAACTTGGAAGAAACTTGGAAGAAACTTTGAAGAAACTTGGAAGAAACTTGGAAGAAACTTGGAAAAAATTTGGGAAAAACTTGGAAAAAATTTGGAAGATACTTGGAGGAAACTTGGAAGAAAGCTGAAAGAAACTTGGAAGAAACTTGGAAGAAACTTGGAAGAAACTTGGAAGAAACTTGGAAGAAACTTGGAAGAAACATGTAAGAAACTTGGAAGAAACTTGGGAAAAACTTGGAAAAAATTTGGAAGAAACTTGGAGGAAACTTGGAAGAAACTTGGAAGAAAGCTGAAAGAAACTTGGAAGAAACTTGGAAGAAACTTTGAAGAAACTTGGAAGAAACTTGGAAGAAACTTGGAAGAAACTTGGAAGACGTTTCGTTATCAGTGTTATAAATTTATTACCAGAACGTTCGTGGACTAAGGATCAAGATTGATCAGGTTTCTGTCCACGTCATAATTGGATTACGACATTTACGTTTTTATGGAAACCTGATTTGATGACCATATTCAATCGGGACAGCTTTTTGGTAACGACTATTTTGTTTTTCGCGTAGGTAATACAGATAGTCTATGTCGACGCGGCGGTGGTGTTCTGATTGCCGCCAAGAATATGTATCGTCGACTATTCAACTTTCCGCTTGATCAAATGTTGAGCAGCTGTGGGTCACAATCGCTATGAAATCAGTGGAGCTTCTGGTGGGGGCATTGTATATACCACAGGAAAAAAGTCAAAATAGTTCGTTTGTTCTGCTTTATCTAGATGCAATGTCTGAGGTCAACCGAAACAGGAGAGATGCGAGTGCTGTCATTTTGTTTAGTGATTTTAACCAACCTCGCCTGGTCTGAAAGGAAATTGACAGTGTATATCCATTTGTTGATTCGCTACAGACACAAATACCCAAGGTTGATCATATGCTTCTTGACCGTTTTGCCTTCCATGGCTTACGACAACACCTAGGAGACACAGTGACTCGAATGGCTCAGATCATATGTATACGGCAAACAACTGAATGTAGAATTGGTTCGATTGATCCTGCCTTCCTGGCATGCCCCAAGGAAGCAATCTGGGTCCTTAGTTGTTCACACTGTTTTTCAACGACGTTGCAATCCTCCTGGTCAACGGTGGTTCGATCATTTACGCTGATTGCTGAAAAGTTGTTCTTGTCCTACAGTGTTAAGCTCAAGAGCTCCTGGATCGTTGCTTGCGGGTACAGGTGCTGGTGCCCATGATTTACGACTATACTATTCAAGAGAAGCGATCCAATCGCGTTGATCAAGTGAAGGACCTTGGAGATATACTTGACTCAAAATTGACATGCAAGAGTCATTATTCCGCCATGGCTAACCGACAACTAGGTTTTATTTTGAAAACTGCTCGTAACTTTAATGATCCCTTGTGCCTTTGCGTATTTTACTACTCGCTTGACCGATAGATTTTGGAGTATGCATCTGTTCTTTGGTTCCCTTATGAGGTAGTAAGAATCGCTAGAATTTCAACTATCCTATGTAAGTTTGTTAGATGAGCACTTCGGAATCTCCCTTGGCACGACCAGCTAAATCTACCGCCCTCATGAAGACCACTATACTTTATTAGGCATCGAAACGTTGCAAAAAAGTTCGTATTGCCGATCAAACTGTCTGTGGAGCAAACGTGCTTTGAGCATAAATCTATGCAGATTTATTCTCCTGAGCGTGTTCTTCGATCCAGACAATTTCAACAATTAACACTAAGAAACACAGTGTATAGTTGGAATGATCCCTTCAATTCCATTTTCATGCGAATTCAGGAATGTTTTTGATTGAATTATGTCGACTAGCACGTCTCGATAACGTTTACAAATTTTAATTGGCTAAGGCAAAATTATGTTAAGTGTTTCATTAAGACAAAATTGTCAGATGAATATTGTACAAATAAACACAATCTTTTATATGAATTTGAATATATAAAAGTTGAAGAAATAACTGGTCAGAAAGCTACCAGCTAGTACCGCAATTCGCCAGCTTGAACCTGTTTTTTTTCTTCGTAACGAATATTGATTTTTCAGAAAATGTACTTGTAGTGAAATGAACGAGATCCACGAAACGATAACGTCGAAAAAAAAATCAAATTGTAGTGCTTCTGATATACCACGATTCCGACTTAAATATATTCCAGGAATGATTTTACAGACTTCTACAGTCACCTTTGGATCTATTTAAAACCTGCCATTTTGTTTTACCACGCAGTGTCAAAGGCACAGCCTACTATACCATACAGCTTATTTTTGGTTTAATTGTTCGTGTTCGTTTGCACCTGAACTGATTGACAGACCACTATAAAAGGTCTGTCAATCAGTTCAGGTGCAAAATAACACGAACGATTAAACCAAAAATAAGCTGTATGGTATAGTAGGCTGTGCCTTCGACATTGCGTGGCAAAATAAAATGGCAGGTTTTATATAGATCGAAAAGTGACTGTAGAATAAGTAACGTCACGGGAAATATTTGTCATAAGTAAATCTCAAACGGCTTCCACCGTTTGAATGATAATTTTTACAACACTACTGTGCATAATTTTGTTGGTTCCAGGGTTCTTATGTCCAATCCCAAAAGCCATATCGACGAGGTTATATTTACTATCTTCTAAGAACGAACTCCTATCGCTAGAATACAGTCAAACACCGACACTAAAAATCTTAAACTTTGAACCCATCCAACACCCCGTCCAGTCAACCAGTAAGTTCATAAAACTAAAATCCCGTACCTACCCCCAGAAAATAGGCGGAAATCGACCAACCTCCCCTTATTTACGATTACGACTATCAGCATTCTTATCCGGCTCCTTGGATTGAAAATTATCGCTCAATACCGTCGTCGTCGTTGTCGTCCACTGCCTTCCCAAAGGCGAAAAGAGAGCTTTCAGCCAGGTAATTCTCGTTTCTCACCTCTTCACAGATCCGACACGCTGCTGCTGGAAACCCCTTTTTTTCTCGAACGCAGACAGTTGGACTAGCCTACTACGTTAGGTATATAGCAGTATCTATAGCTTACTCACTCGGCCGGACTGCTTTGATGAAGTTTTAGCATCTTCTTCGGTATGGAGTGATATAATCATCGCAGCATCCTTTGCCGTTTAAAACCCTTCCCCAACCTTAGTTGGCGACGGTATAGTCAGCCAACCTCAGTCGGCCATCAGTTGCAAGCTTTTATCGTTAACTTGAAGCGCAGTAGTTAGCTTACTTTCATTTCCTGCCGACCTGCCCGTTCTGACCTTACTCCCCCCCCTCCACGTCAATGTTTCCAGTGTCTGATGCGGAAACTGCCGGAAATGAGACTTCCAGACCGGTAAGGGGTTGTTGAACACGGCAGGCAGGCAGGCAGAAAGATAGTTGTGTTTTTTCTTCATTCTCTTTTGCACTCCCAATGTCCATTCACTTTCCGTTTATGTTTCTATCCGAAGTGTGCGGGTGACTCGGGGAAGGTTCGTACAATTTATATGATGATGATGATGATGATGGTGATGGGAACTGGCCCTGGACCGGATTCCTTCGGTGTTGATGGTATCTGGGCTGATTCCTGATGAGAAACTGACAGTGAAAGCTTCTTTTATTCTTCGACGCTGGGAATTGAAGGGTTTGGAGGGGGGGTTAAAATGAAGTGCTTCATAAAGAGGTGTGTGATATTCAAGCGGTCCTTTAAACTCGACTCTCTCTCTCTCTCGTCGCTTTTCAGAATTTGATTTTTTTTTCTAAAGCTTTTTAATGCTTCGAGCCTTGTGGGACGGCGCCTTTGCTGAAATCAGGTTACGAGCAGCAGATTTAGGACATCCATTATATTGTGCTACATGTTCGCTGCCGGAGGTATTCAGCCGCTTTTTCCTAGATTCGTTTTTGTCAAGTAGGGCGTTAAGAGCACTCAAATTTGTAAGTGTCTATCCGAGCCAACTAGAAACTAATTTGTGTCAATTAGGCGATGAAGCTTGAGCGTCGGATACTGGTAAGTTTAAAATAGTGATTTTTGTTGTACATCTATGTAAAATTTAAAGCAGTTTTCATAACAATATACTTAAAGTCAACTTCTATGATTCGAATGAATAAATTAAATCTCAAACTGGATACACTGACTTCACTTTGTAAACAAAGTGCAACAATGGCTTTGTTTTGCTGTCCGTACTTTACATCATACCAGCCCCTTGAGTAAATGTTTGTTCCTTAACTTTTGATTTCTGGAAAAATAGACACAATTATAACAAAGCGAACGATGCACTACTGCTTCTACCTGTTTCTTATTATAAAACTAACAACTCGCTCCGAGTAACGCCGGTAAGGATTCAACGAAGTAAATAATAGCTGGAAGCTAAACTGTCTGCCCTCGGAACGACATCTTCTGGCGTAGGCAGAACGGGATAAACTGCGACGTGATGATGTTAATAGAATAACTGCATTTTTTTTTTACTTTAATGAGCTTGACTTCGGGAATCTACACAATAGATGGGAAAATCAAATGGCCATCGATTCCGGTGGATTTTGAAAACCATTCGTTTCGTGAGTTTCAACGTCCAATTTATGGTGTTTAAATTGATACTTATTCCTAACGATGTCGAAACAGATGGCTGTTCAGCTTAGCTAGTGATTAGGCATTTTGAACTTTGTTCTTCGTATGTGAGTAGTGAAGTCTGAGTGTACGGAGTGGCTGGGCCGAAAATAGATAACGAAGGAATATAGAAGAATTACCACTTTTTTCTTAACATTCTACTCACTATCTTTACGATTGAAACACTGAATATTTTCCATATTTTTTGAAAACTTACCGTCAATATTCATTTTTTTACATTTCTTACAAAAGAAATGTATAGGATTCGCTCAAACATTGAAAACTTTTTCCGAGGCCTTGAGGGCCGAGTCTCATATACCAATCGATTCAGCTCGACAAATTGAGACAATGTCTGTATGTGTGTGTATGTATTAGGGTGACAATAAAACGACCATTTTTGAAATCACTAATCTACACCCCCTAGCGTCGTTCCGAATCAAAAAAAAATGATACTGTCCTAACCCCTCCCCAAAGAGCTTAAAGTTTGTATGGGATTTTTGGCCAAAATGTATGGGGAAACACTCGCAGTTCAGAAAATCGCCGCTAGAGGTCGCTGTAAACTTCCGATCGTGGACCTAGGAAGGAGCTAAGCTTCTGAAGATATGCTGAACAAGTTTGTCGAAGACTGCAAGACAATCCAACCAACCGTTAAAGAGTTATTAACGTTTAAAGTTGGATACTACTGCTTAACATTTGCAAAGGGCGTACTCCGCTTATCTCTTGTATGTGAACCACGAGTGAAGTTAGGAAAAACTCATATATCTCTGAAACGATAAGAGATAGAAAGTTATGATGTTCCACAAAGTTGTAGAGGATTAAATGTACTTTTTGTTTTCACTAGAAAATTTCAGGATTTCTACGCAAGGTGGCGGTAGTGAGCCAAGCAATTTAAAATGAATACTCCTATCTGTACAACGGTAAGAGATGGAGCATTTGGATGTTCTACAAAGTTGTAGAGTAGCAAAAAATAGTTTCTTTTCTCGTTTAAAAATAGCAGAATTCTACCACATGGTGGCGCCAATGATCAAAATTAATTCAAGGTAATACTCCTACCTATACAATAGTAAGAGATAGTGCAATCTGATGTTCTGCGAAGTTATACAGTATTTCAAAGGCTTTCGTATCTCACTGTAAAAATAGAATTTAGGCCGCTTAGTGGTGCAAACAGCATTGAGAATGAATATATTTTAATACACCTTTTGAATGTTTCCAAAGTTTTACTCCTATTTCTTGTGCAGAGTTTCTTTTACTATACATAACATATTACAAAGTTTTCTTGAGACTATCATGTTATGATAATACCTATATTCTTAAATTGCTTTGTAACCCCATTGATATTTCTCCTGTTGCATTAATTTATAAAGCTTTTTTAATTTTTTTAACTAACTGCTGTTTAACTTTAAGAGCGCTCTTGTCTCAGAGATGTCGTATATAGTGCCACGCGTCAGTGCTCGCTTGTTACCTCTCGCAGAAGAAGCGTACACAATGCGCTGTCAATCCAGTTAGATTGGCATTGGTTGCACGATTACAGGGCTGATAATTCGGTGATAGGTGAGAACTTTCGGGGATCATTCGAATGTCGATTTGTGACTTTTTCATCATATCTGGCCTCACTTATAACCTAGAAATAGGCTGCTCGAAATATATTCTGTTTTCTTACGCGGACTACAGGGTTTAAGTACTATATTCTGCTAGAATATTGCCAGCCTGGGATAAATACCTAAGTAAGCTACAATTCAATTCGCGCTGTGCTTATATTATATTCAGCACTTCCCTTTTTTGCAAATAAGCAAAGCGTGCATGCCAATTGCGCTACCTGCCCATCAGATCACTACATCACTAGATATTTGAATTTTGCTTTTGCGGATCTTCTAGCATGGGTGGATCGTCTCCTGCGAGAACTGCAACATTGCTAATGGCGCTTGTCGATCGCTCTCACAGTAGAGACTGAACCGGCTGGGTGTTTTGCGCAGGTTCATCGCACATGTTGCTCGCTATCGCCGGAGGAATAGTGTGTATGTTGTTGTCGTCGGTGCTCGTTGGCCGCCTAAAGACGTGCCATGTGCTGCGAACCCAATTCAAATGATATTGGCTATACGAGTACGGGGATGATATTTTGGTAGTAGGCAAAGGATACTAGGCCTATTTGAAGGCCCGATAGTCAATTTTTCGTCTTATCTGGTACCACACAAAACTTCCAAACTGAACAATACAAATCAATACTTTGTAATTGTAGTCCATGTGAAGTCATAGAAAAACGGATTACCATTCCACAGTGCACTATGGGGAGGCATGTGGCCAAAAATCGAAAATTGCATCAACTCCAATTAAAACCAATTCTATACTGAATGTTTATTTATACTCTAGGTAAGAAATTCCCTGAGTATCTCGAAATATATTTGACTAAACTGTGTAATATGGATGTCTAAAGATAAAACTTATGAAAAATAGACATATCAAGTACATTTTCTCAACTGTTTGTATCTTTGCTGAAGTTTTAATGAACTATATATTCAAATATGTCATTTTAAAGCTAAGAATACCAGCTTTGTGACCATATTATTGGAAACGCACATATACAGGGCCGCCGAGAGGTGGGGGGGGGGGGGGGTGGGACCGGGGTGTTTCCCCCCGGGCCCGGAGTTTTGAAGGGGGCCCGGATTTTTAACAGAAACTATAATTTTGACAAATATTTTTTCGACAAAAAAATATTTGAGAATGCAATTAAAAATTCAATATCTTGTGTATGAGGTAACTAGAATAGCGAAAATTCTAAACTACTGCATATTTGATATCAACTATGTTTATACCAACCAAATTCTCGTTCCGAAACAAGATCAGACTCGAGCGGAATTTGTACATTGAATGTCATGTACGCTGCTCACCTGGGTTCGAATCCCAACCCCGCACACAGGAATAGAGATTTGTTATAGGAAAATTTCTAACCTGAATGAAGAAGCGAATGACTTTAATGTTACAATGTCTATAATCGAAACAAAAATATGATCAGACTTGTAAGGATAAAACAACTAAATGGTTTGATTAGAAGTCATGAGGTTGTCTTCAAATTTCGCTGATTTAAAATCGATTTTTTTGATTTACTGAATTTCCAATCTCCGAAAGCGCTGGATTAGTATTGAAAGAAAAAAACCCTGCTTAGGGTTGCCACACCGATTTTTTGAGGTGAATTCCGTGTCTTCGTTCAGGTAAATCCGAATTCGCCCGGAAGAATCTATTGGATTATTTTGCAATTTTGCGTTGCCCTTTTCTTTACCATCCTCGGGTTGCAGACCCTAATTGTTAAGAAGGGCCCCTCTTGACGTTGACAAATATTATTTTAAAAGTGCCATTTGAGTTTACTTTACCCCATTGAACCTACGATTCAATGGATTAATGTTCCTCACAAAGATTCTCGAAAGAAACTGAAGTGTGATTTCACACCCCGTGTTTGTTTTTAGAGGAACAGAGCAAAGCTCGGGTTATCCTTCACAGCGAGAGTGACTGGTGCTTTTGGATTCTTTGTGAATATCCGAGAAAGCCAATCACTACATCCAACTAAATCAACAAAACTATAAACAAATGCAAAAACATATAACTAAATGTGAACGGCACAGAAAGGTGGAGTGCTTTACCAAAACATTACACTTTACGATGAATGTGAAGAAAATAAGATATTTTTCCTCCTAGTGCTGCGAGCTACATGAGAAGTAAAACAGTACATATTTATTTGCTTTTAAGCGTTTTAATAAATAATAATTTTAATAAAAAGCAATGGAAGTGCTCCAAAATTCTGTCGAGCGATCACTTTAATTCGAAATTCTAATTGATTTCAACCAGCCTCCTGCTAGGCAACCATTTTGTCCTAGCCAACATCTGCCTTTGTTAAAATCAAAACAACCCAATGCTATTGCACGGGCGGCATGGGCCGAGAGGTGGCTAGGCCCACTATATGTTGACTACTGTCAAAGTCTGTATATCGCCATAGCGGATGACAGGAGTGACACCCTCCTGATTTCAACGCATACCCATGTGTCTTTTAAAGTCTATCCCCTGCTCAGTAAAATTCTGCTGGTCAAATACCACTACACAGTGTTTTAAAACGTCGTTTTCGTGCTCAAAATTAGTAGCGTCTAAACCGTTGACTTTAGAGATATAGTTTGTTCGGAGAAGTTGTTGTTCTTATGATTGCGCATCCTCAGGAGTATACCGTTCAGTGATTAATTCACCTATAAATGATATACGAAATTTATTTTCCGAACTAATTAAGATAGAGACTTTATGTTTTCAGCAAAGTTGTAGCAAATGTTACTACAAAAGAAATTGTTGAAGACACCATATATCTATCTTTAGTAGTTCACGAGTTATGGAACATATTATTTGGAAGACCTCTTAAAATTAGTTTTTTTCGTGATAACTTTTTTAGACATTTTCGTATCTACTTGGAATCTTCCACAAAGTTATTTGCGGTATCGAAACACATATTTTTGCCGAACACAGTCACTTCCTATCTGTTGAATTTAAAAAGATATTCCAAATTTTACGATTTTCTTGGGGTAACTTCCACCTTAAATAATTCGTTAAGGAGCAAAAAGCAGCAAACAACATCATAACATACTGAAAGTACTAGCTTTTTACTTTCAAATAGTGGCCCGATTGTTAGTCGCCGCGATTCTCCCCGAGTGTTATGTTAAATACAATATGCCATCGCAGTGGTATAAAATGAAATATTCAAGCGCCGTGCGACAAACAGCTTCATGTTTTATGGTAAATTGCATAGAACACGTTCGCCTATAACATGCAATGCATATAGTTTGCCTTTCAAAAATCAAAGTGTAGTTTTTGATGTGTTTAATAATGTCAATATTTTCATTATAAAATAGATAAATAACTCTATTTTTAATAATCGTTTTCTCCGTCATCTTCAAAGCTTTCTTCTTCCGCTAGAAGAGCTTTGGCCTCTCCTAAAAATCAATTTTTATACTTTTTTAGCCATCCCCGAGCTTCATTCACGACAGGATCCACATTGTGAAGAGGTGACGTTAATCAAGCATCATTATAAATGTCACGACAGACATTAATAAACCTACTGGTGGGATTTCCATCGTTTTTTCAAGCTTATCAGTATCCACTGATTGTTTAAATTTCACGTGACATACTTCTCGAACGCACGATATGCTACGTTTCGTACTTTGATCTTGATTGTGGTCAAAGTTCCCTTTTCCTTTTTTGGACATCTATGAACATGTTTTATGCAATTTATCATGAAAAGACGAAGCTACTTATCGCAGTGCGCTTAAATATATCATTTTATACCACTGCGATGGCATATTGTATTGAACATAACACTCGGGGAGAATCGCGTCGACTAACAATCGGGCCACTATATGAAAGTAAAAAGCTAGTACTTTCAGTATGTTATGATGTTGTTTGCTCCTTTTTGCTCCTTAACGAATTATTTAAGGTGGAAGTTACCCCAAGAAAATCGTAAAATTTGGAATATCTTTTTAAATTCAACAGATAGGAAGTGACTATGTTCGGCAAAAATATATCTTTCGATACCGTAAATAACTTTGTGGAAGAAGCCAAGTAGATACGAGAATATCTAAAAAAGTTATCATGAAAAAACTAATTTTTCCATATAATATGTTCCATAACTCGTGAACTACTAAAGATAGATATATGGTGTCTTCAGCAATTTCTTTTGTAGTAACATTTGCCACAACTTTGCCGAAGACACAAAGTCTCTATCTTAATTAATCACTGAGCGGTATACTACTGTGGATGCGCAATCATAAGAACAACAACTTCTCCGAACAAACTATATATCTAAAGTCAACGGTTTAGACGCTATTAATTTTGAGCACGAAAACGACTTTTAAGACACTGTGCACTAGAGGTGGTAACTCTACCTCTATTTGAGAGCTTAATTGGTCAAATGAGTCATCAAAAACTCTTGATATACCAAAAGAATTCAAAATTAATCCAAAAATTTAAATTTAAAATTTAATATATTTGGTTTACCGATCATTGACACAAAATCTATAAAAAATCATATTCAGATACGAGATGATGAAAGATGAAACATTTTTGTAAAGGGGTCATACTCAAATGACGTAGCTTTTTTGACGATTTTCGACTATCAATTGCCCCTAGCAAAGAGGCCAGCGATGGAAAAAATACGTTTTACAATTCATTCAAATACGGTCTTTCATCAACATTTTCATTATAACAGCAAATTGCGTACCGTAAAACGGGGGAACATTGGTCAATTTTTTCAAAGTTTTTCGAATAACTTTCTTCAATTTAGGTAGATGTAACTCTTTGAATTTTTAAAAGAAGTACTGGTACCTATAGATTGAAAATCTTCAAATTGTTGGGTATTTCATTTCGTTTTACTATAAAAATAAAATTACTTTGTTGAAAATTTTCATTCGTTGTTTTCGGGGTGAATTTGATCAGCAAAATATGTGTATCGAAATGAGAGATAACATTCGAAATGTTGTGTAAATTGCATATATGTTGGCGATTTAATGGCCCGATATTGTGACGTCTCGAAGGAAAATAAAATTCCCTAGAAGAATTCAGCTGACTTTTATTGAACTTTTACAGGAAAATAATCGAAATTAAATAGTTAACAACAAAAATCTAGGATTTTTATAATGAATTATTGGACAAAAATAATTACGGTTTCTAAAAAAGTGATCAGTTCAGTTGAATTTGATTGATTCCATTGGGATTGTTTGAACGGATTGAAACGATGCTTGAAAGTTGTATCACTTTCAATTTGAATTTGTGTTCATAAAAATACAGTAAATGACGAAATAATCGTTGTCTATGAATGTTTTGAATATGGTTTGTATTTTGTTTCCGTGATTTTGCTAAAGGGAATCATCTTATCGTACCCCTATGATCAAAGATACCTCGTTTTACGGTACACCACAAGCCCATTTCGTGACGAGTATAGTACTAACAGCTTTGTTTTGAATTTTATATGGAGCATGAAGAGAAGATTTCTCAGTTCATAATGCTGCAGCTGCCAATGATTCTAAGAAGCATACGTTCAACTAAATTGCTAAGTTGTGTTTGATTGATTTCGAAGAGAAAATTTAACTCTGCTACCAAACTAAATCAACTAGTTAGAAAGATTAGATAACTAATGTAGCAAGTTAAATCCGCACACAAAATCTTTTCGTTTTGGAGGAGTGAGCGTGAGATGATCGTCGCTTCCTGAGTGTAACAATTTTATTTTTATTTTCTAGAAATCAGTTACAACATTCTTGTAAAATATTTCAAGATGTGCTTACACACCAACACAAATAGAAGAATAATTCGTGTTTTTTATAGGTTCATGGATGTTTTCGAAACCAGCATAGCGTAAACTCCAACCAAATCCCTTAATTGAAATTTGATCCATGTTTCTCATTTTTTTCCATTTTTTTTATTCCTACATGGATTTTTTTTTATTTTGTTGAAATTTCATTGATCTATTTTTTCAAGTTGTGGATTGTATTTGTATTTCTACAATTGTAAGATTCTGCCTTTTTTCTCTATTTGCATACTTTTATTTTATCCATCTTTTTCTGTTCCTTACTTTTGTTTTTTTCTTCTATTGCTATCACTATCACTTACTTTAATTTATAGTTTTTTCTTTGTTATTTAATTTTATTCGCAATTTTTCGAAAAAATTCTTTCTCTATTTTTTTCTTATTGTTTCATATTTTAATATCCTGCTTTTTTATTTGTTTCTTTTGTCATTTCCATTTTATTTTTAGAATTTGCCTATTTACTACATTTATTCTTGTCATAGCCTTTTTCCATTTCCTTTTTTCATATTTTTTGCATTTCCAAAAGCAATTTTACTTATTCAAATTCATTCCAATTTGTCTTATTGTTTAATTTTTTACTTTTCTTCTATTTTTTTCCTCATTTTCTAGTTTTTAGCTTTCCGTTTATCGTAGTTTTATTTTTTCCCATTGTTTATTTAATATGATGTTATTTATTTTTTATACCTTTTTCTTAAGATTTAGTTCGTTATTGTTATTTCTTCATGTTTTCCATTTAACCTATTTTGAAAGTACTTTTTCTGTTGACCTTTGAATTTTTTTGATTTTTCTAAAAAAACATTTGATTTATCTTTTCTTGACACTATGCGCACTATTTCTTAATTTTACATTTAGTTCGTTGTTTGAATTTAAATCAAATTTCAGTTCTAGTGCTTTTTCTATTCTTTAAATAATATCCATTTTATTCATTTTTATCGTGCTAATATCTTCATTTTTGTGTTTCTATAGTATACCATATTGGATTTTTTCTACTATTTTTTGCATTCCATTTTGTCTGTTTGCTCCGTTTTTGTTCAATACTTCCAATTTTCTTTACTTTTTCGTCTTTTTATCATTTCAATTTTCCAGATTTTCAAAATTTTCTGGCTCGTTCATTTTTTTAAATTTCTCTATGATTATTTTATTATTGTCTTTTATACATACTCCTCTAATTTTATGCATTCTTAACGTTTTATTTTTTTCTATTGCTTTAAATATGTCTTGTTTTTAAAGTTAAATAAATTTTATTATTCTTTATATATCGGGTTTTTCAGTTTTATGCATTTTTTATATTAATGTTTGTATTCTTTTTAATAGTTTTTATTCATTTTCATTGATTCTAAAAAAAATCCTACTTTCCTATCGATTTTTCATTATTTTCACCATTTGTTCAATAATGTTCGACTTTTTTAATCTTCCCAATATGTCTTTCTAGGTTTATGTTTTCCTTTATCAATTTTTTATAGGTTTTGTTTTGATTTTTCTCGATTAAAATTTTTCTGACAATTGACATTAATTTGTTTATTTGGTTGATTTTGTTGTTTTAGCTCTTTTGTACATTCTTTTAATATTTAGTTTTCCTATTGTTTTTTTATCGTTTGCCGTTGATCGCAGTTTAGATATTTTTAATTTTTGTTATTACTACATTTTTAATCTTGCTATTTCTTTACTTTTATAAATACTATTAACAAAAATGGCGCTTTTCAAAGTCACTGAAACTGTCGAAGAAGTATTAGAAACTCCCAAAGTATAAAAAACGCTACTTTTTTTCCTTTATTGGCACTACAAACAACTAGAGCAAAAATGGTACAGTGTACTATACATAATATCAGTGAACTCCAATGGATTTCAAACATTGACTTTTTTGTACTCAGGCAATATACAGTGGTAGGGGTCCGTACGTTGGACCCCCGGGCCCTGCACATATATTACATTGCTATGGAGTTATATGAAAAATAACCATTCAAAGTCCTAAAATATCCACAAATTGGATCCGGGATAAAAAGTCCCCCAATGTCCCCCGGAATTCTCGATGGGGGATGCAGGGATAGTGCATCTTCTAACTTATAGCGAAGATTTTAGTTGCCCGAATTTGCCCTAAACTGAGAACTCATCCCTTGAAGTTTTAAAGGTAGTCTCAACTAGTAGACCAGAGAAGGATACTTCAGTACATGTTTCAATTGAGTGCTTCATATTCCACAACGAAATGAGCGTGGATTACAATTGGAGTCTATGTATTGAAAAGATAGTTGATCTGACTACATTTTTGCCATAGACCATTACTGTGTAGCAATAAATAGTACTGATTTGTATTGGAATTCCCAACCTACCGTTAACACGGTCAATGTAACAAAATATTTGAAATTCTTAAATAGCATGATTTGTAAATTCAAAAATGTTCATGTTTATATTATTGAAACCCAGAATCGTCAAAGGCAAGCTTTTGTGACCAAGAAATTTTTTTATGGCCACTCGTGATATAAAAAATGTATTTCAATACAATACTAATAATAGTTTTAACCATTTCGTTTTCGTGATATTGGTTTATATAGTATTCATTATACTATATCTCCAAATGAAACAACAATTAATCGCAAACTATAAATATGAAGAAAATGTATTGGAATAGCAATCAACTAAAAGAGCGACATTACCTTTAAAACTCATTGGTCATTTCAACACTGAAATAATCACTAAATAGCCTATGCACTTCAAACTCCTTTCTATGTACTTATATTTAAATAAATAAATTAAAATATTTATCTGCCTCTTTCGCGACTTGCATTCTCTCTCCGTTACTATTTATTTGAGGGTTAGAAAGCACGTGTTATCTGAGCTTTTCCTTTTTTGCGATTATTGAATTTTGGTAACACTTTGAAGCCAAATTCCCATTTTCGCTTAAAAAAAATATACTAACATTTTTTTTGTAAAAATAGTTGTAATATTAATTTTATCGGAAGGTCTTGTAGTTACCTGGAGAATGATGTGAAGAAGAACTGTGGAAAATTTCAAAATGGTTGGACTCTTAGATTTTGAGTTATGATGCACACCGTATTTTTTGAGGTGCCTTCGGAAATTCACTGTCACTTGACCAATTAAAATTTAAGAAAATATTGTTCAAATGTCGCATTATTATAAGGAAAGTGATTGAATTGACTAAAACTCTCTGTGCCTCTTTTTAATTTTTTTTGGAAAAAAAAATTCACCTGAATGAACTACACCAAACCCCCCAGCACTACCTCCCCCCCTTAAGGTTTTTAATCCTGGATACGTCCATTACGAGTGTCGTAGATTATTAACAACTCAAACAAGCTTTTCGCGAAGGAATATAAGACAAAATATTTTTGGCCACCTGTTTGTATGGAACCTTCCCATAGTGCAGTGGTCCAGAATGCAAATTTAGCAGGAATTTTGAGATTTTACTAAAACTAAACAACTTAACCTTAATAAGACTTTGGAGAAGTTTTCGTAGTTTGTGGGCCTCTTCTTTTTGTTAAAAAAAAAACAGTTAGGGTGGTTCTAATTCTACCAAGATCGAAAAAATAACTTTTTAATCATTCTAGCTAGAGCCAAATAACATTCAGCGAAGTTGTAGAACGACTTCGGTTACGGTATTGATTTAAAAGTGAAGTAGTCTTCAGACAACTTTAAGATTGTGTTAAGGCAAATAACTTGTTTCATGGCACCACATATCCAACTATTTTTGCTGAGGAGTTATGAGCACTTTTTCGCCAACAATAACAATATCGCTCATTGGGGCAAACAAATAATAATTCTTTTTCAAGTATAACTAAGGTCATTACTAGAGTTATAAATGAGCAAAAAATAACGAATACGTTATTTTCTAAAAGTTCATAAAGTTGATTACAAAAAATCTATTTGTGATATTATAACTACTTATATCTTTTGAATAAAAGAAGCTAGCGTTTTGATGTGGGTGGTTCTAATTTTTTTAAATCATAAAATTAACTTTTAAATGGTTCGAGATAGAGCTTCGTAGAAAATAAAATTTTAAAAAGCTTGGTCGAAGATACTGGAATATGTCGTGTATTTTCCATTTTACAAGAAATTTACCAAAAAAATTAGGGGTGTTTTTTAAAAAATGGGTATCTTTGTATTTTGCAGTTTTAATTTTTCGTTAAGATCACGTTAGAAATACTTTCAGATATTTTGAAGGAGAGCATTTAATCTCAATGTACCGTACCTCTAGCATCTCTCGTTAGAAAGTTATATATACCTTTTACTAAAAATAAACTGTTTTATGAGTAAATATTGCAACACCTAAAAATATCGTATTTGCCATTTTTTGCGATATATACTACAAAGCATGCTATATGATATGACAACAACGGTATTTAATGTTAAGTGTCCTAATCGAAGATAGTGCTATTTTAAAAAGTTTTATTTTTTTTATAAAAAAAAGTTCTTAGTTTGTAAGGAACACCCTACAGCTTACATTTGGATTTGTCGGGCAATGGAAAGTATAAAATCTAGAGCTTGCGTGTCTTCCGCAAATTTGGCTAAAATGTGTTGTCAAGCACTATCTCGAACCGTTCAAAAGTTTCATTTTACATTCCAAAGTACTAATTAACTCAACAGTGACATTATTTCTAGGACCCCAAAGTAAGCCAATAAAAGTGTGCTTCTTCGAAAATTGTACCGCGGCGGAACCTATTATACGATGAAGTGCTGTTCCGTCTTTGTCGTGACTAACGGCTTACCATTCAATATACGGGCCCTTTTCAAAATTTCGGGATGAAAGTCGTGTAAGGTTTGGAACGCTCATATCTTTTCATATCAAACTGCATGGATTTAATCAATTTTCGAAATTTGTCGAACATAAGTTCAACAATGTTGTATAAGATTTTGAGGTATGTATGACATGCATTAATAACGAAAAACTGTTTTGAAAAATCTTTCGAAAAAAAAAAACTACTTTGAAATTGGGGAAAAGTTTCAGCTCATCTCGGTCAGAGCCTTCAATATGATGCACCAACCGGACACTGAAATGATGATAAATTTTAAATGTAGGTCCGCTACAGTTTTATTTCAATTTTTTGTGTAGAGCTGTTTAGAGCGTACAGGGTTCTCCAAGAGCTGTACAAAACCGGGCAAAAATATTTGTGAACTGTACACGGCTGGTGGATGAATCAATTTGTGTCGTTACCTATTACTAGCAGAGGAAATTATTTGCATTTCTGATGGTTAGAGAGTAGCATGCACGACGAAAAACCAGATTTTAAACACCCGACCGAAACCAGTTCGTGATTGGTTACCGATAATTTCATTCATCGAACCACACATCTTGAACAAAATAATTGTGATTTGGTCGGTTTCTATTAGTCAACCTAGTTGAATAACCGGAGACTACATTTCAACATCGAGAGAGAAGGTGATTATTAGAATTCAGTCGGCTCCGTGGACTGACTGTAATAATTACTTTGTACAGCTCCGTGCTAGTAGCGGCGGCCAATTGGAACAAATATCTCCCACGAAGAGAACATTTTCATTAGAAATCAAATTAACCCTTATCAGTGCTATCAAACAATCAACCAAGAATAAAATTTGATTTTTTTTTCTTTCATCAACTATTATTTTTATAACCGACGCATATAGGATTGAAAAACCTAGTCGAAATTATTTAAACATTCGCTATCAGCGAAAATTAATTATCAACTAATATTGTATAGTGCGAAAAAGTTTTCTGCCCAATCAAAGACTTGTCTTATCTATTATGAAAAAAAAACCTGTTTTAATCCACCTAGCGGTGCAATTGTGCCTTTCTCATTTCTCTAAACTATGGCACGGATGTTCAACATAATTGTGGAAATGTCCATTACATTCTTAGTACACTTTGCACTTATACACAATGGCATGCCAGCCACGAACTTGATGAGCTACGTGTCGACGGTGAAACACTTGAAACAAAAAAGAATCGTGCTTCATTAGCCTAATCAGCATTAGATCAATGTTATCTGCTTGCTAACTCATTTTGTCATGCGGGGGTGGGTGTGTGAGGAGGGCGAAAGTCCCATGAACGAACGACTCCCCAGCTTAAATTGGTATGCTTTGTGATATAGTGGTGGTTTAAAGATGATGGGGTTCAAGGGGAGGGGTATGAGGGATGGATGGGGTGGTGGTCTTAGGGGTGATTTAAGGAGATTTTTAAGTAGAGGGGGGGGGTGTAACCCCTTTCCTTAAACCATCAACTACGCCCCTGTTAAAATCCAGAAACCTTATGCGAGTCAAAAAAAAAAATTGGCCGGGATAAGGTTGACGTTTTTCAGAGTGATTGCATAACCTTTCTATATGAGAAAGGCAAAAATCGTAAAATTACTCCGACGTATGAACTCACGGACTGTCTTTAAATTCTTGCCATCATCTGTCGCACACTGGACCGGTAAACCTCAGCGGCCATTGCTTTTCAACATTAAGCCATCTCTATAGCATCCGAAGTCGTATTTCCAGTTTTCCTTAAATTCCGCTTGATAATGGCCCAATATTTTTAGATGAACAGAACTATGCGTAGTTGGGTAGATCCTTGTCGACGATATCCTTCTTATCGCAACGGTGCCACTGTAGCACCTCCCGATTGCAGTGTCAGCTTTCCAACTGAACCTTCGTGAGCTTTAATGTAAGGTATATTTCTTCACTCAACTTTTGCTTGCACAACTTTTTGTTCATCTTTTTGTTGGTGAGCTTGGCTTTGACTCCGCACCTGCAAATTTCTAGCCTGTTCATAAGTTTTTGGCAAAATTTTTCGACGGAAGCAAACTTAAGTTTACTGGCGGACATCACACCGTGCAGCCTGATAAAAGTGTTGTCCGGGACCAGGCCTGAAATTCATCTTGACATAGTATAGGAAGGCATCATCAGGACTCATTCACATTTCGGGTGCGTTTATCTACCAATCAACAGAATGGTGTGGTAGAAGCGGTAATTTGAAACTTTTAGCGATATTTCGAATTAATGACGTCGAATTTTCGACGTGGATGTGCAGGATCAATGTTCTATTCTCGTCTTCTATTTAGCACTTCTTCAATACTGTACGTATCCGCCAGTGACACATGAACTTTCAAGTGAAATTTTTGATCTGGCAGGCAGCTTGTAGATGTGGAGAAACGGTTCAACTCTTATTTTCTTGATCTGCTGTCTTGCCACTATTACCAGTTCTGTGGAATCACGCGAATTTAACGCCAACTCAAATTTATGTGTTCGGTAATATTGTCAGACAACTGAGATTTAAATATTGTGTCAGATCCTATTTTTTTTTTGAAATGATACTTTACTCATCGAGTAATCTTATAAAGTTCCTATTTATATTTCTGGCATTATCCATCTCCAGTTATAGCTTTGTGAATAAATCACAAACAGCGAAATAAGCTCATGAATAAATCAGTTACGAGATTTGCGTTTCGTTTTTTTCAAAATCCGACACTAACTTAGTGACTGGTCTAAAAATAGTTTTTATCTAAATTTTTCTCCACTAAGTAGAAATATGGCATAAGCTCATAAATTTTCAAATAATGCATATCTGGAGCGTTTTTCTACTTGTTTTCGCACAGAGAGGCTGTTTCTTTATTTTTTTTTGTAAAACCATTAAAATTATTCGCTGCTATTGTGATCTGAAATTATCACACACTTTCAGTCACCATCAAGATTGGAAGAGTGACTCGGCTTTTGCAATATTTGTTTGATTGTAGATTTTTTTTACCATAATTTGGAAAATTAAAGTTGTTGCACCTAACGCATCAAAGTCGCACGGTTATTGAAGAAGAAAGGTGCTTGTGACAATGTCGTTTCATTGAATCCGAAACGAGAGGATCAAAAAGCAGTTTTGTACGATTTCTCGTTAAGTGTTTAGACAAAAATAGAAGTGGTGCGCTTGAGTACATCTAAAGTGATTGGTTCGTTTTCCATCCCTTTTGACCCCAATTTATGATCAATTCTCTCTTTATTTCATAACGAACAAAAAAACGAGAGACTGTCGAATATTAAAGACTTGAATTCGAAACATTAAACCAACTTAACTGTCCATGATCGCATATCAGTCCCGTATAAAACGGGACAGCTATACGATCATGGGTTGTTAATGACTTAAAAATTCAATCAGTCGCAACATTTTAGCCGCTCTGTGTGATTGCATATTGATGTCTGATCGCTGTGTTGTCGTTTTCAAACTTACATGGGCATTAAAAAGTAATTATAGAAAGCGACTAAAATGCTACTGCTAGTTGCAGCCATAAGTTAATCGTGTGAGCTTAACCCAAAAGCTAAAATTGGACACAAACACCGATAGATAGGTATATGATTGATTGAATAATCAGCTAGAAATATCCTGGTGTGGTTCGCGACAACTACCAGCTAGGAAAACTTCGACTGACCTGCAATATCTGCGATACATTCTGACATGATGCAGAACACTCGAATTGTTCGATAACGATGATTTGGCCAAAAAAATTCTTTCCGCACTACGTAGTACAGAGTGTCTTTCTGAAATTTCGAAATCAATTAAATACAAAATATCATATCACTTTTGGCTAAAAATCATAAAAAAAAGATTTTTCATTGTTTTCAGCCAAAAATAGTAAAAAAGTTTATTTAGAATTCTTTTAGGCATTACATAATTTGAAATTGCCTTCAATTTGATATCAATATCATGAAAATCGATCAAACCGTTCTCTTGTAATACTGGTCACCAACTGAAAAAACTTGCGCGTTAATACATCCCAAATTAAATAAATCGAAAAAAATGAGCGCTGAGATTAGTCCTGACACTAAGTTAGTGTCGGATTCTGATAAGACGAAGCCGAAACACGAATTCCAATAATTTGAAAAAAATTGAAAATCGGCTGAATAGTTTTTGAGATATCACGTTCATCGCAACGGTACATTTCAAAAAACTATATTCAAAAGTATGTATTTTCAAAATATATAATAAAAACCTATTTAAATCCAGCTAGTGCAGCTAGTGGTGCAACTGTATCTTTCTCATTTCTCCAAACTATGATTCCAAGGCACAGTGGTCGGAAATGCCAAAATCGTTCCCTAGAGACCGAACCATCGAATATATAGGGTGTCTTTGGAGAAATTGTTCGTATGAATATTCCCAACAATCTGATAAAAATTAAATAGAGGCATGGCTTACTATGATTGAACTAGAAAAATAACTTTTTATACTGACGAGGTAAAAAGATGGTTTCTTCGACAAAGTTTTAGAAATGCTCATAATGAAGAATTTTGTTGAACAACTTGAACTTGTAGGACTTAAAGTTATCGTTTTAGAAAGCGTTTTCTATGGCAACCTCCATCATTTCCATTGTGACTTTTCGTGCAGACCACATTCCAAACAAATGTGGAGGCAAGGCAAGGCAAGGCTGGTTATGTTCGATATAATGGGGTAATAGGCTGATGGGGGGGGGGGTTATTGGATTTGAGATCTAAGGGTGGTTTGGCGGAGGGGGGATTGAGAGGGGGATGATGTAATACGTGAGGAGGGTAACCCCCTGCCACACACTCCTAGCCAAAATCCAGAAAACGAATCCACGTGAAATGCCTCGTGCATGTATACTTGTTAATAGTGCTATTGACGCATGTCTTATATCCGACCGCATAACTCACGATATTTATGCAATCACAGTCAATATGTCTGTTGATTACATAAAAAAATGTGTCTATTATGCGGCATATATGCCACATAGTGAATATTCACCTTCTGATGATTTCAAAAGGGTTGTATCATACTGAGGCAAAAATGGGTTTCCACTCATAATCGTCAGTGATGCAAATGCCCACCACATAGTTTGGGGCAGCTCAGATAACAATTTCAGAGGCACCGAATTGATGGAATACTTAAATAGCACAGATCTGCACATACTTAATGCAGGAAATCGTCCAACATTTGCACGAGCTGACAGAGAAGAGGTGTTAGATGTAACTCTCTGCTTTGACGGTACTACGCACGAGTTGGCAAACCGGCTCGCATTCAAAGAGCTCGCCTTATATCATTTATGCCTCTATATGTAGCACCCTCTTGTCTTTCTACTGTGGAATAATTGAACTTTGAATAAGTGGTAATACAAAATTGGATTTAATTATGAGGACTGTGCTAGAAAGCTGTTTTTGATCAAACCATTGATGGGTGTAGATCATTTCCACTCGTTTTCGAAAATTAAGTCACTTTTCACAACATCAGATGTAAATACTGACAGTTGCAAGAATCTTTTTCTAATCTCTTGAAAATGTGTAAAATTTTTGATAAAAAAGAAGTGCACTCTCGCTCACTTAATGCTTCGGCTCATTTGGTAGAGTCGTCGAGTCGCAATACTTATCGAGTGCAAACAAAGTTGAAGAACGGCCACTTTTCGATTGCGCTTAAGGATGATTTGTTAAAAGACTTTCGCGGGTGTCTCTTTTCAATCTCTCCTAATTCTTTCAGTAGGTTTGGCTTAAGGTATAGCATTGTTTGGCTCTTCGCTAACATCTTATGAGTGCATCGATTTCGGAGGGTGGTGATGTATCTGTATCACTAGGGAAGTAAGACGATGCATGGTGATCTTGCTTGCCCCTGACCGTCGATACTACCACCGTTATTACAACGACATCTCGTTGAAAGACGTGTTTTCACACCTAGATCCGTTCGCACCCTCACATTCTGCTACTATCGGCAGAAGGCTGATAGCACTCAGTCATTGCCGGTCTAAGGACCAAATGCCATCAAAGGCTTAGACTCGCGTGGAGGCATGAGATAGGAAACTTGTGAGAACTATATTAGCGCATTTTTCGTCGAATTCTATAGGATTTGTCGGTGCTATCGGGAAAATACCCAGTGTAATGCGCCTGTTTTGGGATCTGAGTGGCTCTTCAAATGCAGCTCTTTCTCACAACTATAATTGGCTTTTACCTACGGACGGAGAAACTCTTGGGTTTTCTCCTTGATAATTACTCTGAATGATTTTCTTTGGATGACGAGAACCATAGGGTTTGTACCGCAACAAGTATCCATGTGTTTTACCAAATATTTTCGAGCCAAACGATTCCCCATTGCAGAACCTGATTCGAGATGATTTACTCCTTTGGGTCTACTGTCATATCATCTGCCTTGCAGCTCTTCCAAGCGAGTTTGTAATTTTCAGTGTCAGGCTTTCAGTTTCTAGCTTCAAATTGTGTATCTAATTTTAATGCCTTCAAGGTCATTTTCGTGTTGCCAGTTTTCGTTTACAGATTTCATATTTGATATATTCTGTTCCTCCAATTACTAAGTCTTGAACTGGAGATTCCCTTGTTCAGTTAGAGCTTCTAATACTAAGTTTTCAATTTCCACTTTCAGCTTTCTGTTTATATTTTACAGTTTATTGTTTCAAGTCAAGCTTTCAGTTACCTGTTTCTAGTTTTTAATGACCAATTTTCGTTTCGACTTTTCGAATCGGTTACAAAATAAAGCAAATTTTAAATAAATAATTAAAATGGGCCTACTTGCCGCAACATATACAAACCGACGTTTCGATCAACTTCGAGAAAATTCATCATCAAGCATTATAAAGGTGAAATAAAAATTGAGCGAATGTTAAATTAAACATTTTAATAACCAAAGACATATTTGGCATTTGCGCTCGTTCATCTATCTCGGTCGCAATCGAGGTTTAGCGTTTAGCCTTTGGACTTCCCTTTCATTATCCAATTTGGCTACTTGACATTCTTGAAGAAACTTAACCGAACCGTTGGCGAAGTAAAAATATTGACTGCCATGAAGCCAAAACTAATTAGAAAATGATTCCCGTAGTACAGAACTGGGTTGAGAATTTTCATTTATAACTAGGTTGTTGTTTTTCTCCATAAATACCTCTAAGTTGTTTTTTTTTTCTTAGTTACTTTTTGTCAGCAGAAAAAAGAGTGCCCGTGTTAATGATGACAACTAAACGTCTTTGATGGGTTCGACATTTCGAAAGTGACCGTGATTTACTTATTAGTGAATCCATTTTGAACCAAAAAGATCTCTCGTGGCAAGGCCCTGTTAATACTTCTGAAGATACTAAAAAGTGAATCTAACCCCGAATTGTTGGTGCTTTGGATACCCTGGAAATTGGAATATTAAAAGTCCAGTGTGACGCATGAAACATTCGAGCAACAGCCCGATTGTTGAGCATCATTTAATTTCTTCAGTTTTCGACTGAGGGATGTTCGAAATAGCACTGCTTATCTAGAACCATTGGTTACGTTGTACGATTTTTCGGCAGTTTGAAAATGAAAGCGCAACAGCTTGCTACTACAAAGTTTCCACTGTGTAGAATCTTACCTTGGGCCAATCACTTCAAACAACACCTACGCCTTAACCTTAAAATGGTCGCAAATTATAGCAATACTTTCAAACTTATGTAATTATTTTCATACTTGATCAAAATTTATCAAATTTTGCGCAGTTTCCTTTTATAGTGTATTATTTACAGTTGTCATTGAAATTCCGGTCCAGACGAAAGAAAACCAAACCTTTCGTGAAAGGATTCTGTTCACTCACATGGTAAATCCTAGGTTGTCGCATCGCGCCCTGAGAAAACTGATGGATATACATCGGTCAACCGTTTCAAGGGTCCTCCAAATGTTCCAGATACGGATGACAATGGATTCAGGAGCTATGGCGAAAACCGGGGACACGATTGGGAGTTCTAGTGATATGGTTGAACTTATTCATTTCCAGAATCTGAACCACATATAGGAAATGAAGTATCGTATTCATGAACATGAACACACGTGTATATGCAAAGTGCCAAACGGTTTTGAAATCGAATTTATACACGCGAAGTTCCATACGCGACAAATACGTGAACATACAAGCCCTTGAGTCCTTCGCGATCATCCACGCCCACCTACGCTCACGATCTCGTAATCTTGATAACACTACGGTGCTAAAGAGAGAAATGAGAAATGAGAAATGAGAAATGAGAAATGAGAAATGAGAAATGAGAAATGAGAAATGAGAAATGAGAAATGAGAAATGAGAAATGAGAAATGAGAAATGAGAAATGAGAAATGAGAAATAAGAAATGAGAAATGAGAAATGAGAAATGAGAAATGAGAAATGAGAAATGAGAAATGAGAAATGAGAAATGAGAAATGAGAAATGAGAAATGAGAAATGAGAAATGAGAAATGAGAAATGAGAAATGAGAAATGAGAAATGAGAAATGAGAAATGAGAAATGAGAAATGAGAAATGAGAAATGAGAAATGAGAAATGAGAAATGAGAAATGAGAAATGAGAAATGAGAAATGAGAAATGAGAAATGAGAAATGAGAAATGAGAAATGAGAAATGAGAAATGGGAAAAGTGAAATGCGAAATGAAAACAGAGACATTAGAAATAAGAAACTTTTCAGCACCTATAAATTGACATCACATAATGACGAAACGCAAAAATTTGATATCAAACCTTAGGGAGAAACATTTTTATTTCTGAACAGGAAACACTAGTAATGTTCACGTCACCTTTTTATCCCATTCTGCAGAGCAAATATTCGTCAAGTATACATGAATTCCTTAACCCTACCCCTTTCTGCACCCTGATTCTCTTCCATACCGTTTTTGTGGCCTGCATGAACCATTCAGCCATTACTTCTCCTAACATCGGCCTTGGACTGACTTACGCAAAATGAAAATGAAAATTATGAACTCATTTTGATATTTCAGTTGGAATTCGCTAAAACAAAATTCTAGGCATTTTAAGAAAGAATAAAGTAAAATGCGCCAGTGTGCATCAAGTCGAACTTTTCGACGTTTCGATCCGATTCGTATTTATCCATTATCAATACTGTCAAACGATAAATAAAAATGTGACCGAAGTGAAATAATATCAAATCGAAATACCAAAAACTTGAGAAAATCTTTCTGATTCCCATGCGAAATGCGCTTTCGAAACCCTCTTGTCCCTTACTTTAAAACAAACTGTGCCAACATTTAGGCAAGTAACAGCTATGTACACATCTAAATCCGGCCTGCTTCCAGCCTCCTACCCCCAGCCTACACTCCACCGTTGATTGTCTGGCAGTATATTTACAGTACCAACCGCTCCACAAAGTGTATACCGGTTGAAAGTTTATAGCTGGGATTAATCCACTGTTTCTTCCTGCTCTTCTTCGTCTACGGACAGAAAGCTCAGCCGCATCATCACCAACCACCATTCATTCATTCATCCCAGCAGTAGTGCATGCACGGCGTGTTAAGGCGTCCCGGTTGTGAACGGTTGGGGAGATGTGCCCTGTTTGGATTCCCATTGCAGACCCAGACCGACATACGATAAAGTAGTAAAGCAGCTCAGTGCCACTACAAATTAAGCAGTAGTTGCCAAAGTACCGACTGCTGTAATCTTTTGATTTGTGTTGATGGCGAAAGATGAGATGAGTTCCATTTCAAGGCTGGGATGCGATGCATGTGTGTAAGGGCAGACACCATTTGGGGCGTTTTCCATTAGGAGTTACTCGGTCTGGATGTTAACTACATGTTTTTATGCAGGGGGTCAGACACTTATGGAAAAAAGTGTGAATCCTCCATCGGTTTACGTTCGATGGAGACGCTTGGTCGTTAAGATTAAATTTCTCAAATCGACTCAAGTATCGAAAACGTCCATTCTTTCCCGGGAAAAGATTACACTCATTACCCTTCGCCAATCCTATTAATTTCTGAATCGGTCCGTAATTAACGACTTTCATAATTAGTGTCTCATTTTGCACACTATTTTCAAAGCTTATCGTTCGCCGTGTTGCTTCGCACAAGACTTTTTTTCGTTCCCTCGCTCGTTATCACAAAATTTAATAGCACAACTAGTTCGAACAACCAGCCGGCATTGGTTGGAAGCGAAAAAAACTCGATACGAAAGGAATAATTACAATTTAATCAAAATTTGCGCAACGTCGAACAGAAAGCAATTGTGAGCGGACGGATGGAGGGAGGCAGGACTAGGGGGGCGCTTGATCACGCTAATTAACACAAATTTCGCTTCTCTGGTGATAGAAGCGGGGAAAAAAATCATGTCGAATTATGATTTTTGTTTTTGCTTTTTTTAATTTCCATTCCTTCAGTCGGTGATTGATATTTACGCCAACTCGATAACGACAAACATTTCGATTCAACCAATTATCAGCTTTTGAGCTGGCTTTTAAAATCGTGGTAATTGAAGTTCAGTAATAACATCACCGATGTTTTATTTGAAAACAAATGATTTAATCAAAATAATACCAACATAAAATGTAATATCCTTCATCTAAAACAAACACATCAACGTTAAAAGTGTTGACTGCAGCTGACAAGATTTTGGCCGAAAGCTAGCGGACAGGAAGCTGCAGCAAAAGAAGTGATCTCCAGAGGAAGACCAAAACATTCCTTCCCGTCCCTCGCACTGTCGAATACGGACATTACTCTGCTGCTGCTGTCGGACACAGCAAGCACAGCGCGCGGAGCAGCGGGACACAGACAGACCAGAATGCATGAGCATTACGCTTCAGGGACTCTGGCGAATGATAATGGTTTCCACTAACATCGAGTTGTAGCCATTTTTCCCTCGGTCCTTCCACCTTCTCCTTCGTGCCACCAATCTTTTGTTTTGTCGGAGAGCACCACGAAACCGCAAGCGAGGGAAGAAAAAAACTTCAACCGCGAGCCAGCAGCCAGATACAAGATTTGAAAATAAAAATATGCGCGTGAGAAAGGGGTGATGAGAAAGGGAAGAGGAAAATAAAACTGTCCGGAAGCGTGTTCCGCCACATTTTAGAGTTCTCCTGATGAGTTGAGGGTTAGGACACGGTAGGAAAAAAAATCATCGAAAAAAGAAACGAAAAATGATGCAAATAAAAGATATAAGAAATGTTAATGAGAAAAAAAAAAACAAAAAAGGAAAAATGAAAACTGGAAACTGAGATATAAGAAAGGTGAAATAAAAAAAAACTGAAACATGAGAAAGGAGAAAAGAATAATAATAAATTGGACAATAGGACTGAGAAATGAGTAAAAAAGTTGAGAAATGAGTACATAGAAACGAAAGGGAGAAATGAAAACTGAGACATTAGAAAAGAAAAAAGAGCAATGAGAAATGAGAAAAGGATAATGAGGAATAAGAACTGAGAAACGAGAAAGGAGAAATGAAAAATTAGTCATTAGAAAGAAGAAAAGAGAAATAGGAAATTAGTAATGAGAAATGAGAAATGAGAACTAAAAATGAGAAAAGAAAATTGAGAAATGAGAACTGAGGAACGAGAAAGGAAAACCTACAACGGAGACATGAGACAGGAGAATATAAAACTGAGAAATGCGAAATGAGTAAAAAATTGAGAGATGAGAACAGAGATACGAGAACAAAGAAACGAGAAAAGAAAACTGAGACATGAAGAAGGAGAAATGAGAGATGAGAATCGAGGAAGGATAAATGAAAGATTAGGCATGAGAAAGAAGAAAAGTGAAAAGGGAAATGAGTGATGAGAAATGAACAATGTGTAATGGGAAAAGGAAATTGAAAAATGAGAACAGAGAAATGAGAAATAACAGCTGAAAAAGAGGAATGAGAAATGAGAAAAGAAACCTGAGAAATAAGAACTCAGAAACGAGAAAGACGAACTCAAAACTGCCATGAGAAAGAAGAAATGAAAAATTAGCAATAAGAAATGAAAGATGAGTAAAAAGATGAGACATGAGAAGAGAGAAACGAGAAAGGAGAAAGGGTAAAGGAGAAACGAAAACTCAGGCATGAAAAAGCAGATAAGAGAAATAAGAAATGAGAAATGTGCAACGAGAAATGAGAGAGGACAAAGGAGGCATGAGAAAGGAGAAAAGTGAAAACAGAAATGAGTGATGAGAAATTGAAAAATAAGAACTGAGACATGAGAAATACCAACTGAAAAAGAGGAATGAGATATGAAAAAAGAAACTTGAGAAATGAGAACTGGAAAAAGGGAACAAAGAACTCAAGACTGCCATGAGAAAGAAGAAATGAAAAACAAGAAATAAGAAATAAAAGATGAGTAAAAAAAATGAGAAATGAGAACAGAGAAACGAGAAAGGGTAAAGGAGAAATGAAAACTCAGACATGAAAAAGCAGAAAAGAGAAATAAGAAATGAGAAATGAGAAATGTGAAACGAAAAATGAGAAAGGACAAAGGAAGCATGAAAAGGAGGAGAAGTGAAAAGAGAAATGAGCAAAATGAAAATGAGAAATGGGAAATTGAAAAATGAGAACTGAGACATGATAAATAACAACTGAAAAAGAGGAATGAGATATGAAAAAAGAAACCTGAGAAATAAGAACTGGAAAAAGGGAAAAAAGAACTCAAAACTGACACGAGAAAGGAGAAATAAAAAATAAGAAATGCAAGATGAGTAAAGAAAAAGTAGAAAAAGGAGAAATGAAAAATAAGACATGAGAAAGTAGGAAAATGAAATGATAAATGAGCAGTGAGAAATGTACTTTTACGCAGCTCATCTGGGATCGAGTCCCAACCCCGTACAGAGAGTTAGAGATTTTTCCAGAAGAGATTTCTCTAACACGGAAAGAGGCGGATGACCCTAAGGTTAAAACTTCTATAAATAAAATAATAAAAAAGAACAAAAGAAATGATATATGAGAAAAGAAAATTATAAAATAAGAACTGAAGTATAGGCAATTAGAAATAAGAAATGAAAAAAAAAATGGGACACGAGAAAAGAAAAATAAGACGTAAGAAAGGAGAAAAAGCAAAATGAAAAATATGAACTGAGGAATGAGAAAGAGGAACTCAAAAACGAGACATAAAAAAGGAGACAATAAAACTGAGGAATAAAAAATGAGAACTGAGGATTAAGTAAAATAAGTTCAGAAACGAGAAAGGAGAAACGAAAAATTAGATATTGGAAAGAAGAAAAGTAAAATGAGAAACGAAAAATTAGAAAACAGAAAAGAAAATTGGCAAATGAGAACTCAGAAAGGAGAATTCAAAACTGAGACACGAAAAAGGAGAAAAGAAAAATAAGAAATGAGTTAAAAAACTGAGAAATGAGACCAGAGAAATGACAACTGAAAAGCGGGACACGAGAAAAGAGAATAGAGAAATAAAAAATTAGAAAAAAGAAAGAAGAAATGAAAATGAAAATGACATGAGAACGGAGAAAAAAAAAATGGGAAATGAAAGTTGAGGAATAAGCCATGAGAAACGAAAAATGAGTTTTATAAGAAATATGAAATGAGAAATGAGAAAGGATAAATGAAAACATGAGATGAGAAAGGAAAAAAGAAAAATGAGAAACAAGAAATCAGACCAGAGAAATAAAGTACGAGAAAGGAGAAATAAAAAATTTAACATGAGAAAGGTGATAAGTGAGATGAGAAATGTGTAATAAGAAATGAGAAAAAAATGAGAAACAAGACCTGCAAAACAAGAAAGGAGAACTGAGACTTGAGGAAGGAGAAGAGAGAAATAAGGAATGAAAAACTACAAAAATAAAATGAAAAACAAGAAAAATAAAATAAATTATTAGAAGGTAAGAATTAGAAATCTGAAGTTTGAAAAAAAAAGTTTGAAATTGGAAATTCGTTATTGGAAATATGAAATTTGAAATTTTCCGGTTTTCCAATTTTCCAATTTTCCAATCTTCCAATCTTCCAATCTTCCAATCTTCCAATCTTCCAATCTTCCAATTTTCCAATTTTCCAATTTTCCAATTTTCCAATTTTGCAATTTTCCAATTCTCCAATTTTCCAATTTTCCAATTTTCCAATTTTCCAATTTTCCAATTTTCCAATTTTCCAATTTTCCAATTTTCCAATTTTCCAATTTTCCAATTTTCCAATTTTCCAATTTTCCAATTTTCCAATTTTCCAATTTTCCAATTTTCCAATTTTCCAATTTTCCAATTTTCCAATTTTCCAATTTTCCAATTTTCCAATTTTCCAATTTTCCAATTTTCCAATTTTCCAATTTTCCAATTTTCCAATTTTCCAATTTTCCAATTTTCCAATTTTCCAATTTTCCAATTTTCCAATTTTCCAATTTTCCAATTTTCCAATTTTCCAATTTTCCAATTTTCCAATTTTCCAATTTTCCAATTTTCCAATTTTCCAATTTTCCAATTTTCCAATTTTCCAATTTTCCAATTTTCCAATTTTCCAATTTTCCAATTTTCCAATTTTCCAATTTTCCAATTTTCCAATTTTCCAATTTTCCAATTTTCCAATTTTCCAATTTTCCAATTTTCCAATTTTCCAATTTTCCAATTTTCCAATTTTCCAATTTTCCAATTTTCCAATTTTCCAATTTTCCAATTTTCCAATTTTCCAATTTTCCAATTTTCCAATTTTCCAATTTTCCAATTTTCCAATTTTCCAATTTTCCAATTTTCCAATTTTCCAATTTTCCAATTTTCCAATTTTCCAATTTTCCAATTTTCCAATTTTCCAATTTTCCAATTTTCCAATTTTCCAATTTTCCAATTTTCCAATTTTCCAATTTTCCAATTTTCCAATTTTCCAATTTTCCAATTTTCCAATTTTCCAATTTTCCAATTTTCCAATTTTCCAATTTTCCAATTTTCCAATTTTCCAATTTTCCAATTTTCCAATTTTCCAATTTTCCAATTTTCCAATTTTCCAATTTTCCAATTTTCCAATTTTCCAATTTTCCAATTTTCCAATTTTCCAATTTTCCAATTTTCCAATTTTCCAATTTTCCAATTTTCCAATTTTCCAATTTTCCAATTTTCCAATTTTCCAATTTTCCAATTTTCCAATTTTCCAATTTTCCAATTTTCCAATTTTCCAATTTTCCAATTTTCCAATTTTCCAATTTTCCAATTTTCCAATTTTCCAATTTTCCAATTTTCCAATTTTCCAATTTTCCAATTTTCCAATTTTCCAATTTTCCAATTTTCCAATTTTCCAATTTTCCAATTTTCCAGTTTTCCAGTTTTCCAATTTTCCAATTTTTCAATTTTTCAATTTTTCAATTTTTCAATTTTTCAATTTTTCAATTTTCCAATTTTCCAATTTTCCAATTTTCCAATTTTCCAATTTTCCAATTTTCCAATTTTCCAATTTTCCAATTTTCCAATTTTCCAATTTTCCAATTTTCCAATTTTCCAATTTTCCAATTTTCCAATTTTCCAATTTTCCAATTTTCCAATTTTCCAATTTTCCAATTTTCCAATTTTCCAATTTTCCAATTTTCCAATTTTCCAATTTTCCAATTTTCCAATTTTCCAATTTTCCAATTTTCCAATTTTCCAATTTTCCAATTTTCCAATTTTCCAATTTTCCAATTTTCCAATTTTCCAATTTTCCAATTTTCCAATTTTCCAATTTTCCAATTTTCCAATTTTCCAATTTTCCAATTTTCCAATTTTCCAATTTTCCAATTTTCCAATTTTCCAATTTTCCAATTTTCCAATTTTCCAATTTTCCAATTTTCCAATTTTCCAATTTTCCAATTTTCCAATTTTCCAATTTTCCAATTTTCCAATTTTCCAATTTTCCAATTTTCCAATTTTCCAATTTTCCAATTTTCCAATTTTCCAATTTTCCAATTTTCCAATTTTCCAATTTTCCAATTTTCCAATTTTCCAATTTTCCAATTTTCCAATTT